>NC_074701.1:2147500-3409658 GCF_029448725.1 Salvelinus fontinalis
ACTCTGTGGGAGTTGGAGGAGGGGATGTGTATGGTAGTGGGATTATAATTGTGCCTGGCCGTGTATCTGTTGTCAGTGCAGATCAGACTCCAGGACTTGTCATTACATCCAAGACAACAGTCCTTACCCCCTCCCCTCCTGTTGATTCCTTTATATGTCACTCCTATATCAGCCCTTCTCCCACTCCACTCTACCTCCCAGTAACAGCGCCCAGTCAGACCCTCTCTACACAGCACCTGTTCCCAGTCCTCAAATCTCTCTGGGTGATCAGGATATGGCTGCTTCTCTCTCCTACATGCCACCTTTCTGTTCTCCTCAGACAGAGAGAGGAGTCTGTGTACTGTGTTTAGGTCCAATGTGAGATCACAGACATCTGATGGATGAAACCAGAGACAATATTAGAAATCATCATCATTCACATTAGAATATTAACTCACTTTTCAGTAATTAATTGAATGTAGATGTTTCTAGGTATCAAAAGGAGAAGCTAAGGTAACTTGAGACTTGTTGAATGATCATATGTTATACTGTATGGTAATATAAAACACACTTATTCCCATTAATTACACACACACTCTGGACACACACACACACACACACACACACACACACACACACACACACACACACACACACACACACACACACACACACACACACACAGACATTCACACCTGTATGCATGCGTGAACACAAACACACATTTCTTATGTAACACGAACGCACCTCACACACACACACACACACACAGACACACACATTTTTTCAAAGCAACTATTTGTAAACTTTGGTGTCCCTCATTTCTGCTTCTGTAGAACTACAGCGGATATGTATTATGACCAAGTAAGTAACGATGGTGGTATGTGACTTTGACTTAAAACTTCTTCAGGGCAGGGGGCAGCATTTTCACTTTTGGATAAATAGCATGCCAAACTTCAACTGCCTGCTACTCATCCCCAGAATATAATAATATTCATATTATTAGTATATTTGGATAGAAAACACTCTGAAGTTTCTAAAACAGTTTGAATCATGTCTGTGAGAATAACAGAACTTATGTAGCAGGCAAAACCCCGAGGACAAACCATTCAGATTTTTTTTTTTTTTGATGTCACTCATTTCAAAGAGGTTTCTTAGAGACACCAGATTTCTAAGGGACTTGCTTGCAGTTCCTACCGCTTCCACTGGATGTCACCAGTCCTTGGAAATCGGTTGAGGTTATTCCTTTGTGTACTGAAGAAGTAGGGCTATCATAAATGAGGGTCACATGAAGTACATTTTTTGAGAGAGGCACGTTATGAAAAAAGTTGCGTCAGTTTGTTTTCTTTTTGTATTGAACACAGATCATCCCGTCTTCAAACTGATCGATTATTAACATTTAAAAATTCCTAACGTTGTATTACAAAAGTAGTTTGAAATGTTTTGGTAAAGTTTACATGTAACTTTTGATATATTTTGTAGAGAAGTGGCGAAAGTTGGAAGCTGTGTTTTTCTGGATGAAACGGTCCAAATAAATTGACATTTTGGATATATATCGACGGAATTAATCGAACAAAAGGACCATTTGTGATGTTTATGGGACATATTGGAGTGCCAACAAAAGACTTTTGTCAAAGGTAAGGCATGATTTATATTTTATTTCTTCGTTTTGTGTCGTGCCTGCAGTTTTGAAATATGCTACTCTCTTTGTTTACTGTTGTGCTATCATCAGATAATAGCATCTTATGCTTTCGCCGAAAAGCCTTTTTGAAATCTGACATGTTGGCTGGATTCACAACGAGTGTAGCTTTAATTTGGTATCTTACATGTGTGATTTAATGAAAGTTTTATTTTTATATCATTTTATTTGAATATGGCGCGCTGTATTTTCCCTGGCTATTGGCCAGGTGGGACGATTGCGTCCCACCTAACGCGCCTATTTAAGATTTTTGGATATTAATATGAACGTTATCGAACAAAACATACATGTATTGTGTAATACGAAGTACTATGAGTGCCATCTGATGAAGATCATCAAAGGTTAGTGATTCATTTAATCGCTATTTCTGACTTTTGTGAGCCCTCTCCTTGGCTGGAAAATGGCTGTATGGTTTTCTGTGACAAGGCGCTGACCTTAACATAATCGCATGGTGTGCTTTCGCAGTAAAGCCTTTTTGAAATCAGACACGGTGGTTGGATTTACAAGAAGTTTATCTTTAGAATGGTGTATAATACTTGTATGTTTGAGGAATTTTAATTATGGAATTTCTGTTGTTTTGAATTTGGCACCCTGCAATTTCACTTGCAGTTGTCGAGGTGGGACGCTAGCTAGATGTTTAAAATCAATCCTCAGGTTGTTTTTGTCAAAAATAATCAATAATATTTCAACTGGACAAAACAGAAAAGCAAAAACAAGAAAGGTGCGCTCCCGATTGTGCGCTGGACCCATGGCTGGAAATTTCCACTATCCACTCATTGAAAGTGCTGTATCTCCCTCATGTTTCAGAGTAAAAGCCTGAATATTAAAAAAACATGCGATATAGAGATCGTGAACTGGTTCCTAAGTCTTTGTATGGTGGATAGGATTTCAATGGAATAACAGCCTTTCAAAATAATAGTACTTCCAGGATGGATTTTCCTCAGGTTCCCGCCTGCCATATCAGTTCTGTTATACTCACAGACATTATTTTAACAGTTTTGGAAACTTTAGAGTGTTTTCTATCCAAATCTACCAATTATATGCATATCCTAGCTTCCGGGCCTGAGTAGCAGGCAGTTTAATTTGGGCACGCTTTTCATCCAAAATTCCGAATGCTGCCCCCTACCCTAGTTAACTTGAATTAAGACTTATTCTTAGTCATATGCTTCACAGCAGTCAACACTCACATTTTCTAGGCCCAGGTTTCATTGTGCTCTCTTCACCATGTTCCACACTGTAGCAGTAAGCAGAAGAACAGACAGTCATTGAGTGATTCACCTGAGCACACACACACACACACACACACACACACACACACAGGACACACACACACAGCACACACAGGACATACACACACTGGACACTGGACACACACACACAGACACTGGACACACTGGACACACGCTGGACACACTCACAGTCAGCATATAACTTTGTCCAAGTGTTGGTAAGAATCTTTGTATTAACTAGCCTGATAAGTCAAACATGTCTGACATGAACATTGACATAAAGCCTCTACATACTTGAGTTTCTCCAGTCTGCAGTGTGGATCCTCCAGTCCAGATGAGAGCAGTCTGACTCCTGAGTCTCCTGGGTGATTGTAGCTCAGGTCCAGCTCTCTCAGGTGTGAGGGGTTTGACTTCAGAGCTGAGACCAGAAAATCACAGGCTTCCTCTGTGACTAGACAGCCTGACAGCCTGTAAAGAGTCAAATCATATTAACATCACACTGGTATTCTTTGGTGGTGAAAATAGTGGCAGTACATTTTTTCAGATATATCAGTGTCCTGAAACCTGCCTCATCTATTCATAAATGAATGTATCATTATTAGAAATTATCATATTACTTGTAGAGACAAAAATGTATAGTACGAATATTTGAGTAGACCCACCAGACCAGTTTAAAATCAGTTTCAGTCAAAAGACAGACAGTGAGGTATCAGATTTAGATTCTATTGAGTATGCAGTCCACACCATACCTATTTTGACAGTGAAGCTAACATATTAAATGTGGCTCTATACTCCAACATTTTGGATTTGAGATCAAATGTATCATATGAGGTGGCAGTAGTTAATGTCACCTTTTATTTGAGGATATGTTAATACATACAGTGGGGCAAAAACATTTTTAGTCAGCCTCCAATTGTGCAAGTTCTCCCACTTAAAAAGATGAGAGAGGCTTGTAATTTTCATCATAGGTACACTTCAACTATGAAAGACAAAATGAGGGGAAAAAAATCCAGAAAATCACATTGTAGGATTTTTAATGAATTGATTTGCAAATTATGGTGGAAAATAAGTATTTGGTCACCTACAAACAAGCAAGATTTCTGGCTCTCACAGACCTTATTTAAGAGGCTCCTCTGTCCTCCACTCGTTACCTGTATTAATGGCACCTGTTTGAACTTGTTATCAGTATAAAAGACACCTGTCCACAACCTCAAACAGTCACACTCCAAACTCCACTATGGCCAAGACCAAAGAGCTGTCAAAGGACACCAGAAACAGAAGTGTAGACCTGCACCAGGCTGGGAAGACTGAATCTGCAATAGGTAAGCAGCTTGATTTGAAGAAATCAACTGTGGGAGCAATTATTAGGAAACGGAAGACATACAAGACCATTGATAATCTCCCTCGATCTGGGGCTCCACGCAAGATCTCACCCCGTGGGGTCAAAATGATCACAAGAACGGTGAGCATATATCCCAGAACCACACAGGGGATCTCGTGAATGACCTGCAGAGAGCTGGGACCAAAGTAACAAAGCCTAACATCAGTAACACACTACGCCGCCAGGGACTCAAATCCTGCAGTGCTAAACGTGTCCCCCTGCTTAAGCCAGTACATGTCCAGGCCCGTCTGAAGTTTGCTAGAGAGCATTTGGATGATCCAGAAGAAGATTGGGAGAATGTCATATGGTCAGATGAAACCAAAATAGAACTTGTTGGTAAAAACTAATCTCGTCGTGTTTGGAGGACAAAGAATGCTGAGTTGCATCCAAAGAACACCATACCTACTGTGAAGCATGGGGTTGGAAACATCATGCTTTGGGGCTGTTTTTCTGCAAAGGGACCAGGACGACTGATCCGTGTAAAGGAAAGAATGAATGGGGCCTTGTATCGTGAGATTTTGAGTGAAAACCTCCTTCCATCAGCAAGGGCATTGAAGATGAAACGTGGCTGGGTCTTTCAGCATGACAATGATCCCAAACACACCGCCCGGGCAACGAAGGAATGGCTTCGTAAGAAGCATTTCAAGGTTCTGGAGTGGCCTAGCCAGTCTTCAGATCTCAACCCCATAGAAAATCTTTGGAGGGAGTTGAAAGTCCGTGTTGCCCAGCAACAGCCCCAAAACATCACTGCTCTAGAGGAGATCTGCATGGAGGAATGGGCCAAAATACCAGCAACAGTGTGTGAAAACCTTGTGAAGACTTACAGAAAACGTTTGACTCTGTCATTGCCAACAAAGGGTATATAACAAAGTATTGAGATAAACTTTTGTTATTTTCTACCATAATTTGCAAATAAATTCATTAAAAATCCTACAATGTGATTTTCTGGAAATTTTTTTCTGATTTTGTCTGTCGTAGTTGAACTATACCTATGATGAAAATTACAGGCCTCTTTCATCTTTTTAAGTGGGAGAACTTGCACAATTGGTGGCTGTCTAAATATTTTTTTGCCCCACTGTATCTGTTTCACAATTTAGAAATGAAAGCACTTTATGTATCTACTTCCCCCATTTGAAGAAGTCATAAGTATTCTGACCAATTCGTTCATAGTGTATTAAAGTAGTCAAAAGTTGTCACGACTCCCGCCAAAGTTGGTCCCTCTCCTTGTTCGGGCGGCGGTCGACGTCACCGGTCTTCTAGCCATCGCCACTCCACCTTTCATTTTCCATTTGTTTTGTCTTGTTTTCCTGCACACCTGGTTTACATCCCCTCATTACTCTATGTGTATATTATCCTCTGTTCCCCCCCATCTCTGTGTGTGGTTTTTTTCTTTCGTTACGTGTGTGTCGTTACAGGCTGGTTTTGCTCCTGGTATTGTTGTAACCCGTGGTTTTGTTATTTTGTGCCATTTTGTGTGATTTGTGCGCTATTCGCTTTTTCCTTGGGCTGGAGTGTTGTGACGCAGTTGCGTCCGGCTGGTTTCCTCTGCCTGATTAAAGTGTGCCTGTTTACTCATCTCTGCTCTCATGCACCTGACTTAATTCGAACACTCTGACAAAAATTTGGTATTTGGTCCCAAACTCGTTTGTTGCATTTGCAGTTTGTTTTGGTTGTGTTTTGGTTGTGTTTTGCCCAATAATAACTGAATGGTGGATTATGACTGGAGCAATTTTCTTTCTAAGTGAGTAGATGACATGTTTTGAAACACTACTAAATTAATCCTGATGATGCCATGATCATGAACAATTATGAATGAGAGAGTTACAGAGGCTACAACAAAACATACTAACCTCTCTCCATTACCAATAACAGAGGCTACAACAAAACATGCTAACCTCTCACCTTTAACCTCAAATAAAAGGTGACATTCTATACTGTCGCCTAATGTGAAACATTCTATCTAAAATCCAAAATGCTGGAGCATAGCACCGAATTTAAAACTGTAAGCTTCACTGTCCAAACACATATGGTGTGGACTATGTGTGCCTGGTAAACACATGTGGATCTGGTGAACAGTTATCACTTGTTGAACAACTACAGGAATACTGACCTCAGAGTCTCCAGTTTACAGTGGGGATTCCCCAGTACAGCAGAGAGCAGCTTCACTCCTGAATCCTTCAGGTCATTGTTACTCAGATCCAGCTCTCTCAGGTGTGAGGGGTTTGACTTCAAAGCTGAGGCCAGAGAAGCACAGCCTTCCTCTGTGACTAGACAGCCTGACAGCCTGACAAAGAGTAAAATCATGTTAAAATCACACTGCTATTCTTTGGTGATAAAAATATATATTTGCTCAACATGTTCAGATATATCAGTGTCCTGAAACCTGCAATATCTATTATAAATGAATGAATGTATAATTATAAGAAACGACAAATTATTATGTATTGCTTGTAGAGAGAAAAATGTATAGGACACATATTTGGGTAGACTGGCCAGACCATTTTAAAAAGCAGTATCAGTCAAAAGAAAGACAATGAAGTATCAGATTTAGATTGTATTGAGTATACAGTCCACACTATATATAATACTGACCTCAGAGTCTCCAGTTTACAGTGGGGATTCCCCAGTCCAGCAGAGAGCAGCTTCACTCCTGAATCCTTCAGGTCATTGTTACTCAGATCCAGCTCTCTCAGGTGTGAGGGGTTTGAACTGAGAGCTGAGACCAACACTTTACAGGATGTGTCTGTGAGTTTACAGCCAGTGAGTCTGCGAACACAGAAGAAATACAATGACAGACAGGTTGTATTAAAATGTTACGCTCAGTTTTCCCTGCTTACACTGTTAGCCGTGCACAAAATGTGTATATCGTGCATTCATGGCTCAATGCTACAACTTTTCTGATTAGTCTGTATTATAGTTTAAAAGTTTTTAGCTGATAGAAAGTTTATTCAGCCAATGAAAATACTGTTGTTCCTACATATAGTAAAGTTTGGCCTGAGGGATTGTCACATGACTACTTACAGAGCCAGTCAGCCAATGAAAATACTGCTGTAACTACAATTTATTTTGGTGGGTGATATTTACATGAATACTTACAGTGCTTTCCTGCAGCCTCTCACAGCTGGGAGCAGTCTCCTACGACCCTCCTCTGATGTCTTGTATTCCTTTGGGTCAAACACATCCAGAACCTCCTCTGATATCTGCAGCATGTAGGCCAGCGCTGAACACTGAGCATGTGTGAGGTTTTTGGATCTGTTCTCTGACCTCAAGTACTCTTGGATTTCCTCCTGTACTGAATGGTCTTTCATCTCTATCAGACAGTGGAAGAGATTGATGCATCTCTCAGGGGAGACGTTCTTCCTCTGCATCACCTTAAGGGATCGGATTGTTTTCTGGACGCTCTCTGGACTGCTTTCTGTTTGTGTCACCAGACCTCGTAGGAGTTTCTGATTGGACTCCAGTGACATGCCATGAAGGTAGCGGACAAAAAGGTCCAGGTGTCCATTCTTACTCTCCAAGGCTTTATCCAAGGTACTATTCAGCAGCTCATGCAAGGTTAGCTCTTCAGACGCAGCTCTAGACTTTCTCTTGAGGAAGGGGTTCAGTGCATCCATGTTCTTGGTTGTGTAACAGTGGTACATGTAGACAGCTGAGAGAAACTCCTGAATGCTCAGATGAACAAAGCAGTACACCACTCTCTGAAATAACACAGACTCTTCTTTAAAGATTTGTGTGCACACTCCTGAGTACACTGAGGATTCTTTGACATCAAGGCCAGCCTCTTTCAGGTCTTCTTCATAGAACATCAGATTACCCTTCTCCAGATTTTCAAACGCCAGCTTCCCCAGCTTCAGAATAATTTCCTTATCTGACTCCATGAGCTCCTCTTGATCCATCGCATCGCTTCCATAATACTTCTGGTTCTTCAAGCTGGTCTGAATTAGCAGGAAATGAATGGACATCTCAGTCAGAGTTGTGGGCATCTCTCTCCTCTTGTCTGTACTCAGCATGTGTTCAAAGACTATTGCAGAAATCCAACAGAACACTGGAATGTGGCACATGATGTGGAGGCTCCTTGATGTCTTTATGTGTGAGATGATTCTGCTGGCCAGGTCCTCATCAATGAATCTCTTTCTGAAGTACTCCGCCTTCTGTGGGTCATTGAACCCTCGTACCTCTGTCACCTGGTCAACACACTCAGGGGCGATCTGATTGGTTGCTGTTGGTCGGGAGGTTATCCATAGGAGAGCAGAGGGAAGCAGATTCCCCTTGATGAGATTTGTCAGCAGAACATCAACAGATGATGTGTGGGTGACATCAGACACCTTTTCATTGTGCTGGAAATCCAATGGAAGTCTGCTTTCATCCAAACCATCAAAGACGAACATAGCTTTACAGGCTGTGAGTTTCTTTGCATTGCCTATGTCTAGTTCTGTGTGGAAGTCATTTAAAAGTCTGAGAAGACTGTACTGGCGATCTTTGATCAAGTTCAGCTCCCGGAAAGGAAGCACAAATATGATGTCCACATCTTGATTAGCCTTCCCTTCAGCCCAGTCAAGGATGAACTTCTGCACAGAGACAGTTTTTCCGATGCCAGCAATGCCCTTCGTCAGCACAGTTCTGATGCTTCTCTCTTGGCCAGGTAAGGGTTTAAAGATGTCATTGCAGTGGATTGCTGTGTCATGGGAGGTTGGTGTCCTGGATGCTGTCTCTAGCTGCCACACCTCATGTTCATTGTTAACCCCTTCACTCTCTCCTTCTGTGATGTAGAGCTCTGTGTAAATCCTGTTGAGGGGAGTTTGAGTCCCTGCTTTTTCCATGCCTTCTATCACTTTTTCATACCTCCTTTTCAGGCTGTCTTTATGGTTTACTATAGCTCTCTGCAGGCTGTCCTCCACTACAAGGGAGGAGTAAAAAGGATGTGTATCAGACACGTTCATTGATAGGATGAAATGTGGGCCTTCCACAACTACAGTAACTGACATGATCTCATATTATTGTAGTTAGCACTTAATCATGTTGAGGAAATAACTTAGCACAGGTCTGCAAGTGTCCTTACTGTTTTCAGAGCCTCTTGCATCATTGGGTTCACCCAGGTGCTGTAGTACAGGAAGTGTTCTGGTTCTCTTTCTACACTGAGGACAGTCATAGTATCCTGAAGGAGCAGGTTTCTCCCAGTATCTGGTGATGCACTGTCTACAGAACCTGTGTCCACAGGTGATAGAGACTGGATCCCTCAACACTTGCTGACACACTGCACACCTGGACTGATCCTCTGGCAGAGTACACCATCCACTACAGAGATAAAGGAGAGATAGAGATACTGATCCTCTAACAGAGTAGACAGTCCGCGACAGAGATAAAGGAGAGAGAGAGAGAGACTGATCCTCTAACAGAGAATACCATCCACTACAGAGATAAAGGAGAGAGAGAGATACTGATCCTCTCACAGAGTAGACCATCCACTACATAGATAAAGGAGAGAGAGAGATACTGATCCTCTAACAGAGTTGATCATCCACTACAGAGATAAAGGAGAGAGAGATACTATCCTCTAACAGAGCAGACCATCCACAACAGAGATAGAGAGAGAGAGATATTGATCCTCTAACAGAGTAGATCATACACTACAGAGATAAAGGAGAGATAGGTACTGATTCTCTAACATAGTAGACCATCCACTACAGATATAAAAGAGAGAGAGATACTGATCCTCTAATAGAGTCGAACAACCACAACAGAGATAAAGGAGAGAGAGAGATACTGATCCTCTAACAGAGTAGGCCATCAATTACAGAGATAAAGGAGAGAGAGACACTGATTCTCCAACAGTGTAGACCATCCACTACATAGATACAGGAGAGAGAGAGAGATAATATTCCTCTAACAGAGTAGACCATCCATTACAGATCCTCCAGAAGAGTAGACAATCATCTACAGAGATAAAGGAGAGAGAGAGATAATGATCCTCTAACAGAGTAGACCATCCACTACAGAGATACAGGAGAGAGAGAGAGAGAGATAATGATCCTCTAACAGAGTAGACCATCCACTACAGAGATACAGGAGAGAGAGAGAGATACTGATCCTCTGACAGAGTAGACCATCCACTACTGTAACGGCTTTCTTCCTGGGGTGAAGGAGCGGACCAAAATGCAGCGCGGCAAGTGTTCAACATGATTTAATAAAGAAGAGACAATAACGTGAACGCCATACAAAATAACAAAATGTGAAAACGAAAACAGTCCTATCTGGTGCAGAACACAAAGACAGAAGACAACAACCCACAATCCCCAACACAAAACAAGCCACCTATATATGATTCTCAATCAGGGACAACGATTGACAGCTGCCTCTGATTGAGAACCATATCAGGCTGAACACAGAAACAGACAAACTAGACACACAACATAGAATGCCCACCCAGCAAATGTCCTGACCAACACTAAAACAAGCACAACACATAAGAACTCTGGTCAGGACGTGACAACTACAGAGATAAAGGAGAGAGAGATATTGTTAGTGTTAATAATACTGATTCTCTAACAGACTAGACCATCCACTGCAGAGATAAAGGAGAGAGAGAGAGATAAAGATCCTCTAACAGAGTACACCATATACTACAGAGATAAAGGAGAGAGAAAAAGATAATGATCCTCTAACAGAGTAGATAATCCACTACAGAGATAGAGAGAGAGATATAATGATCCACTAACAGAGTAGACAATACACTACAGAGATAAAGGAGAGAGAGTTACTGATCCATTAACATAGTAAACCATCCACAACAGAGATAAAGGAGAGAGAGATACTGATCCTCTAACAGAGCAGAACATCCACTACAGAGATACAGGAGAGAGAGATAATGATCAATTAAAAGAGTAGACCATCCATTACAGAGATACAGGAGAGAGAGATAATGAGCCTCTAACAGAGTAGACAACCCACTACAGAGATAAAGGAGAGAAAGAGAGATTGTAGATGTTAATACTGATTCTCTAAAAGGATAAACCATCCACTACAGAGATAAAGGAGAGAGAGATTGTTAATGTTAATACTGATTCTCTAACAGGGTAGACCATCCACTGCAGAGATAAAGGAGAGATAGATAATGATCCTCTAACAGAGTAGACCATATACTACAGAGATAAAGGAGAGAAAGAGAGATTGTAGATGTTAATACTGATTCTCTAAAAGGATAAACCATCCACTACAGAGATAAAGGAGAGAGAGAGATTGTTAATGTTAATACTGATTCTCTAACAGGGTAGACCATCCACTGCAGAGATAAAGGAGAGAGAGATAATGATCCTCTAACAGAGTAGACCATATACTACAGAGATAAAGGCGAGAGAGAGATATAATGATCCTCTAACAGAGTAGATAATCCACTACAGAGATAGAGAGTGAGATATAATGATCCTCTAACAGAGTAGACTATACACTACAGAGATAAAGGAGAAAGAGTTTCTGATCCTCTAACAGAGCAGAACATCCACTACAGAGATACAGGAGAGAGAGATAATGATCCATTAAAAGAGTAGACCATCCATTACAGAGATACAGGAGAGAGAGATACTGATCCTCTAACAGAGTAGACCATCCACTAAAGAGATAAAGGAGATAGATACGTGTATATGTTACTACTGATCCTCTAACATAGTTGACCATCCACTACAGAGATAACGGAGAGAGATATATACTGATCCTCTATTAGAGTTGATCTTCCACTACAGAGATAAAGGAGAGGAAGAAACTATCTAACAGAGTAACCCATCCACTGCAGAGATAAAGGAGAGAGCGATATTGTAGAAGTTCATACTGATTCTCTAACAGAGCAGACCATCCACTGCAGAGATAAAGGAGAGAGAGATACTGATCCTCCAACAGAGTACACCATCCACTACAGAGAAACATGAGAGAGAAAACAATCCTCTAACAGAGTAGACCATCCACTACAGAGATAAAGGAGAGACAGAGAGATAATGATCCTCTATCAGAGCAGAACATCCACTACAGAGATAAAGGAAAGAGAGATACTGATCCTCTAACAGAGTAGGCCATCCACTACAGAGATAAAGGAGATAGAGACATACTGATCCTCCAACAGAGTAGACCATCCACTACAGAGATACATGAGAGAGATAATAATCCTTCAACAGAGTAGACCATCCACTACAGAGATACATGAGAGAGATAATAATCCTTCAACAGAGTAGACCATCCACTACAGAGATACATGAGAGAGATAATAATCCTTCAACAGAGTAGACCATCCACTACAGAGATACATGAGAGAGATAATAATCCTTCAACAGAGTAGACCATCCACTACAGAGATACATGAGAGAGATAATAATCCTTCAACAGAGTAGACCATCCACTACAGAGATACATGAGAGAGATAATAATCCTTCAACAGAGTAGACCATCCACTACAGAGATACATGAGAGAGATAATAATCCTTCAACAGAGTATACCATCCACTACAGAGATACATGAGAGAGATAATAATCCTTCAACAGAGTAGACCATCCACTACAGAGATACATGAGAGAGATAATAATCCTTCAACAGAGTAGACCATCCACTACAGAGATACATGAGAGAGATAATAATCCTTCAACAGAGTAGACCATCCACTACAGAGATAAAGGAGAGAGAGATAATAATCCTCTAACAGAGTAGACAATCCTCTACAGAGATAAATGAGAAAGAGAGATAATGACCCTCTAACAGAGTAGACCACCCACTACAGAGAGATTGTAGATGTTAATACTGATTCTCTAACAGAGTAGACCATCCACTACAGAGATAAAGGAGAGAGAGAGACACTGATCATCAAACATAGTAGGCCATCCACTACAGAGATAAAGGAGAGAGAGATACTTATCCTACAACAGAGTATACCATCCACTACAGAGAAACATGAGAGAGAAAATAATCCTCTAACAGAGTAGACCATCCACTACAGAGATAAAGGAGAGAGAGAGAGAGATAATGATCCTCTAACAGCGTAGACAACCCACTACAGAGATAAAGGAGAGAGAGAGATTGTAGATGTTATTAATGATTCTCTAACAGGGTCGGCCATCCACTACAGAGATAAAGGAGAGAGAGATACTGATCCTCCAACAGAGTATACCATCCACTACAGAGAAACATGAGAGAGAAAATAATCCTCTAACAGAGTAGACCATCCACTACAGAGATAAAGGAGAGAGAGAGAGAGAGAGATAATGATCCTGTAACAGAGTAGACAATCAACTACAGAGATACAGGAGAGAGAGAGATTGTAGATGTTATTAATGATTCTCTAACAGGGTAAACCATCCACTACAGAGATACAGGAGAGAGAGAGAGTGTCACGCCCTGTCCTTAGTTATCTTTGTTTTCTTTATTATTTTAGTTAGGTCAGGGTGTGACATGGGGGATGTTTGTGTGTTTTAGTCTAGTCTAGGGTGTTTGTATTGTATAGGGGGTTTTGTAGAGTGTATGGGGTTGTGTTCAGTGTCGGTGTTTAGGAAAGTCTATGGTTGCCTAGTTTGGTTCTCAATTAGAGACAGCTGTCTATTGTTGTCTCTGATTGGGAGCCATATTTAAGGCAGCCATAGGCATTAGGCAGGTTGTGGGTAATTGTCTATGTCTATGTTGCATGTGTGCACGTAGTTTGCATAGCTTCACGATCGTTTGTTGTTTTTGTAATAGTTTGTCAGTGTTCTTCAGTTTTCGTCTTCGTTATATTAAAAGAAGATATATTCATATCACGCTGCGGCTTGGTCCACTCACTCACCTAAAGACGATCGTGACAGAGAGAGATAAAAATCCTCGAACAGAGTAGACCATCCACTACAGAGATAAAGGAGAGAGAGATACTGATCCTCTAACAGAGCAGACCATCCACAACAGAGATAAAGGAGAGAGAGATACTGATCCTCTAACAGAGTAGGCCATCCACTACAGAGATACACGAGAGAGATAATAATCAGACAGCTGGGAACAGTGTAATCTGTTCATAGACAGACAGCTGGGAACAGTATACTATGTTCATAGACGGACACCTGGGAACAGTATACTCTGTTCATAGACAGACACCTGGGAACAGTATACTCTGTTCATAGACGGACACCTGGGAACAGTATACTCTGTTCATAGACAGCTGGGAACAGTATACTCTGTTCATAGACAGACAGCTGGGAACAGTATACTCTGTTCATAGACAGACACCTGGGAACAGTATACTCTGTTCATAGACGGACACCTGGGAACAGTATACTCTGTTCGTAGAAAGACAGCTGGGAACAGTATACTCTGTTCATAGACAGACAGCTGGGAACAGTATACTCTGTTCATAGACAGACAGCTGGGAACATAATACTCTGTTCATAGACAGAAAGCTGGGAACAGTATACTCTGTTCATAGACAGACAGATGGGAACAGTATACTTTGTTCGTAGAAAGACAGCTGGGAACAGTATACTCTGTTCATAGACAGACAGCTGGGAACAGTATACTCTGTTCATAGACAGACAGATGGGAACAGTATACTCTGTTCATAGACAGACAGCTGGGAACAGTATACTCTGTTCATAGACAGACAGCTGGGAACAGTATACTCTGTTCATAGACAGACAGCTGGGAACAGTATACTCTGTTCATAGACAGACACCTGGGAACAGTATACTCTGTTCATAGACAGACAGCTGGGAACAGTATACTCTGTACATTGACAGCTGGGAACAGTAAACTTTGTTCATAGACAGACACCTAGGAACAGTATACTCTGTTCGTAGAAAGACAGCTGGGAACAGTATACCCCCGTTCATAGACAGACAGCTGGGAACAGTATACTCTGTTCATAGACAGACAGCAGGGAACAGTATACTCTGTTCATAGACAGACAGCTGGTAACAGTATACTCTGTTCATAGACAGACAGCAGGGAACAGTATACTCTGTTCATAGACAGACAGCTGGGTAACAGTATACTCTGTTCATAGACAGCTGGGAACAGTAGACTCTGTTCATAGACAGCTGGGAACAGTATACTCTGTTCATAGACAGACAGTTGGGAACAGTTTACTCTGTACATTGACAGCTGGGAACAGTATACTCTGTTCATAGACAGACAGCTAGGAACAGTATACTCTGTTCATAGACAGACACCTGGGAACAGTATACTCTGTTCATAGACAGCTGGGAAAAGTATACTCTGTTCATAGACAGACAGCAGGGAACAGTATACTCTGTTCATAGACAGACAGCTGGTAACAGTATACTCTGTTCATAGACAGACAGCAGGGAACAGTATACTCTGTTCATAGACAGACAGCTGGGTAACAGTATACTCTGTTCATAGACAGCTGGGAACAGTAGACTCTGTTCATAGACAGCTGGGAACAGTATACTCTGTTCATAGACAGACAGTTGGGAACAGTTTACTCTGTACATTGACAGCTGGGAACAGTATACTCTGTTCATAGACAGACAGCTAGGAACAGTATACTCTGTTCATAGACAGACACCTGGGAACAGTATACTCTGTTCATAGACAGCTGGGAAAAGTATACTCTGTTCATAGACAGACAGCTGGGAACAGTATACTCTGTTCATAGACAGATGGGAACAGTATACTCTGTTCATAGACAGACAGCTGGGAACAGTATACTCTGTTCATAGACAGACAGCTGGGAACAGTATACTCTGTTCATAGACAGATGGGAACAGTATACTCTGTTCATAGAAAGACAGCTGGGAACAGTATACTCTGTTCATAGACAGGCAGCTGGGAACAGTATACTCTGTTCATAGACCGACAGTTGGGAACAGTATACTCTGTTCATAGACAGGCAGCTGGGAACAGTATAATCTGTTGATAGACAGACAGCTGGGAACAGTATACTCTGTTCATAGACAGACAGCTGGGAACAGTATACTCTGTTCATAGACAGACAGCTGGGAACAGTATACTCTGTTCATAGACAGACAGCTGGGAACAGTATACTCTGTTCATAGACAGGCAGCTGGGAACAGTATACTCTGTTCATAGACCGACAGTTGGGAAGAGTATACTCTGTTGATAGACAGACAGCTGGGAACAGTATACTCTGTTCATAGACAGACAGCTGGGAACAGTATACTCTGTTGATAGACAGACAGCTGGGAACAGTGTACTCTGTTCATAGACAGGCAGCTGGGAACAGTATACTCTGTTCATAGACAGACAGCTGGGAACAGTATACTCTGTTGATAGACAGACAGCTGGGAACAGTGTACTCTGTTCATAGACAGGCAGCTGGGAACAGTATACTCTGTTCATAGACAGACAGCTGGGAACAGTATACTCTGTTCATAGACAGATGGGAACAGTATACTCTGTTCATAGAAAGACAGCTGGGAACAGTATACTCTGTTCATAGACAGGCAGCTGGGAACAGTATACTCTGTTCATAGACCGACAGTTGGGAACAGTATACTCTGTTCATAGACAGATGGGAACAGTATACTCTGTTCATAGACAGACAGCTGGGAACAGTATACTCTGTTCATAGACAGACAGCTGGGAACAGTATACTCTGTTCATAGACAGACAGCTGGGAACAGTATACTCTGTTCATAGACAGGCAGCTGGGAACAGTATACTCTGTTCATAGACAGGCAGCTGGGAACAGTATACTCTGTTCATAGACAGGCAGCTGGGAACAGTATACTCTGTTCATAGACAGACAGCTGGGAACAGTATAATCTGTTCATAGACGGACACCTGGGAACAGTATACTATGTTCATAGACGGACACCTGGGAACAGTATACTCTGTTCATAGACAGACACCTGGGAACAGTATACTCTGTTCATAGACGGACACCTGGGAACAGTATACTCTGTTCATAGACAGCTGGGAACAGTATACTCTGTTCATAGACAGACAGCTGGGAACAGTATACTCTGTTCATAGACAGACACCTGGGAACAGTATACTCTGTTCATAGACGGACACCTGGGAACAGTATACTCTGTTCGTAGAAAGACAGCTGGGAACAGTATACTCTGTTCATAGACAGACAGCTGGGAACAGTATACTCTGTTCATAGACAGACAGCTGGGAACATAATACTCTGTTCATAGACAGAAAGCTGGGAACAGTATACTCTGTTCATAGACAGACAGATGGGAACAGTATACTTTGTTCGTAGAAAGACAGCTGGGAACAGTATACTCTGTTCATAGACAGACAGCTGGGAACAGTATACTCTGTTCATAGACAGACAGATGGGAACAGTATACTCTGTTCATAGACAGACAGCTGGGAACAGTATACTCTGTTCATAGACAGACAGCTGGGAACAGTATACTCTGTTCATAGACAGACAGCTGGGAACAGTATACTCTGTTCATAGACAGACACCTGGGAACAGTATACTCTGTTCATAGACAGACAGCTGGGAACAGTATACTCTGTACATTGACAGCTGGGAACAGTAAACTTTGTTCATAGACAGACACCTAGGAACAGTATACTCTGTTCGTAGAAAGACAGCTGGGAACAGTATACCCCCGTTCATAGACAGACAGCTGGGAACAGTATACTCTGTTCATAGACAGACAGCAGGGAACAGTATACTCTGTTCATAGACAGACAGCTGGTAACAGTATACTCTGTTCATAGACAGACAGCAGGGAACAGTATACTCTGTTCATAGACAGACAGCTGGGTAACAGTATACTCTGTTCATAGACAGCTGGGAACAGTAGACTCTGTTCATAGACAGCTGGGAACAGTATACTCTGTTCATAGACAGACAGTTGGGAACAGTTTACTCTGTACATTGACAGCTGGGAACAGTATACTCTGTTCATAGACAGACAGCTAGGAACAGTATACTCTGTTCATAGACAGACACCTGGGAACAGTATACTCTGTTCATAGACAGCTGGGAAAAGTATACTCTGTTCATAGACAGACAGCAGGGAACAGTATACTCTGTTCATAGACAGACAGCTGGTAACAGTATACTCTGTTCATAGACAGACAGCAGGGAACAGTATACTCTGTTCATAGACAGACAGCTGGGTAACAGTATACTCTGTTCATAGACAGCTGGGAACAGTAGACTCTGTTCATAGACAGCTGGGAACAGTATACTCTGTTCATAGACAGACAGTTGGGAACAGTTTACTCTGTACATTGACAGCTGGGAACAGTATACTCTGTTCATAGACAGACAGCTAGGAACAGTATACTCTGTTCATAGACAGACACCTGGGAACAGTATACTCTGTTCATAGACAGCTGGGAAAAGTATACTCTGTTCATAGACAGACAGCTGGGAACAGTATACTCTGTTCATAGACAGATGGGAACAGTATACTCTGTTCATAGACAGACAGCTGGGAACAGTATACTCTGTTCATAGACAGACAGCTGGGAACAGTATACTCTGTTCATAGACAGATGGGAACAGTATACTCTGTTCATAGAAAGACAGCTGGGAACAGTATACTCTGTTCATAGACAGGCAGCTGGGAACAGTATACTCTGTTCATAGACCGACAGTTGGGAACAGTATACTCTGTTCATAGACAGGCAGCTGGGAACAGTATAATCTGTTGATAGACAGACAGCTGGGAACAGTATACTCTGTTCATAGACAGACAGCTGGGAACAGTATACTCTGTTCATAGACAGACAGCTGGGAACAGTATACTCTGTTCATAGACAGACAGCTGGGAACAGTATACTCTGTTCATAGACAGGCAGCTGGGAACAGTATACTCTGTTCATAGACCGACAGTTGGGAAGAGTATACTCTGTTGATAGACAGACAGCTGGGAACAGTATACTCTGTTCATAGACAGACAGCTGGGAACAGTATACTCTGTTGATAGACAGACAGCTGGGAACAGTGTACTCTGTTCATAGACAGGCAGCTGGGAACAGTATACTCTGTTCATAGACAGACAGCTGGGAACAGTATACTCTGTTGATAGACAGACAGCTGGGAACAGTGTACTCTGTTCATAGACAGGCAGCTGGGAACAGTATACTCTGTTCATAGACAGACAGCTGGGAACAGTATACTCTGTTCATAGACAGATGGGAACAGTATACTCTGTTCATAGAAAGACAGCTGGGAACAGTATACTCTGTTCATAGACAGGCAGCTGGGAACAGTATACTCTGTTCATAGACCGACAGTTGGGAACAGTATACTCTGTTCATAGACAGATGGGAACAGTATACTCTGTTCATAGACAGACAGCTGGGAACAGTATACTCTGTTCATAGACAGACAGCTGGGAACAGTATACTCTGTTCATAGACAGACAGCTGGGAACAGTATACTCTGTTCATAGACAGGCAGCTGGGAACAGTATACTCTGTTCATAGACAGGCAGCTGGGAACAGTATACTCTGTTCATAGACAGGCAGCTGGGAACAGTATACTCTGTTCATAGACAGACAGCTGGGAACAGTATAATCTGTTGATAGACAGACAGCTGGGAACAGTATACTCTGTTCATAGACAGGCAGCTGGGAACAGTATACTCTGTTGATAGACAGACAGCTGGGAACAGTATACTCTGTTCATAGACAGACAGCTGGGAACAGTATACTCTGTTGATAGACAGACAGCTGGGAACAGTGTACTCTGTTCATAGACCGACAGTTGGGAAGAGTATACTCTGTTGATAGACAGACAGCTGGGAACAGTATACTCTGTTCATAGACAGACAGCTGGGAACAGTAAACTCTGTTCATAGACAGCTGGGAACAGTATACTCTGTTCATAGACAGCTGGTAACAGTATACTCTGTTCATACAGACAGCTGGGAACAGTATACTCTGTTCATAGACAGACAGCTGGGAACAGTATACTCTGTTCATAGACAGACAGCTGGGAACAGTATACTCTGTTCATAGACAGCTGGGAACAGTATACTCTGTTCATAGACAGACAGCTGGGAACAGTATACTCTGTTCATAGACAGACAGCTGGGAACAGTATACTCTGTTCATAGACAGACAGTTGGGAACAGTATACTCTGTTCATAGACAGACAGCTGGGAACAGTATACTCTGTTCATAGACAGACAGATGGGAACAGTAGACTGTTCACAGACAGCTGGGAATAGTATACTCTGTTCATAGACAGACAGCTGGGAACAGTATACTCTGTACATAGACAGACAGCTGGGAACAGTATACTCTGTTCATAGACAGACAGCTGGGAACAGTATACTCTGTTCATAGACAGACAGCTGGGAACAGTATACTCTGTTGATAGACAGACAGCTGGGAACAGTATACTCTGTTCATAGACAGACAGCTGGGAATAGTATACTCTGTTCATAGACAGACAGCTGGGAACAGTATACTCTGTACATAGACAGCTGGGAACAGTATACTCTGTACATAGACAGCTGGGAACAGTATACTCTGTACATAGACAGACACCTGGGAACAGTATACTCTGTTCATAGACAGACAGCTGGGAACAGTATACTCTGTTGATAGACAGACAGCTGGGAACAGTATACTCTGTTCATAGACAGACAGCTGGGAATAGTATACTCTGTTCATAGACAGACAGCTGGGAACAGTATACTCTGTACATAGACAGCTGGGAACAGTATACTCTGTACATAGACAGCTGGGAACAGTATACTCTGTACATAGACAGACACCTGGGAACAGTATACTCTGTTCATAGACAGACAGCTGGGAACAGTATACTCTGTTGATAGACAGACAGCTGGGAACAGTATACTCTGTTCATAGACAGACAGCTGGGAACAGTATACTCTGTTCATAGACAGACAGCTGGGAACAGTATACTCTGTTCATAGACAGGCAGCTGGGAACAGTATACTCTGTTCATAGACAGCTGGGAACAGTATACTCTGTTCATAGACAGACACCTGGGAACAGTATACTCTGTTCATAGACAGACAGCTGGGAACAGTATACTCTGTTCATAGACAGACACCTGGGAACAGTATACTCTGTTCATAGACAGACACCTGGGAACAGTATACTCTGTTCATAGACAGACAGCTGGGAACAGTATACTCTGTTCATAGACAGGCAGCTGGGAACAGTATACTCTGTTCATAGACAGACAGCTGGGAACAGTATACTCTGTTCATAGACAGGCAGCTGGGAACAGTATACTCTGTACATTGACAGCTGGGAACAGTATACTCTGTTCATAGACAGACAGTTGGGAAGAGTATACTCTGTTCCCTGCAAAAATCCAGATTTGATGTCTATGGAATTAAGTGTCATTTTTTCTGGCAGATCACTAACATCAGCAATCTGAGTGACTTTGAGGCGCATGTCGGTGAGTCTTTTGGGAGTTCTTTAGCAGCCAGCTCCTCAAAACCTCTAGCCACTAGACGTGCTTTGGGCACTATTCCAGTTAAGGATTCTTTAAGGGTACACACCCACCTTGTTGAGACGCACTTTTGGCCAATGTCTTTGACTTCCTCAAACACTCCATTTTTCCTCCAGTTACTGAGCTCATCTAGCTTAGCTGAGTCAAATGACACGTCCTTTGTTTCAAGTACATCATCATTTTGAATGTCATGCTGTTCTTCTCAATTTTCCATTGGTTCAATTCTGATATTATCTACAAGTGGCAGGTCAGCTGACCCTGTTGTACCAGAAAGTGTAGCTGGTTCAGAGTACTGCAAGTTGGACCAGTTCTTGTGTTTTGCTTTTCCTGCTCGTCCAATGACGGTTGCTGTATGTGGAATACCACTTTCTCTGTCCGTGTATTTAACAGTTTGTCCAATTTTCAGATTGGAACAACCATGTTCTCTTAACACATGTGGCTGTTGAATGTTTTCCTCATTTGAATGCTCAACAGTATTACCTGTGGCATGGTTGAAGGTCTCTGCTCCATTTCCTGTGTCAGTTTCAGTGTCCATATCATTATATGCGACATCTGGTAGGTTTGTGTCTGTTACTGTGTACTTTTTGTCATTTTCATTAGGAGACTGATTCTCAGCAACAGCCCCTCTATCTTGTTGATCATTTACTTTCCGCAATCTTGAGTGATGCACCCTGACAATCATGCCTCCGTGCCTCACAAATATCACCACACCATCTTGACCAATGACTACTCCCGGTCCTTTCCACTCTTGACAGTCAACTCGTTTGTAGTACACTTTGTTTCCAGTTTCGTACTTCTCATCATCATTATTCCCTGAACTGCTGAGTAACTTCTGAAGTCTGTCAACTGTATCATGTCCAAACTGTTTGTAAAGCTTTAACAATACCTTTGTTTTTCTTTTGTGTTCATGTTCTCTGTGTCAGTCAGAATCTCATTTTTGCATGGACTCTGTGTGATGTCTTTGTCTAAAATGTTTACACAATAGTGGCCTGAGGTAGTAAGTTCAAGAGTCACTGGTTGTTTAAACATCACTGCCTTGTCATTTTTTATGTCTAGTACAGCCCCTGCCTTCTTGAGGGAAGCTTTGCTTAATAGTAAGGGGATATCTGTAGGGACCACCTCTGTTTCAATGTGACACTTAGTCTGACCAATTTTTGTTGGTATCTTAACTCTCTTGGTAGAATGGACAATTCTCCCGTCTCCAAATTTGAAAGCTCTGTTGCTTGGTGTGTCAATCATATTTTGTACTTCTTTCATATTTAGTTCACTGACATAGCTATCAAGCCATTTTGCACCACACACTGTCCGTGTACATGCAGTATCAATCTCAGCAGATCCTAAGGATTCAACTATAAACATCTCAGTATCAATCACAGCAGATCCTAAGGATTCAACTATAAAAATCTCAGTATCAGAAGCAGATTCATTTGAAAACAGTGTAATGCTACACTGCTCTATCTCTGTGTTTACATGTTCCTCTTTTAGTTTAACTTGTTCATTTTTATGAGGACAGTCTTTAACCCAATGGTAAGTGCTTTGACAAATAGCACATTTCGATCTCCTTCCATATGTGTCCAGTGGATTTGTGCCGGGAAATGGCGCCCTCTTCTGGTTGTCTTGAGAACGTGACTTGTTGGCGCCTTTTCTGTGCTGCTCGGTGTAATATGCTGCGTCACTCACTTGCATTCCATCTGTTATTGGCGCGACAGGCGTCTTCTCACCAAATATTCTTTTTAGTGCCGACTTCATAGATGCAAAAGTCAGCACAGTACAAGCAGTCAAAGCCAACTGTTTCTCCCGACCATCTAGACAAGCAGTGTCTAGCAGCTTGAACCCTAACACTGCATCTGGGAGAACCATGTCGTACTTGCGCATTCTATTGTACCTCTGTTCGAAATCAATGATGTAGTCCGCCATTGCAACCGAAATATCTCTCCGTAACACTGTCAAAGTTTGAATATGCCTCGTAGGCACGGTCTTTCTCTTCTTTGAGAAATACAGAATCCAGTGCTGTGATCAAAGTTCCCATACCGTCATCCTTGTTCAAATCCTCCAGGGATATTTCCAGTGCTGTATCTCTCGCTCTTCCCTCCAGCGATAATACCACCGCAAGTGCTTGCTTTTTCGCGTCCAGATTAGTAACGCGTGTCCAGATTCCCAGTTCATTTTTCCAACTTTCGTACGACCTCTTCTCCTCGAAGCGAGGTGGCACGTTGTAGTTAGAAACCATCCTCTCCTACCAATGTTACCTCGAAATGACACAAGGACAAGGTTCCAGTTTAACAAAGTTTACTCTACTATATGAACACACTACAAGGTAGCCATTACACTCCAGGCTAGGTCCAACAACGACAAGACTTCCTGCGCATGCGCACTCTTGACTGAGTGATAGCCCCATAATAACAGAAATATAGGGATACTTAAAACATGAACTTAACACTGTTCACAGACAGCTGGGAACAGTAGACTCTGTTCATAGACATTTGGGAACAGTATACTCTGTTCATAGACAGACAGCTGGGAACAGTATACTCTGTTGATAGAAAGACAGCTGGGAACAGTATACTCTGTTGATAGAAAGACAGCTGGGAACAGTATACTCTGTTCATAGACAGACAGCTGGTAACAGTATAATCTGTTCATAGACAGACAGCTGGGAACAGTATACTCTGTTCATAGACAGACACCTGGGAACAGTATACTCTGTTCATAGACAGCTGGGAACAGTATACTCTGTTCATAGACAGACAGCTGGGAACAGTATACTCTGTTCATAGACAGACACCTGGGAACAGTATACTCTGTTCATAGACAGACACCTGGGAACAGTATACTCTGTTCATAGACAGACATTTGGGAACAGTATACTCTGTTGATAGACAGACACCTGGGAACAGTATACTCTGTTCATAGACAGCTGGGAACAGTATACTCTGTTCATAGACAGACAGCTGGGAACAGTATACTCTGTTCATAGACAGACACCTGGGAACAGTATACTCTGTTCATAGACAGACACCTGGGAACAGTATACTCTGTTCATAGACAGACAGCTGGGAACAGTATTCTCTGTTCATAGACAGATGGGAACAGTATAATCTGTTCATAGACAGCTGGGAACAGTATACTCTGTTGATAGAAAGACAGCTGGGAACAGTATACTCTGTTGATAGAAAGACAGCTGGGAACAGTATACTCTGTTCATAGACAGACAGCTGGTAACAGTATAATCTGTTCATAGACAGACAGCTGGGAACAGTATACTCTGTTCATAGACAGACACCTGGGAACAGTATACTCTGTTCATAGACAGCTGGGAACAGTATACTCTGTTCATAGACAGACAGCTGGGAACAGTATACTCTGTTCATAGACAGACACCTGGGAACAGTATACTCTGTTCATAGACAGACAGCTGGGAACAGTATACTCTGTTCATAGACAGACACCTGGGAACAGTATACTCTGTTCATAGACAGACACCTGGGAACAGTATACTCTGTTCATAGACAGACATTTGGGAACAGTATATACTCTGTTCGTAGACAGACAGCTGGGAACAGTATTCTCTGTTCATAGACAGATGGGAACAGTATAATCTGTTCATAGACAGCTGGGAAAAGTATACTCTGTTCATAGACAGACAGCTGGGAACAGTATACTCTGTACATAGACAGCTGGGAACAGTATACTCTGTTCATAGACAGTTGGGAACAGTATACTCTGTACATTGACAGCTGGGAACAGTATACTCTGTTCATAGACAGACAGCTAGGAACAGTATACTCTGTTCATAGACAGACAACTGGGAACAGTATACTCTGTTCATAGACAGCTGGGAAAGTATACTCTGTTCATACACAGACAGCTGGGAACAGTATACTCTGTTCATAGACAGATGGGAACAGTATACTCTGTTCATAGACAGACAGCTGGGAACAGTATACTCTGTTCATAGACAGACAGCTGGGAACAGTATACTCTGTTCATAGACAGATGGGAACAGTATACTCTTTTCATAGAAAGACAGCTGGGAACAGTTTACTCTGTTCATAGACAGGCAGCTGGGAACAGTATACTCTGTTCATAGACCGACAGTTGGGAACAGTATACTCTGTTCATAGACAGGCAGCTGGGAACAGTATACTCTGTTCATAGACAGACAGCTGGGAACAGTATTCTCTGTTCATAGACAGACAGCTGGGAACAGTATACTCTGTTCATAGACAGCTGGGAACAGTATACTCTGTTCATAGACAGGCAGCTGGGAACAGTATAATCTGTTGATAGACAGACAGCTGGGAACAGTATACTCTGTTCATAGACAGACAGCTGGGAACAGTATACTCTGTTCATAGACAGACAGCTGGGAACAGTATACTCTGTTCATAGACAGACAGCTGGGAACAGTATACTCTGTTCATAGACAGACAGCTGGGAACAGTATACTCTGTTCATAGACAGACACCTGGGAACAGTATACTCTGTTCATAGACAGACAGCTGGGAACAGTAGACTGTTCACAGACAGCTGGGAATAGTATACTCTGTTCATAGACAGACAGCTGGGAACAGTATACTCTGTACATAGACAGACAGCTGGGAACAGTATACTCTGTTCATAGACAGACAGCTGGGAACAGTATACTCTGTTCATAGACAGACAGCTGGGAACAGTAGACTGTTCACAGACAGCTGGGAATAGTATACTCTGTTCATAGACAGACAGCTGGGAACAGTATACTCTGTACATAGACAGCTGGGAACAGTATACTCTGTACATAGACAGCTGGGAACAGTATACTCTGTACATAGACAGACACCTGGGAACAGTATACTCTGTTCATAGACAGACAGCTGGGAACAGTATACTCTGTTGATAGACAGACAGCTGGGAACAGTATACTCTGTTCATAGACAGACAGCTGGGAAGAGTATACTCTGTTCATAGACAGACACCTGGGAACAGTATACTATGTTCATAGACAGGCAGCTGGGAATAGTATACTCTGTTCATAGACAGACAGCTGGGAACAGTATACTCTGTACATTGACAGCTGGGAACAGTATACTCTGTTCATAGACAGACAGTTGGGAAGAGTATACTCTGTTCCCTGCAAAAATCCAGATTTGATGTCTATGGAATTAAGTGTCATTTTTTTCTGGCAGATCACTAACATCAGCAATCTGAGTGACTTTGAGGCGCATGTCGGTGAGTCTTTTGGGAGTTCTTTAGCAGCCAGCTCCTCAAAACCTCTAGCCACTAGACGTGCTTTGGGCACTATTCCAGTTAAGGATTCTTTAAGGGTACACACCCACCTTGTTGAGACGCACTTTTGGCCAATGTCTTTGACTTCCTCAAACACTCCATTTTTCCTCCAGTTACTGAGCTCATCTAGCTTAGCTGAGTCAAATGACACGTCCTTTGTTTCAAGTACATCATCATTTTGAATGTCATGCTGTTCTTCTCAATTTTCCATTGGTTCAATTCTGATATTATCTACAAGTGGCAGGTCAGCTGACCCTGTTGTACCAGAAAGTGTAGCTGGTTCAGAGTACTGCAAGTTGGACCAGTTCTTGTGTTTTGCTTTTCCTGCTCGTCCAATGACGGTTGCTGTATGTGGAATACCACTTTCTCTGTCCGTGTATTTAACAGTTTGTCCAATTTTCAGATTGGAACAACCATGTTCTCTTAAAGAACCATAACAAAGGGTTGTTTATAGAACCATAACAAAGGGTTGTTTATAGAACCATAACAAAGGGTTGATTATAGAACCATAACAAAGGGTTGTTTATAGAACCATAACAACGGGTTGTTTATAGAACCATAACAAAGGGTTGTTTATAGAACCATAACAAAGGTTTGTTTATAGAACCATAACAAAGGGTTGTTTATAGAACCATAACAAAGGGTTGTTTATAGAACCATAACAAAGGGTTGATTATAGAACCATAACAAAGGGTTGTTTATAGAACCATAACAACGGGTTGTTTATAGAACCATAACAAAGGGTTGTTTATAGAACCATAACAAAGGTTTGTTTATAGAACCATAACAAAGGGTTGTTTATAGAACCATAACAAAGGGTTGTTTATAGAACCATAACAAAGGGTTGTTTATAGAACCATAACAACGGGTTGTTTATAGAACCATAACAAAGGGTTGTTTATAGAACCATAACAAAGGTTTGTTTATAGAACCATAACAAAGGGTTGTTTATAGAACCATAACACAGGGTTGTTTATAGAACCATAACAAAGGGTTGTTTATAGAACCATAACAAAGGGTTGTTATAGAACCATAACAAAGGGTTGTTTATAGGATCAGCGTGGCGCTAGCGGCACATCCCCCCCCCCCCCCACTGAAAAACCAGTGCCGCGAAATTCAAAAAAAATATTTTTTTAAAATATTTAACTTTCACACATTAAAGTCCAATACAGCTAATGAAAGACACAGATCTTGTGAATCCAGTCAACATTTCCGATTTTTAAAATGTTTTACAGGGAAGACACAATATGTAAAGATGTACATCTATTACCTAAAAACACATTAGCATAATCCACCATCTTTTATTTGTCCACCAACACCAGTAGCCATCACCAATTCGGCTAAACTAAGATATTTATAGCCCCTAACCAACAAAAAAACTCATTAGATGACAGTCTGATAACATATTTATGGTATGGGATAGGTTTTGTTAGAAAAAAGTGCATATTTCAGGTAGATGGCATAGTTTACAATTGCACCCACCATCACAAATGGACTAGAATAATTACAATGAGCAACGTGTTTACCTAACTACTAATCATCAAACATTTCGTAAAAATACACAGCATACACGAATCGAAAGACACAGATCCTGTGAATACAGACAATATTTCAGATTTTCTAAGTGTCTTACAGCGAAAACACAATAAATCGTTATATTAGCTTAGCACATAGCAATTAGCAGCCCAGCATTGATTCTAGCCAAAGTGAGCGATAAAAGTCAACATCGCCAAAAGATATTAATTTTTTCACTAACCTTCTCAGAATTCTTCCGATGACACTCCTGTAACATCACATTACAACATGCATATACAGTTTGATCGAAAATGTTTATATTTAGCCCCCAAAATCATGGTTAGACAATGTGAAATGTAGCTCAGTTGGTCAGAAAATGTCCTTGCGCCACTTAGACAGTGATCTACTCTTATACATAAATACTCATAAACGTGACTAAAAAATACAGGGTGGACAGGGATTGATAGACAATTTAATTCTTAATACAATTGCGTTATTACATTTTTTAAATTATCCTTACTTTTCAATACAGTTTGCGCCAAGCGAAGCTACGTCAAAAAACATGGCGTCCTAAGCCACTAAAATGTTTCGACAGAAACACGATTTATCATAATAAAAATGTCCTACCTTGAGCTGTTCTTCCATCAGTATCTTGGGCAAAGGATCCTTTCTTGGGAGAAATCGTCTTTTGGTGGAAAGCTGTCCTCTTGCCATGTGGAAATGTCAACTGCGTTCGGGATGAACTGAAAAGCGTGCCCAACTTTTCACATCGTTGCAAAAATAAATGTCCCAAAATCGCACTAAACGGATATAAATTGCTATAAAACGCTTTAAATTAACTACCTTATGATGTTTTTAACTCCTATAACGAGTGAAAAGATGACCGGAGAAATATAACAGGCTAAACTAACGCTTGGAACAGGTGCGCGCCGGTGTCCTCTTGGCTCATGACGCAGCTCCCAAAGAATGACTAGCTTCAGGGTTTTTTCATTTGTAGGGCCTGTGAACGCGCAATCGACCCCGTTGGAATTGTCATCACGTAAAGGCATCCAGGGGAAGACGTAAGAAGTGTCCGTATAGTCATAGCAACGACAGTGCCCTTTTAAATGACTTCAGAACAGTGGCCAACATTTCTCAAATCTGACTCCATGTCAGGGAAATTGCTGTAGAATGGGCTCTGTTCCACTTAGAGACAAAATTTCAACTCCTATAGAAACTATAGACTGTTTTCTATCCAATAATAATAATAATATGCATATTGTACGATCAAGGATTTTGTGGGAAGCCGTTTAAAAAATTTGCCAAATTAGCATAAGTAGTCTAAACAGCGCCCCCATCCCCAACAGGTTATAGAACCATAACAAAGGGTTGTTTATAGAACCATAACAACGGGTTGTTTATAGAACCATAACAAAGGGTTGTTTATAGAACCATAACAAAGGTTTGTTTATAGAACCATAACAAAGGGTTGTTTATAGAACCATAACACAGGGTTGTTTATAGAACCATAACAAAGGGTTGTTTATAGAACCATAACAAAGGGTTGTTATAGAACCATAACAAAGGGTTGTTTATAGAACCATAACAAAGGGTTGGTTATAGAACCATAACAAAGGGTTATTTATAGAACCATAACAAAGGGTTGTTTATAGAACCATAACAAAGGGTTGTTATAGAACCATAACAAAGAGTTGTTTATGGCCACAAACAGGGTTGTAATTTTTATTGTGTGGTTGCAGTAATTACTTTTATTGTCTGGAAGCTGATCCTTCATCAGTATTGTGAAATAATTATAATGTTAAGGAAAGATTTGAATGTAGAAAACTGATCTGAGAGCAGTGCTCCCTTTCTTTCCATCCTATCAGTATTGATACATGCTCCACCAGACGTGATACCTTGTAGTGCTGCTGGTCCAGTTTCTACTGGTCTGACTGAGGATATGGAACTCTGACCTGTTCACCAGACGTGATACCTTGTCCCAAAACTGTAGTTTCAACCCTCTCCCTCCCTCCCTCCCTCCCTCCCTCCCTCCCTCCCTCCCTCCCTCCCTCCCTCCCTCCCTCCCTCCCTCCCTCCCTCCCTCCCTCCCCCTCTCTCTCCCTCCCTCTCTCTCTCCCTCCCCCCCTCTCTCCCTCCCTCCCTCTGGCCCTCTCTCCCTCTGGCCCTCTCTCCCTCTGTCCCTCTCTCCCTCGTCCTCTGAATGCTCGACTATGAAAAGCAACCTGACATTTACTCCTGAGGTGCTGACCAGAACAGCCAGAAGAGGACTGGTCACCCCTCAGAGTCTGGTTCCTCTCTACCCAGTGCAACCAGAAGAGGACTGGTCACCCCTCAGAGCCTGGTTACACTCTACCCAGTACAGCCAGAAGAGGACTGGTCACCCCTCAGAGTCTGGTTCCTCTCTTTTCCTAGACACCGTGCTTCTACACCCGAACACGAGCTGGTCAGCACAAGACGACCGTTGGTTTCTGCCAATGAGCTTCAAATCAAATCAAATTGTATTTCTCACATGTGCCGAATACTATAAGGAGTACCAGTCAATGTGCAGGGGTACCAGGTAGTTGAGGTAATAATGAGGCTATAAGGAGTACCAGTACTGAGTCAATGTGCAGGGGTACCAGGTAGTTGAGGTAATAATGAGACTATAAGGAGTACCAGTACTGAGTCAATGTGCAGGGTACCAGGTAGTTGAGGTAATAATGAGGCTATAAGGAGTACCAGTACTGAGTCAATGTGCAGGGGTACCAGGTAGTTGAGGTAATAATGAGGCTATAAGGAGTACCAGCACGGAGTCAATGTGCAGGGGTACCAGGTAGTTGAGGTAATAATGAGACTATAATTGAGGTAATATGTACAGTACATGTAGGTAGGGGTAAAAGTGACGAGAGATTACATCTCCTCATCCAGGGAGTGCACACACACACACACACACACACACACACACACACACACACACACACACACACACACACACACACACACACACACACACACACACACACACACACACACACACACACACACACACACACACACACACACACACACAGGGAGGGAATGTTGTGTTTGTTTAATATTGTTTTAGGACTATGAACAAGGAAAAAGGAAAATACATGAGACGATGTGTCACGTTCCTGACCGGTTTTCTGTTATTTTGTATGTGTTTGACGGTCAGGGTGTGAGTTTGGGTGGGTAGTCTATGTTATGTGTTTCTATGCTTGTTAAAGGGTGACCTGATATGACTCTCAATTAGAGGCAGGTGGTTTTCATTTCCTCTGATTGAGAGCCATATTAAGGTAGGTGTTTTCACATTGATTGTTGTGGGTGGTTGTCTCCTGTGTCTGTGTTTGTCGCACCATACGGGACTGTTTCGGTTTGTTTGTCAGTTCGTTCGTTTGTTTGTTTTGTAGTCTGTACCTGTTTCGTGCGTTCTTCACGTTATATTTAAGTTCGTTAGTTCAGGTCTGTCTACATCGTTTATTTGTTTTGTAGTCTGTTATAGTGTTTTCGTGTTTCGTTTTACTTTAATAAATATCATTATGTCGGAAAACTATCTCGCTGCGTATTGGTCCTCAAGTAGACAATCGTTACAGAACCACCCACCGAACCACCGGGACCAAGCAGTGTGACTACGAGCAGCGACCAAGTAATCCGGACTCGTGGACATGGGAGGAAATATTGGCTGGAAAAGGACCCTGGGCTCAGACAGGAGAGAATCGCCGCTCTCGGGAGGAGATGGAAGCAGCGAGAGCCCAGGAGCGGTGGTATGAGGAGGCAGCAAGGAGACGTGGCTGGAAGCCCCCGAAGAAACCCAAAAAATTTCTTGGGGGGAGGGTTAGAGGTAGTGGGCCAAGGGCAGGTAGGAGACCTAAGCCCACTTCCCAGGCTAACCGTGGAGAGCGGGAGTACGGGCAGACACCGTGTTACGCAGTAGAGCGCACGGTGTCTCCTGTACGTGTTCATAGCCCGGTGCAGGTTATTCCACCTCCCCGCACTGGTAGGGCTAGATTGAGTATTGAGCCAGATGTCATGAAGCCGGCCCTACATATCTGGCAACCAGTACGTCTCCTCGGGCCGGCTTACATGGCACCAGCCTTAAGCATGGTGTCCCCGGTTCGCCTACATAGCCCGGTGCGGGTTCTTCCACCTGCCGGCACTGGTCGGGCAACGGGGAGCATTCAACCAGGTAAGGTTGGGCAGGCTCAATGCTCAAGGGAGCTAGTACGCCTGCACGGTCCGGTATTTCCGGCGCCACCTCCCCGCCCCAGCCCAGTACCACCAGTGCCTACTCCACGCACCAGGCTTCCAGTGCGTTTCAAGAGCCCTGTTCCTCCTCCATGCACTCTCCCTATGGTGCGTGTCTCCAGCCCAGTGCCTCCAGTTCCGGCACCACGCACTAAGCCACCTGTGTGTCTCCAGAGCCCTGTACACACTGTTCCTTCTCCACGTACTCGTCCTGATGTGCGTGCCCTCAGCCCGGTGCCACCAGTGCCGGTACCACACACCAGGTCCATAGTGCGTTTTAAAAGTCCAGTGTGCCCTGTCCCTGCTCCCCGCACTAGCCTGAAGGTGCGTGTCCTTAGCCCGGTGCCTCCAGTTCCGGCACCACGCACCAGGCCTACAGTGCGCCTCATCCGGCCAGAGCCATCCGTCTGCCCAGTGCCATCTGAGCCATCCGTCTGCCCAGCGCCATCTGAGCCATCCGTCTCCCTAGCGCCATCTGAGCCATCCGTCTCCCCAGCGCCATCTGAGCCATCCGTCTGCCCAGTGCCGTCTGAGCCATCCGTCTGTCCCGAGCCATTAGAGCCACCCGTCTGTCCCGAGCCGTCAGAGCCGTTAGTCAGTCAGGAGCCGCTAGAGCCATTCGTCAGTCAGGATCTGCCAGAGCCGCCAACCAGACAGGATCTGCCAGAGCCGCCAACCAGACAGGATCTGCCAGAGCCGCCAACCAGACAGGATCTGCCAGAGCCGCCAACCAGACAGGATCTGCCAGAGCCGTCAGCGAGCCATGAGCGTCCAGAGCCATCAGCGAGCCATGAGCGTCCAGAGCCGTCAGTGAGCCATGAGCGTCCAGAGCCGTCAGTGAGCCATGAGCGTCCAGAGCCGTCAGCCAGCCATGAGCGTCCAGAGCCGTCAGCCAGCCATGAGCGTCCAGAGCCGTCAGCCAGCCATGAGCGTCCAGAGCCGTCAGCCAGCCATGAGCGTCCAGAGCCGTCAGCTAGCCATGAGCGTCCAGAGCCGTCAGCTAGCCATGAGCGTCCAGAGCCGTCAGCTAGCCATGAGCGTCCAGTTCCGTCAGCCAGTCATGAGCTGCCCCTCAGCCCAGAGCTGCCATTTATTCAGAACTGCCCCTCAGTCCAGAGCTGTCTCTCTGTCCGGAGCTGCCCTTCAGTCCGGAGTTGCCCCTCTATCCTGAGTTGCCCCTCTATCCTGAGTTGCCCCTCTATCCTAAGTTGCCCCTCTATCCTGAGTTGCCCATCTATCCTGAGTTGCCCCTCTATCCTGAGTTGCCCCTCTATCCTGAGTTGCCCCTCTATCCTGAGTTACCTCTCTATCCTGACCTACCTCTCTGTCCTGAGCTATATCTCTGTCCTGAGCTACCTTATCCCGGTGCTGCCCCTTGTCCCGGTGCTGCCCCTTATCTTAAGGTTACCAGTTAAATTAAGTGGGTGTAAAATGAGGGTGGTCATTCTAAGGGGGAGACGTAAGCTGGGATTGACTATGGTGGGGTGGGGACCTCGCCCAGAGCCTGAGCCACCACCGTGGTCAGACGCCCACCCAGACCCTCCCCTAGACTTTTGGTGGTGCGTTCGGAGTACGCACCTTGAGGGGGGGGTTATGTCACTTTCCTGACCGGTTTTCTGTTATTTTGTATGTGTTTGACGGTCAGGGAGTGAGTTTGGGTGGGTAGTCTATGTTATGTGTTTCTATGTTTGTTAAAGGGTGACCTGATATGGCTCTCAATTAGAGGCAGGTGGTTTTCATTTCCTCTGATTGAGAGCCATATTAAGGTAGGTGTTTTCACATTGATTGTTGTGGGTGGTTGTCTCCTGTGTCTGTGTTTGTCGCACCATACGGGACTGTTTCGGTTTGTTTGTCAGTTCGTTCGTTCGTTTGTTTTGTAGTCTGTACCTGTTTCGTGCGTTCTTCACGTTATAAGTTCGTTAGTTCAGGTCTGTCTACATCGTTTATTTGTTTTGTAGTCTGTTATAGTGTTTTCGTGTTTCGTTTTACTTTAATAAATATCATTATGTCGGAAAACTATCTCGCTGCGTATTGGTCCTCAGATCCTTCTCGTCTCTCCTCGTCCGAGGAGGAGGACGAAGTAGACAATCGTTACAAGATGGGAGAGGAGAAATGACTAGAGACAGTGTTGTTTAACTCACTGACCATGACCCATGAGGTCTTCTTACCTTTGTTCTGGAGAAAATTCTCCCTCTCTAAACTTTATAGGAGGTTTCATAGACTGGTCACTCTTCATGGACAGACAGCTGGGTACAGGGGAGGCTGGTCTCTCCTGCTTGATTGGGCTTCAACACAACAGAGACAAACATTACATCTCTCATCTACTCTGAGATCAGATGAGGAAACATAAGAACAGTTTTATACGCTATAAATATATTTTAAGAAATGTTGGTAAATTATATTTTACTGATAATAAAACATGATTAAACAACTACAAGTCTTTTTTAAAGGTTTCTAAAGTGGGTAATATACACTTCAAAACGTCAGACTTGATTTGATGAAAACTGTATCAACCCCTACAAAAATTATCCCTTCATTATAATCCACATAAAAATGCACATTTGCTGTTATTTTCCTGCTGTGAGAAACTGGGTAAAATTAAGATGGCATCTGTAAGTGCACTCATCTTTAGATATCTAGGTGAGACAACCTTATATCAGTCAAATATACAGGATGCCAACCTTCCTTTCCTGCTAAACAATGGATATATAGATATCTAGGTGAGACAACCACATATCACAGTCAGATATACAGGATACCAACATTCCATTCCTGCTAAACAATGGATATATAGATATCTAGGTGAGACAACCTCATATCAGTCAAATATACAGGATGCCAACCTTCCATTCCTGCTAAACAATGGATATATAGATATCTAGGTGAGACAACCACATATCACAGTCAGATATACAGGATACCAACATTACATTCCTGATAAACAATGGATATATAGCGTTTTGCAAAAAAATACATTTTCACACACATCTAAAATCTAGAACAGTTATATAGAATATACCCATAAGCAATAATTTCTGATTAAAAAACGATATTGTCAGCTCACCTCTTAGTTTTCTTTTCATGTCCCCGAGAGAGACTAATTTTAGAGGTAGGGCCCCCCTCCTCTCTCTCACCAGAGAGACTCATTTTAGAGGCAGTTTCCTGAGGGGGAATAGGCTTTGTCGTGCCCTCTTCACGAGACCTAAACAGAGATCCAGCATGTTGGTTGTGGTTAACACAGTGACAACTAATTATTGAATGTCAATTGTTCTCTTTTATTCATGATCTCTTAGAAATAAAACATTTACTAACAGACACATCAAAACAGTCAGGTGATGAAATGCAATTACTTTTTCTAGCCCAATGACTACTCAAAACCCTCCCACAAGGCCTGAAAACTAGCCCAAAAATGATTCTCTGACAGGCCTACATCTTATTTACATCTCTGGGCAAGAGGATTTAGCAGCTTCATTAGTTCAAATTGACAGATGAATCTATTTAACATGAATAGCAAGGCAATTTTGAGGTATGAAGTGCTTCTGTTGCCCAGTAGCCTGCTACAATAGGCTACTGAGGATGGGGTCGTAATTTCAATGAATTAATCTAATATTAATACTATGGATATGAACTGAACAGGTCTATGAATCTAATATTAATACTATGGTAATGAACTGAACAGGTCTATGAATCTAATATTAATACTATGGATATGAACTGAACAGGTCTATGAATCTAATATTAATACTATGGATATGAACTGAACAGGTCTATGAATCTAATATTAATACTATGGTAATGAACTGAACAGGTCTATGAATCTAATATTAATACTATGGTAATGAACTGAACAGGTCTATGAATCTAATATTAATACTATGGTAATGAACTGAACAGGTCTATGAATCTAATATTAATACTATGGATATGAACTGAACAGGTCTATGAATCTAATATTAATACTATGATTATGAACTGAACAGGTCTATGAATCTAATATTAATACTATGGATATGAACTGAACAGGTCTAATATTAATACTATGGTAATGAACTGAACAGGTCTATGAATCTAATATTAATACTATGGATATGAACTGAACAGGTCTATGAATCTAATATTAATACTATGGTAATGAACTGAACAGGTATATGAATCTAATATTAATACTATGATTATGAACTGAACAGGTCTAATATTAATACTATGGTTATGAACTGAACAGGTCTATGAATCTAATATTAATACTATGGTAATGAACTGAACAGGTCTATGAATCTAATATTAATACTATGGTAATGAACTGAACAGGTCTATGAATCTAATATTAATACTATGGTAATGAACTGAACAGGTCTATGAATCTAATATTAATACTATGGTAATGAACTGAACAGGTCTATGAATCTAATATTAATACTATGGTAATGAACTGAACAGGTCTATGAATCTAATATTAATACTATGGATATGAACTGAACAGGTCTATGAATCTAATATTAATACTATGGTAATGAACTGAACAGGTCTATGAATCTAATATTAATACTATGGATATGAACTGAACAGGTCTATGAATCTAATATTAATACTATGGTAATGAACTGAACAGGTCTATGAATCTAATATTAATACTATGGTAATGAACTGAACAGGTCTATGAATCTAATATTAATACTATGGTAATGAACTGAACAGGTCTATGAATCTAATATTAATACCATGGTAATGAACTGAACAGGTCTATGAATCTAATATTAATACTATGGATATGAACTGAACAGGTCTATGAATCTAATATTAATACTATGGTAATGAACTGAACAGGTCTATGAATCTAATATTAATACTATGGATATGAACTGAACAGGTCTATGAATCTAATATTAATACTATGGTAATGAACTGAACAGGTCTATGAATCTAATATTAATACTATGGTAATGAACTGAAAAGGTCTATGAATCTAATATTAATACTATGGTAATGAACTGAACAGGTCTATGAATCTAATATTAATACTATGGTAATGAACTGAACAGGTCTATGAATCTAATATTAATACTATGGTAATGAACTGAACAGGTTTATGAATCTAATATTAATACTATGGTAATGAACTGAACAGGTCTATGAATCTAATATTAATACTATGGTAATGAACTGAACAGGTCTAATATTAATTCTATGGTTATGAACTGAACAGGTTTGTCAACATCTGCCAGGCTGACTGACTGTTACCATCAATCTAATGCATTTGTCCAGCAGGTAGCAGCAAGTAGCCTAGTGGTTAGAGTGTTGGACTAGCAACCAAAAGATTGCAAGATCAAATCCCTGAGCTGACAGGGTGAAAGTCTGTCGTTCTGCCCCTGCGCAAGGCAGTTAACCCACTGTTCCTAGGCTGTCATTGAAATTAAGAAGTTGTTCTTAACGGACTTGCCTTGTAAAACAAAAATGCATTTGAACAGCCATTGAGCTAGAACTTTTACCATGGTCACACTTGATAACTTCCAATTGAATTAATGGAACTTAGCCATTAATAGTTGCATAATAACACAATGCTTCAACAACAATAAACGGAAGTTACATGCTTACTTTGATGACAATCTAAATAGGTTACATTATAACATGTAGGCCTACTGATTAGTTTCCGGTAATATATCAGTCCAGGTATTAATTCATGTACTCTGTACTTTAGAATATATTATTGTTCAGAAATACTCACTTTATTTTTCAATAATCTCCATATAGTGTTTTCTGCTCTGTCGTCTCAAAATGGATCCAGTACAAGAGAACAACTTTACTTTCTGTTTCATTACCCACCCTGATAATAATGTGTTTTATTATCCACTAGATGGTAGTAAACACTTGCTGTAAATAGACTTTACAACAGTAAGTGTTTGCTTTGTTGGCCCTGGTGACACTAGTGGTTCTGGAAGGGGGGGGGGGGGGGGGGGGGGGTAGCATAACACATTTTTGCTATCGTCATTTTTTTACATCCGTTATTAGCCAAAAAATGCAAATAAATTGTTGAATTATTATGAACATGGTATTTTGCCTGCTAATGCCTGCAATGCAGTGAAGATAACGATATGACAACAATAACGTCTAATGTAACTGGCCCCTCTCACAGTACAACTGGCCCCAGCTTGGCCCCCCCCAGTTGAAATGGTATAGAACTGCAACTGCCTGGTGACTCCTGGGACGTGTCTCAGAGGAGGAGTGCTGACCTAGGATCAGGTCCCCCTCTCCATGTAATCTGATTCATTATGATTGTTTTGTCTCATGTCTCTTTATATTCATGTAGCCTGGGGGCCATGTAATCTGATTCATTATGATTGTTTTGTCTCATGTCTCTTTGTATTCATGTAGCCTGGGGGCCATGTAATCTGATTCATTATGATTGTTTTGTTTCATGTCTCTTTATATTCATGTAGCCTGGGGGCCATGTAATCTGATTCATTATGATTGTTTTGTCTCATGTCTCTTTATATTCATGTAGCCTGGGGGCCATGTAATCTGATTCATTATGATTGTTTTGTCTCATGTCTCTTTATATTCATTTAGTCTGGGGGCCATGTAATCTGATTCATTATGATTGTTTTGTCTCATGTCTCTTTATATTCATGTAGCTTGGGGGCCATGTAATCTGATTCATTATGATTGTTGTCACGACTTCTGCCGAAGTCGTTGCCTCTCCTTGTCCGGGCGGTGTTCGGCGGTCGACTTCACCGGTCTTCTAGTCATCATCGATCCATTTTTCATTTTCCATTGGTTTTGTCTTGTCTTCCCACACACCTATTGTCAATCCCATTCATTACCTGTTGTGTATTTAACCCTCTGTTTCCCTTCATGTGTTTGTCAGAGATTGTTCTTTGTCAAGTGTTGTGTCTCCTGTGATGTCTTCGTTATGTCGATGTATTCACTTTTGGAGCTGTTTGGCTGTTCGTTCGTTTTGATGTACGTTCCTGTTCGTGAGTTTACGTTTGTTGATGTGAGTTTATGTTCAGGTTCCGTTGTACGTCGTTTTCTTATTTTGTAGTTTGTTAAAGTGTTTTCGTGTCGTCAGTTTTCGTTATAAATAAAGATGGCATATTTCCCTAACTCCGCATATTGGTCAGAAGATCCTTCTCTCCTCACCTCGTCCGAGGATGAGGAAAGCGACACCCATTACAGAATCACCCACACCCAAACAGTGAGAAATGCCCTACCTAAATATGACTCTTGATTAGAGGAAAATGCAAACCACCTGCCTCTAATCAAGAGCCATACCAGGCAAACCGAAACCAACATAGAAACAGATAACATAGACTGCCCACCCAAAACACATGCCCTGACCATAAACACATAAAAACTAACATAAATAGGTCAGGACTGTTACAGTACCCCCCCCCCAAGGTGCGAACACCGGGCGCACCAGCACAAAGTCCAGGGGAGGGTCCGGGTGGGCAGTTGACCACGGTGGTGGTTCCGGTTCCGGACGCTGTCCCCATACCACCATAGTCACTCCCCTCTTCTGTCTACCCCTACCACTGACCACCCAAACATTACCTTCCCCTAAATAATCAGCTAGCACCGGAACAAGGGGCAGCATCGGGACAAGGGGTAGCACCGGGACAAGGGGCAGCACAAAAACAAGGGGCAGCACCAGGATAAGGACCATCACCGGAATAAGGGGCAGCACCGGGACAAGGGGCAGCACCGGGACAAGGGGCAGCACCGGGACAAGGGGCAGCACCGGGACAAGGGGCAGCACCGGGACAAGGGGCAGCACCGGGACAAGGGGCAGCACCGGGACAAGGGGCAGCACCGGGACAAGGGGCAACACCGGGACAAGGGGCAGATCCCGGCTGAAGGACTCTGGCAGGTCCTGTTTGGACGGCTCTGGCAGGTCCATGCTGGCTGACGGCTCTCGACGCTCATGGCAGACTGACGGCTCTCTACGCTCATGGCAGGCTGACGGCTCTCGACGCTCATGGCAGGCTGACGGCTCTCGACGCTCATGGCAGTCTGACGGCTCTGGCTGCTCATGGCTCTCTGACGGCTCTGGCTGCTCATGGCTCTCTGACGGCTCTGGCTGCTCATGGCTCGCTGGCGGCTCTGGCAGATCCTGTCTGATTGGCGGCTCTGGCAGATCCTGTCTGGTTGGCGGCTCTGGCAGATCCTGTCTGGTTGGCGGCTCTGGCAGATCCTGTCTGGTTGGCGGCTCTGGCAGATCCTGTCTGGCGGGCGGCTCTAGCGGCTCCTGTCTGGCTGACGGCTCTAGCGGCTCCTGTCTGGCGGATGGCTCTGTAGGCTCATGGCAGACGGGCGGCTTTGCAGGCTCATGGCAGACGGGCGGCTTTGCAGGCTCCTGGCAGACGGATGACTCAGATGGCGCTGGGGAGACGGATGGCTCAGATGGCGCTGGGGAGACGGATGGCTCAGATGGCGCTGGGGAGACGGATGGCTCAGATGGCGCTGGGGAGACGGATGGCTCAGATGGCGCTGGGGAGACGGATGGCTCAGATGGCGCTGGGGAGACGGATGGCTCTGGCCGGATACGGCGCACTGTAGACCTGGTGCGTGGTGCCGGAACTGGAGGCACCGGGCTAATGATAAGCACCTTCCTACTAGTGCGTGGAGCAGAGACAGGGCACACTGAACTCTCAAAGCGTACTCTATACCTGGTGCGTGGTACCGGCACTGGTGGCACCTGGCTGAGGGCACGCACCTCAGGACTAGTACGGGGAGAAGTGACAGTGTGTACAGGACTTGGGAGACGCACAGGTGGCTTAGTGCGTGGGGCCGGAACTGGAGGCACCGAACTGGATACACGCACTATAGGGAGAGTGCGTGGAGGAGGAACAGGGCTCTGGAAATGCACTGGTAGCCTAGTGCGTAATATAGGCACTGTAGGTACTAGGCTGGGGCGGGGAGGTGGCGCCGGAAATACCGGACCGTGCAGGCGTACTGGCTCTCTTGAGCATTGAGCCTGCCCAACCTTACCTGGTTGAATGCTCCCGGTCGCCCGCCCAGTACGGGGAGGTGGAATAACCCGCACCGGGCTGTGTAGGCGAACCGGGGAAACCATGCGTAAGGCAGGTGCCATGTATGCCGGCCCGAGGAGACGCACTGGAGACCAGACGCGTTGAGCCGGGCCGGGCCTGGCTCAATGCCCAATCTAGCCCTACCAGTGCGGGGAGGTGGAATAACCCGCACTGGGCTATGCACACGTACAGGAGACACCGTGCGCTCTACTGCGTAACACGGTGTCTGCCCGTACTCCCGCTCTCCACGGTTAGCCTGGGAAGTGGGCGCAGGTCTCCTACCTGCCCTTGGCCCACTACCCTTTAGTCCCCCCCCAAGAAATTTTTGGGAGTTACTCACGGGCTTTTCGGGCTTCCGTGCAAGACGAGTCCCCTCATAATTCCGGTTACGAGCTTGATTCTCCGGCTTCCATCCACGTCTCCTAGCTGCCTCCTCATACCAGCGCTCCTGGGCTGTGGCTGCCTCACTCTTCTCACGAGAGCAGCGATATTCTCCAGTTTGCGCCCAGGGTCCTCTACCGTCCAAGATCTCCTCCCAAGTCCAGAAATCCTTATTGCTCCGTCGAGCATTCCCATACCGCTTGGTCTCTGTATTTTGGTGGGTGATTCTGTAATAGCTGTCGCTCTCCTCATCCTCAGATGAGGTGAGGAGAGAAGGATCTTCGGACCAAAATGCGGAGTCAGGGAAATAAGCCATTTTTATTACAAATACGACGTAGACTAAACAAAACAAAACACTTTCAAAACTTACAAAATAACAAAACGACGTTGACGCAACCTGAACATAAACTTACATAGACAAACGTAAACTCACGAACAGGAACGGACATCGAAACATACGAACAGCCAAACAGCTCCAAAAGTGAATACATCGAAACAACACGAAGACATCACAACAGCCAAACAGTCCCGTTTGTGAATATATATCGAACAACACGAAGACATCACAGGAGACAATCACCCACAAACACACAGTGATAATGCCCTACCTAAATATGACTCTTGATTAGAGGAAAATGCAAACCACCTGCCTCTAATCAAGAGCCATACCAGGCAAACCGAAACCAACATAGAAACAGGTAACATAGACTGCCCACCCAAAACACATGCCCTGACCATAAACACATAAAAACTAACATAAATAGGTCAGGACTGTTACAATTGTTTTGTCTCATGTCTCTTTATATTCATGTAGCCTGGGGGCCATGTAATCTGATTCATTATGATTGTTTTGTCTCATGTCTCTTTATATTCATATAGCCTGGGGGTCATGTAATCTGATTCATTATGATTGTTTTGTCTCATGTCTCTTTATATTCATGTAGCCTGGGGGAAATGTAGCTGTATTGAAATGACCTTGTTTTATAACCTGCTTTGTTGCTCAGTGGTACTTCAGTTGTCCTGGCCCGCCCAATTCTTCCACACAGTAATGCTCCAGCATCCACTCAGAGCTTATGCATCTAATGCATTCCTCAGATACTGCAGAGTTGTTCAGCAAGTCCCTGAGATCGTCATGTTCAACCACATTTATTAGTTTATTTGTCAGATGAAAGCTGAGGGGATCACTGTAGTGTCATAATGCATCAACAATGGTTCTGTGGTCCTCAACAATGTTATTCTGTACCGTAGCTGGGATGCAGTGTTCTTTCATGATTTACTAAATAAAAAGACAGACATTGTTTTAGAGACATTTAATTAGCTGCTCAGTCTTGATCTCTGTGGCTTGAACATATTCAGCCTCTGGCAGACTCTCTACATCGCTCATGTCACCTTCAATGGGATCAGTCCCAGTCTCAAATTCATCATGAGGACAATTCTCATCTAAGTTGTCTCTGAAAAGCTCTCTGTGGTTTTGGTAGATGTGTGACCGATAGGTGCTGAAAAATCTATTTGTTTTCCCACACCCATTAACTCCACAGGTTATTAGAACATGTGGTTCATGCTGGTGATAGAGGACAATATGTGTGAGTCGTCTGGACACAGAGAAAGTTTGCTCGTTGCAAAGTAGACAATTGAATAGAGTTGGCATTCTTCAGAAAGATTGTGAACCTTGGAATCATGGGATGGAATCATGGAGATCATTGGTACTCAGCAACTTGCAGACATCATCAAGGGACCAGTCTTCCACAGCCGCACTCAAATTCAAGTTGACACTAAAAGCCTAAAGTGAAATGTATTAGTGTTGAGTCTAAAACAAAACCTATGCCGCATTTTCCAGACAACCACCTTTCCTCCTATTTTGTATTTATGGTTGTTCCATAACGAAGCAGAGCGTGTCAGGAAAGGTGAAGATGTCTGTCTCTAATTTATCTGACACCATATTTCTTAGTATGGGACATTATAGGATTCTGCAGTCCCACATTTAAGTGTTGACTCAGATAATATGATGCTCCAAATGGGGCATTAAGTTCTTCTTCCATGTCGACCCAAATTGTCCTATTAGAGTTGTCAATAAAAAGCCTAGTTGGGCAGTTATAAAGTCTTCTTGATATAATTACATGTTAGGGAGCTTTAATCCTCCCTTCTAAGTATTTGCCTGTAAACTAGCTTGGTTCATCATTGCCCTTTTAATAGTCCAGATGAATCATGTTGTCTCTGGTGTTAAAGGTGTAGGCAGGTTATGGGCAGTGGAAACATGAATCATGTTGTCTCTGGTGTTAAAGGTGTAGGCAGGTATGGACAGTGGAAACATGAACCATGTTGTCTCTGGTGTTAAAGGTGTAGGCAGCTATGGACAGTGGAAACATGAATCATGTTGTCTCTGGTGTTAAAGGTGTAGGCAGCTATGGACAGTGGAAACATGAATCATGATGTCTCTGGTGTTAAAGGTGTAGGCAGGTATGGACAGTGGAAACATGAATCATGTTGTCTCTGGTGTTAAAGGTGTAGGCAGGTATGGACAGTGGAAACATGAATCATGTTGTCTCTGGTGTTAAAGGTGTAGGCAGGTATGGACAGTGGGAACATTAATCATGTTGTCTCTGGTGTTAAAGGTGTAGGCAGCTATGGACAGTGGAAACATGAATCATGTTGTCTCTGGTGTTAAAGGTGTAGGCAGCTATGGACAGTGGAAACATGAATCATGTTGTCTCTGGTGTTAAAGGTGTAGGCAGGTATGGACAGTGGAAACATGAATCATGATGTCTCTGGTGTTAAAGGTGTAGGCAGGTATGGACAGTGGAAACATGAATCATGTTGTCTCTGGTGTTGAAGGTGGAGGCAGGTATGGACAGTGGTAACATGAATCATGTTGTCTCTGGTGTTAAAGGTGGAGGCAGGTATGGACAGTGGAAACATGAATCATGTTGTCTTTGGTGTTAAAGGTGTAGGCAGGTATGGACAGTGGAAACATGAATCATGTTGTCTCTGGTGTTAAAGGTGGAGGCAGGTATGGACAGTGGAAACATGAATCATGTTGTCTCTGGTGTTAAAGGTGTAGGCAGGTATGGACAGTGGAAACATGAATCATGTTGTCTCTGGTGTTAAAGGTGTAGGCAGCTATGGGCAGTGGAAACATGAATCATGTTGTCTCTGGTGTTAAAGTTGTAGGCAGGTATGGACAGTGGGAACATGAATCATGTTGTCTCTGGTGTTAAAGGTGGAGGCAGGTATGGACAGTGGAAACATGAATCATGGTGTCTCTGGTGTTAAAGGTGTAGGCAGGTATGGACAGTGGAAACATGAATCATGATGTCTCTGGTGTTAAAGGTGTAGGCAGGTATGGACAGTGGAAACATGAATCATGTTGTCTCTGCTGTTAAAGGTGTAGTCAGCTATGGACAGTGGAAACATGAATCATGATGTCTCTGGTGTTAAAGATGTAGGCAGGTATGGACAGTGGAAACATTAATCATGTTGTCTCTGGTGTTAAAGGTGGAGGCAGGTATGGACAGTGGAAACATGAATCATGTTGTCTCTGGTGTTAAAGGTGTAGGCAGGTATGGACAGTGGAAACATGAATCATGTTGTCTCTGGTGTTAAATGTGTAGGCAGGTTTGGACAGTGGAAACATGAATCATGTTGTCTCTGGTGTTAAAGGTGTAGGCAGGTATGGACAGTGGAAACATGAATCATGTTGTCTATGGTGTTAAAGGTGTAGGCAGGTATGGACAGTGGAAACATGAATCATGATGTCTCTGGTGTTAAAGGTGGAGGCAGGTATGGACAGTGGAAACATGAATCATGTTGTCTCTGGTGTTAAAGGTGTAGGCAGGTATGGACAGTGGAAACATGAATCATGTTGTCTCTGGTGTTAAAGGTGTAGGCAGCTATGGGCAGTGGAAACATGAATCATGTTGTCTCTGGTGTTAAAGTTGTAGGCAGGTATGGACAGTGGGAACATGAATCATGTTGTCTCTGGTGTTAAAGGTGGAGGCAGGTATGGACAGTGGAAACATGAATCATGGTGTCTCTGGTGTTAAAGGTGTAGGCAGGTATGGACAGTGGAAACATGAATCATGATGTCTCTGGTGTTAAAGGTGTAGGCAGGTATGGACAGTGGAAACATGAATCATGTTGTCTCTGCTGTTAAAGGTGTAGTCAGCTATGGACAGTGGAAACATGAATCATGATGTCTCTGGTGTTAAAGATGTAGGCAGGTATGGACAGTGGAAACATTAATCATGTTGTCTCTGGTGTTAAAGGTGGAGGCAGGTATGGACAGTGGAAACATGAATCATGTTGTCTCTGGTGTTAAAGGTGTAGGCAGGTATGGACAGTGGAAACATGAATCATGTTGTCTCTGGTGTTAAATGTGTAGGCAGGTTTGGACAGTGGAAACATGAATCATGTTGTCTCTGGTGTTAAAGGTGTAGGCAGGTATGGACAGTGGAAACATGAATCATGTTGTCTATGGTGTTAAAGGTGTAGGCAGGTATGGACAGTGGAAACATGAATCATGATGTCTCTGGTGTTAAAGGTGTAGGCAGGTATGGACAGTGGAAACATGAATCGTGTTGTCTATGGTGTTAAAGGTGTAGGCAGATATGGACAGTGGAAACATGAATCATGTTGTCTCTGGTGTTAAAGGTGTAGGCAGGTTTGGACAGTGGAAACATGAATCATGTTGTCTGGTGTTAAAGGTGTAGGCAGGTATGGACAGTGGAAACATGAATCATGATGTCTCTGGTGTTAAAGGTGGAGGCAGGTATGGACAGTGGAAACATGAATCATGATGTCTCTGGTGTTAAAGGTGTAGGCAGGTATGGACAGTGGAAACATGAATCATGATGTCTCTGGTGTTAAAGGTGTAGGCAGGTATGGACAGTGGAAACATGCTGATGATCCTCCTTGAGGACGGTCATAGACTGATAGTCAACATACCTAGTTATCTACCTCTCATGTGAGCAGATCTCACTCCCAGACTGATAGTCAACATACCAAGTTATCTACCTCTGATGTGAGCAGATCTCACTCCCAGACTGTAACTGATAGTCAACACATCTAGTTATCTACCTCTGATGTGAGTAGATCTCACTCCCAGACTGATAGTCAACATACCTAGTTATCTACCTCTGATGTGAGCAGGTCTCACTCCCAGACTGTAACTGATAGTCAACATACCTAGTTATCTACCTCTGATGTGAGCAGATCTCACTCCCAGACTGTAACTGATAGTCAACATACCTAGTTATCTACCTCTGATGTGAGCAGATCTCACTCCCAGACTGTAACTGATAGTCGACATACCTAGTTATCTACCTCTGATGTGAGCAGATCTCACTCCCAGACTGTAACTGATAGTCAACACATCTAGTTATCTACCTCTGATGTGAGTAGATCTCACTCCCAGACTGATAGTCAACATACCTAGTTATCTACCTCTGATGTGAGCAGGTCTCACTCCCAGACTGATAGTCAACATACCTAGTTATCTACCTCTGATGTGAGCAGGTCTCACTCCCAGACTGTAACTGATAGTCAACAAACCTAGTTATCTACCTCTGATGTGAGCAGATCTCACTCCCAGACTGATAGTCAACATACCTAGTTATCTACCTCTGATGTGAGCAGGTCTCACTCCCAGACTGATAGTCAACATACCTAGTTATCTACCTCTGATGTGAGCAGGTCTCACTCCCAGACTGTAACTGATAGTCAACATACCTAGTTATCTACCTCTGATGTGAGCAGATCTCACTCCCAGACTGTAACTGATAGTCAACATACCTAGTTATCTACCTCTGATGTGAGCAGATCTCACTCCCAGACTGTAACTGATAGTCGACATACCTAGTTATCTACCTCTGATGTGAGCAGATCTCACTCCCAGACTGATAGTCAACATACCTAGTTATCTACCTCTGATGTGAGCAGATCTCACTCCCAGACTGTAACTGATAGTCAACACATCTAGTTATCTACCTCTGATGTGAGTAGATCTCACTCCCAGACTGATAGTCAACATACCTAGTTATCTACCTCTGATGTGAGCAGGTCTCACTCCCAGACTGATAGTCAACATACCTAGTTATCTACCTCTGATGTGAGCAGGTCTCACTCCCAGACTGATAATCAACATACCTAGTTATCTACCTCTGATGTGAGTAGATCTCACTCCCAGACTGTAACTGATAGTCAACATACCTAGTTATCTACCTCTGTTGTGAGCAGATCTCACTCCCAGACTGTAACTGATAGTCAACATACCTAGTTATCTACCTCTGATGTGAGCAGGTCTCACTCCCAGACTGATAGTCAACATACCTAGTTATCTACCTCTGATGTGAGCAGGTCTCACTCCCAGACTGATAGTCAACATACCTAGTTATCTACCTCTGATGTGAGCAGGTCTCACTCCCAGACTGTAACTGATAGTCAACATACCTAGTTATCTACCTCTGATGTGAGCAGATCTCACTCCCAGACTGTAACTGATAGTCAACATACCTAGTTATCTACCTCTGATGTGAGCAGATCTCACTCCCAGACTGATAGTCAACATACCTAGTTATCTACCTCTGATTTGAGCAGATCTCACTCCCAGACTGATAGTCAACATACCTAGTTATCTACCTCTGATGTGAGCAGGTCTCACTCCCAGACTGATAGTCAACATACCTAGTTATCTACCTCTGATGTGAGCAGGTCTCACTCCCAGACTGTAACTGATAGTCAACATACCTAGTTATCTACCTCTGATGTGAGCAGGTCTCACTCCCAGACTGTAACTGATAGTCAACATACCTAGTTATCTACCTCTGATGTGAGCAGATCTCACTCCCAGACTGTAACTGATAGTCAACATACCTAGTTATCTACCTCTGATGTGAGCAGATCTCACTCCCAGACTGTAACTGATAGTCAACATACCTAGTTATCTTCCTCTGATGTGAGCAGATCTCACTCCCAGACTGACTGATAGTCAACATACCTAGTTATCTACCTCTGATCTGATCAGATCTCACTCCCAGACTGTAACTGATAGTCAACATACCTAGTTATCTACCTCTGATGTGAGCAGGTCTCACTCCCAGACTGTAACTGATAGTCAACATACCTAGTTATCTACCTCTGATGTGAGCAGATCTCACTCCCAGACTGTAACTGATAGTCAACATACCTAGTTATCTACCTCTGATGTGAGCAGGTCTCACTCCCAGACTGTAACTGATAGTCAACATACCTAGTTATCTACCTCTGATGTGAGCAGGTCTCACTCCCAGACTGTAACTGATAGTCAACATACCTAGTTATCTACCTCTGATGTGAGCAGATCTCACTCCCAGACTGTAACTGATAGTCAACATACCTAGTTATCTACCTCTGATGTGAGCAGATCTCACTCCCAGACTGACTGATAGTCAACATACCTAGTTATCTACCTCTGATGTGAGCAGATCTCACTCCCAGACTGTAACTGATAGTCAACATACCTAGTTATCTACCTCTGATGTGAGCAGATCTCACTACCAGACTGTAATTGATAGTCAACAAACCAAGTTATCTATCTCCGATGTGAGTAGATCTTACTCCCAGACTGATAGTCAACATACCTAGTTATCTACCTCTGATGTGAGTAGATCTCACTCCCAGACTGTAACTGATAGTCAACATACCTAGTTATCTACCTCTGATGTGAGCAGATCTCACTCCCAGACTGACTGATAGTCAACATACCTAGTTATCTACCTCTGATGTGAGCAGGTCGCACTCCCAGACTGTAACTGATAGTCAACATACCTAGTTATCTACCTCTGATGTGAGCAGATCTCACTCCCAGACTGTAACTGATAGTCAACATACCTAGTTATCTACCTCTGATGTGAGCAGATCTCACTCCCAGACTGATAGTCAACATACCTAGTTATCTACCTCTGATGTGAGCAGATCTCACTCCCAGACTGACTGATAGTCAACATACCTAGTTATCTACCTCTGATGTGATCAGATCTCACTCCCAGACTGTAACTGATAGTCAACATACCTAGTTATCTACCTCTGATGTGAGCAGATCACACTCCCAGACTGATAGTCAACATACCTAGTTATCTACCTCTGATGTGAGCAGATCTCACTCCCAGACTGATAGTCAACATACCTAGTTATCTACCTCTGATGTGAGCAGATCTCACTCCCAGGCTGTAACTGATAGTCAACATACCTAGTTATCTACCTCTGATGTGAGCAGGTCTCACTCCCAGACTGTAACTGGTAGTCAACATACCTAGTTATCTACCTCTGATGTGAGCAGATCTCACTCCCAGACTGTAACTGATAGTCAACATACCTAGTTATCTACCTCTGATGTGAGCAGATCTCACTCCCAGACTATAACTGATAGTCAACATACCTAGTTATCTACCTCTGATGTGAGCAGATCTCACTCCCAGACTGATAGTCAACATACCTAGTTATCTACCTCTGATGTGAGCAGATCTCACTCCCAGACTGATAGTCAACATACCTAGTTATCTACCTCTGATGTGAGCAGATCTCACTCCCAGACTATAACTGATAGTCAACATACCTAGTTATCTACCTCTGATGTGAGCAGGTCTCACTCCCAGACTGTAACTGATAGTCAACATACCTAGTTATCTACCTCTGATGTGAGCAGATCTCACTCCCAGACTGTAACTGATAGTCAACATACCTAGTTATCTACCTCTGATATGAGCAGATCTCACTCCCAGACTGACTGATAGTCAACATACCTAGTTATCTACCTCTGATATGAGCAGGTCTCACTCCCAGACTGATAGTCAACATACCTAGTTATCTACCTCTGATGTGAGCAGATCTCACTCCCAGACTATAACTGATAGTCAACATACCTAGTTATCTACCTCTGATGTGAGCAGATCTCACTCCCAGACTGTAACTGATAGTCAACATACCTAGTTATCTACCTCTGATGTGAGCAGGTCTCACTCCCAGACTGTAACTGATAGTCAACATACCTAGTTATCTACCTCTGATGTGAGCAGGTCTCACTCCCAGACTGTAACTGATAGTCAACATACCTAGTTATCTACCTCTGATGTGAGCAGGTCTCACTCCCAGACTGTAACTGATAGTCAACATACCTAGTTATCTACCTCTGATGTGAGCAGGTCTCACTCCCAGACTGTAACTGATAGTCAACATACCTAGTTATCTACCTCTGATGTGAGCAGGTCTCACTCCCAGACTGTAACTGATAGTCAACATACCTAGTTATCTACCTCTGATGTGAGCAGATCTCACTCCCAGACTGATAGTCAACATACCTAGTTATCTACCTCTGATGTGAGCAGATCTCACTCCCAGACTGATAGTCAACATACCTAGTTATCTACCTCTGATGTGAGCAGATCTCACTCCCAGACTGTAACTGATAGTCAACATACCTAGTTATCTACCTCTGATGTGAGCAGATCTCACTCCCAGACTGATAGTCAACATACCTAGTTATCTACCTCTGATGTGAGCAGATCTCACTCCCAGACTGACTGATAGTCAACATACCTAGTTATCTACCTCTGATGTGATCAGATCTCACTCCCAGACTGTAACTGATAGTCAACATACCTAGTTATCTACCTCTGATGTGAGCAGATCACACTCCCAGACTGATAGTCAACATACCTAGTTATCTACCTCTGATGTGAGCAGATCTCACTCCCAGACTGATAGTCAACATACCTAGTTATCTACCTCTGATGTGAGCAGATCTCACTCCCAGGCTGTAACTGATAGTCAACATACCTAGTTATCTACCTCTGATGTGAGCAGGTCTCACTCCCAGACTGTAACTGATAGTCAACATACCTAGTTATCTACCTCTGATGTGAGCAGATCTCACTCCCAGACTGTAACTGATAGTCAACATACCTAGTTATCTACCTCTGATGTGAGCAGATCTCACTCCCAGACTATAACTGATAGTCAACATACCTAGTTATCTACCTCTGATGTGAGCAGATCTCACTCCCAGACTGATAGTCAACATACCTAGTTATCTACCTCTGATGTGAGCAGATCTCACTCCCAGACTATAACTGATAGTCAACATACCTAGTTATCTACCTCTGATGTGAGCAGATCTCACTCCCAGACTGATAGTCAACATACCTAGTTATCTACCTCTGATGTGAGCAGATCTCACTCCCAGACTGATAGTCAACATACCTAGTTATCTACCTCTGATGTGAGCAGATCTCACTCCCAGACTATAACTGATAGTCAACATACCTAGTTATCTACCTCTGATGTGAGCAGGTCTCACTCCCAGACTGTAACTGATAGTCAACATACCTAGTTATCTACCTCTGATGTGAGCAGATCTCACTCCCAGACTGTAACTGATAGTCAACATACCTAGTTATCTACCTCTGATATGAGCAGATCTCACTCCCAGACTGACTGATAGTCAACATACCTAGTTATCTACCTCTGATATGAGCAGGTCTCACTCCCAGACTGATAGTCAACATACCTAGTTATCTACCTCTGATGTGAGCAGGTCTCACTCCCAGACTGTAACTGATAGTCAACATACCTAGTTATCTACCTCTGATGTGAGCAGGTCTCACTCCCAGACTGTAACTGATAGTCAACATACCTAGTTATCTACCTCTGATGTGATCAGATCTCACTCCCAGACTGATAGTCAACATACCTAGTTATCTACCTCTGATGTGAGCAGATCTCACTCCCAGACTGACTGATAGTCAACATACCTAGTTATCTACCTCTGATGTGAGCAGGTCGCACTCCCAGACTGTAACTGATAGTCAACATACCTAGTTATCTACCTCTGATGTGAGCAGATCTCACTCCCAGACTGTAACTGATAGTCAACATACCTAGTTATCTACCTCTGATGTGAGCAGATCTCACTCCCAGACTGATAGTCAACATCCCTAGTTATCTACCTCTGATGTGAGCAGATCTCACTCCCAGACTGATAGTCAACATACCTAGTTATCTACCTCTGATGTGAGCAGATCTCACTCCCAGACTGTAACTGATAGTCAACATACCTAGTTATCTACCTCTGATGTGAGCAGATCTCACTCCCAGACTGTAACTGATAGTCAACATACCTAGTTATCTACCTCTGATGTGAGCAGGTCTCACTCCCAGACTGTAACTGATAGTCAACATACCTAGTTATCTACCTCTGATGTGAGCAGGTCTCACTCCCAGACTGTAACTGATAGTCAACATACCTAGTTATCTACCTCTGATGTGAGCAGGTCTCACTCCCAGACTGTAACTGATAGTCAACATACCTAGTTATCTACCTCTGATGTGAGCAGGTCTCACTCCCAGACTGTAACTGATAGTCAACATACCTAGTTATCTACCTCTGATGTGAGCAGGTCTCACTCCCAGACTGTAACTGATAGTCAACATACCTAGTTATCTACCTCTGATGTGAGCAGATCTCACTCCCAGACTGATAGTCAACATACCTAGTTATCTACCTCTGATGTGAGCAGATCTCACTCCCAGACTGTAACTGATAGTCAACATATCTAGTTATCTACCTCTGATGTGAGCAGATCTCACTCCCAGACTGTAACTGATAGTCAACATACCTAGTTATCTACCTCTGATGTGAGCAGATCTCACTACCAGACTGTAATTGATAGTCAACAAACCAAGTTATCTATCTCCGATGTGAGTAGATCTTACTCCCAGACTGTTAGTCAACATACCTAGTTATCTACCTCTGATGTGAGTAGATCTCACTCCCAGACTGTAACTGATAGTCAACATACCTAGTTATCTACCTCTGATGTGAGCAGATCTCACTCCCAGACTGACTGATAGTCAACATACCTAGTTATCTACCTCTGATGTGAGCAGGTCGCACTCCCAGACTGTAACTGATAGTCAACATACCTAGTTATCTACCTCTGATGTGAGCAGATCTCACTCCCAGACTGTAACTGATAGTCAACATACCTAGTTATCTACCTCTGATGTGAGCAGATCTCACTCCCAGACTGATAGTCAACATCCCTAGTTATCTACCTCTGATGTGAGCAGATCTCACTCCCAGACTGATAGTCAACATACCTAGTTATCTACCTCTGATGTGAGCAGATCTCACTCCCAGACTGTAACTGATAGTCAACATACCTAGTTATCTACCTCTGATGTGAGCAGATCTCACTCCCAGACTGTAACTGATAGTCAACATACCTAGTTATCTACCTCTGATGTGAGCAGGTCTCACTCCCAGACTGTAACTGATAGTCAACATACCTAGTTATCTACTTCTGATGTGAGCAGGTCTCACTCCCAGACTGTAACTGATAGTCAACATACCTAGTTATCTACCTCTGATGTGAGCAGGTCTCACTCCCAGACTGTAACTGATAGTCAACATACCTAGTTATCTACCTCTGATGTGAGCAGGTCTCACTCCCAGACTGTAACTGATAGTCAACATACCTAGTTATCTACCTCTGATGTGAGCAGGTCTCACTCCCAGACTGTAACTGATAGTCAACATACCTAGTTATCTACCTCTGATGTGAGCAGATCTCACTCCCAGACTGATAGTCAACATACCTAGTTATCTACCTCTGATGTGAGCAGATCTCACTCCCAGACTGTAACTGATAGTCAACATACCTAGTTATCTACCTCTGATGTGAGCAGATCTCACTCCCAGACTGTAACTGATAGTCAACATACCTAGTTATCTACCTCTGATGTGAGCAGATCTCACTACCAGACTGTAATTGATAGTCAACAAACCAAGTTATCTATCTCCGATGTGAGTAGATCTTACTCCCAGACTGTTAGTCAACATACCTAGTTATCTACCTCTGATGTGAGTAGATCTCACTCCCAGACTGTAACTGATAGTCAACATACCTAGTTATCTACCTCTGATGTGAGCAGATCTCACTCCCAGACTGACTGATAGTCAACATACCTAGTTATCTACCTCTGATGTGAGCAGGTCGCACTCCCAGACTGTAACTGATAGTCAACATACCTAGTTATCTACCTCTGATGTGAGCAGATCTCACTCCCAGACTGTAACTGATAGTCAACATACCTAGTTATCTACCTCTGATGTGAGCAGATCTCACTCCCAGACTGATAGTCAACATACCTAGTTATCTACCTCTGATGTGAGCAGATCTCACTCCCAGACTGACTGATAGTCAACATACCTAGTTATCTACCTCTGATGTGATCAGATCTCACTCCCAGACTGTAACTGATAGTCAACATACCTAGTTATCTACCTCTGATGTGAGCAGATCACACTCCCAGACTGATAGTCAACATACCTAGTTATCTACCTCTGATGTGAGCAGATCTCACTCCCAGACTGATAGTCAACATACCTAGTTATCTACCTCTGATGTGAGCAGATCTCACTCCCAGGCTGTAACTGATAGTCAACATACCTAGTTATCTACCTCTGATGTGAGCAGGTCTCACTCCCAGACTGTAACTGATAGTCAACATACCTAGTTATCTACCTCTGATGTGAGCAGATCTCACTCCCAGACTGTAACTGATAGTCAACATACCTAGTTATCTACCTCTGATGTGAGCAGATCTCACTCCCAGACTATAACTGATAGTCAACATACCTAGTTATCTACCTCTGATGTGAGCAGATCTCACTCCCAGACTGATAGTCAACATACCTAGTTATCTACCTCTGATGTGAGCAGATCTCACTCCCAGACTATAACTGATAGTCAACATACCTAGTTATCTACCTCTGATGTTAGCAGATCTCACTCCCAGACTGATAGTCAACATACCTAGTTATCTACTTCTGATGTGAGCAGATCTCACTCCCAGACTGATAGTCAACATACCTAGTTATCTACCTCTGATGTGAGCAGATCTCACTCCCAGACTATAACTGATAGTCAACATACCTAGTTATCTACCTCTGATGTGAGCAGGTCTCACTCCCAGACTGTAACTGATAGTCAACATACCTAGTTATCTACCTCTGATGTGAGCAGATCTCACTCCCAGACTGTAACTGATAGTCAACATACCTAGTTATCTACCTCTGACATGAGCAGATCTCACTCCCAGACTGACTGATAGTCAACATACCTAGTTATCTACCTCTGATATGAGCAGGTCTCACTCCCAGACTGATAGTCAACATACCTAGTTATCTACCTCTGATGTGAGCAGGTCTTACTCCCAGACTGTAACTGATAGTCAACATACCTAGTTATCTACCTCTGATGTGAGCAGGTCTCACTCCCAGACTGTAACTGATAGTCAACATACCTAGTTATCTACCTCTGATGTGATCAGATCTCACTCCCAGACTGATAGTCAACATACCTAGTTATCTACCTCTGATGTGAGCAGATCTCACTCCCAGACTGACTGATAGTCAACATACCTAGTTATCTACCTCTGATGTGAGCAGGTCGCACTCCCAGACTGTAACTGATAGTCAACATACCTAGTTATCTACCTCTGATGTGAGCAGATCTCACTCCCAGACTGTAACTGATAGTCAACATACCTAGTTATCTACCTCTGATGTGAGCAGATCTCACTCCCAGACTTATAGTCAACATCCCTAGTTATCTACCTCTGATGTGAGCAGATCTCACTCCCAGACTGATAGTCAACATACCTAGTTATCTACCTCTGATGTGAGCAGATCTCACTCCCAGACTGTAACTGATAGTCAACATACCTAGTTATCTACCTCTGATGTGAGCAGATCTCACTCCCAGACTGTAACTGATAGTCAACATACCTAGTTATCTACCTCTGATGTGAGCAGGTCTCACTCCCAGACTGTAACTGATAGTCAACATACCTAGTTATCTACCTCTGATGTGAGCAGGTCTCACTCCCAGACTGTAACTGATAGTCAACATACCTAGTTATCTACCTCTGATGTGAGCAGATCTCACTCCCAGACTGTAACTGATAGTCAACATACCTAGTTATCTACCTCTGATATGAGCAGATCTCACTCCCAGACTGACTGATAGTCAACATACCTAGTTATCTACCTCTGATATGAGCAGGTCTCACTCCCAGACTGATAGTCAACATACCTAGTTATCTACCTCTGATGTGAGCAGGTCTCACTCCCAGACTGTAACTGATAGTCAACATACCTAGTTATCTACCTCTGATGTGAGCAGGTCTCACTCCCAGACTGTAACTGATAGTCAACATACCTAGTTATCTACCTCTGATGTGATCAGATCTCACTCCCAGACTGATAGTCAACATACCTAGTTATCTACCTCTGATGTGAGCAGATCTCACTCCCAGACTGACTGATAGTCAACATACCTAGTTATCTACCTCTGATGTGAGCAGGTCGCACTCCCAGACTGTAACTGATAGTCAACATACCTAGTTATCTACCTCTGATGTGAGCAGATCTCACTCCCAGACTGTAACTGATAGTCAACATACCTAGTTATCTACCTCTGATGTGAGCAGATCTCACTCCCAGACTTATAGTCAACATCCCTAGTTATCTACCTCTGATGTGAGCAGATCTCACTCCCAGACTGATAGTCAACATACCTAGTTATCTACCTCTGATGTGAGCAGATCTCACTCCCAGACTGTAACTGATAGTCAACATACCTAGTTATCTACCTCTGATGTGAGCAGATCTCACTCCCAGACTGTAACTGATAGTCAACATACCTAGTTATCTACCTCTGATGTGAGCAGGTCTCACTCCCAGACTGTAACTGATAGTCAACATACCTAGTTATCTACCTCTGATGTGAGCAGGTCTCACTCCCAGACTGTAACTGATAGTCAACATACCTAGTTATCTACCTCTGATGTGAGCAGGTCTCACTCCCAGACTGTAACTGATAGTCAACATACCTAGTTATCTACCTCTGATGTGAGCAGGTCTCACTCCCAGACTGTAACTGATAGTCAACATACCTAGTTATCTACCTCTGATGTGAGCAGATCTCACTCCCAGACTGATAGTCAACATACCTAGTTATCTACCTCTGATGTGAGCAGGTCGCACTCCCAGTGTCACGTTCCTGACCTGTTTTCCTTTGTTTTGTATTCATTTTAGTTGGTCAGGGCGTGAGTTGGGTGGGTTTGTCTATGTTTGTATTTCTATGTGGGGTTTTGTGTTCGGCCTGGTATGATTCTCAATTAGAGACAGGTGTGTATTGTTTGTCTCTAATTGAGAGTCATACAAAGGCAGCCAGGGTTTCACTGGTGTTTTGTGGGTGTTTGTTCCTGTGTCCTCACAGGACAGTTGAAGGTTAGTCACGTTTGTTGTTTTGTAGTTTGTAGTGTCTTGTTTGCTGTTTTTCATTAAAAGATGGCTTATTTCCCTCAATCCGCATCTTGGTCCTATCCATGCTCCTCCTCGTCTAAGGGGGAGAACAACAATGACTGCCTTTACAGAAACACCCACCACAACAGGACCAAGCGGATTGAGGAGAGAGAGAAAGAACTAAAGCAATGGAGAGAAGAGGAATGGAGTTGGGAGCAAATTTTCAATGGAGAAGGACCCTGGGCTAAGGTGGGAGAGAATCGCCGCTCTCGGGAGGAGAAGAAGGCAGCCACAGCCCAGGAGCGCAGGTATGAGGGTACGCGGCTAGCACGGAAGCCCGAGAGGCTCACCCAAAAATTTCTTGGGGGGGGGCTAAAGGGGAGTGTGGCGAAGCCGGGTTGGATACCTGAGCCAACTCCCCGGGCTTGCCGTGGAGTAAGAGGGCGTCGTACTGGTCAGACACCGTGTTATGCGGTAAAGCGCACGGTGTCCCCAGTACGCGTGCTTAGCCCAGTGCGGGCTATTCCACCTTGCCGCACTGGGAGGGCTAGGTTGGGCATCGAGCCGAGTGCCATGAAGCCGGCCCAACGTATCTGGTCTCCAGTACGTCTCCTCGGGCCGGTGTACATGGCACCAGCCTTACAGGTGGTGTCCCCGGTTCGCCTGCATAGCCCAGTGCGGGCTATTCCACCTCGCCGCACTGGCAGGGCTACGGGGTCCATTCAACCTGGTAAGGTTGGGGAGGCTCGGTGCTCAAGAGCACGTGTCCTCCTTCACGGTCCGGTATATCCGGCGCCACCTTCCCACCCCAGCTCAGTACCACCAGTGCCTACACCACGCACCAGGCTTCCAGTGCATCTCCAGAGCCCTGTTCCTCTTCCACGTACTCTCCCTATGGTGCGTGTCTCCAGCCCGGTGCCTCCAGTTCCGGCACCACGCACCAAGCCTCCTGTGCGTCTACAGAGCCCTGGACGCACTGTTCCTTCTCCCCGCACTCGCCCTGAGGTGCGTGCCCTCAGCCCGGTACCTCCAGTTCCGGTACCACGCACCAGGCCTAGAGTGCGCCACGAGAGTCCAGTGTGCCCTGTTCCTGTTCCCCGCACTCGCCCTGAGGTGCGTGCCCTCAGCCCGGTACCTCCGGTTCCGGTACCACGCACCAGGCCTATAGTGCGTCTCAGCCGGCCAGAGTCTGCCGTCTGCCCAGCGGTGCCTGAACGGCCCGTCTGCCCAGCTCCGTCTGAGCCATCTGTCTGCCCAGCTCCGTCTGAGCCATCTGTCTGCCCAGCGCCGTCTGAGCCATCTGTCTGCCCAGCGCCGTCTGAGCCATCTGTCTGCCCAGCGCCGTCTGAGCCATCTGTCTGCCCAGCGCCGTCTGAGCCATCTGTCTGCCCAGCGCCGTCTGAGCCATCTGTCTGCCCAGCGCCGTCTGAGCCATCTGTCTGCCCAGCGCCGTCTGAGCCATCTGTCTGCCCAGCGCCATCTGAGTCAGCCGTCTGCCACGAGCCATTAGAGCCGCCCGTCTGTCCCGAGCCAGTAGAGCCGTCCGTCAGTCAGGAGCCGCTAGAGCCGTCCGTCAGTCAGGAGCCGCCAGAGACGCCCGCCAGTCAGGAGCTGCCAGAGACGCCCGCCAGTCAGGAGCTGCCAGAGACGCCCGCCAGTCAGGAGCTGCCAGAGACGCCCGCCAGTCAGGAGCTGCCAGAGACGCCCGCCAGTCAGGAGCTGCCAGAGACGCCCGCCAGTCAGGAGTTGCCAGAGACGCCCGCCAGTCAGGAGCTGCCCGCCAGTCAGGAGCTGCCCTACAGTCCGGAGCTGCCCTACAGTCCGGAGCTGCCCTACAGTCCGGAGCTGCCCTACAGTCCGGAGCTGCCCTACAGTCCGGAGCTGCCACTCAGCCCGGACCTGCCGGAGTCCCTCAGCCAGGACCTGCCGGAGTCCCTCAGCCAGGACCTGCCGCCCCTTATCCCGGTGCTGCCCCTTGTCCCGGTGCTGCCCCTTGTCCCGGTGCTGCCCCTTGTCCCGGTGCTGCCCCTTGTCCCGGTGCTGCCCCTTGTCCCGGTGCTGCCCCTTGTCCCGGTGCTGCCCCTTGTCCCGGTGCTGCCCCTTGTCCCGGTGCTGCCCCTTCATTTAGGTGGGGTTAGTGGGAGGGTGGTCATTGGGAGGGGGATAAAGAAGCGGGGATTGATTATGGTGGGGTGGGGACCTCGTCCACCGCCAGAGCCGCCACCGTGGACAGACGCCCACCCAGACCCTCCCCTAGACTTTGTGCTGGTGCGCCCGGAGTTCGCACCTTAAGGGGGGGGTTCTGTCACGTTCCTGACCTGTTTTCCTTTGTTTTGTATTTATTTTAGTTGGTCAGGGCGTGAGTTGGGTGGGTTTGTCTATGTTTGTATTTCTATGTGGGGTTTTGTGTTCGGCCTGGTATGATTCTCAATTAGAGACAGGTGTGTATTGTTTGTCTCTAATTGAGAGTCATACAAAGGCAGCCAGGGTTTCACTGGTGTTTTGTGGGTGTTTGTTCCTGTGTCCTCACAGGACAGTTGAAGGTTAGTCACGTTTGTTGTTTTGTAGTTTGTAGTGTCTTGTTTGCTGTTTTTCATTAAAAGATGGCTTATTTCCCTCAATCCGCATCTTGGTCCTATCCATGCTCCTCCTCGTCTAAGGGGGAGAACAACAATGACTGCCTTTACACCCAGACTGTAACTGATAGTCAACATACCTAGTTATCTACCTCTGATGTGAGCAGATCTCACTCCCAGACTGTAACTGATAGTCAACATACCTAGTTATCTACCTCTGATGTGAGCAGATCTCACTCCCAGACTGATAGTCAACATCCCTAGTTATCTACCTCTGATGTGAGCAGATCTCACTCCCAGACTGATAGTCAACATACCTAGTTATCTACCTCTGATGTGAGCAGATCTCACTCCCAGACTGTAACTGATAGTCAACATACCTAGTTATCTACCTCTGATGTGAGCAGATCTCACTCCCAGACTGTAACTGATAGTCAACATACCTAGTTATCTACCTCTGATGTGAGCAGGTCTCACTCCCAGACTGTAACTGATAGTCAACATACCTAGTTATCTACCTCTGATGTGAGCAGGTCTCACTCCCAGACTGTAACTGATAGTCAACATACCTAGTTATCTACCTCTGATGTGAGCAGGTCTCACTCCCAGACTGTAACTGATAGTCAACATACCTAGTTATCTACCTCTGATGTGAGCAGGTCTCACTCCCAGACTGTAACTGATAGTCAACATACCTAGTTATCTACCTCTGATGTGAGCAGGTCTCACTCCCAGACTGTAACTGATAGTCAACATACCTAGTTATCTACCTCTGATGTGAGCAGGTCTCACTCCCAGACTGTAACTGATAGTCAACATACCTAGTTATCTACCTCTGATGTGAGCAGGTCTCACTCCCAGACTGTAACTGATAGTCAACATACCTAGTTATCTACCTCTGATGTGAGCAGGTCTCACTCCCAGACTGTAACTGATAGTCAACATACCTAGTTATCTACCTCTGATGTGAGCAGATCTCACTCCCAGACTGATAGTCAACATACCTAGTTATCTACCTCTGATGTGAGTAGATCTCACTCCCAGACTGTAACCTATAGTCAACATACCTAGTTATCTACCTCTGATGTGAACAGATCTCACTCCCAGACTGATAGTCAACATACCTAGTTATCTACCTCTGATGTGAGTAGATCTCACTCCCAGACTGTAACTGATAGTCAACATACCTAGTTATCTACCTCTGATGTGAGCAGATCTCACTCCCAGACTGACTGATAGTCAACATACCTAGTTATCTACCTCTGATGTGAGCAGATCTCACTCCCAGACTGTAACTGATAGTCAACATACCTAGTTATCTACCTCTGATGTGAGCAGATCTCACTCCCAGACTGATAGTCAACATACCTAGTTATCTACCTCTGATGTGAGCAGATCTCACTCCCAGACTGATAGTCAACATACCTAGTTATCTACCTCTGATGTGAGCAGGTCTTACTCCCAGACTGATAGTCAACATACCTAGTTATCTACCTCTGATGTGAGCAGATCTCACTCCCAGACTGTAACTGATAGTCAACATACCTAGTTATCTACCTCTGATGTGAGCAGATCTCACTCCCAGACTGTAACTGATAGTCAACATACCTTGTTATCTACCTCTGATGTGAGCAAATCTCACTCCCAGACTGATAGTCAACATACCTAGTTATCTACCTCTGATGTGAGCAGATCTCACTCCCAGACTGTAACTGATAGTTAACATACCTAGTTATCTACCTCTGATGTGAGCAGATCTCACTCCCAGACTGTAACTGATAGTCAACATACCTAGTTATCTACCTCTGATGTGAGCAGATCTCACTACCAGACTGTAATTTATAGTCAACAAACCAAGTTATCTATCTCCGATGTGAGTAGATCTTACTCCCAGACTGATAGTCAACATACCTAGTTATCTACCTCTGATGTGAGCAGGTCTCACTCCCAGACTGATAGTCAACATACCTAGTTATCTACCTCTGATGTGAGCAGATCTCACTCCCAGACTGATAGTCAACATACCTAGTTATCTACCTCTGATTTGAGCAGATCTCACTCCCAGACTGATAGTCAACATACCTAGTTATCTACCTCTGATGTGAGCAGATCTCACTCCCAGACTGATAGTCAACATACCTAGTTATCTACCTCTGATGTGAGCAGGTCTCACTCCCAGACTGATAGTCAACATACCTAGTTATCTACCTCTGATGTGAGCAGGTCTCACTCCCAGACTGATAGTCAACATACCTAGTTATCTACCTCTGATGTGAGCATGTCTCACTCCCAGACTGTAACTGATAGTCAACATACCTAGTTATATACCTCTGATGTGAGCAGGTCTCACTCCCAGACTGATAGTCAACATACCTAGTCATCTACCTCTGATGTGAGCAGGTCTCACTACCAGACTGTAACTGATAGTCAACATACCTAGTTATCTACCTCTGATGTGAGCAGATCTCACTCCCAGACTGTAACTGATAGTCAACATACCTAGTTATCTACCTCTGATGTGAGTAGATCTCACTCCCAGACTGATTGTCAACATACCTAGTTATCTACCTCTGATGTGAGCAGGTCTCACTCCCAGACTGTAACTGATAGTCAACATACCTAGTTATCTACCTCTGATGTGAGCAGATCTCACTCCCAGACTGATAGTCAACATACCTAGTTATCTACCTCTGATGTGAGCAGGTCTCACTCCCAGACTGTAACTGATAGTCAACATACCTAGTTATCTACCTCTGATGTGAGCAGGTCTCACTCCCAGACTGTAACTGATAGTCAACATACCTAGTTATCTACCTCTGATGTGAGCAGGTCTCACTCCCAGACTGATAGTCAACATACCTAGTTATATACCTCTGATGTGAGCAGGTCTCACTCCCAGACTGATAGTCAACATATCTAGTTATCTACCTCTGATGTGATCAGGTCTCACTCCCAGACTGTAACTGATAGTCAACATACCTAGTTATCTACCTCTGATGTGAGCAGGTCTCACTCCCAGACTGATAGTCAACATACCTAGTTATCTACCTCTGATGTGAGCAGGTGTCACTCCCAGACTGTAACTGATAGTCAACATACCTAGTTATCTACCTCTGATGTGAGCAGGTCTCACTCCCAGACTGATAGTCAACATACCTAGTTATCTACCTCTGATGTGATCAGGTCTCACTCCCAGACTGTAACTGATAGTCAACATACCTAGTTATCTACCTCTGATGTGAACAGATCTCACTCCCAGACTGATAGTCAACATACCTAGTTATCTACCTCTGATGTGAGTAGATCTCACTCCCAGACTGTAACTGATAGTCAACATACCTAGTTATCTACCTCTGATGTGAGCAGATCTCACTCCCAGACTGACTGATAGTCAACATACCTAGTTATCTACCTCTGATGTGAGCAGGTCTCACTCCCAGACTATAACTGATAGTCAACATACCTAGTTATCTACCTCTGATGTGAGCAGATCTCACTCCCAGACTGTAACTGATAGTCAACATACCTAGTTATCTACCTCTGATGTGAGCAGATCTCACTCCCAGACTGATAGTCAACATACCTAGTTATCTACCTCTGATGTGAGCAGGTCTTACTCCCAGACTGATAGTCAACATACCTAGTTATCTACCTCTGATGTGAGCAGATCTCACTCCCAGACTGTAACTGATAGTCAACATACCTAGTTATCTACCTCTGATGTGAGCAGATCTCACTCCCAGACTGTAACTGATAGTCAACATACCTTGTTATCTACCTCTGATGTGAGCAAATCTCACTCCCAGACTGATAGTCAACATACCTAGTTATCTACCTCTGATGTGAGCAGATCTCACTCCCAGACTGTAACTGATAGTTAACATACCTAGTTATCTACCTCTGATGTGAGCAGATCTCACTCCCAGACTGTAACTGATAGTCAACATACCTAGTTATCTACCTCTGATGTGAGCAGATCTCACTACCAGACTGTAATTTATAGTCAACAAACCAAGTTATCTATCTCCGATGTGAGTAGATCTTACTCCCAGACTGATAGTCAACATACCTAGTTATCTACCTCTGATGTGAGCAGGTCTCACTCCCAGACTGATAGTCAACATACCTAGTTATCTACCTCTGATGTGAGCAGATCTCACTCCCAGACTGATAGTCAACATACCTAGTTATCTACCTCTGATGTGAGCAGGTCTCACTCCCAGACTGATAGTCAACATACCTAGTTATCTACCTCTGATGTGAGCATGTCTCACTCCCAGACTGTAACTGATAGTCAACATACCTAGTTATATACCTCTGATGTGAGCAGGTCTCACTCCCAGACTGATAGTCAACATACCTAGTTATCTACCTCTGATGTGAGCAGGTCTCACTACCAGACTGTAACTGATAGTCAACATACCTAGTTATCTACCTCTGATGTGAGCAGATCTCACTCCCAGACTGTAACTGATAGTCAACATACCTAGTTATCTACCTCTGATGTGAGTAGATCTCACTCCCAGACTGATAGTCAACATACCTAGTTATCTACCTCTGATGTGAGCAGGTCTCACTCCCAGACTGTAACTGATAGTCAACATACCTAGTTATCTACCTCTGATGTGAGCAGATCTCACTCCCAGACTGATAGTCAACATACCTAGTTATCTACCTCTGATGTGAGCAGGTCTCACTCCCAGACTGTAACTGATAGTCAACATACCTAGTTATCTACCTCTGATGTGAGCAGGTCTCACTCCCAGACTGTAACTGATAGTCAACATACCTAGTTATCTACCTCTGATGTGAGCAGGTCTCACTCCCAGACTGATAGTCAACATACCTAGTTATATACCTCTGATGTGAGCAGGTCTCACTCCCAGACTGATAGTCAACATATCTAGTTATCTACCTCTGATGTGATCAGGTCTCACTCCCAGACTGTAACTGATAGTCAACATACCTAGTTATCTACCTCTGATGTGAGCAGGTCTCACTCCCAGACTGATAGTCAACATACCTAGTTATCTACCTCTGATGTGAGCAGGTGTCACTCCCAGACTGTAACTGATAGTCAACATACCTAGTTATCTACCTCTGATGTGAGCAGGTCTCACTCCCAGACTGATAGTCAACATACCTAGTTATCTACCTCTGATGTGATCAGGTCTCACTCCCAGACTGTAACTGATAGTCAACATACCTAGTTATCTACCTCTGATATGAGCAGATCTCACTCCCAGACTGATAGTCAACATACCTAGTTATCTACCTCTAATGTGAGCAGATCTCACTACCAGACTGTAACTGATAGTCAACATACCTAGTTATCTACCTCTGATGTGAGCAGATCTCACTCCCAGACTGACTGATAGTCAACATACCTAGTTATCTACCTCTGATGTGAGCAGATCTCAATCCCAGACTGATAGTCAACATACCTAGTTATCTACCTCTGATGTGAGCAGATCTCACTCCCAGACTGATAGTCAACATACCTAGTTATCTACCTCTGATGTGAGCAGGTCTCACTCCCAGACTGTAACTGATAGTCAACATATCTAGTTATCTACCTCTGATGTGAGCAGGTCTCACTCCCAGACTGTAACTGATAGTCAACATACCTAGTTATCTACCTCTGATGTGAGCAGATCTCACTCCCAGACTGTAACTGATAGTCAACATACCTAGTTATCTACCTCTGATGTGAGCAGATCTCACTCCCAGACTGTAACTGATAGTCAACATACCTAGTTATCTACCTCTGATGTGAGCAGATCTCACTCCCAGACTGATAGTCAACATACCTAGTTATCTACCTCTGATGTGAGCAGGTCTCACTCCCAGACTGATAGTCAACATACCTAGTTATCTACCTCTGATGTGAGCATGTCTCACTCCCATACTGTAACTGATAGTCAACATACCTAGTTATATACCTCTGATGTGAGCAGGTCTCACTCCCAGACTGATAGTCAACATACCTAGTTATCTACCTCTGATGTGAGCAGGTCTCACTCCCAGACTGATAGTCAACATACCTAGTTATCTACCTCTGATGTGAGCAGGTGTCACTCCCAGACTGACTGATAGTCAACATACCTAGTTATCTACCTCTTATGTGAGCAGATCTCACTCCCAGACTGATAGTCAACATACCTAGTTATCTACCTCTGATGTGAGCAGATCTCACTCCCAGACTGATAGTCAACATACCTAGTTATCTACCTCTGATGTGAGCAGATCTCACTCCCAGACTGATAGTCAACATACCTAGTTATCTACCTCTGATGTGAGCAGGTCTCACTCCCAGACTGATAGTCAACATATCTAGTTATCTACCTCTGATGTGAGCAGATCTCACTCCCAGACTGATAGTCAACATATCTAGTTATCTACCTCTGATGTGAGCAGATCTCACTCCCAGACTGATAGTCAACATATCTAGTTATCTACCTCTGATGTGAGCAGATCTCACTCCCAGACTGATAGTCAACATACCTAGTTATCTACCTCTGATGTGAGCAGATCTCACTCCCAGACTGTAACTGATAGTCAACATACCTAGTTATCTACCTCTGATGTGAGCAGGTCTCACTCCCAGACTGATAGTCAACATACCTAGTTATCTACCTCTGATGTGAGCAGGTCTCACTCCCAGACTGTAACTGATAGTCAACATACCTAGTTATCTACCTCTGATGTGAGCAGATCTCACTCCCAGACTGTAACTGATAGTCAACATACCTAGTTATCTACCTCTGATGTGAGCAGATCTCACTCCCAGACTGACTGATAGTCAACATACCTAGTTATCTACCTCTGATGTGAGCAGATCTCACTCCCAGACTGTAACTGATAGTCAACATACCTAGTTATCTACCTCTGATGTAAGCAGATCTCACTCCCAGACTGACTGATAGTCAACATACCTAGTTATCTACCTCTGATGTGAGCAGATCACACTCCCAGACTGATAGTCAACATACCTAGTTATTTACCTCTGATGTGAGCAGATCTCACTCCCAGACTGATAGTCAACATACCTAGTTATCTACCTCTGATGTGAGCAGATCTCACTCCCAGGCTGTAACTGATAGTCAACATACCTAGTTATCTACCTCTGATGTGAGCAGATCTCACACCCAGACTGTAACTGATGGTCAACATACCTAGTTATCTACCTCTGATGTGAGCAGGTCTCACTCCCAGACTGACTGATAGTCAATATACCTAGTTATCTACCTCTGATGTGAGTAGATCTCACTCCCAGACTGTAACTGATAGTCAACATACCTAGTTATCTACCTCTGATATGAGCAGATCTCACTCCCAGACTGACTTATAGTCAACATACCTAGTTATCTACCTCTGATGTGAGCAGATCTCACTCCCAGACTGACTGATAGTCAACATACCTAGTTATCTACCTCTGATGTGAGCAGATCTCACTCCCAGACTGTAACTGATAGTCAACATACCTAGTTATCTACCTCTGATGTGAGCAGGTCTCACTCCCAGACAGTAACTGATAGTCAACATACCTAGTTATCTACCTCTGATGTGAGCAGATCTCACTCCCAGACTGTAACTGATAGTCAACATACCTAGTTATCTACCTCTGATGTGAGCAGGTCTCACTCCCAGACTGTAACTGATAGTCAACATACCTAGTTATCTTCCTCTGATGTGAGCAGATCTCACTCCCAGACTGATAGTCAACATACCTAGTTATCTACCTCTGATGTGAGCAGATCTCACTCCCAGACTGTAACTGATAGTCAACATACCTAGTTATCTTCCTCTGATGTGAGCAGGTCTCACTCCCAGACTGTAACTGATAGTCAACATACCTAGTTATCTACCTCTGATGTGAGCAGATCTCACTCCCAGACTGATACTCAACATACCTAGTTATCTACCTCTGATGTGAGCAGGTCTCACTCCCAGACTGTAACTGATAGTCAACATACCTAGTTATCTACCTCTGATGTGAGCAGATCTCACTCCCAGACTGATAGTCAACATACCTAGTTATCTACCTCTGATGTGAGCAGATCTCACTCCCAGACTGATAGTCAACATACCTAGTTATCTACCTCTGATGTGAGCAGATCTCACTCCCAGACTGTAACTGATAGTCAACATACCTAGTTATCTACCTCTGATGTGAGCAGATCTCACTCCCAGACTGTAACTGATAGTCAACATACCTAGTTATCTACCTCTGATGTGAGCAGATCTCACTCCCAGACTGTAACTGATAGTCAACATATCTAGTTATCTACCTCTGATATGAGCAGATCTCACTCCCAGACTGACTGATAGTCAACATACCTAGTTATCTACCTCTGATGTGAGCAGGTCTCACTCCCAGACTGTAACTGATAGTCAACATACCTAGTTATCTACCTCTGATGTGAGCAGATCTCACTCCCAGACTGATAGTCAACATACCTAGTTATCTACCTCTGATGTGAGCAGATCTCACTCCCAGACTGTAACTGATAGTCAACATACCTAGTTATCTACCTCTGATGTAAGCAGGTCTCACTCCCAGACTGTAACTGATAGTCAACATACCTAGTTATCTACCTCTGATGTGAGCAGGTCTCACTCCCAGACTGATAGTCAACATACCTAGTTATCTACCTCTGATGTGAGCAGATCTCACTCCCAGACTGATAGTCAACATACCTAGTTATCTACCTCTGATGTGAGCTGATCTCACTCCCAGACTGTAACTGATAGTCAACATACCTAGTTATCTACCTCTGATGTGAGCAGATCTCACTCCCAGACTGTAACTGATAGTCAACATATCTAGTTATCTACCTCTGATATGAGCAGATCTCACTCCCAGACTGACTGATAGTCAACATACCTAGTTATCTACCTCTGATGTGAGCAGGTCTCACTCCCAGACTGTAACTGATAGTCAACATACCTAGTTATCTACCTCTGATGTGAGCAGATTTCACTCCCAGACTGTAACTGATAGTCAACATACCTAGTTATCTACCTCTGATGTGAGCAGGTCTCACTCCCAGACTGTAACTGATAGTCAACATACCTAGTTATCTTCCTCTGATGTGAGCAGATCTCACTCCCAGACTGACTGATAGTCAACATACCTGGTTATCTACCTCTGATGTGAGCAGGTCTCACTCCCAGACTGTAACTGATAGTCAACATACCTAGTTATCTACCTCTGATGTGAGCAGATCTCACTCCCAGACTGTAACTGATAGTCAACATACCTAGTTATCTACCTCTGATGTGAGCAGATCTCACTCCCAGACTGATAGTCAACATACCTAGTTATCTACCTCTGATGTGAGCAGGTCTCACTCCCAGACTGATAGTCAACATACCTAGTTATCTACCTCTGATGTGAGCAGGTCTCACTCCCAGACTGTAACTGATAGTCAACATACCTAGTTATCTACCTCTGATGTGAGCAGATCTCACTCCCAGACTGACTGATAGTCAACATACCTAGTTATCTACCTCTGATGTGAGCAGGTCTCACTCCCAGACTGTAACTGATAGTCAACATACCTAGTTATCTACCTCTGATGTGAGCAGATCTCACTCCCAGACTGTAACTGATAGTCAACATACCTAGTTATCTACCTCTGATGTGAGCAGATCTCACTCCCAGACTGTAACTGATAGTCAACATACCTAGTTATCTACCTCTGATGTGAGCAGGTCTCACTCCCAGACTGATAGTCAACATACCTAGTTATCTACCTCTGATGTGAGCAGATCTCACTCCCAGACTGTAACTGATAGTCAACATACCTAGTTATCTACCTCTGATGTGAGCAGATCTCACTCCCAGACTGTAACTGATAGTCAACATACCTAGTTATCTACCTCTGATGTGAGCAGATCTCACTCCCAGACTGTAACTGATAGTCAACATATCTAGTTATCTACCTCTGATATGAGCAGATCTCACTCCCAGACTGACTGATAGTCAACATACCTAGTTATCTACCTCTGATGTGAGCAGGTCTCACTCCCAGACTGTAACTGATAGTCAACATACCTAGTTATCTACCTCTGATGTGAGCAGATCTCACTCCCAGACTGATAGTCAACATACCTAGTTATCTACCTCTGATGTGAGCAGATCTCACTCCCAGACTGTAACTGATAGTCAACATACCTAGTTATCTACCTCTGATGTAAGCAGGTCTCACTCCCAGACTGTAACTGATAGTCAACATACCTAGTTATCTACCTCTGATGTGAGCAGGTCTCACTCCCAGACTGATAGTCAACATACCTAGTTATCTACCTCTGATGTGAGCAGATCTCACTCCCAGACTGATAGTCAACATACCTAGTTATCTACCTCTGATGTGAGCTGATCTCACTCCCAGACTGTAACTGATAGTCAACATACCTAGTTATCTACCTCTGATGTGAGCAGATCTCACTCCCAGACTGTAACTGATAGTCAACATATCTAGTTATCTACCTCTGATATGAGCAGATCTCACTCCCAGACTGACTGATAGTCAACATACCTAGTTATCTACCTCTGATGTGAGCAGGTCTCACTCCCAGACTGTAACTGATAGTCAACATACCTAGTTATCTACCTCTGATGTGAGCAGGTCTCACTCCCAGACTGTAACTGATAGTCAACATACCTAGTTATCTACCTCTGATGTGAGCAGATTTCACTCCCAGACTGTAACTGATAGTCAACATACCTAGTTATCTACCTCTGATGTGAGCAGGTCTCACTCCCAGACTGTAACTGATAGTCAACATACCTAGTTATCTTCCTCTGATGTGAGCAGATCTCACTCCCAGACTGACTGATAGTCAACATACCTGGTTATCTACCTCTGATGTGAGCAGGTCTCACTCCCAGACTGTAACTGATAGTCAACATACCTAGTTATCTACCTCTGATGTGAGCAGATCTCACTCCCAGACTGTAACTGATAGTCAACATACCTAGTTATCTACCTCTGATGTGAGCAGATCTCACTCCCAGACTGATAGTCAACATACCTAGTTATCTACCTCTGATGTGAGCAGGTCTCACTCCCAGACTGATAGTCAACATACCTAGTTATCTACCTCTGATGTGAGCAGGTCTCACTCCCAGACTGTAACTGATAGTCAACATACCTAGTTATCTACCTCTGATGTGAGCAGATCTCACTCCCAGACTGACTGATAGTCAACATACCTAGTTATCTACCTCTGATGTGAGCAGGTCTCACTCCCAGACTGTAACTGATAGTCAACATACCTAGTTATCTACCTCTGATGTGAGCAGATCTCACTCCCAGACTGTAACTGATAGTCAACATACCTAGTTATCTACCTCTGATGTGAGCAGATCTCACTCCCAGACTGTAACTGATAGTCAACATACCTAGTTATCTACCTCTGATGTGAGCAGATCACACTCCCAGACTGATAGTCAACATACCTAGTTATCTACCTCTGATGTGAGTAGATCTCACTCCCAGACTGTGACTGATAGTCAACATACCTAGTAATCTACCTCTGATGTGAGCAGATCTCACTCCCAGACTGATAATCAACATACCTAGTTATCTACCTCTGATGTGAGTAGATCTCACTCCCAGACTGTAACTGATAGTCAACATACCTAGTTATCTACCTCTGTTGTGAGCAGATCTCACTCCCAGACTGTAATTGATAGTCAACATACCTAGTTATCTACCTCTGATGTGAGCAGATCTCACTACCAGACTGTAATTGATAGTCAACATACCTAGTTATCTACCTCTGATGTGAGCAGGTCTCACTCCCAGACTGATAGTCAACATACCTAGTTATCTACCTCTGATATGAGCAGATCTCACTCCCAGACTGTAACTGATAGTCAACATACCTAGTTATCTACCTCTGATGTGAGCAGATCTCACTCCCAGACTGTAACTGATAGTCAACATACCTAGTTATCTACCTCTGATGTGAGCAGATCTCACTCCCAGACTGATAGTCAACATACCTAGTTATCTACCTCTGATGTGAGTAGATCTCACTCCCAGACTGTAACTGATAGTCAACATACCTAGTTATCTACCTCTGATGTGAGCAGATCTCACTCCCAGACTGATAGTCAACATACCTAGTTATCTACCTCTGATGTGAGTAGGTCTCACTCCCAGACTGTAACTGATAGTCAACATACCTAGTTATCTACCTCTGATGTGAGCAGGTCTGACTCCCAGACTGTAACTGATAGTCAACATACCTAGTTATCTACCTCTGATGTGAGCAGATCTCACTCCCAGACTGATAGTCAACATACCTAGTTATCTACCTCTGATGTGAGCAGATCTCACTCCCAGACTGTAACTGATAGTCAACATACCTAGTTATCTACCTCTGATGTGAGCAGATCTCACTACCAGACTGTAATTGATAGTCAACAAACCAAGTTATCTATCTCCGATGTGAGTAGATCTTACTCCCAGACTGATAGTCAACATACCTAGTAATCTACCTCTGATGTGAGCAGGTCTCACTCCCAGACTGATAGTCAACATACCTAGTTATCTACCTCTGATGTGAGCAGGTCTCACTCCCAGACTGATAGTCAACATACCTAGTTATCTACCTCTGATGTGAGCAGGTCTCACTCCCAGACTGTAACTGATAGTCAACATACCTAGTTATCTACCTCTGATGTGAGCAGATCTCACTCCCAGACTGACTGATAGTCAACATACCTAGTTATCTACCTCTGATGTGAGCAGGTCTCACTCCCAGACTGTAACTGATAGTCAACATACCTAGTTATCTACCTCTGATGTGAGCAGATCTCACTCCCAGACTGTAACTGATAGTCAACATACCTAGTTATCTACCTCTGATGTGAGCAGATCTCACTCCCAGACTGTAACTGATAGTCAACATACCTAGTTATCTACCTCTGATGTGAGCAGGTCTCACTCCCAGACTGATAGTCAACATACCTAGTTATCTACCTCTGATGTGAGCAGATCACACTCCCAGACTGATAGTCAACATACCTAGTTATCTACCTCTGATGTGAGTAGATCTCACTCCCAGACTGTGACTGATAGTCAACATACCTAGTAATCTACCTCTGATGTGAGCAGATCTCACTCCCAGACTGATAATCAACATACCTAGTTATCTACCTCTGATGTGAGTAGATCTCACTCCCAGACTGTAACTGATAGTCAACATACCTAGTTATCTACCTCTGTTGTGAGCAGATCTCACTCCCAGACTGTAACTGATAGTCAACATACCTAGTTATCTACCTCTGATATGAGCAGATCTCACTCCCAGACTGTAACTGATAGTCAACATACCTAGTTATCTACCTCTGTTGTGAGCAGATCTCACTCCCAGACTGTAACTGATAGTCAACATACCTAGTTATCTACCTCTGATGTGAGCAGGTCTCACTCCCAGACTGATAGTCAACATACCTAGTTATCTACCTCTGATGTGAGCAGGTCTCACTCCCAGACTGATAGTCAACATACCTAGTTATCTACCTCTGATGTGAGCAGGTCTCACTCCCAGACTGTAACTGATAGTCAACATACCTAGTTATCTACCTCTGATGTGAGCAGATCTCACTCCCAGACTGTAACTGATAGTCAACATACCTAGTTATCTACCTCTGATGTGAGCAGGTCTCACTCCCAGACTGTAACTGATAGTCAACATACCTAGTTATCTACCTCTGATGTGAGCAGGTCTCACTCCCAGACTGATAGTCAACATACCTAGTTATCTACCTCTGATGTGAGCAGATCACACTCCCAGACTGATAGTCAACATACCTAGTTATCTACCTCTGATGTGAGTAGATCTCACTCCCAGACTGTGACTGATAGTCAACATACCTAGTAATCTACCTCTGATGTGAGCAGATCTCACTCCCAGACTGATAGTCAACATACCTAGTTATCTACCTCTGATGTGAGTAGATCTCACTCCCAGACTGTAACTGATAGTCAACATACCTAGTTATCTACCTCTGTTGTGAGCAGATCTCACTCCCAGACTGTAATTGATAGTCAACATACCTAGTTATCTACCTCTGATGTGAGCAGATCTCACGACCAGACTGTAATTGATAGTCAACATACCTAGTTATCTACCTCTGATGTGAGCAGGTCTCACTCCCAGACTGATAGTCAACATACCTAGTTATCTACCTCTGATATGAGCAGATCTCACTCCCAGACTGTAACTGATAGTCAACATACCTAGTTATCAACCTCTGATGTGAGCAGATCTCACTCCCAGACTGTAACTGATAGTCAACATACCTAGTTATCTACCTCTGATGTGAGCAGATCTCACTCCCAGACTGTAACTGATAGTCAACATACCTAGTTATCTACCTCTGATGTGAGCAGATCTCACTCCCAGACTGATAGTCAACATACCTAGTTATCTACCTCTGATGTGAGTAGGTCTCACTCCCAGACTGTAACTGATAGTCAACATACCTAGTTATCTACCTCTGATGTGAGCAGGTCTCACTCCCAGACTGTAACTGATAGTCAACATACCTAGTTATCTACCTCTGATGTGAGCAGGTCTCACTCCCAGACTGTAACTGATAGTCAACAAACCAAGTTATCTATCTCCGATGTGAGTAGATCTTACTCCCAGACTGATAGTCAACATACCTAGTAATCTACCTCTGATGTGAGCAGGTCTCACTCCCAGACTGATAGTCAACATACCTAGTTATCTACCTCTGATGTGAGCAGGTCTCACTCCCAGACTCATAGTCAACATACCTAGTTATCTACCTCTGATGTGAGCAGGTCTCACTCCCAGACTGTAACTGATAGTCAACATACCTAGTTATCTACCTCTGATGTGAGCAGATCTCACTCCCAGACTGACTGATAGTCAACATACCTAGTTATCTACCTCTGATGTGAGCAGGTCTCACTCCCAGACTGTAACTGATAGTCAACATACCTAGTTATCTACCTCTGATGTGAGCAGATCTCACTCCCAGACTGTAAATGATAGTCAACATACCTAGTTATCTACCTCTGATGTGAGCAGATCTCACTCCCAGACTGTAACTGATAGTCAACATACCTAGTTATCTACCTCTGATGTGAGCAGGTCTCACTCCCAGACTGATAGTCAACATACCTAGTTATCTACCTCTGATGTGAGCAGATCACACTCCCAGACTGATAGTCAACATACCTAGTTATCTACCTCTGATGTGAGTAGATCTCACTCCCAGACTGTGACTGATAGTCAACATACCTAGTAATCTACCTCTGATGTGAGCAGATCTCACTCCCAGACTGATAATCAACATACCTAGTTATCTACCTCTGATGTGAGTAGATCTCACTCCCAGACTGTAACTGATAGTCAACATACCTAGTTATCTACCTCTGTTGTGAGCAGATCTCACTCCCAGACTGTAATTGATAGTCAACATACCTAGTTATCTACCTCTGATGTGAGCAGATCTCACTACCAGACTGTAATTGATAGTCAACATGCCTAGTTATCTACCTCTGATGTGAGCAGGTCTCACTCCCAGACTGATAGTCAACATACCTAGTTATCTACCTCTGATGTGAGTAGGTCTCACTCCCAGACTGTAACTGATAGTCAACATACCTAGTTATCTACCTCTGATGTGAGCAGGTCTCACTCCCAGACTGTAACCGATAGTCAACATACCTAGTTATCTACCTCTGATGTGAGCAGGTCTCACTCCCAGACTGTAACTGATAGTCAACATACCTAGTTATCTACCTCTGATGTGAGCAGGTCTCACTCCCAGACTGTAACTGATAGTCAACATACCTAGTTATCTACCTCTGATGTGAGCAGATCTCACTCCCAGACTGATAATCAACATACCTAGTTATCTACCTCTGATGTGAGTAGATCTCACTCCCAGACTGTAACTGAAAGTCAACATACCTAGTTATCTACCTCTGTTGTGAGCAGATCTCACTCCCAGACTGTAATTGATAGTCAACATACCTAGTTATCTACCTCTGATGTGAGCAGATCTCACGACCAGACTGTAATTGATAGTCAACATACCTAGTTATCTACCTCTGATGTGAGCAGGTCTCACTCCCAGACTGATAGTCAACATACCTAGTTATCTACCTCTGATATGAGCAGATCTCACTCCCAGACTGTAACTGATAGTCAACATACCTAGTTATCTACCTCTGATGTGAGCAGATCTCACTCCCAGACTGTAACTGATAGTCAACATACCTAGTTATCTACCTCTGATGTGAGCAGATCTCACTCCCAGACTGTAACTGATAGTCAACATACCTAGTTATCTACCTCTGATGTGAGCAGATCTCACTCCCAGACTGATAGTCAACATACCTAGTTATCTACCTCTGATGTGAGTAGGTCTCACTCCCAGACTGTAACTGATAGTCAACATACCTAGTTATCTACCTCTGATGTGAGCAGGTCTCACTCCCAGACTGTAACTGATAGTCAACATACCTAGTTATCTACCTCTGATGTGAGCAGGTCTCACTCCCAGACTGTAACTGATAGTCAACAAACCAAGTTATCTATCTCCGATGTGAGTAGATCTTACTCCCAGACTGATAGTCAACATACCTAGTAATCTACCTCTGATGTGAGCAGGTCTCACTCCCAGACTGATAGTCAACATACCTAGTTATCTACCTCTGATGTGAGCAGGTCTCACTCCCAGACTCATAGTCAACATACCTAGTTATCTACCTCTGATGTGAGCAGGTCTCACTCCCAGACTGTAACTGATAGTCAACATACCTAGTTATCTACCTCTGATGTGAGCAGATCTCACTCCCAGACTGACTGATAGTCAACATACCTAGTTATCTACCTCTGATGTGAGCAGGTCTCACTCCCAGACTGTAACTGATAGTCAACATACCTAGTTATCTACCTCTGATGTGAGCAGATCTCACTCCCAGACTGTAAATGATAGTCAACATACCTAGTTATCTACCTCTGATGTGAGCAGATCTCACTCCCAGACTGTAACTGATAGTCAACATACCTAGTTATCTACCTCTGATGTGAGCAGGTCTCACTCCCAGACTGATAGTCAACATACCTAGTTATCTACCTCTGATGTGAGCAGATCACACTCCCAGACTGATAGTCAACATACCTAGTTATCTACCTCTGATGTGAGTAGATCTCACTCCCAGACTGTAACTGATAGTCAACATACCTAGTAATCTACCTCTGATGTGAGCAGATCTCACTCCCAGACTGATAATCAACATACCTAGTTATCTACCTCTGATGTGAGTAGATCTCACTCCCAGACTGTAACTGATAGTCAACATACCTAGTTATCTACCTCTGTTGTGAGCAGATCTCACTCCCAGACTGTAATTGATAGTCAACATACCTAGTTATCTACCTCTGATGTGAGCAGATCTCACTACCAGACTGTAATTGATAGTCAAAATGCCTAGTTATCTACCTCTGATGTGAGCAGGTCTCACTCCCAGACTGATAGTCAACATACCTAGTTATCTACCTCTGATGTGAGTAGGTCTCACTCCCAGACTGTAACTGATAGTCAACATACCTAGTTATCTACCTCTGATGTGAGCAGGTCTCACTCCCAGACTGTAACCGATAGTCAACATACCTAGTTATCTACCTCTGATGTGAGCAGGTCTCACTCCCAGACTGTAACTGATAGTCAACATACCTAGTTATCTACCTCTGATGTGAGCAGATCTCACTCCCAGACTGATAATCAACATACCTAGTTATCTACCTCTGATGTGAGTAGATCTCACTCCCAGACTGTAACTGAAAGTCAACATACCTAGTTATCTACCTCTGTTGTGAGCAGATCTCACTCCCAGACTGTAATTGATAGTCAACATACCTAGTTATCTACCTCTGATGTGAGCAGATCTCACGACCAGACTGTAATTGATAGTCAACATACCTAGTTATCTACCTCTGATGTGAGCAGGTCTCACTCCCAGACTGATAGTCAACATACCTAGTTATCTACCTCTGATATGAGCAGATCTCACTCCCAGACTGTAACTGATAGTCAACATACCTAGTTATCTACCTCTGATGTGAGCAGATCTCACTCCCAGACTGTAACTGATAGTCAACATACCTAGTTATCTACCTCTGATGTGAGCAGATCTCACTCCCAGACTGTAACTGATAGTCAACATACCTAGTTATCTACCTCTGATGTGAGCAGATCTCACTCCCAGACTGATAGTCAACATACCTAGTTATCTACCTCTGATGTGAGTAGATCTCACTCCCAGACTGTAACTGATAGTCAACATACCTAGTTATCTACCTCTGATGTGAGCAGATCTCACTCCCAGACTGATAGTCAACATACCTAGTTATCTACCTCTGATGTGAGTAGGTCTCACTCCCAGACTGTAACTGATAGTCAACATACCTAGTTATCTACCTCTGATGTGAGCAGATCTCACTACCAGACTGTAATTGATAGTCAACATACCTAGTTATCTACCTCTGATGTGAGCAGGTCTCACTCCCAGACTGATAGTCAACATGCCTAGTTATCTACCTCTGATATGAGCAGATCTCACTCCCAGACTGTAACTGATAGTCAACATACCTAGTTATCTACCTCTGATGTGAGCAGATCTCACTCCCAGACTGTAACTGATAGTCAACATACCTAGTTATCTACCTCTGATGTGAGCAGATCTCACTCCCAGACTGATAGTCAACATACCTAGTTATCTACCTCTGATGTGAGTAGATCTCACTCCCAGACTGTAACTGATAGTCAACATACCTAGTTATCTACCTCTGATGTGAGCAGATCTCACTCCCAGACTGATAGTCAACATACCTAGTTATCTACCTCTGATGTGAGTAGGTCTCACTCCCAGACTGTAACTGATAGTCAACATACCTAGTTATCTACCTCTGATGTGAGCAGGTCTCACTCCCAGACTGTAACTGATAGTCAACATACCTAGTAATCTACCTCTGATGTGAGCAGATCTCACTCCCAGACTGATAGTCAACATACCTAGTTATCTACCTCTGATGTGAGTAGGTCTCACTCCCAGACTGTAACTGATAGTCAACATACCTAGTTATCTACCTCTGATATGAGCAGATCTCACTCCCAGACTGTAACTGATAGTCAACATACCTAGTTATCTACCTCTGATGTGAGCAGATCTCACTCCCAGACTGTAACTGATAGTCAACATACCTAGTTATCTACCTCTGATGTGAGCAGATCTCACTCCCAGACTGATAGTCAACATACCTAGTTATCTACCTCTGATGTGAGTAGATCTCACTCCCAGACTGTAACTGATAGTCAACATACCTAGTTATCTACCTCTGATGTGAGCAGATCTCACTCCCAGACTGATAGTCAACATACCTAGTTATCTACCTCTGATGTGAGTAGGTCTCACTCCCAGACTGTAACTGATAGTCAACATACCTAGTTATCTACCTCTGATGTGAGCAGGTCTCACTCCCAGACTGTAACCGATAGTCAACATACCTAGTTATCTACCTCGGATGTGAGCAGGTCTCACTCCCAGACTGTAACTGATAGTCAACATACCTAGTTATCTACCTCTGATGTGAGCAGATCTCACTCCCAGACTGATAATCAACATACCTAGTTATCTACCTCTGATGTGAGTAGATCTCACTCCCAGACTGTAACTGAAAGTCAACATACCTAGTTATCTACCTCTGTTGTGAGCAGATCTCACTCCCAGACTGTAATTGATAGTCAACATACCTAGTTATCTACCTCTGATGTGAGCAGATCTCACTACCAGACTGTAATTGATAGTCAACATACCTAGTTATCTACCTCTGATGTGAGCAGGTCTCACTCCCAGACTGATAGTCAACATACCTAGTTATCTACCTCTGATGTGAGCAGGTCTCACTCCCAGACTGTAACTGATAGTCAACATACCTAGTTATCTACCTCTGATGTGAGCAGGTCTCACTCCCAGACTGTAACTGATAGTCAACATACCTAGTTATCTACCTCTGATGTGAGCAGGTCTCACTCCCAGACTGTAACTGATAGTCAACATACCTAGTTATCTACCTCTGATGTGAGCAGATCTCACTCCCAGACTGATAGTCAACATACCTAGTTATCTACCTCTGATGTGAGCAGATCTCACTCCCAGACTGTAACTGATAGTCAACATACCTAGTTATCTACCTCTGATGTGAGCAGATCTCACTCCCAGACTGTAACTGATAGTCAACATACCTAGTTATCTACCTCTGATGTGAGCAGATCTCACTACCAGACTGTAATTGATAGTCAACAAACCAAGTTATTTATCTCCGATGTGAGTAGATCTTACTCCCAGACTGATAGTCAACATACCTAGTTATCTACCTCTGATGTGAGTAGATCTCACTCCCAGACTGTAACTGATAGTCAACATACCTAGTTATCTACCTCTGATGTGAGCAGATCTCACTCCCAGACTGATAGTCAACATACCTAGTTATCTACCTCTGATGTGAGTAGATCTCACTCCCAGACTGTAACTGATAGTCAACATACCTAGTTATCTACCTCTGATGTGATCAGATCTCACTCCCAGACTGACTGATAGTCAACATACCTAGTTATCTACCTCTGATGTGAGCAGGTCTCACTCCCAGACTGTAACTGATAGTCAACATACCTAGTTATCTACCTCTGATGTGAGCAGATCTCACTCCCAGACTGTAACTGATAGTCAACATACCTAGTTATCTACCTCTGATGTGAGCAGATCTCACTCCCAGACTGATAGTCAACATACCTAGTTATCTACCTCTGATGTGAGTAGATCTCACTCCCAGACTGTAACTGATAGTCAACATACCTAGTTATCTACCTCTGATGTGAGCAGATCTCACTCCCAGACTGATAGTCAACATACCTAGTTATCTACCTCTGATGTGAGTAGGTCTCACTCCCAGACTGTAACTGATAGTCAACATACCTAGTTATCTACCTCTGATGTGAGCAGGTCTCACTCCCAGACTGTAACTGATAGTCAACATACCTAGTTATCTACCTCTGATGTGAGCAGGTCTCACTCCCAGACTGTAACTGATAGTCAACATACCTAGTTATCTACCTCTGATGTGAGTAGATCTTACTCCCAGACTGATAGTCAACATACCTAGTTATCTACCTCTGATGTGAGTAGATCTCACTCCCAGACTGTAACTGATAGTCAACATACCTAGTTATCTACCTCTGTTGTGAGCAGATCTCACTCCCAGACTGTAATTGATAGTCAACATACCTAGTTATCTACCTCTGATGTGAGCAGATCTCACTCCCAGACTGTAACTGATAGTCAACATACCTAGTTATCTACCTCTGATGTGAGCAGATCTCACTCCCAGACTGTAACTGATAGTCAACATACCTAGTTATCTACCTCTGATGTGAGCAGATCTCACTACCAGACTGTAATTGATAGTCAACAAACCAAGTTATTTATCTCCGATGTGAGTAGATCTTACTCCCAGACTGATAGTCAACATACCTAGTTATCTACCTCTGATGTGAGTAGATCTCACTCCCAGACTGTAACTGATAGTCAACATACCTAGTTATCTACCTCTGATGTGAGCAGATCTCACTCCCAGACTGATAGTCAACATACCTAGTTATCTACCTCTGATGTGAGTAGATCTCACTCCCAGACTGTAACTGATAGTCAACATACCTAGTTATCTACCTCTGATGTGAGCAGATCTCACTCCCAGACTGATAGTCAACATACCTAGTTATCTACCTCTGATGTGAGTAGATCTCACTCCCAGACTGTAACTGATAGTCAACATACCTAGTTATCTACCTCTGATGTGAGCAGATCTCACTCCCAGACTGATAGTCAACATACCTAGTTATCTACCTCTGATGTGAGTAGGTCTCACTCCCAGACTGTAACTGATAGTCAACATACCTAGTTATCTACCTCTGATGTGAGCAGGTCTCACTCCCAGACTGTAACTGATAGTCAACATACCTAGTTATCTACCTCTGATGTGAGCAGGTCTCACTCCCAGACTGTAACTGATAGTCAACATACCTAGTTATCTACCTCTGATGTGAGCAGGTCTCACTCCCAGACTGTAACTGATAGTCAACAAACCAAGTTATCTATCTCCGATGTGAGTAGATCTTACTCCCAGACTGATAGTCAACATACCTAGTTATCTACCTCTGATGTGAGTAGATCTCACTCCCAGACTGTAACTGATAGTCAACATACCTAGTTATCTACCTCTGTTGTGAGCAGATCTCACTCCCAGACTGTAATTGATAGTCAACATACCTAGTTATCTACCTCTGATGTGAGCAGATCTCACTACCAGACTGTAATTGATAGTCAACATACCTAGTTATCTACCTCTGATGTGAGCAGGTCTCACTCCCAGACTGATAGTCAACATACCTAGTTATCTACCTCTGATATGAGCAGATCTCACTCCCAGACTGTAACTGATAGTCAACATACCTAGTTATCTACCTCTGATGTGAGCAGATCTCACTCCCAGACTGTAACTGATAGTCAACATACCTAGTTATCTACCTCTGATGTGAGCAGATCTCACTCCCAGACTGTAACTGATAGTCAACATACCTAGTTATCTACCTCTGATGTGAGCAGATCTCACTACCAGACTGTAATTGATAGTCAACAAACCAAGTTATTTATCTCCGATGTGAGTAGATCTTACTCCCAGACTGATAGTCAACATACCTAGTTATCTACCTCTGATGTGAGTAGATCTCACTCCCAGACTGTAACTGATAGTCAACATACCTAGTTATCTACCTCTGATGTGAGCAGATCTCACTCCCAGACTGATAGTCAACATACCTAGTTATCTACCTCTGATGTGAGTAGATCTCACTCCCAGACTGTAACTGATAGTCAACATACCTAGTTATCTACCTCTGATGTGAGCAGATCTCACTCCCAGACTGATAGTCAACATACCTAGTTATCTACCTCTGATGTGAGTAGATCTCACTCCCAGACTGTAACTGATAGTCAACATACCTAGTTATCTACCTCTGATGTGAGCAGATCTCACTCCCAGACTGATAGTCAACATACCTAGTTATCTACCTCTGATGTGAGTAGGTCTCACTCCCAGACTGTAACTGATAGTCAACATACCTAGTTATCTACCTCTGATGTGAGCAGGTCTCACTCCCAGACTGTAACTGATAGTCAACATACCTAGTTATCTACCTCTGATGTGAGCAGGTCTCACTCCCAGACTGTAACTGATAGTCAACATACCTAGTTATCTACCTCTGATGTGAGCAGGTCTCACTCCCAGACTGTAACTGATAGTCAACAAACCAAGTTATCTATCTCCGATGTGAGTAGATCTTACTCCCAGACTGATAGTCAACATACCTAGTTATCTACCTCTGATGTGAGTAGGTCTCACTCCCAGACTGTAACTGATAGTCAACATACCTAGTTATCTACCTCTGTTGTGAGCAGATCTCACTCCCAGACTGTAATTGATAGTCAACATACCTAGTTATCTACCTCTGATGTGAGCAGATCTCACTACCAGACTGTAACTGATAGTCAACATACCTAGTTATCTACCTCTGATGTGAGCAGGTCTCACTCCCAGACTGTAACTGATAGTCAACATACCTAGTTATCTACCTCTGATGTGAGCAGGTCTCACTCCCAGACTGTAACTGATAGTCAACAAACCAAGTTATCTATCTCCGATGTGAGTAGATCTTACTCCCAGACTGATAGTCAACATACCTAGTAATCTACCTCTGATGTGAGCAGGTCTCACTCCCAGACTGATAGTCAACATACCTAGTTATCTACCTCTGATGTGAGCAGGTCTCACTCCCAGACTGATAGTCAACATACCTAGTTATCTACCTCTGATGTGAGCAGGTCTCACTCCCAGACTGTAACTGATAGTCAACATACCTAGTTATCTACCTCTGATGTGAGCAGATCTCACTCCCAGACTGACTGATAGTCAACATACCTAGTTATCTACCTCTGATGTGAGCAGGTCTCACTCCCAGACTGTAACTGATAGTCAACATACCTAGTTATCTACCTCTGATGTGAGCAGATCTCACTCCCAGACTGTAACTGATAGTCAACATACCTAGTTATCTACCTCTGATGTGAGCAGATCTCACTCCCAGACTGTAACTGATAGTCAACATACCTAGTTATCTACCTCTGATGTGAGCAGGTCTCACTCCCAGACTGATAGTCAACATACCTAGTTATCTACCTCTGATGTGAGCAGATCACACTCCCAGACTGATAGTCAACATACCTAGTTATCTACCTCTGATGTGAGTAGATCTCACTCCCAGACTGTGACTGATAGTCAACATACCTAGTAATCTACCTCTGATGTGAGCAGATCTCACTCCCAGACTGATAATCAACATACCTAGTTATCTACCTCTGATGTGAGTAGATCTCACTCCCAGACTGTAACTGATAGTCAACATACCTAGTTATCTACCTCTGTTGTGAGCAGATCTCACTCCCAGACTGTAATTGATAGTCAACATACCTAGTTATCTACCTCTGATGTGAGCAGATCTCACTACCAGACTGTAATTGATAGTCAACATACCTAGTTATCTACCTCTGATGTGAGCAGGTCTCACTCCCAGACTGATAGTCAACATACCTAGTTATCTACCTCTGATATGAGCAGATCTCACTCCCAGACTGTAACTGATAGTCAACATACCTAGTTATCTACCTCTGATGTGAGCAGATCTCACTCCCAGACTGTAACTGATAGTCAACATACCTAGTTATCTACCTCTGATGTGAGCAGATCTCACTCCCAGACTGATAGTCAACATACCTAGTTATCTACCTCTGATGTGAGTAGATCTCACTCCCAGACTGTAACTGATAGTCAACATACCTAGTTATCTACCTCTGATGTGAGCAGATCTCACTCCCAGACTGATAGTCAACATACCTAGTTATCTACCTCTGATGTGAGTAGGTCTCACTCCCAGACTGTAACTGATAGTCAACATACCTAGTTATCTACCTCTGATGTGAGCAGGTCTCACTCCCAGACTGTAACTGATAGTCAACATACCTAGTTATCTACCTCTGATGTGAGCAGGTCTCACTCCCAGACTGTAACTGATAGTCAACATACCTAGTTATCTACCTCTGATGTGAGCAGGTCTCACTCCCAGACTGTAACTGATAGTCAACATACCTAGTTATCTACCTCTGATGTGAGCAGATCTCACTCCCAGACTGATAGTCAACATACCTAGTTATCTACCTCTGATGTGAGCAGATCTCACTCCCAGACTGTAACTGATAGTCAACATACCTAGTTATCTACCTCTGATGTGAGCAGATCTCACTCCCAGACTGTAACTGATAGTCAACATACCTAGTTATCTACCTCTGATGTGAGCAGATCTCACTACCAGACTGTAATTGATAGTCAACAAACCAAGTTATTTATCTCCGATGTGAGTAGATCTTACTCCCAGACTGATAGTCAACATACCTAGTTATCTACCTCTGATGTGAGCAGATCTCACTCCAAGACTGATAGTCAACATATCTAGTTATCTACCTCTGATGTGAGTAGATCTCACTCCCAGACTGTAACTGATAGTCAACATACCTAGTTATCTACCTCTGATGTGATCAGATCTCACTCCCAGACTGACTGATAGTCAACATACCTAGTTATCTACCTCTGATGTGAGCAGGTCTCACTCCCAGACTGTAACTGATAGTCAACATACCTAGTTATCTACCTCTGATGTGAGCAGATCTCACTCCCAGACTGTAACTGATAGTCAACATACCTAGTTATCTACCTCTGATGTGAGCAGATCTCACTCCCAGACTGATAGTCAACATACCTAGTTATCTACCTCTGATGTGAGCAGATCTCACTCCCAGACTGTAACTGATAGTCAACATACCTAGTTATCTACCTCTGATGTGAGCAGATCTCACTCCCAGACTGTAACTGATAGTCAACATACCTAGTTATCTATCTCTGATGTGAGCAGATCTCACTACCAGACTGTAATTGATAGTCAACAAACCAAGTTATCTATCTCCGATGTGAGTAGATCTTACTCCCAGACTGATAGTCAACATACCTAGTAATCTACCTCTGATGTGAGCAGGTCTCACTCCCAGACTGATAGTCAACATACCTAGTTATCTACCTCTGATGTGAGCAGGTCTCACTCCCAGACTGATAGTCAACATACCTAGTTATCTACCTCTGATGTGAGCAGATCTCACTCCCAGACTGTAACTGATAGTCAACATACCTAGTTATCTACCTCTGATGTGAGCAGATCTCACTCCCAGACTGTAACTGATAGTCAACATACCTAGTTATCTACCTCTGATGTGAGCAGGTCTCACTCCCAGACTGATAGTCAACATACCTAGTTATCTACCTCTGATGTGAGCAGATCACACTCCCAGACTGATAGTCAACATACCTAGTTATCTACCTCTGATGTGAGTAGATCTCACTCCCAGACTGTGACTGATAGTCAACATACCTAGTAATCTACCTCTGATGTGAGCAGATCTCACTCCCAGACTGATAATCAACATACCTAGTTATCTACCTCTGATGTGAGTAGATCTCACTCCCAGACTGTAACTGATAGTCAACATACCTAGTTATCTACCTCTGTTGTGAGCAGATCTCACTCCCAGACTGTAACTGATAGTCAACATACCTAGTTATCTACCTCTGATATGAGCAGATCTCACTCCCAGACTGTAACTGATAGTCAACATACCTAGTTATCTACCTCTGTTGTGAGCAGATCTCACTCCCAGACTGTAACTGATAGTCAACATACCTAGTTATCTACCTCTGATGTGAGCAGGTCTCACTCCCAGACTGATAGTCAACATACCTAGTTATCTACCTCTGATGTGAGCAGGTCTCACTCCCAGACTGATAGTCAACATACCTAGTTATCTACCTCTGATGTGAGCAGGTCTCACTCCCAGACTGTAACTGATAGTCAACATACCTAGTTATCTACCTCTGATGTGAGCAGATCTCACTCCCAGACTGACTGATAGTCAACATACCTAGTTATCTACCTCTGATGTGAGCAGGTCTCACTCCCAGACTGTAACTGATAGTCAACATACCTAGTTATCTACCTCTGATGTGAGCAGATCTCACTCCCAGACTGTAACTGATAGTCAACATACCTAGTTATCTACCTCTGATGTGAGCAGATCTCACTCCCAGACTGTAACTGATAGTCAACATACCTAGTTATCTACCTCTGATGTGAGCAGGTCTCACTTACCAGACTGATAGTCAACATACCTAGTTATCTACCTCTGATGTGAGCAGATCACACTCCCAGACTGATAGTCAACATACCTAGTTATCTACCTCTGATGTGAGTAGATCTCACTCCCAGACTGTGACTGATAGTCAACATACCTAGTAATCTACCTCTGATGTGAGAAGATCTCACTCCCAGACTGATAGTCAACATACCTAGTTATCTACCTCTGATGTGAGTAGATCTCACTCCCAGACTGTGACTGATAGTCAACATACCTAGTTATCTACCTCTGATGTGAGCAGATCTCACTCCCAGACTGACTGATAGTCAACATACCTAGTTATCTACCTCTGATGTGAGCAGATCTCACTCCCAGACTGACTGATAGTCAACATACCTAGTTATCTACCTCTGATGTGAGCAGATCTCACTCCCAGACTGACTGATAGTCAACATACCTAGTTATCTACCTCTGATGTGAGCAGATCTCACTCCCAGACTGTAACTGATAGTCAACATACCTAGTTATCTACCTCTGATGTGAGCAGATCTCACTCCCAGACTGACTGATAGTCAACATACCTAGTTATCTACCTCTGATGTGAGCAGATCTCACTCCCAGACTGACTGATAGTCAACATACCTAGTTATCTACCTCTGATGTGAGCAGATCTCACTCCCAGACTGTAACTGATAGTCAACATACCTAGTTATCTACCTCTGATGTGAGCAGGTCTCACTCCCAGACTGTAACTGATAGTCAACATACCTAGTTATCTACCTCTGATGTGAGCAGGTCTCACTCCCAGACTGTAACTGATAGTCAACATACCTAGTTATCTACCTCTGATGTGAGCAGGTCTCACTCCCAGACTGTAACTGATAGTCAACATACCTAGTTATCTACCTCTGATGTGAGCAGATCTCACTCCCAGACTGATAGTCAACATACCTAGTTATCTACCTCTGATGTGAGCAGATCTCACTCCCAGACTGTAACTGATAGTCAACAAACCTAGTTATCTACCTCTGATGTGAGCAGATCTCACTCCCAGACTGTAACTGATAGTCAACATACCTAGTTATCTACCTCTGTTGTGAGCATATCTCACTCCCATACTGATAGTCAACATACCTAGTTATCTACCTCTGATGTGAGTAGATCTCACTCCCAGACTGTAACTGATAGTCAACATACCTAGTTATCTACCTCTGATGTGATCAGATCTCACTCCCAGACTGACTGATAGTCAACATACCTAGTTATCTACCTCTGATGTGAGCAGGTCTCACTCCCAGACTGTAACTGATAGTCAACATACCTAGTTATCTACCTCTGATGTGAGCAGATCTCACTCCCAGACTGTAACTGATAGTCAACATACCTAGTTATCTACCTCTGATGTGAGCAGATCTCACTCCCAGACTGTAACTGATAGTCAACATACCTAGTTATCTACCTCTGATGTGAGCATGTCTCACTCCCAGACTGTAACTGATAGTCAACATACCTAGTTATCTACCTCTGATGTGAGCAGATCTCACTCCCAGACTGTAACTGATAGTCAACATACCTTGTTATCTACCTCTGATGTGAGCAGGTCTCACTCCCAGACTGTAACTGATAGTCAACATACCTAGTTATCTACCTCTGATGTGAGCAGGTCTCACTCAAAGACTGTAACTGATAGTCAACATACCTAGTTATCTACCTCTGATGTGAGTAGTTCTCACTCCCAGACTGTAACTGATAGTCAACATACCTAGTTATCTACCTCTGTTGTGAGCATATCTCACTCCCATACTGATAGTCAACATACCTAGTTATCTACCTCTGATGTGATCAGATCTCACTCCCAGACTGACTGATAGTCAACATACCTAGTTATCTACCTCTGATGTGAGCAGGTCTCACTCCCAGACTGTAACTGATAGTCAACATACCTAGTTATCTACCTCTGATGTGAGCAGATCTCACTCCCAGACTGTAACTGATAGTCAACATACCTAGTTATCTACCTCTGATGTGAGCAGATCTCACTCCCAGACTGATAGTCAACATACCTAGTTATCTACCTCTGATGTGAGCAGATCTCACTCCCAGACTGATAGTCAACATACCTAGTTATCTACCTCTGATGTGAGCAGATCTCACTCCCAGACTGTAACTGATAGTCAACATACCTAGTTATCTACCTCTGATGTGAGCAGATCTCACTCCCAGACTGATAGTCAACATACCTAGTTATCTACCTCTGATGTGAGCAGGTCTCACTCCCAGACTGATAGTCAACATACCTAGTTATCTACCTCTGATGTGAGCATGTCTCACTCCCAGACTGTAACTGATAGTCAACATACCTAGTTATCTACCTCTGATGTGAGCAGATCTCACTCCCAGACTGTAACTGATAGTCAACATACCTTGTTATCTACCTCTGATGTGAGCAGGTCTCACTCCCAGACTGTAACTGATAGTCAACATACCTAGTTATCTACCTCTGATGTGAGCAGGTCTCACTCAAAGACTGTAACTGATAGTCAACATACCTAGTTATCTACCTCTGATGTGAGCAGGTCTCACTCCCAGACGGTAACTGATAGTCAACATACCTAGTTATCTACCTCTGATTTGAGCAGATCTCACTCCCAGACTGTAACTGATAGTCAACATACCTAGTTATCTACCTCTGATATGAGCAGATCTCACTCCCAGACTGTAACTGATAGTCAACATACCTAGTTATCTACCTCTGATGTGAGCAGGTCTCACTCCCAGACTGTAACTGATAGTCAGCATACCTAGTTATCTACCTCTGATGTGAGCAGGTCTCACTCCCAGACTGTAACTGATAGTCAACATACCTAGTTATCTACCTCTGATGTGAGCAGGTCTCACTCCCAGACTGTAACTGATAGTCAACATACCTAGTTATCTACCTCTGATGTGAGCAGATCTCACTCCCAGACTGATAGTCAACATACCTAGCTATCTACCTCTGATGTGAGCAGATCTCACTCCCAGACTGTAACTGATAGTCAACATACCTAGTTATCTACCTCTGATGTGAGCAGATCTCACTCCCAGACTGTAACTGATAGTCAACATACCTAGTTATCTACCTCTGATGTGAGCAGATCTCACTACCAGACTGTAATTGATAGTCAACAAACCAAGTTATCTATCTCCGATGTGAGTAGATCTTACTCCCAGACTGATAGTCAACATACCTAGTTATCTACCTCTGATGTGAGCAGATCTCACTCCCAGACTGATAGTCAACATACCTAGTTATCTACCTCTGATGTGAGCAGATCTCACTCCCAGACTGATAGTCAACATACCTAGTTATCTACCTCTGATGTGAGCAGATCTCACTCCCAGACTGTAACTGATAGTCAACAAACCTAGTTATCTACCTCTGATGTGAGCAGATCTCACTCCCAGACTGTAACTGATAGTCAACATACCTAGTTATCTACCTCTGATGTGAGCAGATCTCACTACCAGACTGTAATTGATAGTCAACAAACCAAGTTATTTATCTCCGATGTGAGTAGATCTTACTCCCAGACTGATAGTCAACATACCTAGTTATCTACCTCTGATGTGAGTAGATCTCACTCCCAGACTGTAACTGATAGTCAACATACCTAGTTATCTACCTCTGTTGTGAGCATATCTCACTCCCATACTGATAGTCAACATACCTAGTTATCTACCTCTGATGTGAGTAGATCTCACTCCCAGACTGTAACTGATAGTCAACATACCTAGTTATCTACCTCTGATGTGATCAGATCTCACTCCCAGACTGACTGATAGTCAACATACCTAGTTATCTACCTCTGATGTGAGCAGGTCTCACTCCCAGACTGTAACTGATAGTCAACATACCTAGTTATCTACCTCTGATGTGAGCAGATCTCACTCCCAGACTGTAACTGATAGTCAACATACCTAGTTATCTACCTCTGATGTGAGCAGATCTCACTCCCAGACTGATAGTCAACATACCTAGTTATCTACCTCTGATGTGAGCAGATCTCACTCCCAGACTGATAGTCAACATACCTAGTTATCTACCTCTGATGTGAGCAGATCTCACTCCCAGACTGTAACTGATAGTCAACATACCTAGTTATCTACCTCTGATGTGAGCAGATCTCACTCCCAGACTGATAGTCAACATACCTAGTTATCTACCTCTGATGTGAGCAGGTCTCACTCCCAGACTGATAGTCAACATACCTAGTTATCTACCTCTGATGTGAGCATGTCTCACTCCCAGACTGTAACTGATAGTCAACATACCTAGTTATCTACCTCTGATGTGAGCAGATCTCACTCCCAGACTGTAACTGATAGTCAACATACCTTGTTATCTACCTCTGATGTGAGCAGGTCTCACTCCCAGACTGTAACTGATAGTCAACATACCTAGTTATCTACCTCTGATGTGAGCAGGTCTCACTCAAAGACTGTAACTGATAGTCAACATACCTAGTTATCTACCTCTGATGTGAGCAGGTCTCACTCCCAGACGGTAACTGATAGTCAACATACCTAGTTATCTACCTCTGATGTGAGCAGATCTCACTCCCAGACTGTAACTGATAGTCAACATACCTAGTTATCTACCTCTGATATGAGCAGATCTCACTCCCAGACTGTAACTGATAGTCAACATACCTAGTTATCTACCTCTGATGTGAGCAGGTCTCACTCCCAGACTGTAACTGATAGTCAGCATACCTAGTTATCTACCTCTGATGTGAGCAGGTCTCACTCCCAGACTGTAACTGATAGTCAACATACCTAGTTATCTACCTCTGATGTGAGCAGGTCTCACTCCCAGACTGTAACTGATAGTCAACATACCTAGTTATCTACCTCTGATGTGAGCAGATCTCACTCCCAGACTGATAGTCAACATACCTAGCTATCTACCTCTGATGTGAGCAGATCTCACTCCCAGACTGTAACTGATAGTCAACATACCTAGTTATCTACCTCTGATGTGAGCAGATCTCACTCCCAGACTGTAACTGATAGTCAACATACCTAGTTATCTACCTCTGATGTGAGCAGATCTCACTACCAGACTGTAATTGATAGTCAACAAACCAAGTTATCTATCTCCGATGTGAGTAGATCTTACTCCCAGACTGATAGTCAACATACCTAGTTATCTACCTCTGATGTGAGCAGATCTCACTCCCAGACTGATAGTCAACATACCTAGTTATCTACCTCTGATGTGAGCAGATCTCACTCCCAGACTGATAGTCAACATACCTAGTTATCTACCTCTGATGTGAGCAGGTCTCACTCCCAGACTGATAGTCAACATACCTAGTTATCTACCTCTGATGTGAGCATGTCTCACTCCCAGACTGTAACTGATAGTCAACATACCTAGTTATATACCTCTGATGTGAGCAGGTCTCACTCCCAGACTGATAGTCAACATACCTGGTTATCTACCTCTGATGTGAGCAGGTGTCACTCCCAGACTGTAACTGATAGTCAACATATCTAGTTATCTACCTCTGATGTGAGCAGATCTCACTCCCAGACTGACTGATAGTCAACATACCTAGTTATCTACCTCTGATGTGAGCAGATCTCACTCCCAGACTGATAGTCAACATACCTAGTTATCTACCTCTGATGTGAGCAGATCTCACTCCCAGACTGATAGTCAACATACCTAGTTATCTAACTCTGATGTGAGCAGGTCTCACTCCCAGACTGTAACTGATAGTCAACATACCTAGTTATCTACCTCTGATGTGAGCAGATCTCACTCCCAGACTGTAACTGATAGTCAACATACCTAGTTATCTACCTCTGATGTGAGCAGATCTCACTCCCAGACTGATAGTCAACATACCTAGTTATCTACCTCTGATGTGAGCAGGTCTCACTCCCAGACTGATAGTCAACATACCTAGTTATCTACCTCTGATGTGAGCATGTCTCACTCCCAGACTGTAACTGATAGTCAACATACCTAGTTATCTACCTCTGATGTGAGCAGATCTCACTCCCAGACTGTAACTGATAGTCAACATACCTTGTTATCTACCTCTGATGTGAGCAGGTCTCACTCCCAGACTGTAACTGATAGTCAACATACCTAGTTATCTACCTCTGATGTGAGCAGGTCTCACTCAAAGACTGTAACTGATAGTCAACATACCTAGTTATCTACCTCTGATATGAGCAGATCTCACTCCCAGACTGTAACTGATAGTCAACATACCTAGTTATCTACCTCTGATGTGAGCAGGTCTCACTCCCAGACTGTAACTGATAGTCAGCATACCTAGTTATCTACCTCTGATGTGAGCAGGTCTCACTCCCAGACTGTAACTGATAGTCAACATACCTAGTTATCTACCTCTGATGTGAGTAGGTCTCACTCCCAGACTGTAACTGATAGTCAACAAACCAAGTTATCTATCTCCGATGTGAGTAGATCTTACTCCCAGACTGATAGTCAACATACCTAGTTATCTACCTCTGATGTGAGCAGATCTCACTCCCAGACTGATAGTCAACATACCTAGTTATCTACCTCTGATGTGAGCAGATCTCACTCCCAGACTGATAGTCAACATACCTAGTTATCTACCTCTGATGTGAGCAGGTCTCACTCCCAGACTGATAGTCAACATACCTAGTTATCTACCTCTGATGTGAGCATGTCTCACTCCCAGACTGTAACTGATAGTCAACATACCTAGTTATATACCTCTGATGTGAGCAGGTCTCACTCCCAGACTGATAGTCAACATACCTGGTTATCTACCTCTGATGTGAGCAGGTGTCACTCCCAGACTGTAACTGATAGTCAACATATCTAGTTATCTACCTCTGATGTGAGCAGATCTCACTCCCAGACTGACTGATAGTCAACATACCTAGTTATCTACCTCTGATGTGAGCAGATCTCACTCCCAGACTGATAGTCAACATACCTAGTTATCTACCTCTGATGTGAGCAGATCTCACTCCCAGACTGATAGTCAACATACCTAGTTATCTACCTCTGATGTGAGCAGGTCTCACTCCCAGACTGTAACTGATAGTCAACATACCTAGTTATCTACCTCTGATGTGAGCAGATCTCACTCCCAGACTGTAACTGATAGTCAACATACCTAGTTATCTACCTCTGATGTGAGCAGATCTCACTCCCAGACTGATAGTCAACATACCTAGTTATCTACCTCTGATGTGAGCAGGTCTCACTCCCAGACTGATAGTCAACATACCTAGTTATCTACCTCTGATGTGAGCATGTCTCACTCCCAGACTGTAACTGATAGTCAACATACCTAGTTATCTACCTCTGATGTGAGCAGATCTCACTCCCAGACTGTAACTGATAGTCAACATACCTTGTTATCTACCTCTGATGTGAGCAGGTCTCACTCCCAGACTGTAACTGATAGTCAACATACCTAGTTATCTACCTCTGATGTGAGCAGGTCTCACTCAAAGACTGTAACTGATAGTCAACATACCTAGTTATCTACCTCTGATGTGAGCAGGTCTCACTCCCAGACGGTAACTGATAGTCAACATACCTAGTTATCTACCTCTGATGTGAGCAGATCTCACTCCCAGACTGTAACTGATAGTCAACATACCTAGTTATCTACCTCTGATGTGAGCAGATCTCACTCCCAGACTGTAACTGATAGTCAACATACCTAGTTATCTACCTCTGATATGAGCAGATCTCACTCCCAGACTGTAACTGATAGTCAACATACCTAGTTATCTACCTCTGATGTGAGCAGGTCTCACTCCCAGACTGTAACTGATAGTCAGCATACCTAGTTATCTACCTCTGATGTGAGCAGGTCTCACTCCCAGACTGTAACTGATAGTCAACATACCTAGTTATCTACCTCTGATGTGAGCAGGTCTCACTCCCAGACTGTAACTGATAGTCAACATACCTAGTTATCTACCTCTGATGTGAGCAGATCTCACTCCCAGACTGATAGTCAACATACCTAGCTATCTACCTCTGATGTGAGCAGATCTCACTCCCAGACTGTAACTGATAGTCAACATACCTAGTTATCTACCTCTGATGTGAGCAGATCTCACTCCCAGACTGTAACTGATAGTCAACATACCTAGTTATCTACCTCTGATGTGAGCAGATCTCACTACCAGACTGTAATTGATAGTCAACAAACCAAGTTATCTATCTCCGATGTGAGTAGATCTTACTCCCAGACTGATAGTCAACATACCTAGTTATCTACCTCTGATGTGAGCAGATCTCACTCCCAGACTGATAGTCAACATACCTAGTTATCTACCTCTGATGTGAGCAGATCTCACTCCCAGACTGATAGTCAACATACCTAGTTATCTACCTCTGATGTGAGCAGGTCTCACTCCCAGACTGATAGTCAACATACCTAGTTATCTACCTCTGATGTGAGCATGTCTCACTCCCAGACTGTAACTCATAGTCAACATACCTAGTTATATACCTCTGATGTGAGCAGGTCTCACTCCCAGACTGATAGTCAACATACCTGGTTATCTACCTCTGATGTGAGCAGGTGTCACTCCCAGACTGTAACTGATAGTCAACATATCTAGTTATCTACCTCTGATGTGAGCAGATCTCACTCCCAGACTGACTGATAGTCAACATACCTAGTTATCTACCTCTGATGTGAGCAGATCTCACTCCCAGACTGATAGTCAACATACCTAGTTATCTACCTCTGATGTGAGCAGATCTCACTCCCAGACTGATAGTCAACATACCTAGTTATCTACCTCTGATGTGAGCAGGTCTCACTCCCAGACTGTAACTGATAGTCAACATACCTAGTTATCTACCTCTGATGTGAGTAGATCTCACTCCCAGACTGTAACTGATAGTCAACATACCTAGTTATCTACCTCTGATGTGAGTAGATCTCACTCCCAGACTGTAACTGATAGTCAACATACCTAGTTATCTACCTCTGATGTGAGCAGATCTCACTCCCAGACTGTAACTGATAGTCAACATACCTAGTTATCTACCTCTGATGTGAGCAGGTCTCACTCCCAGACTGATAGTCAACATACCTAGTTATCTACCTCTGATGTGAGCAGGTCTCACTCCCAGACTGTAACTGATAGTCAACATACCTAGTTATCTACCTCTGATGTGAGCAGATCTCACTCCCAGACTGTAACTGATAGTCAACATACCTAGTTGTCTACCTCTGATGTGAGCAGATCTCACTCCCAGACTGACTGATAGACAACATACCTAGTTATCTACCTCTGATGTGAGCAGATTTCACTCCCAGACTGTAACTGATAGTCAACATACCTAGTTATCTACCTCTGATGTAAGCAGATCTCACTCCCAGACTGACTGATAGTCAACATACCTAGTTATCTACCTCTGATATGATCAGATCTCACTCCCAGACTGTAACTGATAGTCAACATACCTAGTTATCTACCTCTGATGTGAGCAGATCACACTCCCAGACTGATAGTCAACATACCTAGTTATCTACCTCTGATGTGAGCAGATCTCACTCCCAGACTGATAGTCAACATACCTAGTTATCTACCTCTGATGTGAGCAGATCTCACTCCCAGGCTGTAACTGATAGTCAACATACCTAGTTATCTACCTCTGATGTGAGCAGATCTCACTCCCAGACTGTAACTGATAGTCAACATACCTAGTTATCTACCTCTAATATGAGCAGATCTCACTCCCAGACTGACTGATAGTCAACATACCTAGTTATCTACCTCTGATGTGAGCAGGTCTCACTCCCAGACTGTAACTGATAGTCAACATACCTAGTTATCTACCTCTGATGTGAGCAGATTTCACTCCCAGACTGTAACTGATAGTCAACATACCTAGTTATCTACCTCTGATGTGAGCAGATTTCACTCCCAGACTGTAACTGATAGTCAACATACCTAGTTATCTACCTCTGATGTAAGCAGATCTCACTCCCAGACTGACTGATAGTCAACATACCTAGTTATCTACCTCTGATGTGATCAGATCTCACTCCCAGACTGTAACTGATAGTCAACATACCTAGTTATCTACCTCTGATGTGAGCAGATCACACTCCCAGACTGATAGTCAACATACCTAGTTATCTACCTCTGATGTGAGCAGATCTCACTCCCAGACTGATAGTCAACATACCTAGTTATCTACCTCTGATGTGAGCAGATCTCACTCCCAGGCTGTAACTGATAGTCAACATACCTAGTTATCTACCTCTGATGTGAGCAGATCTCACTCCCAGACTGTAACTGATAGTCAACATACCTAGTTATCTACCTCTAATATGAGCAGATCTCACTCCCAGACTGACTGATAGTCAACATACCTAGTTATCTACCTCTGATGTGAGCAGGTCTCACTCCCAGACTGTAACTGACAGTCAACATACCTAGTTATCTACCTCTGATGTGAGCAGGTCTCACTCCCAGACTGTAACTGATAGTCAACATACCTAGTTATCTACCTCTGATGTGAGCAGGTCTCACTCCCAGACTGTAACTGATAGTCAACATACCTAGTTATCTACCTCTGATGTGAGCAGATCTCACTCCCACACTGATAGTCAACATACCTAGTTATCTACCTCTGATGTGAGCATATCTCACTCCCAGACTGTAACTGATAGTCAACATACCTAGTTATCTACCTCTGATGTGAGCAGATCTCACTCCCAGACTGTAACTGATAGTCAACATACCTAGTTATCTACCTCTGATGTGAGCAGATCTCACTACCAGACTGTAATTGATAGTCAACAAACCGAGTTATCTATCTCCGATGTGAGTAGATCTTACTCCCAGACTGATAGTCAACATACCTAGTTATCTACCTCTGATGTGAGTAGATATCACTCCCAGACTGTAACTGATAGTCAACATACCTAGTTATCTACCTCTGATGTGAGCAGATCTCACTCCCAGACTGACTGATAGTCAACATACCTAGTTATCTACCTCTCATGTGAGCAGGTCTCACTCCCAGACTGATAGTCAACATACCTAGTTATCTACCTCTGATGTGAGCATGTCTCACTCCCAGACTGTAACTGATAGTCAACATACCTAGTTATGTACCTCTGATGTGAGCAGGTCTCACTCCCAGACTGATAGTCAACATACCTGGTTATCTACCTCTGATGTGAGTAGATCTCACTCCCAGACTGTAACTGATAGTCAACAGATCTAGTTATCTACCTCTGATGTGATCAGGTCTCACTCCCAGACTGTAACTGATAGTCAACATACCTGGTTATCTACCTCTGATGTGAGTAGATCTCACTCCCAGACTGTAACTGATAGTCAACATATCTAGTTATCTACCTCTGATGTGATCAGATCTCACTCCCAGACTGTAACTGATAGTCAACATACCTTGTTATCTACCTCTGATGTGAGCAGGTCTCACTCCCAGACTGATAGTCAACATACCTAGTTATCTACCTCTGATGTGAGCAGATCTCACTCCCAGACTGACTGATAGTCAACATATCTAGTTATCTACCTCTGATGTGAGCAGGTCTCACTCCCAGACTGACTGATAGTCAACATACCTAGTTATATACCTCTGATGTGAGCAGGTCTCACTCCCAGACTGTAACTGATAGTCAACATACCTAGTTATCTACCTCTGATGTGAGCAGATCTCACTCCCAGACTGTAACTGATAGTCAACATACCTAGTTATCTACCTCTGATGTGAGCAGGTCTCACTCCCAGACTGATAGTCAACATACCTAGTTATCTACCTCTGATGTGAGCAGGTGTCACTCCCAGACTGTAACTGATAGTCAACATACCTAGTTATCTACCTCTGATGTGAGCAGATCTCACTCCCAGACTGTAACTGATAGTCAACATACCTAGTTGTCTACCTCTGATGTGAGCAGATCTCACTCCCAGACTGTAACTGATAGTCAACATACCTAGTTATCTACCTCTGATGTGAGCAGATCTCACTCCCAGACTGTAACTGATAGTCAACATACCTAGTTATCTACCTCTGATGTGAGCAGATCTCACTACCAGACTGTAATTGATAGTCAACAAACCGAGTTATCTATCTCCGATGTGAGTAGATCTTACTCCCAGACTGATAGTCAACATACCTAGTTATCTACCTCTGATGTGAGTAGATCTCACTCCCAGACTGTAACTGATAGTCAACATACCTAGTTATCTACCTCTGATGTGAGCAGATCTCACTCCCAGACTGATAGTCAACATACCTAGTTATCTACCTCTGATGTGAGCAGATCTCACTCCCAGACTGTAACTGATAGTCAACATACCTAGTTATCTACCTCTGATGTGAGCAGATCTCACTCCCAGACTGACTGATAGTCAACATACCTAGTTATCTACCTCTGATGTGAGCAGGTCTCACTCCCAGACTGTAACTGATAGTCAACATACCTAGTTATCTACCGCTGATGTGAGCAGATCTCACTCCCAGACTGTAACTGATAGTCAACATACCTAGTTATCTACCTCTGATGTGAGCAGATCTCACTCCCAGACTGATAGTCAACATACCTAGCTATCTACCTCTGATGTGAGCAGATCTCACTCCCAGACTGTAACTGATAGTCAACATACCTAGTTATCTACCTCTGATGTGAGCAGATCTCACTCCCAGACTGTAACTGATAGTCAACATACCTAGTTATCTACCTCTGATGTGAGCAGATCTCACTACCAGACTGTAATTGATAGTCAACAAACCAAGTTATCTATCTCCGATGTGAGTAGATCTTACTCCCAGACTGATAGTCAACATACCTAGTTATCTACCTCTGATGTGAGCAGATCTCACTCCCAGACTGATAGTCAACATACCTAGTTATCTACCTCTGATGTGAGCAGATCTCACTCCCAGACTGATAGTCAACATACCTAGTTATCTACCTCTGATGTGAGCAGGTCTCACTCCCAGACTGATAGTCAACATACCTAGTTATCTACCTCTGATGTGAGCAGGTGTCACTCCCAGACTGTAACTGATAGTCAACATACCTAGTTATCTACCTCTGATGTGAGCAGATCTCACTCCCAGACTGTAACTGATAGTCAACATACCTAGTTGTCTACCTCTGATGTGAGCAGATCTCACTCCCAGACTGTAACTGATAGTCAACATACCTAGTTATCTACCTCTGATGTGAGCAGATCTCACTCCCAGACTGTAACTGATAGTCAACATACCTAGTTATCTACCTCTGATGTGAGCAGATCTCACTACCAGACTGTAATTGATAGTCAACAAACCGAGTTATCTATCTCCGATGTGAGTAGATCTTACTCCCAGACTGATAGTCAACATACCTAGTTATCTACCTCTGATGTGAGTAGATCTCACTCCCAGACTGTAACTGATAGTCAACATACCTAGTTATCTACCTCTGATGTGAGCAGATCTCACTCCCAGACTGATAGTCAACATACCTAGTTATCTACCTCTGATGTGAGCAGATCTCACTCCCAGACTGTAACTGATAGTCAACATACCTAGTTATCTACCTCTGATGTGAGCAGATCTCACTCCCAGACTGACTGATAGTCAACATACCTAGTTATCTACCTCTGATGTGAGCAGGTCTCACTCCCAGACTGTAACTGATAGTCAACATACCTAGTTATCTACCGCTGATGTGAGCAGATCTCACTCCCAGACTGTAACTGATAGTCAACATACCTAGTTATCTACCTCTGATGTGAGCAGATCTCACTCCCAGACTGATAGTCAACATACCTAGCTATCTACCTCTGATGTGAGCAGATCTCACTCCCAGACTGTAACTGATAGTCAACATACCTAGTTATCTACCTCTGATGTGAGCAGATCTCACTCCCAGACTGTAACTGATAGTCAACATACCTAGTTATCTACCTCTGATGTGAGCAGATCTCACTACCAGACTGTAATTGATAGTCAACAAACCAAGTTATCTATCTCCGATGTGAGTAGATCTTACTCCCAGACTGATAGTCAACATACCTAGTTATCTACCTCTGATGTGAGCAGATCTCACTCCCAGACTGATAGTCAACATACCTAGTTATCTACCTCTGATGTGAGCAGATCTCACTCCCAGACTGATAGTCAACATACCTAGTTATCTACCTCTGATGTGAGCAGGTCTCACTCCCAGACTGATAGTCAACATACCTAGTTATCTACCTCTGATGTGAGCATGTCTCACTCCCAGACTGTAACTGATAGTCAACATACCTAGTTATATACCTCTGATGTGAGCAGGTCTCACTCCCAGACTGATAGTCAACATACCTGGTTATCTACCTCTGATGTGAGCAGGTGTCACTCCCAGACTGTAACTGATAGTCAACATATCTAGTTATCTACCTCTGATGTGAGCAGATCTCACTCCCAGACTGACTGATAGTCAACATACCTAGTTATCTACCTCTGATGTGAGCAGATCTCACTCCCAGACTGATAGTCAACATACCTAGTTATCTACCTCTGATGTGAGCAGATCTCACTCCCAGACTGATAGTCAACATACCTAGTTATCTACCTCTGATGTGAGCAGGTCTCACTCCCAGACTGTAACTGATAGTCAACATACCTAGTTATCTACCTCTGATGTGAGTAGATCTCACTCCCAGACTGTAACTGATAGTCAACATACCTAGTTATCTACCTCTGATGTGAGTAGATCTCACTCCCAGACTGTAACTGATAGTCAACATACCTAGTTATCTACCTCTGATGTGAGCAGATCTCACTCCCAGACTGTAACTGATAGTCAACATACCTAGTTATCTACCTCTGATGTGAGCAGGTCTCACTCCCAGACTGATAGTCAACATACCTAGTTATCTACCTCTGATGTGAGCAGGTCTCACTCCCAGACTGTAACTGATAGTCAACATACCTAGTTATCTACCTCTGATGTGAGCAGATCTCACTCCCAGACTGTAACTGATAGTCAACATACCTAGTTGTCTACCTCTGATGTGAGCAGATCTCACTCCCAGACTGACTGATAGACAACATACCTAGTTATCTACCTCTGATGTGAGCAGATTTCACTCCCAGACTGTAACTGATAGTCAACATACCTAGTTATCTACCTCTGATGTAAGCAGATCTCACTCCCAGACTGACTGATAGTCAACATACCAAGTTATCTACCTCTGATGTGATCAGATCTCACTCCCAGACTGTAACTGATAGTCAACATACCTAGTTATCTACCTCTGATGTGAGCAGATCACACTCCCAGACTGATAGTCAACATACCTAGTTATCTACCTCTGATGTGAGCAGATCTCACTCCCAGACTGATAGTCAACATACCTAGTTATCTACCTCTGATGTGAGCAGATCTCACTCCCAGGCTGTAACTGATAGTCAACATACCTAGTTATCTACCTCTGATGTGAGCAGATCTCACTCCCAGACTGTAACTGATAGTCAACATACCTAGTTATCTACCTCTAATATGAGCAGATCTCACTCCCAGACTGACTGATAGTCAACATACCTAGTTATCTACCTCTGATGTGAGCAGGTCTCACTCCCAGACTGTAACTGATAGTCAACATACCTAGTTATCTACCTCTGATGTGAGCAGATTTCACTCCCAGACTGTAACTGATAGTCAACATACCTAGTTATCTACCTCTGATGTGAGCAGATTTCACTCCCAGACTGTAACTGATAGTCAACATACCTAGTTATCTACCTCTGATGTAAGCAGATCTCACTCCCAGACTGACTGATAGTCAACATACCTAGTTATCTACCTCTGATGTGATCAGATCTCACTCCCAGACTGTAACTGATAGTCAACATACCTAGTTATCTACCTCTGATGTGAGCAGATCACACTCCCAGACTGATAGTCAACATACCTAGTTATCTACCTCTGATGTGAGCAGATCTCACTCCCAGACTGATAGTCAACATACCTAGTTATCTACCTCTGATGTGAGCAGATCTCACTCCCAGGCTGTAACTGATAGTCAACATACCTAGTTATCTACCTCTGATGTGAGCAGATCTCACTCCCAGACTGTAACTGATAGTCAACATACCTAGTTATCTACCTCTAATATGAGCAGATCTCACTCCCAGACTGACTGATAGTCAACATACCTAGTTATCTACCTCTGATGTGAGCAGATCTCACTCCCAGACTGATAGTCAACATACCTAGTTATCTACCTCTGATGTGAGCAGATCTCACTCCCAGGCTGTAACTGATAGTCAACATACCTAGTTATCTACCTCTGATGTGAGCAGATCTCACTCCCAGACTGTAACTGATAGTCAACATACCTAGTTATCTACCTCTAATATGAGCAGATCTCACTCCCAGACTGACTGATAGTCAACATACCTAGTTATCTACCTCTGATGTGAGCAGGTCTCACTCCCAGACTGTAACTGATAGTCAACATACCTAGTTATCTACCTCTGATGTGAGCAGGTCTCACTCCCAGACTGTAACTGATAGTCAACATACCTAGTTATCTACCTCTGATGTGAGCAGGTCTCACTCCCAGACTGTAACTGATAGTCAACATACCTAGTTATCTACCTCTGATGTGAGCAGATCTCACTCCCACACTGATAGTCAACATACCTAGTTATCTACCTCTGATGTGAGCATATCTCACTCCCAGACTGTAACTGATAGTCAACATACCTAGTTATCTACCTCTGATGTGAGCAGATCTCACTCCCAGACTGTAACTGATAGTCAACATACCTAGTTATCTACCTCTGATGTGAGCAGATCTCACTACCAGACTGTAATTGATAGTCAACAAACCGAGTTATCTATCTCCGATGTGAGTAGATCTTACTCCCAGACTGATAGTCAACATACCTAGTTATCTACCTCTGATGTGAGTAGATATCACTCCCAGACTGTAACTGATAGTCAACATACCTAGTTATCTACCTCTGATGTGAGCAGATCTCACTCCCAGACTGACTGATAGTCAACATACCTAGTTATCTACCTCTCATGTGAGCAGGTCTCACTCCCAGACTGATAGTCAACATACCTAGTTATCTACCTCTGATGTGAGCATGTCTCACTCCCAGACTGTAACTGATAGTCAACATACCTAGTTATGTACCTCTGATGTGAGCAGGTCTCACTCCCAGACTGATAGTCAACATACCTGGTTATCTACCTCTGATGTGAGCAGGTCTCACTCCCAGACTGTAACTGATAGTCAACATACCTAGTTATCTACCTCTGATGTGAGTAGATCTCACTCCCAGACTGTAACTGATAGTCAACAGATCTAGTTATCTACCTCTGATGTGATCAGGTCTCACTCCCAGACTGTAACTGATAGTCAACATACCTGGTTATCTACCTCTGATGTGAGTAGATCTCACTCCCAGACTGTAACTGATAGTCAACATACCTAGTTATCTACCTCTGATGTGATCAGATCTCACTCCCAGACTGTAACTGATAGTCAACATACCTTGTTATCTACCTCTGATGTGAGCAGGTCTCACTCCCAGACTGATAGTCAACATACCTAGTTATCTACCTCTGATGTGAGCAGATCTCACTCCCAGACTGACTGATAGTCAACATATCTAGTTATCTACCTCTGATGTGAGCAGGTCTCACTCCCAGACTGACTGATAGTCAACATACCTAGTTATATACCTCTGATGTGAGCAGGTCTCACTCCCAGACTGTAACTGATAGTCAACATACCTAGTTATCTACCTCTGATGTGAGCAGATCTCACTCCCAGACTGTAACTGATAGTCAACATACCTAGTTATCTACCTCTGATGTGAGCAGGTCTCACTCCCAGACTGATAGTCAACATACCTAGTTATCTACCTCTGATGTGAGCAGGTCTCACTCCCAGACTGATAGTCAACATACCTAGTTATCTACCTCTGATGTGAGCAGATCTCACTCCCAGACTGACTGATAGTCAACATACCTAGTTATCTACCTCTGATGTGAGCAGATCTCACTCCCAGACTGATAGTCAACATACCTAGTTATCTACCTCTGATGTGAGCAGATCTCACTCCCAGACTGATAGTCAACATACCTAGTTATCTACCTCTGATGTGAGTAGATCTCACTCCCAGACTGTAACTGATAGTCAACATACCTAGTTATCTACCTCTAATGTGAGCAGATCTCACTCCCAGACTGATAGTCAACATACCTAGTTATCTACCTCTGATGTGAGTAGGTCTCACTCCCAGACTGTAACTGATAGTCAACATACCTAGTTATCTACCTCTGATGTGAGCAGATCTCACTCCCAGACTGTAACTGATAGTCAACATACCTAGTTATCTACCTCTGATGTGAGCAGGTCTCACTCCCAGACTGATAGTCAGCATACCTAGTTATCTACCTCTGATGTGAGCAGGTCTCACTCCCAGACTGTAACTGATAGTCAACATACCTAGTTATCTACCTCTGATGTGAGCAGATCTCACTCCCAGACTGTAACTGATAGTCAACATACCTAGTTGTCTACCTCTGATGTGAGCAGATCTCACTCCCAGACTGTAACTGATAGTCAACATACCTAGTTATCTACCTCTGATGTGAGCAGATCTCACTCCCAGACTGTAACTGATAGTCAACATACCTAGTTATCTACCTCTGATGTGAGCAGATCTCACTCCCAGACTGTAACTGATAGTCAACATACCTAGTTATCTACCTCTGATGTGAGCAGATCTCACTACCAGACTGTAATTGATAGTCAACAAACCGAGTTATCTATCTCCGATGTGAGTAGATCTTACTCCCAGACTGATAGTCAACATACCTAGTTATCTACCTCTGATGTGAGTAGATCTCACTCCCAGACTGTAACTGATAGTCAACATACCTAGTTATCTACCTCTGATGTGAGCAGATCTCACTCCCAGACTGATAGTCAACATACCTAGTTATCTACCTCTGATGTGAGCAGATCTCACTCCCAGACTGTAACTGATAGTCAACATACCTAGTTATCTACCTCTGATGTGAGCAGATCTCACTCCCAGACTGACTGATAGTCAACATACCTAGTTATCTACCTCTGATGTGAGCAGGTCTCACTCCCAGACTGTAACTGATAGTCAACATACCTAGTTATCTACCGCTGATGTGAGCAGATCTCACTCCCAGACTGTAACTGATAGTCAACATACCTAGTTATCTACCTCTGATGTGAGCAGATCTCACTCCCAGACTGTAACTGATAGTCAACATACCTAGTTATCTACCTCTGATGTGAGCAGATCTCACTCCCAGACTGTAACTGATAGTCAACATACCTAGTTATCTACCTCTGATGTGAGCAGATCTCACTACCAGACTGTAATTGATAGTCAACAAACCGAGTTATCTATCTCCGATGTGAGTAGATCTTACTCCCAGACTGATAGTCAACATACCTAGTTATCTACCTCTGATGTGAGTAGATCTCACTCCCAGACTGTAACTGATAGTCAACATACCTAGTTATCTACGTCTGATGTGAGCAGATCTCACTCCCAGACTGTAACTGATAGTCAACATACCTAGTTGTCTACCTCTGATGTGAGCAGATCTCACTCCCAGACTGTAACTGATAGTCAACATACCTAGTTATCTACCTCTGATGTGAGCAGATCTCACTCCCAGACTGTAACTGATAGTCAACATACCTAGTTATCTACCTCTGATGTGAGCAGATCTCACTCCCAGACTGTAACTGATAGTCAACATACCTAGTTATCTACCTCTGATGTGAGCAGATTTCACTCCCAGACTGTAACTGATAGTCAACATACCTAGTTATCTACCTCTGATGTGAGCAGATTTCACTCCCAGACTGTAACTGATAGTCAACATACCTAGTTATCTACCTCTGATGTAAGCAGATCTCACTCCCAGACTGACTGATAGTCAACATACCTAGTTATCTACCTCTGATGTGATCAGATCTCACTCCCAGACTGTAACTGATAGTCAACATACCTAGTTATCTACCTCTGATGTGAGCAGATCACACTCCCAGACTGATAGTCAACATACCTAGTTATCTACCTCTGATGTGAGCAGATCTCACTCCCAGACTGATAGTCAACATACCTAGTTATCTACCTCTGATGTGAGCAGATCTCACTCCCAGGCTGTAACTGATAGTCAACATACCTAGTTATCTACCTCTGATGTGAGCAGATCTCACTCCCAGACTGTAACTGATAGTCAACATACCTAGTTATCTACCTCTAATATGAGCAGATCTCACTCCCAGACTGACTGATAGTCAACATACCTAGTTATCTACCTCTGATGTGAGCAGGTCTCACTCCCAGACTGTAACTGATAGTCAACATACCTAGTTATCTACCTCTGATGTGAGCAGGTCTCACTCCCAGACTGTAACTGATAGTCAACATACCTAGTTATCTACCTCTGATGTGAGCAGGTCTCACTCCCAGACTGTAACTGATAGTCAACATACCTAGTTATCTACCTCTGATGTGAGCAGATCTCACTCCCACACTGATAGTCAACATACCTAGTTATCTACCTCTGATGTGAGCATATCTCACTCCCAGACTGTAACTGATAGTCAACATACCTAGTTATCTACCTCTGATGTGAGCAGATCTCACTCCCAGACTGTAACTGATAGTCAACATACCTAGTTATCTACCTCTGATGTGAGCAGATCTCACTACCAGACTGTAATTGATAGTCAACAAACCGAGTTATCTATCTCCGATGTGAGTAGATCTTACTCCCAGACTGATAGTCAACATACCTAGTTATCTACCTCTGATGTGAGTAGATATCACTCCCAGACTGTAACTGATAGTCAACATACCTAGTTATCTACCTCTGATGTGAGCAGATCTCACTCCCAGACTGACTGATAGTCAACATACCTAGTTATCTACCTCTCATGTGAGCAGGTCTCACTCCCAGACTGATAGTCAACATACCTAGTTATCTACCTCTGATGTGAGCATGTCTCACTCCCAGACTGTAACTGATAGTCAACATACCTAGTTATGTACCTCTGATGTGAGCAGGTCTCACTCCCAGACTGATAGTCAACATACCTGGTTATCTACCTCTGATGTGAGCAGGTCTCACTCCCAGACTGTAACTGATAGTCAACATACCTAGTTATCTACCTCTGATGTGAGTAGATCTCACTCCCAGACTGTAACTGATAGTCAACAGATCTAGTTATCTACCTCTGATGTGATCAGGTCTCACTCCCAGACTGTAACTGATAGTCAACATACCTGGTTATCTACCTCTGATGTGAGTAGATCTCACTCCCAGACTGTAACTGATAGTCAACATACCTAGTTATCTACCTCTGATGTGATCAGATCTCACTCCCAGACTGTAACTGATAGTCAACATACCTTGTTATCTACCTCTGATGTGAGCAGGTCTCACTCCCAGACTGATAGTCAACATACCTAGTTATCTACCTCTGATGTGAGCAGATCTCACTCCCAGACTGACTGATAGTCAACATATCTAGTTATCTACCTCTGATGTGAGCAGGTCTCACTCCCAGACTGACTGATAGTCAACATACCTAGTTATATACCTCTGATGTGAGCAGGTCTCACTCCCAGACTGTAACTGATAGTCAACATACCTAGTTATCTACCTCTGATGTGAGCAGATCTCACTCCCAGACTGTAACTGATAGTCAACATACCTAGTTATCTACCTCTGATGTGAGCAGGTCTCACTCCCAGACTGATAGTCAACATACCTAGTTATCTACCTCTGATGTGAGCAGGTGTCACTCCCAGACTGTAACTGATAGTCAACATACCTTGTTATCTACCTCTGATGTGAGCAGGTCTCACTCCCAGACTGATAGTCAACATACCTAGTTATCTACCTCTGATGTGAGCAGATCTCACTCCCAGACTGACTGATAGTCAACATACCTAGTTATCTACCTCTGATGTGAGCAGATCTCACTCCCAGACTGATAGTCAACATACCTAGTTATCTACCTCTGATGTGAGCAGATCTCACTCCCAGACTGATAGTCAACATACCTAGTTATCTACCTCTGATGTGAGTAGATCTCACTCCCAGACTGTAACTGATAGTCAACATACCTAGTTATCTACCTCTAATGTGAGCAGATCTCACTCCCAGACTGATAGTCAACATACCTAGTTATCTACCTCTGATGTGAGTAGGTCTCACTCCCAGACTGTAACTGATAGTCAACATACCTAGTTATCTACCTCTGATGTGAGCAGATCTCACTCCCAGACTGTAACTGATAGTCAACATACCTAGTTATCTACCTCTGATGTGAGCAGGTCTCACTCCCAGACTGATAGTCAGCATACCTAGTTATCTACCTCTGATGTGAGCAGGTCTCACTCCCAGACTGTAACTGATAGTCAACATACCTAGTTATCTACCTCTGATGTGAGCAGATCTCACTCCCAGACTGTAACTGATAGTCAACATACCTAGTTGTCTACCTCTGATGTGAGCAGATCTCACTCCCAGACTGTAACTGATAGTCAACATACCTAGTTATCTACCTCTGATGTGAGCAGATCTCACTCCCAGACTGTAACTGATAGTCAACATACCTAGTTATCTACCTCTGATGTGAGCAGATCTCACTCCCAGACTGTAACTGATAGTCAACATACCTAGTTATCTACCTCTGATGTGAGCAGATCTCACTACCAGACTGTAACTGATAGTCAACATACCTAGTTATCTACCTCTGATGTGAGCAGATCTCACTCCCAGACTGATAGTCAACATACCTAGTTATCTACCTCTGATGTGAGTAGATCTCACTCCCAGACTGTAACTGATAGTCAACATACCTAGTTATCTACCTCTGATGTGAGCAGATCTCACTACCAGACTGTAACTGATAGTCAACATACCTAGTTATCTACCTCCGATGTGAGTAGATCTTACTCCCAGACTGATAGTCAACATACCTAGTTATCTACCTCTGATGTGAGTAGATCTCACTCCCAGACTGTAACTGATAGTCAACATACCTAGTTATCTACCTCTGATGTGAGCAGATCTCACTCCCAGACTGATAGTCAACATACCTAGTTATCTACCTCTGATGTGAGCAGATCTCACTCCCAGACTGTAACTGATAGTCAACATACCTAGTTATCTACCTCTGATGTGAGCAGATCTCACTCCCAGACTGACTGATAGTCAACATACCTAGTTATCTACCTCTGATGTGAGCAGGTCTCACACCCAGACTGTAACTGATAGTCAACATACCTAGTTATCTACCGCTGATGTGAGCAGATCTCACTCCCAGACTGTAACTGATAGTCAACATACCTAGTTATCTACCTCTGATGTGAGCAGATCTCACTCCCAGACTGTAACTGATAGTCAACATACCTAGTTATCTACCTCTGATGTGAGCAGATCTCACTCCCAGACTGTAACTGATAGTCAACATACCTAGTTATCTAGCTCTGATGTGAGCAGATCTCACTACCAGACTGTAATTGATAGTCAACAAACCGAGTTATCTATCTCCGATGTGAGTAGATCTTACTCCCAGACTGATAGTCAACATACCTAGTTATCTACCTCTGATGTGAGTAGATCTCACTCCCAGACTGTAACTGATAGTCAACATACCTAGTTATCTACGTCTGATGTGAGCAGATCTCACTCCCAGACTGTAACTGATAGTCAACATACCTAGTTGTCTACCTCTGATGTGAGCAGATCTCACTCCCAGACTGTAACTGATAGTCAACATACCTAGTTATCTACCTCTGATGTGAGCAGATCTCACTCCCAGACTGTAACTGATAGTCAACATACCTAGTTATCTACCTCTGATGTGAGCAGATCTCACTCCCAGACTGTAACTGATAGTCAACATACCTAGTTATCTACCTCTGATGTGAGCAGATCTCACTACCAGACTGTAATTGATAGTCAACAAACCGAGTTATCTATCTCCGATGTGAGTAGATCTTACTCCCAGAATGATAGTCAACATACCTAGTTATCTACCTCTGATGTGAGTAGATCTCACTCCCAGACTGTAACTGATAGTCAACATACCTAGTTATCTACCTCTGATGTGAGCAGATCTCACTCCCAGACTGATAGTCAACATACCTAGTTATCTACCTCTGATGTGAGCAGATCTCACTCCCAGACTGTAACTGATAGTCAACATACCTAGTTATCTACCTCTGATGTGAGCAGATCTCACTCCCAGACTGACTGATAGTCAACATACCTAGTTATCTACCTCTGATGTGAGCAGGTCTCACTCCCAGACTGTAACTGATAGTCAACATACCTAGTTATCTACCGCTGATGTGAGCAGATCTCACTCCCAGACTGTAACTGATAGTCAACATACCTAGTTATCTACCTCTGATGTGAGCAGATCTCACTCCCAGACTGTAACTGATAGTCAACATACCTAGTTATCTACCTCTGATGTGAGCAGATCTCACTACCAGACTGTAATTGATAGTCAACAAACCGAGTTATCTATCTCCGATGTGAGTAGATCTTACTCCCAGACTGACTGATAGTCAACATACCTAGTTATCTATCTCTGATGTGATCAGATCTCACTCCCAGACTGTAACTGATAGTCAACATACCTAGTTATCTACCTCTGATGTGAGCAGGTCTCACTCCCAGACTGTAACTGATAGTCAACATAACTAGTTATCTACCTCTGATGTGAGCAGGTCTCACTCCCAGACTGTAACTGATAGTCAACATACCTAGTTATCTACCTCTGATATGAGCAGATCTCACTCCCAGACTGTAACTGATAGTCAACATACCTAGTTATCTACCTCTGATGTGAGCAGGTCTCACTCCCAGACTGTAACTGATAGTCAACATACCTAGTTATCTACCTCTGATGTGAGCAGGTCTCACTCCCAGACTGTAACTGATAGTCAACATACCTAGTTATCTACCTCTGATGTGAGCAGGTCTCACTCCCAGACTGTAACTGATAGTCAACATACCTAGTTATCTACCTCTGATGTGAGCAGATCTCACTCCCAGACTGTAACTGATAGTCAACATACCTAGTTATCTACCTCTGATGTGAGCAGATCTCACTCCCAGACTGACTGATAGTCAACATACCTAGTTATCTATCTCTGATGTGATCAGATCTCACTCCCAGACTGTAACTGATAGTCAACATACCTAGTTATCTACCTCTGATGTGAGCAGATCAAACTCCCAGACTGATAGTCAACATACCTAGTTATCTTCCTCTGATGTGAGCAGATCTCACTCCCAGACTGTAACTGATAGTCAACATACCTAGTTATCTACCTCTGATGTGAGCAGATCTCACTCCCAGACTGTAACTGATAGTCAACATACCTAGTTATCTACCTCTGATATGAGCAGATCTCACTCCCAGACTGACTGATAGTCAACATACCTAGTTATCTACCTCTGATGTGAGCAGGTCTCACTCCCAGACTGTAACTGATAGTCAACATACCTAGTTATCTACCTCTGATGTGAGCAGGTCTCACTCCCAGACTGTAACTGATAGTCAACATACCTAGTTATCTACCTCTGATGTGAGCAGGTCTCACTCCCAGACTGTAACTGATAGTCAACATACCTAGTTATCTACCTCTGATATGAGCAGATCTCACTCCCAGACTGTAACTGATAGTAAACATACCTAGTTATCTACCTCTGATGTGAGCAGGTCTCACTCCCAGACTGTAACTGATAGTCAACATACCTAGTTATCTACCTCTGATGTGAGCAGGTCTCACTCCCAGACTGTAACTGATAGTCAACATACCTAGTTATCTACCTCTGATGTGAGCAGGTCTCACTCCCAGACTGTAACTGAAAGTCAACATACCTAGTTATCTACCTCTGATGTGAGCAGATCTCACTCCCAGACTGTAACTGATAGTCAACATACCTAGTTATCTACCTCTGATGTGAGAAGATCTCACTCCCAGACTGTAACTGATAGTCAACATACCTAGTTATCTACCTCTGATGTGAGCAGATCTCACTACCAGACTGTAATTGATAGTCAACAAACCAAGTTATCTATCTCCGATGTGAGCAGATCTTACTCCCAGACTGATAGTCAGCATACCTAGTTATCTACCTCTGATGTGAGTAGATCTCACTCCCAGACTGTAACTGATAGTCAACATACCTAGTTATCTACCTCTGATGTGAGCAGAACTCACTCCCAGACTGATTGTCAACATACCTAGTTATCTACCTCTGATGTGAGTAGATCTCACTCCCAGACTGTAACTGATAGTCAACATACCTAGTTATCTACCTCTGATGTGAGCAGATCTCACTCCCAGACTGACTGATAGTCAACATACCTAGTTATCTACCTCTGATGTGAGCAGGTCTCACTCCCAGACTGTAACTGATAGTCAACATACCTAGTTATCTACCTCTGATGTATGCAGGTCTCACTCCCAGACTGTAACGGATAGTCAACATACCTAGTTATCTACCTCTGATGTGAGCAGGTCTCACTCCCAGACTGTAACTGATAGTCAACATACCTAGTTATCTACCTCTGATGTGAGCAGATCTCACTCCCAGACTGTAACTGATAGTCAACATACCTAGTTATCTACCTCTGATGTGAGCAGATCTCACTCCCAGACTGATAGTCAACATACCTAGTTATCTACCTCTGATGTGAGCAGATCTCACTCCCAGACTGTAACTGATAGTCAACATACCTAGTTATCTACCTCTGATGTGAGCAGATCTCACTCCCAGACTGTAATTGATAGTCAACAAACCAAGTTATCTATCTCCGATGTGAGTAGATCTTACTCCCAGACTGTAACTGATAGTCAACATACCTAGTTATCTACCTCTGATGTGAGCAGGTCTCACTCCCAGACTGTAACTGATAGTCAACATACCTAGTTATCTACCTCTGATGTGAGCAGATCTCACTCCCAGACTGTAACTGATAGTCAACATACCTAGTTATCTACCTCTGATGTGAGCAGATCTCACTCCCAGACTGTAACTGATAGTCAACATACCTAGTTATCTACCTCTGATGTGAGCAGGTCTCACTCCCAGACTGTAACTGATAGTCAACATACCTAGTTATCTACCTCTGATGTGAGCAGGTCTCACTCCCAGACTGTAACTGATAGTCAACATACCTAGTTATCTACCTCTGATGTGAGCAGGTCTCACTCCCAGACTGTAACTGATAGTCAACATACCTAGTTATCTACCTCTGATGTGAGCAGGTCTCACTCCCAGACTGTAACTGATAGTCAACATACCTAGTTATCTACCTCTGATGTGAGCAGGTCTCACTCCCAGACTGTAACTGATAGTCAACATACCTAGTTATCTACCTCTGATGTGAGCAGATCTCACTCCCAGACTGACTGATAGTCAACATACCTAGTTATCTACCTCTGATGTGAGCAGGTCTCACTCCCAGACTGTAACTGATAGTCAACATACCTAGTTATCTACCTCTGATGTGAGCAGGTCTCACTCCCAGACTGTAACTGATAGTCAACATACCTAGTTATCTACCTCTGATGTGAGAAGGTCTCACTCCCAGACTGTAACTGATAGTCAACATACCTAGTTATCTACCTCTGATATGAGCAGATCTCACTCCCAGACTGTAACTGATAGTCAACATACCTAGTTATCTACCTCTGATGTGAGCAGGTCTCACTCCCAGACTGTAACTGATAGTCAACATACCTAGTTATCTACCTCTGATGTGAGCAGGTCTCACTCCCAGACTGTAACTGATAGTCAACATACCTAGTTATCTACCTCTGATGTGAGCAGGTCTCACTCCCAGACTGTAACTGATAGTCAACATACCTAGTTATCTACCTCTGATGTGAGCAGGTCTCACTCCCAGACTGTAACTGATAGTCAACATACCTAGTTATCTACCTCTGATGTGAGAAGATCTCACTCCCAGACTGATAGTCAACATACCTAGTTATCTACCTCTGATGTGAGCAGATCTCACTCCCAGACTGTAACTGATAGTCAACATACCTAGTTATCTACCTCTGATGTGAGAAGATCTCACTCCCAGACTGTAACTGATAGTCAACATACCTAGTTATCTACCTCTGATGTGAGCAGATCTCACTACCAGACTGTAATTGATAGTCAACAAACCGAGTTATCTATCTCCGATGTGAGTAGATCTTACTCCCAGACTGATAGTCAACATACCTAGTTATCTACCTCTGATGTGAGTAGATCTCACTCCCAGACTGTAACTGATAGTCAACATACCTAGTTATCTACCTCTGATGTGAGCAGATCTCACTCCCAGACTGTAACTGATAGTCAACATACCTAGTTATCTACCTCTGATGTGAGCAGGTCTCACTCCCAGACTGATAGTCAACATACCTAGTTATCTACCTCTGATGTGAGCAGGTCTCACTCCCAGACTGTAACTGATAGTCAACATACCTAGTTATCTACCTCTGATGTGAGCAGATCTCACTCCCAGACTGTAACTGATAGTCAACATACCTAGTTGTCTACCTCTGATGTGAGCAGATCTCACTCCCAGACTGTAACTGATAGTCAACATACCTAGTTATCTACCTCTGATGTGAGCAGATCTCACTCCCAGACTGTAACTGATAGTCAACATACCTAGTTATCTACCTCTGATGTGAGCAGATCTCACTCCCAGACTGTAACTGATAGTCAACATACCTAGTTATCTACCTCTGATGTGAGCAGATCTCACTACCAGACTGTAATTGATAGTCAACAAACCGAGTTATCTATCTCCTATGTGAGTAGATCTTACTCCCAGAATGATAGTCAACATACCTAGTTATCTACCTCTGATGTGAGTAGATCTCACTCCCAGACTGTAACTGATAGTCAACATACCTAGTTATCTACCTCTGATGTGAGCAGATCTCACTCCCAGACTGATAGTCAACATACCTAGTTATCTACCTCTGATGTGAGCAGATCTCACTCCCAGACTGTAACTGATAGTCAACATACCTAGTTATCTACCTCTGATGTGAGCAGATCTCACTCCCAGACTGACTGATAGTCAACATACCTAGTTATCTACCTCTGATGTGAGCAGGTCTCACTCCCAGACTGTAACTGATAGTCAACATACCTAGTTATCTACCGCTGATGTGAGCAGATCTCACTCCCAGACTGTAACTGATAGTCAACATACCTAGTTATCTACCTCTGATGTTAGCAGATCTCACTCCCAGACTGTAACTGATAGTCAACATACCTAGTTATCTACCTCTGATGTGAGCAGATCTCACTCCCAGACTGACTGATAGTCAACATACCTAGTTATCTATCTCTGATGTGATCAGATCTCACTCCCAGACTGTAACTGATAGTCAACATACCTAGTTATCTACATCTGATGTGAGCAGATCTCACTCCCAGACTGTAACTGATAGTCAACATACCTAGTTATCTACCTCTGATGTGAGCAGATCTCACTCCCAGACTGTAACTGATAGTCAACATACCTAGTTATCTACCTCTAATATGAGCAGATCTCACTCCCAGACTGACTGATAGTCAACATACCTAGTTATCTACCTCTGATGTGAGCAGGTCTCACTCCCAGACTGTAACTGATAGTCAACATACCTAGTTATCTACCTCTGATGTGAGCAGGTCTCACTCCCAGACTGTAACTGATAGTCAACATACCTAGTTATCTACCTCTGATGTGAGCAGGTCTCACTCCCAGACTGTAACTGATAGTCAACATACCTAGTTATCTACCTCTGATGTGAGCAGATCTCACTCCCAGACTGTAACTGATAGTCAACATACCTAGTTATCTACCTCTGATGTGAGAAGATCTCACTCCCAGACTGTAACTGATAGTCAACATACCTAGTTATCTACCTCTGATGTGAGCAGATCTCACTACCAGACTGTAATTGATAGTCAACAAACCAAGTTATCTATCTCCGATGTGAGCAGATCTTACTCCCAGACTGATAGTCAGCATACCTAGTTATCTACCTCTGATGTGAGTAGATCTCACTCCCAGACTGTAACTGATAGTCAACATACCTAGTTATCTACCTCTGATGTGAGCAGAACTCACTCCCAGACTGATTGTCAACATACCTAGTTATCTATCTCTGATGTGAGTAGATCTCACTCCAAGACTGTAACTGATAGTCAACATACCTAGTTATCTACCTCTGATGTGAGCAGATCTCACTCCCAGACTGACTGATAGTCAACATACCTAGTTATCTACCTCTGATGTGAGCAGGTCTCACTCCCAGACTGTAACTGATAGTCAACATACCTAGTTATCTACCTCTGATGTATGCAGGTCTCACTCCCAGACTGTAACGGATAGTCAACATACCTAGTTATCTACCTCTGATGTGAGCAGGTCTCACTCCCAGACTGTAACTGATAGTCAACATACCTAGTTATCTACCTCTGATGTGAGCAGATCTCACTCCCAGACTGTAACTGATAGTCAACATACCTAGTTATCTACCTCTGATGTGAGCAGGTCTCACTCCCAGACTGACTGATAGTCAACATACCTAGTTATCTACCTCTGATGTGAGCAGGTCTCACTCCCAGACTGTAACTGATAGTCAACATACCTAGTTATCTACCTTTGATGTGAGCAGGTCTCACTCCCAGACTGTAACTGATAGTCAACATACCTAGTTATCTACCTCTGATGTGAGCAGATCTCACTCCCAGACTGATAGTCAACATACCTAGTTATCTACCTCTGATGTGAGCAGATCTCACTCCCAGACTGTAACTGATAGTCAACAAACCAAGTTATCTATCTCCGATGTGAGCAGATCTTACTCCCAGACTGATAGTCAGCATACCTAGTTATCTACCTCTGATGTGAGTAGATCTCACTCCCAGACTGTAACTGATAGTCAACATACCTAGTTATCTACATCTGATGTGAGCAGATCTCACTCCCAGACTGTAACTGATAGTCAACATACCTAGTTATCTACCTCTGATGTGAGCAGATCTCACTCCCAGACTGTAACTGATAGTCAACATACCTAGTTATCTACCTCTAATATGAGCAGATCTCACTCCCAGACTGACTGATAGTCAACATACCTAGTTATCTACCTCTGATGTGAGCAGGTCTCACTCCCAGACTGTAACTGATAGTCAACATACCTAGTTATCTACCTCTGATGTGAGCAGGTCTCACTCCCAGACTGTAACTGATAGTCAACATACCTAGTTATCTACCTCTGATGTGAGCAGGTCTCACTCCCAGACTGTAACTGATAGTCAACATACCTAGTTATCTACCTCTGATATGAGCAGATCTCACTCCCAGACTGTAACTGATAGTCAACATACCTAGTTATCTACCTCTGATGTGAGCAGGTCTCACTCCCAGACTGTAACTGATAGTCAACATACCTAGTTATCTACCTCTGATGTGAGCAGGTCTCACTCCCAGACTGTAACTGATAGTCAACATACCTAGTTATCTACCTCTGATGTGAGCAGGTCTCACTCCCAGACTGTAACTGATAGTCAACATACCTAGTTATCTACCTCTGATGTGAGCAGATCTCACTCCCAGACTGTAACTGATAGTCAACATACCTAGTTATCTACCTCTGATGTGAGAAGATCTCACTCCCAGACTGTAACTGATAGTCAACATACCTAGTTATCTACCTCTGATGTGAGCAGATCTCACTACCAGACTGTAATTGATAGTCAACAAACCAAGTTATCTATCTCCGATGTGAGCAGATCTTACTCCCAGACTGATAGTCAGCATACCTAGTTATCTACCTCTGATGTGAGTAGATCTCACTCCCAGACTGTAACTGATAGTCAACATACCTAGTTATCTACCTCTGATGTGAGCAGAACTCACTCCCAGACTGATTGTCAACATACCTAGTTATCTATCTCTGATGTGAGTAGATCTCACTCCAAGACTGTAACTGATAGTCAACATACCTAGTTATCTACCTCTGATGTGAGCAGATCTCACTCCCAGACTGACTGATAGTCAACATACCTAGTTATCTACCTCTGATGTGAGCAGGTCTCACTCCCAGACTGTAACTGATAGTCAACATACCTAGTTATCTACCTCTGATGTATGCAGGTCTCACTCCCAGACTGTAACGGATAGTCAACATACCTAGTTATCTACCTCTGATGTGAGCAGGTCTCACTCCCAGACTGTAACTGATAGTCAACATACCTAGTTATCTACCTCTGATGTGAGCAGATCTCACTCCCAGACTGTAACTGATAGTCAACATACCTAGTTATCTACCTCTGATGTGAGCAGGTCTCACTCCCAGACTGACTGATAGTCAACATACCTAGTTATCTACCTCTGATGTGAGCAGGTCTCACTCCCAGACTGTAACTGATAGTCAACATACCTAGTTATCTACCTTTGATGTGAGCAGGTCTCACTCCCAGACTGTAACTGATAGTCAACATACCTAGTTATCTACCTCTGATGTGAGCAGATCTCACTCCCAGACTGATAGTCAACATACCTAGTTATCTACCTCTGATGTGAGCAGATCTCACTCCCAGACTGTAACTGATAGTCAACAAACCAAGTTATCTATCTCCGATGTGAGCAGATCTTACTCCCAGACTGATAGTCAGCATACCTAGTTATCTACCTCTGATGTGAGTAGATCTCACTCCCAGACTGTAACTGATAGTCAACATACCTAGTTATCTACCTCTGATGTGAGCAGAACTCACTCCCAGACTGATTGTCAACATACCTAGTTATCTATCTCTGATGTGAGTAGATCTCACTCCAAGACTGTAACTGATAGTCAACATACCTAGTTATCTACCTCTGATGTGAGCAGATCTCACTCCCAGACTGACTGATAGTCAACATACCTAGTTATCTACCTCTGATGTTAGCAGGTCTCACTCCCAGACTGTAACTGATAGTCAACATACCTAGTTATCTACCTCTGATGTATGCAGGTCTCACTCCCAGACTGTAACGGATAGTCAACATACCTAGTTATCTACCTCTGATGTGAGCAGGTCTCACTCCCAGACTGTAACTGATAGTCAACATACCTAGTTATCTACCTCTGATGTGAGCAGATCTCACTCCCAGACTGTAACTGATAGTCAACATACCTAGTTATCTACCTCTGATGTGAGCAGATCTCACTCCCAGACTGATAGTCAACATACCTAGTTATCTACCTCTGATGTGAGCAGATCTCACTCCCAGACTGTAACTGATAGTCAACATACCTAGTTATCTACCTCTGATGTGAGCAGATCTCACTCCCAGACTGTAATTGATAGTCAACAAACCAAGTTATCTATCTCCGATGTGAGTAGATCTTACTCCCAGACTGTAACTGATAGTCAACATACCTAGTTATCTACCTCTGATGTGAGCAGAACTCACTCCCAGACTGATTGTCAACATACCTAGTTATCTATCTCTGATGTGAGTAGATCTCACTCCAAGACTGTAACTGATAGTCAACATACCTAGTTATCTACCTCTGATGTGAGCAGATCTCACTCCCAGACTGACTGATAGTCAACATACCTAGTTATCTACCTCTGATGTGAGCAGGTGTCACTCCCAGACTGTAACTGATAGTCAACATACCTAGTTATCTACCTCTGATGTATGCAGGTCTCACTCCCAGACTGTAACGGATAGTCAACATACCTAGTTATCTACCTCTGATGTGAGCAGGTCTCACTCCCAGACTGTAACTGATAGTCAACATACCTAGTTATCTACCTCTGATGTGAGCAGATCTCACTCCCAGACTGTAACTGATAGTCAACATACCTAGTTATCTACCTCTGATGTGAGCAGATCTCACTCCCAGACTGATAGTCAACATACCTAGTTATCTACCTCTGATGTGAGCAGATCTCACTCCCAGACTGTAACTGATAGTCAACATACCTAGTTATCTACCTCTGATGTGAGCAGATCTCACTCCCAGACTGTAATTGATAGTCAACAAACCAAGTTATCTATCTCCGATGTGAGTAGATCTTACTCCCAGACTGTAACTGATAGTCAACATACCTAGTTATCTACCTCTGATGTGAGCAGGTCTCACTCCCAGACTGTAACTGATAGTCAACATACCTAGTTATCTACCTCTGATGTGAGCAGGTCTCACTCCCAGACTGTAACTGATAGTCAACATACCTAGTTATCTACCTCTGATGTGAGCAGATCTCACTCCCAGACTGTAACTGATAGTCAACATACCTAGTTATCTACCTCTGATGTGAGCAGATCTCACTCCCAGACTGTAACTGATAGTCAACATAATCGAGTTATCTACCTCTGATGTGAGCAGGTATCACTCCCAGACTGTAACTGATAGTCAACATACCTAGTTATCTACCTCTGATGTGAGCAGGTCTCACTCCCAGACTGTAACTGATAGTCAACATACCTAGTTATCTACCTCTGATGTGAGCAGGTCTCACTCCCAGACTGTAACTGATAGTCAACATACCTAGTTATCTACCTCTGATGTGAGCAGGTCTCACTCCCAGACTGTAACTGATAGTCAACATACCTAGTTATCTACCTCTGATGTGAGCAGGTCTCACTCCCAGACTGTAACTGATAGTCAACATACCTAGTTATCTACCTCTGATGTGAGCAGGTCTCACTCCCAGACTGTAACTGATAGTCAACATACCTAGTTATCTACCTCTGATGTGAGCAGGTCTCACTCCCAGACTGTAACTGATAGTCAACATACCTAGTTATCTACCTCTGATGTGAGCAGGTCTCACTCCCAGACTGTAACTGATAGTCAACATACCTAGTTATCTACCTCTGATGTGAGCAGATCTCACTCCCAGACTGTAACTGATAGTCAACATACCTAGTTATCTACCTCTGATGTGAGAAGATCTCACTCCCAGACTGTAACTGATAGTCAACATACCTAGTTATCTACCTCTGATGTGAGCAGATCTCACTACCAGACTGTAATTGATAGTCAACAAACCAAGTTATCTATCTCCGATGTGAGCAGATCTTACTCCCAGACTGATAGTCAGCATACCTAGTTATCTACCTCTGATGTGAGTAGATCTCACTCCCAGACTGTAACTGATAGTCAACATACCTAGTTATCTACCTCTGATGTGAGCAGAACTCACTCCCAGACTGATTGTCAACATACCTAGTTATCTACCTCTGATGTGAGTAGATCTCACTCCCAGACTGTAACTGATAGTCAACATACCTAGTTATCTACCTCTGATGTGAGCAGATCTCACTCCCAGACTGACTGATAGTCAACATACCTAGTTATCTACCTCTGATGTGAGCAGGTCTCACTCCCAGACTGTAACTGATAGTCAACATACCTAGTTATCTACCTCTGATGTATGCAGGTCTCACTCCCAGACTGTAACGGATAGTCAACATACCTAGTTATCTACCTCTGATGTGAGCAGGTCTCACTCCCAGACTGTAACTGATAGTAAACATACCTAGTTATCTACCTCTGATGTGAGCAGATCTCACTCCCAGACTGTAACTGATAGTCAACATACCTAGTTATCTACCTCTGATGTGAGCAGATCTCACTCCCAGACTGATAGTCAACATACCTAGTTATCTACCTCTGATGTGAGCAGATCTCACTCCCAGACTGTAATTGATAGTGAACAAACCAAGTTATCTATCTCCGATGTGAGTAGATCTTACTCCCAGACTGTAACTGATAGTCAACATACCTAGTTATCTACCTCTGATGTGAGCAGGTCTCACTCCCAGACTGTAACTGATAGTCAACATACCTAGTTATCTACCTCTGATGTGAGCAGGTCTCACTCCCAGACTGTAACTGATAGTCAACATACCTAGTTATCTACCTCTGATGTGAGCAGATCTCACTCCCAGACTGTAACTGATATTCAACATACCTAGTTATCTACCTCTGATGTGAGCAGATCTCACTCCCAGACTGTAACTGATAGTCAACATACCTAGTTATCTACCTCTGATGTGAGCAGGTCTCACTCCCAGACTGTAATTGATAGTCAACATACCTAGTTATCTACCTCTGATGTGAGCAGGTCTCACTCCCAGACTGTAACTGATAGTCAACATACCTAGTTATCTACCTCTGATGTGAGCAGGTCTCACTCCCAGACTGTAACTGATAGTCAACATACCTAGTTATCTACCTCTGATGTGAGCAGGTCTCACTCCCAGAGTGTAACTGATAGTCAACATACCTAGTTATCTACCTCTGATGTGAGCAGGTCTCACTCCCAGACTGTAACTGATAGTCAACATACCTAGTTATCTACCTCTGATGTGAGCAGATCTCACTCCCAGACTGACTGATAGTCAACATACCTAGTTATCTACCTCTGATGTGAGCAGGTCTCACTCCCAGACTGTAACTGATAGTCAACATACCTAGTTATCTACCTCTGATGTGAGCAGGTCTCACTCCCAGACTGTAACTGATAGTCAACATACCTAGTTATCTACCTCTGATGTGAGAAGGTCTCACTCCCAGACTGTAACTGATAGTCAACATACCTAGTTATCTACCTCTGATATGAGCAGATCTCACTCCCAGACTGTAACTGATAGTCAACATACCTAGTTATCTACCTCTGATGTGAGCAGGTCTCACTCCCAGACTGTAACTGATAGTCAACATACCTCGTTATCTACCTCTGATGTGAGCAGGTCTCACTCCCAGACTGTAACTGATAGTCAACATACCTAGTTATCTACCTCTGATGTGAGCAGGTCTCACTCCCAGACTGTAACTGATAGTCAACATACCTAGTTATCTACCGCTGATGTGAGCAGATCTCACTCCCAGACTGTAACTGATAGTCAACATACCTAGTTATCTACCTCTGATGTGAGCATATCTCACTCCCAGACTGTAACTGATAGTCAACATTCCTAGTTATCTACCTCTGATGTGAGCAGATCTCACTCCCAGACTGACTGATAGTCAACATACCTAGTTATCTATCTCTGATGTGATCAGATCTCACTCCCAGACTGTAACTGATAGTCAACATACCTAGTTATCTACCTCTGATGTGAGCAGGTCTCACTCCCAGACTGTAACTGATAGTCAACATACCTAGTTATCTACCTCTGATGTATGCAGGTCTCACTCCCAGACTGTAACTGATAGTCAACATACCTAGTTATCTACCTCTGATGTGAGCAGGTCTCACTCCCAGACTGTAACTGATAGTCAACATACCTAGTTATCTACCTCTGATGTGAGCAGATCTCACTCCCAGACTGATAGTCAACATACCTAGTTATCTACCTCTGATGTGAGCAGGTCTCACTCCCAGACTGTAACTGATAGTCAACATACCTAGTTATCTACCTCTGATATGAGCAGATCTCACTCCCAGACTGTAACTGATAGTCAACATACCTAGTTATCTACCTCTGATGTGAGCAGGTCTCACTCCCAGACTGTAACTGATAGTCAACATACCTAGTTATCTACCTCTGATGTGAGCAGGTCTCACTCCCAGACTGTAACTGATAGTCAACATACCTAGTTATCTACCTCTGATGTGAGCAGATCTCACTCCCAGACTGTAACTGATAGTCAACATACCTAGTTATCTACCTCTGATGTGAGAAGATCTCACTCCCAGACTGTAACTGATAGTCAACATACCTAGTTATCTACCTCTGATGTGAGCAGATCTCACTACCAGACTGTAATTGATAGTCAACAAACCAAGTTATCTATCTCCGATGTGAGCAGATCTTACTCCCAGACTGATAGTCAGCATACCTAGTTATCTACCTCTGATGTGAGTAGATCTCACTCCCAGACTGTAACTGATAGTCAACATACCTAGTTATCTACCTCTGATGTGAGCAGAACTCACTCCCAGACTGATTGTCAACATACCTAGTTATCTATCTCTGATGTGAGTAGATCTCACTCCAAGACTGTAACTGATAGTCAACATACCTAGTTATCTACCTCTGATGTGAGCAGATCTCACTCCCAGACTGACTGATAGTCAACATACCTAGTTATCTACCTCTGATGTGAGCAGGTCTCACTCCCAGACTGTAACTGATAGTCAACATACCTAGTTATCTACCTCTGATGTATGCAGGTCTCACTCCCAGACTGTAACGGATAGTCAACATACCTAGTTATCTACCTCTGATGTGAGCAGGTCTCACTCCCAGACTGTAACTGATAGTCAACATACCTAGTTATCTACCTCTGATGTGAGCAGATCTCACTCCCAGACTGTAACTGATAGTCAACATACCTAGTTATCTACCTCTGATGTGAGCAGATCTCACTCCCAGACTGATAGTCAACATACCTAGTTATCTACCTCTGATGTGAGCAGATCTCACTCCCAAACTGTAACTGATAGTCAACATACCTAGTTATCTACCTCTGATGTGAGCAGATCTCACTCCCAGACTGTAATTGATAGTCAACAAACCAAGTTATCTATCTCCGATGTGAGTAGATCTTACTCCCAGACTGTAACTGATAGTCAACATACCTAGTTATCTACCTCTGATGTGAGCAGGTCTCACTCCCAGACTGTAACTGATAGTCAACATACCTAGTTATCTACCTCTGATGTGAGCAGGTCTCACTCCCAGACTGTAACTGATAGTCAACATACCTAGTTATCTACCTCTGATGTGAGCAGATCTCACTCCCAGACTGTAACTGATAGTCAACATACCTAGTTATCTACCTCTGATGTGAGAAGATCTCACTCCCAGACTGTAACTGATAGTCAACATACCTAGTTATCTACCTCTGATGTGAGCAGATCTCACTACCAGACTGTAATTGATAGTCAACAAACCAAGTTATCTATCTCCGATGTGAGCAGATCTTACTCCCAGACTGATAGTCAGCATACCTAGTTATCTACCTCTGATGTGAGTAGATCTCACTCCCAGACTGTAACTGATAGTCAACATACCTAGTTATCTACCTCTGATGTGAGCAGAACTCACTCCCAGACTGATTGTCAACATACCTAGTTATCTATCTCTGATGTGAGTAGATCTCACTCCAAGACTGTAACTGATAGTCAACATACCTAGTTATCTACCTCTGATGTGAGCAGATCTCACTCCCAGACTGACTGATAGTCAACATACCTAGTTATCTACCTCTGATGTGAGCAGGTCTCACTCCCAGACTGTAACTGATAGTCAACATACCTAGTTATCTACCTCTGATGTATGCAGGTCTCACTCCCAGACTGTAACGGATAGTCAACATACCTAGTTATCTACCTCTGATGTGAGCAGGTCTCACTCCCAGACTGTAACTGATAGTCAACATACCTAGTTATCTACCTCTGATGTGAGCAGATCTCACTCCCAGACTGATAGTCAACATACCTAGTTATCTACCTCTGATGTGAGCAGATCTCACTCCCAGACTGTAACTGATAGTCAACATACCTAGTTATCTACCTCTGATGTGAGCAGATCTCACTCCCAGACTGTAATTGATAGTCAACAAACCAAGTTATCTATCTCCGATGTGAGTAGATCTTACTCCCAGACTGTAACTGATAGTCAACATACCTAGTTATCTACCTCTGATGTGAGCAGAACTCACTCCCAGACTGATTGTCAACATACCTAGTTATCTATCTCTGATGTGAGTAGATCTCACTCCAAGACTGTAACTGATAGTCAACATACCTAGTTATCTACCTCTGATGTGAGCAGATCTCACTCCCAGACTGACTGATAGTCAACATACCTAGTTATCTACCTCTGATGTGAGCAGGTCTCACTCCCAGACTGTAACTGATAGTCAACATACCTAGTTATCTACCTCTGATGTATGCAGGTCTCACTCCCAGACTGTAACGGATAGTCAACATACCTAGTTATCTACCTCTGATGTGAGCAGGTCTCACTCCCAGACTGTAACTGATAGTCAACATACCTAGTTATCTACCTCTGATGTGAGCAGATCTCACTCCCAGACTGTAACTGATAGTCAACATACCTAGTTATCTACCTCTGATGTGAGCAGATCTCACTCCCAGACTGATAGTCAACATACCTAGTTATCTACCTCTGATGTGAGCAGATCTCACTCCCAGACTGTAACTGATAGTCAACATACCTAGTTATCTACCTCTGATGTGAGCAGATCTCACTCCCAGACTGTAATTGATAGTCAACAAACCAAGTTATCTATCTCCGATGTGAGTAGATCTTACTCCCAGACTGTAACTGATAGTCAACATACCTAGTTATCTACCTCTGATGTGAGCAGGTCTCACTCCCAGACTGTAACTGATAGTCAACATACCTAGTTATCTACCTCTGATGTGAGCAGGTCTCACTCCCAGACTGTAACTGATAGTCAACATACCTAGTTATCTACCTCTGATGTGAGCAGATCTCACTCCCAGACTGTAACTGATAGTCAACATACCTAGTTATCTACCTCTGATGTGAGCAGATCTCACTCCCAGACTGTAACTGATAGTCAACATAATCGAGTTATCTACCTCTGATGTGAGCAGGTCTCACTCCCAGACTGTAACTGATAGTCAACATACCTAGTTATCTACCTCTGATGTGAGCAGGTCTCACTCCCAGACTGTAACTGATAGTCAACATACCTAGTTATCTACCTCTGATGTGAGCAGGTCTCACTCCCAGACTGTAACTGATAGTCAACATACCTAGTTATCTACCTCTGATGTGAGCAGGTCTCACTCCCAGACTGTAACTGATAGTCAACATACCTAGTTATCTACCTCTGATGTGAGCAGGTCTCACTCCCAGACTGTAACTGATAGTCAACATACCTAGTTATCTACCTCTGATGTGAGCAGGTCTCACTCCCAGACTGTAACTGATAGTCAACATACCTAGTTATCTACCTCTGATGTGAGCAGGTCTCACTCCCAGACTGTAACTGATAGTCAACATACCTAGTTATCTACCTCTGATGTGAGCAGGTCTCACTCCCAGACTGTAACTGATAGTCAACATACCTAGTTATCTACCTCTGATGTGAGCAGATCTCACTCCCAGACTGTAACTGATAGTCAACATACCTAGTTATCTACCTCTGATGTGAGAAGATCTCACTCCCAGACTGTAACTGATAGTCAACATACCTAGTTATCTACCTCTGATGTGAGCAGATCTCACTACCAGACTGTAATTGATAGTCAACAAACCAAGTTATCTATCTCCGATGTGAGCAGATCTTACTCCCAGACTGATAGTCAGCATACCTAGTTATCTACCTCTGATGTGAGTAGATCTCACTCCCAGACTGTAACTGATAGTCAACATACCTAGTTATCTACCTCTGATGTGAGCAGAACTCACTCCCAGACTGATTGTCAACATACCTAGTTATCTACCTCTGATGTGAGTAGATCTCACTCCCAGACTGTAACTGATAGTCAACATACCTAGTTATCTACCTCTGATGTGAGCAGATCTCACTCCCAGACTGACTGATAGTCAACATACCTAGTTATCTACCTCTGATGTGAGCAGGTCTCACTCCAAGACTGTAACTGATAGTCAACATACCTAGTTATCTACCTCTGATGTATGCAGGTCTCACTCCCAGACTGTAACGGATAGTCAACATACCTAGTTATCTACCTCTGATGTGAGCAGATCTCACTCCCAGACTGTAACTGATAGTCAACATACCTAGTTATCTACCTCTGATGTGAGCAGATCTCACTCCCAGACTGATAGTCAACATACCTAGTTATCTACCTCTGATGTGAGCAGGTCTCACTCCCAGACTGTAACTGATAGTAAACATACCTAGTTATCTACCTCTGATGTGAGCAGATCTCACTCCCAGAATGATAGTCAACATACCTAGTTATCTACCTCTGATGTGAGCAGATCTCACTCCCAGACTGTAACTGATAGTCAACATACCTAGTTATCTACCTCTGATGTGAGCAGATCTCACTCCCAGACTGTAATTGATAGTCAACAAACCAAGTTATCTATCTCCGATGTGAGTAGATCTTACTCCCAGACTGTAACTGATAGTCAACATACCTAGTTATCTACCTCTGATGTGAGCAGGTCTCAATCCCAGACTGTAACTGATAGTCAACATACCTAGTTATCTACCTCTGATGTGAGCAGGTCTCACTCCCAGACTGTAACTGATAGTCAACATACCTAGTTATCTACCTCTGATGTGAGCAGGTCTCACTCCCAGACTGTAACTGATAGTCAACATACCTAGTTATCTACCTCTGATGTGAGCAGGTCTCACTCCCAGACTGTAACTGATAGTCAACATACCTAGTTATCTACCTCTGATGTGAGCAGGTCTCACTCCCAGACTGTAACTGATAGTCAACATACCTAGTTATCTACCTCTGATGTGAGCAGGTCTCACTCCCAGACTGTAACTGATAGTCAACATACCTAGTTATCTACCTCTGATGTGAGCAGATCTCACTCCCAGACTGACTGATAGTCAACATACCTAGTTATCTACCTCTGATGTGAGCAGATTTCACTCCCAGACTGTAACTGATAGTCAACATACCTAGTTATCTACCTCTGATGTGAGCAGATCTCACTCCCAGACTGTAATTGATAGTCAACAAACCAAGTTATCTATCTCCGATGTGAGTAGATCTTACTCCCAGACTGTAACTGATAGTCAACATACCTAGTTATCTACCTCTGATGTGAGCAGGTCTCACTCCCAGACTGTAACTGATAGTCAACATACCTAGTTATCTACCTCTGATGTGAGCAGGTCTCACTCCCAGACTGTAACTGATAGTCAACATACCTAGTTATCTACCTCTGATGTGAGAAGGTCTCACTCCCAGACTGTAACTGATAGTCAACATACCTAGTTATCTACCTCTGATATGAGCAGATCTCACTCCCAGACTGTAACTGATAGTCAACATACCTAGTTATCTACCTCTGATGTGAGCAGGTCTCACTCCCAGACTGTAACTGATAGTCAACATACCTCGTTATCTACCTCTGATGTGAGCAGGTCTCACTCCCAGACTGTAACTGATAGTCAACATACCTAGTTATCTACCTCTGATGTGAGCAGGTCTCACTCCCAGACTGTAACTGATAGTCAACATACCTAGTTATCTACCTCTGATGTGAGCAGATCTCACTACCAGACTGTAATTGATAGTCAACAAACCAAGTTATCTATCTCCGATGTGAGTAGATCTTACTCCCAGACTGATAGTCAACATACCTAGTTATCTACCTCTGATGTGAGTAGATCTCACTCCCAGACTGTAACTGATAGTCAACATACCTAGTTATCTACCTCTGATGTGAGCAGATCTCACTCCCAGACTGATTGTCAACATACCTAGTTATCTACCTCTGATGTGAGTAGATCTCACTCCCAGACTGTAACTGAAAGTCAACATACCTAGTTATCTACCTCTGATGTGAGCAGATCTCACTCCCAGACTGACTGATAGTCAACATACCTAGTTATCTACCTCTGATGTGAGCAGGTCTCACTCCCAGACTGTAACTGATAGTCAACATACCTAGTTATCTACCTCTGATGTGAGCAGATCTCACTCCCAGACTGTAACTGATAGTCAACATACCTAGTTATCTACCTCTGATGTGAGCAGATCTCACTCCCAGACTGATAGTCAACATACCTAGTTATCTACCTCTGATGTGAGCAGATCTCACTCCCAGACTGATAGTCAACATACCTAGTTATCTACCTCTGATGTGAGCTGATCTCACTCCCAGACTGTAACTGATAGTCAACATACCTAGTTATCTACCTCTGATGTGAGCAGATCTCACTCCCAGACTGTAACTGATAGTCAACATACCTAGTTATCTACCTCTGATATGAGCAGATCTCACTCCCAGACTGACTGATAGTCAACATACCTAGTTATCTACCTCTGATGTGAGCAGGTCTCACTCCCAGACTGTAACTGATAGTCAACATACCTAGTTATCTACCGCTGATGTGAGCAGATCTCACTCCCAGACTGTAACTGATAGTCAACATACCTAGTTATCTACCTCTGATGTGAGCATATCTCACTCCCAGACTGTAACTGATAGTCAACATACCTAGTTATCTACCTCTGATTTGAGCAGATCTCACTCCCAGACTGACTGATAGTCAACATACCTAGTTATCTATCTCTGATGTGATCAGATCTCACTCCCAGACTGTAACTGATAGTCAACATACCTAGTTATCTACCTCTGATGTGAGCAGGTCTCACTCCCAGACTGTAACTGATAGTCAACATACCTAGTTATCTACCTCTGATGTATGCAGGTCTCACTCCCAGACTGTAACTGATAGTCAACATACCTAGTTATCTACCTCTGATGTGAGCAGGTCTCACTCCCAGACTGTAACTGATAGTCAACATACCTAGTTATCTACCTCTGATGTGAGCAGATCTCACTCCAAGACTGTAACTGATAGTCAACATACCTAGTTATCTACCTCTGATGTGAGCAGATCTCACTCCCAGACTGATAGTCAACATACCTAGTTATCTACCTCTGATGTGAGCAGATCTCACTCCCAGACTGTAACTGATAGTCAACATACCTAGTTATCTACCTCTGATGTGAGCAGGTCTCACTCCCAGACTGTAACTGATAGTCAACATACCTAGTTATCTACCTCTGATGTGAGCAGGTCTCACTCCCAGACTGTAACTGATAGTCAACATACCTAGTTATCTACCTCTGATGTGAGCAGATCTCACTCCCAGACTGTAACTGATAGTCAACATACCTAGTTATCTACCTCTGATGTGAGCAGATCTCACTCCCAGACTGATAGTCAACATACCTAGTTATCTACCTCTGATGTGAGCAGATCTCACTCCCAGACTGATAGTCAACATACCTAGTTATCTACCTCTGATGTGAGCTGATCTCACTCCCAGACTGTAACTGATAGTCAACATACCTAGTTATCTACCTCTGATGTGAGCAGATCTCACTCCCAGACTGTAACTGATAGTCAACATACCTAGTTATCTACCTCTGATATGAGCAGATCTCACTCCCAGACTGACTGATAGTCAACATACCTAGTTATCTACCTCTGATGTGAGCAGGTCTCACTCCCAGACTGTAACTGATAGTCAACATACCTAGTTATCTACCGCTGATGTGAGCAGATCTCACTCCCAGACTGTAACTGATAGTCAACATACCTAGTTATCTACCTCTGATGTGAGCATATCTCACTCCCAGACTGTAACTGATAGTCAACATACCTAGTTATCTACCTCTGATTTGAGCAGATCTCACTCCCAGACTGACTGATAGTCAACATACCTAGTTATCTATCTCTGATGTGATCAGATCTCACTCCCAGACTGTAACTGATAGTCAACATACCTAGTTATCTACCTCTGATGTGAGCAGGTCTCACTCCCAGACTGTAACTGATAGTCAACATACCTAGTTATCTACCTCTGATGTATGCAGGTCTCACTCCCAGACTGTAACTGATAGTCAACATACCTAGTTATCTACCTCTGATGTGAGCAGGTCTCACTCCCAGACTGTAACTGATAGTCAACATACCTAGTTATCTACCTCTGATGTGAGCAGATCTCACTCCAAGACTGTAACTGATAGTCAACATACCTAGTTATCTACCTCTGATGTGAGCAGATCTCACTCCCAGACTGATAGTCAACATACCTAGTTATCTACCTCTGATGTGAGCAGATCTCACTCCCAGACTGTAACTGATAGTCAACATACCTAGTTATCTACCTCTGATGTGAGCAGGTCTCACTCCCAGACTGTAACTGATAGTCAACATACCTAGTTATCTACCTCTGATGTGAGCAGATCTCACTCCCAGACTGTAACTGATAGTCAACATACCTAGTTATCTACCTCTGATGTGAGCAGGTCTCACTCCCAGACTGTAACTGATAGTCAACATACCTAGTTATCTACCTCTGATGTGAGCAGGTCTCACTCCCAGACTGTAACTGATAGTCAACATACCTAGTTATCTACCTCTGATGTGAGCAGGTCTCACTCCCAGACTGTAACTGATAGTCAACATACCTAGTTATCTACCTCTGATGTGAGCAGGTCTCACTCCCAGACTGTAACTGATAGTCAACATACCTAGTTATCTACCTCTGATGTGAGCAGGTCTCACTCCCAGACTGTAACTGATAGTCACCATACCTAGTTATCTACCTCTGATGTGAGCAGATCTCACTCCCAGACTGACTGATAGTCAACATACCTAGTTATCTACCTCTGATGTGAGCAGGTCTCACTCCCAGACTGTAACTGATAGTCAACATACCTTGTTATCTACCTCTGATGTGAGCAGGTCTCACTCCCAGACTGTAACTGATAGTCAACATACCTAGTTATCTACCTCTGATGTGAGAAGGTCTCACTCCCAGACTGTAACTGATAGTCAACATACCTAGTTATCTACCTCTGATATGAGCAGATCTCACTCCCAGACTGTAACTGATAGTCAACATACCTAGTTATCTACCTCTGATGTGAGCAGGTCTCACTCCCAGACTGTAACTGATAGTCAACATACCTAGTTATCTACCTCTGATGTGAGCAGGTCTCACTCCCAGACTGTAACTGATAGTCAACATACCTAGTTATCTACCTCTGATGTGAGCAGGTCTCACTCCCAGACTGTAACTGATAGTCAACATACCTAGTTATCTACCTCTGATGTGAGCAGATCTCACTCCCAGACTGTAACTGATAGTCAACATACCTAGTTATCTACCTCTGATGTGAGAAGATCTCACTCCCAGACTGTAACTGATAGTCAACATACCTAGTTATCTACCTCTGATGTGAGCAGATCTCACTACCAGACTGTAATTGATAGTCAACAAACCAAGTTATCTATCTCCGATGTGAGTAGATCTTACTCCCAGACTGATAGTCAACATACCTAGTTATCTACCTCTGATGTGAGTAGATCTCACTCCCAGACTGTAACTGATAGTCAACATACCTAGTTATCTACCTCTGATGTGAGCATATCTCACTCCCAGACTGTAACTGATAGTCAACATACCTAGTTATCTACCTCTGATGTGAGCAGATCTCACTCCCAGACTGACTGATAGTCAACATACCTAGTTATCTATCTCTGATGTGATCAGATCTCACTCCCAGACTGTAACTGATAGTCAACATACCTAGTTATCTACCTCTGATGTGAGCAGATCACACTCCCAGACTGATAGTCAACATACCTAGTTATCTACCTCTGATGTGAGCAGATCTCACTCCCAGACTGATAGTCAACATACCTAGTTATCTTCCTCTGATGTGAGCAGATCTCACTCCCAGACTGTAACTGATAGTCAACATACCTAGTTATCTACCTCTGATGTGAGCAGATCTCACTCCCAGACTGTAACTGATAGTCAACATACCTAGTTATCTACCTCTGATGTGAGCAGATCACACTCCCAGACTGATAGTCAACATACCTAGTTATCTACCTCTGATATGAGCAGATCTCAATCCCAGACTGACTGATAGTCAACATACCTAGTTATCTACCTCTGATGTGATCAGATCTCACTCCCAGACTGTAACTGATAGTCAATATACCTAGTTATCTACCTCTGATATGAGCAGATCTCACTCCCAGACTGACTGATAGTCAACATACCTAGTTATCTACCTCTGATGTGAGCAGATCTCACTCCCAGACTGTAACTGATAGTCAACATACCTAGTTATCTACCTCTGATGTGAGCAGATCACACTCCCAGACTGATAGTCAACATACCTAGTTATCTACCTCTGATATGAGCAGATCTCAATCCCAGACTGACTGATAGTCAACATACCTAGTTATCTACCTCTGATGTGATCAGATCTCACTCCCAGACTGTAACTGATAGTCAATATACCTAGTTATCTACCTCTGATATGAGCAGATCTCACTCCCAGACTGACTGATAGTCAACATACCTAGTTATCTACCTCTGATGTGAGCAGATCTCACTACCAGACTGTAACTGATAGTCAACATACCTAGTTATCTACCTCTGATGTGAGCAGGTCTCACTCCCAGACTGATAGTCAACATACCTAGTTATCTACCTCTGATGTGAGCAGGTCTCACTCCCAGACTGTAACTGATAGTCAACATACCTAGTTATCTACCTCTGATGTGAGCAGGTCTCACTCCCAGACTGTAACTTATAGTCAACATACCTAGTTATCTACCTCTGATATGAGCAGATCTCACTCCTAGACTGTAACTGATAGTCAACATACCTAGTTATCTACCTCTGATGTGAGCAGGTCTCACTCCCAGACTGTAACTGATAGTCAACATACCTAGTTATCTACCTCTGATGTGAGCAGGTCTCACTCCCAGACTGTAACTGATAGTCAACATACCTAGTTATCTACCTCTGATGTGTGCAGGTCTCACTCCCAGACTGTAACTGATAGTCAACATACCTAGTTATCTACCTCTGATGTGAGCAGATCTCACTCCCAGACTGATAGTCAACATACCTAGTTATCTACCTCTGATGTGAGCAGATCTCACTCCCAGACTGTAACTGATAGTCAACATACCTAGTTATCTACCTCTGATGTGAGAAGATCTCACTCCCAGACTGTAACTGATAGTCAACATACCTAGTTATCTACCTCTGATGTGAGCAGATCTCACTACCAGACTGTAATTGATAGTCAACAAACCAAGTTATCTATCTCCGATGTGAGTAGATCTTACTCCCAGACTGATAGTCAACATACCTAGTTATCTACCTCTGATGTGAGTAGATCTCACTCCCAGACTGTAACTGATAGTCAACATACCTAGTTATCTACCTCTGATGTGAGCAGATCTCAGTCCCAGACTGATTGTCAACATACCTAGTTATCTACCTCTGATGTGAGTAGATCTCACTCCCAGACTGTAACTGATAGTCAACATACCTAGTTATCTACCTCTGATGTGAGCAGATCTCACTCCCAGACTGACTGATAGTCAACATACCTAGTTATCTACCTCTGATGTGAGCAGGTCTCACTCCCAGACTGTAACTGATAGTCAACATACCTAGTTATCTACCTCTGATGTGAGCAGATCTCACTCCCAGACTGTAACTGATAGTCAACATACCTAGTTATCTACCTCTGATGTGAGCAGATCTCACTCCCAGACTGATAGTCAACATACCTAGTTATCTACCTCTGATGTGAGCAGATCTCACTCCCAGACTGATAGTCAACATACCTAGTTATCTACCTCTGATGTGAGCTGATCTCACTCCCAGACTGTAACTGATAGTCAACATACCTAGTTATCTACCTCTGATGTGAGCAGATCTCACTCCCAGACTGTAACTGATAGTCAACATACCTAGTTATCTACCTCTGATATGAGCAGATCTCACTCCCAGACTGACTGATAGTCAACATACCTAGTTATCTACCTCTGATGTGAGCAGGTCTCACTCCCAGACTGTAACTGATAGTCAACATACCTAGTTATGTACCTCTGATGTGAGCAGGTCTCACTCCCAGACTGTAACTGATAGTCAACATACCTAGTTATCTACCTCTGATATGAGCAGATCTCACTCCCAGACTGTAACTGATAGTCAACATACCTAGTTATCTACCTCTGATGTGAGCAGGTCTCACTCCCAGACTGTAACTGATAGTCAACATACCTAGTTATCTACCTCTGATGTGAGCAGGTCTCACTCCCAGACTGTAACTGATAGTCAACATACCTAGTTATCTACCTCTGATGTGAGCAGGTCTCACTCCCAGACTGTAACTGATTGTCAACATACCTAGTTATCTACCTCTGATGTGAGCAGATCTCACTCCCAGACTGATAGTCAACATACCTAGTTATCTACCTCTGATGTGAGCAGATCACACTCCCAGACTGTAACTGATAGTCAACATACCTAGTTATCTACCTCTGATGTGAGCAGATCTCACTCCCAGACTGATAGTCAACATACCTAGTTATCTACCTCTGATGTGAGCAGATCTCACTCCCAGACTGATAGTCAACATACCTAGTTATCTACCTCTGATGTGAGCAGATCTCACTCCCAGACTGTAACTGATAGTCAACATACCTAGTTATATACCTCTGATGTGAGCAGATCTCACTACCAGACTGTAATTGATAGTCAACAAAACAAGTTATCTATCTCCGATGTGAGTAGATCTTACTCCCAGACTGATAGTCAACATACCTAGTTATCTACCTCTGATGTGAGTAGATCTCACTCCCAGACTGTAACTGATAGTCAACATACCTAGTTATCTACCTCTGATGTGAGCAGATCTCACTCCCAGACTGATAGTCAACATACCTAGTTATCTACCTCTGATGTGAGTAGATCTCACTCCCAGACTGTAACTGATAGTCAACATACCTAGTTATCTACCTCTGATGTGAGCAGATCTCACTCCCAGACTGACTGATAGTCAACATACCTAGTTATCTACCTCTGATGTGAGCAGGTCTCACTCCCAGACTGTAACTGATAGTCAACATACCTAGTTATCTACCTCTGATGTGAGCAGATCTCACTCCCAGACTGTAACTGATAGTCAACATACCTAGTTATCTACCTCTGATGTGAGCAGATCTCACTCCCAGACTGTAACTGATGGTCAACATACCTAGTTATCTACCTCTGATGTGAGCAGGTCTCACTCCCAGACTGATAGTCAACATACCTAGTTATCTACCTCTGATGTGAGCAGATCACACTCCCAGACTGATAGTCAACATACCTAGTTATCTACCTCTGATGTGAGTAGATCTCACTCCCAGACTGTGACTGATAGTCAACATACCTAGTAATCTACCTCTGATGTGAGCAGATCTCACTCCCAGACTGATAATCAACATACCTAGTTACCTACCTCTGATGTGAGTAGATCTCACTCCCAGACTGTAACTGATAGTCAACATACCTAGTTATCTACATCTGTTGTGAGCAGATCTCACTCCCAGACTGTAACTGATAGTCAACATACCTAGTTATCTACCTCTGATGTGAGCAGGTCTCACTCCCAGACTGATAGTCAACATACCTAGTTATCTACCTCTGATGTGAGCAGGTCTCACTCCCAGACTGATAGTCAACATACCTAGTTATCTACCTCTGATGTGAGCAGGTCTCACTCCCAGACTGTAACTGATAGTCAACATACCTAGTTATCTACCTCTGATGTGAGCAGATCTCACTCCCAGACTGACTGATAGTCAACATACCTAGTTATCTACCTCTGATGTGAGCAGGTCTCACTCCCAGACTGTAACTGATAGTCAACATACCTAGTTATCTACCTCTGATGTGAGCAGATCTCACTCCCAGACTGTAACTGATAGTCAACATACCTAGTTTTCTACCTCTGATGTGAGCAGGTCTCACTCCCAGACTGATAGTCAACATACCTAGTTATCTACCTCTGATGTGAGCTGATCTCACTCCCAGACTGTAACTGATAGTCAACATACCTAGTTATCTACCCCTGATGTGAGCAGATCTCACTCCCAGACTGTAACTGATAGTCAACATACCTAGTTATCTACCTCTGATATGAGCAGATCTCACTCCCAGACTGTAACTGATAGTCAACATACCTAGTTATCTACCTCTGATGTGAGCAGGTCTCACTCCCAGACTGTAACTGATAGTCAACATACCTAGTTATCTACCTCTGATATGAGCAGATCTCACTCCCAGACTGTAACTGATAGTCAACATACCTAGTTATCTACCTCTGATGTGAGCAGGTCTCACTCCCAGACTGTAACTGATAGTCAACATACCTAGTTATCTACCTCTGATGTGAGCAGGTCTCACTCCCAGACTGTAACTGATAGTCAACATACCTAGTTATCTACCTCTGATGTGAGCAGGTCTCACTCCCAGACTGTAACTGATTGTCAACATACCTAGTTATCTACCTCTGATGTGAGCTGATCTCACTCCCAGACTGTAACTGATAGTCAACATACCTAGTTATCTACCCCTGATGTGAGCAGATCTCACTCCCAGACTGTAACTGATAGTCAACATACCTAGTTATCTACCTCTGATGTGAGCAGATCTCACTCCCAGACTGATAGTCAACATACCTAGTTATCTACCTCTGATGTGAGCAGATCTCACTCCCAGACTGATAGTCAACATACCTAGTTATCTACCTCTGATGTGAGCTGATCTCACTCCCAGACTGTAACTGATAGTCAACATACCTAGTTATCTACCTCTGATGTGAGCAGATCTCACTCCCAGACTGTAACTGATAGTCAACATACCTAGTTATCTACCTCTGATGTGAGCAGATCTCACTCCCAGACTGATAGTCAACATACCTAGTTATCTACCTCTGATGTGAGCAGATCTCACTCCCAGACTGATAGTCAACATACCTAGTTATCTACCTCTGATGTGAGCTGATCTCACTCCCAGACTGTAACTGATAGTCAACATACCTAGTTATCTACCTCTGATGTGAGCAGATCTCACTCCCAGACTGTAACTGATAGTCAACATACCTAGTTATCTACCTCTGATGTGAGCAGATCTCACTCCCAGACTGATAGTCAACATACCTAGTTATCTACCTCTGATGTGAGCAGATCTCACTCCCAGACTGTAACTGATAGTCAACATACCTAGTTATCTACCTCTGATGTGAGCAGATCTCACTCCCAGACTGTAACTGATAGTCAACATACCTAGTTATCTACCTCTGATGTGAGCAGATCTCACTACCAGACTGTAATTGATAGTCAACAAACCAAGTTATCTATCTCCGATGTGAGTAGATCTTACTCCCAGACAGATAGTCAACATACCTAGTTATCTACCTCTGATATGAGCAGGTCTCACTCCCAGACTGGAACTGATAGTCAACATACCTAGTTATCTACCACTGATGTGAGCAGATCTCACTCCCAGACTGATAGTCAACATACCTAGTTATCTACCTCTGATGTGAGTAGATCTCACTCCCAGACTGTAACTGATAGTCAACATACCTAGTTATCTACCGCTAATGTGAGCAGATCTCACTCGCAGACTGACTGATAGTCAACATACCTAGTTATCTACCTCTGATGTGAGCAGGTCTCACTCCCAGACTGATAGTCAACATACCTAGTTATCTACCTCTGATGTGAGCAGATCACACTCCCAGACTGATAGTAAACATACCTAGTTATCTACCTCTGATGTGAGTAGATCTCACTCCCAGACTGTGACTGATAGTCAACATACCTAGTAATCTACCTCTGATGTGAGCAGATCTCACTCCCAGACTGATAATCAACATACCTAGTTATCTACCTCTGATGTGAGTAGATCTCACTCCCAGACTGTAACTGATAGTCAACATACCTAGTTATCTACCTCTGTTGTGAGCAGATCTCACTCCCAGACTGTAACTGATAGTCAACATACCTAGTTATCTACCTCTGATGTGAGCAGGTCTCACTCCCAGACTGATAGTCAACATACCTAGTTATCTACCTCTGATGTGAGCAGGTCTCACTCCCAGACTGATAGTCAACATACCTAGTTATCTACCTCTGATGTGAGCAGGTCTCACTCCCAGACTGTAACTGATAGTCAACATACCTAGTTATCTACCTCTGATGTGAGCAGATCTCACTCCCAGACTGACTGATAGTCAACATACCTAGTTATCTACCTCTGATGTGAGCAGGTCTCACTCCCAGACTGTAACTGATAGTCAACATACCTAGTTATCTACCTCTGATGTGAGCAGATCTCACTCCCAGACTGTAACTGATAGTCAACATACCTAGTTATCTACCTCTGATGTGAGCAGATCTCACTCCCAGACTGTAACTGATAGTCAACATACCTAGTTATCTACCTCTGATGTGAGCAGGTCTCACTCCCAGACTAATAGTCAACATACCTAGTTATCTACCTCTGATGTGAGCAGATCACACTCCCAGACTGATAGTCAACATACCTAGTTATCTACCTCTGATGTGAGTAGATCTCACTCCCAGACTGTGACTGATAGTCAACATACCTAGTAATCTACCTCTGATGTGAGCAGATCTCACTCCCAGACTGATAATCAACATACCTAGTTATCTACCTCTGATGTGAGTAGATCTCACTCCCAGACTGTAACTGATAGTCAACATACCTAGTTTTCTACCTCTGATATGAGCAGATCTCACTCCCAGACTGTAACTGATAGTCAACATACCTAGTTATCTACCTCTGATGTGAGCAGGTCTCACTCCCAGACTATAACTGATAGTCAACATACCTAGTTATCTACCTCTGATGTGAGCAGGTCTCACTCCCAGACTGTAACTGATAGTCAACATACCTAGTTATCTACCTCTGATGTGAGCAGGTCTCACTCCCAGACTGTAACTGATAGTCAACATACCTAGTTATCTACCTCTGATGTGAGCAGATCTCACTCCCAGACTGATAGTCAACATACCTAGTTATCTACCTCTGATGTGAGCAGATCACACTCCCAGACTGTAACTGATAGTCAACATACCTAGTTATCTACCTCTGATGTGAGCAGATCTCACTCCCAGACTGATAGTCAACATACCTAGTTATCTACCTCTGATGTGAGCAGATCTCACTCCCAGACTGATAGTCAACATACCTAGTTATCTACCTCTGATGTGAGCAGATCTCACTCCCAGACTGTAACTGATAGTCAACATACCTAGTTATATACCTCTGATGTGAGCAGATCTCACTACCAGACTGTAATTGATAGTCAACAAACCAAGTTATCTATCTCCGATGTGAGTAGATCTTACTCCCAGACTGATAGTCAACATACCTAGTTATCTACCTCTGATGTGAGTAGATCTCACTCCCAGACTGTAACTGATAGTCAACATACCTAGTTATCTACCTCTGATGTGAGCAGATCTCACTCCCAGACTGTAACTGATAGTCAACATACCTAGTTTTCTACCTCTGATGTGAGCAGGTCTCACTCCCAGACTGATAGTCAACATACCTAGTTATCTACCTCTGATGTGAGCTGATCTCACTCCCAGACTGTAACTGATAGTCAACATACCTAGTTATCTACCTCTGATGTGAGCAGATCTCACTCCCAGACTGACTGATAGTCAACATACCTAGTTATCTACCTCTGATGTGAGCAGGTCTCACTCCCAGACTGTAACTGATAGTCAACATACCTAGTTATCTACCTCTGATGTGAGCAGGTCTCACTCCCAGACTGATAGTCAACATACCTAGTTATCTACCTCTGATGTGAGCAGATCACACTCCCAGACTGATAGTCAACATACCTAGTTATCTACCTCTGATGTGAGTAGATCTCACTCCCAGACTGTGACTGATAGTCAACATACCTAGTAATCTACCTCTGATGTGAGCAGATCTCACTCCCAGACTGATAATCAACATACCTAGTTATCTACCTCTGATGTGAGTAGATCTCACTCCCAGACTGTAACTGATAGTCAACATACCTAGTTATCTACCTCTGTTGTGAGCAGATCTCACTCCCAGACTGTAACTGATAGTCAACATACCTAGTTATCTACCTCTGATGTGAGCAGGTCTCACTCCCAGACTGATAGTCAACATACCTAGTTATCTACCTCTGATGTGAGCAGGTCTCACTCCCAGACTGATAGTCAACATACCTAGTTATCTACCTCTGATGTGAGCAGGTCTCACTCCCAGACTGTAACTGATAGTCAACATACCTAGTTATCTACCTCTGATGTGAGCAGATCTCACTCCCAGACTGACTGATAGTCAACATACCTAGTTATCTACCTCTGATGTGAGCAGGTCTCACTCCCAGACTGTAACTGATAGTCAACATACCTAGTTATCTACCTCTGATGTGAGCAGATCTCACTCCCAGACTGTAACTGATAGTCAACATACCTAGTTATCTACCTCTGATGTGAGTAGATCTCACTCCCAGACTGTGACTGATAGTCAACATACCTAGTAATCTACCTCTGATGTGAGCAGATCTCACTCCCAGACTGATAATCAACATAACTAGTTATCTACCTCTGATGTGAGTAGATCTCACTCCCAGACTGTAACTGATAGTCAACATACCTAGTTATCTACCTCTGTTGTGAGCAGATCTCACTCCCAGACTGTAACTGATAGTCAACATACCTAGTTATCTACCTCTGATGTGAGCAGGTCTCACTCCCAGACTGATAGTCAACATACCTAGTTATCTACCTCTGATGTGATCAGATCTCACTCCCAGACTGTAACTGATAGTCAACATACCTAGTTATCTACCTCTGATGTGAGCAGGTCTCACTCCCAGACTGTGACTGATAGTCAACATACCTAGTTATCTACCTCTGATGTGAGTAGATCTCACTCCCAGACTATAACTGATAGTCAACATACCTAGTTATCTACCTGTGATGTGATCAGGTCTCACTCCCAGACTGTAACTGATAGTCAACATACCTAGTTATCTACCTCTGATGTGATCAGATCTCATTCCCAGACTGTAACTGATAGTCAACATACCTAGTTATCTACCTCTGATGTGAGCAGATCTCACTCCCAGACTGTAACTGATAGTCAACATACCTAGTTATCTACCTCTGATGTGAGCAGGTCTCACTCCCAGACTGTAACTGATAGTCAACATACCTAGTTATCTACCTCTGATGTGAGCAGATCTCACTCCCAGACTGATAGTCAACATACCTAGTTATCTACCTCTGATGTGAGCAGATCACACTCCCAGACTGTAACTGATAGTCAACATACCTAGTTATCTACCTCTGATGTGAGCAGATCTCACTCCCAGACTGATAGTCAACATACCTAGTTATCTACCTCTGATGTGAGCAGATCTCACTCCCAGACTGATAGTCAACATACCTAGTTATCTACCTCTGATGTGAGCAGATCTCACTCCCAGACTGTAACTGATAGTCAACATACCTAGTTATATACCTCTGATGTGAGCAGATCTCACTACCAGACTGTAATTGATAGTCAACAAACCAAGTTATCTATCTCCGATGTGAGTAGATCTTACTCCCAGACTGATAGTCAACATACCTAGTTATCTACCTCTGATGTGAGTAGATCTCACTCCCAGACTGTAACTGATAGTCAACATACCTAGTTATCTACCTCTGTTGTGAGCAGATCTCACTCCCAGACTGTAACTGATAGTCAACATACCTAGTTATCTACCTCTGATGTGAGCAGATCTCACTCCCAGACTGTAACTGATAGTCAACATACCTAGTTATCTACCTCTGATGTGAGCAGGTCTCACTCCCAGACTGATAGTCAACATACCTAGTTATCTACCTCTGATGTGAGCAGATCTCACTCCCAGACTGATAGTCAACATACCTAGTTATCTACCTCTGATGTGAGCAGATCTCACTCCCAGACTGATAGTCAACATACCTAGTTATCTACCTCTGATGTGAGCAGATCTCACTCCCAGACTGTAACTGATAGTCAACATACCTAGTTATATACCTCTGATGTGAGCAGATCTCACTACCAGACTGTAATTGATAGTCAACAAACCAAGTTATCTATCTCCGATGTGAGTAGATCTTACTCCCAGACTGATAGTCAACATACCTAGTTATCTACCTCTGATGTGAGTAGATCTCACTCCCAGACTGTAACTGATAGTCAACATACCTAGTTATCTACCTCTGTTGTGAGCAGATCTCACTCCCAGACTGTAACTGATAGTCAACATACCTAGTTATCTACCTCTGATGTGAGCAGATCTCACTCCCAGACTGTAACTGATAGTCAACATACCTAGTTATCTACCTCTGATGTGAGCAGGTCTCACTCCCAGACTGATAGTCAACATACCTAGTTATCTACCTCTGATGTGAGCAGATCACACTCCCAGACTGATAGTCAACATACCTAGTTATCTACCTCTGATGTGAGTAGATCTCACTCCCAGACTGTGACTGATAGTCAACATACCTAGTAATCTACCTCTGATGTGAGCAGATCTCACTCCCAGACTGATAATCAACACACCTAGTTATCTACCTCTGATGTGAGTAGATCTCACTCCCAGACTGTAACTGATAGTCAACATACCTAGTTATCTACCTCTGTTGTGAGCAGATCTCACTCCCAGACTGTAACTGATAGTCAACATACCTAGTTATCTACCTCTGATGTGAGCAGGTCTCACTCCCAGACTGATAGTCAACATACCTAGTTATCTACCTCTGATGTGAGCAGGTCTCACTCCCAGACTGATAGTCAACATACCTAGTTATCTACCTCTGATGTGAGCAGGTCTCACTCCCAGACTGTAACTGATAGTCAACATACCTAGTTATCTACCTCTGATGTGAGCAGATCTCACTCCCAGACTGACTGATAGTCAACATACCTAGTTATCTACCTCTGATGTGAGCAGGTCTCACTCCCAGACTGTAACTGATAGTCAACATACCTAGTTATCTACCTCTGATGTGAGCAGATCTCACTCCCAGACTGTAACTGATAGTCAACATACCTAGTTATCTACCTCTGATGTGAGCAGATCTCACTCCCAGACTGTAACTGATAGTCAACATACCTAGTTATCTACCTCTGATGTGAGCAGGTCTCACTCCCAGACTGATAGTCAACATACCTAGTTATCTACCTCTGATGTGAGCAGATCACACTCCCAGACTGATAGTCAACATACCTAGTTATCTACCTCTGATGTGAGTAGATCTCACTCCCAGACTGTGACTGATAGTCAACATACCTAGTAATCTACCTCTGATGTGAGCAGATCTCACTCCCAGACTGATAATCAACATACCTAGTTATCTACCTCTGATGTGAGTAGATCTCACTCCCAGACTGTAACTGATAGTCAACATACCTAGTTATCTACCTCTGTTGTGAGCAGATCTCACTCCCAGACTGTAACTGATAGTCAACATACCTAGTTATCTACCTCTGATGTGAGCAGGTCTCACTCCCAGACTGATAGTCAACATACCTAGTTATCTACCTCTGATGTGATCAGATCTCACTCCCAGACTGTAACTGATAGTCAACATACCTAGTTATCTACCTCTGATGTGAGCAGGTCTCACTCCCAGACTGTGACTGATAGTCAACATACCTAGTTATCTACCTCTGATGTGAGTAGATCTCACTCCCAGACTATAACTGATAGTCAACATACCTAGTTATCTACCTGTGATGTGATCAGGTCTCACTCCCAGACTGTAACTGATAGTCAACATACCTAGTTATCTACCTCTGATGTGATCAGATCTCATTCCCAGACTGTAACTGATAGTCAACATACCTAGTTATCTACCTCTGATGTGAGCAGATCTCACTCCCAGACTGTAACTGATAGTCAACATACCTAGTTAACTACCTCTGATGTGAGCAGATCTCACTCCCAGACTGTAACTGATAGTCAACATACCTAGTTATCTACCTCTGATGTGATCAGATCTCACTCCCAGCACTGAGGTGAATTAACTTTTGTTCTATCTGCACAAGACTACTGGAGAAATGGATATTTATCATTTTATTTTTTCTCTCCCTTTTGCTGTTTTTACCTGCAGTGAAGACAGTGAGCTTTGTTGTTTCTTTGTCTGGCAGTTATCTTTGTAATGCTTCACTATTCTCACTCAGTCATTTAAATCTATATGAAGGTCTGACAGTTATCTTTGTTATGCTCCACTATTCTCACTCAATCATTTAAATCTATATGGAGGTCTGACAGTTATCTTTGTTATGCTTCACTATTCTCACTCAGTCATTTAAATCTACATGGAGGTCTGACAGTTATCTTTGTTATGCTTCACTATTCTCACTCAACCATTTCAATCTATATGGAGGTCTGACAGTTATCTTTGTTATGCTCCACTATTCTCACTCAATCATTTCAATATGTCTCACTCAGCTTTGGTTTCTTCTCAGTTTTACTAGAGTTTTTACTATTGTTGTTTAGTTCGTAGTACTTTCTGTTCTATATTCCACTTTGTCGTTGTCTATAGTTTCATTCAATGCTGAGGGGTTAAGAAATCATGTAAAGCACAATGCCTTATTTTTATATTGCCAAACCGCTTAAAACAGATATACGTCAACTTCTGCAGATCTCAGTGGGGAAATTATTTCTGTCTCTCTCATGGTTCTGAACTCTCTGCAGGAGTCACCACTCTAATGAATCATTTCAATGGAAGTATTTTACACTCAGACTGGGACCCTGTTGGTCACTTTCTTTGTCTTGTCATCAACTGTAACATCATCATCATTATTACCAACATTTATTGGTTCAATTCCAAACTTGAAAATGATCAATGACTGGAATCTTTGGAAAAGCGTATTCTCCATTGGCTAACCAAGTTCCTTAATGCTTTACTTATAGTAGGTGGGGATTCTAATATTTCTCTGAATAATTTAATTGAAAGATGAGAGTCCACTTCTACGAATATAAGTTTGAGGCAGTTTATGGAAAGGATTGATTTTATAGATATTTGGAGAGTAAAGTGTCCTAATGACTAGTCTTCCACTTGGAGTAATAAGACCCAATCCAGACAATCACCACAGATCTTTGGTTGTTGTCTAAATGTTTTGATAAACGGGCTATTTATTGTATCATCCTGGACACTACCCTTTCTGACCATAGAGCTGTTTACATTGACATTACACTGTTTATCTCTGATAATGGCCCTTACTGATCATAGAGCTGTTTACATTGCCATTACACTGTTTATCTCTGATAATGGCCCTGGCAGAGCATCCTATTGGAAGCTTAAGAGCTCTATATTAAAACATGAGTTGGTCCAGATGGAGATAAACAATGTAATTACACACTTCTGGAACAACGCTATGAATAACAATTCATGCCGTAATAACTGGGAGCTTTTTAAGGTTGGAAAATATGCAAGAAACTCCCATGTTATTGTTGCCAAGACCAGGAGAGCTGAAGAAGAAAGTGTAATTACAAAGATCAAATGTTCAAAAGCCTGTTGAAAGTCTTTCAGAGGAGGACACATCTGTTCTGTTTGATCTACAACACCAGTTGGATGATATGTATGAACTGAAAGCAGACGGAATCGTTGTCACATGTAGGAAGAAATTGGAGGAGGGTGGACAATTATTGTTTTTTTTCAGGTTATAAAAATACCACTCTAAAAATAATACAATTCAGCAATTAAATATGACTGGTCTCATAACAGATGACCCCACATTAATCTCCATCTTTAGTTACAACTACTACAGTATTGTGAGGTGTCCTCAACTCTTTGTTTTGATTGTCTGGGGGATGTGAAATCAGTTGGTGAGGCTGACAGGGAACAGTGTGATGACCCTATTATAGTTGAACACATCATTTATTCTATTGAACACCTTAAAATAATGAGTCTCCTGGGACTGATGGTATATCTGCTGAGTTTTACAGAACTGTTTCTCAACAGTTAGACCCTTTTCTGTTGGAGGTCTCCTGGGACTGATGGTGTATCTGCTGAGTTTTACATAACTGTTTCTCAACAGTTAGTCCCTTTTCTGTTGGTCTTTTCTGAAAGCATTGTAAATAATGCTCTCCCTCCCAGTTTGACTCAAGGTCTGACTACATTAATACCCCGAGACCTGTAAATGTATTAAACTGTGAAATAGGATCACTTTGTAAATGTATTAAACTGTGATAGTGATAGAGGATCACTTTGTAAATGTATTAAACTGTGAAATGGCTTTCACTTCAGCAGTAATAAATTCATGAACTTCTTTGAGGAAAAGATCATGATCATTAGATAGCAAATTACGGACTCCTCTTTAAATCTGCGTATTCCTCCAGGGCTTAGCTCTCCTGGATCTGCACAGCTCTGCCAGGGCCTGGGATCGGGAGAGACACTTAAGTGTTTTAGTACTATATCTCTTGACACAATGATGAAAAAAATCATGGCCTCTAAACCTTCAAGCTGCATACTGGATCCTATTCCAACTAAACTGCTGAAAGAGCTGCTTCATGTGCTTGGCCCTCCTATGTTGAACATAATAAACGGCTCTCTATCCACCGGATGTGTACCAAACTCACTAAAAGTGGCAGTAATAAAGCCTCTCTTGAAAAAGCCAAACCTTGACCCGGAAAATATAAAAAACTATCGGCCTATATCGAATCTTCCATTCCTCTCAAAAAAAATTGAAAAAGCTGTTGCGCAGCAACTCACTGCCTTCCTGAAGACAAACAATGTATACGAAATGCTTCAGTCTGATTTTAGACCCCATCATAGCACTGAGACTGCACTTGTGAAGGTGGTAAATTACCTTTTAATGGCGTCAGACCGAGGCTCTGCATCTGTCCTCGTGCTACTAGACCTTAGTGCTGCCTTTGACACCATCGATCACCACATTCTTTTGGAGAGACTGGAAACCCAAATTGGTCTACAAGGACAAGTTCTGGCCTGGTTTAGATCTTATCTGTCGGAAAGATATCAGTTTGTCTCTGTGAATGGTTTGTCCTCTGACAAATCAACTGTACATGTCGGTGTTCCTCAAGGTTCCGTTTTAGGACCACTATTGTTTTCACTATATATTTTACCTCTTGGGGATGGTATTCGAAAACATAATGTTAACTTCCACTGCTATGCGGATGACACACAGCTGTACATTTCAATGAAACATGGTGAAGCCCCAAAATTGCCCTCGCTAGAAGCCTGTGTTTCAGACATAAGGAAGTGGATGCCTGAAAACTTTCTACTTTTAAACTCGGACAAAACAGAGATGCTTGTTCTAGGTCCCAAGAAACAAAGAGATCTTCTGTTAAATCTGACAATTAATCTTGATGGTTGTAAAGTCGTCTCAAATAAAACTGTGAAGGACCTCGGCGTTACTCTTGAAACTGATCTCTCTTTTGACGAACATGTCAAGACTGTTTCAAGGACAGCTTTTTTCCATCTACGTAACATTGCAAAAATCAAACATTTTCTGTCCATAAATGTATTCAACTGTGATAGAGGATCACTATGTAAATGTATTAAACTGTGATATAGGATCACTTTGTAATTGTATTAAACTGTGATAGGGATAGAGGATCACTTTGTAAATGTATTAAACTGTGATAGAGGATCACTTTGTAACTGTATTAAACTGGGCATTTGACCAATTCCAGCCCCTTTCCTCCTGGGGATACTTTTTGAGAAGCTCAGTTCTAAGATACTCAGTTCTGGTGACCAAATAAAAGTACATTCTACTCCAAAATATATCAAAATAAAATGATGCTGACACCATCTAAAATATAATTTCCACCTCCAGAAATGAGCCCAATAAGATATTGTTAAAAATGTTGAATGATTTTTACATATTGGACCATATAACCTGTAGAGATGGTATATTATCTGCTATTAGCAATAAGCATTATCACCTGTATCAACTGATGCAGCATAGTGGCTATAAATACATAGGCTGGAGCATGGGGTTTGTCTATCTGCATTATCACCTGTATCAACTGATGCAGCATAGTGGCTATAAATACATAGGCTGAAGCATGGGGTTTGTCTGTTTACATTATCACCTGTATCAACTGATGCAGCATAGTGTCTATAAATGCATAGGCTGAAGCATGGGGTTTGTCTATCTACATTATCACCTGTATCAACAGATGCAGCATAGTGTCTATAAATACATAGGCTGAAGCATGATGGGGTTTGTCTATCTGCATTATCACCTGTATCAACTGATGCAGCATAGTGTCTATAAATACATAGGCTGAAGCATGGGGTTTGTTTCAACTGATGCAACATAGTGGCTACAAATACTGGTCTGATAAACACTAACAACCCAACCACTAGGAGGTGTCCACATGGTCTGATAAACACTCCTAACAACCCAATCATTAGGAGGTGTCCACATGGTCTGGATTAGGTTTATCATACTACTATGTCTGACTCTGTAAAACAACACATTACACTGCACCTATCATACTACTATGGCTGACCCTGTAAAACAACACATTACACTGCACCTATCATACTACTATGGCTGACCCTGTAAAACAACACATTACACTGCACCTATCATACTACTATGACTGACCCTGTAAAACAACAGTGTAACACATTACACTGAACCAATCTGATGTCTGTGACAATCCAACATTTTATAAGCTAACCAACATAAAGAAAATTACAGCATTGTTTTATTTTATTACAACAGTTAATTTAACAATGCTGGTTATAAACCTTGTTGACATTCATCAGAGGACACCTTGACTTGCATTACCCTCTCACATCAGAAAAATATTCTCATGAAATCACATGACTTATAGTTAGAGAAAAGGATCCCTGTAAACACGGCCTGCTACAAGCAGGAAACAAGTTATGGACCAGCCAGAAATGTGACATATCTGTTTAACAGTTACCCTGAAAGATGCATGTTACAACTATCTTGTCATCTCTTTGGCCAACCACAATGGAATATTCTAGTCTTTAAGGGCATGAACTGTCAGAACAGGTTTCAGCAAAGTATGGAGTCATTGTTTTCAGGAAGGTGTAACCATGGCGATAGGGGAGACAGGAGGCAGACTAAGGGCAAGGGAAGCCACCTGAACTACTGCCCTACAGTGACAAAGAGCAGTTTACACAAACAGCAAGCTGAACTACTGTCCTACAAAGACAAACAGCCACCTGAACTACTGTCCTACAAAGACAAACAGCAACTACACAATCAGCCACCTGAACTACTGTCCTACAAAGACAAACAGTATCTACACAAAGAGCCACCTGAACTACTGTCCTACAAAGACAAAGAGCATCTACACAAACAGCCACCTGAACTACTGTCCTACAAAGACAAAGAGCATCTACACAAACAGCCACCTGAACTACTGTCCTACAAAGACAAACAGCATCTACACAAAGAGCCACCTGAACTACTGTCCTACAAAGACAAACAGCATCTACACAACTTGGCCAAGATAGAGCAGAGCAGTGCGACACAAAGAACACAGAGTTACACATGTGATAAACAAACGTACAGTCAATAACACAATAGAAAAGTCTGTATACAGTTTGTGCAAATGAAGTAAGATTAGGGAGGTAAGGCAATAAATAGGTCATAGCGGCGAAATAATTACAATTTAGCAATTTAACACTGGAGTGATAGATGTGCAGAAGATGAATGAGCAAGTAGAGATACTGGGGTGCAAAGGAGAAGAAAGAAAATAACAATACGGGGGATGGGGTAGTTGGGTGGGCTATTTACAGATGGGCTATGTACAGGTGCAATGATCGGTAAGCTGCTCTGACAGCTGATGTTTAAAGTTAGTGAGGGAGATATAAGATAATTTGGGGCTTTACCTAGCAAAGACTTATAGATGACCTGGAGCCAGTGGGTTTGGCGACAAATATGAAGCGAGGGCCAGCCAAAGAGAGCGTACAGGTCGCAGTGGTGGGTAGTATATGGGGCTTTGGTGACAAGGTGGATGGCACTGTGGTAGACTGCATCCAATTTGCTGAGTAGAGTGTTGGAGGCTATTTTGTAAATGACATCGCTGAAGTCAAGGATCGGTAGGATAGTCAGTTTTACGAGGGTATTTTTGGCAGCATGAGAGAAGGACGCTTTGTTGCGAAATAGGAAGATAATTCTAGATTTTATTTTGGATTGAAGATGCTTAATGTGAGTCTGGAAGGAGACTTTACAGTCTAACCAGACACCTAGGTATTTGTAGTTGTCCACATATTCTAAGTCAGAACCATCCAGAATAGTGATGCTAGATGGGTGGGAGGGTGAGGGCAGCGATTGGCTGAACGTATGCATTTAGTTTAACTTGCATTTAAGAGCTGTTGGAGGCCACGGAAGGAGTGTTGTATGGCATTGAAGCTCGTCTGGAGGTTTGTTAACAAAGTATCCTAAGAAGGGCCAGAAGTATACAGAATGGTGTCGTCTGCGTAGAGGTGGATCAGAGAATACCAGCAACAAGAGCGACATCATTGATGAATACAGAGAAAATAGTCGGCCCTAAAATTGAACCCTGTGGCACCCCCATAGAGACTGCCAGAGGTCCGGACAACAGGCCCTCCGATTTGACACACTGAACTCTATTTGAGAAGTTGTTGGTGAATCAGGCGGGGCAGTCATTTGAGAAACCAAGTCTGCTGAGTCTGCCGATAATGTAAGGGTCCTTTGTGTAGCTTGTGTAGAGAGTCAGGTGCAGTACAGCAGAATTGAGAAATCAACGTACTTTCCTCAAAAAGACAAATATACAAAGTAACATTTTGAGGAAGTCGTGACAGTACCCGCGCTTGACGCGCGGCTCCAGCAGCTAGCCGACACCGACCTCGGGGACGACCCAGAGGACGAAGCGCAGGGTGATCCGAATGGAGACGGTGGAAATCCCACAGCAACGAAGGGTCCAGGACGTCCTCCACCGGCACCCAGCATCTCTCCTCCGGACCGTACCCCTCCCACTCCACGAGAAACTGAAGGCCCCTCGCCCGACGCCTCGAGTCCAGGATGGCTTGAACAGCATACGCAGGAGCCCCCTCGATGTCCAGAGGGAGCGGAGGAACCTCCCGCACTTCAGCTTCCTGGAGTGGACCAGCCACCACCGGCCTGAGGAGAGATATATGGAACGAGGGATTAATACGATAATCTGGGGGGAGCTGTAACCTGTAGCATACCTTGTTCAGTCTCCTAAGGGCTTTAAATGGACCCACAAACCGCGGACCCAGCTTCCGGCAGGGCAGGCGGAGGGGCAGGTTTCGGATCGAGAGCCAGAGCTGATCCTCCAGTGCGAACACCGGGGCCTCGCTGCGGTGGCGGTCGGCGCTCGCTTTTTGCCACCTCAAGGCCCGTTGTAGGTGCACATGGGCGGCGTCCCAGGTCTCCTCCCAGCACTTAAACCATTCGTCCACCACAGGAGCTTCGATCTGGCTCTGATGCCAGGGTGCCAGAACTGGCTGATACCCAGTACGCACTGGAAAGGAGAGAGGTTATTGGAGGAGTGGCGGAGTGAGTTTTGGGCCATCCTTGCCCAGGAGATGAACACCGCCCACTCCCCCGGCCGGTCCTGGCAATATGACCACAGAAACCTACCCACATCCTGGTTTAATCTCTCCACCTGCCCATTACTCTCGGGGTGAAAACCTGAGGTGAGGCTGACCGAGACCCCCAGTTGTTCCATGAATGCTCTCCGGACCCTGGACGTGAACTTGGGACCCTGATCAGAAACTATGTCCTCAGGCACCCCGTAGTGCTGGAAGACGTGTGTGAACAAGGCCTCCGCAGTCCATAGGGAGACCGGGTAAAGGGAGGAGATGGCCGGACTTAGAAAACCGATCCCTAATGACCAGGATCGTGGCGTTGCCCCGTGAGGTAGGAAGATCCGTATGGAAATCCACCGACAGATGCCACCACGGCCATTGTGGAACGGTAGGGTTTGTAATTTCCCTCTGGGCAGGTGCCTGGGAGCCTTGCACTGGGCGCACACCGAGCAGGAGGAAACATAAACCCTCACGTCCTTAGCTAAAGTGGGCCACCAGTACACTTTAGCAACACACCGTCCGACCGATGCCAGGATGACCAGAGGAGAGTGACGTATGGGCCCAATAGATCAAACGGTCGCGGACAGCAGACGGAACGTACAGGCACCCAGCTGGACACTGTGGGGGAGTGGGCTCTGTGCGTAACGCCCGCTCGATGTCCGTGTCCAGGTCCCACACCACCGGTGCCACCAGGCAAGAGGCCAGAAGTATGGGAGTTTAATCCATGGACCGCTCCTCTGTGTCATACATCCGGGACAGTGCGTCTGGCTTAGCGTTCTGGGAACCTGGTCTGTAGGATAGAGTGAAAACAAAACGGGTTAAGAACATAGCCCAACTTGCCTGGCGAGGGTTCAGTCTCCTCGCCGCCCGGATGTACTCCAGATTGCGGTTGTCAGTCCAGATAAGAAAAGGGTGTTTAGTCCCCTCAAGCCAATGTCTCCATGCCTTTAGAGCCTTGACTACAGCCAACAGTTCCCGGTCCCCCACATCATAGTTTCGCTCCGCCGGGCTGAGTTTCTTTGAAAAGAAAGCACAGGGGCGGAGCTTTGATGGCGTGCCCAAGCGTTGAGAGAGCACGGCTCCTATCCCAGCCTCGGACGCGTCCACCTCCACTATGAACGCCAAAGAGGGATCCGGATGAGCCAGCACGGGAGCCGAGGTAAACAGAGCCTTCAGGTGACCAAAAGCCATGTCCGCCTCAGCCGACCACTGCAACCGCACCGGTCCCCCCTTCAGCAGTGAGATAATGGGAGCCGCAAACCAACCAAAACCCCAGATAAACCTTCGGTAGTAGTTGGAAAACCCTAGAAACCGCTGCACTTCCTTTACTGTGGTTGGAGTCGGCCAATTATGCATGGCTGAAATGTGGTCACTCTCCATCTCCACCCCTGACGTGGAAATGCGGTACCCTAGGAAGGATACAGACTGTTGGAAGAACAGGCATTTCTCAGCCTTGACGTACAGGTCATGGCTCCAACAGTCGATCAAGCACCCTGCGCACCAGGGACACATGCTTGGCGCGTGTAGCGGAGTATATCAGAATGTCGTCGATATACACCACTACACCCTGCCCGTGCAGGTCCCGGAAAATCTTGTCAACAAAGGCCTGGAAGACTGATGGAGAATTCATCAACCCGTACGGCATGACGAGGTACTCATAGTGCCCTGAGGTGGTACTAAATGCTGTCTTCCACTCGTCCCCCTCCCGGATACGCACCAGGTTGTAAGCGCTCCTGATATCCAATTTTGTGAAGAAGCGCGCCCCGTGCATTGACTCAATCGCACTGGCGATGAGAGGCAGTGGGTAGCTGTACCTCACAGTGATCTGATTGATACCTCAATAGTCAATACACGGGCGCAGACCCCCATCCTTCTTCTTCACAAAAAAATAAACTCGAGGAGGCAGGTGAAGTGGAGGGCCGAATGTATCCCCGCCCCAGGGATTCGGAGACATATGTTTCCATATCCACCGTCTCCTCCTGTGACAGAGGATACACGTAACTCCTGGGAAGTGCTGCATCTACCAGGAGATTTATCGCACAATCCCCCAGTCGATGAGGTGGTAATTTAGTCGCCCTCTTCTTACAGAAGGCGAGAGCCAAATCGGCATATTCTGAGGGGATGCGCACGGTGGAGACCTGGTATAGACTTTCCACCGTAGTCGTAAAAATGGAAACCCCCACACACCTCCCTGAGCACTCTCCTGACCACCCCTTGAGAGCCCTCTGTTGCCACGAAATAGTGGGGTCATGACAGGCCAACCAGGGTAAGCCCAGCACCACGGGAAACGCAGGAGAATCAATAAGGAACAGACTGATTCTCTCCTTATGACCCTCCTGTGTAACCATTTCTAGTGGAGCGGTGGCCTCCCTAATCAGCCCTGACCCTAATGGTCGACTATCTAGGGCATGCACAGGGAAGGGCATATCTACAGGAACAAGGGGGATCCCTAAACTATGGGCAAATGAACGGTCAATAAAATTCTCAGCTGCGCCTGAATCTACTAGCGCCTTATGCTGGGAATGCGGGGAAAACTCAGGAAATGTAATGAACACATACATGTGAGTAACAGGGGGCTCTGGGTGAGCCTGGTGCCGACTCACCCAGGGTGACACGATAGGGCCCTGCCTGCTGCCTCGACTCCCTGAGGACCCCCCCCAGCACCGACCAGCAGTGTGCCCTCTGCGGCCACAGATGGTGCAGGGATTGGCCCCTCCTCCGGTCACCCTAAGTGCAGCACCTCCCAACTCCATGGGTGTCGGAGTGGAGGTGCTGGGGGATGGAACTGACAGGCCCCGAACCGGACGTCCGCGGGCAGTCAGCATGTTGTCCAGCCGGATGGACAGGTCCACCAGCTGGTCCAATGTGAGGGTGGTGTCTCGGCAGGCCAACTCCCGACGGACGTCTTCGCGCAGACTGCACCGGTACTGATCGATCAGGGCCCTGTCGTTCCATCTCGGGCTGGCGGACAGGGTCCGGAAGTCCAAGGCGAAATGCTGAGCGCTCCTCGTCCCCGACCTCAGGTGGAGTAGACATTCCAACTCTGCGTAATGGTCCAACGCGGCGTCTCCCTCACTCCATGCTGCATTAGCCCACTCCAGGGCTTTGCCTGAGAGGCAGGAGATGAGGGCGGACACGCTCTCATGCCCCGAAGGAGCCGGGTGGACAGTCACCAGGTAGACACCAGGTAGAGCTCCATCTGGAGTAGAAACCCCTGGCATCCGGCAGCCGTCCCATCATACTCCCTCGGGAGCTCGAGTCGAATCCCGCTGGGACCGGGTGAAGGAGGGGTCGACAGTGGGACCTGCTGTAGTGGGGCTGGTGGAGGCGCTGGAAAACATCCTCCTCTCTCCCAATGATGCATCGTCTGCAGCACTTGATCCATGGCGGTGCCCAGACGTTGCAACATGGTCGTGTGCCGCTGAACGCGCTCCTCCACTGCAATATAGAGGGCATCTGCTCCTTCTGACTCCATTCTTCGGGTGAGTGATTCTGTAAGGGTCCTGTGTGTAGCTGGTGTAGAGAGTCAGGCGCGGGACAGCAGAATTGAGTAATCAACGTACTTTACTCAAAAAGACAAATACACAAAGTAATCACTCACAATCACTCACAAACACAACATGGGGAACAGAGGGTTAAATAATAAACAAGTAATTGGTTGAGTGAAGCCAGGTGTTTGAAACAAAGACAGAACAAATGGAAAATGAAAAGTGGATCGGCGGTGGCGAGAAAGCCGGTGACTTCGAACGCCGAACGACGCCCGAACAAGGAGAGGGACCAACTTCGGCGGAAGTTGTGACAGATAAGAATGCGGTGATTGACAGAGTCGAAAGCCTTGCCCAGGTCGATGAATACGGCCGCACAGTATTGTCTTTTATCGATGGCGGTTATGATATCGTTTAGTACCTTGAGCGTGGCTGAGGTGCACCCGTGACCAGCTCGAAACCGGTTTGCATAGCGGAGAAGGTACGGTGGTATTCGAAATGGTCGGTGATCTGTTTGTTGGCTTTTGAAAACTTTGGAAAGGCAGGGTAGGATAGATATAGGTCTGTAACAGTTTGGGTCTAGAGTGTCATCCCCTTTTGAAGAGGGGGATGACCGCGGCAGCTTTCCAGTCTTTAGGGATTCTCAGACAATACGAAAGAGAGGTTGAACATCATAGTTACATGTATGTAGTTGTGTTTTCATGTTTTGAATGTTGTATTGTTTTCATATTTTGAATGTTGTATCACCCTCACTGGTGATGGAGAGAGACACAGACAAGACACAGAGACAGCAACAGAAGAATAGGATGTGAGAGAGAGACACCAGAAACAGCAACAGATGACACGGAGAAAGCGAAGGCAGAGGAGGGGAGTGTACAGTAGACTGTATTACTTATAGCTGCTATAGGGATTTGAATTACTGTGTGTGTGTGTGTGTGTGTGTGTGTGTGTGTGTGTGTGTGTGTGTGTGTGTGTGTGTGTGTGTGTGTGTGTGTGTGTGTGTGTGTGTGTGTGTGTGTGTGTGCGTGCGTGCGTGTGTGTCTGTGTGGACGTGTTTAACTATTCTTGTGGGGGCCAGAAGTCCCTACAAGAATAGTAAACAAACAAAAAGTTGACCAGCTGGGGACATTTTGTTAGTCCCCACAAGGTCAAATGCTATTTCTAGGGGGTTTAGTGTTAACCTCTAATTCCTCCCAATCCCGGATCCGGGAGCACCCTCATCCGTAAAAAAGCTGACTAGCATAGCCTAGGATAGCGTCACAAGTAAATACTACCATCTAAATATCATTAAATCACAAGTCCAAGACACCAGATGAAAGATACACATCTTGTGAATCCAGCCATCATTTCTGATTTTTAAAATGTTTTACAGGGAAGACACAATATGTAAATCTATTAGCTAACCACGTTAGCAAAAGACACCACTTTTTTTACTCCACCATTTTTTTACTGCATCAGTAGCTATCACAAATTCGACCAAATAAAGATATAAATAGCCACTAACCAAGAAACAACTTCATCAGATGACAGTCTGATAACAAAATGTATTGTATAGCATATGTTTTGTTAGAAAAATGTGCATATTTCAGGTATAAATCATAGTTTACCATTGCAGCCACCATCACAACTCTCACCAAAGTGACTAGAATAACTACAGAGAGCAACGTGAATTACCTAAATACTCATCATAAAACATTTCAAAATACACAGCGTACAGCAAATGAAAGACAAACATCTTGTGAATCCAGCCAATATTTCAGATTTTTTAAGTGTTTTACAACGAAAACACAATATAGCATTATATTAGCTTACCACAATAGCCAGAAACACAACACTATTTACCAGCAGCAAAGGTTAGCGATCGTAACAAGCAAGGAAATATATATAATTTTTGACTAACCTTCATAAACGTCTTCAGATGACAGTCCTGTAACATCATATTACACAGTGCATATAGGGTTTGCTCGAAAATGTGCATATGTAGCGGCACAAATCGTGGTTGTACAATGTGAGTAGTGGCCAAACTTCAAGCAATCTGTCCGGTGCCATCTTGGAGAGGCACCTAATCTAATCGATAACTATTCATAAACTTAACTAAAAAATACAGGTTGGACAGCTAATGAAAGATACATTAGTTCTTAATGCAACCGCTGTGTTAGATTTTTTAAATTAACGTTACTGCGCATACAGCGTGCGCTAAAGCGAGACCGCACCGAAATTCATGGCGGAATTATTGTTTAACATTTGTCAACATAAATACGAATTAACAGCATAAAGACTTCTTACTATTTGACAAGCTTCCATCAGAATCTTGGACAAGGTGTCCTTTCTCCAGAACAATCGTCTTTTGGTTGAAAGATGTCCTCTTCTCCTGTAGAATTAGCAGCTAACGCTAGCTATTCGCCAGAGAGGTGTCCAACTCGTGATAGCGCGTGACAAAGAAATTCCAGAAAATCGCAATAAACTGATATAAACTGCTATAAGTCAGTTTAAATTAACTACCTTATGATGTCTTTAACACCTATAACGAATAAAAACATGACCGGATATATCTAAGGCCTATAACAGGAGCATTCTAGAGCCACAGCCAGATATCCTTCCTGCGTCAGAGCGAAGTGAACAAAGGCCGGACACTTTTTTCCCAGGCCATTTATAAGCTCTCAGTTCTGCCTAGCAACCCCATTTCAACTCTCACTATTCGCGGACACCCAGGGGAAGACGTATGCAGTGCATCTCAACCAATAGAAGACAGGCAAATTAATAAACTGACCTGGAAACAGCTTGCAGATTTCAGCATTCTCACATCCTCATAGGAAAAGTGCTCCACCTCCTGTTCTGTTTCACTCACAGATATAATTCTAACGGTTTTAGAAACTAGAGAGTGATTTCTATCCAATAGTAATAATAATATGCATATTGTACGAGCAAGAATTGAGTACGAGGCTTTGTTTAATTTGGGAACGAAATTATTACAAAGTGCAAATAGCACCCCCTATTGAGAAGAAGTTTTAAGGTTAGAATTAGTTTTAGGGTTAGAATTAAGTTAAATATTAAGGTTAGGAGCTAGGGTTAGTTGTAGGGTTAGGGTTAGGAGCTAGGGTTAGGTTTAGGGTTAGGATAAAGTTTAGGTTTTTGGGTTAGGGTTAGGGTTAGGGTTAGGGTTAGGGTAAGAGTACGGGTTAGGATTAGGGTTAGGTTTAGGGTTAGGGGTTAGGGAAAATTGGATTTTGAATGGGACTGAACTGTATGTCCCCACAAGGTTAGCTGTACAAGACTGTGTGTGTGTGTGTGTGTGTGTGTGTGTGTGTGTGTGTGTGTGTGTGTGTGTGTGTGTGTGTGTGTGTGTGTGTGTGTGTGTGTGTGTGTGTGTGTGTGTGTGTGTGTGTGTGTGTGTGTGTGTGTGTGTGTGTGTGAGAGTGAGGGTGTTTAGGTACTGTGGGATTATTTCATTGATTTGGCTCATTGGACAGGTCAGAGTCTATGTTTGAAGTTGTAGAGTGGTTTTCGGCAATACACTGGTGTTGTATTCATGGATTTAGCTGTTGAAATTCTGTCCTGGAACCCCCTATTGGCAATGGGCTGAGCCACCAATGTCTTCAAATCCTAGGGGAGAGAGGAGCTGTTACCCCGGGGGAGAGAGGAGCTGCTACCCCTGGAGAGAGAGGAGCTGCTACCCCTGGGGTGAGAGGAGCTGCTACTCCTGGGGAGAGAGGAGCTGCTACCCCTGGGGTGAGAGGAGCTGCTACTCCTGGGGAGAGAGGAGCTGCTACCCCTGGGGTGAGAGGAGCTGCTACTCCTGGGGAGAGAGGAGCTGCTACCCCTGGAGAGAGAGGAGCTGCTACCCCTGGAGAGAGAGGAGCTGCTACTCCTGGGGAGAGAGGAGCTGCTACCTCTGGGGAGAGAGAGGAGCTGCTACCCCTGGGGGGAGAGGAGCTGCTTCCCCTGGGGAGAGAGGCGCTGCTACCCCTGGGGTGAGAGAGGAGTTGCTACCCCTGGGGTGAGAGAGGAGCTGCTACCCCTGGGTTGAGAGAGGAGCTGCTACCCCTGGGTTGAGAGAGGAGCTGCTACCCCTGGGGAGAGAGGAGTTGCTACCCCTGGGGAGAGAGGAGCTGCTACCCCTGGGGAGAGAGGAGCTGTTACCCCTGGGGAGAGAGGAGCTGCTACCCCTGGGGAGAGAGGAGCTGCAACCAGGAGAGACTGTGACCCTGCTCATGAAGAGCTTATCGGTTGGTGATTGTTGGGGCACGTTTGGTAGGAGCTTCAGTGATGAAGACTGTTCAACTTGCTGATGTTTCACAATATGCCATGGCCGTCTCAGTCACCAGGTCTAAAAACTTACCATCAACAAAACACCAAATGATGGAATTTCTTGTGGAAGAATGGTGTCACATCCCTCCAATAGAGTTCCAGACAGTTGTAGAATGTATGTCAAGGCACATTGTAAGAGCTGTAAAGAGAGAGGGAGTCAGAGAGAGAACAGGCAGAACCTGATATGTAAATGAGCAGTGCAAACGAAAGTAACTTTCGATGACCTAATGATCATTCCCGACTCTGCTTCTACTGAGAGATAAAAGGTAAGACAATGATTGTTACGTGTTTTCCTATAGTTGATTATATTGTTATGTGTATTCATATAGTTGATGATATTGTTATGTGTAATCATATAGTTGGTGATATTGTTATGTGTATTGATATAGTTGATGATATTTTTGGTGGGCAGTGTTAGAATAAGCCTACTCTCCTTAAAATATTTTCGCCATAAATTAGATGCGTGGAGTGAATTCGTTCTGTGCTCATCTGTGTTCCCCAGGGTGATCGCTCATACACTATCTAGAATCTAAAAGGATTATTTTGCTGTCCCCATAGGAGAACCCTTTTTAGAACCATTTTTGGTACTCGGTAGAACCCTTTCCACAGAGGGTTCTACATGGAAGCCAGAAGAGTTCTACCTGGAACCCAAAAGAATATCCGATGGGGACAGCTTGAGGACCCATTTGGAACCCTTTATTCTAAGAGTGTACTGTATCATAGGTCTATAGACATGTCTTCTCGAAACAGGCTTAAAACACAATAAGCAACAAACAAACATTTTCTCTTTCTAATCTACGTTTTCTGCTTTTCACTCAGTTGTGTGAAAGAGAGAGAAATAAATATTGTGGAAAGCCTAACGAATTACACTTCCTCAAAACAGGTTGTGTGTATTCATTAGTGCCGACCGTAGCAAAACGTTTGGCAACAGAAACAGTTTAGGTCACATTGTACAGCGTTTAGAGTAAACTGTTTATGTTTTATGCAACATTTTAAAACTGTTGGCTGTGGAGAAAACTAACGAATACAACCCAGGTTGTAGCCTACAACTCGGCATGTTTATACCTGCCTGATGCTGAAACCTGAACGTACCCTGGGGGGTATACTATGATGCAAGATAGATTTACTGGTTTTCTAAAGCTAGCCAGCTTCAGTTAGCATCACATTCCAGCTCAGGCCTCATCCATAAGAATACACAGTCATCATTGATACGTAGGAAAGATGGGCAAATTCTCGTTGGTCTTGGCATTCCTCAAAGTATTTTAAAGGTTAGTCGATGTCAGACATTCAATAGTCAGAGTAGGTTTGAGCTATGATCCCTTATCATGTTGACAAACCTGATGGTCGGTGTGAACTGATCTGAACAGGTTTAGGCTGATCATCTATGATATATTTGACTAGGCAAGTCAGTTAAGAACAAATTCTTATTCACAAAGAACGCCTTGTCCGGCCCATCCTGGACGACGCTGTTCCAATTGTGAGCCGCCCTATGGGACTCCCAACCACAGCCAGATGTGATGCTGTCTGGATTCAAACCAGGGACTACAGTGACATCTCTTGCACTGAGATGCAGTGCCTTAGACCACTGTGCCACTCGGGAGCAAGAGTCGAGGTTTAGACCTCGATCTGCATATCACTATACATTATAACCTAGTCTACGTTACATAATATAACATCTACATTTCACTAACAACCCACTACTATACATTATAACCTAGTCTACTTTACATAATATAACATCTACATATCACTAACAACCCACTACTATTCATTATAACCTATCCTACTTTACATAAAATCACATCTACATATCACTACAACTCACTACTATACATTATAACCTAGTCTACTTTACATAATATAACATCTACATATTTTATTTATTTATTTTATTTATTTAACCTTTATTTAACCAGGTAGGCAAATTGAGAACACGTTCTCATTTACAATTGCGACCTGGCCAAGATAAAGCAAAGCAGTTCGACACATACAACAACACATAGTTACACATGGAGTAAAACAAACATATAGTCAATAATACAGTGAGAAAAAAAAAATAAGTCTATATACAATGTGAGCAAGTGAGGTGAGATAAGGGAGGTGAAGGCAAACAGATATATGTATAGATAAATAAAAATATAAAAAGGCCATGGAGGCGAAGTGAGTACAACACAGTAAGTAAAATAAAAGCTGAAAAAAAACACTGGAATGGTTGGTTTGCAGTGGAAGAAAGTGCAAAGTAGAGACAGAAATAATGGGGTGCAAAGGAGCAAAATAAATTAATAAATACAGTAGGTAAAGAGGTAGTTGTTTGGGCTAAATTGTAGATGGGTTATGTACAGGTGCAGTAATCTATGAGCTGCTCTGACAGCTGGTGCTTAAAGCTAGTGAGGGAGATAGGTGTTTCCAGTTTCAGAGATTTTTGTAGTTCGTTCCAGTCATTGGCAGCAGAGAACTGGAAGGAGAGGCGTCCAAAGGAAGAATTGGTTTTGGGGGTGGCTAGAGAGATATACCTGCTGGAGCGCGTGCTACAGGTAGGTGCTGCTATGGTGACCAGCGAGCTGAGATAAGGGGGGACTTTACCTAGCAGGGTCTTGTAGATGACCTGGAACCAGTGGGTTTGGCGACGAGTATGAAGCGAGGGCCAGCCAACGAGAGTGTACAGGTCGCAGTGGTGGGTAGTATATGGGGCTTTGGTGACAAAACGGATGGCACTGTGATAGACTGCATCCAATTTATTGAGTAGGGTTTTGGAGGCTATTTTGTAAATGACATCACCGAAGTCGAGGATTGGTAGGATGGTCAGTTTTACAAGGGTATGTTTGGCAGCATGAGTAAAGGATGCTTTGTTGAGGAATAGGAAGCCAATTCTAGATTTGACTTTGGATTGGAGATGTTTGGTGTGGGTCTGGAAGGAGAGTTTACAGTCTAACCAGACACCTAGGTATTTGTAGTTGTCCACATATTCTAAGTCAGAGCCGTCCAAAGTAGTGATGTTGGACAGGCGGGCAGGAGCAGGCAGCGATCGGTTGAAGAGCATGCATTTGGTTTTACTTGTATTTAAGAGCAGTTGGAGGCCACGGAAGGAGAGTTGTATGGCATTGAAGCTCGCCTGGAGGGTTGTTAACACAGTGTCAAAAGAAGGGCCAGAAGTATACAGAATAGTGTCGTCTGCGTAGAGGTGGATCAGAGAATCACCAGCAGCAAGAGCGACATCATTGATGTAAGCAGAGAAGAGAGTCGGTCCAAGAATTGAACCCTGTGGCACCCCCATAGAGACTGCCAGAGGCCCGGACAACAGACCCTCCGATTTGACACACTGAACTCTATCAGAGAAGTAGTTGGTGAACCAGGCGAGGCAATCATTAGAGAAACCAAGGCTGTCGAGTCTGCCAATGAGGATGTGGTGATTGACAGAGTCAAAAGCCTTGGCCAGGTCAATGAATACGGCTGCACAGTATTGTTTCCTATCGATGGCGGTTACGATATCGTTTATGACCTTGAGCGTGGCTGAGGTGCACCCATGACCAGCTCTGAAACCAGATTGCATAGCGGAGAAGGTGTGGTGTGATTCGAAATGGTCGGTAATCTGTTTGTTGACTTGGCTTTCGAAGACCTTAGAAAGGCAGGGTAGGATAGATATAGGTCTGTAGCAGTTAGGGTCAAGGGTGTCTCCCCCTTTGAAGAGGGGGATAACCGCAGCTGCTTTCCAATCTTTGGGGATCTCAGACGACACGAAAGAGAGGTTGAAGAGGCTAGTAATAGGGGTGGCAACAATTTCAGCAGATAGTTTTAGAAAGAAAGGGTCCAGATGATCTAGCCCGGCTGATTTGTAAGGGTCCAGATTTTGCAGCTCATTAAGAACATCAGCTGACTGTATTTGGGAGAAAGAGAAATGGGGAAGGCTTGGGCGAGTAGCAGAGGGGAGGGCAGTGCTGTTGTCCGGGGTAGGGGTAGCCAGGTGGAAAGCATGGCCAGCCGTAGAAAAATGCTTATTGAAATTCTCAATTATAGTGGATTTGTCGGTGGTGACAGTGTTTCCTATCTTCAGAGCGGTTGGAAGCTGGGAGGAGGTGTTCTTATTCTCCATGGACTTTACGGTGTCCCAGAACTTTTTTGAATTTGTGTTGCAGGAAGCAAATTTCTGCTTGAAAAAGCTAGCCTTGGCTGTTCTAACTGCCTGTGTATATTGGTTTCTGGCTTCCCTGAAAAGTTGCATATCACGGGGGCTGTTCGATGCTAATGCAGAACGCCATAGGATGTTTTTCTGTTGGTTAAGGGCAGTCAGGTCAGGAGAGAACCAAGGGCTATATCTGTTCCTGGTTCTAAATTTCTTGAATGGGGCATGCTTATTCAAGATGGTGAGGAAGGCATTTTAAAAAAATGACCAGGCATCCTCTACTGACGGGATGAGATCAATATCCTTCCAGGATACCCCGGCCAGGTCGATTAGGAAGGCCTGCTCGCTGAAGTGTTTCAGGGAGCGTTTGACAGTGATGAGTGGAGGTCGTTTGACCGCTGACCCATTACGGATGCAGGCAATGAGGCAGTGATCACTGAGATCTTGGTTGAAAACAGCAGAGGTGTATTTGGAGGGCAAGTTTGTTAGGATGATATCTATGAGGGTACCCGTGTTTACGGAATTGGGGTGGTACCTGGTAGGTTCATTGATAATTTGTGTGAGATTGAGGGCATCAAGCTTAGATTGTAGGGTGGCTTGGGTGTTGAGCATGTTCAAATTTAGGTCGCCTAGCAGCACGAGCTCTGAAGATAGATGGGGGGCAATCAGTTCACATATAGTGTCCAGAGCACAGCTGGGGGCAGAGGGTGGTCTATAGCAGGCGGCAACGGTGAGAGACTTGTTTTTAGAGAGGTGGATTTTTAAAAGTAGAAGTTCAAATTGTTTGGGAACAGACCTGGATAGTATAACAGAACTCTGCAGGCAGTCTTTGCAGTAGATTGCAACACCGCCCCCTTTGGCCGTTCTATCTTGTCTGAAAATCTTGTAATTGGGGATAAAAATTTCTGAATTTTTGGTGGTCTTTCTAAGCCAGGATTCAGACACGGCTAAAACATCCGGGTTGGTAGAGTGTGCTAAAGCAGTGAACAAAACAAACTTAGGGAGGAGGCTTCTAATGTTAACATGCATGAAGCCAAGGCTATTACGGTTACAGAAGTCATCAAAAGAGAGCGCCTGGGGAATAGGAGTGGAGCCAGGTACTGCAGGGCCTGGATTCACCTCTACATCACCAGAGGAACAGAGGAGGAGTAGGATAATGGTACGGCTAAAAGCTATGAGAATTGGTCGCCTAGAGCAACTAGAGCAGAGAGTAAAAGGAAGTTTCTGGGGGCGATAAAATAGTTTAAAGGAATAATGTACAGACAAAGGTATGGTAGGATGTGAATACAGTGGAGGTAAACCTAGGTATTGAGTGATGATGAGAGAGATCTTGTCTCTAGAAACATCATTGAAACCAGGTGATGTCATCGCATATGTGGGTGGTGGAACTGAGAGGTTGGATATGGTATAGAGAGCAGGGCTAGAATCTCTACAGTGAAATAAGCCAATAAACACTAACCAGAACAGCAATGGACAAGGCATATTTACATTAAGGAGAGGCATGCTTAATCGAGTGATCAATAAGGGTCCAGTGAGTAGAGGTTGGTTGGGGTCGTGGCGATCCAGACAGCTGGCCGGGTATATGGCTATCGGTAGCAGCATAGGATGGAGGTCTGTTTGTAGATACCTCGTGCGTTTCCGTCGGTAGGTTCCGTGTAGTGGGGTTTTGTTCAGGTAGCAGCCGATAAGACAGCTAACGATTAGCGGGCCTCAGATGAGCGTTCAGGTAACGTCGGGACGGTGGTGCCGGTTGGATAAATCCCTCGGGCAGATAACGTCGGCAGTCAGTCGCGGCAGTCAGTCGTGAAGGCCCGGTGGGGTTCCGTATCTGCGGCAGCAACAAAAGAAACGGGTCCGGATGGTGATGGGACTCCTCAGCTGGCTAGCTCCAGCATGATTTGAGTTTGCTCCGGGGTCGACGTAAGCCAATAGTCACACGGTATGCAGCTAGCTAGCTGCGAAATCAAGGTGCAAGTGTCCAGAGCCTGCGGTTGGAATCCGGGGAAACTGAGAGAAAAAAGTCCCGGAATGCTCCGGTCCGAGTCGCGTTGCACAAAAGTGCCGGTAGATTATCGAGCTGAAGGAATAGCTGATGACCGCAAAACGTGGGCAGCTGAAACACCAACGCTAGCCAGCAAACCGGCTAATTTCGGGGCAGCTACAGATTAGCTTCTGGCTAGCTATCGGAGTAGCTTCTGGTTAGCTTTCAGGCTAGCTTCTGAATTAGCCCCTAGCTAGCTTCCACGATGGATCTTCAGATTGAGGTAAATAATACTTTTAGTAATTGGTGAAGCGGGTTGCAGGAAAGCTTTTGCAGGAAAGCTTTTGTAGTTGAGTTCTTGGATAATAAAATAAATAAAAGATATGTGAAGAAAAGGTGTAAATATATATATATACAGGACACGACACGACAATACGGAAAAAGACGTCTGAACTGCTAAGCCACCTTGGAGCCTATCACTAACAACCCACTACTATACATTATAACCTAGTCTACTAACATACATGAAGGGAACATTTTGACATCTGCTGTATGTTTGATGAGAAACTCCATGTTGCAAATGTACGGTCCCTTACTAGACGTCCGCGAACGTTTGTAAAATTTGCGGACGGCGGCGGGCCGTGCACGGGGGCCAGATCTTCCGGGGAGTCATCGAAAGAAGTCTCTCGGACATTTGTTTCCGTTTTATAAAATGTTCACATTTTCGTCATTTTTTCGCTGTCCCGGTAAATCCCACCAGAGGGCGAATGGAATCATATTGCAAATGTACAAAACATTAACAATCATGACGTGGCCTTTTCTCTTAAACGGAAAAGACTTCAAAGACGAAACTTGGTGAGCATAGGTTTGGCATAATGGGCAGTTGGCCCCGAACAAGATGGCGTCGAGGCCTCAACGCTTTTTGAGTTAAGGTCATTTTTCGGGGATTAAAGGTCAAAAACGAAAATAGAGTGCTAATTTGACCGCTTCACGTCAAAGTACATGAACCTACGGTGTCAGGAAATAAAGAACCAGACATTTATCTATCGCAATTTAAGAGAAATCGTACAATGTACAATTGGTGATCTTCAAAAAAAAAAAGATTCAGTTTGCAGCGTGTTCAGACTAATCTTTTTTAAGTGGGCTCTGCGAGATTTCTGTGATTTTTTGTGATTTTCTGAAATAACACACACTCATTCAACCCTCTGGAAATAAGTCAGTTCTTAACATAAAGACTTAAAACTCTAAATTCTATAAGAGCCTACCCCAAGGAGGATATGTGTTCACTTTCTGCTTCCTGTGTCAACCTGAAGTACCTTAAAATGGTGTCAAATTGGCTGTTTTGAAGGGTTAAAATGTCAGATCTTTTCAAAACTTCATATGTGTGATTAGGCAACCCTCATGAACGGTAAATCTGTCTTTTCTCCCAGCAAAGTGCGGTGCTTAAAGACACTCAGAGCCTGCAATGGCATTACCATAATCTCTAGGCTGTGCCGAGTTCAACGAGATGCCCCGCTTGACCGTAGCTCACTCGTTCTGAGTGCAGCGACCGTGAATAAAAGTAGGCCCATAACGAAGCCTGGACCTAAATTTCAAGTGCTTTTGGGAAACAGTGTGAGAACCGTTAAGGTTAGAAGCACAATTCGACCTCAGGAACGTTCCTGAGGTCTTCCCGATTTGTGCAAGCCTAACCTTGACCGTGTGGCATTAACCCTTAACAGTAAAAACAGGTTATTTTCATCTCACAGTTTACAATGACATCTCTCCCCATAGGAATACAATGCCTTCTCCTCTAAATTCAACCTGAAGCCTATGTGGGTTATGAATGCCTTATGAACTTGTCTTCGATGACAATCCATCAGGCCACTATGAGGTCTACCTGTGTCGATTCTAAGCTTCCTGAAGCAACCGGAAGTGGTTAAAATCACCCTAAAAGTGTTTTGCCATACCCAACCTGCAGTTTGAGAGAAATAGTGCATTCAACCCTATGTCAATCAGTCAGTTCTTAACTACCTTAACAAACAGTGACTTATTATTATTATTATTATTATTATTATTATTATTATTGTTGCTGTTCTGTCTATAACTACCTTAACAAACAGTGACTTATTATTATTATTATTGTTGCTGTTCTGTCTATAACTACCTTAACAAACAGTGACTTATTATTATTAATATTATTATTGTTGCTGTATTGTCTATAACTACCTTAATAAACAGTGACTTATTATTATTATTATTATTGTTGCTGTACTGTCTATGACTTCCTTAACAAACAGTGTCTTAATAATATTATTATTATTATTATTGTTACTGTACTGTCTAGAACTACCTTAACAAACAGTGAATTATTATTATTCTTATTGCTAATATTATTATTGTTGCTGTACTGTCTATAACTACCTTAACAAACAGTGACTTTTTTATGATTATTATTGTTATTATTATTAGTTATTGCTATTGTTGCTGTACTGTCTATAACTACCTTAACAAACAGTGACTTTTTTATGATTATTATTGTTATTATTATTATTATTGCTATTGTTGCTGTACTGTCTATAACTACCTTAACAAACAGTGACTTTTTTATGATTATTATTGTTATTATTATTAGTTATTGCTATTGTTGCTGTACTGTCTATAACTACCTTAACAAACAGTGACTTTTTTATGATTATTATTGTTATTATTATTATTATTGCTATTGTTGCTGTACTGTCTATAACTACCTTAACAAACAGTGACTTTTTTATGATTATTATTGTTATTATTATTATTATTGCTATTGTTGCTGTACTGTCTATAACTACCTTAACAAACAGTGACTTTTTTATGATTATTATTGTTATTATTATTATTATTGCTATTGTTGCTGTACTGTCTATAACTACTTAACAAACTGTTACTTGTTATTATTATTATTATTATTGTTGCTGTACTGTCTAGAACTACCTTACTAAACAGTGACTTATTATTATAAATGACAGTTACCATAGAGGGGAAATGTCACAACTACATGTTCATGTGATTTCATTAAATCACCTAACTGTTTCGATATGTCTGTTAGTAAAGGTTTCATTTCTAAGAGAGATAATGAATAAATGAGATCAATTGACAATCAATAATTAGTTGTCACCACAACCAACATGCTGGATATCTGCTTAGGGTCAGTGCTCTAAAATGAATCTCTCTGGGGAGAGAGAGGAGGGGGGCCCTGCCTCTAAAATGAGTCTCTCTGGGGGACATGACACCAAAGCTAAGAGGTAAGATGACAATTTTATGAAGAATTTATTTAGTTTATTTCCTAAATAAATAGCTATCTTAAGATGAATGCACTTACTGTAAATCGCTCTGGATAAGAGCATCTGCTAAATCAGGGGTTCTCAATCTGCGGAGTCTGCGGAGGTACTGCAGGGGGTTCTGCGGCACCCTGACTGTACTCGTTGCAATGCAAGACATTTGATCGAATTTTCACATGACATGACCACTTTACCTACTCTTAATTATTGCCTAATGTATTTTTTTTCAACCAATTGTTACAAGCAGAATTTTGACAATATTACCGTTATATCAACACAACACAACAGTTTAACAACTCTAAATAGCTTTGGCATAGTAGGCATCAAGTCCCTTGCCAATAATGTTGCCTACAACGTTTTCATCGAACACATATTACGCCGTAGATGCCTTCAATTGCCCAATTTATAGCCATTCCCAATTTAGGATTATTATTTAACAACGTGATGCTACGCTCCAAAGAGATATCTTGAAATAACATGATGTAGATAATTAAATAATCAAAAGAAAAACGTGTTTATTATACACTCTTAGAAAAGAAGGTTCCTTATAGAACCAAAAAGGCTTCTATCACTTCCTTAATGTATGGAATCACTAAAAGTTATATATATTTTTGGTCTCAGTGAAGAAGAACCTCTAAAGTTCTGATCAACGAAAGGTTAATGTTTTGAGGATGTGAACCCAGCAGCCCTCCAGTGGTCAGATCAATTCCACCTGTTTTTTTCCAGCGCCCGGCCCGGGATTTAAACCAGCCACAGCTCCAACTGCTGCCACAGCTCCAACGCCTTAGCCGCTCAGCGAAAACCTGAGTTAATCTTCAGAAATAAGCATGAGTTCATCTTCCAAAATTATGACAAAATGCTATGCAGACATACAGTACATGGTATCACTTGTTATACATAATTATTATACATAAATCATTGCATGTAGGTCTATATTATTTATGGATTGATCTTATAGAAATGTAAAACAATATTTTTAACTACTCCAAAGCATTTCCATGTGGCACAGGAACCACTGACTCGCTGCATTATTCTATAATATTATCAAGACACCTGCTGTTAACTCTTAACTACTTAGGACAGCTCACGAGGTGTCCTAAATATCTGCCGACTAGGTGGAACTAGAGACTTCATGCATTGCTTTAATTTATACCCATAAATGTAAAATGTCTTTATTCTCAGCACTTATATGACCATTTTTCGACTCTGAGACGCTTTGTGGATATGGTCCCAGACCTCAAAATATTATTATTAAAAAACGTATGATGTTTGTTTAACATAATATAAAAAAAATTACATGAACTAATGTAACTAAAGTTGATTGTGTTGCACTGATCATGTCCGCGTCCTGGAACTGCCCGCGTTCCCGTACAGAACTGTCCGCGTCCACGTACGGTGTGGCGCCAAGCATATTGTCCGGTTACGCTCAGTGGGTTGAGGTGATCTTGGGGAATAACGATGGAGTTTGTTACAGGGTTGAAACGCCGAATATTATTGTTCAATTTGCTTTTTGCTTTACGGTCAGGGACAGTAATCACCGGATTCATTGCCATCCTCGAGATGAGGGACAGACGAACGACATGCTAGCTAGCCAAGCTAGTCGGTACAGCTCGGTAAGCTAGCTAGCTACTCTACCAGCAGCATCCTAGTTATCCTAGCTAGTCAGTGCAGCGAGGTAAGCTAGATAGCTACTCTACCAACAGCATTCTAGTTATCCTAGCTACCACTACATCATCACCGGCTGCCTGCATTTCTTGTGGACCGATGGAGCTCCCCGGTTGTTTCATCCACCTCTTAAATCCTGTGGAGGGCTTTTCCCTGTCTCGTTGACGGATGCTGGCTACCTCTGTCCGGTTCTCCTCTCTTCACTAGATGGACGGTAACTTTAGTGTTTAACTTCTCTAGGGTAGGGGGCAGCATTCGGAATTTTGGAGGAAATGCATGCCCAAATTAAACTGCCCGCATCTCGGGCCCAGAATATATGATACCTATATAACTGTTAGATTTGGATAGAACACACTCTAAAGTTTCCAAAACTGTTAAAATAGTGTCTCTGAGTATAACACAACTGATTTGGCAGGCAAAAACCTGAGAAAAATCCATTCAGGAAGTAGTTTTTTTTTTGGTTTTGTAGTTTTCTATTCAATGCCAATACAGTATCCATTGACTTAGGACTCAAAATGCAGTTTCTATGCCTTCCACTAGATGTCAACAGTCTTCAGAAAATGTTTCAGGCTTGTATACTGAAAAATGAGGAAGTAAGAGCAGTCTGAATGAGTGGACCCTGCCGTGTCACAGAGCTTTTTCCTGCGCAAGACCGAGAGAGTGCGTTTCTTGTTTACATTTTATATTGACGACGTTATTGTCCGGTTGCAATATTATTGATTATTTCGGCTAAAAACACCCTGAGGTTTGAATATAAACATTGTTTGACATGTTTATATGAACTTTACGGATACATTTTGGATTTTTTTGTCTTCCTGTTTTTACTGCGTTTTAGCCTGTGGATTACTGAAGGAGACGTGCAAACAAAACAGAGGTTTTTGGGTATAAAGATACTTTATTGAACAAAAAGAACATTTATTGAGTAAATGAATGTCTGCTGATTGCAACCATATGTAGATCATCAAAGGTAAGGGATTAATTTTATCTCTATTTCTAAATTGTGTAACTATTCTAGCTGGCTGGCTACTGTTTGTAATGATTTGTTTAGTGGGCTATGTTCTCATAATCGTAATGTATGCTTTCGCCGTAAAGCATTTAAAAAATCTGACACCGTCGTTGGATTCACAAGCAGTTCATCTTTAAACCTATGTAAAATATGTTTTGTTTTCTGAATTTTTATAATGAGTATTTCTGTATATGAATTTGGCGCCCACCAGTTTCACTGGCTGTTGAAGAGGTGGGACGCTACCGTCTCACGTGCCCAAGAGAGGTTAAGATTATTTTTTATAATGCATGTATACTAAGGTTGAGGTTCTGACTAGTGATCATTTACCCGGGGTTCAATACCTGCCATAGTCAAAATGTATTTGCTCTCCCAAAAGCAACACAGCCCTTATACGATATAACGTTTTATACGAGATAACGTTATATACGAGATAAAGTTATACATAGCCCATCTATAATTTAGCCCAAACAACTACCTCTTCCCCTACTGTATTTGTTTATTTAGCTCCTTTGCACCCCATTCTTTCTATCTCTAATTTGCACATTCTTCCACTGCAAATCTACCATTCCAGTGTTTTACTTGCTATATTGTATTTACTTCGCCACCATGGCCTTTTTTGCCTTTACCTCCCTTATCTCACCTCATTTGCTCACATTGTATATAGACTTATTTTTCTACTGTATTATTGACTGTATGTTTGTTTTACTCCATGTGTAACTCTGTGTTGTTGTATGTGTCGAACTGCTTTGCTTTATCTTGGCCAGGTCGCAATTGTAAATGAGAACTTGTTCTCAACTTGCCTACCTGGTTAAATAAAGGTGAAATACTTTTTATATATATATATATATATTTATATATATATATACATATATATATATATATATATATATATATATATATATATATATATATATATATATATATATAGCTAACTAAAGTAATGAGTGACCATTTTAGAAAATCATTGGACACATAGTCAGTCTGTGGTTGCATGCTATTTTATGTCAATCATATTGCTGCTTGAAGCCTATAACTGATGCTTCGTGGTCTTATGCTTCCATCTATTGGACATATTTAGCAATTAAAAGTTATTCATTCACTTACAGACATTGGTGAGGCAGCTGAGAATTAAAAAAAATGGAATGTGTCCAGCCTACTAGAGGCGCTCCAAAAATAATATTCAAAAGAGTGTTCCATGGACACAGAGGGGTTAAATACTAAAGTTACTGTCTATCTAGTGAAGAGAGGAGAACCGGACAGAGGTAGCCAGCATCCGTCAACGAGAGAGGGAGGGTAGGATAACTAGGATGTAATTAGTAAATTTACCTCAACATGCCCCTGGAGAAGGCAGCGCGGCTCGATCCTGGTTGATGAATTTGACAATGAATGTACCTGGAAAATACGTTTTTCTCGACCAGAGGTGACTGAATTAATGTTCAGGTTTATTGATAATTGTTAAATTAATGAAGTATAATTTCAAAACATGGGCATAAAAACAGGTAATAATAAACATGAATCGTTATTATATTACTTCACGGTCATCTGTTAAATACTTTTTCAGACCTTCCTGCGTCAGCAGTGTGGAAAGGGACAGAAAGAAGCACACAGGAGTGTTCCTGTGAGAGGGAGTGGGTGGTGTGTCCAGGGAGAAAACTAAACTAAAATTCTGAAATATCATTTGTGGTCTTCTGCTGCCATCTATTGGAATTATGTAACAACTGCAGTAGTACTGCATAATATTCAATTCCTTACTAAAGTAGTAATTACTCACAATTGCAAAATATAACATTTTCTAGTTCATTTTATCACTTAAAACCATAAAATAACATTTTATTGCATAACAAACAATGAAACTGACACACCACAAACACCATGCATTTAGTTAATTATAAAATATATATCTATATCTATATATATATAAAATCTTATATCCTTTAGCGAGGGAGACTTTTCTACTGAATAGTGTGTGTGTGTGTGTGTGTGTGTGTGTGTGTGTGTGTGTGTGTGTGTGTGTGTGTGTGTGTGTGTGCACTCCCTGGATGAGGAGATGTAATCTCATGTTTTGTGCACAGAAACCAACAGGAGAGATCAGAGTCAGAGATTCTTAGTGGTCAGTCTTCCCAGAGTCATCAAACAGACCTGGCCTTCATATTTAGTGTATGTGGTCCTGTTATGTACATTTGTTTTTGTTTACCTCAAGTAAAGTTGATCTGTCAATCATTCATTCATGTGTTAATGAGAAAGCATTTCTTCTCTTGCTTAACTTATTTACTTGATTTATTTCAGATGCTTGAAGAGAATATTATGACATTTGTGAAGAATGAGCTGAAGATGTTCAAGAGGATTCTTAGTCCAGAACTCCCAGAAGGCTTTGAGAGTCAGAAGCAGGATAAGGAAGTGGTGGACACTGAAGATGAGAAGCAGGAGAGCAGTGCCAGAGAGGGGGCTCTGAAGATCACACTGCACGTCCTGAGGAAAATGAACCAGAAGGAGCTTGCTGACACACTGGAGAAAAGTAAGCGCTGTCTGCCTCATGTTGCATGATGTTTCTTAACATTTAAAAGCTGTAGCTAAAGTACAGCTAAAGAAGCTGTGTAACTCAATGATATTGTAGCCGCCTTAACACTGTTAGGTTCTAATTTTTCAGAGTAAATAACTCACGGACACTAGAGAAGCTTAACCAAGTTTAATTCTTCCCAAAGGGTCGTTACAGCTGTAATTCAGACAACAAAACATTTGACAGAAGCACGGATATTTAACCCTTTCTCCTAGGCTGAGTTTCCTCCGCAGCAGCCGAACAGCCAATGTATCTATGTTGCTATACAGAACCTTAGTGATATCTGTTCTTCCTCACTTCATCTGACCCCCCTCCACCACTAATCCATGGCTCTCTCCCCTTATCAATGCCTGCCACATGCAATCACTTCCCTGCACCAACACATTCCAAGCTTAATTGCACACACTATATACCTTCCTCCTATAACCATTAACTTCTGGTGTAAACACTCCCCTATATACCTTCCTCCTATAACCATTAACTTCTGGTGTAGACCTTCTAAACCTCAGTACTCCCTCAGTGACATGAAAAAGTATATTTCATATTCTCAAAACAACACCTAGTGACCTTATCAAGTAGGGATGGGTTAGAGACCATAACACAGGGATGTGTTGTGTTGATTCATTGAGAGAGAGAGAGAGAGAGAGAGAGAGAGAGAGAGAGAGAGAGGAGAGAGAGAGAGAGAGAGAGAGAGAGAGAGAGAGAGAGAGAGGAGAGAGAGAGAGAGAGAGAGAGAGAGAGAGAGAGAGAGAGAGAGGAGAGAGAGAGAGAGAGAGAGAGGAGAGAGAGAGAGAGGAGAGAGAGAGAGAGAGAGAGAGAGAGAGAGAGAGAGAGAGAGAGAGAGAGAGAGAGAGAGAGAGAGAGAGAGAGAGAGAGAGAGAGAGACAACATTAATAATACCATCAATAATACCAATAATAATATAATCAGTCACACCAGTGTGTAATGCATTATGAAAATATTTATACAGTCAGTTAAGAGAATATATGATTATACATTAAAACTTTATAACAGTCCTAAAATACTGTAGGCATTAAAACAGACGTAATATTAATATGCTCTGTGTTATTTCTTCATTCAGATGAACTTGCTGTGATTTACCAACGTGAACTCAAATCTAATCTAAAGAAGAAGTTTCAATGTGTATTTGAGGGGATCGCTAAACAAGGAAACCCAACACTTCTCAATAAGATCTACACAGAGCTCTACATCACAGAGGGTGGAACAGGAGAGGTCAATAATGAACATGAGCTGAGACAGATTGAGACAACAACCAGGAAACAAGCAAGACCAGAGACTGCAATCAAATGTAACGACATCTTCAAACCCTTAACTGGACAAGACAAACTTATCAGAACTGTGTTGACAAAGGGAGTCGCTGGCATTGGAAAAACAGTCTCTGTGCAGAAGTTCATTCTGGACTGGGCTGAAGGAAAAGCAAATCAGGATGTACAATTTGTATTTTCATTCCCTTTCCGCGAGCTGAATTTGATGAAATTGGAAAACACTTTCATTGAACTTCTCAATCACTTCTCAATGGAAACCAAACAATCAAGAATCTCCAACTACAACAAGTACAAAGTTCTGTTCATCTTTGATGGTCTGGATGAGTGCCGACTGCCTCTAGACTTCCAGAAGAACAAGATCTGTTGTGACGTCACCGAATCAAACTCAGTGGACGTTCTGCTGACAAATCTCATCAAGGGAAATCTGTTTCCCTCTGCTCTCCTCTGGATAACTACCCGACCTGCAGCAGCCAATAAGATCCCTTCAGGGTGTGTTAACCAGGTGACAGAGGTACGAGGGTTCAATGACCCACAGAAGGCGGAGTACTTCAGGAAGAGATTCAGTGATGAGGACCTGGCCAGCAGAATCATCTCACACATAAAGACATCAAGGAGCCTCCACATCATGTGCCACATTCCAGTCTTCTGTTGGATTTCTGCACAGTCCTTCAACACATGCTGAAACGTAAGAGAGAAGAGATGCCCAAGACTCTGACTGAGATGTACACACACCTTGTGGAGTTTTATACCAAACAGAAGAATGAAAAGTATCTTGGAAAAGAAGAGACAGGTCCACACTGGAATAAAGAGAGCATTCTGTCAATGGGAAATCTGGCTTTTCAACAGCTTGTGAAGGGCAATCTTATTTTCTATGAAGAAGACCTGAAAGGGGCTGGCATTAATGTCAATGAAGCCTCAGTGTACTCAGGATTGTGCACACAGCTCTTTAAAGAGGAATGTGGGCTGTACCAGGACAAGGTGTACTGCTTTGTTCATCTGAGCATTCAGGAGTTTCTGGCTGCTGTATATGTGTTCCTCTCATTCATCAACAACAATGAGAATCTAATGGCCGAACCGCAATCAACGTCCAGGAACCTTTCTGCGCTGTTCAGAGACAAGCCTAAAGTTACTGTCTACAAGAGTGCTGTGGATAAAGCCTTACAAAGTGAGACGGGAAACCTGGACCTTTTCCTCCGCTTCCTTCTGGGCCTCTCACTGGAGTCCAATCAGAAGCACTTACGAGGTCTACTGACAAAGACAAGAAGCAGCTCAAAGACCCATGAAGAAACAGTCAAGTACATCAAGGAGAAGATCAGGGAGAATCCCTCTCCAGAGAGGAGCATCAATCTGTTCCACTGTCTGAATGAACTGAATGACCATTCTCTAGTGGAGGAGATCCAAAGCTTCCTGAGATCAGGAAGTCTCTCAAGGAAGTCTCTCAAGGAGATCAGGAAGTCTCTCAAAACCCAAACTGTCACCTGCACAGTGGTCAGCTCTGGTCTTTGTGTTGCTGACTTCAGAAAAGGAGCTGGATGTGTTTGACCTGAATAAATTCTCCCGATCAGAGGAAGGTCTTATGAGGTTGCTGCCAGTGGTCAAAGCCTCCAGAGCTGTTCTGTGAGTAAACAAAATGACATATAAGAAATAATCATCAGGAAGAAATATTCAGTTTAGAGAAAAATATGCATTATAATATGTGTATAATATTATATTGAAAAACATATTGAATAAATGCATTGATGTTCATATTAGTATAACAATATGACCATACAATTCTAGGAGATGGAAGATGAATCTATATGTTGTTTGGGAGAATAAACCAAATGCATCTGCCATTGTCCTTCTACACTACTGGTGTTAAATTAACAGTGTTTGAAGTCATGATGATCTCTTTGTCAGGCTGTCAGGCTGTGGAGTCACAGAGGAAGGCTGTGCTTCTCTGGTCTCAGCTCTGAGGTCAAACCCCTCACACCTGAGAGAGCTGGATCTGAGTAACAATGACCTGAAGGATTCAGGAGTGAAGCTGCTCTCTGCTGTACTGGAGAATCCCCACTGTAAACTGGAGACTCTGAGGTCAGTATTAACAGATATGAAAGTACTTTCTGTATGTAGTTCTCCCATTTGACAAAGTCGTAATTACTCGGACACATTCACTTATAGTGTATTAATATTAAAGTAGTCATAAGTTTAGTATTTGGTCCCATATTCCATGCCTGCAGTGATTACATCAAGCTTGTGATTCTACTAACTTGTTGAATGCATTTGCAGATTGTCTTGGTTGTGTTTTGGATGTTTTTCCTAATAGAAACTGAATGGTGAATAATATCCTGTCATTTTGGAGTCACTTCACTTGTATTGTCAGTTAGAATAGAAGATGTTTCTGAACACTTCTACATTCATGTGGATGTACCATGATTATGAATAATCATGAATGAATTGTGAATAAGGATGAATAACAAAGTTATAGAGGCACAATGATCAGAATAAAATGCGAACCTCCCCTGTTATTGGTAATGTGAGAGGTTAGCATGTTTTGTTGTAGTCTCTGTTATTGGTAATGATGAGAGGTTAGTATGTTTTGTTGTAGCTTCTGTTATTGGTCATGTTGAGAGGTTAGCATGTTTTGTTGTATCCTCTGTTATTGGTCATGTTGAGAGGTTAGCATGTTTTGTTGTATCCTCTGTTATTGGTAATGGTGAGAGGTTAGCATGTTATGTTGTATCCTCTGTTATTGGTAATGGTGAGAGGTTAGTATGTTTTGTTGTATCCTCTGTTATTGGTAATGATGAGAGGTTAGTATGTTTTGTTGTAGCTTCTGTTATTGGTCATGTTGAGAGGTTAGCATGTTTTGTTGTATCCTCTGTTATTGGTAATGGTGAAAGGTTAGCATGTTTTGTTGTATCCTCTGTTATTGGTAATGGTGAGAGGTTAGCATGTTTTGTTGTAGTCTCTGTTATTGGTAATGGTGAGAGGTTAGTATGTTTTGTTGTAGCCTCTGTTATTGGTAATGGTGAGAGGTTAGCATGTTTTGTTGTATCCTCTGTTATTGGTAATGGTGAGAGGTTAGCAAGTTTTGTTGTAGCCTCTGTTATTGGTAATGGTGAGAGGTTAGCATGTTTTGTTGTAGTCTCTGTTATTGGTCATGTTGAGAGGTTAGCATGTTTTGTTGTATCCTCTGTTATTGGTAATGGTGAGAGGTTAGCATGTTTTGTTGTAGCCTCTGTTATTGGTAATGGTGAGAGGTTAGTATGTTTTGTTGTAGTCTCTGTTATTGGTAATGGTGAGAGGTTAGTATGTTTTGTTGTATCCTCTGTTATTGGTAAAGGTGAGAGGTTAGCATGTTTTGTTGTAGTCTCTGTTATTGGTAAAGGTGAGAGGTTAGTATGTTTTGTTGTAGCCTCTGTTATTGGTCATGTTGAGAGGTTAGTATGTTTTGTTGTATCCTCTGTTATTGGTAATGGTGAGAGGTTAGTATGTTTTGTTGTAGTCTCTGTTATTGGTAATGGTGAGAGGTTAGTATGTTTTGTTGTATCCTCTGTTATTGGTAATGGTGAGAGGTTAGTATGTTTTGTTGTATCCTCTGTTATTGGTAATGGTGAGAGGTTAGCATGTTTTGTTGTAGCCTCTGTTATTGGTAATGGTGAGAGGTTAGTATGTTTTGTTGTATCCTCTGTTATTGGTAATGGTGAGAGGTTAGCATGTTTTGTTGTATCCTCTGTTATTGGTAATGGTGAGAGGTTAGCATGTTTTGTTGTAGCCTCTGTTATTGGTAATGGTGAGAGGTTAGCATGTTTTGTTGTGGCCTCAGTAACTTTCTTTCTCATTATTATTCATGATTAATTCATGATTTGTATCAATCATGGCATCTTTACGATTAATTTATTAGTGTTTAGAAACATGTTATCTACTTACTTAGACAGAAAATTACTCCAGTCACCATCCACCATTCTGTTACTATTGTGATAAACACAACCAAAACAAACTGCGAATGCAACCAATGGCCAAATACTAAACTTTTGACTACTTTAAAACACTATGAATGATTTGGTCAGAATACTTATGACTTCTTCAAATGGTGAAACAGACATGTTTTAAAATATCCTCAAATAAAAGGTAACATTATATACTGTCACCTCATGAAAGTTTTTATCCAAATCCAAAATATTGGATTATAGAGCCACAATTAAAATGTTTGCTTCACTGTCAAAATAGATACCTCACTGTCTGTCTTCTGACTGATATTGCTTTTTAAACTGGTCTGGTCAGTCTACTCAAATATTTGTACTTTACATTTTTCTATCTGCAAGCAATATTTTAAAAATTTGATACATTAATTTATGAATAGATATGGCTGGTTTCAGGACACTGTCGTATCTGAATATGTTGAAAAAATATACTGCCACTATTTTCTCCACAAAGTATTACAGTGTGATTTTAATATGATTTGACTATTTACAGGCTGTCAGGCTGTCTAGTCACAGAGGAAGGCTGTGCTTCTCTGGTCTCAGCTCTGAGGTCAATCCCCTCACACCTGAGAGAGCTGGACCTGAGCTACAATCACCCAGGAGACTCAGGAGTCAGACTGCTCTCTGCTGGACTGGAGGATCCACACTGCAGACTGGAGAAACTCAGGTATGTGGAAGGTTTATGTCAATGTTCATATCAGACATGTTTGACTTATCAGGCTAGTGAATTCAAACATTCTTACCACCACTTGGACAAATGTTACTGTGTCTGTGTGTGTGTGTGTGTGTGTGTTCAGTGTGGGTGTGTGTCCAGTGTGTGTGTGTCCAGTGTGTGTGGACATAGACACACACACACACGCTGGACACACAAACACACACCGGAAAAACTGGACACACACACTCACACTGCACACACACACACACACTGGACACACACACACACACAGACACAGTAACATTTGTCCAAGTGGTGGTAAGAATGTTTGAATTCACTAGCCTGATAAGTCATACACATACACACTGGACACACATACACTGGACACACAATGGACACACACACACAATGCACACACACACACACACACACACACACACACACACACTTGACACACACACTGGAGACACAGTTTCCAGTGTATGTGTGTAGAGTTCAGGTGTATCACTCCACCACCTGGACAAAGTTATATGCTGTGTGTGTGTGTGTGTGTGTGTGTGTGTGTGTGTGTGTGTGTGTGTGTGTGTGTGTGTGTGTGTGTGTGTGTGTGTGTGTGTGTGTGTGTGTGTGTGTGTGTGTGTGTGTGTGTGTGTGTATGTGTGTGTGTGTGTGTGTAATTAATGGGAATAAGTGTGTTTTATATTACCATACAGTATAACATATGATCATTCAACAAGTCTCAGGTTACCTTAGCTTCTCCTTTTGATACCTAGAAACATCTACATTAAAATAATTAGTGAAAAGTGAGTTAACATTCCAATGTGAATGATGATGATTTCTAATATTGTGTCTGGTTTAATCCATCAGATGTCTGTGATCTGACAATGGACCTAAACACAGTTAACAGACTCCTCTCTATGTCTGAGGAGAACATAAAGGTGACATGTAGGAGAGAGGAGCAGCCATATCCTGACCACCCAGAGAGATTTGAGGGCTGTGAACAGGTGCTGTGTAGAGAGGGTCTGACTGGGCGCTGTTACTGGGAGGTAGAGTGGAGTGGGAGAAGGGCTGATATAGGAGTGACATATAAAGGACTCAACAGGAGAGGAGGGGGTAAGGACTGTTGTCTTGGATACAATGACAAGTCCTGGAGTCTGGACTGCTCTGACAACAGTAACACTGCCCGGCACAATAATAATCTCACTACCATAGACGTCCCCTCCTCCAGCTCCCACAGAGTAGGAGTGTATCTGGACTGGCCAGCCGGCACTCTGTCCTTCTATAGAGCCTCCTCTGACACACTGACACACCTGATCACGTTCACCTCCACATTCACTGAGCCCCTCTATCCAGGGTTTAAGGTTTATGATGTTGACTCCTCAGTGTCCCTGAAATAATAACCTGACACACACACACACACACAGACTGGACTCACACACATTGACACAAACACTCACGAACACACACACACACACACTAGACACACACACACTAGACACACACACACTGGACACACACACATACTGGACTCACACACTGGACACACAAACACTGGACTCACACACATTGACACACACACTCTGGACTCACACACTGGACACACAAACACTGGACTCACACACATTGACACACACACACACACACACACACACACACACACACACCACACATTGGCGTCTTCCTATAATAGTGAGGACCATCATTTCTGATTGGGAACAAACAGACACCTCATTCCAGCACTAAGTGGTCCCACAAACACAGAGGTGAAAATATTACAGGAATATTCTGCAAACGTTGATGAAGACGTCACTCAATACACCCAAAACAACATGCAGTCTTTCCACAAGACTCCCATGAAGTTATAGTGTGACGTTATGAGTTGACGTTAAAGTAACATTCTCAGAACATATTGCACTTGTTTTATATTGTTTTAGATGTATCCTCTGTTTAAACATTTAAACTCTTACAATAACACTGTTAAAATACCAATGTGATCATTTGTTGTATGTCTTTTATATGGAAAACAAATTGTACAATTATATATGGACATATGCTCCATAGTTGTACAAGTGTACAAGGATGTATTGTAAATTCATAATAAAACATACTTGAAACAAGAAAAAGCATGTTAATTGTGAATACAGTTTCATTATTGATTTTACATTGCCTCTGTCAGGTCTAACTTCCGATCGCAGGTTGGCGTTTGTCATGAATCTTGCCCTGGAGGCAGAACTGCGCGATTTCCTCTAGATATGCCTGCTGCAATGTCAAAATTGGCTACATCATAAACTAATTTTGTTTTATGGTCTAAATTTTTAAATGTAAAATGTAAATTGAATGTTTATTTATTAACTAGACAAGTCAGTTAACTTCTACCGCCTCAGAAACCCGGATCCGGGAGCACCCCCCACCACCCTCACCAGTAAAAAAGCTGACTAGCATAGCGTCACAAGTAAATACTAGCATCTAAATATCATTCAATCACAAGTCCAAGACACCAGATGAAAGATCCACTTCTTGTGAATCCAGCAAGCATTTTTGATTTTTAAAATGTTTTACAGGGAAGACACAATATGTAAATCTATTAGCTAACCACGTTAGCAAAAGACACCATTTTTCTTTGTCCACCATTTTTTCTCTCCACCATTAGCTATCACCAATTCGACCAAATAAAAATATGGATAGCCACTAACCAAGAAAAAACCTCATCAGATGACAGTCTGATAACATATTTATTGTATAGCATAGGTTTTGTTAGAAAAATGTGCATATTTCAGGTAGAAATCATAGTTTACAATTGCACCCACCATCACAAGTAGAATAAATACAGAGAGCAACGTGTATTACCTAATTACTAATCATAAAACATTTCTTAAAAATACACAGTGTACAGTAATTGAAAGACACAGATCCTGTGAATCCAGACAATATTTCAGATTTTCTAAGTGTCTTACAGCGAAAATACAATAAATCGTTATATTAGCATACCACATGTGCAAACATTACCCCAGCATTGATTCAAGGCAAAAAGAGCGATAGCATTATCACCAACAAAATATATAAATTTTTTCACTAACCTTCTCAGAATTCTTCCGATGACACTCCTGTAACATCATATTACAACATACATATAGAGTTTGTTCGAAAATGTGCATATTTAGCCACAAAAAAACATGGTTATACAATGAGAATAGTAGCCATACTGGACAGAAAATGTCGGGCGCCATCTTGGACAGTGATCTAGTCTAATGAATAACTAATCATAAACTTGACTAAAAAATACAGGGTGGACAGCAATTGAAAGACAAATTAGTTCTTAATGCAATCGCTGATTTACATTTTTTTAATTATCCTTACTGTGCAATACAGGGTGCGCCAAAGCTAAGCTACCCCAAAGAAAATGGCGACATATGCGTTTAACATTTTTCAACAGAACAACGATTTATCATCATAAATAGTTCTTACTATTAGCTGAACTTCCATCAGAATCTTGGGCAATGTATCCTTTCTCCGGTCTAATCGTCTTTTGGTCGAAAGATGTCCTCTTGTCCTGTCGAAATGGCCACTAACGTTCGGCATGTACTGGAAAAGTGTCCAACTCTTGGAAGTGCGTCACAAAGAAATGCCAGAAAATCGCACTAAACGGATATAAATTGCTATAAAACGGTTTAAATTAACTACCTTATGATGTCTTTAACACCTATAACGAGTAAAAACATGACCGGAGATATATTACTGGCTAAACCAAAGCTTGGAAGGAGGCCAGTCCGACGTCCATCGTGCGTCAAGCGCAGGGAAGAAAAGAAAGGTACTTCCGCCCTTTGGTCTTTTATAAAGTCCCAGATTGCGCAATCGACTCCATTCAAATTGTCACCACTTACTGACATCTAGAGGAAGGCGTAGGCAGTGTTTGTAGCCCCATAGCATTCACAGGGACCTAAACACTGACCTGGGAACAGAGGCCAAGATTTCTGAAATCTCACTCCCTGGCAGGAAAAGTGCGTTCTGATCCACTCAGAGACATAATTCCAACTGTTTTAGAAACTAGAGAGTGTTTTCTATCCAATAATAATAATAATATGCATATTGTACGAGCAAGAATTGAGTGCAAGGCAGTTTAATTTGGCAACGTCAAGAAAAAAAAAGTGCTAACAGCACCCCCTATTGACAAGATTAAGAACAAATTCTTATTTATAATGACGGATTACCCCGGCCAAAATAAGACAACGCTTACAACGCTAAGCCAATTGTGCACCGCCCTATGGGACTTCCAATCACAGCCGGATGTGATACAGCCTGGATTCGATCCAGGGACTGTAGTGACACCTCTTGCACTGAGATGCAGTGCCTTAGACCACTAGCGCCATTTAAGGAAAGGATTAGCAGTGTGGTTGGGGTTAAGGTTTGAATTAAAATAGGATTTTATTACTTTGTGCTTGTGCCAGCTAGTGACCACTTTCCTGAACTGCCACCAGGGCAAGATTCATGACATTAAATGCCAACCTCAACCACATCAAATAAGCATCCAAGTCAAACTGAAATCTTATCAGAAACATGTTGGTACTGTTACAACAACGATTGGCCACTAGATTATTACCAGTTTATATTCATAACTTAAACTTCACCTCTTTCTAACATTCTGTCATAAAGAACACATTCAAAATGTTAACTAAAAGAAATACAAATATTTTCTTATCTCAAAAGGTTAAGTTAAAAAATAACCATATTAAATTCCAAATAAAGTAACGATTGACCATAACAGGGATTCATATTAAATCATGCATAAATCCCTTGTGACAGGGGAAATGGAAGCTTGATGTGTGAAACAGGAAGTGGCAATTGAATTCAGGCTTCACCAAAACATTTAGTTGCTGAAACAGTTCTAGTCTTTTATCTCTGGGTAACAGGGTTGACATGTTATGCTGGAAACACTCAGTTTTCCACAACAAAACTAAACAATTCAAAAACAGAGCAGAACCAGCTCACAAGCTCAACTAGGACCTGCATTTTGGAGCTAGGACCTGCATGTTGGAGCTAAGACCTGCATGTTGGAGCTAAGACCTGCATTTTGGAGCTAGGACCTGCATGTTGGAGCTAAGACCTGCATGTTGGAGCTATGTCCTGCATGTTGGAGCTATGTCCTGCATGTTGAAGCCAAGATCTGCATGTTGGAGCTAGGACCTGCATGTTGGAGCTCGTACTTGTGTTTTAGAGTTGGGACCTGCATGTTGGAGCTAGGACCTGCATGTTGGAGGTAGGACCTTCATGTTGGAGCTATGTCCTGCATGTTGGAGGCAGGACCTGCATGTTGGAGCTATGTCCTGCACTGTGGAGCTAGGACCTGCATGTTGGAGCTAGGACCTGCATGTTGGAGCTAGGATCTGCATGTTGGAGCTAGGACATGCATGTTAGAGCTAGGACGTGCATGTTGGAGCTAGGACCTGCATGTTGGAGCTATGTCCTGCATGTTGGAGCTAGGATATGCATGTTGGAGCTATGACATGCATGTTGGAGCTATGACATGCATCTTGGAGCTAGAACCTGCATGTTGTAGCTAGGACCTGCATGTTGGAGCTAGGATCTGCATTTTGGAGCTAGGATCTGCATTTTGGAGCTAGAACCTGCATTTTGGAACTAGGACCTACATTTTGGAGCTAGGACCTGCATGTTGTAGCTAGGACCTGCATGTTGTAGCTAGGACCTGCATTTTGGAGCTAGGACCTGCATGTTGGAGCTAGGACCTGCATTTTGGAGCTAGGATTTGCATGTTGGAGCTAGGAACTGCATGTTGGAGCTAGGACCTGCATATTGGAGCTAGGATCTGCATTTTGGAGCTAGGATTTGCATTTTGGAGCTAGGACAAGCATTTTGGAACTAGGACCTGCATTTTGGAACAAGGACCTGCATTTTGGAGCTAGGACCTATATGTTGGAGATTGGACCTGCATTCTGGAGGTATGGCTTGCATTTTGGAGCTAGGACCTGCATGTTGGAGCTAGGACCTGCCTGTTGGAGCTAGGACCTGCATGTTGAAGCTAGGACCTGCATTTTGGAGCTAGGACCTGCATGTTGGAGCTAGGACCTGCATGTTAGAGCTAGGACCTGCATGTTGGAGTTAGGACCTGCATGTTGGAGCTAGGATCTGCATTGTGGAGCTAGGATCTGCATGTTAGAGCTAGGACCTGCATGTTGGAGCTAGGACCTGCATGTTGGAGCTAGGATCTGCATTGTGGAGCTAGGATCTGCATGTTGGAGCTAGGATCTGCATGTTGGAGCTAGGACCTGCATGTTTGAGCTAAGACCTGCATTTTGGAGCTATGTCCTGTATGTTGGAGCTAGGACCTGCATGTTGGAGCTAGGACCTGTATGTTGGAGCTAGGACCTGCATGTTGGAGCTAGGACCTGCATTTTGGAGCTAGGACCTGCATTTTGGAGCTAGGACCTGCATGTTGGAGCTATGAACTGCATTTTGGAGCTAGGACCTTCATGTTGGAGCTAGGACCTGCATGTTGGAGCCAGGATCTGCATTTTGGAGCTAAGATCTGCATTGTGGAGCTAGGACCTGCATTATGGAGCTAGGCCCTGCATGTTGAAGATTTGTCCTGCATGATGGAGCGAGGACCTGCATGTTGGAGCTATGACCTGCATTTTGGAGCTAGGATCTGCATTTTGGAGCTAGGATCTGCATTGTGGAGCTAGGACCTGCATGTTGGAGCTAGGACCTGCATGTTAGAGCTAGGACCTGCATGTTGGAGCTAGGACCTGCATGTTGGAGCTAGGATCTGCATTGTGGAGCTAGGATCTGCATGTTGGAGCTAGGACCTGCATGTTGGAGTTAGGACCTGCATGTTGGAGCTAGGATTTGCATGTTGGAGCTAGGACCTGCATATTGGAGCTAGGATCTGCATTTTGGAGCTAGGATTTGCATTTTGGAGCTAGGACCAGCATTTTGGAGCTAGAACCTGCGTTTTGGAACTAGGACCTGCATTTTGGAGCTAGGACCTATATGTTGGAGATTGGCCCTGCATTCTGGAGGTATGGCTTGCATTTTGGAGCTAGGACCTGCATGTTGGAGCTAGGACCTGCCTGTTGGAGCTAGGACCTGCATGTTGTAGCTAGGACCTGCATTTTGGCGCTAGGACTTGCATGTTGGAGCTAGGACCTGCATGTTAGAGCTAGGACCTGCATGTTGGAGCTAGGACCTGCATGTTGGAGCTAGGATCTGCATTGTGGAGCTAGGATCTGCATGTTGGAGCTAGGATCTGCATGTTGGAGCTCGGACCTGCATGTTTGAGCTAAGAACTGCATTTTGGAGCTATGTCCTGTATGTTGGAGCTAGGACCTGCATGTTGGAGCTAGGACCTGCATTTTGGAGCTAGGACCTGCATTTTGGAGCTATGTCCTGTATGTTGGAGCTAGGACCTGCATGTTGGAGCTAGGACCTGCATTTTGGAGCTAGGACCTGCATGTTGGAGCTATGAACTGCATTTTGGAGCTAGGACCTTCATGTTGGAGCTAGGACCTGCATGTTGGAGCCAGGATCTGCATTTTGGAGCTAAGATCTGCATTGTGGAGCTAGGACCTGCATTCTGGAGCTAGGCCCTGCATGTTCAAGATTTGTCCTGCATGATGGAGCGAGGACCTGCATGTTGGAGCTATGACCTGCATTTTGGAGCTAGGATCTGCATTTTGGAGCTAGGATCTGCATTGTGGAGCTAGGACCTGCATGTTGGAGCTAGGACCTGCATGTTGGAGCTAGGACCTGCATGTTGTAGCTAGGACCTGCATTTTGGCGCTAGGACCTGCATGTTGGAGCTAGGACCTGCATGTTAGAGCTAGGACCTGCATGTTGGAGCTAGGACCTGCATGTTGGAGCTAGGATCTGCATTGTGGAGCTAGGATCTGCATGTTAGAGCTAGGACCTGCATGTTGGAGCTAGGACCTGCATGTTGGAGCTAGGATCTGCATTTTTGAGCTAGGATCTGCATGTTGGAGCTAGGATCTGCATGTTGGAGCTAGGACCTTCATTTTTGAGCTAGGACCTGCATGTTTGAGCTAAGACCTGCATGTTGGAGCTATGATCTGCATTTTGGAGCTCGGATCTGCATTGTGGAGCTAGGACCTGCATTTTGGAGCTGTGTCCTGCATGTTGGAGCTAGGACCTGCATGTTGGAGCTAAGACCTGCATGTTGGAGCTAGGACCTGCATGTTGGAGCTAGGATCTGCATGTTGGAGCTAGGATCTGCATTGTGGAGCTAGGACCTGCATGTTAGAGCTAGGACCTGCATGTTGGAGCTAGGACCTGCATTTTTGAGCTAGGATCTGCATTTTTGAGCTAGGATCTGCATGTTGGAGCTAGGATCTGCATGTTGGAGCTAGGACCTTCATTTTTGAGCTAGGACCTGCATGTTTGAGCTAGGACCTGCATGTTGGAGCTAGGATCTGCATGTTGGAGCTAGGACCTTCATTTTTGAGCTGTGTCCTGCATGTTGGAGCTAGGACCTGCATGTTGGAGCTATGACCTGCATTTTGGAGCTAGGATCTGCATTTTGGAGCTAGGATCTGCATTGTGGAGCTAGGACCTGCATGTTGGAGCTAGGGCCTTCATTCTGTAGCTAGGTCCTGCATTTTGGAGCTAGGACCTGCATGTTGGAGCTCCGTCCTGCATGTTGGAGCTAGGACATGCATGTTGGACCTATAAACCTGCATGTTGGAGCTAGGACCTGCATGTTGGAGCTAGGACCTGCATGTTGGAGCTAGGACCTGTATGTTGGAGCTATGTCTTGCATGTTGGAGCTAGGACCTGCATGTTGGAGCTAGAACCTGCATGTTGGAGTTAGGATCTGCATGTTGGAGCTAGGACCTGCATGTTGGAGCTAGGACCTGCATGGTGGAGCTAGGATCTGCATGTTGGAGCTAGGACCTGCATGTTGGAGCTATGACCTGCATTTTGTTACTAGGACTTGCATGTTGGAGCTAGGACATGCATGTTGGAGCTAGGACCTGCATGTTGGAGCTAGGATCTGCATTGTGGAGCTAGGACCTGTATGTTGGAACTAGGACCTGCATTTTGGAGCTAGGACCTGCATGTTGGAGCTATGTCCTGCATGTTGGAGCTAGGACCTGCATGTTGGAGCTAGGACCTGCATTTTGGAGTTAGGACCTGCATGTTGGAGCTAAGATTTGCATGTTGGAGCTAGGACCTGCATGTTGGAGCTAGGACCTGCATGTTGGAGCTAGGACCTGCATGTTGGAGCTAGGATCTGCATTTTGGAGCTAGGATTTGCATTTTGGAGCTAGGACCAGCATTTTGGAACTAGGACCTACATTTTGGAACTAGGACCTGCATTTTGGAGCTAGGACCTATATGTTGGAGATTGGACCTGCATTCTGGAGGTATGGCTTGCATTTTGGAGCTAGGACCTGCATGTTGGAGCTAGGACCTGCCTGTTGGAGCTAGGACCTGCATGTTGAAGCTAGGACCTGCATTTGGAGCTAGGACCTGCATGTTGGAGCTAGGACCTGCATGTTGGAGCTCGTACCTTCATGTTGGAGCTAGGATCTGCATTTTGGAGCTAGGACCTGCATGTTGTAGCTAGGACCTGCATTTTGGAGCTAGGACCTGCATGTTGGAGCTAGGACCTGCAGGTTGGAGCTAGGACCTGCACTTTTTGAGCTAGGACCTCCATGTTGGAGCTCGTACCTGCATTTTGGAGCTAGGACCTGCATTTTGGAGCTAAGACCTGCATGTTGGAGCTAGGACCTGCATTTTGGAGCTAGAACAGCTAGGACCTGCATTTTGGATCTAGGACCTGAGTGAGTTCTGAACATCCCTCACTGAACTCTGATCATGCATCCATGACTTCTTGGGGCTCTTTCTGGAGTCTCTTTCTTGACTTTAGTGTGTTTTTTCAGTTCTTTCCGAGGCTTGCCCGAAAAACACAAAAAGATGGCAGGAACAACAACACAGCGTTCCCCTTGCTATACAAAAACAGACTCAGAAAACCATCACCAACTTACCAGGCTGAGTGAGTTCTGCACAACCCTTGCTGGTCTCTGAGTCTTCATCTGTAGCCAAGTCGATCTGATCCAGAGACTTGCCTTTGTATGCATGTGGGCCCTTTTCAATTGCTATCAAAAATTTGCTAACTTTGGCTAGCTGCATTGTATTCTCAGATAGCCTATAATATTCATGGTGGACGCGAATATCATGACCCATAAGTTTAGCGACTTGGTCCATTTGGTGATCTTGTAAATTCATCATCTCGCAGAGCATTGCTATCTGTTTTCTAAGTTTAGTTGACCTGGGGTGAGGATATTCCACTCTGCAGACAGAGGCAAAGTGCCGTAGGGAGTCAGATCCCCTGATGGGTGTGTTGGACCACAGTGCTGTAGACAGTCAGATACCCTGATGGGTGTGTTGGACCACAGTGCCGTAGACAGTCAGATCCCCTGATGGGTGTGTTGGACCACAGTGCTGTAGACAGTCAGATACCCTGATGGGTGTGTTGGACCACAGTGCTGTAGACAGTCAGATCCCCTGATGGGTGTGTTGGACCACAGTGCCGTAGACATTCAGATACCCTGATGGGTGTGTTGGACCACAGTGCTGTAGACAGTCAGATCCCCTGATGGGTGTGTTTGACCACAGTGCTGTAGACATTCAGATCCCCTGATGGGTGTGTTGGACCACAGTGCTGTAGACAGTCAGATACCCTGATGGGTGTGTTGGACCACAGGGTTGTAGACAGTCAGATACCCTGATGGGTTTGTTGGACCACAGTGCTGTAGACAGTCAGATACCCTGATGGGTGTGTTGGACCACAGTGCTGTAGACAGTCAGATACCCTGATGGGTGTGTTGGACCACAGTGCTGTAGACAGTCAGATCCCCTGATGGGTGTGTTGGACCACAGTGCCGTAGACAGTCAGATACCCTGATGGGTGTGTTGGACCACAGTGCTGTAGACAGTCAGAACCCCTGATGGGTGTGTTGGACCACAGTGCTGTAGACAGTCAGATACCCTGATGGGTGTGTAGGACCACAGTGCTGTAGACAGTCAGATACCCTGATGGGTGTGTTGGACCACAGTGCCGTAGACAGTCAGATACCCTGATGGGTGTGTTGGACCACAGTGCTGTAGACAGTCAGATCCCCTGATGGGTGTGTTGGACCACAGTGCCGTAGACAGTCAGATACCCTGATGGGTGTGTTGGACCACAGTGCTGTAGACAGTCAGATACCCTGATGGGTGTGTTGGACCACAGTGCTGTAGACAGTCAGATCCCCTGATGGGTGTGTTGGACCACAGTGCTGTAGACAGTCAGATACCCTGATGGGTGTGTTGGACCACAGTGCTGTAGACAGTCAGAAACCCTGATGGGTGTGTTGGACCACAGTGCTGTAGACAGTCAGATACCCTGATGGGTGTGTTGGACCACAGTGCTGTAGACAGTCAGATCCCCTGATGGGTGTGTTGGACCACAGTGCTGTAGACAGTCAGATACCCTGATGGGTGTGTTGGACCACAGTGCTGTAGACAGTCAGATACCCTGATGGGTGTGTTGGACCACAGTGCTGTAGACAGTCAGAACCCCTGATGGGTGTGTTGGACCACAGTGCTGTAGACAGTCAGATGCCCTGATGGGTGTGTTGTACCACAGTGCTGTAGACAGTCAGTTCCCGTGATGGGTGTGTTGGACCACAGTCTTGCAAAGACATAAGGGTTTTCTTTGGGAACTCCCACCTGACTCCTGTGTAGTATGAGGATGTAAATAGATGATACCATACAGTCTGTGAGAAGCACAGGAACTTTGTCCTCCTGTTTGCCTGGGATGTCCAGCCAGTTGAAGCTTTGGCTTAAGGACTGCTCTAGTTTAGACAGGCTAGTGTTGACGTCTGGGCTCTAGTTTAGACAGGCTAGCGTAGACGTCTGGGTGCACTGCTCTAGTTTAGACAGTCTAGCGTAGATGTCTGGACTCTAGTTTAGACAGGATAGCATAGACGTCTGGGTGTACTGCTCTAGTGTAGACAGGCTAGTGTAGACATCTGGGTGCACTGCTCTAGTTTATACAGGCTAGTGTAGGCGTCTGGGTACACTGCTCTAGTTTAGACAGGCTAGTGTAGATGTCTGGGTGTACTGCTCTAGTTTAGGCAGGCTAGTGTAGACGTCTGGGTGTACTGCTCTCGTATAGACAGGCTAGCGTAGACGTCTGGGTGTACTGCTCTAGTTTAGACAGGCTAGCGTAGACGTCTGGGCTCTAGTTTAGACAGGCTAGCGTAAACGTCTGGGTGTACTGCTCTAGTTTAGGCAGGCTAGTGTAGATGTCTGGGTGTACTGCTCTAGTTTAGACAGGCTAGCGTAGACGTCTGGGTGCACTTCTCTAGTTTAGACAGGCTAGTGTAGACGTCTGGGTGTACTGCTCTAGTTTAGACAGGCTAGCGTAGACGTCTGGGTGTACTGCTCTAGTTTAGACAGGCTAGCGTAGACGACAGGGCTCTAGTTTAGACAGGCTAGCGTAAACGTCTGGGTGTACTGCTCTAGTTTAGACAGGCTAGTTTAGACGTCTGGGTGTACTGCTCTAGTTTAGACAGGCTAGCGTAGACGTCTGGGTGCACTGCTCTAGTTTAGACAGGCTAATGTAGACGTCTGGGTGTACTACTCTAGTTTAGACAGGCTAGTTTAGACGTCTGGGTGTACTACTCTAGTTTAGACAGGCTAGCGTAGACGTTTGGGCTCTAGTTTAGACAGGCTAGCGTAAACGTCTGGGTGTACTGCTCTATTTTAGGCAGGCTAGTGTAGACGTCTGGGTACACTGCTCTAGTTTAGACAGGCTAGCGTAGACGTCTGGGTGCACTGTTCTAGTTTAGACAGGCTAGTGTAGATGTCTGGGTGTACTGCTCTAGTTTAGGCAGGCTAGTGTAGACGTCTGGTTGTACTGCTCTAGTTTAGACAGGCTAGCGTAGAAGTATGGGTACACTGCTCTAGTTTAGACAGGCTAGCGTAAACATCTGGGTGTACTGCTCTAGTTTAGACAGGCTAGCGTAGATGTCTGGGTTTACTGCTCTAGTTTAGACAAGCTAGTGTAGACGTCTGGGTGCACTGCTCTAGTTTAGACAGGCTAGCGTAGACGTCTGGTTGTACTGCTCTAGTTTAGACAGGCTAGTGTAGACATCTGGGCTGTAGTTTAGACAGGCTAGCGTAAACGTCTGGGTGTACTCCTCTAGTTTAGACAGGCTAGTGTAGACGTCTGGGTGTACTGCTCTAGTTTAGACAGGCTAGCGTAGACGTCTGGGCTCTAGTTTAGACAGGCTAGCGTAAACGTCTGGGTGTACTGCTCTAGTTTAGACAGGCTAGTTTAGACGTCTGGGTGTACTGCTCTAGTTTAGACAGGCTAGCGTAGACGTCTGGGTGTAATGCTCTAGTTTAGACAGGCTAGCATAGACGTTTGGGCTCTAGTTTAGACAGGCTAGCGTAAACATCTGGGTGTACTGCTCTAGTTTAGGCAGGCTAGTGTAGACGTCTGTTTGTACTGCTCTAGTTTAGACAGGCTAGCGTAGAAGTATGGGTACACTGCTCTAATTTAGACAGGCTAGCGTAGACGTCTGGGTGCACTGCTCTAGTTTAGACAGGCTAGCGTAGACGTCTGGGTGTACTGCTCTAGTTTAGACAGGCTAGCGTAGACGTCTGGGTGTATTGCTCTAGTTTAGACAGGCTAGTGTAGACGTCTGGGGTGTAGTTTAGACAGGCTAGCGTAAACGTCTGGGTGTACAGCTCTAGTTTAGACAGGCTAGTGTAGACGTCTGGGTGTACTGCTCTAGTTTAGACAGGCTAGCGTAGAAGTATGGGAGTACTGCTCTAGTTTAGACAGGCTAGCGTAGACGTCTGGGCTCTAGTTTAGACAGGCTAGCGTAAACGTCTGGGTGTACTGCTCTAGTTTAGGCAGGCTAGAGTAGACGTCTGGGTGTACTGCTCTAGTTTAGACAGGCTAGCGTAGACGTCTGGGTGTACTGCTCTAGTTTAGACAGGCTAGCGTCGACGTCTGGGTGTATTGCTCTAGTTTAGACAGGCTAGCGTAGACGTTTGGGCTCTAGTTTAGACAGGCTAGCGTAAACGTCTGGGTGTACTGCTCTATTTTAGGCAGGCTAGTGTAGACGTCTGGTTGTACTGCTCTAGTTTAGACAGGCTAGCGTAGAAGTATGGGTACACTGCTCTAGTTTAGACAGGCTAGCGTAAACATCTGGGTGTACTGCTCTAGTTTAGACAGGCTAGCGTAGATGTCTGGGTTTACTGCTCTAGTTTAGACAGGCTAGTGTAGACGTCTGGGTGTACTGCTCTAGTTTAGACAAGCTAGTGTAGACGTCTGGGTGCACTGCTCTAGTTTAGACAGGCTAGCGTAGACGTCTGGTTGTACTGCTCTAGTTTAGACAGGCTAGTGTAGACATCTGGGCTGTAGTTTAGACAGGCTAGCGTAAACGTCTGGGTGTACTCCTCTAGTTTAGACAGGCTAGTGTAGACGTCTGGGTGTACTGCTCTAGTTTAGACAGGCTAGCGTAGACGTCTGGGCTCTAGTTTAGACAGGAAAGCGTAAACGTCTGGGTGTACTGCTCTAGTTTAGACAGGCTAGTTTAGACGTCTGGGTGTACTGCTCTAGTTTAGACAGGCTAGCGTAGACGTCTGGGTGTAATGCTCTAGTTTAGACAGGCTAGCATAGACGTTTGGGCTCTAGTTTAGACAGGCTAGCGTAAACATCTGGGTGTACTGCTCTAGTTTAGGCAGGCTAGTGTAGACGTCTGTGTGTACTGCTCTAGTTTAGACAGGCTAGCGTAAACCTCTGGGTGTACTGCTCTAGTTTAGACAGGTTAGCGGAGATGTCTGGGTGTACTGCTCTAGTTTAGACAGGCTAGCGTAGACGTCTGGGTGCACTGCTCTAGTTTAGACAGGCTAGCGTAGACGTCTGGGTGTACTGCTCTAGTTTAGACAGGCTAGCGTAGACGTCTGGGTGTATTGCTCTAGTTTAGACAGGCTAGTGTAGACGTCTAGGCTGTAGTTTAGACAGGCTAGCGTAAACGTCTGGGTGTACTGCTCTAGTTTAGACAGGCTAGTGTAGACGTCTGGGTGTACTGCTCTAGTTTAGACAGGCTAGCGTAGAAGTATGGGTGTACTGCTCTAGTTTAGACAGGCTAGCGTAGACGTCTGGGCTCTAGTTTAGACAGGCTAGCGTAAACGTCTGGGTGTACTGCTCTAGTTTAGGCAGGCTAGAGTAGACGTCTGGGTGTACTGCTCTAGTTTAGACAGGCTAGCGTAGACGTCTGGGTGTACTGCTCTAGTTTAGACAGGCTAGCGTAGACGTCTGGGCTCTAGTTTAGTCAGGCTAGCGTAAACGTCTGGGTGTACTGCTCTAGTTTAGGCAGGCTAGTGTAGACGTCTGGGTGTACTGCTCTAGTTTAGACAGGCTAGCGTAGAAGTATGGGTACACTGCTCTATTTTAGACAGGCTAGCGTAGAAGTATGGGTGTACTGCTCTAGTTTAGACAGGCTAGCGTAGATGTCTGGGTGTACTGCTCTAGTTTAGACAGGCTAGTGTAGACGTCTGGGCTGAGTGTGTGGGGGCTCTGTTCCTTGATGTGTATGTTTGTAGCTGTAGCCTTGATGCTTCTCCCTCCCTCCTCCCATTGAACAGCATAATGTCTGTGACCAGGCTATGATTCAGCCTTATCCAGCTTTAGGATTGTTTTGTTTATAGTTGTTGTATTGCATCATCTTCCACACCCCTGATATGAGTATGACGTGTCTTTACATCTTCTGTAAGGGGAATGAAGTCATGTTTGTTCCACGTAGTTCATTTAAGAGTATTACGTGTTCCAGCTTGGTATAGAGTACAGTATATACATATGAGATGGGTAATGTAGGGTATGTAAACAATATAGCTGGTTTAACTTCTTATGGCTTCAGGGGCAGTATTGAGTAGCTTGGATGAAAGGTGCACAGAGGTGCCCAGAGTAAACGGCCTGCTCCTATGGCATAGTTGCTAATACATGCATAGTATTATTATTATTGGATAGAAAACACTCTGAAGTTTCTAAAACTGTTTGAATTATGTCTGTGAGTATAACAGAACTCATATGGCAGGCAAAAACCTGAGAAGTTCCACTTCCAGTTTGGAATTTTTCTGGGGGTGCCAGATTTTCAACCAAGCTCTCATTGAAATTACAGCGAGATATTGATGAGTTTTCACTTCCTACGGCTTCCACTAGATGTCAACAGTCAATAGAACTTTGTCTGATGACTCTAATGTGAAGGGGGGCCGAAGGAGACAGGATTTAGTCACCACTGCCACGAGGTGATCATGCATTGAAGAAGCGCGTTCACGTGAGATGATGCTCCGTTCCATCGGTCAACTGAAGTCAATGTAATTCTCCGGTTGGAACGTTATTCAAGATGTATGTTAACCACATTCTAAAGATTGATTCAGTACATCGTTTGACATGTTTCTACTGACTGTAATGGAACTTTTGGACATTTTGTCATGTTATAGTGGTCGCGCTTTGTGACTTTGGTTAGGGCTTTTGGTAAACAATTCCAAAGTAGCTAATTGGACAGAAATAACGGACATTATCGAACAAATCAAGCATTTATTGTGGACCTGAGATTCCTAGGACTACATTCTGATGAAGTTCATCAAAGGTAAGGAAACATTTATCATGTATTTTCTGGTTTCTGTTGAGTCCAACATGGCGGTGTCACGTTCCTGACCTGTTTTCCTTTATTTTGTCTTTGTTTAGTATGGTCTGGGCGTGAGTTGGGGTGGGCATTCTATGTTATGTGTTTCTATGTTTAGCTTCAATGTATTAGCCTGATATGGTTCTCAATTAGGTGCAGGTGTTTTACGTTTCCTCTGATTGAGAACCATATTAAGGTAGGCTGTTCACACCGTTTGTTTGTGGGTGATTGTTCCTGTGTTAGTGTTTATGCCACACGGGACTGTTTCATTTGTGAGTTTGTTCCTGTTCATGCGTTCTTCGTTGTCTGTAAGTTCTCATGTTCAGGTCTGTTTACCTCGTTTGTTGTTTTGTAGTTTATTAAGTGTTTTTCGTCTTCGTTATTATTATTTCAATAAATCATTATGTCTTCAAACTTCGCTGCATTTTGGTCCGATCCATCTCGCCTCTCCTCGTCCGATGAGGAGGACGACATAGACAAGCGTTACAGGCGGCTAATTTGGCTATTGTTCTGAGCTTCGTCTCAGACTATTGCATGGTTTATTTTTCCGTAAAGTTTTTTTTAAATCTGACACAGCGGTTGCATTAAAGAAGAAGTTACAGGTCTGTGAGAGCCAGAAATCTTGCTTGTTTGTAGGTGACCAAATACTTATTTTCCACCATAATTTGCAAATAAATTCATTACAAATCCTACAATGTGATTTTCTGGAATTTTTTTTCTCATTTTGTCAGTCATAGTTGAAGTGATGATGAAAATATGATAAATTACAGGCCTGTCTCATCTTTTTAAATGGGAGAACTTGCACAATTGGTGGCTGACTAAATACTTTTTTGCCCCACTGTAGGTTTTGAGTTGGTAAATTTTAATGGATAATTTGTCAAAGATGAGGTTTTAAGCACTATTAAACTGTCTACAAAATCTGGGAAATTGAGCTTTAGAAACTGATTCGAGTGTGTCCACTTTTGGTTCTTACCCTAACGATGGAACTATAAAACGCTTATTGGATTATCTCCGTCTGGGTACAACATTTGAAATAAAACTGGTTAAGGTCTGAAAATGTTTTATTTTTTCTTCCCAGTATGAGAAGAGTTGCGGGATTTATTGAATAAACTGTTTTCCATAAATTAGAGCGAATTAAAATGGAATCTCGACGTCATTTATGTCGTACAAAGCCTAAGGTTTCCATCAAACTAATTATCATTGCGTGATTAATGTGATGTAGTAAAGTAATTGAAATACATTGCATGAGTAAACATAATCTACTTTTATTTGTAACGGCTTTCTAGCTCTTCCTCCTCCTCGGACGAGGAGAGGAGAGAGGGATCGGAAGACCAATATGCAGCGAGGTATGATGACATGATTTATTAGACACGACGAAACAATGACACGAACTATACTTGAATAAACTACAAAATAACAAAAACTAATGTGTAGACAGACCTGAACAATACGAACTTACAAATAACACGAAGAACGCACGAACAGGGAAAATAGACTACACAAAAGAACGATGTACAAAACAAACCGAAAACAGTCCCTGTGGTGCACAGACACGGAAGACAATCACCCACAAACAAACAGTGTGAACACACCTACCTTAATATGACTCAATCAGAGGAAATGAAAAACACCTGCCTCTAATTGAGAGCCATATCAGGTCACCCGAAACCAACATAGAAACAGAAAACATAGACTGCCCACCCACACTCACGTCCTGACCAACTAACACATACAAAACTAACAGAAACCAGGTCAGGAACGTGACATTATTAAAAGATGCAAGATCTGTTTCCTAGTCTATAAATGTCGATTGTATTCTGCTGGGTCAGTCATGGCCAACAGGGGGCAGGCAAAATGACAGGTCAAGGGCAGGCAGAGGTCAGAAAACCAGCTCAGATTCCATAAGGTACAGAATGGCAGGCAGTCTCAGGGCAGGCAGAGGTCAATAATCCATGTGACAAGGTACAGAACGGCAGGCAGGCTCAGGGTCAGAGCAGAATGGTTAAAACCGGGAAAACTAGAAACAGACAGGAGCAAGGGGAAAACCGCTGGTAGGCTTAACAAACAAAACGAACTGCCAACAGACAAACAAAACACAGGCATTAATACATTGGGGATAATGCTGAAGATGGGCGACACCTGGAGGGGGGTGGAGACAAGCACAAAGACAGGTGAAACAGATCAGGGTGGGACAAAACTGCTCTGGTGACAAACAAACTTTTCGGCCCTGTTTCCAATTGTTTCCAATATAAAAACAACGGTATAATTAGCTAACTAGCTGCAGTGCAAGCTAACTCAAATGAGCTGCTGACATAGCAAGATAGCTATCTAGCCAACTATACATACTGTATAGCTAGCTAACTAAGTGAATTAAATATCACCAGCTACCTAACTTTATATTAGCTAGCTATCTTGGCTAACAGCCATGGAGGTAGGTGAAAGGATAGCGGCCCCCAACTGTCAAAGTGAGAGAGTCTATCATCAGATATATAGGACCCAATGAAGAGCAGTGGTTCTCAGTCCTGGTCCTGGGGACTTAAAAGGGTGCACATTTTGTTTTTTGCCTTAGCACTGCACAGCTAATTCAAATGATCAACTCATCACCAAGTTTCAAGTGGTATTTATGTATTAATTTGGGATGCTATCCTAGATATGATCCTGCTGTTGTCACATGGTACACATGCACATGTGTGTGCACATGCATCTACTTATCCAATGTTATCATGATTTGTTATAAGATATATTATACTTCCGTAATCCACAATGACCTGATGAAATAAAAGTCTAATAATGACATTATCTTCCAAATTCCTACAGATACTTTGCATCTGAAGATTCCTTCAAAACGATTTCCTACAGTTACTGTGTCGGGCACTGCAAGGTTGGGTGACCAGGACCATCTGGGACTGCCTCCTGTGGTAATTCAGGTGTGTGAAGGCTACCTGTGTCCTACATAACTTCATCAGGATGGACACGAGGACGAGGAGGGAATCTGCAGCTCGCCGAGGTGTGCCAGAGGAGAGATCTGCTGCTCTGCAGGATATTTCAAGGATAGGAGGCCAACAACGCTACACGGGAGGTAATCCATGTGGGGGAGATCTTCAACTCCTACTTCTTCGAAGAGGGTGCTGTTCCCTGGCAACACCATGGACTACACTATGCACAACCAAAGGCTCTTTTAAGAGATATGTCAACTGCGGTTATTTAATTCCCAGTTTCTCTCCCTTCGATTTCTACTTCTCTGGTGAGGTGCTGTTAAGGTAAGGGTGATGTCTGATCAAAAACAAAACAGGCTCCTTTTAGTGTCACCCCATATTAAAAAATGTCGAACAATTAGACACTCTACAACCCACACGCTTGTGTATCAATCTGATTGATGGATTGTGTTGGGCAGTAAGCATGCTCAGGTGTATTACTGTGGCTCCTTCCACCTTCAAAGAATAGGCAAGAGGACCAACCATGGAGAATAGTAAAACTCTTCATTTTTTCTATAACTACGCTATATTGTTTGTCCTCGTGTGTCTGTACATGTTTTAAAGTACTCTGTATAAGTACTCAGTATAAAGTACTCTGCAGCCACTTATTGTGCACACCAAGTGAATCTACAAACACAGATTCCTGTTGAACACCGTCTCTTTAACTACCTTATTTTCTGATAAACAGTCTCCTTCACTTCTTCCCTCTCCCCCCTTCTCCCTAAATCCTCTAGGTTATATCAGCTGTGTTGGTGAACCCGTCCCGCATCAGAGTATTTACATGATAGATAGGAAGAGTAGTGTACTGTTGTTTTGTGTTGAGTTTCTGTATATATTAATTACAAATCAGCCTTTAATCAAATCAAATCAAGGTTTATTTGTCACGTGTGCCGAATACAACAGGTAACACCTTACAGTGAAATGCTTACTTACAGTCTCTAACCAATAGTGCAAAAAATGTATTAGGTGAACAATAGGCAAGTGAAGAAATAAAACAACAGTAAAAAGACAGGCTATATACAGTAGTGAGGCTACATACAGACACCGGTTAGTCAGGCTGATTGAGGTAGTATGTGCATGTAGATATGGCTAAAGTGACTATTCATATATGATGAACAGAGAGTAGCAGTAGCGTAAAAGAGGGGTTGGCGGGTGGTGGGTGGCGGGAAACAATGCAGATAGCCCGGTTAGCCAATGTGCGGGAGCACTGGTTGGTCGGTCCAATTGAGGTAGTATGTACATGAATGTATAGTTAAAATGACTATGCATATATGAAAAAGAGAGTAGCAACGGCTAGTTAGCTAGTTAAACCATGTTTTAGTCTATTGCATAGTTACAATGTGTAACCTTTGCTGTCCCAGGACCAGGATTGGTAAACACTGTGGGGTGTATAAATGCAATACATACTTGCTGACACAGCATCATACAAAGTCTGGAGTTTGATACTCCTGGTATTGGATATGACTGAAAAAGAATGTCTCACTGACATTCTCTCCTGAACCGCACCATTACTTGCCAAAGTAGAGTACATGATCAGTGAATATATTCAATGTTCAGGCTACAATGTAGAGATTGCATGCCTGGTAATAACTACATGTATATACTTCTTGCATCCTTTGCACAATAAAGTTATATTATATTCTACTTATTCCATAGGTTTCATTAATGCCATTCAGACTGTTTTGAAATCGATACAACAGGCTATGATAGCCTTTTATTGCTAGGGGTTCCGTTAGCGGAACGTTTCGACAACATCCGGTGAAATTGCAGAGCGCGAAATTCTAAAATATTATTACAAATATTTAACTTTCATACATTCACAAGTGCAATAAACCAAATTAAAGCTGAACTTCTTGTTAATCTAGCCACCGTGTCAGATTTCAAAAAGGCTTTAAAAAATAAAAAAGGGTTCCAACTCGCGCAACATGACTACAAAATATCTAATAAGTTACCTGTAATCTTGATCCAAACATTTCAAACAACTTTCCTAATACAACTTTAGGTATTTTACATAAATAATCGATAAAATGTAAGACGGGATAAACTGTGTTCAATACAGGATGAAAACAAAGTGGAGCGAGCTTTCAGGTTGGGCGCCTCATCCACAACAGTACACTTCACTCGACCCTCGTTCTGAACTGCTTTACTTCTTCATTACTCAAAAGAAAAACATCAACCAATTTCTGAAGACTGTTGACATCCAGTGGAAGCAATAGGAACTGCAAGCAAGTGCCTTATAAATCTAGATTTACATAGAAATCACGTTGAAAACAGTGTCACCTCAAAACAAAAATATCCTGGATGCTATGCCCTCGGGGTTTCGCCTGCCAAATAAGTTCTGTTATACTCACAGACATCATTCAAACAGTTTTAGAAACCTTAGAGTGTTCTATCCGAATATACCAATTATATGCATATCCTAGCTTTTGAGCCTAAGTAGCAGGCAGTTTACCTTGGGCACAATTTTCATCCGGAGGTGGAAATACTGCCCCCTATACCAAACAGGATAGCTGAGGTTCATAGCTAGGTTCTCAACTAATATGTATACCAAATGTTTAAGATCGACTACATAGCTAGCGACACATCCATAGGTATACAGGTATTTTTTATCCTCAACTACACAATAAGCGAGGAAAAATGGCAAATATCAGCAGAGAAAAATTTAACTTTTTTACATTCAATTTGTAGTAAATGCTTTAGCTAGCTAGATTATGAATAATGACTAAATTATGTATACATTTAACTTAGAACTATAACTAAACAGAATACTACTATGTTACTGTATGGATGTATGAATCTTATTATAATCATAATACTGAATACAATGTGTGTAGTTTTAGTCAAGAATTAGAACAAGGACTTTCTGTTCCTTGTTAGAAACAAATGGAGCTATCGTCAGACCGGCTGGAATGCTGTGTTCCTTACAGGACATTCTGTCTCTACCCAGGGAGGGGAGAGACCTTGGGCTAGTAGTAGATTGGTGGCAGACAATGTGGGAAGGCTTGTGAACTATATTGCCATTGTATCCGAGAGGAGGAAGGACATTTGAAAACCTATGCATAATTTTTATTATGTAACCTGATGTAAATTGTACTATGATCAGTACTCTCGAGACTAAACGCTATTGATTGATTGATTTTGAGACTGGTTTCTGTCCATTTTATGCAAATAAGTATCTTACAAATTCTTATGAATGGGCAGAATGTTAGGAGTGTCAGTTAGGATCACCACTTTATTTTAAGAATGGGAAATGTCACAATAATAGTAGAGAGAATGATTTATTTCAGCTTTTATCACATTCCCAGTGGGTCAGAAGTTTACAGGCACTCAATTAATATTTGGAAGCATTGCCTTTAAATTGTTTAACTTGGGTCAAATGTTTTGGGTAGCCTTTCACAAGCTTCCCACAATAAGTTGGGTGAATTTTGGCCCATTCCTCCCAACAGAGCTGGTGTAACTGAGTCAGGTTTATAGGCCTCCTTGCTCGCACACGCTTTTCAGTTCTGCCTACAAATGTTCTATAGGATTGAGGTCAGGGCTTTGTGATGGCCACTCCAAAACTTTGACTTTGTTGTCCTTAAGCCATTTTGCCACAACTTTGGAAGTATGCTTGGGGTCATTGTCCATTTGGAAGACCCATTTGCGACCAAGCTTTTATTTCCTGACTGACTTCCTTGCTTCGATATATCCACATAATTTTCCTCCCTCATGATGCCATCTACTTTGTGATGTGCACCAGTCCCTCCTGCAGCAAAGCACCCCCACAACATGATGCTGCCACCCCCGTGCTTCACGGTTGGGATGGTGATCTTCAGCTTGCAAGCCTCCCCCTTTTCCCCAAACATAACGATGATCATTATGTCCAAACAGTTCTATTTTTGTTTCATCAGACCAGAGGACATGTGCAGTTGCAAACCGTAGTCTGGCTTTTTTATGGTGGTTTTGGAGCAGTGGCTTCTTCCTTGCTGAGCGACCTTTCAGGTTATGTCGATATAGGACTCGTTTTACTGTGGATATAGATACTTTTGTACCTGTTTCCTCCAGCATCTTCACAAGGTCCGTTGCTGTTGTTCTGGGATTGATTTGCAATTTTCACACCAAAGTACGGTCATCTCTAGGAGACAGAACGTGTCTCCTTCCTGAGCGTTATGACGGCTGCGTGGTCCCATGGTGTTTATACTTGCAAACTATTGTTTGTACAGATGAGCGTGGTACCTTCAGGCTTTTGGAAATTGCTCCCTAAGATGAACCAGACTTGTGAAGGTCTACATTTTTTTTGAGGTCTTGGCTGATTTCTTTTGATTTTCCCAAAGAGGCACTGAGTTTGAACGTAGGCCTTAAAATAGATCCACAGGTACACCTCCAAATGACTCAAATTATGTCAATTAACCTATCAGAAGCTTCTAAAGCCACGACATAATTTTCGGGAATTTTCCAAGCTGTTTAAAGGCACAGTCAACTTAGTGTATGTAAACTTTTGACCCACTGGAATTGTGATACAGTGAATTTTATAAGTGAAATAATCTGTCTGTAAACAATTATTGGAAAAAGTTATTGTGTCATGCACAAAGTAGAAGTCCTAACTGACTTCCCAAAACTATAGTTTGTTACTGTCACGTTCCTGACCTATTTATGTTAGTTGTTATGTGTGTTAGTTGGTCAGGACGTGAGGTTGGGTGGGCATTCTATGTTTTCTGTTTCTGTGTTGGTTTTGGGTTACCTGGTATGGCTCTTAATTAGAGGCAGGTGTTTGGCGTTCCTCTAATTAAGAGTCATATTTAGGTAGGCGTTGTCACAGTGTTCGTTGTGGGTGATTGTCTCCTGTGTCAGTATGTATGTTCGTACCACACTGGACTGTAGCGTTTGTTTGTTTCGTTTCGTTTCGATGTCGTCTGTTTCCTGTACGTAAGTTTATGTTTAGTTATGTAAGTTTATGTTCAGGTTTCGTCAACGTCGTTTTCTTGTTTTGTAGTTTGAAAGTGTTTTGTTTCGTTTCGTGTGGCCATCGTATTTTTAATAAAGATGGCTTATTTCCCTCAAGCTGCATTTTGGTCTGATGATCCTTCTCTCCTCTCCTCGTCTGAGGAGGAGGAGGATTTAGAGTATCGTTACAGTTACAAGAAATTTGTGGAGTGGTTGAAAAACTAGTTTTAATGACTCTAACCTAAGTGTATGTAAATTTCTGACTTCAACTGTAAATAAGGAAGTGTCTTACTATTCTCAATGGTTGGTCCTCTTGCCTGTTCTTTGAAGGTGGAAGAAGCCACAGTTATACACCTGAGAATGTTTACTGCACAACGCAATCCATCAATCAGTTTGATACACAAGTGTAGGTGTACGTTATAGGTTGACTAATTGTTCTGTTTTTTTTTCATTATGGGTGACCCTTAAAAGTGCCTGTTTTGTTTTTGTACAGACATCACCTTTACCTAAACAACACCTCACCTGAGAAGTAGAAATGAAAGGCAAAGAAACTAAGAATTGAATAACTGCAGTTGACATAGCTAAGGAAATGGAAGAATACTTTCATGTGGATGGCTCTTAAAAGAGCCTTTGGTTGTGCATAGTGTAGTCTATGGTGTTGCCAGGGAACAGCACCCTCTTCGAAGAAGTAGTAGGTGAAGATCTCCTGCACAAAAAATTGCCTCCCGTGCTGCTTTGTTGGCCCCTATCCTTGAAACATCCTGCAGAGCAGTAGACATCTCCTCTAGCATCCCGCGGCGAGCTGCAGATCCCCTCCTGGTCCTCGTTTCCATCCTCATGAAGTTATGCAGGACACAGGTAGCCTTCACACACCTGAATTCCCCCAGGAGGCAGTCCCAGATGGCCCTGGTCACCCAACCTTGCAGTGCCCGACACAGTAACTGTAGGAAATCGTTTTGAAGGAATCTCCAGATGCAAGGTATCTGTAGGAATTTGGAAGATAATGTCATTATTAGACTTTTATTTCATCAGGTCATTGTGGATTACTGAAGTGTAATATATCTTATAACAAATATATATCTTATATCTTATCTTATAAAAAAAACAGGAGGCAGTCCCAGATGGCCCTGGTCACCCAACCTTGCAGTGCCCTACACAGTAACTGTAGGCAATATAATTTCTCTTATAACAAATCATGATAACATTGGATAAATATCTGCATGTGTAGCATGTAACAGCAACAGGATCACATCAAGGATAGCGTCCCAAATGAATACATAAATACCATTTGAAGCTTGATGATGAGTTGATCATTTGAATCAGCTGTGCAGTACTAAGGCAAAAGCAAAAAATTTCACCCCTTTAAGTCTCGAGGACCAGGACTGAGAACCACCGCTTTTAATTTGGAACTCTTCATCATGCAGAGCGACTTTCACAGCTCTCTTTTTTTGACAACAGAAAACATCACAACAAACAGACTATTGGATCACTCCAATATGGTATCACAATACCAGATGAATCGGTGAACTAGGTAAGGGCCAGACAGAGAGTAAAGTCCCGTAGAACTGAGTTTAGGGTAGTCATAGTTGCTGTGTTCCTCTGTTCCGACTCAGGGAGGCAGACGTAACACCCAGCACAGCCGTCCTGACCTCATCGGCAGGGTCCCCATTTACTTGATAGTACCTAGAAAAGGTGCTAGACGATGCCCAACTGGCTGAGACACAAATTGAGGGGAATTCCTCAGAGCAGGGCCCATGATGTAGCAACTCCTCTAGTAGAATGCCTCACTACAGCAGACGGCAGAGGCCAATGTGAGAGTCATTTTATCGATAGGCTTGACCTAGAACTCTCTCACCATAGCAAACGAATAGCTGATCAGACTGTCGTATTGCCTGTGTCTGTGTAATGTAAGTGTCCAAGGGCCTCTTTAGGCAAAGCACACTTGGGAAAAAACACCCAGCTCACCCGCATCCGCGGGAGGGGCATATACAGACAAATGTAAGGCCCGGTTCATATGTTTGTCAGACAGGACCATCGGCAAGAATTAGGGGTTAAGATGGAGGGTGACACTCCTCTTGTCTGGACCCATTGTGAAAAACATTGAGTGCTCACTGAAAAGGCATGAAGTTCATTCACACTCGTAGTGGAGGTAATAGCCAACAGGAATGCCCAGCTTCATGGATAAATGCTCCAAAGACATCGACTCTAGGGGCTTGATAGCGGCTTAGCAAGAGCTGACAGCACCACGTCAAGGTTCCAACTTGGCACCGAGCGAGCCTTTGCTGGACACAGACGTTGAACTCCCTTCATAAATTTGGAGAGCAACGGGTAGCCACCCATGGGTCCGTCTTGGCTGTTGTCATGGCATGCTGAGATAGCGTCTAAACTGTGAAAATGTAAAACTGTTTGCATATGTGACTCCAGTGAAGGCTGCTGAGGGGAGAACGGGTCCTAATAATGGCCGGAACGAAACAAATGGATGTATTGATACCATTCCATTGATTCCATTCCAGTCATTACCACGAGCCCATTCTCCCCAATTAAGATGCCACCGACCTCCTGTGTATGACTCTCACACCAGGTACAGAATATGCCCCATCACATTTGATATGATGCATCGGTGGAAGATGCCATGGCGCTCCACAACGTGTTCACCACATTGTCCTGAAGGTCTAGATTGGTCCACTAGAGGCCAAGCCCGTAGCTGGAGGCGGTGTGGGTCCGGATGCCACAGTGTCCCCCAAGCCTGAAAGAGCAGGTTGGGCCTCAGGGGCAGCTCCCATGGGGTCCCCGAGAGGAGGGACAACAGGACGCTGAACCATGGTGGTCTCAGCCAGCATGGAGCTATCATGAACAGCTGGTGGCCCATCAAGACAACCCTGTCTAGCGTAGCTGTGATCAGGGAAATGGTGGGATCACGCAAAGTGTCGTTGCTGGCCAATCGTGAGCAAGGGAGTCCAGACCCAGAGGGCCTGTAGGGTCCAACATCGAGACCCATCTGGGGCAATGAGTGTTCTCCTGAGAGGCAAACAGATCCACCTGTGCTCTCCCGAACCCTGTCCCAAAGCTGTAGCACCAAAGATCTATTCCCCCTCCGGTGGGCCGTCTCTCAAAAGCATGTCTACTGCATTGTTCAGGACCTCGGGGATATGTGCTGCTCGCAGCGATGCTAAGCTGTTCTAGGCCCACAGCAAGAGCTCCCGAAGCATTGGACCAGGAACTGTCCTACCAGGTAGGACTGGAACTGTTGGAGAGCTAGGCAAACCCTCGAGCTCCTGCACATTGACGTGTTGACCATTCCATGGGGGGCTCCAGCGGGCGCTGGCCGTCTGCCTCTTACCACGGCACCCCAACCCAGAGGCATCAGCTCACACAAGTTATCTGAGGTGGACTCTGATCAGGCTCACCCCCTTTAACAGGAAGGAGCTGGATAGCCATTTCGATAGGGTCTTCAAACATGCACTCATCACCAACAGTTGATGGTGTCTGTGTTGGTTTGGGTGCCGGCAGTGGGATTTGAACCATCGCTGGAGTGGCCTGATGGAGAATGCCCAGCGGAACCAACAGTGAAGCCACCATCAGTAGGCCGAATAACTGTTGGCACTCTAACACCGACATGGCTCGTCCGAGCCGGAAACGGTTGAGCTAGGATATTATTTTGTTACTCTCATCTGAGGGAGACGTGCCCTCATGAGCGCCGAGTCTATGGACATCCCGAGGTAGATCAACTGCTGTGAGGAGGTCAGGTGACTCTTCTCCTTGTTTAGGGTGAGGCCCAGAACTCAAATGTGGTTCAAGAGGGTCTTCATGTCTGTTTTGGCCTTGGTTTCCTAAGGCCAAAATGTTGTTCCCTGAGGCCAGGGCTGGCAGCAAGTACTTCAGGATGACTGCCGAGTGCCACCTTTCATAGACACAGTCCGCTGCCTGTGGGCAGGGACACCTTGCATTTCTCATCGTGAAACGTCATACTGGAAATGGTTGCTTCTCTCTGTGGGAAGAAGAGAAGTGTAACAGCAAAATGTGGCAACACTGTAAGACCAGCAGTGTAATCTAGTTGTTATGTGAAAAAAAACTATCGAGCACCCACCCAGCTATGCACTGTTTGAAAAACAGCAGTGCAATGCAGCTGTAATGTGAGTCTACAATGGAAACTAGTATAGTTTCGGCTGTACTGCAAAGTAGTGCAACATAACTATAGTAAACACAGATACACACTGAAACCCTCACTACAATAGAGCTGTAATGTGAGTTTCCAGGGGAAACTAGGATAGTTACGGTCTTAACTGTAAATACAACGGAAAACTAGTAACCCCAGCTACACACTGCGCAAGACCGTAGTGTAATAGCGGAAAGGTGAATTTCCAAGGGAAAACTAGGATAGTCACTGAAAACTGGTATGTAGCCTACCGTAAGTAGTGCAACAGAAGAACTATAGTAAACCCAGCTACACACTGTGCAAAAACAAGGTCGTGTAATAGTGCTGTCAGTTTCCAATTAAGGGAGAGTTAATGTCTGTACTGTAAAGTAGTGCAACATAAGATGAGATGAGATGTGAGTTTCCATGGGAAACTATGATAGTTACTGTCTGTACTGTAAAATTGTTTAACAGAAAACTGTCACGAACCAGCAACTGTGTGAAAAAACGACATTGTAATCTCACTATGGTGAACATGAACTCAGCCCAAAACTGGATAATTAAGCCAACAGTGTAATTTACTGGGTATACAAAACATTAAGAACACCTGCTCTTTCAATGACAGACTGACCAGGTAAATCCAGATGAGAGCTAGGATCCCTTATTGATGTCACTTATTAAATCCACTTCAATCAGTGTAGATGAAGGGGAGGAGACAGGTTAAAGAGGGATTTTTAAGCCTTCAGACAATTGAGACATGGATTGTGTGTGTGCCATTCAGACGGTGAATGGGCAATGGGCGTATTCATCGTCACTTCTCTGCCCAGATACTAGTTCAAGTGCACTACATTTGTATAGGCATTGATAGTATACATTCGTATTATTAGATATTATTTAAAAAATATATATGTACATTTGAACTCATGTTACAATGGTCAGGAAGTCCTCTTTAAAATCAGGTTGTACAGTCAATTGAATTACTTAACTTGCCACCAGGTGGCATGATTGCTTTGGGTAACATTGGGGTAACATTGTTGACATTGTTGCACGGTGACTAGTAACCCTATGTCTATGCAGACACATTACCCCTTTAGCCATAACCTCTTTTTTGTTATTATTTATTGTGAGTGGTGTAAATGTTTTAACTGGAATTTTAATTTGCATGACTCTTTCCTGTACTCTGACAGGCCTGTCCACCAGTGGAGGCTGGTGTGAGAAGCAATAGGAGGACGGGCTCATTGTAACGGCTGGAATGGAATAAATGGAACAGAGTAAAATGTGGTTTCCATATGTTTAATGTGTTTGATACCGTTCCTTTTATTCCATTCCAGCCATTACAATGGGCCCGTCCTCCTATAGCGCCTCCCACCAGCCTCCACTGCTGTCCACACAATTTAGGTGTAGGCCTATTTCTGGAGCGCTCCTGAGCCTGGGTCCTTTAATGGCCTTAAGTAAAAACAAACCCACAGTTTCAGATTTTATGGACAATGTTTTTTTGTATTAGGCTATTAAATTACATTTTTGTTTACCATCATTTAAAAATATTTGCCTCAAATGTCACGTAGGCCTGTTAGGCCGAGCCTATTGGCCGTAATATTCCTTTCGAAATGATCGGTGGGCACTGTGCACTGAGTGTTAGAACTTCGCAAATGTGTCTTTTGCCGAATGCCAACACTATAGGTAGGGGTCTACTCGACAGTACATTCTTTGACCACCATATGACATTTTTTTGCACGCCCTCGGACACTGGCCTTCTAAGTCCAGCTAGTGAGATTCCACACCCAATTTCGCAGCCCACTGGACCTTTTGCGGTTTGGGTATACTGTGAGTGAGCTTCCATCCATGGAATCTGGCATGATACTTCAATATTCCTCATACACGGCAGCCCAGCTTGGTCTCATAGACTAGACGTAACATAGTAAATGTAAACCCGAGACACTCAAATTATTAGCTAACCCTAACCCTTTAACATAACTCCTAATCTAAACCCTAACCTTCATACCCTAACCCCTAGCCTAGCTAACATTAGCTAGTATTCGTAACATATCATACATTTTGCGAATTTGCAACATATTGTATGTTTTGCAAATTCGTAACATGAACACAAATTGTAATTCGTAACATATACTGAATGGGTGTCTCGGATTTACATACAGAATAATACAAATGCTCTGAGACCAGTCTGGGCAGCCTGACCATCTTTTATTTGAGGTGTCAGAGGGCTCATGATGCGGGTGACCACAGAGCATCAAAGGGGTTATCCATTCCTTTCGACATATGGACCTATCCATATCCCTATCTTTTGCGTGTGCGTGTGCTTGAGGGTAGAGAGTAGAGAGAGAGTAGAGAGTGAGAGAGAGATGGAGTTTTCGAGAGGGAGTTCAAGACTGTACACGCAGCTCACTATATGTTCGGTCCTCTTTCATTACCTTACATACGCATGCGCTAGTCGCTACTCCCTACTCACTACGCCTTTACGCAGTCTGGTCCTCTCTTTACTGAGCGAGGCTCAGAACACAGCAGACGACAAAACAGAAAAGGATTCCCTGTTGTGGTTTAGGGAAGAAAAAAAAGAGGGGGAAAGAAAGAAAATAAAACGTTGTTTGCCTTTGCTACCAGCAGCAGAAAGATAACTTCAAAACGTATAGGCTACCTACCTACCGTCAAGGAACTGCCTGCATCCGATAAGGGATCTAGTCCACATATGAGGAGAGGGAGGGGGTGTGGAGAAAAGTCGAGAGAGAGAGAGACAGAGTGTGTGTGTGTGTGAGAGAGAGAGAGAGAGCACTGAGGGAGGGAAAAAGGTCAGGACACAGGGGGCATTTCGCACTGTGAGAAATAAGGATAGTATCAGAAGGTTGCAGAAGTAACGGAATAGGCAGAGATAAAAAGGTGTGATGAAATAAACGTCTGCCTCACAACTTCTTCACAAAGTCAATTGAAAGGAGTACCTTGTGAATTGAATTGGGCGCATTTTCCCAAGAAAATTATTTGGATACTTAGGACACTGTTGGTTTTGCTGAAGCCGAGACAGTAGGCTGGAGGCTTCACTTTGGATCGTGCGTAATTTTCATTGAGAGCCACCATCAGGATGCGCGTCTGCCTGCTTTTGGTCCTTCTCTGCCTCCTTTGCGCCGGGCACGCTCAGAAGTTCTCCGCTCTCACGGTAGGATACTATAGTATACATATTGCCAGAATACTCAGACTTTTTGCAGTCGAGCATTTGTCATGCTTTTCTATTGGTTTATTTTGGATATAGCCTTCTTACGCGCAGAATGCACGCTTGGAGCAATGGCTTTATGTGATGGCAATTAAGAAAATAAAGGTTTTTCACCAGTTTACGAGCCGCGAGGGATAACATATGGTTCGGATTCTCCACTTGCATCTTTTTGAACCCATAAACATAGCCTATTGATTGATTTAAGTGTTGTTTTATCTGGGACAATATATTTTTTTCATTTTTGTATTTCTTTATTTAGGCCTGTTAATCTATCTATTTATTTATAGTTAATATTTTTTTATATTTCTATTTCTTTCCTATTCATTTTTATTTTTTTTACTTAAAACTTAAATGATAGCACCATTCATGTAAGGTCCCTCTTTGATGTAAGGTCCCTCTTCATTTCCGTGCCAAATCATGTCCAAATCATCCTAAAGTATGACAAAAATGATAGTGTAACTCAATGAAGTAACTTGTAGATGACTTGGACATGATTTGGAAAATTCTACTTCAGGTACTATTGACTTGCATTGGATTGATGAAATCAATCAACTTACCTTGTTTCGTTTAGACACAGTTAGATAATGTAGAGGAGACATGTTTAGTTGAGCAAGGGAGGAAAAAACTACACTGTAAAAATTGTTATTTTTGATACGAAAGAAGATTGGCTGTGTGTCTTTCAGTTGAGCCTTATTAGATCTTTGGGGGAATTTTGTCTGTAACAATGGCATTTTTCGAAGCATTTTTCTGTGCAAACGCTGCTGCTTCGTGGAACTCCCTGTCAGCGACGTCTTTCGTCCTTGCGCGCCTGTGCGCTCTCATTGCGAGTGTAAACACATTGGCTAGGGAATAGCTGGCTGGTTGCTTGGCGGGGAAACTCGTTTAAACCTGTTTGAAGGATGATATAAAGTATGTAGGCTAAACACAGCCTCATAGTCTTGTAGCCTTCATAGTCTTGTAACCTGCATTCGTTGCTTTCTAGATAGAATAAATGAAACAGGGTTGGGCAAATAAGTTGTACAATGTCCTCCATAAGCCTACTAATACATTCATTAATAAATAATTTAAAAAAACATGCACATATTCAATATAAGAAACAGACAAACTGAAAGAAAAGTTATTTTAACCTTGTATTAATTCATTTTCTTTCAATGTGCTCTATAGAATCTAATTATCAATATAATAAAACTAGGCCTATGATATTTTCTTGAAAATGAGGCCTGTAGCCTACTCAAACATAATTGGCTTTATTTAGTAAGGCGCTTTGCAGATTCATTCATATCCAGCACATTATGATTCGTTTTTTAGGATAGGCTAATTATTAGAGATTCTGTACCGCTTTTTATCAACAGCACACCAAATCTTTACATCTATTTGAGGAATATTAGGCTATAGTGATGTCACCAATAGCCTATGTAAAGTCTGTATCATTAGGCTACCAGTTGCATTTTTGAGATTTGAAAAGGAGACAGAAATGTAACTGACTTACACTGTACAGGTAGGAAAGTGTCCAGACAATTGTGAGCTGATTGACCATTAGGCTAGGTGTGAATGTTCTGAAGCTTAATTCTAATCCATCATTAATACAACAGAAACCCATCGACCCCTTATGAGCCATCAGCGGGACAAAAGTATTGCTCAGTCTACGAGATTGTTCGCTAAAAATGGCAGCACCATTTTATCAAATGTTCATGTTGAGATTTTACAGTTTTCATGAGCATACAAATCCAAAATGATGTATGCAGTTGCAAAATCGAATGCTTCTAACCGAGAGTCACCAACTTGCGTGGTACTTCAATATGCACAATATGACTACTTGTTGGGTGCTCATTTGGTATCCAGGTGTTTAGTTAAGCCTAGTGATATTGTCAAACCATCATCAGCTGATACAGATTTGTTTTTCTTCTGAATGACAGTCAAGTGACAAACAGCTGTTGGGATATAGCATGGGTTGCAAAAACAGCCAAAGTGTGGCAAAACAGTGTTCGGAAGAATGTCCAGAATACTTAGGTGTCTAGTTCGCCTTGCCAATGAAGACTGTTGCGATCAACGTTGGATCCAATCCAATACCCTTACATTTATGTTGATTATCTGCTATTGTCAGATTGATTTACAGCAGGGTCTAGAAGATTTAACAGAGAAAGCATCAAGGTCTAGGCTACACCCAATTGCGTAGGATGATCATAGAGGCTATTGTTACTTTGTGTCTCTAAAATCACAATGTTTCCATTTCTATTTTCATGTGACAAAGAGTCTTCTTTAAATTGAAACGACCTTAGCCCTGCCTTTTACCTGATCAAATATGAACTGTTTATTGTCATACATTTGGTGCCTATGCTACAAAATATAATATTCTGCCCATATGAACAAATGTATTTTTGGCCATAGCCTAAGGAATGAATAGTAACATGATTGAATGAATAGTAGCAAACAGACACAACATTGTTTCAAATTCTTTAATAAAAGACACATAAACAGCTTGCTTCACAGTTTCCTCGCCACATAGGCCTACAAGGAAACTCAATGTATCTCGACGAGTTCCTGGGGGTCTGTACGCAGCATAGTACCTTCCACCAAAAGTTTTGCTGCCCAAAAAGACACGTAAGAGGAATTTCTGCTTGCATGTATTCCGTCTGGCTAAGTGGCTTGACAGAATCTCTGGGTGCATTCTGTCTGGCCTAGAAGTGGCATCTGGGCGCATGTACTCTGTCTGACCTGATAGAATCTCTAGGTGCCATCTCCCTGGGTTTGTAGGGTCTGACAGCTCCAGATGGCAGGAGTGGAGTGATTATCTCTGCTAGCATGTCTCTGTGATGCTGATGTGCCTGTTAGCAGCCTGCTCATTGCTCCAGTGCCTGGTCTGCCCAGTGATCGTCTCCAGTTTTGTTGTGCTAGTCACCCAGACAGCAAGATAGAAGCCAACCATGACTGCATCCAACATCCAACAGCACTGATGACAATGCACTCTTTGGGGATGGGCTCTATGCCTCTCTGCTTTGACTGCCTTACCAGCGCATTTACATTCACACAGCACTTGTCATTGTTACCACAGGCGAAGCACAGGCCAGTGTCATTTCATCCCCCTCTAGATCTGAGTAATGGTCTGAAGCACCATGCACACAAGGCTTCTGGTGAACTCTAAAAACAACTTACTTACATGTTCATTGCATCATAACCCAGCAGGGTAAACCCAACAACACTTTTGTGCCCATTCCATATTACCCATCAGCCCTTGCATGCTTATGAGGAGAAGAGAGGCAAGAGCAAATTTTTGTGTGGATGGAGTTTCTTTTTACGACAGTAATCAAGTGTGCGCACAGTGCTCACTTCTGCTCAGGTAGGAATAATAGAAAGTTGTAGAGACTGGAGGCCGAAGTGGCTGCCGAGGAATGCGCAGTGTCAGAGCCTTGCCTCTGTGATTTAGAGGTTGATGTGGCAGCCGCCGCCCTTAGCGCCACTATTTATGGGCTGTGCAAGGATGCCTTAATATCCAATGGGAAACAAATGGCCATGGGTTGTTAACCTGGAGGTGAGGGGTCAGAGAAGCTCTCTCCTCTGCCTGCACATGGCATTTTGGAATGTGGGAGGAAGCATTGCATTGTGCAGATGCACCTCTCGCTCTGCATTCTCACACACACTGTGATATACAGTTGAAGTCAGAAGTTTACATACACTTAGGTTGGAGTCATTAAAACTAGTTTTTCAACCACTCCACAAATTTCTTGTTAACAAACTATAGCTTTGGCAAGTCGTTTAGGACATCTACTTTCTGCATGACACAAGTCATTCTTTCAACAATTGTTTACAGACAGATTATTTCACTTATATATAATATTATAATTATATTTCACTTATTTCACTGTATCACAATTCCAGTGGGTCAGAGGTTTACATACACTAAGATGACTGTGTCTTTAAACAGCTTGGAAAATTCCAGAAAATGTTGTCATGGCTTTAGAAGCTTCTGATAGGCTAATTGACATCATTTGAGTCATTTGGAGGTGTACCTGTGGATGTATTTCAAGGCCTACCTTCAAACTCCATACCTCTTTGCTTGACATCATGGGAAAATCAAAATAAATCAGCCAAGACCTCCGGAAAAAAAATGGTGGACCTCCACAAGTTTAGTTCATCATTGGTAGCAATTTCCAAATACCTGAAGGTAATACAAAATTCAAAAGGCACTCGCACATCTGAGCAATCTTTTTTTGCAGGTGCATGGCAACAGTTGAACAAAATGAAGGAAAAAGGAAACCGTACACTGCTCTTGATAGTATGACTGATATTTAATAGGCTTACTTATCGGCCTCACGGCCTTCGTTTGACCTTTTGTGAATTTAAAAAAATTTTGCGCCCTTATGTAGACCTAGCCCCACCCACATCCGTTCCACACATCGAAAGGGGTTGGAGGCAAAGGAAAAACAAATAAGTGCTACCAAATATAAAAGCCTGAAGGTACCATGTTCATCTGGACAAACGATAGTACGCAAGTATAAACACCATGGGAGAACGCAGCCGTCATACTGCTCAGGAAAGAGACGTGTTTTGTCTCCTAGAGATGAACGTACTTTGGTGCGAAAAGTGCAAATCAATCCCAGAACAACAGTAAAGGACCTTGTGAAAATGCTGCAGGAAACAGGTACAAAGGTATCTATATAAACAGTAAAACGAGTCCTATATTGACATAGCCTGAAAGGCCGCTCAGCAAGGAAGAAGCCACTGCTCCAAAATCGCCATAAAAAAAGCCAGACTACGTTTTGCAACTGCACATGGGGACAAAGATCGTACTTTTTGGAGAAATGTCCTCTGGTCTGATGAAACAAAAATAGAACTGTTTGGCCATAATGACCATCGTTATGTTTGGAAGAAAAAGGGGGAGGCTTGCAAACCGAAGAACACCATCCCAACCGTGAAGCACGGGGGTGGCAGCATCATGTTGTGGGGGTGCTTTGCTGCAGGAGGGACTGGTGCACTTCACAAAACAGATGGAATCATGAGGTTGGAAAATGATCTGGATATATTGAAGCAACATCTCAAGACATCAATCAGGAAATAAAAGCTGGGTCGCAAATGGGTCTTCCAAATGGACAATGACCCCAAGCATACTTCCAAAGTTTTGGCAAAATGGCTTAAGGACAACAAAGTCAAGGTATTGGTGTGGCCATCACAAAGCCCTGACCTCAATCCAATAGAAAATTTGTGGGCAGAACTGAAAAAGCGTGTGCGAGCAAGGAGGCCTACAAACCTGACTCAGTTACACCAGCTCTGTCAGGAGGGATATGCCAAAATTCACCCAACTTATTGGGGGAAGCTTGTGGAAGGCTACCCGACACATTTGACCCAAGTTAAACAATTTAAAGGCAATTCTACCAAATACTAATTGAGTGTATGTAAACTTCTGATCCACTGGGAATGTGATGAAAGAAATAATAGCTGAAATAAATCATTATCTCTCCTATTATTCTGACATTTCACATTCCTAAAATAAAGTGGTGATCCTAACTGACCTAATACAGGGAATTTTACTAGGATTAAATGTCAGGAATTGTGAAAAACTGAGTTTAAATATATTTGGCTAAGGTGCACGTAAACTTCCGACTTCAACTGTTCGCATAGACTAGCCGTGCACAAACACATACATTGATTAGTTACTTTCAGAGATCATATCTTATTATTTAACATTGTTTTAGGTTTTTGATTATTAGGCATTTTATCCCACTTTGACAGCCATTGTTGTGCACTGTGCTCAATCCACTAACAGTAGCCTAAGTGGAGGTAGAGCTGCAAGCATTGTAGGATGCTGCATTTGCCTTTGTCATTAAGGGTTGTGTGCATGACTTTGGCGATGGTGGGAATGAGTTGTCTCATCTTTGAACATCAATTTGCACAACAGTTTTGATAAACCAGATACCTGCTTTCTTTGTGAGAATCATAGCTTCTTTTGGGTAATACTTACTAAGCCTCTGAATATTTTTTTTTACAGTGTGTTAATTTAAGTCGCAATTTGCCACACTCGTAGTGTTAGGGACCCAACACTCTTGGGGTGTTTGTTTTTCAACACTTTGAAAAGTATTATTTTAAAAACCTTTCTGTCAGTTACATATACACACTAAGAAAGTGTTACAATTAACACTGTGGTTGTTAAAATTCTGATCTCAAATTTGCTGTGTGGGCACGGTGCAGGGGCATGCTCGGGATATGACTATAACAATGAGACAACTTCTACTATGTAGTAAACTATTGCAACACAAAACATTCCCTGGTATGCATATTTAATCTACTGGACTCAAGTTGATGGCTGAGTCTCAGAATTACATTTTATTGGTGAACCGTCATAATAGGCCGCTTAGAAAACATAACTGATATTGTATTTAGGCTATATTTGGTCACACAAACAATAACTCATTCATTAAATTAAGCCTTCATAAACCCTTTATAAGGCCTACATAGATGCTTCACATGGTTAATACATGTGAGGAACTTCGTGAGACAAAAGATATAACATGGAATGCTGTGGTGTTAGTTTGTGGTCTGGTGAGACAGAGTGGCTTTAATGTTTTGCCTCAGGTGAAATTGATTAACCTGAAGACTTTTGGAGTTCATTTTAAGTTAGTCAACTTCGGTAAAATACTATGGGAGTCGCACACTCTCGACTTCGGTTGAAGTGGCCAGCAGCATACCACCCTGCATACCACTGCTGGCTTGCTTCTGAAGCTAAGCAGGGTTGGTCCTGGTCAGTCCCTGGATGGGAGACCAGATGCTGCTGGAAGTGGTGTTGGAGGGCCAGTAGGAGGCACTCTTTCCTCTGGTCTAAAAAATATCCCAATGCCCCAGGGCAGTGATTGGGGACACTGCCCTGTGTAGGGTGCCGTCTTTCGGATGGGACGTTAAACGGGTGTCCTGACTCTCTGAGGTCATTAAAGATCCCATGGCACTTATTGTAAGAGTAGGGGTGTTAACCCCGGTGTCCTGGCTAAATTCCCAATCTGGCCCTCAAACCATCATGGTCACCTAATAATCCCCAGTTTACAATTGGCTCATTCATCCCCCTCCTCTCCCCTGTAACTATTCCCCAGGTCGTTGCTGCAAATGAGAATGTGTTCTCAGTCAACTTACCTGGTAAAATAACGGTAAAATAAAAATAAATAAATAAAGTATCTACAAACACGCCCGACAAGAAGAAGGAAACTCTGCACCTTGCTGGGAGCCCCGCCTTCCACAGCTGATAAGCTTGAGGCTCGGATTCATTACTTCAATTATTCTGTTCTTCACCTCGGTGTGAAACAGAACGATTCACGCTACTAAACAAACAATTGTAACACAAAACTGTCTTACATTGTGTCAACTTAACTGTCCCTTAGTGGTAGAGCATGCCACTCCCTGGACTTTGTGTGCTGAATTTGGTATGGTTCTCATAAGTTTCCTAATCACAAACAATTAGTTATTCTTTGAATAGTTTGGCCTGGCTATAGCAGTAAGCAAGATGGCAAAACAACTAAGGCTAACAAGCCGGTTCGGGTTCGCGACCATGCACAAATTAATTAAAAGATAATCACGTTTGTTGTCTTGTATGTCTTGTCTCGATGCATGCTCAGGCTACCCTCGCTCGAATCAGTTTGTACATGAGACTAGGGGACGGCTGGCACTGTTCCCCTACTTGTCCACAGCGCAGGTTCTCTTGACAATCGTGTGGCATTATTTAGGGGGCTTGGTGTTTCCGATAGCGACTTTTCCTTGGTCGGGTCGAATGTCTCCCAGGTCACCGGTTATGGGAGGCTACTTGAAAAGAGAGGGCGACCAAGTTCTGCTGCTTGTGTCTGCCTTGGTTAAGAACCGCCTCTCTTCCTAGAAGGCTCAAGGTCCCACCTCGGTGATTCGGTCCTATGTAGATTTTTGAGATCAGGCTAGCTAACAAGCGCTGCATAGCAAGCTAGCCAGGTTAGCTAACTTGCAGAGGCGAGCTAGCTACTGTCAACTATTCCGGCTTCCCAACTGTGGAATCGCTTGGGTAGCTCTCTTATTTAGTATACATAGCTAGCGTTATGTTTCTTGGTTATTCTAAACGGATTGTGCTGAGGAGGCTAGCTAAAAAGAGTCCAAGAGGCTAGCTAAACTAGAAGCCTCATCATGGTTAAAGTTGGTTAGCATGCTAAACTTCTGTCAAATTAAGCTTACTAGCTTTCCCTCAGCATTTAGGCAATCACATTCCTATTTCCAATTTTCCTGGATTTGGAGGGATTGGAGGAAGTGGGGCTTGCGGGCACCTCCGATGAGAAAGCAGCCTCCGAGCACTTGGCTCGGGTAACCCTCGGAGCAAGGGACCTTAGCACAGGACTGAGTGACTGGTGAGCCCCCGCACAAAAACATTACTGTGACATTAGTGCCTCCACATATGGTTACGGCCAAACAGGGTGCTACGCCAACCATTGCCGGAGCCCCTGTGTCCATAAGGGGCCGGGCTTCATCCAGGCTATACAGTCTCATGGAAACACAACTTAGTTTGGAAGCTTGTCCGTGTTTAAAGCTCCCTGATACTCCCCGTTCCATGGTGTTCACCTGGTTCAAAGGGTATATCAATCTCCCAGGGTGAGAGTAATAAATTGGGAGATTCACTCTCTGTCCACAAGGGGGCACTCCTCCCCATAGGTGGCTCATTACTGAGATTAATAGCTGATTCGTGCCTGTAGCTCACTAGTCCCTATTAGGTGCTTAGTGATACGAGTAATGGGCTGTATAGGCGATTGGTTTCATTCCTGGGAATTAGAAAGAGGACAGACAGATTTTTCAGAGCTGTATGTCCCTTTTCCAGCTGGGTTACAAGGTGATGTGACACTGGTACCTTTGACTGGTGGGTATGATAACCTTCCTTTGACTGGTGGGTATGATAACCTTCAGCGCTGGGTGCCAGCCGGTTACCGGGACGCATCTTACCGCCTAAACCAAGGGGCACTGCCAGTCGGGGTACGTCACTGATTGCTGGTGCCCCAAAACCCAGAGTGGACTGGGCTTCAGGCAAACCTTAGTGCATAACACAGTTGTCAACCTAAAGTTCCACAGTGTTCACGGGTGACAAAAGTGTTGCGTCTCCCACATGTGGGTGTAATGAAAAGTGTCCCTTCTCCACATTCAGACACATGTGGTCGAGAGTGGTGGAAAGGAAAAAATAACCAATCTCTCCCAGTCCACAAGGTGGTGTCCCGCCCCTTCAGACGGGACTTGACGGGAGGCTCACTGTCTGCTCCAATCAATATCGCCCATGTGCAATATTTCTATGGATCATGCGAACAGGAACGTCGGGGTACAGGCTACAATTTTCTACGGCGTCATCACGTCCACTGTTCCCGAGGCATTCGTGCCCATTTTGAGGGACCAGGTGTTGTTCCGCAAGGAGTGGAGACTTCACCCCTGGGTGGTTGCCCAGATATGGGAGAGGTTTGGCAGGGCCGATGTAGATCTTTACGCATCACGAGAAAACGTGCAGTGTAGACTATTTTTCTTGATGAGGGACCCGAGTGCCCCATTGGGAATGGACGCTCTGGTGCACCAGTGGCTTCGGACCCTCGTTTCCGCCAGTGGTTCTGATTCAGCCCGCGTTTGAGAGAGTGCGCCGGAAGGAATTATCATTGATTCTTGTGTCTCCTCGTTGGCCCAGGCAGCCTTGGTTCGAGGAGATCATTTGCCCTTTAGGCGGGGACTCGTGGCAACTCCTGTTGCGCAGGGACCTGTTGTCCCATGCGCATGTGCAGGTTTGGCATGCAAGGCTGGAGATTAGGTTCCTATATGCCTGGCCGTTGAGAGAGCCAATCTGATGGCTAGAGGTTTACCTCGGAATGTTATTGCTACCGTTCAATCCCCAAAGGCGTCCTCCACGAGAGGGCTGTATGCGTATAAGAGGCAAGCGTTTGAGCGCTGGTGCCATGATAAAGGGCTGGTTACTTTTCATTGCTCTGCGAGGGACATCCTTATGTTCCTACAGGAGCTTTTTTGAGCAGGGGCGGACATTCTCCACCTTAAAAGTGTACATGGTCGCTATCTTAGAGTGTCATGCGGGAATTGACGGAGCCACACCGGGGGCCCACCCCTGGTTGTGTGGTTCCTAGACGGTGTACGTTGTATCAGAAGGGTCTCTAAACCTATTTCGCCCACATGGTACTTGACGCTGGTTTTGGAGGCACTGTGTTCCCCTGTGAGCCTCTGGAGTCGGTGGATCTGAAGATCCTCTTCTAAAAAACCTACCTGCTCATGGCTTTGGCCTCGGCTAAACGTGTTGGGGACCTCCACGCTTTATCTGTACACACTTCCTGTACTCAGTTCGTCCCGGGTGACTCTAAGGTGACGTTGTCCATGACTATGAGCTATGGGCCCAGTTGCATAAAACATCTTAAGTTCATTTTCCCTGTATCTTTTCCCTTAAAGTTTCCTTAACTTTAAAGGGGAACTGCACCCACTGATTTGGCCTCATTTTTTAGCTTGCTCCTCAAGAAATGCTGGTGGCCATGACAGAAGCCAAACGTGAGTTGGCTTGTGGGTGTGGTTTGATGTTGGTGCTTCTTGGGTGTGCCTTTGCCACCACCAAGACACACCCATCGGTCAGAACCTTGCTCGTAGCTGTTTCCCCCAACTCAATCACAACAAACCGACTTCCTTCAGGTTGAGTTCAATAACTAGAGGCAGATGTATGAAGAGATGCCGAAGGAAGCTTTGCATAGGTCAGTAGCATACAGAGTGATATGAGAAGAATGCATTTGCTGAATTTATGTAGATATTCTAAACAAAAGTGTTTTGATAACTTTTAAATGTAGTAACAAATGTAGTAACAGGTCCATATATAATAAACAAGCCTTTACATAATACCGTAGAAGCAGTGTTCTACTAATATAACAATGTGCACCTTTCATCTTTCATTGCCATTCACAGCATTCTGTCTGGTGGTAATGGGGCTACCTTGGCAAACATGTCAGAGTGGTCATACCTTCCTGTGTGGTGTCCCGTATACAACAGGAGTTCCCTGATCCTGGTGCAGAATACCCAGGGTTTCTCCCTCCTGATATTGACTGATACCACTCAATTCAATACTAAAAAAGACAATACAAGTGAAAGTTGTGTCTAGTAAAAATGTTATGCCGAGTGCCAGGTCTCTCTCCATTCAGAGACATATGTATCAAGCCTGTCTGTCAGTCTGGACTTCATCACATCATCTTTCAAGTCTCCATGTGCTGGCTCCATACATGTTTCTGTGAACACACACACATAGTGTATGTGTTTTATTACCAATGGCAGTTAGGATAGGAAATACACACAAACAAGTACTATGTTAAAAGATTGAACAGGTCAGATAAAACCTACCCAACTATAGTCTTCCCATCAAACGAGTGAGGCTGCCGTCTAGCAAAAGCATCCCCAGTCCATCTGCAGAAATAGGCAGAGTTGAGGCAGATTTCATCAGTGACACATGGAATGAAAATAGTGTTACTGTTACTGGACATTTGTGCTGTACTGTATTATTAGTAATCACCTCATTGTGAATGTGTTGAGTTGATGTGTTGAGTGCCTTGTCCGACTAAACCTACCTAATTCTGTCCTCCCCATCGACGACCATTGGTGAGCAGGCAAGAGGTGAGGTCTTTGCCAGAGCCCCATTGATGGGCATAGCAGCGTAGATCAGCTCCTGGCCGATCATCAAAGATACTGGTCGGTAGTGCTGAGCGATTAACCAACATATACTAAACAAGTCATTGACCGTCGTCAGTTCAGTTACATGAATTCCATTACGTTTTTTTTATTTTGTAACAGTGCACTGTTACTCTAGAGAGGAAATCCAATCATTCACGAAATAAATCAAGTCAAGTACTATGTGGGATGCTGGGCTGAAGGGAGTTATAGTTTTTATTGAGCAAATATTCAACCTAGTTCAGCGCAGAAACATGGTAATTAACTACAATGACAATTTTTTACTTGTGCGCCATTTTCCCCCAGCTTAGATGGATCAGAGAGGAAGAGGCGAAGTGAGAGGTTTCACTCTTGCCAAAATCTGTCCAAAATAAGCCCAATGAATTTCTGTGGGCTTATTTTGGACCTACGCTTGTAGCCTGCCTTCCCACCTTTGGCACAATGGCTCTCATTGTTAGGGCAGAGACATGGGCATCTTGTCATATACAGTATGCAGATCTCTGGATGGATACACTTTTACGGCTGCTACAATAGGTTAGATACACACAGACCACATAGACCGCATGAGAGAGGAATGTACACAACACAAGAGGAGAGGGATAGAGACAGTTCGTGACAGTATGCCTTATCTACTTTGAAGAACAAGTACAATTATTTAGTCAGACAGCTCTGCAGGCTAGCTAAATAAGATGACTAAAAACAGTACAGTATGGGGAGGACAAAATGTTTGATGGCCTGGCTGGCTGACTCCAATTGCCTGAGTAGAGATGAGACGATTACTTTATGAAATGAAAAATAATAAACTAATCAAATAAAAACCAAGGAATATACACAACTGAAATATTTTATTATTTCATAGTAATTTCCATTTTTCTAGTGATGTCTACTCAATGTGGACCTGATCAGAGACAATGGAATATTTTCTCAGTTTTGGCAATTCAATGTTTTGTTCAATATTCAATATTTTTGTCTTTGGAATTTCCATTAAAAAGCTCTGAAATCATTGTGAAGTCATAATTTCATAAGGCATTTAATGTTATTTGACACACACAAACACACAAAGCACTGTTTATATTATAAATGGTGGTTCTGATTAGGCTGTGATACTATCAAGAGCAGTGTGCGGTTTCCTTCTTTTCTCTCATTTTATTCTACTGTTACCATGCACCTGCAAAAAAGATAGCTCAGATGTGCGAGTGCCTTTGGAAATTTTGGTTCTGATTAGCCTGGTGAAACCAACCTGATCTATGCGTTCACCTTTCTATTTCACTTCAGATATATCATGCCCTGGACATTATACAGTGACTTGCGAAAGTATTCTATTTTTCCTATTTTGTTGCCTTACAACCTGGAATAAAAAATTGGAAAAAGATTGTATCATTTAATTTACACAACATGCCTACCACTTTGAAGATGCAATATATTTTTTTTATTGATAAACAAACAAGAAATAAGACAGAAAAACAGAAAACCTGAGTGTGCATAACTATTCACCCCCCTAAAGTCAATACTTTGTAGAGACATCTTTTGCTGCAATTACAGCTGCATGTCTCTTAGGGTATGTCTCTTTAAGCTTGCCACATCGAGCCACTGGAATTTTTTGACATTCTTCAAGGTAAAACTGCTCCAGCTCCTTCAAGTTGGATGGGTTCTACTGGTGTACAGCAATCTTTGTCATACCACAGATTCTCAATTGGATTGAGGTCTGGGCTTTGACTAGGCCATTCCAAGACAATTAAATGGTTCCCCTTACACCAATCGAGTGTTGCTTTAGCAGTATGCTTAGGGTCATTGTCCTGCTGGAAGGTGAACCTCTGTCTCAGTCTCAAATCTCTGGAAGACTGAAACAGGTTTCCCTCAAGAATTTCCCTGTATTTAGCGCTATCCATCATTCCGACCAGATTTCCAGTCCCTGACGATGAAAAACATCCCCACAGCATGATGCTGCCACCACCATGCTTCAATGTGGGGATGGTATTCTCGGGGTGATGGGGGGTGTTGGGTTTGTGCCAGACATAGCATTTTCCTTTATGGCCAAAAAGCTACATTTTAGTGTCATCTGACCAGAATACCTTCTTCCATATGTTTGGGGAGTCTCCAACATGCCTTTTGGCGAACACCAAATGTGTTTGCTTATTTTTTTCTTTAAGAATGGCTTTTTTTTCTGGCCAGTCTTCCGTAAAGGCCAGCTCTGTGGAGTGTACGGCTTAAAGTGGTCCTATGGACAGATACTCCAATCTCTGCTGTGGAGCTTTGCAGCTCCTTCAGGGTTATCTTTAGTCTCTTTGTTGCCTCTCTGATTAATGCCCTCCTTGCCTGGTCCGTGAGTTTTGGTGGGCGGCCCTCTCTTGGCAGGTTTGTTGTGGTGCCATATTCTTTCAATTTGTTAATAATGGATTGAATGGTGCTCTGTGGGATGTTCAAGTTTCGGATATGTTTATATACCTCAACCCTGATCTGTACTTCTCCAAAACTTTGTCCCTGGACTGTTTGGAGAGCTCCTTTGTCTTCATGGTGCCACTTGCTTGGTGGTGCCCCCTTGCATAGTGGTGTTGCAGACTCTGGGGCCATTCAGGACAGGTGTATATATACTGAGATCATGTGACACTTAAATAAAGTCCACCTGTGTGCAATCTAACTAATTATGTGACTTTTGAAGGTAATTGGATGCACCATGCACCATAGCAAAGGGGTGAATACATATGCAATCACCACTTTTCCATTTTGAATTTTTTATAATTTTTTGAAACAAGCTTTTTTTCTTCATTTCACTTCACCAATTTGAACTATTTTGTGTATGTCCATTACATTAAATCCAAATAAAAATCTAGTTAAATGACATTTATATAATTATAACAAATTAAAAATGGAAAATGTCATTGTTGATGAAGTCGCCTGTGTCATCAGGGTAGTAACTCAGCTCACTGTCAGAGGCCGCATGATGGCGTGTCCTTTTCATAGGAGTCAAGGGGGACTCTGGCAACAATGGCAATCACATTGCCGGACATGCTATGATACCCACCTTTGCTCCTTCTGGTAGGTCCCGGCGTCTATTCATGACCAGGGGATCCATCTGACACCCAACTGTGCACTTTGTCTAACAGGAAAACAGGGTCAACAATTGTCATCATCCCTCAGTTATAAACATAGCTTGAGAAATAACGTAATCTCATTTGGAAGCTAATTCTATGCTTTACAGATGTAGACTGACTGGCTCCAGATTGTATTAGATAAACACGTTACATTATGCAACCAACTGTGACATGTTTTGCTATGCCCCTGGGTTGGCTTGAGTTTGTTGCTTCTAGTTAGTACACTGTTATAGTCAGACATGAGTTAGCTAGTACCACCATAGCTGCATCCAATATTTATTTGTGCCCTAGAGACAAGGGTTGCACCTCGGATGCTAATGTGACTTTTTGTCTGAATTACACTAACTTAGAGTGCCATGGAAATACGATGACATTGCTAAAGTCGGCAAATAATTAGTAGGAAACAACTTTGCCAAATTGTGTTGTCGTCAAATTTACTTTAGAGAGATAGCAATGTTGCCATTTCTGTTACGAGAAAAGTTTGTCAAAAACTGCTAGCAATGGTAATGTTAGCTAGCTAAAATACGGCGGTCCCCTCAATCTTAGTTAGCTTGCTAAAGTTATACTGCATCTAAAGTCAATCTGGCGACATCACAATCATGACAAAAGGTGTTCCTACTAATTATTTCCCTTCTTTTTAAATGTTATCATGTTTCCAAGCCAAATCCAAGTTGTTTTGAGGTAGGCTAACATTAGCTAGCAGCTAGCTAGCTGGCTAGCTAGAAAGTAATAGTTGAGAAAAAAAGCAACTAAAAAGAGACGTGTTTTATTATCTTCTGATTAATTTGTTTCTCCTGTGCATGTAAAACGTCTATTTTGCGATCTACAAAGATAAATGTGATTTCTTTGAGGAGATGTTTAGTCAGTGAATCAGGCCGTATCCATGGTAACCAGACATATTTTCTGCCGGGCATGCCTTCAAACTACTGTAAAAATACTTAAGTATGCCACTTACCTAAGGAAAATGTTTGAGGGGCTCTATGCAACACCCTTAAACAATTCCCGTAGGTAAGGTCAAATTATTCCTTAAGGTAAACCCTTAAGGGAAATACTTAAGATGTTTTATGCAACCGGGCCCAGGTCCTTACCTTTGGGCTATTTCCCATCTCGCCACCTCCTTTTGCTTCTGAAGAGCAACAGAGGTCACATGCCCATTGTTTAAAGGATTGACTGTAGGAGATATTTGTGCTACGGCGAGTTGGGTATCACCACACATTTTTGTGAGGTTTTATTGCTTGGATGTCACTGCTCCCAGTGTAGCACACAGTGTCCTTAAGGCTTTGACAGGGGAAAGTCAATAAGCAGCGCACCTTGTGTGCAATTGCCAGACTGACGCATCTGGCTGGGTCAGGTCTGGGTGGTCTGCCAAGGGACGTTTCATTTATAGTATTCATTGGGGTCGGCCTGGGGCGTGATTATATTTCCCCATAGTATGTTGTACCGAGTTGACTGACTGAAAGGGAACATAATGTTATGACTATAACTACTGTTACTTGAAGGAGGGAAACGAGGTACAACACCTGTTTGGCCCGGCGTCGCCCGTTCCTGGGCTCCTTGAAGAGCGGTATAAAACATTTATAGAATGAATCCAAGCCTCACGCTTATCACCTGTGGAAGGTAGGGCCTCCAGCAAGGCACGGATATCATTGGCCTTGTCAGGCGTGATTGTAGATCCTTCAGTCAAAGTCGCGAGAGTATGACACCTCATAGTATATTGTACCTCGTTTCCCTCCTTCAGGGAACACTAGTTATAGTCATAACGTTATGTTCTCTGCCTAAAACATTTGTCGATGCCCTCTTGATGTTATTAGGGAGCTGAACAATGTGCCACTTATGTTATTCTTGGGTAGGTTATGTTTTTGTCATTGTACTGTGAAAGGTGTTAGACCTGTCTAGAATTGTGTTTAAATCGGATAAGAACGTGTAGAACAATGCCTGCCTCTGGCACAAACCTATAAAAAGAAAAATAATGCTTTAACTTAACACATGGCCTCTATTGCTCCCTTGTCATTCATGAAACTTAGCATCTGCACACATTTCTTTACTTAAAAAAAAAAATCGCACATTAAAAACTACCAGCGGCCTTTCACAGATTTCTCTTTTCTTTTTCCCCCCCTTCTTATTTTTTTTACATCTTTCACAGCAATTAAACGCCTTTGCCTTTGATTGAGTTAATAGCCTGGTTAAAAAGCTGTCACTTTCTTCCCTGTCCACCATTCTGGAAACTAATGATTTCCTTTGCATCCAAGCGGTGGTGCAGGAAACTCCCGCCAAGGCGATTTAACACATTTGTGACGGCTCTCAGCTGGGGCCCCCATTGACTGTACGGGGCCGTGGTGTGAGGGGCCTCTCGGAGTAGTGGAAGAGGGGGCCACCCCAGCCCAGAAGGCCCTCATTGGGCTACAATGTGCTCTCTGCTGGAGATTCGCCTCCAGACCACTCCATTCAATCCCAAAAAGCTGCAGAGCCAGGGGAGGTAATAGGATTTGATTTGTATGCTGGTTGGTCTAGAAAAGAAAAATCCTCTCTCTCACACCCGCTCCCTTTCTCAATCCCCCCTCTTTTTCTTCAAACCTCTTATTGCATTATTTTAGCAGATGCAAAAGCATCTTCCAACAGAGATTAAGAAAATAGCATTAAAAAGGACACAGAGACTAGAAAGATAGAGAGAAATGGGCACATCAAAAGGGTACATGAAAAGGACTCAAGCCACAACAAGTGGTCTGTCTTGCATGAATTCTCTTCTTCTCCTTCTATGAAGAAGTCGTAAGTCACAGTAGAGCGGAGGGCAGAGACATGCACTTAGCTGTAGCAGACCCACTGGGCACACACTGGTTGAATCAACATTGTTCCCACATAATAAAAAAAATGTTAAACAACGTGGAATAGACATTGAATTGACATTTGTTCACAGTGGGGATGCAGTGGACAATCCATCACATTGTGGCCCAGGCCCTGTTATGGTGTGTGATGGTTGCCATGAGGTTGGAGTGAGATGTCAGGGGAGTGTCAGGCCCACTGGCTGTGGTTGATAATGATGGTCTGGTCTGGTTCTCTAGGTGGGCAGCAGTAGCACTCTGGGCTGTGGTGGGTCTCTGGGGCTGCTAGCCTGCTGTGGTGGGCTGGGTCTGGGTTGAAGTCTGGAGGACACACAGACTGATCATTGTCAGAGCTGATCCTGGCCCGCTACGGCTGTGGTCTTGGAGAAAGCCATTTTCTGCCCAGTCTTTCTTGCCTCCTGCCCTTAATGTGACGGGGAGCTGTGAAAGAGAGCGGCCGGGTGCATGGAGGTCACAGCTGCAAGGGAAAGCCCTAATGGGAGATGTTGTTTCTGTACGATGGGAAGGGAAGACAGCGAGGGAGGAGGGGGGGAAGGAAGGAGGGAGGGGTGAGAGAGTTCTCTGACCCAAGACTGTGGGAGACTGTCAGTCAGAAGCAGTGGTGCAGACGATCCAAGAAACTGAGAGATGAGAGACATGGAGGAAGAGAAGGGGGGGTTAGGGATAGACCCCCAACACACAAAAAAATGGGCAACAAGCCCTCCTCTTTTCTTCTCGAGATGATATTCATAAATTGGATGAACATTCAGATGGATGTTTTGCATAGATCAGTCAAAGGAAACCAAGACAGAGGAAGTGGGCTTAAAAGATTCACTGACAATCGTTTATCTCCCAATCCAGAAGATAATATTCCAAGTGGGTGAGAGAGGGGAGAAGGAGGAGGGAAGAAAGGACGGCTGCAGAGACTCTGTAGTCGTGACTCAGACACAGGGTGTGTTTGTGAAAACAGACGTGGGGCCCCTGTAGCACGTGCAAACATTGTATTCCACCGTCTCATCTCCTCTACTCCCTTTAGCTTTCCAGATCACTGTTTTTTTTGAAGAATGACAACACGTCAGTTTAAAGGCAGCCCGGGGAAGCAAGACAGACAGGGGCTTGTAAAAATATGTTTTATTTTTATTTAATCCAAGTCTTCCCTCGTGGCTCCTCTCGCTTTCTCAATGTGTTTCAACTGGCCTCTCTCTTCTGATTCCTCCCTGGGAGATTTATGATCAGAGATGACAGAGGGGGTTGTCTCCCCCGGCCATGGGCGATGCCGTGATCCAGGCTAGCGCTCTTCCAGGTGCAGTGCAGCCCCTCCAGCTTTCCTCTTCTGAGCACTGTTAGAGGCCCATCTGCTAACAACCCTAAACCCTCGGCACGTCAAGTCTCTCTTCATTTGTTACATGTCAGACAAAGCTAATTTATTTTATTAGTGATCATCCCGTCCACCTATATGGATGATGTTTCCTTTTTTCATCTCTCTAGGCCCGCTGCCCTGTCATTTGATCGCTAACAATGGATTTATATGGTGTGGGAAACTTGTAGATGTAGGTGTGTGTGTGTGTGTGTGGGTGTTGGAGGTTACGGCTGTTCAGGAGTGTGTATACTGCATGTGTATGTGTGCGTACCTACAATGACAACAAACAAAAAACTGTTCATGCTTTTTTTGAGTGGTCCAATATTTACATGACTTAAGATACAATAGAATGCAATGGTCAGGAGAGGACAGTTAAGTCCACAGACAGGCATTTACTATTGGATTTAAATGAATGAAAACAACACCCGCGTGTGTTCTGGAGACAGGAGAGGGCACAAAACAGTTTGTTTTCACCGTTCAATCCACCGGAATATCATGCAGAACATGCAAGAATCAAGCCAACACCATGAAAACCCACACATTTGTACGCTAAGTCACACAAAACCCTCAAGACTTCTAGTTTATTTAGCCACTTTCTCATGCAGTGTCTTCCCATTCATCACAGCAGTCACAGCCTGTTGCCTGCTCCTTTGTGTGGACCAGCGAGGGGGTTTCAGCTTGCGGTGGGCAGACACAATGGTGGCATTGACACAGGTGATCCGATGCGTTCAGTCAGGAGGCTGTATCCTTGTTGCTCTCTGTTCACGCCTCAGTCAAACATCCATCGGGGAATCTGGAGGGATTTCAGGTGAATTCCTGCGCAGGTGTTGGCACGAAAAAAAAGGCGAGCAGGAAGCGTCACTCAAGTCTGATCCAGCTCCCCTCCCCCTCCACCCCCTCGCCCCCGGGACAAGACAAGGCATGGCTACTCCTTGTGACTGACAGCTTCTCCTCAGTCCTGTGATAGAGACGGTTTCACCAGGGTGTATATCAATGAGAGGATGTTATGCTTGTTTTCTTTTTACCACCAATAACGACTAGAAAAGACTGCTAAAAAGGAACTGTCAATTACTATATTTGGTTTAGGCAATGAATGGACAGCTGTACCTTGTTGGCATAAGAGTCTCACAATATGGTTCTGCAAGGCATATGCCCCTACACAGGCCCCAATCACACCCTGTATTTAGGCTACATACTATAAATCCCTTTGAAATCACACCTGCTGCTTGAGAAGATTAAACTGTTTTGGCAGAGAGGTCAATGAAATTATTCAGTGTAATGATTCTTCAGCATGTTTAACACTTCTCTCTCATTTCTGTCCCTTTCTTCACTCTATCTTGCTCTCTGTCTTTCTGTCTCCTTTTCATCTTCCTTTCTGTCCATCTCTCCCTCTTGCCTCTCCCTCCCTCTCTTTCCTTTCTCTCTCAGTTTCTGCGGGTGGAGCAGGATAAGGAGTGTAACATGGAGTGTACTGGTGGTCCCAGGAAGCCCCTGTGCGCGTCGGACGGCAGGACCTTCTCATCGCGCTGCGAGTTCCTCCGTGCCAAGTGCCGAGACCCCCAGCTGGAGGTCATCCGAGGGCCATGCAAAGGTCAGGCCATGAGTCACCCTTCAGCCCCGCGGAGCCTCGCAAATGAGCCCCGGGTCACAGCAGAAACTTCATTTCAGCATAATTGATTCTTTGAGCACTGGGATGACAACTGGAGTTGACACAGGCAGGCCTATAGAGAGTATAATGTAAAGTGAAATCCGCTGGTTTGTTCTTATAGGTTTGTGTTGTAGCTACTAGTCATGCATTATACAGGACAAGTTCCCAACTCCCCATCAATGTTTTAAAAGTGTTATGTTCTTTGTGGTATAAGTCTAACTTGAGGGATGATGAGAGGATAATTGGAAGGTAAAAGTGTAGACAGTCGACGTGTAGAAGAATGAACACCATTCGAGTTTATTGCGTTGATTAAGTTCTTGAATGATTTGTACTAGATGTGTATATGTGTTGCAGGATGTGTATCTTGCAACATTGTTCCCCCTTTGCTTTATGTTTCTTTTTACATTATTTCCTTTCCTTTCTATCCAATCACAATGTCAAACTATGGGGGAAGCAGCCTCATCGATTAGAAACAGATTTTTTATCCTCCGTCTGATGGAACAGAATAAATTATGTGACAGGTGTCTGAATGAAATGCCCTGACAGGAGTTAATGGGGTCGTTTTCATTATATAGATGATATGTGCATGCTAGCATAGACATATATGGGACCGATGGCAGATTTGGTCTGAAAAGCGTAATGCAATCGGAACCCAACAAGGTCAGGCAGCTCACAGACCCACTCATTGTGCGAGTGGTGGTAGGAAGACCCCATAGAATCCTAGCACCCCCTACTCCTCTGCTGCACTCACTAGAAAGTAACAGGGGAGGATTGCGGGCAGGGGCGGACTTGGACAATATTTCGGCCCTGGCATATTATCCACACCTGCCCACATCAATGCGTGGGCCGCCAACTCACCTTTGTTTGTGTCACGCCCTGACCTTAGAGAGCTTTTTATGTCTCTATTTTGGTTTGGTCAGGTTGTGATTTGGGTGGGCATTCTATGTTAACTTTTCTATGTGTTGTATTTCTTTGTTTTGGCCGGGTATGGTTCTCAATCAACGACAGCTGTCTATCGTTGTCTCTGATTGGGAACCATACTTAGGTAGCATTTTCCCACCTGTGTTTTGTGGGTAGTTATTTTCTGTTTAGTGTTTTCTGCACCTGACAGGACTGTTTCGGTTTCGTTTTGCACTTTGTTATTTTGTTCTAGTGTTCAGTTTAAATAGAAGTCATGAACACTTACAACGCTGCGCTTTGGTCCGATTCTTCTTCTTCAGACGACGACACCCGCTACAGTTTGCCTCCCTGTCGTGCTCTCTATCTATCTTAGCATCGTCTATCCTGTCACATTGTGCCTCTTTTTGTATGTCTGCTTAAGCCGTATACGTTATAAATGCCAAGCTAACGACTTAGGCTATATTGCAAATTAGTGCCCGGATATCTGTTCCCCTGAGTCAACACCTACCTTAAGTTTTAATTACTATTACAGGGCTCCAGACTAATACTTTCCCCGGGTGCCACTATCTTCTACAGTTTGTGGCACCAGCTCATGAATTGGTCGGACCCAAGTCATGAGTAATCATCTTATAAAATAATGAATAGTACTTTATTAGGAAGTGTAATAAATGGACTACTAATGTATTCAAGACATAAGTTGTTCAATCTAACACATCCAAGCAGGAATGCATGATTTAATGTATTTTGATGTGCAACCTAATAAGATGATTGTCATGAATTTTTGGTTGACAATTAGACTATATTTGCTATATTTTACTGTCAAAATAGGACTCCAGAATTTCAAGATTTATTTTATGTTCAATAGAGATGAATTACGTACATCTTTATGTACACTAACTAATATAAAGGATATTAACATTTGGGGTTCAACACCTGAGGAAGTGAAAACTCAAACGATGTTAAAGATGCACTCTGGGATCTTAAGCACAACAAATTCGTAACATATTGCACAAATTGGATTTGTAACATATCACACAAATTGCAAAATTCATGATCCACCAGTAAATGTAATGTCCTAAAAAAAAAACACGCAATTGTAGACTATTACCCATGAGACCTATATATGCCTATGACCGCGCGCCACTCCAAATCTCAAAGCCATATCAAATATCTTGGTTGTAAAATAGATGCTATTGAGTTGAGAAATGTAAATGATTCCTACAGAAAGCAGAGACCCTCCTCTCTGACAGGGGCAAATCATCCAAAGCTTTGTTTTTCCTGCAATTGCCTTTTGAAATGTTATAACGACCAGAACGGATTTTTCACTCGAGCTCATAGAGGAAGAGGAGAGTGGCTCGCTCATCACAGAAGCAGGCTCCTGCAAAACTAGCACAGTGGCAGGACAGGCACTTTCATTACAGGAATTATGAAGATAATGCACTTTACTGTTTGACCAATTCATGGTTTTAGCCGCCCAAAAAAACAGGACGTTTTGAGTGAGTGGACAATGTATAATGTGCTCTTTCTGCATTCATAGGTACCTTTTAAAAATGTTTTATGATCTATGATCTTGGCTGTCTAATTGATGAAAGAGTCGGAGCAGATTTCTTTGCTGATGCCGCGTTTGCCTTTGAATGTGAGTTTGCGTGACCTCAGCTCAGTCAGAGAACCGAGCCGGCCGTTGCCCACTGAGCAGCCAAAGGCTCATTATAGATTAGTATAACAAAGAAATTATGCAAAACAATCATAATAAACAAAATATATTAACAGGCTTATGGGCCATGTCACCTTTTAAATAAAAAATATATTTTAGGGGTGTCAATTCTGACAAACCTACCCCCAAAAATAATTGTCCAGCCCATCTGGCATTTGTCAGAATTGCCAGATGGCCAATCTGCCCGACTGCACAAAAAAAAACGTAACATGACAAAACAATTTTTTTCACATTTATGCTTGTGCTGGGTTGCCACGGCAACTGGTTTGAGCGGGACATCTGGATGTGACCAACAAAGAAAGGGAGGAGAGAGAATGGAGGATTCCAGCTAGGAGGGCTGAAAGGAACAAGGGTCCATGAAAGTCCTATTGTATGAGTAAATAACATAGATGCTGGGGGAGTATAAAACCCCATCCATTCCTTGGGGCAAGACCCACAAAGTGACTTTTCCAGACTGAAGCCCAGGCCAGTCGAGACCAGAAATAACCCAGAGGTCAGCAGAGACTAGGCGGCATTGGAAGCACAGAGTTGTGTTTGTGCGTTCGGGATGGCGGGTAAGGCGAGACTGGCACCACATTTGTTTTCTATCACAAAGCAGAGCTCAGATGATTCAACTGTCCTGTCATTTTTTCCAGTCGTCGGGTATTTGGTTGGAGCCCCCTAGTGAAGGACGAGAGCTTTGTTTTTTTTCCACTGAAGCTAACTTTAGACAAGTCCCTGTTTCCCTCCCTCTGGAACATTGTCTTTCCCCCTCTTCCACGCCTGTGAAAGTGGTGCACACACACAAACACTCAGGCTGAAATAAACCAGCACACTTTCTCTCCTTCTCCCTCTAATGGACGAGCAACAAAGAGCCTCACCAGACTGGAGACAACTTTTAAACGTTTTAGCATGCGTCATTGTTTTCACTTGATTCGAACCAGCCAGCCAGGTTTGCATTATGGGTAATGTGTCACACATAGTAATAGTCAGCTGTGGCATCAACACACCATCCACTATAGCTCCTGACAGGGCAATCTGATCTGAGACCATTACCATAAGAGAAGAAAAATAGGACCCATTTTTACATCCAAGAACCCTTAAAGGCCAGGAGAGAAGAAAAAGTGACCAGAATCTAAACTGTTTTGGAGTGTGGTTTAAAGAGAGAAGGGAAAGAGAATGAGAGAGATGGAGTGGGGTCTAGAGAATGGGGTTGAGAGAGAGAGAGAGAGGATGTTGTGGGGTTTAGAGTGTGAAGAGATGGAGTGGGGTTTAGAAAGAAAGGAAGAGGTGGACATCCCAATGTTCCAACCTTCCAGAAAATGTTTTCCGTGCATCAGCCCTTTTCTGAGCTAGGCCAAGACTGGAATGTACTCCAGGATAGAGAGGGAAAGTGATCTGTCCAGCCCCGTAATGGCTTTACCACTTGGCCATTGGACTGGCTGTTGCAGAGGCCTGTCTGCTACTAATAAGATGGCGATGTTGGTTCGATTCCCAGCCACACAAGCATCTGCCACTTCCGAAACAGATTGAATTATTTCCCCTCTGTCTTAGTCTTTCTTTCGCTTTCCTCTCGTCATAATATGAATATGTGATTCAACGTCTCCCTCTGTCTTTTAACTATATTTATTTTCTTGGCTTTTTAGTGAACGTCATAAAATTCACGAGTATTTCAACTAGTGGATTTTAACAGAGTATTTGAAGTCCACATGTAGATATGACTAGTTGGATTCTTGTTGAGGTCGAGTCTGTCCGCTCTTCCTGGACATGCAATTATTGTTACGATTTCTGTTGCCCAGACAGTAGTGCTGTGATTCAGTTCATAGCGCAGTGCACTGAGCAGCCAACAATGATGCTTTTAAAGGCATTTTCCCCGATGTTCGAGTATATCACATTCACGGTAAATGCAGCGAATGTTGGCTCAATCGGAAATTAAAACGTCAAGCATGGATTGGATTGAATCCCAGCCTAGTTTTTTTATTATAAACAGTGTTTTCTAGACATATGATTGGTTGAAATATTATATTGTTTATTATATGATTTGGTTGGATTATTATTTAGTATATGATTGGTTGGATTATTGGACGTGTGATAATTATGTCTGTGCTGCAGATACATCCAGATGTGTGGCAGAGAAGAAGTACACGGAACAGCAGGCCAAGAAGCTCTTCCCTCAGGTGTTTGTACCTGTCTGCAACCCAGACGGAACGTACAGTGAGGTAAGAGTGCAATTATAGGAGCTAGATCAGCATTTCTCTATCCTCTCCTCGAGTACCCCCAGCCATTTCAAGTATTTTATACATTTTAACATTCACATTTTAGTCATTTAGCAGACACTCTTTTCCAGAGTGACTTACATGAGCAATTGGGGTTAAGTGCATTGCTCAAGGGAACATCAACAGATTTTTCCACCTAGTCGGCTCAGGGATTTGAACCAGCAACCTTTTGGTTACTGGTACAGCATGCTTACCTGCTAGGCTATATATTCCAGAACTTTATCAGGTGTGTTAGTTCTGTTTATCAAATATGTAGAATCACTGGGGATACTCGGGGACAGGTTTGGGAAACACTGATACTGTAGATTGGATTTTAATTATTTGGTGTTTTTGACAAGGCACACTCCAAGTCGCCTTGTGCACTTAAAGGCTTAAGAAATTAATTGACAATAAAACTTGAGTTATTGTGGGGGAAAAAAGCAATATAAAAACAAAACAGATTAGCAGTTCAAAAGTTCTAAAAACAACCTCACATGTTTCAAGAACATACCTGTTTTACACTTTGGGTTGAGCAATTAACTATTTAGGTACACTTGGAGTGTGACCTGCCATGCAAATCTTACCACCCTGCATACCACTGCTGGCTTGCTTCTGAAGCTAAGCAGGGTTGGTCCTGGTCAGTCCCTGGATGGGAGACCAGATGCTGCTGGAAGTGGTGTTGGAGGGCCAGTAGGAGGCACTCTTTCCTCTGGTCTAAAAAATATCCCAATGCCCCAGAGCAGTGATTGGGGACACTGCCCTGTGTAGGGTGCCGTCTTTCGGATGGGACGTTAAGTGGGTGTCCTGACTCTCTGAGGTCATTAAAGATCCCATGGCACTTATCGTAAGAGTAGGGGTGTTAACCCCGGTGTCCTGGCTAAATTCCCAATCTGGCCCTCAAACCATCATGGTCACCTAATAATCCCCAGTTTACAATTGGCTCATTCATCCCCCTCCTCTCCCCTGTAACTATTCCCCAGGTCGTTGCTGCAAATGAGAACGTGTTCTCAGTCAACTTACCTGGTAAAATAACGGTAAAATAAATAAAAATAAATAAAAAACCAATCTCATTTAACACACAACTGAAACAATTAACCAAGCAATTACCTGCATGAGGTGATACTTATTGAAAGTTGTCTCATGTCAATCAAACATGTCCCCAGGCTATGTGCGCTAATTCCTCAATTAGCTAGTTCTGCTGTCTGTAAAGAAATTGATAGGCTGTAGGTTGGTTGATTCTGCTGCTACAATTGGTAGTGTGCAACATGCGCCGAGCATTTGTGCTGCAAGGCAGCTGTCCCGAGTTAGTGGGCATGATTGAACTCCAAACCCAACCCTCAAATATCCCAGGAAATCAGCAACGTCATTTTCACAAAATCTTTGTTTTGGAAAATACTTAATGACCAAATGTATCCCACTACTTACAGTTGTTAGTCAATTTTGGGACTAGAATTGATATTTATGACTACTACCAATGCCACAGTTCATTCATCTAGTCGTTTCTTTTATTGTTCAGCCACTCTTTGAATATGGAAGGATTTGAATGAATCAATACAAAACAAACACACTTGCTCTTAAATAACTTGCATACTTTAAGAGTACAAGGGCTCTAGTGACAGAGCCTTTCCTTCACTTCTGAAATGTTTTGTTTTAAGAGCATCTTAAAGAGTATTGCGGTCATGAAAAGTGACACATTAAATCTTTACACAGGCAGCCCAATGCTGATATTTTGCTATTAATTGGTCTTTCGACCCATCAGATCAGAAAATTTGACAAATTATCAGATTTGGTCTGCCTGTGTAAACACAGCTAGGGAGTCTGCTGCCAATACAGTTAAGTTTTGAAGGCCTTGAAATCATCCAGCACACAGTCAATAAACACATCTCTTTGCAGTTCCCCATATAGCCTCAAGAGGACAGCCCCCTGACTTTATCTAAGTCCTCCTGTAGTTCCCCTTTTGGTATATCGGCAACTGCAGGAGTGCCTCCACCGCACTCCCAGGACACTGCAGCCTAGGCACTGAGGGCAGCAGGTAGCTTAAGAGTGGTGGGCCAGTAATCGAAAGGTCACTGGTTTGAATCTCCAAGCCAACTAGGTGAAAAATCTGTGATATGCCCTTGAGCAAGGCACTAAACCCGAATTGCGACTGTAATTCGCTCTGGATAAGAGAGTCTGCTAAATGACTAAAATGTAAAAGCTGTACTCCTCAGCAAGAGCAGAACAGCTTCCCCTGCTCAGGGGTCTTCCATGCTGGTCCTCCAGAGGATACACACCAGTTGCCACCCGCCCACATCCTGTTGAACCATGGCTTGGTGCTGGTAGACAATGACTTTGACAATGCTTACTCTTGCAAAAATGTCTCAGTTCAAAGCCTTCTACAAAAAAAGCCCCCAAAATCGCTAGGGCTAAATATCCAACCACTGCCTCCAGACATGACAAGGCTAGCCATCCCCTCAAAATAAACTGAGAATAAAACTTTTTTTTTAAGTGTTTGAGCAAGCCAAAACAAACCAGATTGCCGGTTAAAAAAAAAAAAAAACACTTTTCAGAACATACTGAATATACTCTAGTTTGAGCAATTAACTAATTAGGTACACCTAGAATGTGACCTGCCATGCAAAACTTGCCAATCTGCTCAAATAACACACAATTGAAACAATTAACTGCATGAGGTGATACTGATAGAAAGCACTTAAATATGGAAGTTTTTGAATGACGAATGAATGAATCAATTCAAAATATACGAACGACCTGGGCCCGGTTTCCTGATAGCAATGGAACTTAGGCTTACAAGTGTTTTAACGATGCACCTTTCCTACAATGGCTGAAAATGTAACATGTGTTTCCCAAAACACCATGCAGAGAGAACGGCTGTTAAGTGGAGCATGTGTCGATACTGATAGGATCGAAATAAAGACAGTGCTGCTCTGGGATCAGCTTTCTCCATTAAAATCTTACCTTAACGTTAGAATTATTTCACAATACTGACGATGGATAAACTCCTAGAGAGATGTTACCACCTACGTCTGCAAATATTGAGGCGGCTTATTCTAATGTTTACCCAATAAAAATACACTAAATCACCGATTTGGCAAATCATTGCGCACCTTTTATGATACACATCATGAAATTACAGACAGTAGCCTATAAGTAGCAAATTGGAACTCAATTGATTGAACATTAAATGTATTTCAATATTATTTCCTACTGTTTATTTTTTAATGCAGTCATCTCAGTTTCCACTTGAATCATCTATTTATACATCGCTTGTTTGTATCAATAAACGGTCATACGAAAATGGCTCACCTTTTAGCCAGGTACACTCTATGGCAATGACTCCTTCAGAACTAACCTGCTGCGGGGCAGGCTAACTCACAGCTAACTCCACTTACCCTGAATGAAATGACTGAACCACGAGTTGAGCACCAATGAAATGACTTACCCATGGATTGATTTTTCATCATTGTCTCAATGAAGAGTTCGGCGTTCGACTAGCCATGTGTGACATGCATGCATAGTTACAAGCCTCCTAGAGGCTTGTAACTATACGAGCAATATCCACTTTTGTAGTATGGATGAAGCCGGAGCTGGAATGTGAAGTTAACTGAAGCTGATTAGCTTTAGAAAACCCTAAGTAGATCTAGATTGCTTCGTAGGATACCCCTATGAAGTTATCGGCGGTCACAGAGAGATGGGTAATGTGAACGCTGCGTGTAACACATCCGGTGTCAGGATAAATAAAAAGCAAGGTCTGCTAACTTTCTTTACTTATGTTTAATTACCGCAAACAATGAATGGCAAATGCAATTTTCGCATATACGGGTTCGCTGCATCACCACGCAGGGTAAACAGGGAACTGCAGGAAGTACGTAAACAGTTGTTCTTATACCGTGATGACGTAGTTCCAACGCGTCTGTTGGCCTATCACAGTAGAGGCTGGGCGCGGTTTAGACTTTGCCCCACCTTTGCTGGCCCTCGGATTTGTCCAAGCCCCTTGGCGCGTTCCTTTTGTCCACATCTGGTTGCTGGGTAGATTAGATCCGTCTTGTGTCTGTCGATTCTACACTGAAACAGTTCCTAATATGGTATTGTCCAGTATTCCAATCTCCTGGTTGGTCTAGAGAGATGCACCCCTCCCCTCTCCAGACTGTCCACAGCTTTTATGGCCTGTGTTGGTCAGTCCTTACACCTACACACACACCCCCCTCTGTATTGTTTGTGTGTGTGTGTAACAAAACAATATTCATCTTCAAACAATATGCTAACAGGCTATAGTGCATAAACATAAATCCTAACAGTAAACCATGTGATTCTATGTTTAGCGGAGATCTTCTTTGTATACATTTACGCCGCAAGACAAAAATGTATCTACCGACGCACTTAGCTGTTCTACGAGCGGTCTGAGGCAGGTGTTAGAGTACGAGAATTTCAAAGTGCAACGTTATTAACATTGGTCTTGGGAAACAGTTTGGAGATTTAACGATGCTCCTACGAAGGTTCTAACGATGAACTTAACCTTAAGATGCCTTTGGGAAACCAGCCCTGCTCTTAAAGCGATACTTCGGGATTTTGGCAATAAGGTCTCTGAGTCCAGTATGAAGGGAGTTAGAGGTAGTTTCACAAGCCAATGCTAACTAGCATTAGCGCAAACCATAGACTTCCAGTCATTGCACTAATATTAGTTAGCATTTGCGCTAGCACTAGTTAGCAACTTCCTTCAACTGACTGGGGAAGTAGATAAAGGGCCTCATTGCCAAAATCCCAAAGTATCCCTTTAAATAGCTATAATTCTCCAATGTGTAGTGAAGAAGCTTTTCCTTCAGCGTTATCTTGTCTATGTGACATGTTATCCTGTGCTGCGCTCTTATGCCATGCTGTGTTGGTTACAGGTGCAGTGTCATAGTTACACAGGCTACTGTTGGTGTGTCACGCCCAATGGCCGTCCTATCAGTGGCTCAGCCGTGGCCAATAAGAAGCCCCGATGCCAAGGTAGGTACACTCCTCCCAACCTGGGTCCTTTTAATATATATTTTTTTGTTAGATACCATCTAGTTGTTACTGTAGCTGTATATTCTGTGTGTGCATGTCTGAGTACGTGTCTACTTGCACAATTGTGTATGTGTTCATTTTCTGGCACTTTTTGGTTACAATGTTGTCGCAATGTTGTTGTCGATTGATCAGTTGCTGACAGTGGAGAACCATATCCAAATATTACAGTAATGATCTGTATTGTAATTTAGCTTTAGCACCATGTAGCTGAGTAACAATGACAATGCTTGCTCAATCCACTTACGCAGGGAACCAACTTGACATTCTTTTGATTATGAGACATATTTGTGTGGACCACCATGTAATGCCCTTCCCTATGGGAAAGTCAGGATCCAGCAGACCTTGGGCTTTGAGGGTTAGGTGTGCATCCCAAATGTCACTCTTTTCCCTATGGAGCACAGTTATTTTGACCAGGGCCCATAAGGGCTATTCAGTATAAAGGGAATAATGTGCCATTTAGGAGGCAACCTAGGAGTCCGAGGATGTTGCTCAATTCATGAGCTACATGGGGTAAATAGGCCCGGCAGAAAATCCTGCAGTGGAGTTGAGCAACAAAGTTAAACTGTACGGAATGTGAGCGTTCCTGGATAACAGAGTCTGCCAAACAATCAAATAACCAATGCCACATGTCCCTATATTTCCCTTTTTGGAGCTCAATTGGAAGTCAGTGTGATTTCAGTTGTGAGGCAACTACAGAGATCTCAGGGTGTGGGTTTGGGTTTGCAGTCCATGTTGGTGTCACAGTATGAGGCCAATGATTGAAAGCATGGCGGATATAGGAGCCACTGGTTGATGTACTAGGACTCTTGGGTCATGTTCATTAGGCACAAAATGAAGAAAACTGACTGAAACAGAGTGACTACCTGGACCTGTCCAATAAGAAACACTGACCGCTTTCCATTTTCAGGGTCAAAACATGAGAGAGCTAGCACAAGAGAACCTGGAAAAGCAGGTAAGTACTTAGTACATTAGTACCTTGACAATAGCATGATCAAACTGTTGTTTTTGGTATATTTTATGTGTGTCTATAGTGGTGCGCATTCATCCGTGGGTGTGCATTCATCCGTGCCTAAGGGAGTGTGTGAGTGCATGTGTGTGCTTGTGTGCATGCACCTGTGTGTTTGAATCTGTAATATATGTACATCATACGGGATGGTCACCTGTTATAGCTTGCCTTTCCAATATTTTGACAATTGAAAGAGTGCGAGAAAGCAGCCTCAGGGCTGGAATAAAAGACAGCGTGTTGCACAGTAACTAGGCCAGAGAGAAGAGAGGCTGTGTTTGGCTTGTTTAAAGTTTACTCCCAGCAGCTAGACTAAAGGGATTTTCACACTACTGAGCCAAACCAGGTCAAGCCAAACCAAACTGTACTGAGCTGGCCTGGTTACGCATCCACCATAGTTGCTGGAATCATAATGAAAAAGACAATGTGGAAATAAATATCAAGCCTGTAAAATTTGATTCAGAGTCTGCACAATATTGTGAAAAGGGCATAAGACCCCATTGCCATTTCTGCTTGTCTTTAACAGAAACCAGACAGAGATATTGAAGGGCCCTCAGAGTGGCAGAACTCACCAACATAACTCACCAACACAAATTATTTTCTTTCCTTTCAGCAGCAGTGTCCTCAGAAACAGCAGATACAAGAATCGTCTCAGTCCTCCCTAACATTTTACCTCCTTTATCCTCTGATTCTCTCTCTCTACCTCACAACTGAGTTTCATTTTTAAGGGCATGCTGATTTGAAATCCTGTGAATCCTGTGAAGGATGTTGTTATTTGGGGGGGAGGTTTCCAATTGATTCCAGAACCCGGTGTCGTGATATTCTTTGCTGTGTGAGCATGAAGGTTATTTGAGCACAGCCAAGTCATTACCCATACTGTAGGTCAACTGTTATTAGAGTCAGAGAAAATGCAAATGCAGAGGCCAGAGAAGGAGAGTGCATCCTAAATGGCACCATTTTCTCTATGTAGTGCACTACTTTTGGTCAAAAGTAGTGTACTACATAAGGAATAGGGTGCCATTTAGGGCGCACAAAGAGAGTGTAGTACAGCTTGATTTGGTTGGATAAACAGGATGGTTGAAACCAGAATAACCCATAGATTTGTGGTATCCCGACACTGAAAATAGCTTTGATTGCGTCAATATTTTGATTCGGCAAGAGATCCATCATATCTACGCCTCCTTAGACAGCCTCATCAACTGTCTATTATTAGAAACAAACATCAAAGTGGGAACCATATATCTTCCATAATTAACACTGTCCACATTTATCATGGGACTTGAGGACTTAACTTAAAGGTCCAGTGCAGCTGTTTTTATCTCAAATAACATCTGGGTAACAATGAAGTACCTTACTGTGATTGTTTTAGATTAAAAAGGTAAGAAATAAACAGAAATAGATTATTAACAAAGAGCGATATCTCAAGCAAGAACTTAGCTGGGACTGTCTGGCGGTGGGAAAGGGGAAAACGAGCAATTTGCAGAGAGGTTTGGATCTCTCTTTCTTATTGGTCTGTTAACTAGACTGAACAAAAATATAAATGCAAAAGGCAACAATTTCTAAGATTTTACTAAGTTACAGTTCATATAAGGAAATCAGTCAATTGAAATAAATCCATTAGGCCCTAATATATGTTGGTCACATATACCTTTTAATAAAAGGTAGGGACATGGATTAGAAAACCAGTCAGTATCTGGTGTGACAACCATTGGTATCATGCAGCACGACACATCTCCATCGCACAGTGTTGATCAGGCTGTTGACTGTGGCCTGTGGAATGTTGTCCCACTCCTCTTCAATGGCTGTGCGATGTTGCTGGATATTGGCGGGAACTGGAACACGCTGTCATACGCGTCGATCCAGAGCATCCCAAACATGCTCAATGGGTGACATGTCTGGTGAGAGATTTGTTGCTGGGAGATTTTCAGCTTCCAGGAATTGTGCACAGATCCTTGCGACATGGGGTCGTGAATTATCATGCTGAAACTTGAGGTGATATGATGAATGGCACGACAACGGCCCTCAGGATCTCATCATGTTATCTCTGTGCATTCAAATTGCAATTGAAAAAATGCAATTGTGTTCATTGTCCGTAGCTTATGCCTACTCATACCATAAAGCCACCACCACCATGGGACACTCTGTTCACAACGTTGACATCAGCAAACCGCTGGCCCACACAACACCACACACGTGGTCTGTGGTTGTGAGGCCAGTTGGACAAATTCTCTAAAATGACGATGGAGGTGGCTTATGGTAGAGAAATTAATGTTAAATTATCTGGCAACAGCTTTGGTGGACATTCCTGCAGTCAGCATGCCAATTGCACTCTCCCTCCAAACTAGAGACATCCGTGGCATTGTGTTTTGTGACAAAATTGCACATTTTAGAGTGTCCTTTTCTGGTCCCCAGCACAAGGTGCACTTGTGTAATGATCCCGCTGTTTAATCAGCTTCTTGATATCCCACACCTGTCAGGTGAAAGGATTATCTTGGCAAAGGAGAAATGCTCACTAACAGGGATGTAAACACATTTGTGCACAACGTGAGAGAAATACACTTTTTGGGCATATGGAAAATTACTAGGATCTTTTATTTCAGCTCATGAAACACTTTACATGTTGCGTTTATATTTTTGTTCAGTATAAAACACAGAAAAATCTAGTTTTTAACTGCATTCATACATATTTCATGTATGAATGCATGAAATAATTGGTCACTGACGACTGAGAGTAACTAATGCTGTGTAACAACAAATGGCATGTGATTTTCCTACTGCACACGAAAAAAGGAATTACAGCCATAAAAACGTTACAAAATAATGTTTATTAGAGGTTTATGTTAAATCCAAGTCATAAATATGACTTCCTTTTTAGAATCTCATTTCCTGGGTAGTGCTGTGACTTCCTGTGCATTTCTGAATTCATTTTTAACTGAAGGCTGACAGGGTTCAAGTGAATTCAATCCCAAAAGCTTTATTGTCCATTGAATTAACATACGATGGAACATTCTTCAATCTCTCCAGTTCCCATAAGCCTGTGTCCCCATTCAGTCCCTACAGTGGTTGAGCCCTCCTTTGTGACCTGCTGTGAAGTTACCCACACCTGCGCTTTACACTAACGAGCCAGAACCCAACTAGCCCCCTTTCCCAGTCCTCCCTTCCCACCTCCCTTCCACCCCCCCCCCCCCCCCCTCAAAATCAAACAAACAAACAGAGCCTAAACGAACACCAATCCTAACCCTCTTGTTAATTGATTCATCTGGAACATGTGTGCGCCTGGATGTTGCATATTTCTCTGGTTGGGCCTTGCACGCCTTCTCCTCTCCTTTCTCCTCTCTTCAGCCGGCGGTACACACATGCACGTACGCACATGAACGTACACACGCATGCACGCACCCAAACTCATGCATTCCCCACATGCAGATCCACAGAGGGATGGAGAAGTGTATACCGCAGAGTAGTGTCAGCCTATAGCAACGTTCACATCCCTTCTCATTAACTTTGGGTTAGGTCCTCAATAAGTGTACTGTATGTAGGGGCTGCATCCTAGCTTGAGATGTACTATATACATATGTAACTTTCCCATACATTTTCCATTGATAAAAGGGGATGGTGTGGGTGTCTGAAGTTAGGTATCGGTATTATGTGTCTTTGAATAGCCACTAACTGGAGATTTTTTTAAACACTTTTTAATGATGATGATGATGATGAGTATTATGAAAGCTCTGCAATCTTGATGTCCAACTATGACCACTATATGTACTGTACACCCACTGACACCTTGAGTGCGCCTCTTCTCCTCTATCACCCCTCTCACTCTTTCAATCCTCTAGTCTCCCTCTCTCTCCACCTCTCTTGGCCGGGCAATGTGCAAATATGTAATGGTTGATTTAGTGTAAAAATCTAGCGTACACTCTCAATTGTAGTTTCCTTGCAAATCTTTTCCATTCTAAACGCAGATGAGTCAGCCGGCCTAGTGGGGGAGCCGAATTCCCCGACAGACGAGGAAGGTGAGCTCTTCTTCTACCTTTCTGGGCCCGGTTCGATTAGTTCAGAAATGCATTCTTCCTTCCTTCCTTTACCTTCAAGTAATCACAAATCTAAATTGGTTGGGCACTTCAAATAATGCCACTTTTATACTGTTTACGTATCTTACATTACTCATATCACATGTATATACTGTATTTTATACCATCTACTGCACCTTGCCTAGGTAGTTGTTGGGGAATTGTTAGATGTTACTGCACTGTCAGAACTAGAAGCACAAGCGTTTCGCTACACTCGCGGTAACATCTGCTAACCATGTGTATGTGAACAATAAAATTTGATTTGATAAAAGTAATAAATTAGTAACCTTGTTTTCACCTCAACAATACAAGAAAGGACATTTCTTCAGTATTCGAAAAGGGTCAGGATAGTTTCTGCCTCACCAACAAACTGGGAGCGGTGGTTAGATCATTGGACTAGTAACTGAAAGGTTGCAAGATCAATTCCCTGAGCTGACAAGGTAAAAATCTGTAGTTCTGTCCAGAACCCCCCAAAAAACCTAATGTGATGGATAATGTGTGTTTGATTGAATATTCTTTAATCAATTCTGTCATCTTCTTTCAGACATCATTTCTCAGTACCCCACCCTCTGGACAGAGCAGGTCCGCAGCCGGCAGAACAACAGGACCAGAACACAATGTGAGTTCAAGAGGCATTTCTACCTATCCAATGATTGTTTTTTAAGATTGCATTGTGAACTGAATTGATGAAGCTCTTACTCTTTAGTTTATTTTAAAAATAGCAAGAGAGTTTTTTGTGAGAATATCTTAGTAGAAGAAAGACTTTCATTATGATTAAGTATTTTATGAGAGTAATGAATGGGATACAGCAATCTATATGATATTAGTATACGTGATGAGTATGCTGCATTCGCAATTGATGATGGTTTTGAGCTCTGTCTCTGTCTTTTTTCTTTTGCCATGTGCCTGTAATTGTCAGCACATTGCAGTATCCTCTCCATTCCCCTGGCTTAATCTATCCTCTAACACACAGATTGATCTCATTGCATGGATCAATGGCGTTTCATTTATTCCAACCTACTCATTTGGGGAAAATGACTGCTTTCGGTATGAAACAATGTTATTTTTGGTGTCTATGTCATGATACGTGTGTGTGCGCATGTGCAGTCTTGATTTTCGACCAATGAAAACGTTGCAAACGCAGTGTTGATGGTTTTGATTACCCAATGAACTCCCATGTGCTCCTTGTGGGGTTTTGGATTTCTATCTATTAAAAAATTATCAAAAAAGAGACACACAGAGAGAAAAATAGTAAAGAGAGACAGAGGAAGAGAGAGTTAAGAGAGCAAAGGAGGTATTTAGGGTCTTTTGTGTGGCTAAAGCTCTTGTAAAATGAAAACAAACAAAGACAAAGGGGATATGCATTATCCTGTTGTTGATTCCGAGCCCAGAGGGAAGCCACAAAGAAGAAGTAGAGGAAAGAAAGAAGTGTTGAAAGCCCCAATGGCCCAGAGGAGCTCTTTTAAAAAATGTGTTGGCATAGAAGTGTAATGCTTTAAAGCTTTGCTGGAGAGCTGTGTGGCATAGGGACAATTCGGCTACAGGTAGTGAACTGATTGATTTCTGGTGGGACTCCTGGAGAGATATCTTTCTTCGGTGGGGCCAAAGTAAGTCCCTACTACTGTGTTTGGGAATGTTTAAGGAGAAATTTGAAACCAAGGTGGCTTAGCAGTTCAGACGTATTTTTCCGTGTTGTCGTGTCGTGTCCTGTATATATATATATTTACACCTTTTCTTCACATATCTTTTATTTATTTTATTATCCAAGAACTCAACTACAAAAGCTTTCCTGCAAAAGCTTTCCTGCAACCCGCTTCACCAATTACAATAAGTACTATTTACCTCAATCTGAAAATCCATCGTGGAAGATAGCCAGGGGCTAATTCAGAAGCTAGCCTGAAAGCTAATCCAGAAGCTACTCCGATAGCTAGCCAGAAGCTAATCTGTAGCTGCCCCGAAATTAGCCGGTTTGCTGGCTAGCGTTGGTGTTTCAGCTGCCCACGTTTTTGCGGTCATCAGCTATTCCTCTAGCTCGATAATCTACCGGCACTTTTGTGCAACGCGACTCGGACCGGAGCATTCCGGGACTTTTTTTCTCTCAGTTTCCCCGGATTCCAACCGCAGCCTCTGGACACGTGCACCTTGATTTCGCAGCTAGCTAGCTGCATACCGTGTGACTATTGGCTTACGTCGACCCCGGAGCTAACTCAAATCATGCTGGAGCTAGCCAGCTGAGGAGTTCCATCACCATCCGGACCCGCTTCTTTGTTGCTGCTGCAGATACGGAACCCCACCGGGCCTTCACGACTGACTGCCGACGTTATCTGCCCGAGGGATTTATCCAACCGGCACCTCCGTCCCGGCGTTACCTGAACGCTCATCTGAGGCCCGCTAATCGTTAGCTGTCTTATCGGCTGCTATCTGAACAAAACCCCACTACACGGAACCTACCGACGGAAACGCACGAGGTATCTACAAACAGACCTCCATCCTATGCTGCTACCGATAGCCATATACCCGGCCAGCTGTCTGGATCGCCACGACCCCAACCAACCTCTACTCACTGGACCCTTATTTATCACTTGATTAAGCTTGCCTCTCCTTAATGTAAATATGCCTTGTCCATTGCTGTTCTGGTTAGTGTTTATTGGCTTATTTCACTGTAGAGATTCTAGCCCTGCTCTCTATACCATATCCAACCCTGCAGTTCCACCACCCACATATGCGATGACATCACCTGGTTTCAATGATGTTTCTAGAGACAAGATCTCTCTCATCATCACTCAACACCTAGGTTTACCTCCACTGTATTCACATCCTACCATACCTTTGTCTGTACATTATTCCTTTAAACTATTTTATCGCCCCCAGAAACTTCCTTTTACTCTCTGCTCTGGTAGCTCTAGGCGACCAATTCTCATAGCTTTTAGCCGTACCATTATCCTACTTCTCCTCTGTTCCTCTGGTGATGTAGAGGTGAATCCAGGCCCTGCAGTACCTGGCTCCACTCCTATTCCCCAGGCGCTCTCTTTTGATGACTTCTGTAACCGTAATAGCCTTGGCTTCATGCATGTTAACATTAGGAGCCTCCTCCCTAAGTTTGTTCTGTTCACTGCTTTAGCACACTCTACCAACCCGGATGTTTTAGCCGTGTCTGAATCCTGGCTTAGAAAGACCACCAAAAATTCAGACATTTTTATCCCCAATTACAATATTTTCAGACAAGATAGAACGGCCAAAGGGGGCGGTGTTGCAATCTACTGCAAAGACTGCCTGCAGAGTTCTGTTATACTATCCAGGTCTGTTCCCAAACAATTTGAACTTCTACTTTTAAAAATCCACCTCTCTAAAAACAAGTCTCTCACCGTTGCCGCCTGCTATAGACCACCCTCTGCCCCCAGCTGTGCTCTGGACACTATATGTGAACTGATTGCCCCCCATCTATCTTCAGAGCTCGTGCTGCTAGGTGACCTAAATTTGAACATGCTCAACACCCCAGCCACCCTACAATCTAAGCTTGATGCCCTCAATCTCACACAAATTATTAATGAACCTACCAGGTACCACCCTAATTCCGTAAACACGGGTACCCTCATAGATATCATCCTAACAAACTTGCCCTCCAAATACACCTCTGCTGTTTTTAACCAAGATCTCAGCGATCACTGCCTCATTGCCTGCATCCGTAATGGGTCAGCGGTCAAACGACCTCCACTCATCACTGTCAAACGCTCCCTGAAACACTTCAGCGAGCAGGCCTTCCTAATTGACCTGGCCGGGGTATCCTGGAAGGATATTGATCTCATCCCGTCAGTAGAGGATGCCTGGTCATTTTTTAAAAATGCCTTCCTCACCATCTTGAATAAGCATGCCCCATTCAAGAAATGTAGAACCAGGAACAGATATAGCCCTTGGTTCTCTCCTGACCTGACTGCCCTTAACCAACAGAAAAACATCCTATGGCGTTCTGCATTAGCATCGAACAGCCCCCGTGATATGCAACTTTTCAGGGAAGCCAGAAACCAATATACACAGGCAGTTAGAACAGCCAAGGCTAGCTTTTTCAAGCAGAAATTTGCTTCCTGCAACACAAATTCAAAAAAGTTCTGGGACACCGTAAAGTCCATGGAGAATAAGAACACCTCCTCCCAGCTTCCAACCGCCCTGAAGATAGGAAACACTGTCACCACCGACAAATCCACTATAATTGAGAATTTCAATAAGCATTTTTCTACGGCTGGCCATGCTTTCCACCTGGCTACCCCTACCCGGGACAACAGCACTGCCCTCCCCTCTGCTACTCGCCCAAGCCTTCCCCATTTCTCTTTCTCCCAAATACAGTCAGCTGATGTTCTTAATGAGCTGCAAAATCTGGACCCTTACAAATCAGCCGGGCTAGATAATCTGGACCCTTTCTTTCTAAAACTATCTGCTGAAATTGTTGCCACCCCTATTACTAGCCTCTTCAACCTCTCTTTCGTGTCGTCTGAGATACCCAAAGATTGGAAAGCAGCTGCGGTTATCCCCCTCTTCAAAGGGGGGGACACCCTTGACCCTAACTGCTACAGACCTATATCTATCCTACCCTGCCTTTCTAAGGTCTTCGAAAGCCAAGTCAACAAACAGATTACCGACCATTTCGAATCACACCACACCTTCTCCGCTATGCAATCTGGTTTCAGAGCTGGTCATGGGTGCACCTCAGCCACGCTCAAGGTCATAAACGATATCGTAACCGCCATCGATAGGAAACAATACTGTGCAGCCGTATTCATTGACCTGGCCAAGGCTTTTGACTCTGTCAATCACCACATCCTCATTGGCAGACTCGACAGCCTTGGTTTCTCTAATGATTGCCTCGCCTGGTTCACCAACTACTTCTCTGATAGAGTTCAGTGTGTCAAATCGGAGGGTCTGTTGTCCGGGCCTCTGGCAGTCTCTATGGGGGTGCCACAGGGTTCAATTCTTGGACCGACTCTCTTCTCTGTTTACATCAATGATGTCGCTCTTGCTGCTGGTGATTCTCTGATCCACCTCTACGCAGACGACACTATTCTGTATACTTCTGGCCCTTCTTTTGACACTGTGTTAACAACCCTCCAGGCGAGCTTCAATGCCATACAACTCTCCTTCCGTGGCCTCCAACTGCTCTTAAATACAAGTAAAACCAAATGCATGCTCTTCAACCGATCGCTGCCTGCTCCGGCCCGCCTGTCCAACATCACTACTTTGGACGGCTCTGACTTAGAATATGTGGACAACTACAAATACCTAGGTGTCTGGTTAGACTGTAAACTCTCCTTCCAGACCCACATCAAACATCTCCAATCCAAAGTCAAATCTAGAATTGGCTTCCTATTCCGCAACAAAGCATCCTTTACTCATGCTGCCAAACATACCCTTGTAAAACTGACCATCCTACCAATCCTCGACTTCGGTGATGTCATTTACAAAATAGCCTCCAAAACCCTACTCAATAAATTGGATGCAGTCTATCACAGTGCCATCCGTTTTGTCACCAAAGCCCCATATACTACCCACCACTGCGACCTGTACACTCTCGTTGGCTGGCCCTCGCTTCATACTCGTCGCCAAACCCATTGGTTCCAGGTCATCTACAAGACCCTGCTAGGTAAAGTCCCCCCTTATCTCAGCTCGCTGGTCACCATAGCAGCACCTACCCGTAGCACGCGCTCCAGCAGGTATATCTCTCTAGTCACCCCCAAAACCAATTCTTCCTTTGGACGCCTCTCCTTCCAGTTCTCTGCTGCCAATGACTGGAACGAACTACAAAAATCTCTGAAACTGGAAACACCTATCTCCCTCACTAGCTTTAAGCACCAGCTGTCAGAGCAGCTCATAGATTACTGCACCTGTACATAACCCATCTACAATTTAGCCCAAACAACTACCTCTTTACCTACTGTATTTATTTATTAATTTATTTTGCTCCTTTGCACCCCATTATTTCTGTCTCTACTTTGCACTTTCTTCCAATGCAAACCAACCATTCCAGTGTTTTTTTTTTAGTTTTTATTTTACTTGCTGTGTTGTACTCACTTCGCCTCCATGGCCTTTTTATATTTTTATTTATTTATACATATATCTGTTTGCCTTCACCCCCCTTATCTCACCTCACTTGCTCACATTGTATATACTGTAGACTTATTTTTTTCACTGTATTATTGACTATATGTTTGTTTTTACTCCATGTGTAACTATGTGTTGTTGTATGTGTCGAACTGCTTTGCTTTATCTTGGCCAGGTCGCAATTGTAAATGAGAACGTGTTCTCAATTTGCCTACCTGGTTAAATAAAGGTTAAATAAATAAATAAAATAAAAAATAAGCAGACATAAAAGCTAGTTGCTTTAGATACAGTAGATGTAGCATTTGTCTCTCTGGGAAAGTGTGTGTGTGTGTGTGTGTGTGTGTGTGTGTGTGTGTGTGTGTGTGTGTGTGTGTGTGTGTGTGTGTGTGTGTGTGTGTGTGTGTGTGTGTGTGTGTGTGTGTGTGTGTGTGTGTGTGTGTGTGTGTGTGTGTGTGTGTGTGTGTGTGTGTGTGTGTGTAAATATTTACTTAACTTGAGCACAGGGACCTCTGTTCAGTCATTAGCCCTTTAATGCCGGTAAACAGTGCGGTGGGGGGCTGATAAAGCAGTCTGCACACACTGTCTCCGAACACTCCTCCTCCTCCGTTGTTTCTTTTCCTCTCATTAAAAAAAAAATCAAAATAAAATAAAATTGTATTGGTCACATACACATATTTTGCAGATGTTATCGCGGGTGTAGCAAAATGCTTGTGTTCCTAGCGCCAAGAGTGCAGTAATACCTAACAATACAAAACAATACACGTAAATCCCCAAAATGAAGAAATATTAGATGAGCAATGTCAGTCTGGAGAGCCTTTCGGTTCCGGACGCTGCAAGTGCAGTACCAGGTGGTGATACAGCCTGACAGGATGCTGTCAATGTTGCATTTGTAGATGTTTGTGAGGGCTTAAAGTTGGCAAGCCAAATTTCTTCAGCCTCCTGAGGTTGAAGTGGCTCTGTTGCGCCGTCTTCACCGCACTGTCTGTGTGGATGGACCATTTCAGGATGTCAGTGATGTGCACACCGAGGAACATGAAGCTTTTCACCCCATCCACTGAGACCTTGTTGATGTGGATGGGGGTGTGCGCCCTCTGCTGTCTCCTGAAGTCCAGGTTCAGCTCTTTTGTTTTGTTGACGTTCAGGGAGAGGTTATTTTCTTGGCACCACTCTGACAGGACCCTCACCTCCTCCCTTCAGGCTGTTTCATCCTTGTTGGTAATCAGGCTTACCACTGTTGTCGTCTGCAGACTCGATCATTGTGTTGGAGACATGCGTGGCCAAGCAGTCATGGGTGAACAGGCAGTACAGGAGGGGGCTGAGAACACACCCTTGTGGGGCCCCCGTGTTGAGGATCAGCATAGCGGAGGTGTTGTAGCCTCCCTTCACCACCTGGGGTCGACCTGTCAGGAAGTCCAGGCCCCAGTAGCACAGGGTGGGGTTCCGACCTAGGGCCCCAAGGTTAGTGATGAGCTTGGAGGAAACTATGGTGTTGAAAGCTGCGCTGTAGTCAATGAACAGAATACTTACATAGGTATTCCTCTTGTCCAGATGGGATAGGGCAGTGTACAGTACAATGGTGATTGCATCGTCCGTGGATCTGTTGGGGCGTTTTGCTAATTGTAGTGGGTCTAGGTTGTTGGGTAAGGTGCAGGTGATATGATCCTTATCCTTAACTAGCCTCTCAAAGCTCTTCATGATGACAGAAGTGTGTGCTACGGGGCGATTAGTTATTTAGTTTATTTACCTTTGCTTTCTTAGGTACAGGAACAATGTAGGGATGGGCATGAGTAATCAAGTACTCGAGTACTAGAACTGACCTCAAAACTCGATCTTTAACCGGAGATATTTTTTTTCTAATACTGTAAAACTATTTGGTCGAAATTTTGTCTTGAAGACAACGTTAATTTTCTCTGACTCTAGTGTTCCATTTGTACATGTGCATTTCAGGGACACAACAAAACAATAACAATCACACAGTTCTGCTCACTAAATTCCCTTTCCCCTCCATGTCTCACTACTCACTCAATTGTGTACCGACTGCTCCCTCTACACACACGTGCTGTGTATGCCTACAGAAATAAATGCCTATAAAAACGTATCTAACGGATGGGAAACACAAGCTACGTTCCTTGCCAAATTATGACAATTTTATCACAAATTCTAAATGGACTGGTTGACTGACGTATGGATATATGTGTTACCAACAAGGCACTGTAGATTTGGAATATTTGTCATTAGTCGTTTAGGGTACTGGTACTAGTCAAAATTTTCACAAAGTCAAAATTGTCTATATCGTAAAAATGCATGAAAATAAAAATGTGCTTTTTGGTCTTTATTTAAGGTTAGGAATAAGGCTAACAGTGTGGTTCAGGTCAGGGTTAGGTTTAAAATCTGATTTTAACCTCTCTGGTACAAGTGGGACGGTAGCGTCCCACCTCGACAGCAGCCAGTGAAATTGAAGAGTGCCAAATTCAAAACAACAGAAATCCCATGATTAAAATTCCCCAAACATACAAGTATTATACACCATTTTAAAGATACACTTCTTGTAAATCCAACCACAGTGTCCGATTAAAAAAAAAAGCTTTACTGCGAAAGCAAACCATATGAGGTGTTGTCAATGACTAGCCACAGAAAACCATAGAGCCATTTTCCTACCAAGGAGAGGTGTCACAAAAGTCAGAAATAGAGTTAAAATGAATCACTTACCTTTGATGATCTTCGTCTGATGGCACTCCCAGGTCTCCATGTTAGACAACAAATGTTCGTTTTGTTCGATAATGTCCATCATTTATGTCCAAATACCTCCTTTTTGTAATCCAAAATACACAAGGCGCGAGCACAAAGTCTAGACGAAAAGTCAAAAAAGTTGTATTACAGTTTGTAGAAACATGTCAAACGATGTATAGAATCAATCTTTAGGATGTTTTTATCATAAATCTTCAAAAATATTCCAACCGGACAATTCCTTTGTCTTTAGAAATGAATAGGAACGGAGCTAAAGACTGTTGACATCAAGTGGAAGCCGTAGGAAGTGTAATCTGACCCCATAGACACAGTATATTGGATAGGCAAAGACTTGAAAACCTACAAACCTCAGATTTCCCACTTCCTGGTTGTTTTTTTCGTAGGTTTTCGCCTGCCATATGAATTCTGTTATACTCACAGACATCATTCAAACAGTTTTAGAAACTGAAGAGTGTTTTCTATCCAAATCTACTAATAATGTGCATATCCTAGCTTCTGGGCCTGAGTGGCAGGAAGTTTAATTTGGGAACGCTTTTCATCCAATATTCCGAATGCTGCCCCCTACCCTAGTGGAAGTTAAGAAGCAAACTTGTAGAAACAGGCAGGGTTTATGACTTTGTGTTTGTGGTAACTAACGTTGGTGACGACATTACGAACTGCTAGTGGCATTTAGAATTGGTTAGCCTAAACTATTAACCCCTAAACATAGACAGGTTCCACACTGAAAATATGGAAAAAGATATTAGTTTGATGAAGACAAAGAGCGTATTTTCATAAGAATCCTTAAGCCTACTCCCCAAACAGATGTCTTGGCCATAATTCATCCCCATGCAGTGTTCAATGTAGAAACAACAGGCATAATAAACTCAATCGTCATATCAAAAAGAAGTCTTTCGTTTGATTTTGGTTTGTAACCCTTGCCAAATTGACTGTTCCAGACACGAGACAAGAATGGCTTTGTACTATTCTGTTCTAGTTTATTTTTTATTTTTCAGAAAACAAGCCTGAGACAATGTCTAAAGACTGTTGACATCTAGTGGAAGCCATAGGCACTGCAATGTGGGTCCTAATCCATTAGATACTCTACATAAAAAAATCCCACTTCCTGGATGGCTTTTCCTCAGGTCTTCACCTGCTATATCAGTTCTGTTATACTCACAGACATTATTTTAACAGTTTTGGAAACTTTAGAGTGTTTCCTATCCACATCTACCAATTATATGCATAGCCTAGCTTCTGGGCCTGAGTAACAGGCAGTTGACTTTGGGCACGCTTCTCATCCAGACGCCGAAATACTGCCCCCAAGCCATAAGAAGTTAAATGCATCTTCTCCAGGTGTACTGTGTGTGGGTGTCTATATACCAAGGTGGACCATCTTCACTGCGCTGTCTTGAGATGTTCTGATCTGTTCTCGCTGCTCATCCTCTTACCCCTGACCCCTCAGCCTCGTCATGTGACCAGGAGCAGCAGTCGGCCCAGGAGGAAGCGCGGCAGCACAAGAACGAGGCGGTGTTCGTGCCAGACTGTGCCCAAGGGGGACTCTACAAGCCTGTCCAGTGTCACCCGTCCACCGGATACTGCTGGTGCGTGCTGGTGGACACAGGGCGGCCCATTCCTGGCACCTCCACCAGGTGAGAGACTGGCGCTGCCCACCTTGACAGTACAGCTACAATACACCTGACAGGGGGCTGGAGCTGGAAGTTTTCAACCTGTATTACAGTAGGCTATCGTTATATCGTCTTATTGGGTACCCTGCTTTGTGTCCTGCTTTGTATAGTGTACGTCCTGAAGCTTCCAAGTGTACAGATGCAACTACATACCAACGCACATGCAGGTACATACAGAATGCCCTCACATCCACATTTCCTATAGAGTCCAATCACGCATTAAACTGAGTGCCAGTCACCAGTAGCTAAGCGGTCCATCATGGGCACTGCTGTGTGTGTGATTGAGCGGTTGGTGAGGCTGAGTGTGGGGTTCAGGGGTCGGCGAGGCTGGCAGAGAAGGGGCATGCGTGCGGGTACAGTTTTAATGAGCGGGGGGAATGATGCAGAGCTGGGTATCGGATTAACAAGGCCCCAGGCAGGGCGCCAGACAGCGCATTAGTCTGTTCTTGGCCAGAACGCATGGCACAGCAGTGGCAATCGGGGCTTCGCTGTCTCGCGTTTTCCAAGGGAGGGCATGAAAGACATCCCTGTGTCCCACGCTCTCTGTTTCTCTCTATCTCACACACAATTTCCTTTCTCTTTCACTCTTTTTCTCCCATCACACTATCACTGTTTCTCTTTCACTCTCTCACTGCTCCTCTCTCACACTGCTCTCTCTCTCTCACACTGCTCTCTCTCTCTCACACTGCTCTCTCACACTGCTCTCTCTCTCTCTCTCTCTCTCTCTCTCTCTCACACACACTATCCCTTTCTGTTTTGGGAGCAGCTTCTCACCCTCTCTCCAAGTTGCAGAGAAAGTATTTAGCCACAGTAATATTTCTAGATTAAGTGGGACTTTAAACTGCTGACATTTGATTGCATGGGGAGATGGGGGATGAATTATAGCATTGTTAATTTAACCATAAGAGTGAACTGAACAACATTAATAGATCTTTACATTGTGTATCACAGATATGAGCAACCAAAGTGTGATGGCAACGCCAGAGCCCATCCCACCAAACCGAAGGACCATTACAGAAGCAGACATCTTCAAGGTGGGTCTGGGTGGATGAAGTCTATATGCTCTCTTTCCTTTTTCCTATCCGGAACATATTGTGGAATCTTAATCCTAACCATTCAACTTGTCTCCGACCCTAACTATGCTATGTGACCTAAAACTAATATATCACTATATAGTGATATTTTTTTGTTGTGTTAGAAAATAAGATAAAAATTGATTTAATTGTCATTTTTTTGGTCAACAATCTACACAAAAAAGACTATGTGAAAGTGGAAGAAGATTAATAGAAATTAAATAACTCAAATATAGTTGCATAAGTATTCAGCTCCCTGAGTCAATAGATGTTAGAAACAGCTTTGGCATTGATGACAGCTGTGAGTCTTCTTGGGTGTCTGTAAGACCTTTGAACAACTGGATTGTGTAATATTTGCCTATTATTATTTTCAAAATTCTTTAAGCTCTGTCAATATGTTGGGGATCATGGATAGACAGCAATTTTCAAGTCTTGACATAGATTTTCAAGCAGATTTACGTCAAAACTGTAACTTGGCCACTCAGGAACATTCACTGTCTCCTTGGTAAGCAACTCCAGTGTAGATTTGGCCTTGTGTTGTAGTTTATTGTCCTACTGAAAGGTGAATTCCTCTCCCAGTCTCTGGTGTAAAGCAGACTGAAGCAGGTTTTTCTCTAGGATTTTGCCTGTGCTTAGGTTCATCCCGTTTATTTTGATCCTGAAAAACTCCCCAGTATTTGCAGAAACTAGCATACCCATACCATGATGCAGGCACTACCATGTTTGAAAATAAGGAGGCAGTTACTCAGTGATGTGTTGTGTTGGAATTGTCCCAAACATAAGGCTTTGCATTAAGCCAAAAAGTGTATTCCTTTGCTGTATTTTTGTTTCTTTAGTACCTGTTTGCATACAAGATGCATGTTTTGGAATGTTGTTATTCTGTATATTTGTATTCTTCTTTTCACTCTGTCATTTAGGTCATTATTGTGGAGTAACTACAATATTGTTGATCCATCCTCAGTTTTCTCCCATCACAGTCATTGAATGTTTTAAAATCACCAATGGCCTCATGGTAACATCCCCTAAGCAGTTTAATTCCTGTCCTGCAGCTCAGTTCAGAAGAACGACTGTATCTTTGATGTGTCTTGGTGATTTAACCCTTGTGTGGTGTTCATGTTTTTGTTATTCACCCAATGTTTGCGGGTCTGACGGACCCACAACATTACTGGGTTTTTAAAACATTACAGCCGTAACAATTTACGTAAAAATACTTAATACTTAGATGTTGGCTTATATCAATTACGAGCAATATAGACAAAATACATGATTCATGTTTGCTATTTACCTCATCTAGATCACATTTATAAATAAAAAATCAAGAGATGTGTGGATTATAACATATTTATCTTGAACAAATATAAATGAAACAAGGTTTTCATCAATATTAATGTTTATTGCTTTGAACTGAACAAATCGGAAGGACAAATTTTACATAAAGTATTTTATGGAAATGATAAATGAGCCCCATTGAATACACATGAAGGCTGGTCTACACACCACATGAGGGACAGAGTTTTACTGCGTGTGTGTTGCAAACTTTTTTCTTGCACTTGATGCATGTGTACTGTGTCTTCCTGTCCTTCATGGGTTCACACACTTCTTGTTGCTACCGGCTGCAATCCAGAATGATGAAAACACTTGGTTCAGGAATTTTATTAACATCTCACTCACTCACATGTATAGTTACAGCAGGCCAAGGTAGGAAAGTTAGACACACACACATGCAAAAACATCGCTCACACTTACTTCTGGTATTGAAGTTGTTGGTTCTGTGCGTCGGGCGGATGTGGCACCAGCATCCTCCTCCTGAATCCTCCTCACGATGGCTGCAAAAGCTGGGGTCCTTGGGATATGTTGCCTCTGGATTTGAGGTCTTACCAATACCTTGCCCAGCTCCACTAGAAAGAGCTATCTCCTCTGGAGCTTCCCTCTGTTCCAATCTGGGTTCAACGCCATCCAGATGACAAACGCATTGTATGCCGAGATGTCCAAGATGTTGAAGAATATCACAAGTGGCCAGCGTGGGGTTCTTATTTTGCAGCTGTAGCCAGTCACCAGCTTGTCTAAATTGTCCACCTCTCCTTTTGTGGCATTGTAATCCATTATGATTTCTGTTTTTTGATGTTCCTGGCTACAGATTCTCCCATCCCTATGCAGCGTACTCATGAGTATCACATTTTTGCCTTTCTTTGGCACGTAGGACGCTAGGGACGTGTCGGCCATGAACACAAACTTAGCGGTATTCAACAGCTGAGGTGGGAGCTCTGGCTTGTTTTTTCGTACTGTTCCTGCCATCGTCAGCTTCCTCTTGAGGGGCTGCAGTCTCAGCTTGTGCGAAGTAAAAAAGTGTAATGTATTGTCATACAAATAATGTATTGTAATAACATTGTGCAGGTTCACACACTACAAAGGGTAAAAATTATTATTTTTTAAAATTATTAACTTTATTAATTTATTATTATTATTTATTATTATTTATTACTTTATTATTAATTAAACCATTTAAATCTCGCTTATTTATTATTATTTATTACTTTATTATTAATTAAACCATTTAAATCTCGCTTTGAAACACAATAAAATGTGAAGAAATCCAAGAGGTCTGAATACTTTTGCAAGGCACTGTAAATAATATGTCACTAAGTGAAATATAATGAATATGTCGCTATAAGGTTTAAAGATGATCAGTAGGTAGGTTTCCATACAATTGGTGACAGCTTTTCATGCAAATGTTCTAAAGTCCATAAGAAATTATATGTGCTTTTGCCCACCAGAGGCATGTTTCCATCAAACGGACTTTTTGCTGATAAAAAGTTGTGTGTTGACGTAGTGCACATGAAAGCACTTTTGCGCTTAAAGTTTCAATGTGTTTCCATCCCATTTTACTCTACCGACGGAATTTTGCATGACGCTTATCACTGTGCACCTAACCACCATAAGTTATAAACTCATGAAATAAGTTATGAAGTTCATCATAACTTGTTTCATCTGCCTTTAAATGCTTTTCCACATTGTGGCTGTGGTAGAAAGTCATATATCATCTCGTGACTCCAAGTTTAATTCGACATGATGCGCTTCAACCGCAATTATGACTATCTATTTCACCGACAAAAAAAGTATCGCCTAGAGTATTTTGTTTTGTCGACATTTGGGAAATTTTACAGCCAAAATTGCTGTTTTTTTTGCATTAGGTAATTCATCCGCACGAAATGGTTGGATGGAAACCTGGTTACTATAAGTAACATGTAAGTAATATGTCCGTTTAGGTGACATATTACTACGTAATGGTTAGATATGACTATTTTGACATTCTAATGAGACCATGTTGGTTTCACAGCAGTTTACCCTATCTACTGATCCCAACACAAGGGGCAGAAACACAGTGCCTGTGTGTGTCTTTGTTGACATCATTAGTGTTTGTCCATGAAATGCTTGACGCAGGCTGGCTTGATATTTCCCACAACCCCTCACATTGTGTGTGTGTTTGTGTGTGTTAGAGAGGAGACAGATGCTAATTAGTGAGGTATGTAATCAGGGACTGACAGGGAGAGACGTGAATAGGCCGGTGACAGGAATCGCCAGTTGAGGATGGAAGAGAAACCGCATGTGTGAGAGAGGGAAAGATAATGAAGGACAGGAAGTATGGGGGATACCGTGGATAGTTAGTGAAAGATGGATGGACAACAGGGATAGATAGGTGTGGGCAGGGGAAATCCCAAGAGAGACTCCTAGTTTTGGGTGGCACTGGTTGGTTTTTAGGCCTTGGTTTTTTTTAGTACAGGAATGCTATTCAGTACAGATTATATTGAAGTTAAAGTATCTGCTGTGAAAATAGTCAGTGTTTCCCATATGAAATTGTTACCAAAAGTAAGATGAGTTGACTACAGGAAAATATTGTTGATACTTGACAGGAAATTACAAAAAATGACATATTGGTTACCTTACTCTGTAAGTAGTCTTTGGACAAATCAATGTTTTGGTTTTGTCACCTTTAGTTTCCGTCACCTTCAGCATTTTAGTCTAAAAACCAAAGTTAGCATTTGATGAGAGCAGCCAGGTAAACAAAACCAAATCATGGATTGCTGTCTCTTCTTAAAGGGTAAGGAAAAACATATGAAATGTTTTGAATTTGGGTGAACTATCCCTTTAATTAATCTGTAGACCCAGCCCCTATTGGGATGACAGTCATTTTAATAGTGTGTAAGATTCAGACCAAGGGAGCTTGGTCAGTATTGTAAACAATGAAGCAGGAAAAATGGCATAATCTACTGATCTGGTTTAATAAGGCGCTTTTAGGAAAGCAGGTTGACACTGCTTTCACAACTGTGTTAAAAGACGTCTGCCTTGAAAACAGCTTTCATTCTTATTCACACTCCAGGCAGCACGCAGAAACAAATGAAAAATAATAAATATAATATTCTCATCACCAGACAGAGGGGCCCTGTTTCACTCACTCAGATGCTTTCTGCTTTCTCAGGTGAGATAGTTTCAGCAGAGAGGTAGAGGTGAAGTGAGAGGGCTCACTCACACCAACATTTGTCCAGAATACGCCCAATGCCTTTCCACGGGCTTATGCAGCCCTAAGCTTGTCGCCTGCCTTCCCGCCTTTGGGACAACTACTCCCATTGATAGGGCAGAGATATGAGCATTTCGGCATTACATACAGATTTCTGATTTCAGCCACTTGCAATTTAGAAAGGAAAGTTGGTGGGTGCACAGCACACTGTTCGGATGCTGGCTTGCCCTAAAGTAAATTTATGTTTTTCCAAAGTTATATAATTACTTCAGTCGAAATAAAATTATTCAAAATACTTCACCAGAGAGCATGACTTAGCCATAGAGAATCATTATTGCCTATTTGGGAAGCCGGCAATCGGCAATTTGGCAGCACACATGGCAAAAGGCCTAGCTGAGTATTGAGTTGCGGCTGTCAGTGAAAAGCATCTAAAATATGTGTGCAGATAATGTGTCTTGAGTCTGATTTAAAATGTTGAGACAAGAACGGGAGGGGTGTGTAGCTAAGATTTGGCAAATCTCTCTCCAGAATGCATACACACTCAGCTGTCCAGAATGCACTCAGCTGTCTCCCTCCAATTCTTGCGCATCCATTGTGTGAATTATTTGCCCTTTGATTGTTGATTTTTTGTAAATTCCACATTACGTGTCACAAGTAGGCCTGGTAAATGTATCATTAATCCCCATCATTTAGTTACGTTTTTTCACATTTTATTTATTTCACCTTTATTTAAACCAGGTAGGCCAGTTGAGAACACGTTCTCATTTACAACGGTGACCTGGCCAAGATAAAGCATAGCAGTGCGACGCAAACAACAACACAGAGTTACACATGGAATAAACAAACATACAGTCAATAATACAATAGAAAAGTATATTTACAGTGTGTGCAAATGAGGTAAGATGAGAGGTAAGGCAATAAATAGGCTATATTGGCAAAATAATTACAATTTAGCAATTAAACACTGGAGTGATAGATGTGCAGAAGATGAATGTGCACGTAGAGATACTGGGGTGTAAAGGAGAAGGGGAAAAAAGTATGGGGATGAGGTAGTTGGATGGGCTATTTACAGATGAGCTATGTACAGGTGCAGTGATCTGTGAGCTGCTCTGACAGCTGGTGCTTAAAGTTAGTGAGGGAGATATGAGTCTCCAGCTTCAGTGATTTTTACAATTCGTTCCAGTTATTGGCAGCAGAGAACTGGAAGGAAAGGCGGCCAAAGGAGGAATTGGCTTTGGGGGTGACCAGTGAAAAACACCTGCTGGATTGCGTGCCACGGGTGGGTGCTGCTATAGTGACCAGTGAGCTGAGATAAGGCAGGGCTTTACCTAGCAAAGACTTATAGATGACCTAGAGCCAGTGGGTTTGGCGATGAAAATGAAGTGAGGGCTAGCCAACGAGAGCATAGAGTTCGCAATGGTGGGTAGTATATGGGGCTTTGGTTAGCTGATGTTAATGCGAGTGTAGCGAAATGCTTGTGCTTCTAGTTCCAAAAGTGCAGTAATATCTAACATGTAATCTAGCAATTTCCCAACAACTACCTAATACACACAAATCTAACAAGTAATCTAACAATTCCCCAACAAATTCACACAAATCTAAAGGGGTGAATGAGAATATGTACATATAAGTATATGGATGAGCGATGGCCGAGCGGCATAGGCAACGTGCAGTAGATGGTATAAAATACAGTGTATACATGTAAAATGAGTAATGTAAGATATATAAACATTATTAAAGTGGCATTATTTAAAGTGACTAGTTATCCATGTATTAACCTGTCCAGTGATTGGGTCTCAATACAGTATATACATGTGATATGAGTAATGTAAGATATGCAACATTATTAACGTTATCCATTTATTAAAGTGACCAGTGATTGGGTCTCAGTGTAGGTAGCAGCCTCACTGAGTTAGTGATGGCTATTTAACAGTCTGATGGCCTTGAGATAGAAGCTGTTTTGTCAATCTCAGTCCCAGTTTTGATGCACCTGTACTGACCTCGCCTTCTGGATGATAGCAGTGTGAACAGGCAGTGGCTCGGGTGGTTGTTGTCCTTGATGATCTTTTTGGCCTTCCTGTGACATCGGGTGCTGTAGGTGTCCTGGAGGGTAGATAGTTTGACCTCGGTGATGTGTTGTGCAGACTGAACCACCCTCTGGAGAGCCTTGCGATTGAGGGCGGTGCAGTTGCCATACCAGGCTTGTGATACAGCCCGACAGGATGTCCTTGATTGTGCATCTGTAAAAGTTTATCAGGGTTTTCGGTGACAGGCCAAATTTCTACAGCCTCCTGAGGTTGAAGAGGCGCTGTTGCGCCTTCTTCACCACACTCTCTGTGTGGGTGGACCATTTCAGTTTGTCTGTGATGTGTATGCCCAGGAACTTAAAACTGTCCATCTTCTCTACTGCTGTCCCTTCGGTGTGGAGAGGGATGTGCTCCTTCTGCTGTTTCCTGAAGTCCACGATCATCTCCTTCGTTTTGTTGACGTTGAGTGAGAGGTTGTTTTCCTGACACCACACTTTGAGGGCCCTCACCTCCTTCTGGTAGGCTGTCTCATCCTTGTTGGTGATCAAGCCCAAAACTATTGTGTTGTCTGAAAACTTGATGATTGAATTGGAGGCGTGCACGGCCACGCAGTCATGGGTGAACAGGGGGTACAGGAGAGGGCTGAGCACACACCCTTGTGGGGCCCCAGTGTTGAGGTCAGTGAAGTGGAGATGTTGTTTCCTACCTTCACCACCTGGGGGCGGCCCGTCAGAAAGTCCAGCACCCAGTTGCACAGGGAGGAGTTGAGACCCAGGGCCTCCAGCTTGATGATGAGCTTGGAGGGTACTATGGTGTTGAATGCTGAGCTGTAGTCAATGAACAGCATTCTTACATACGTTGGTATTGATTGCCTTGCGTTGGTATTGATTGCCTTGTTTGATTGCCTTGCGGAGCGAATAACTACACGGTTTATATTCAGCCATATCTCCAGACCTCTTTCCATGGTTAAATGCGGCGGATCGCGCTTTCAGTTTTACGCAAATTCCACCATCCATCCACGGTGTCTGGTTAGGGTAGGTTTTAATAGGCAGGCACAAGAACAGTGCATCGATTTCAGATTTTCCACTTCCTGTTAGGAAGTTTGCTGCAAAAGGAGTTCTGTTTTACTCACAGATATAATTCAAACGGTTTTAGAAACTAGAGAGTGTTTTCTATCCAATAGTAATAATAATATGCATATTGTACGAGCAAGAATTGAGTACGAGGCCGTTTAAATTGGGCACGATTTTCCCCCAAAGTGAAAACAGCGCCCTCTGTCCTCAACAGGTTAATGGTCACAGTGGGTACGACGTCTCCAATGCACTTATTTATAAACTTATTTATAAACGCACCGAGTCAGCGCATAGGTCAATATTGTCCTCTGAGGCTGATCGTGGCTTCCGATTGGCTTCCAATTGGTCAGACCAGCGTTGAATGGTTCTCGTCACTGGTACATCCTGTTTGAGTTTCTGCCTATAAGCCGGGACGAGCAAGATGGCTTTTTGGTCAGATTTGCCGAAGGGAGGGTGGGGGAGGGCTTTGTATGCATCGTGGAAGAATTAGGGAGCATTGATCTCAAATTTGCTTTGTTAAAATCCCCAGCTACAATAAATGCAGCCTAGTTTCCAGTTTATATAGAGTCAATGTCCAGTCTTGAGGCTGTAATCACTGCCAAAGGTGCTTCAACAAAGTTCCGAGTAAAGGATCTGAATACTTATGTAAATGTGATAATTCTGTTTTTTATTTTTAAGACGTTTGCAAAAAAAAATAAAAAATGCTTTGTCATTATGGGGTATTGTGTGTAGATTGATGAGGGAAAAAACGATTTAATCCATTAGAATAAGGCTGTAACCAGCGGTGGTAAAAGTACCCAAATGTCATACTTGAGTAAAAGTAAAGACACCTTAATAGAAAATTACTCAAGTAAAAGTGAAAGTCACCCAGTAAAATTCTACTTGAGTAAAAGTAATAAAGTATTTGGTTTTAAATATACTAAAGTATGACAAGTAAATGTAATTGCTAAAATATACTGTAGTATCAAAATTAAAGTAAAAATAGTTTATAATTCCTTTTATTAATAATCAAACTAGACGGAGCAATCTATTTGTTTTTTTAAAATTTACGGATAGCAAGGGGCACACTCCAACACTCAGACATAATTTACATAAATTGTGTTTAATGAGTCCGCCAGATCAGATGCAGTAGGGATGAGCAGGGGTTTTCTCTTTAAGTGCATGAATTATACAAGTTTCCTGTCCTGCTAAGCATTCAAAGGAACTTTTGGGTGTCGGGGAAAATGTGTGGAGTAAGAAGTACATTATTTTCTTCAGGAATGTCGTGAAGTACAAGTAAAAGTAATCAAAGATATAAATAGTAAAGGAAATTACAGATACCCCCAAAAACGAATTAAGCCAGAAAAAAAGTACTTTAAAGTATTTTTACTTAAGTACTATACACCACTGGCTGTAATGTAAAAAAATGTGGAAAAGGTCAAGGGGTCTGAATACTTTCTGAATGCACTGTATTCTCTGAACGTTCTGAGAATATTTCTGATGTCACACCAAATTCTAAATATGAAATTAAATAGAACCACTTGGGACCTTGTATAGTACGTTCTGCGAAAATACCGAAATTGCCCTAAAAGAACGCTGTTTCTTTACTTTCTTGGAAGCTTTTTAGAACCTCCCTAAAGTCACAGAATTTTTGTGAACAATCCCCTATTTTTTTTGCAAAAAGTCATGAACAGTTTCAATATTTCTCCATGCCCTGTTGCATTATTCAAGTGTATTAACTTCTGTGCAGCATGAGTGGGGAGCTATCAATGCAGCCCAGACAGCTCTAGAAATTAATGATTAAGTGGAGCAGGCACTTTGCTCTTCACACTATAAAGTGGCTCCGCTAATACAGACTTGATTCTCTTAATCACGTAAGACACATTTGACAGAAGTACCGAAAGGTAACCAAAATTCTAGTACCGAACCATATTTTTTTTGTATTGAAAAAGTACAGAAGTTTCAGTATATCAAAGTGAGTATTGTTGTTGCTTATTGTCCTGTCGCCTTGACAATCTTATATCTTGTTTATGTTACCCTAAAAGCACCAACGGGGGTAAACTTTGACCACAAGTGATCAAAAATGTAGTAATTTTGTAAAAAAAAGTTTTTATCCTTCTAGACTTTGACAAGCAATTACAGTGCCTTGCAAAAAGTATTAATCCCCCGTTTTTCCTATTTTGTTGCATTACAACCTGTAATTTAAATGGATTTTTATTTGGATTTCATGTAATGGATATACACAAAATAGTCCAAATTGGTCAAGTGAAATTAAAAAAATTACTTGTTTCAAAAAATTCTAAACGGAAAAGTGATGCGTTTATATGTATTCACCCCCTTTGCTATGAAGCCCCTGAATAAGATCTGCTGCAACCAATTACCTTCAGAAGTCACATAATTAGTTAAATAAAATCCACTTGTGTGCAATCTAAGTGCCACATAATATGTCACATTATCTCAGTGTATATACACCGGTTCTGAAAGGCCCAGAGTTTGCAACACCACTAAGCAAGGGGCACCACCAAGCAAGCGGCACCATGAAGACCAAGAAGCTCTCCAAACAGTCAGGGACAAAGTTGTGGAGAAGTACAGATCAGGGTTGGGATATAAAAAATATATCAGGAACTTAACATCCCATGGAGCACCATTAAATCCATTATAAAAAGGTGGAAAGACTATGGCACCACAACAAACCTGCCAAGAGAGGGCCACCCACCAAAACTCCCGGACCAGGCAAGGAGGGCATTAAATCAGAGAGGCAACAAATAGACTAAAGGTGACCCTGAAGGAGCTGCAAAGTGGAGATTAGAGTATCTGTCCATAGGACCACTTTAAGCAGTACACTCCACAGATCTGTCCTTTACGGAAGAGTGGCCAGAAGAAAAAAGCCATTGCTTAAAGAAAAAATTAAGCAAACACATTTGGTGTTAGCCAAAAGGCATGTGGGAGACTCTCCAAACATATGGAAGAAGGTACTCTGGTCAGATGAGACTAAAATTGATCTTTTTGGCCATGAAGGAAAACACTATGTCTGGCAAAAGCCCAACACCTCTCATCACCCCGAGAATACCATCTCCACAGTGAAGCATGGTGGTGGCAGCATCATGCTGTGGGGATGTTTTTCATCGTCAGGGACTGGAAATCTGGTCGTAATTATGGATAGCGCTAAATACAGGGAAATTCTTGAAGGAAACCTGTTTCAGTCTTCCAGAGATTTGAGACTGGGACAGAGGTTCACCTTCCAGCAGGACAATGACCCTAAGCATACTGCTCATCTGTCCATAGGACTACTTTAAGCAGTACACTCCACAGATCTGGCCTTTACGGAAGAGTGGCCAGAAAAAAAAGCCATTGCTTAAAGAAAAAATTAAGCAAACACATTTGGTGTTAGCCAAAAGGCATGTGGGAGACTCTCCAAACATATGGAAGAAGGTACTCTGGTCAGATGAGACTAAAATTGATCTTTTTGGCCATGAAGGAAAACACTATGTCTGGCAAAAGCCCAACACCTCTCATCACCCCGAGAATACCATCTCCACAGTGAAGCATGGTGGTGGCAGCATCATGCTGTGGGGATGTTTTTCATCGTCAGGGACTGGAAATCTGGTCGGAATGATGGATAGCGCTAAATACAGGGAAATTCTTGAGGGAAACCTGTTTCAGTCTTCCAGAGATTTGAGACTGGGACAGAGGTTCACCTTCCAGCAGGACAATGACCCTAAGCATACTGCTTAAAGCAACACTCGAGTGTTTTAAGGGGAAACATTTAAATGTCTTGGAATGGCCTAGTCAAAGCCCAGACCTCAATCCAATTAACAATCTGTGGTATGACTTAAAGATTGCTGAACACCAGTGGAACTCGTCCAACTTGAAGGAGCTGGAGCAGTTTAACCTTGAAGAATGGGCAAATATCCCACTGGTTAGACATGCCAATCTTATAGAGACATACCCCAAGAGACTTGCAGCTGTATTTGCTGCAAAAGGTGGCTCTACAAAGTATTGACTTTGGGGGGGTGAATAGTTATGCACGTTCAAGTTTTCAGTTTATTTGTCTTATTTTTTGTTCTTCAATGTGGTAGGCATGTTGTGTAAATCAAATGATACAAATCCCCAAATAATCCGTTTTATTTCCAGCTTGTAAGGCAACAAAATAGGAAAAATGTCAAGGGGGTGAATACTTTCGCAAGCCAGAGTAGTTACCAACAAAAAAACTAAAACATTTACGATGATGTTTGTGTTAACATGAAGGAATTACAAATAATCTCTCTTTTGTATACTAGTGGTGCTGAAAATGTGGACTCAATAGTAAAACATTCAAACATTCGTGATAAAATTGGATTGCCAGTTTGATCTTGATGGATTTTTGACAATTTCCAATGATGTTGACTAGTTTAAATGCCCTCTTCTCCAGAACCGCTAGACCGATCAGCACTACATTTTTCAAGACTCTTGCTAATACAATATGGCGGCAATAAGCAAATGAGCTTGTGTGAATGTCTTCCTGTTCAACAGCGCCCCCATGTGGCCAAAGTGAACCATAGTTTACACATTAGCTAGACTCATATCCTTTAGCATGTGTGCCAAATTTAATCAAACAGATCAACAGAGTCAAACAGATCAAGAGATATAAACATGTGCCCGTTATAGCTCCACCGTGTCTTCGAGGTGAATATATTTGCATTTGTTGAGTCTTGACACTGTTTCGAACATGTTTACCAAGTTTGGTTATATCTGTGTCTGATTTATATGCATGAATGTGCCAGACCACACCCAATATTGGTCAATATTAGCCATGATGTTTGACATACTAGTCTGGAAAATATTGGGTTCAGAGACCTTGGCACATACACTGAGTGTACAAAACATTAAGAACACCTGCTTTTTCCATGACATGGACTGCAAAGCTGAATCCAGGTGAAAGCAATGATCCCTTACTGATTTCACTTGTTAAATCCTCTTCAATCAGTGTAGATGAAGGAGAGGAGACGGGTTAAATATTTTTAAGCCTTGAGACAATTAAGACATGGATTGTGTATGAAATCAAATCAAACTTTATTTGTCACTTGTGCCGAATACAACAAGTGAAATGCGCCGAATACAACAAGTGAAATGCCGTGAAATGCTTACTTACAAGCCCTTAACCAACAGTGCAGTTCAAGAAGAGTTAAGAAAATATTTACCAAATAAACTGAAGTAAAAAAGCTAATTAAAGCTGCAAGCAGCATTTCCGGGCTAAAGCTGTGGGCCCACTGATTCAACATCAGGCCAAAATGGATGCTACAGACAACGAACACAATTACGTTTTATCAATGGCAATTTGAATGCAGAGATACCCTGACGAGATCCTGATGCCCATTGTCGTGCCATTCATCTGCCGTCGTCACATCATGTTTCAGCATGATAATGCATGGCCCATTGTCGCAAGGATCTGGACACGATTCCTGGAAGCTGAAAATGTCCCAGTTCTTCCATGGCCTGCATACTCATCAGACATGTCACCAATTGAGCATGTTTGGGATGCTCTGTATCGACGTGTACGACAGCGTGTTCCAGTTCCCGCCAATATCCAGCAACTTCGCACAGCCATTGAAGAGGAGTGGGACAACATTCCACAATCAACTGATCAACTTTACGCAAAGGAGACGTGTCACACTGCTTGACGCAAATGGTGGTCACACCAGATACTGACTGGTTTTCTGATCCACACCCCTACCTTTTTCTTCAGTTATCTGTGACCAACAGATGCATATCTGTATTCTAAGTCATTTGAAATCCATAGATTAGGGCCTAATGATTTTATTTCAGTTGACTGATTTCCTTATATGAACTGTACCTGAGTAAATTGTTGCATGTTGCGTTTATATTTTTTCCCAGGTCTCAAAAGACTTCCCCTGATGTTGTTTAATGTCACGCCCTGGCCTTAGTATTCTTTGTTTTCTTTATTATTTTAGTTAGGTCAGGGTGTGACATGGGGAATGTTTGTGTTTTGTTGGTTTTGGGTGATTCTATGGTAAAGGGGTTGTTGGGTGTAGCATATGGGTTTGTGTTGAGTACATGTGTCTAGCGTTGTCTATGTATGTTTAGTTGTCTAGGAGAGTCTATGGTTGCCTGAATGAGTTCCCAATTAGAGACAGCTGATTTCGGTTGTCTCTGATTGGGAGCCATATTTAGGGTAGCCATAGGCTTTCATTTGTTGTGAGTAGTTGTCTATGTTAAACGTTTGTAGCCTGTGTGTACATCGTTTATTTAGCTTCACGATCGTTTATTGTTTTGATTAGTTCGTAAGTGTGTTTGTTTCATTTTTGCCTTCTTCGTCAATAAAAGGAGATGGCTTATTTTCCTAATGCTGCGTTTTGGTCCGTCAATCCTCCACACGATCGTGACATTTAAGCATTGTTTAGGCAAAAAAAACAGAATTAGGCAAAAACGTCAAACTTATTTTTAAAGGTCCTACCAATGTTTTTCGCTGTGCATGACTGCACTTCAGAGTGTGTCATCCTGCAGCACAGACTTTTTTTTTGCTCTACTTGTCCGAAGTAGAGCTCCTGTGTGGTTTATGTGACATACCTAAAAGCACCATCCACAATAGCAATTCACACTCCCAATCCAATCAAATGAACACATGAAAAAGACAAAAGAGAGACAATTACGTTAGCCAATGTCCAATAAATATTTCACAGTATATAATCCAATACCGAACAAATAATTCTGTCATAGATTGTTACATTGTGTGAGTTAGGGTTGGGTGATTTGGCAACAAAAAAAATATGTCAATCCTTATCCGACAAGTACTAGATAGTAGATGATTGTGGCTATAACATGCTGGCAACATAGTGCCTCTTTCTAAACCATTGTTAACTTTCATGGCTGGAATTAATCAAATTGTACAGACGATAAAAGCTCATATACTGTAGAAGTCTTTCTATCTAAATATTTTAAAATGGACCTATTCCACCAGATAGGTACAGTTGAAGTCAGAAGTTTACATACACCTTTTCCAAATACATTTAAACTCAGTTTTTCACAATTCCTGACATTTAATAATAGTAAAAATCGAATGTCTTAGGTCAGTTAGGATCACCACTTTATTTTAAGAATGGGAAATGTTAGAATAATAGTAGAGAGAATGATTTATTTCAGCTTTTCTTTCTTTCATCACATTCCCAGTGGGTCGGAAGTTTACATACACTCAATTAGTATTTGGTAGCAATGCATTTCAATTGTTTAAAACTTCTTATGGCTGCAGCCCGACGCCGGTACACTTATGACAACAGCCACTTCAAGTGCAGGGCGCGAAATTCAAAATATATATTTTTTACATATTTAACTTTCACACATTAACAAGTCCAATACAGCAAATGAAAGGTACACATCTTGTGAATCCAGCCAACATGTCCGATTTTTAAAATGTTTTACAGCGAAAACAGCACGTATATTTATGTTAGCTCACCACCAAATACAAAGAAGGACAGACATTTTTCACAGCACAGGTAGCATGCACAAAGCCAACCTAACTGACCAAGAACCAACCAAACTAACCAACAAACAACTTCATCAGATGACAGTCTTATAACATGTTATTCAATAAATCTATGTTTTGTTCAAAAAATGTGCATATTTCAGGTATAAATCATAGTTTACATTGCAGCTACAATCAGAAATTGCACCGAAAGCAGCCATAATAATTACAGACACCAACGTCAAATACCTAAATACTCATCATAAAACATTTCTGAAAAATACATAGTGTACAGCAAATGAAAGACAGGCATCTTGTGATTCCAGCCAATATTTCCGATTTATTAAGTGTTTTAAAGCGAAAACAAAATATAGCGTTATATTAGCTTACCACAATAGCCAGAAAGACATGCCATTTCCCAGTAGCAAAAGCTTGTTGCTTGAAAAGCAGAAGAGTAGGGGTAGATTTTATATAGAAAACATTGTTTTCTGTAAAATGTTGGGAAAGGGGTCAAAACGGCAGTTGTTTGTGAAAGTTGTTTTGAATTGAATGAATCTGCTAACTTCTGACATTTTTTACCGAAGCCAGAAAAACAGGCGAAGGGTTACAAAAATAGCTCTAGTTACAGATTGGTAGACCCGATTTGAAATCCGACTTGTTGCTTGAAAAGCAGAAGAGTAGGGGTAGATTTTATATAGAAAACATTGTTTTCTGTAAAATGTTGGGAAAGGGGTCAAAACGGCAGTTGTTTGTGAAAGTTGTTTTGAATTGAATGAATCTGCTAACTTCTGACATTTTTTACCGAAGCCAGAAAAACAGGCGAAGGGTTACAAAAATAGCTCTAGTTACAGATTGGTAGACCCGATTTGAAATCCGACTTGTTGCTTGAAAAGCAGAAGAGTAGGGGTAGATTTTATATAGAAAACATTGTTTTCTGTAAAATGTTGGGAAAGGGGTCAAAACGGCAGTTGTTTGTGAAAGTTGTTTTGAATTGAATGAAGGGGCTGACTTTTTTGCCACAACTTTGGAAGTATGCTTGGGGTCATTGTCCATTTGGAAGACCCATTTGCAACAAATCTTTAACTTCCTTACAGATGTCTTGAGATGTATATATCCACATAATTTTACTGCCTCATGATGCCATCTATTTTGTGAAGCACACCAGTCCCTCCTGCAGCAAAGCACCGCCACAACATGATGCTGCCACCCCCGTGCTTCACGGTTGGAATGGTGTTCTTCAGCTTGCAAGCCTCCCCCTTTTTGCTCCAAACATAAGGATGGTCATTATGGCCAAACAGTTCTATTTTTGTTTCATTAGATCAGAGGAAATTTCTCCAAAAAGTACAATCTTTGTCCCCATGTGCAGTTGCAAACCGTAGTCTGGCTTTTTTTATGGCGGTTTTGGAGCAGTGGCTTCTTCCTTGCTGAGCGACCTTTCAGGTTATGTCGATATAGGACACATTTCACTGTGGATATATATACTTTTGTACCTGTTTCCTCCAGCATCTTCACAAGGTCCTTTGCTGTTGTTCTGGGATTGATTTGCACTTCTCGCACCAAAGTACGTTAATCTCTAGGAAACAGAACGCGCCTCCTTCCTGAGTGGTATGACGGCTGCGTGGTCCCATGGTGTTTATACTTGCATACTATTGTTTGTACAGATGAACGTAAACTGCTACTAAGGATGAACCAGACTTGTCGAGGTCTACAATTTTTTTTCCAAAGGTTTTGGCTGATTTTCCCATGATGTCAAGCAAAGAGGCACTGAGTTTGAAGGTAGGCCTTGAACTATATCCACAGGTACACCTCCAAATGACTCAAATTATGTCAATCAGAAGCTTCTAAAGCCATGACATAATTTTCTGGATTTTTCCAAGCTGTTTAAAGGCACAGTCAACTTAGTGTATGTAAACTTCTGACACACTGGAATTGTGATACAGTGAATTATAAGTGAAATAATCTGTCTGTAAACAATTTTTGGAAAAGTTACTTGTTTCATGTACAAAGTAGATGTCCTAACCTCCTTGCCAAAACTCTAGTTTGTGAACAAGACATTTGTGGAGTGGTTGAAAAACGCGTTTTAATGACTCCAACATAAGTGTATGTAAACTTCCGACTTCAACTGTAAATCGTAAATCAGACAGTCACTGATATGATAACATAAAAGTAGCCTAACTTTTCAAAACAAATTTCTACCACTGTTATTGTTGGAAAAGGTAACTAGCGTTTATACATTTATCGAGAGCCCTGAAAAGTTAATCGTGACACTGTCACTGACTGACTTTGACGAGAAGCCAGTCAAACCACCTGGGGACAATTTGTACAAAGTGAGAATTCAGCGGAGAGAATGCATCTCTGATCAGTTTTACCAACCTACCAGCTTCCCCCCCTTATAGGCCTTAGCTAGGTGGCTAACACGTTAACTACCTGCCAGTAGCTTTTTAGCTCTCAGACATCATGATGCTGCCACAAATGAATGTTCATGTCTATTCTAGTATTCTAATAGAGACCAATAGTAATGCTGTCTTTTGTTGCCATCTTTTTGTAGGCACTAAATCCGCCATTGAGCAGCCTATGGGAACATTTATGGAGTTTTTAAATGTTTTTGGATAAGCGCTGAAAATAAGGTCTGTGGTAAACACAGGCTTAAGAGATCTGATATCTTTTGTTCTATGAGATAACCTTCATCTGCTAACATCACCTTGTGAATTTTTTATATTTTATGTAATAAAAAACAACAGTGCACCAAAGGATTCATATTTCATAAAGGTCATGTTATCTGACTGATATTATTTCATAGAACAAAACGTATAAGATCTCATAAGCATATGTTAACCCTATTTCTTTCCACATAAATTTTCCCCATAGGAACGGCTGAATGAACCAGAGGTAACTCATTTCCGGGTTTTAGGGCAACAAGCTGGCGAGCTCTATTAATAATTAATTCTATGAAGAGCGTCTTTTTTCAACTGAACACAACATGAGTCACGTGGAGTGGCTAATGGCTAGATTGCTACTGAAATGTTGCACTGTCAAAGCTTCCGCCAGACAGGCTATTGAAATGTTGATAACGTTACTACCGAAGTCTGACACTATCCACTAACAACCCTCTCGATGATATAAAACTGCTTACAAAAACACCAATCAATCATTTGTTATTTTGTTACTAACTAACATTAGCTTGATATCCATCTCCTGTTCATTGTAGCTAGCTAGCTACATACCATCAAAGATAATACTGCTACAAATACCAACAAACCCATTTGATTGAAATCTTCACTTTGAACACAAACACGTTAACTGGCACAACTTTCACATGCTTACCTTGATACCCACTTTGCTCACGGACAACCAGGCAAAGGTCAGAATTTCGGTTGTCGGATAAACTTTGACTGGGCAACATACTGTGCAGGCATCAGCACTGCTTTTACTGTGACAGTGTTACAAACACACTTTCATTTGTTGAATGTGGCCGTTGAAGATGTTCACTAAATTATCTACAACAGCCACTTACAAATATAAATATGTGTAACTTTTTCTTATTGTGATAACATTGGAGTGGATATAGGCAATTGCCAAACATATTTTAAGCATCATAACATGCACAAGTGGCTCAAATAATTCCCATGGATCCAATAACATAATTTCTCTCTTTTGTGCTTTAGAAACCTCCTGCCTCATGTTAATGACCCTGTATAACTCAGTTTAACTGCATCCATTTTGTAGCAGAAATGTCCAATCAGGACAAGTTGCCACAATTAATACACAACCAGAAATTGAATGTAGGTTATTAGTTCATGTACATCATTTTTGCCATATTTTGACCATTATACATTAATTCACTAAATCTTAACCCCAGGATCAACAACTCTCTATCGTTCTTTTTCCTGAGCTCTTTAAACCTCCCTACTTTCAACCCGCTGTCTTGCCTTCCGATGACCATGTATATCTAATACCTTTTCCATCTTGCAATCTACAGCAATGAGTTGTAATACAGCAAATCTTTATAGCGCTTGTTGATTTAATGAATAAGTCCTGCCCTATTTTAAATTTCAATTCCAGTGTGTGTATGTGTGTGTTTATGTTTATGAGTGACTGTGTGTGTCTGTGTGCCTACATCTGTATTTTTTACTATTTTTAATGATGTTGACTACATTAAACGTCTTCTTCCTCAGAACCGCTGGACTGATCAGAACCAAATGTGGTGTTTGCACAATTTTCCAAAACTCTAGCTGAAACAATATGTCCGCTATGAGCCAATAAGCTAGCATAAATATTTTTTCCTGACCAACAGAGCAACAACGTTGCCAAACTCAACCATATCTGACAGGTTATTGAGACTCATATCCTTGAGCATGTGTGCCAAATTTCATCACTCTGAGTCAAACAAATCAAGAGCTATAAACACGTGCCTGTTATAGCATCACCGTGTGGTCGATATGAATGTGCTTGCATATGTTGAGGCTTCACATTATTTGGAACATGTGTACCAAGTTTCGTTACAATACAAATATCCGTGACTGATTTATATACATTTTTGACAGACCACTCCCACTTGAGTGTTTATTGGTCAGAAGCAGCCATGTTGTTTGAAATACAAGCCTGGATTATAGTGGCTCTACAGACCTTGGTCCATAGATGCCATGTATCAGGTTCTGTGACGATCGGTCATTCGGTGCCAGAGGAGTAGCGTTTTAATTTTTTTCCACTAAATTCAAAATGGTGTAAAATCCATCATGGCGGACTGTATGGATTTTGAGGCAAATTTGTTCCATATGAGGAACGGGACATATGGACTACATCTCATTGTCATACGGGGTGCGGGGGCTGACCTTTCAAAGTTTGCATTTTCAATCGCTTGTTATAGTGCCACCATATGGCCAATTGGCATGGTATAGCATGAGAGAGTGTGGCCCTTGGGCCTTTGTGCAACTTAGGAATATGGTAGTCTTGAGCCTTTTGATCTGACAGGAATTTGACATTTTTCACCAAAATTTCTGAAAAAGGGACATAAAAATAATAACAATAATGAACTGGAACAAATACAATAGAGTTTCACCAGCTTTGCCGCTGAACCCATAAAAAAATAAATAATAATAATCAACGGCAACTAATAGAATAGGGTTCTTCCAGCTTCGATGCTTGAATCCTTAATAATAATGAACACCAACAAATAAAATAGTGTTTCACCAGCTTCGCAGATGGAACCCCTAAATATAGTTGCAAGCAGCAATGCCAGGGTTCAAGCTGTGGGCCCATTGCGCCACCATCAGGACAAATTGGACACGTTTCGCTAGGAGGAGCTACTTCTGTACTCCTTTCCATACGTGTCCAATATCACAACAAAATTTTTTACAGATCACATATTATGCACATTTTGGAAAACATTTTATGATGTTAACTACTTTAAAATCAAATCAAATCAAATGTATTTATATAGCCCTTCTTACATCAGCTAGTATCTCAAAGTGCTGTACAGAAACCCAGCCTGAAACCCCAAAAAGCAAGCAATGCAGGTGTCTTCTTCTCCAGAACCACAAATAGCCACATTTGGTATATAACATTTATGGATGCACATCTTCAAGACTCTTGTTCAAACAATATGGCCGCAAAAATCAAATGATCTTATATTAATGATTCTTCCTGTCCAAGAGCGAACTGAGCCATACAGATTAGCTCGACTCTTATCCCAGCTGCGCTGCTGAACCCCTAATAATCCAAATCAAAAACAATCGGGTTTCACCAGCTTTGCTGCTGAACCCGTAATAATGAACGCCAACAAATACAGTAGGGTTTCACCAGCTTCGCTACTGAATCCCTAATGAATGCCAACAAATACAATATGCTTTCACCAGTTTAGCTGCTTGAACCCCTAATAATAATGAACCAGAAGAAATAGAATAGGGTTTCACCAGCTTTGCTGCTGAACCCGTAATAATGAACGCCAACAAATACAATGCTACACTCCTAATGACTAACAGACAAATGTTCATAACAAGTGGCTATGGATGTAATTTATCGAAATATCTGTTCAAAAACCATTTTGAAACATCAAATGTGACCATAAATGTGTGTAAATGTGCTTATTTTAGGGAAGTTAAACAATTTACTTGTGTTCCTAAAAGTTAATCAAATTAAACAGTTGTACTGTTTGACACAAAGTGTTTTTTTTTTGCCAGAGAGAGAGAGAGAGAATATGTTGGTTAAATGTATACAACAGATCAGGAGGGGATGGGGGGGTCAACATGTTAATAATCCAGGCCAAGCAGGAGCCATGAACAGAGCTTCCACTGTTTCCAGACCGTTCCACTGCTGTTTTATGTAACACCGTGCCCGGCCAGAGCTGTGTTAGCAGGTGGAGTTTACTGAACAGAACAGGTCCATTGTGGAGCAGCCCACGGTACCAAAACATTCAAAGGCCATTTTCTCAAAAAGTGGGTTTACAAGTTTATCAACTTTCAAAGAATAATTACATTCTCATTGTTCCTCAACTGCAGTTTATGACGACACACCATTTTCTAGCTCTGAGTCTCCACTTTAATAAAAAAAAGACACAATTTCAAATGTTGCTACATAAGACCAAATTGTGGCATTGGGTCACATTTCTTTTGAGGGCTGACAGGGACAGGTGCAGGGTTAATATCATCACACACTGAAAACACCCTCTGCTATTGATGTAGCCTACTGTTTTTACTATTGCCGTACTGTTTCAACCTGACCTCTTGGTTGACTGAGCTGGTTAAAATGCAAACATTTTTGGCACTGCTAGAGCCTGTTGAGCATTTGTGAAATATTGGTTTTTACAAGCTGGAGAGAAACTAATGAAGTTATGTGTTGTTAACCAAGTGCTCTGTGCTTGAGTAGGTGACAATAGGGTGGGGAACAACTACAACCATCACATGAGAGAGACCTCAACCACAGAACATGAGATCCTTCAGAAACAGTAGTAGAGTACTGTATAGCGAGGCTTGTTTGGAAAGACTCACAGTGTGAGATTGCAGCCACACTCTCACACACAAACATGCATACAGCATCTATCATGGCACCCTGTTCTATATAACTCCCGTCTCGCGTTGTAAAATTTGTCAGGACAGAGCGTCAAGAAAAAGCTGCATCTTGTTTTTTTTATGAGCTATTGCTTCAGTGGCCGTAAACTCGGTTAGTGTATGAAACTGGGAAGGATAATTATAAACGTTGCCTTCACATCACGGCAGCATATTTGTACTTGAACCACTGGTGTTGAAAGGTTTATGGGGCGAAAAGGGAGAAGGGGGCAACATGCGCTGAAAGGTGTGAGAGGATGGGGGTGTTTGACCAGTGTGAGGGACTGAGGGATGCCATGGGGGCTGATCCTGGGAGCTGCTGCACTGAGTGCTGACAGGGTTTTGCCCCATGGGAGTTTATGAATTAACCAGGCAGATCACTCAAGAGTGACTTCGAAATTGGACATCTATCCATGCCCTGAGGATGTCGGGAAATTCTCTTAAAACCGGCCTCTAGGGGCAGCAGTGACCGCTATTACCATCAAGTAGGCTTGGATTTTACAAGGGTGTTGTGGACAGGGGTGGTGGATGGGTATAAATCCCATGACTCTGGATCAAAAGGTTGCGTGTTTGATGGTTCGAAGGTTGCGTAAGTCCATTACTCTGGATCACAAGGTTGCGTGTTTGATCACAGTGGTGGATACTCGTTTTTTATACAAAAACTTAATCCTTAACCTTCTACATTTGACTTTTGGAGAAACGTGGATAGACGTCTAATTATTGCTGGAATTACGTAATTATTATCATTACCTGATTCCGGCATTTACTGCTTCAGCCTGGGCCTGAGTTGAAAATGTCCAAACTCAATTTCATTTGAATGACAGCAAGAACATTTGCGTCCTGCCCCTTAGCTAAATTGATTACTAGACAAGTGTTGAACGCCCCCACACACACACCGTCTGCTGCCAAGAGGGAGTGTCTAGTGGCTTAACATTTGTATGAACTGGAGGGACATTTGACATCCTGGAGGACTACAGAAATTCCATTTACAGTTGAAGTCGGAAGTTTACATACACTTAGGTTGGAGTCAATAAAACTAGTTTTTAAACCACCCCACAAATCTCTTGTTAACAAACTATAGATTTGGCAAGTCAGTCAGGCCATCTACTTTGTGCATGACACAAGTTATTTTTCCAACAATTGTTTACAGACAGATTATTTCACTTATTATTCACTATATCACAATTCCAGTGGGTCAGAAGTTTACATACACTAAGTTGACTGTGCCTTTAAACAGCTTGGAAAAATCCAGAAAATTATGTCATGGCTTTAGAAGCTTCTGATAGGCTAATTGACATCATTTGATTCATTTGGAGGTGTACCTTTGGATGAATTTCAAGGCCTACCTTCAAACTCAGTGCCTCTTTGCTTGACATCATGGGAAAATCAAAAGAAATCGGCCAAGACCTCAAAAATAAATGTGGGGACCTTCAGAAGTCTATTTCATCCTAGGGAGCAATTTCCAAATGCCTGAAGGTACCACGTTCATCTGTACAAACAATAGTACGCAAGTATAAACACCATGGGACCAGGCAGCCGTCATACCACTCAGGAAGGAGGCGCGTTCTGTTTCCTAGAGATCAACGTACTTTGGTGCGAGAAGTGCAAATCAATCCCAGAACAACAGCAAAGGACCTTGTGAAGATGCTGGAAGAAACAGGAACAAAGATGTTTATATCCACAGTGAAACGTGTCCTATATCGACATAACCTGAAAGGTCGCTCAGCAAGGAAGAAGCCACTGCTCCAAAACCGCCATTAAAAAAAGCCAGACTACGGTTTGCAACTGCACATGGGGACAAAGATTGTACTTTTTGGAGAAGTTTTCTCTGATCTAATGAAACAAAAATAGAACTGTTTGGCCATAATGACCATCCTTATGTTTGGAGGAAAAGGGGAGGCTTGCAAGCTGAATAACACCATCCCAACCGTGAAGCACGGGGGTGGCAGCACCATGTTGTGGGGGTGCTTTGCTGCAGGAGGGACTGGTGCACTTCACAAAATGGATTGCAACATGAGGCAGAAAAATGATGTAGATATATTGAAGCAACATCTCAAGACATCAGTCAGGAAGTTAAAGCTTGGTCGCAACTGAGTCTTCCAAATGGACAATGACCCCAAGCATACTTCCAAGGTTGTGGCAAAATGGCCTGAGGACAACAAAGTCAAGGTATTGGAGTGGCCATCACAAAGCCCTGACCTCAATCCTATAGAAAATGTGTGGGCAGAACTAAAAAAGCGTGTGTGAGCAAGGAGGCCTGCAAACTTGACTCAGTTAAACCAGCTCTGTGAGGAAGAATGGGCCAATATTCACCCAACTTATTGTGGGAAGCTTGTGAAAGGCTACCCGAAACGTTTGACCCAAGTTAAACAACTTAAAGGCAATGCTACCAAATACTAATTGAGTGTACGTAAACTTCTGACCCACTGGGAATGTGATGAAAGAAATAAAAGCTGAAATAAATCATTCTCTCTACTATTATTCTGACATTTCCCATTCTTAAAATAAAGTGGTGATCATAACTGACCTAAGACATAGAATTTTTACTAGGATTAAATGTCAGGAATTGTGAAAAACTGAGTTTAAATGTATTTGGCGAAGGTGTATGTAAACATCAATTAGCCTAGTTTGTTAACATGACATTTGTGGAATGGTTGAAAAACAAGTTAATGACTCCAACCTAAGTGTATGTAAACTTCCGACTTCATCTGTACATTCAGGAGTACAAATTTTCTTAACAAGTCACATAATAAGTTGCATGAACATAATTATTGAATGACTACCTCATCTCTCTACCCCATACGTGCAATTATATGTAAGGTCTCTCAGCCGAGCAGTGAATTTCAAATACAGATTAAACCCCAAAGACCCGGGAGGTTTGCGCTTTGAGCATGGTAAAGTTATTAATTACGCTTTGGATGGTGCATCAATACACCCAGTCACTACAAAGATACAGGCGTCCTTTCTAACTCAGTTGCCGGAGAGGAAGGAAACCACTCAGCGATTTCACAATGAGGCCAATGGTGACTATAAAACAATTTCAGAGTTTAATGGCTGTGACAGGAGAAAACTGGGGATGGATCAACAACATTGTAGTTACTCCACAATATTAACCTAATTGACCAAGTGACAAGAACAAAGCCTATACAGAATAAGAGATTGGCAAATTCAGGCTGTAACACAACAAAATGTGAAAGAAGTTAAGGGGTGTAAATACTTTCTGAAGGCACTTTAGCTATCGGGAAGAGGCATCTAGAGTCTAGATATTTTATTGGGACTGGGTCATTGAGGGCCTACTCAAATGTAAATGCAAGTCTCAGAGCAGAAACCGCCAAGCCAGTCTAACAGTTAAGACGTTATTGGAGATGTTCTTTCCCGACTGTTCTGCATGTGATGATTGGCTAAGGCTTGGTGGAGGTGTCTGTTGGATATAATTGTTTAACTTGTTTCAATGGTGGACGAAACTCCAATTTACACAGTGACACATATAATGCACATACCGGCTATGTATATTTCTTAAATTATTTATTTTTTCAAAGTTCAAATACTCAGTCCATCAAACACATTTTTATTTTTTATTTTACCTTTTTTTAACTAGGCAAGTCAGTTAAGAACAAATTCTTATTTTCAATGACGGCCTAGGAACAATGGGTTAACTGCCATGTTCAGTGGCAGAACGACAGATTTTTACTTGTCAGCTCAGGGATTCGATTTTGCAACCTTTCGTTTACAAGTCCAACGCTCTAACCACTAGGCTACCTGCCTGCCACACATATTGATTATATTATCAGATAATGTTGAAGAAAGAGACCAAACGAATGGGAATATTAAGATTCTTATAGTCAATAATATCTACAGTTTGCCTATGAAATGGCACCAGGCGTTAGTTTGTCACGTCGGGGAATACGGGGCCAGGGCCCCTGGCCTGTAGCCCACAGTTGTGAAAACTGTGATAGGTTTGCTCTGGGAGCCTCGAGATACTTTTTCCTTCTCCATGATTGGGGAATTCTGACACTTATTGAAAGGGATTAAAAGAAAACTGTGTGAAAGTCTCATTGGGTTTTATTTTCCCTTCTGCCGTCTTTATGTGCTACTCGTGTTCAAACTACGGTCTCAGTTATTTTACTTCCCTTCCCAAAGGTTTATTGGGGTTTCATGGTGGCAACCGCCTTTGAAAAATTGAACGGCATGACATGGAATGGAGAGTCATTGTTCTGTCTCGTCACTCACCGATGTTGACGTTCTTCTGTAAATCAAACGCATAATAGGTGCATATGTACCTTTGTTTTCCTTTCCAGGGTGTCCCGGGGCAAAGAAAACTGAATTTCTGACGAGTGTTCTCGACGCGCTGTCAACAGACATGGTGCATGCTGTCACAGATCCAGCGTCTGCCGGCAGGTTAGAATGTCACTGATTGATTTATTCATTGTTTTTTTATTGATTTAAATGGTTTGGCCCACTCCTTAATTAGACAAATAATCAAAATGGTAGCCAAGCCACTTTAAAGCTGAGTGATATTCTTTTGCTATGAAGCTGAGTGATATTCTTTAATTTCATGTAAATATCACAGAGTGGGCCTTTAACGGATTCATTCCCTGATTGATTGATTAATCGAACCAACATGGATCCACAGGATGTTGGAGCCCGACCCAAGTCACACACTAGAGGAGAGAGTGGTCCACTGGTACTTTAGTCAGCTAGATAAAAACTCCAGCAGCGACATCGGCAAGAAGGAGATCAAGCCTTTCAAACGTTTCCTGCGCAAGAAGTCCAAGCCCAAGAAGTGTGTGAAGAAGTTTGTGGAGTACTGTGACATCAGCAATGACAAGGCTCTGTCCCTGCAGGAGCTGATGGGATGCCTGGGCGTCACCAAGGAAGAAGGTGAGATACCAAATTCTCAACCAGGAATACTGCCTGACACAAATGGGAATGGTACACCTCACGAATACTAATGTTGTAATAAGCTGCTAAACGATTAATCGGAAATTACTATGAAGTGCTTTTCTAAATGAAAACTGCTGGTAAAGTTTTACACTGCTCTCATCATGTAAGGCTGATTAGATTGTGACACTGTTTTTCTCCAGGGACCAAACCAGGTGAAGGTACATCCTCCAGTAAACTGGTAAGTAAAACCCTGGCAATTACTTGTGTGAGTGTTATATGCTGCACTTATAAGGAGTGACAATAAGAAGAGTTGAGATCCAAGCAGTGAAAAAATGGGAGGGCCGTCTGCCCTCTTTTAAGGTCCTTAATATCAAATAGTCTGCTACAGGTGCATTGTTTAAAACATATATATTAATAGAAAGATAGAGACTGCACTCCGTTGGGATTTTGGAATAATCCAAACCCGAGGCTCAAATGCAACAATATAAATAATTTATTAGGATATCATGATGTCCTAAAAGTGCAAGGTGCATATTGAAATGCACACTTCAGGACACTGATGATGGTTTGAAATACCAAAACGTTTGTCATTTTTAACCTTTTATTTCTGCATTTTTCTGCACTTTGCACTTTTTGGGCAGTATGATGCCCTAATAAATTATAAATATTTTTGCCTTTGAACCTCCAGTTTGGGGTTCTTGCGAATTTTACCGTAACATACAAGCAGCTAGTGGCAAGTAGGTTACTGTGAAAATCAGATCAAATACACACAGTACAATAATGTAAAATGTATAGTATTATACTGTAAAAAGTAATCGTAATAAATTAATGAATGAATGGATGAATTCATTAAATTAATTGATGGGAGATGGGGGTGGATTTTACAGTATTTTACTCGGATTGATGCAAGCAGGTTGGTTGCTAGGTAAAGTGTTTACGCATTACAGCATATCTATTAATATTTGTATTTTATATCACTTGCACTTTTAAAGGCCATAGATAAGGCTTCGAACTGGCAGTGACGACAGATAAAAGCAGACCAAAAGAACATGCCAAAATGCTCAACCGTTAAAGGTTTAAGACTTGCTCCCACTCCAATCTGTATCTTATACATTTTAGATTGATAGGGCACTACTACCACACATCAGTTAAATTGGTACAGAAGTCTCATAAATGGGTGCAACAGAATTAATATAGGGACACGCAAAAATATGATAATGAGCCAGAAACAATAATACCATGCACCAATTGGTGGTAAAATAAAAAGATGTTGGCGCTCCAAAAATATGGCAGAATGATCTATTCTGTAGGTTGGAAATACAGCAATTATTTCACCTCTCAAAACATTTTCCAACACTCCACCTTAATTTACAGTCTTATGCAGTATAATGCTTCTACAGTATTTTACTGTTGATACATATATACATTTACCGTATAAATTACAGTTTTCTGTTACAGTGCAGTATGATCTCTTTTTTATAAGATCCTAGCAGTGCTAACACTGCCTTTGAAAAGCAGGTTACAATAACTTTGGAGAAAGATGTGTGAGATATGTATCACAGATATAGTTTGCTATAGTGCTTGGTTCTTCCTCTTCGCAGAATCCCTCAAAGAAGCAAGGCTAAGTCAACAACCGAGATTTCCCCTCCCCCTTTGGAGCTTCTGCCAATCGGCAATGGAAACCATAGTATTTGCACTTTGTACTTTAAGAAATGTAAATTCCCTTTGTAGAAATTAGGTATTTAAACAGACTGCTGAATCTGTGAATGACGTAGTTTTTTTTTAAAATGTCTTTACAAAAAAAATATTTAACACATACAGTGTATGTGTCTTTTGTGTCTAAAGAAAGTATACTTTTCGGAGTTGTACAAGTTTTGTGATGTTGCATTTTGTGTCCGCTTTGAATTGTTACGTTTTACTGTTGTTGATGTTGACGCAGATGTATGTATAGTTTGTAACATGGCTAAAACAATAATTTAGGCCCCTCCTCATTTTTTATATACTTACTGACCTAGCAGCCCTTCCTGAGCTCTGTACAGCAGTTTGTATTATTAAACATGGATCATCACACAATTAATTTTGTTCAAAATGTATACATGTTTATTAGAAATAAAAAACTTTTTTATGACCCATTTGGGTCCCGCTTTAACATGCTGCTTATAAAGGCTTCATAAAGGGCGGCAGGCAGCCTAGTGGTTTAGAGCGTTGGGCCAGTAACCGAAAGACTGCTAGATCGAATCCCGAGCTGACAAGGAAAAAATCTGTCGTTCTGCCCCTGAACAAGGCAGTTAACCCACTGTTCCTAGGCCGTCATTGTAAATAACAATTTGTTCTTAACTGACTTGCCTGGTTAAATAAAGCCTCCATATAGTGTTCATAAACACTACAAGTGTCATTTATAACCGTATGTCATGCTTTATAAAGTGTTTATACATGTGGCATAACTGTGTGACATAACTACCAATGTCTAATGTGACATAACCCACTATGTCTAATGTGACCCGATTCAGAAAACTAGGTGTATGTCAGAAGTCACGACTTCACAGGAGAACCGTTTGAACCTAAAAAATGTTTTTTGATCAAAATGCGTTTTTTGACAGAAATGCCTTCTCAAACATGTGAACTTTCATGTGCCTTTATAACAAACTTGTATGCCATCTGTAAATACAAATACATTTTCTAAATATCCAGCCTTGTTGATTAAGCCACAGAAAAAGCCAGCAAACTTCCCACTAGCCATGATTGGCTGAGATAATGAGTGAGCTGGACATGCCGAGAGAGGAGTTTGAATTGATCTGCCATATAGAAGGCTTCTGTCTATTTGAGCTGGTCAGTCTGTGTTGGTAATCCTATCGAACGCTGTTTAAAAAAAATGTATTGTCTAGTGGAGCTGCATGGCTAAGTGTTGCTCTCCACTCTCTGGATTGGAAATTAGTGGAATTAGAGTATGATAGCTAAATAGATGGAGAAAGCACCTGTCTCCGGATTACATCTTCAAACTAAGGGCAACTGTGGCATGGCATCCATGACAGGGCGATGCGTCCATCATGCATGGTGATGTATACAGGTAAGATTGTCTAGAATTAGCTAGCTACATTTTCAGATATTACACATCTCTAATTTTGATAGAACGTCGTTTCAATTCAAGGTCAAGTGTACTGTTAGCTAGCTAGCTAACGTTAGCTGGCTGGCTTCCTAGCTGGCGTTATTATTTGTATCCCACAGCTGTTTGCTTCACTATTTCGAGGCTAATGTTAGCTAGCTAACATTGGACATGGATAGTTACCTCGTAGCATAGTCATGCAGGGTAGTATCTACATGATTTGGCACTATGTGCATAGTTGTTTAACTAGCTAACAGTAGCTGGCTGGCTCGTTAGCTAACGATACGTGATGTGTGTGATCTTACACATTGTTTACCAAGCTAGGTTCATTGTTTACCTAGCTAGCTGTATGTCTTAAGCTAAAGTGAACATCACGCGTTGACTATGGCCAGTGTCAGTAAATGTCTGCAAAGAAGCGTCATGAAATTGTTGCCAGCAGAGCTGGTTAGGCTGTTTTCGTGTTATCCAGAGGTAAACAAATCATCGACCAGAGCATCAAGTGTGCGCTCTGAACGCTCCGAGGGCGAAACAAGATGGGTAGGGCTAAAGCTCAAGAGGGTGTGAATGATGCTGAATGTACGTAGACAAAGAAGAGCTCTTCACTAGATACCAAAACATTTAAAGGCTGTTTTCTCAAAAGTGAGTTTACAAGTTTATCAACTTTCAAAACAGAATTACTCTCCCATTGTTCCTCAACAATGCAGTGTGATATACACTTTTGTAGCTCTGAGTCTCTACTTTTATTCAATGCAAAAAACACAATTTAAAATGTTGCTACATAAGACCGAATCCAGGTGGTGAGTCACAAATATGACATAAACCTGTGCTTTATAAAGGATGGCGTAAGCACTGCTTAATAAAGGCCTTATACATCATATTAAATTGAGGCATCACAAAGCATTTTTAACCCTGTCATGTATCTTGGTAGAGTATTGCAACCCCAGGATATTGGGTTCGATTCCCGGGACCACCCATATGTAAAACTGTATTCACGCATGACTGTAAGTTGCATTGGATAAAAGTGTCTGGCAAATTGTATATATTATATTATATTTCACTAAAACATTTCTAGGATGTTAGAGCCCCATGAAACGACATCATATACAATATACATTCTACAGACCATACTGAGTATTCCCTACAATACTTTTACTGCGGTACCTAGAATAAGTATTGCTCTAAGCTAACATGTATTACATATACAGTGATTCGCATTGGGGGCATTTATTTGACCTTGGAACATGTTTTCAAACCCACATTTATACAAATGTCACTTAAACATCAAGAAATATGAATCATTGTTATTATTTAGACAATTATTTGTGTTATATCATGATTGGTTATTGACACTTTTCTACTATTACGTGGGGGACTTTTATTTTTAAAAATGTTAGAAATGAAGTGACCCTAAAGTTATTTTATTGTGTTGCTGACGAGACGCTGATCATGTGATGAGTTTGCAAATCAAAGGCACACTTATGCTGCCACTGGACAGCGAAAAACAAGTAAGTTAACCTTTATTTATTGTCATTTAAATTAGTTTGTAGAAGTTAAGGGATGAGTTAGATTACATACCGTAGCTACCTCAATCGTTATTTCAAATAATTTTGCTAGCTAGCAGGCTCATGATATGGAACCCAAACCGGCTGTGCGCGTGCGCCATCGTGCGCTACCGTGCATACATTTATTTTGCTTTCCCACACCAAACGCGATCATGACACGCAGGTTAAAATATCAAAACAAACTCGGAGCCAATGACATTAATTTGGGGACAGGTCGAAAAGCATTAAACATGTATGGCAGTTCAGCTAGCTAGCTTTCACTTGCTAGCAAACATTAATTTGTCCTCTTTAGCTAGCTTGCTGTTGCGAGCTAATTTGTCCTGGAATATAAACATTGAGTTGTTTTACCTGAAATGCACAAGGACCTCTACTCCAACAATTAATCCACACATAAAACGGCCAACCGAATCGTTTCTAGTCATCTCTCCTCCTTCCAGGCTTTTTCATCTTTGAACTTATATGATGATCGCATCTAAACTTTCATTGTATTACCACAACAACCGGCAACAAAGTTCGTCTTTCAATCACCCACGTGGGTATAACCAATGAGGAGATGGCACGTGGGTACCTGCTTCTATAAACCAATGAGGAGATGACTTTCAGCGCGATCTGCGTCAGAAATAGGAACGACTTCGATTTTAGCCCTTGGCGTCGCAGACACTCGTTGGCGCGCGAGAAGTGTATATGCAATAATTGAATAACATGGATTCCTAAATTTATTTTGCGACGGTCGCGCACGCGACGTGTCCGGACTGGTCAGCATGTGAGATTTGTAAATTAAAGAGGAACATAACGATATGAATTGAATGGAGTTTACCATCTTCCCATTTAGAATATCTGGCGCAGCATAGAAATGCCCTTATCCAGATGGTGTGACAAAGGCATTTCCTAACAGACCTGATAACTTTCTCTGTTGTTACTTTTAAGGTTGGCACCAACATGCAGTAATTCCAGCATTAGGAGAGACCATTTCCTCTGCCAGTTTAGGGACAAGCTCCTGTTCAATGTAATTGCATTTCTGGACTTTTTGAATCTTCATGTATTCATATTAGTGATAATTCCCTAAGTGTTAATACATTTGTGTTTATATCATTAAGTATGTGTTATAAATGACCAAATGTGCCTGATTTTATAGCAAGGCATTTATGTATGTGTTAAGAATGAACAAAGGGGTCTGACTTTAAATGAAGTACGGAGTCATGCGATATTGTCTTTATGGATGTGTTATGAGCGACTGAAGGTTTCTCACTTCGAGCTAAGTATTACAGAACACTACATAGTGTCAATAAATAGGTCATTAATGTTCTGCTGATTTAGGAAGGTTCTCTCATCATCCACAGATTACTATAGGGTGAGAGGTATTTAAATGGATTAACGGACCTGCAAAGCTTTCGTTTGTGTGTGTGTGTGTGTCATAACCAAGATGATTTGGAGTAGTCCAACCTGAGACTTCCGCACCAGGTATTCCTCTTCTGTTCCCATGCTGGAGACAAGTGCGTGATTACAACCTGTTACAATGGTGCCAACATTTTGTGGCTGATCTTTCAGTGAGGGGAGTGGGTGAATGTGTCAGACCTGACTGGGCACAGCACTGCCTGGTATGGTTCATTTTTGTTGTGTGCGTTTTTATGTACTGAGGAACATGTAACTTGGTTCCAAAAGACAGACACTTAACATTTCTTTAGGTTGGAGGCTTTCATCAAGTTAAGTGGTTCTTGGTGTAAAGTCATCCCCAGGCAATTGCACACACAGCACATATAAGCCTGGGATATTAACCATTCAAAGTGGGCCTTAGTGGGAGTGCCCATAGAATTCTATAGGAGTAACCTTACTGAGTAAAGTATTTGTCATCGTCACTACTTAAAACAGTCAAAAAGTAATAATTCTGGCTAAACCCTGCCCATTTCCACAATTTATCTTAAAATTTGATTTTAAACCTAGGTGTAATGTGACTAACATTCCACCACTTTAAAGTGTATGCCATCCATCAGCACAACATGTCACCCTTTATGAAGCACATGTTTATATCATATTTAACGTAGTGGGTTATGTCACTTTTGACATTGGTTATGTCACACAGTTATGCCACATTTATGAACCCTTTATAAAGCATGACTTACGGTTTTATAGATGCTTTAACACATTTATGTAGTGCTTATGAAGGCTTTATGAGGCCTTCATAAGCTGAATGTCATTTAAGCGGCATCCATATTTGCATTGCATGTGTCTATCAGTCATACAAGGGTACGATTAAGTAGTAAGGCCAGAGGAGGTGTGGTATATAGCCAATATACCATGGCTAAGGGCTATTCTTAGCACGACGCAACCCGGAGTGCCTGGACACAGCCCTTAGCCGTGGTATATTGGCCATATACCGCAAATCCCCGAGGTGCCTTATTGCTATTATAAACTGGTTACCAATGTAATTAGAGCAATAAAAAAAAATGTTTTGTCGTACGCATTGTATACGGTCTGATATACCATGGCTGTCAGCCAATTAGCATTCAGGGCTTGAATCACCCAGTTTATAATGGGAAATATTGCATGATCTAACAACTATTACTACAACTACCTGTTTTCCTATGTATTCCACTTACTTCTCCTCGTATTTACCTCTTCTGTCTTTGAACTCCGTAATATTTTTTCTGTTTTGTATTTTTGATAACACTTTCTATGATGACCATACGTATAACGCTTTAAAACATGCTTTATGATGTGTTATGACAATGATTTTAAGCATCCATAATGACTCATAGGCGGTTATCAAACTGGATATGATGTTTTATAGATCATGAACTACAGTAAAATGACTTAAAAGACTAATGTATTATAGCCATACTGGTTTGAAAACACAGACAATGTAGTGATTACACACATTAGGCCCCATGATACACTAAAACAAAAACTCTTAATGTAGTATAAAGCTTTCTAATCACCATAATTGTGTTTTTGTTTGCTTTGAGTAAAGTGATTCCCTTTAATTATAAAATACTATAAAACACTGCTCAGCTACCTGGCTAAAATGCTTGCTCGCTAGCCTAACTTCCATTCATGGGCAACGTTTAGCTAGTTAACGTTAGCCTTCTACATCTAGCAACATATTGAACTTACATCTTCTCAGGCCATGGGCACAAACAATGTATGAATTAATGGTTGGATCAGAATTGCCGTTATAATCATTGGCTAGCATGGAGAATTAAGTGAAATCACAAGTCCAAATCCCGATCTCCATCCATGGCTAATTTAGGAAAGTGCCACTTTTAGCTAGCTGGCTAGCCACTGGAGGACAACAACACAATGAGATGCAAGAATTCATTTTCTTCTGTCAATCACGTATGCTCTCAATGGCATTTGATAGGAGTTGCGTCAAATCCAAGCTGGCTTCCCTTGACACTTTTTTTTGGTGCGCCAGGACCATTCACAATTGAGCTCACTCAGTTTAGCTCAACGCTGATTGGTACATTTTTTATACTATTTTTGTCAAGGGAGACCAGATGCTTGCTGGCTTCCCTTGCCTTCAATGCACAGGCGGCAACAATGTCATACTCGTTTGGACCAGAAAGAAATCAGGTGGATGGTCTACACGTAGAGAGACAGAGGTGTGCTGTTTCGCTAACTCGGATGCTTTCTCCTGTGAGATACATTCAGCCTCTTGCGAATTGAATAAAAATGATGAAACACAGAATGATGAAATGAATAATTGTATGTTTTTTAATTGGTATTTTTTGGGGTACTTCCCTGGCTTCTCTTGGCATCCATGAATACATGCCACTGCCTGAACATACATTAGCAATCATGCATGGATTAAATTAAATTGCTTATGAGAAAACATTACAGGGATGTTCTGCTAATGTTGAGGATGACAGCATCCAAAACACCCATAACAACTAAGCAGGAAACATTTCCGCAAGACTCTCATAAAGTTACAGGGTGATGTTCCAATAAAGTACTTCAGCAATTATGTGGTTCTGGGAAAACATGACTGGAACATTCTGCATATGTTGATGGAGTTGTCATCCAAGTAGGGTTGCAAAATTCCAGGAACTTTCAATAAATCCTGGTTGGAAGATTCGGGATTTCCTGCTTATTCCCTCCTGATTCTGGGATACCTCTAACCGGGATTTTAGGAAAACCAGGGGCATTTCACAACCCAACATCAAAGACACCTATAACAACAAACGCCGAACATTCCCATAATACCCTCATAACAGACGCCTCACAAGTCCTCAACTGGCAGCTTCATTAAATTGTACCTGCAAAACACCAGTCTCAATGTCAACAGTGAAGAGGCGACTCTGGGATGCTGGCCTTCTAGGCAGAGTTGTAAAGAAAAGCCATATCTTAGACTGGCCAATAAAAATAAAAGATTAAGATGAGCAAAAGAACACGGACACTGGACAGAGGAACTCTGCCTAGAAGGCCAGCATCCCATAGTCACCTCTCCACTGTTGACTTTGAGACTGGTGTTTCGAGGGAAGTATTTAATGAAGCTGCCAGTTGAGGACTTGTGAGGCATCTGTTTCTCAAACTAGACACTCTAATGTACTTGTCATCTTGCTCAGTTGTGCACCGGGGCCTCTCACTCCTCTTTCTATTCTGTTTAGAGCCAGTTTGCGCTGTTCTGTGAAGGGAGTACTACACAGCGTTGTACCAGATCTTCAGTTTCTTGGCAATTTCTTGCATGGAATAGTCTTCATTTCTCAGAACAAGAATAGACTGACGAGTTTCAGAGAAAAGGCCTTTGTTTCTGGCTATTTTGAGCCTGTAATCGAACCCACAAATGCTGGTGCTCCAGATACTCAAATAGTCTAAAGAAGGCCAGTTTTTATCAGAACAACAGTTTGCAGCTGTGCGCATAATTGCAAAAGGATTTTCTAATGATTAGTTAGCTAATCCAAGTTGATCATTTAGAAAAACTAACACGACGTGCCAATGGAACACAGGAGTGATGGTTGCTGATAATGGGTCTCTGTACGCCTATGTAGATATTCCATAAAAAATCTACAACAGTCATTTACAACATTAACAATGTCCACACTGTATTTTTCATCAATTTGATGTTATTTTAATGGACAAAAATTTGCTTTTCTTTCAAAAACAAGGACATTTCTAAGTGAACCCAAACTTTTGAATGGTACTGTATACTACTGCCTTATTTTTTGCTGGACTGCAGGAAGAGTAGCTGCTGCCTTTTCTGGTATTTTATTAGGCTCCCCATTAGCTGCAAAAGCAGCAGCTACTCTTCCTGCTGTCCACATGAAACATGACATAATGCAGGAGATTAATAAACAAGAACAGCTGAAGGACAAAACTACATACATAAAAATAAAGGCACTTGTAGCCTACATATTAATACACACACACATAAACTATCTAGCTCAAAGAGGGGAGAGACGTTGTGTCGTGAGGTGTTGCTTTATCTGTTTTTTGAAATGACGTTTGCTGTTCATGTGAGAAATATGCAATAATGGCTCTATATAATAATGTACACTTTCTTTCAATTTTTTCTGGATTTGGGGACTGTGAAAAGACCCCTGGTGACATGTCTGGTGGGGTAAGTGTGTGTTTCAGAGCTGTGTGTAAGTTGACAATGGAAACTATTAAGGATTTTTTAAATGTGTCATATAAAAGAAGAAGCAATGCAGTCAGTTTCTCACAACTCTTAGCCAAGAGAGCCTGGCATACATAGTATTTACAGTACCAGTCAAATTTTGGACACATCTACTCATTCAAGGGTTTTTCTACATTGTAGAATAATAGTGAAGACATCAAAACTATGAAACAACACATATAGAATCATGTAGTAACCAAAAAAGTGTTAATTCAAAGTAGCCACCCTTTGTCTTGATGACAGCTTTGCACACTCTTGGCATGTTTAACACGTGCTTGGTTACTACATGATTACATATGTGTTATTTCATAGTTTGATGTCTTCACTATTATTAAACAATGTAGAAAATAGTAAAAATGAAGAAAAACCCTAAAATGTGTAGGTGTGTCCAAACTTTTGACAGGTCCTGTATATCAGCCCCCTGATTTCAATGAAGAGCAAGACTTGGCAGCAGCTAATGGGGATCCATAATAAAAACAAATACAAACATGTTGTCTCCAAACTGTTCCCATAACCTAATTAAATGTTTTGGGAATCTTAAAGAACAGGTAAAAACGGTTCTGTAAATATTCTTGCAACATCAGAGGAATGTTTTCGCACCCTACTATAAATATTGTATAATTATCAGCACAACTGGACAGATTTTGTGCTTTGGGAACCAATGTCTTGTAATGTCCCCACACTGTTCACAAATGCGGGACAATGGACAGGGCTGCATCTTGATTCAATTTGACTAAATGTGATTGGCTGGTGACATGTCTTTTTTTATGTTGCTGTGCACAGAATATCAGATAATACAAGGATTGGCAGCCACAAGAGCATTATTGAGGTCGGGCACTAATGTTGGGCGATTAGGCCTTGCTCGCAGTCGGCACTCGGCATTCCAAATCATCTCAAAGATGTTCAATGGGGTTGAGGTCAGGGCTCTGTGCAGGCCAGTCAAGTTCTTCCACACTGATCTCAACAAACCATTTCTGTATGGACCTCGCTTTGTACACTGGAGCATTGTCATGCTGAAACAGGAAAGGGTCTAACCCAAACTGTTGCCTTAAAGTTGGAAGCACAAAATCTTCAAGAATGTCATTGTGTGCTGTAGTTTTTCCTCCACTGGATCTAAGGGGCCTAGCCCGAATCATGAAAAACAGCCCAAGACTATTATTCCTCCTGCACCAAACTTTACAGTTGGCACTATACAATGGGGCTGGTACGGTTCTCTTGGCATCCGCCAAACCCAGATTCATCCATCGGACTGCCAGATGGTGAAGCGTGATTCGTCACTCCAGAGAACGCTTTTCCACTGCTCCATAGTCCAATGTCGGCTAGCTTTACACCACTCCAACCGACGCTTGGCATTGCGCATGGAGATCTTAGGCTTGTGTGTGGCTACTCGGTCATGGAAACCCATTTCATGGAACTCCGACAAACAGTGATTGAGCTGGCGTTGCTTACAGAGGCAGTTTGGAACTCGGTAGTGAGTGTTGCAACCAAGGACAGACTATTTTTACACGGTACGCGCTTCAGCTCTCTGTGAACTTGTGTGACCTACCACTTCACAGCTGAGCTGTTGTTGCTCTTATACATTTACAGTTCACCGGAGCAGCTCTGGTAGGGCAGAAGTTTGATGAACTGACTTGTTGGATAGGTGGCATCCTATGATGTTGCCGCGTTGATAGTCAATGAGCACTACAGTACGGGCCATTCCATTGCCGATGTTTGTCTAATGCAATTGCATGGCTGTGTGCTCGATTTGATATGCCGTTCAACAACGGGTGTGGCTGAAATAGCTGAAACCACTAATTTGAAGGGTCGAGACTATCCTACCAACGGGACATTAAAACGGTAATACCTTATGATTCCCTGAGACGTGGCTTAACGACGACACAGATAATATAGAGCTGGCTGTGTTTTCAGTGCATCGGGAGGACAGAGCAGCTACATCTGGTAAGACAAGGGGCGGGGTGTGTGTCTATTTGTCAATGACAGCTAGTGTGCAATGTCTAATATTAAATAAGTCTCGAGGTATTGCTCGCCTGAGGTAGAGTACCTCATGATAAGCTGTAGACCACACTCTCTACCAAGAGAGTTATCATCGATATTATTCGTAGCCGTCTATTTACCACCACAAACCGATGCTGGCACTAAGACCGTAATCAACGAGCTGTATAAGGCCAAAAGCAAACAAGAAAATGCTCATTCAGAAGCGGCGCTCCTAGTGACCGGGGACTTGAATACAGGCAAACTTACATTTCTACCATGTCACATGTGCAACATGCTCCACACACAGAGACGCATACAATTTATTTATTTATTTATTTATTTTTTATTTTACCGTTATTTTACCAGGTAAGTTGACTGAGAACACGTTCTCATTTGCAGCAACGACCTGGGGAATAGTTACAGGGGAGAGGAGGGGGATGAATGAGCCAATTGTAAACTGGGGATTATTAGGTGACCATGATGGTTTTGAGGGACAGATTGGGAATTTAGCCAAAGCTAAAGCTTTTTACAAAGCTCTCCCTTACCCTCCATTTGGCAAATCTGACCATAATTATATCCTCCATATTCCTGCTTACAAGCAAAAACTAAAGCAGGAAGCACCAGTGACTCGCTCAATACAGAAATGGTCAGATGACGAGGATGCTACGCTATAGAACTGTTTTGCTAGCACAGACTGGAGTATGTTCTGTTCATCCAATGATATTGAGGAGTTTACCACCTCAGTCACAGGCTTCATCAATAAGTGCATCGATGATGTCGGCCCCACAGTGACCGTACGTACATATCCCAACCAGAAGCCATGGATTACAGGCAACTTCCGCACCGAGCTAAAGCCTTGAGCTGCCGCTTTCAAGGAGCAGGACACTAATCTGGATGCTTACAAGAAATCCCGCTATGCCCTCAAACAAACCATCAAACAGGCAAGTGTCAGTACAGGACTAAGATTGAATCATACTACACCGGCTCTGATACTCGTCGGATGTGGCAGGGCCTGCAAACTATTACGGACTACAAAGGGAAACCCAGCCGTGAGCTTCCCAGTGAAGGGAGCCTACCAGCAGAGCTAAATGCCTTTTTTGCTTGCTTCGAGTCAAGCAACACTGAAGCATAAATGAGAGCACCAGCTGTTCCGGACGACTGTGTGATCACGCTATCCATAGCCGATGTGAGCATTACCTTTAAAAAGGTCAACCTTCACAAGGTTGAGCCAGACAGATTACCAGGGCGTGTAATCAGAGCATGCGCGGACCAACTGGCAAGTGACTTCACTTTAACCTCTCCCTGACCAAGTCTGTAATACCTACATGTTTCAAGCAGATCACCACAGTCCCTGTACCCAAGAATGCAAAGGTAACCTTCCTAAATGACTACTGCCCTGTAGCACTCACGTCGGCAGCCATGAAGTACTTTGAAAGGTTGGCTCAAAACAACAACCTCATCCCGGAAACCCTAAACCCACTCCAATTCGCATACCACCCCAACAGATCCACAGATGATGCAATCTCAATTGCACTCCACACAGCCCTTTCCCACCTGGACAAAAGGAACACCTTTGCGAGAATGCTGTTTATTTACTACAACTCAGCGTTCAACACCATAGTGCCCACAAAGCTCATCACTAAGCTAAGGACCCTGGGACTAAACATCTCCCTCTGCAACTGGATTGGCCACACCCAGGTGGTAAGGGTAGGCAACAACACATCTGCCATGCTGATCCTCAACACCGGGGCCCCTCAGGGGTGTGTGCTTAGTCCCCTCCTGTACTCCCTGTTCACCCATGACTGCATGGCCAAGCATGACTCCAACACCATCATTAAGTTTGCTTATGACACAACAGTGGTAGCCCTGATCACCGACCACTATGAGACAGCCTATCGGGAGGAGGTCAGAGACCTGGCAGTGTGGTGCCAGGACAAAAACTCTCCCTCAATGTAAGCAAGACAAATGAGATCATCGTGGACTACAGGAAAAAGAGTGCTGAACAGGCCCCCATTACCATCGACAGGGCTGTAGTGGAGCGGGTCGAGAGTTTCAAGTTTCAAACTATCATGGTCCAGACACACCAAGACAGTCGTGAAGAGGGCACAACAACACATTTTCCCCGTCAGGAGACTGAAAAGATTTGCCATCGGTCCCCAGATCCTCAAAAAGTTCTACATCTGCACCAGAGCATCCTGACTGGTGGCATCACCGCAAGGTATGGCAACTGCTCGGCCTCCGACCGTAAGGCTCTCCAGAGGGTAGTGCGTACGGCGCAATACATCACTGGGGCCAAGCTTCCTGCCGGCCAGGACCCATATACTAGGCAGTGTTAAAGACTCCAGTCTCCCATGTCATAGACTGCTTTCTCTGCAACCGCACTGCAAATGGTACCCGGAGCGCCAAGTCTAGGTCCAATTGGCTCCTCAACAGCTTCTACACCCAAGCTATAAGACTGCTGAACAACTAATCAAAAGGCCATCCGGACTATTTACATTGACCACCTCCTCCCTTTGTTTTACACTGCTTCTACTCGCTGTTTATTATCTATGCATATTGACTTTACTCCTACCTACATGTACAAAATACCTCGCCTAACCCGTACCTCCGCATGTTGACTCGGTACTGGTACTCCCTGTATATAGCCTCGTGATAGTTATGTATTCTTATTGTGTTATTATTTTATTTATTTTTTCGTTTATTTGGTAAATATGTTCTTAACTTCTTGAGGATAGGGTGCAGAGTTTTCACTTAGGGAAAAATAGCGTGCGCAATTTCAACTTCGTGCTACTCATCCCCAGAATATAAGATATGCATATAATTAGTAGATTTGGATAGAAAACACTCTGAAGTTTCTAAAACTGTTTGAATCATATCTGTAAGTATAACAGAACTTATATAGCAGTCAAAACCCTGAGGACTAACTTTTTTATTGTTAAGTTCCTCTATGTTCAATGGATTGTTTTGGGCAAACCAGAATTCTAATCAGTAAATGCGCAGTTTCTACTGCTTCCACTGGATGTCGCCATTGTATGGAAAATGGTTAAGGTTTTTTCTTAGTGAGGTGAAATAGATATTGACCCGGAAGTGGAGTGACGTCGTTTGTTTATCTTTGAGATTTGGGCAAGATATGAAATGTTCCGTGAGTTTGTTGATATCCTGTATTGAAAACAGATTGACCTGTCTTCAATTTGATCGATTATTAACGTTTACAAATACCTTAAGCTGTATTACAAAAGTACTTTGAAATGTTTTGGCAAAGTTTAGAGGTAATTTTTTTTAGATATTGTGTCGTGATTTTGTTCAAATTGAACGCTGTTTTTCCTGGTACAACGGCGCCAAATAAATGGACAATTTGGATATATATGGATGGAATTAATCGAACAAAAGGACCATTTGTGATGTTTATGGGACATATTGGAGTGCCAACAAAAGAATCTCGTCAAAGGTAATGCATGTTTTATATTTTATATTAGCGTTTTGAGTAGCGCTAGCATGTAGCATGTAGCGTTAGCAATAGGCTACACTCTCTTGTTTACATTGGGCTATCATCAGATAATAGCATCTTATGCTTTCGCCGAAATGCCTTCTTGAAATCTGACATGTTGGCTGGATTCACAACGAGTGTAGCTTTAATTTGATATCTTATATGTGTGATTTAATCAAGTGTAATTTTATATAATTTTTTTGAATTTGGCGCTCTACATTTTGACATGCCTGTTGGGACGCAAGCGTCCCATCTATCCCAGAGAGGTTAAATCAATTTCTTGAACTGCATTGTTAGATAAGGGCGTGTATGTAAGCATTTCACGGTAACCTGTTGTATTCGGCGTATGTCACAAATTTGATTTGTTACTATTATTCTTTGGAACTAGCTAGAAACACCATGCAAACTTTAAAACATACAGACCGGTCTGGAATAATGTGCTTACCTTGCTTTCCACAAATGTGCTTTTCCACAAACTTTTGTATATCTTTTATACTTTTTAATTATGATTATTATGATCTCGCCATCACGGTTGACAAATCCATTGTGTCCTCCTCCCAGAGTGCTAAGAACCTTGGCGTGATCCTGGACAACACCCTGTCGTTCTCAACTAACATCAAGGCGGTGACCCGTTCCTGTAGGTTCATGCTCTACAACATTCGCAGAGTACGACCCTGCCTCACGCAGGAAGCGGCGCAGGTCCTAATCCAGGCACTTGTCATCTCCCGTCTAGATTACTGTGCTTGCCTACGGAGCTGTGAGGGGAACGGCACCTCCGTACCTTCAGGCTCTGATCAGGCCCTACACCCAAACAAGGGCACTGCGTTCATCCACCTCTGGCCTGCTCGCCTCCCTACCTCTGAGGAAGTACAGTTCCCGCTCAGCCCAGTCAAAACTGTTCGCTGCTCTGGCACCCCAATGGTGGAACAAACTCCCTCACGACGCCAGGTCAGCGGAGTCAATCACCACCTTCCGGAGACACCTGAAACCCCACCTCTTTAAGGAATACCTAGGATAGGATAAAGTAATCCTTCTAACCCCCCCCCCCTAAAAGATTTAGATGCACTATTGTAAAGTGGTTGTTCCACTGGATATCATAAGGTGAATGCACCAATTTGTAAGTCGCTCTGGATAAGAGCGTCTGCTAAATGACTTAAATGTAAATGTAAATGTAATTAAGCTTTTTGTCCTCATAGGTTTTCCTCAACATTCTAAAGGCCCCATTGTGACATCATCGCTCCCAACATTCAATTCTATTCACTGTAAACAATGTAACTCTGACACAAATCTCCTACTTTGACCACTTTCCCAACAAGTTAGACAAAAAGAGTGTATGAAATCTTCCTCTACCTTCTCTGCTATTCAAATCTGAAATTGGAACAAAATATCTCATACCTATGAAACGATACAGCTGTTTTACTGACCGTGTCAATTACAATTCCTCTCCCTTTTTATAAACAACTGACATTCTGACCACTTTCTAAACAAGTTCGACAAAAAGTTGGCATGTCTGAAATCTTCCACTACTTCTTTGCTATTCAAATCTGGAATCGTAACAAATATATCAGCTACCAATCGAACGGTACAGCTGTTTTAGTAACCGCATTAATGATTTCTCACAAAACATTTTACAAACAACCAACGTTTTGACCATTCCGAACAAGTTAGACAAAAACGTAGAGGGAATGACATTATGGTTTACTTTTCTGTCATTCAAATCTGGATTCAGAACAGAATTATCTACTATCAATTAAAAGATACAGCTCTCAGAGTGTATATTTCCGAAAAGTTGCTAGCTAATGTCAGCTAACAGCTCTTTCATGTCTCGTCATTGAGCAGCCCAAACTGAGCCATTGCTATGGATACCAATGCATTTCAATGGCAAAAAACGGACATAGACTAGAAAGGTTTAGATTCTCCTCTTTCACTGTTTAAACTGTTAACTCCATGTTCACTGACCCTACTTAGATTGCTTGTCAAAATATTTTTTTATACTATATATACTTTTTTTCACAATAACCATAAGAAAATTGCATAAAGTAACATTGGTTTGAATGAGAACTATAGGAATACAGAGGTAGCCAATTAAGCTACAAGACACATTTGATCTGATTGGATATCTTAGTTTTACTACCTTTGGTTTGTTCTGTAGATTGGTCCACAATTGATTTTGAATAGAAACAAGTCAGATCTGGTATAAATGGAATCAAGGTCTGTTGTTCTCTCTCTTATCCTATAAATTCTGATTTCCTATTTTTTATACATTTGCAAAAATCTTTAAACACCTGTTATGGGGTATTGTTTGTAGATTGATGAGAATTTGTATTTATTTAATCCATTTTTGAATAATGCTGTAATGTAACAAAATGTGGAAAAGGTCAAGGGGTCTGAATTCTTTCCAAATGCACTGTAAGAATTCAACCCCTTGAGTCAATACATGTTAGAATCACTTTTGACAGCTATTAAAGCTGTGAGTCTTTCTGGGTAAGTCTTTTTCTGGGTAAGTCATTTTTTTTATTGTTCAAGCTCTGTCAAGTTGGTTGCTGATCATTACTAGAGAGCCATTTTCAAGCCTTGCCATAGATTTTCAAGCCAATTTTAGTCGAATGAAAAAGAAAACTCCACACTGCTCTTGATAGTGTCACTGATCTTTATTAAACTTCCTTAAGCTTATTAAAGATCAGTGATACTATCAAGAGCAGTGTGCGGTTTCCTTTTTCATTCATCTTGTTCAACTGTTGCCATGCACCTGCAAAAAGTTTGCTCAGATGTGCTAGTGTCTTTTGAGTTTTGAAGCCAATTTAAATCAAAATCGTAACTAGGCCAACAGGAATATTTAATGTCGTCTCGGTGAGCAACTCCATTGTATATTTGGCCTTGTGTTTTAGGTTTTTGTCTGCTGAAAGGTGAATTTGTCTCTCAGTGTCTGTTGGAAAGCAGACTGAACCAGGTTTTCCTCTAGGAATTTGCCTGTGGTTAAATCTATTTAGTTTATTTTTATCCCCAAAAACTCCACAGGCCTGGTGATGACAAGCATACCCATAACATGATGCAGCCACCAACATGCTTGAAAATTGGAAGAGTGGTACTCAGGGATGTGTTGTGTTCGATTTGCCACAATCATAACACTTTGTATTCAGGTCTTAAAGTCAATTTCTTTGTCACATTTTTTGCTGTTTTACTTTAGTGCCTTATTGTTAACAGGATGCATGTTTTAAAATATTTGTATTCTGTACAGGCTTCCTTCTTTTCACTCTGTCATTTAGGTTAGTATTGTGGAGTAACTACAATGTTGTTGATCCATCCTCTGTTTCCTCCTATCACGGCCATTAAATTCTTTAACTGTTTTAAAGTCACCATTGGCCTCATGATTTCCTTCCTCTCTGGCAACTGAGTTAGGACAGACACCTGTATCTTTGTAGTGACTGGGTTTATTGATACACCATCCAGGGTGTAATTAATAATGTCACCATGCTCAAAGGGATATTCAATGTCAGCTTTTGTTGTATTTTTTTAATCTACCAATAGGTGCCCTTCTTTGTGAGGCATTGGACAATGTCCCTGGTATCTGTGGTTGGAACTCTGTTTGATGTTCACTGCTCGACTGAGGGACCTTATAGATAATTGTATATGTGGGGTACAGAGATGAGGTAGTTCTTCAAAAATCATGTTAAACACTATTATTGCACACAGAGTGAGTCCATGGAACTTATTATGTGACTTCTTAAGCACATTTTTACTCCTGAACTGATTAAGGCTTGCCTTAACAAAGCGGTTGAATACTTATTGGCTAAAGGCATTTCAGCTTTTCATTTGTAATTAATTTGTTAACATTTCGAAAAACAGAATTACACTTTGACATTATGGGGTATGGTGTGTAGGCCAGTGACACAAAATGTCAATTTAATCCACTATAAATTCAGGCTGTAACACAACAAAAGGGGTAAAAAGTCAAGGGGTTTGAATACTTTCTGAAGGCACTGTATATGATAAATATTACCACACTACAGTAAATGGCGACCTCCGACATGCTGTATCTTACGGACAATGTTGAGTTTTATTAGTAACTTAAAGTCCGGTCTGGTTCGGGTGAGTTAATGTAGAGGATTCCCATATCCTTCAGCGTGCACCTGTGGGTCTGTATGAAGTTTTGATTATTTATTCCAGATTAAATCCCCAATGTATAACGTACACGTAGCCTGGATAAGGTGTGAGCTGCAGACGTTTTTAAGTTAAGGGAATCTCTTATTCATGATTTGGCTCAAAACCTGATCAAGACAGATAAAAATCGTGTTAACATTAATTCGACAAGCGATGAAATACTTGATTACTGGCAAACAATTGGCATGCATAAAAAGCAGGTGGAGAAAAAACTAATTCTAGAGGTTAGTTTGCATTTGCTTAGCAAACACCAAAACAGGCAATTGAAAGGAAATATGTGCATTTTGGAACTCTTGTCACGATCGTGTGGGAGTGAGACGGACCAAAACGCAGCATGTGGAAAATAAGCCATCTTCTTTTATTTATGAAGAAGGCAAAACGAAACAAAAACACTTACTAACTAACAAAACAACAAACGACCGTGAAGCTATAAACGTAGTGCGCACACACACATGCTACAAACGTTCAACATAGACAATTCCCCACAACAAACTAAAGCCTATGGCTACCTTAAATATGGCTCCCAATCAGAGACAACAGAAACCAGCTGTCTCTAATTGGGAACCCATTCAGGCAACCATAGACTTTCCTAGACAACTACACACAACATAGACACAGCTAGACAACTATACTAAACATAAACCCAACTACTCTAAATAAACCCCCTAAACCTTACAATCACCCTGGACACTACAAAACCCACATAAATACCCATGTCACACCCTGACCTAACTAAAATAATAAAGAAAACAAAGAATACTAAGGCCAGGGCGTGACAACTCTTTTCTGACGAGATGCGTTTCAAAAACATTTAATGGGAAAATAAATATGATCAAAATGTAGAAAGCAGTAATGTAAAGTGCTGTAAAATCAGTGTCAAGATGCTGGAACACCGGGCCCACAGCTCTGCTTCGAGGTTGACAATTCAGGCACTGATGACTTTCAGACACCGATGGTGGTGTTGGCTTTTCAGGTGACTGTGGAGAGCGCAGCCGCACTACAAGACACTTGTTCGGTCGCCCCCATATTCGAACTCCAAGCCACTGTCGCACTCCTTTATAGATTAGCGAGTCCATTTAGGGCAGTAGTAACTCATGTTTCAGTCTTTAAAAACAATGACAAAATACGCAGGCGGAGTCTGTCATTTCGTGCCAATTTACATGCAATGAACCCACCGCTCATTAAATAATATTGGACCATTCCCTGTGAAATCTCCATTCCCACCAAGGCGGGAACAGGTGAAGACCCAGTACAATACATATGGTCTAGAAATGTGAGATGCATGGCAAGTACTTTTGATCTCAAATCCAAGTGAAATTGCTGTGATTTTAAGGATGGCACAATTCTCAACCAGCTGTTTGACAATGAAAGCATTGCAGAAATGTTCAAAAAGCAAACTTGCTCACTCTTCGGGATCCATCTCATGCAGACTGGACTAGGGTCATGGCTTGTAAGCAGGGCACAGTTTGAACAGTACGCAGAGCAACTGTGGGAACTTTTCTATTAATATTCTGGCCATGAAATCCCATCACATGACAATGACATGTTACTAACAATGCTCACACAACAATCAGGCCCCCACCTGAGTAAAGCATTAGGTTTCGGGGCTCCTGCAGATAACACATTCCAAGGAATTGTTACATGGGCCACTAATATTAAATCTAGGAGCGAATACTCTAACCATACATGTTTCATTGCTTCTAACTGTGTTATCCCTAAACAGCACACTAAACAGTGCAAACTAATTCGACATGTAGTAAAAACTGGTTGGGACTTGGGGAGGGGCTGTGCACCCAGCCATTTCAGCCAAGGTACAGACTCTTAAACTCCCAGGATGGGTCATCTAGCATTGAAGCGTTGGAACCTTAAGCCCCCTGACGTAGCTATTCTGTCCTGCCAATGCACGGAAAACCCAGCCAACTGGTGTCATCGTTCAGCCACGACTGTGAAACATAAGATATTTCCGTTTTTAATGTCCCGTTGGTAGGATAGTCTTGAACGGAGCTCATCCAGTTTATTCTCCAGTGATTGCACGTTGGCTAATAGAACTGATAGTAGAGGCGGGTTACCCATTCGCCAACAAATTCTCACCAGGCACCCTAATCTCCGGCCCCTCTATTTCCTTATTTTCTTGAAGCAAATGACGGGGATTTGGGCCTTGTCTGGGAGCAACATTATATCGTTCGTGTAAAATAAAAACTCTTTGCTGTAATTGCTGTTCTGATACCCAGAAGCTTTTTCGGTCATAGGAGATGGTAGCATCAACATTATGTACAAATACGTTACAAACAATGCGAGAAAACACACAAAATATCACAATTGGTTAGGAGCCCGTAAAACGGCAGCCATCCCCTCCGGCGACATTCTTACAAGCAGGGATTGACCCCTGGTGTTACCTCTGCACAAGAAGGCTCTGCACAGGAAATACTAATATTAATGGTTGATGGCAGTGGGAAACCAAACCATAGATTGCAGTCTCCTTGTCCATAGACTGTTTTCAAGGTAAGGACACAAACATTTAGTATTTTGGGTGAACTATCTTTTTCAAATATAGCTGTAAGAAAATCCTGCTTGCTCTCCAGGAGGGTTGGCCATCCCTGGTCTATATTTCCCAAGTGCTGGGTATTTAAACATGTTATTGTTATAACAATGAATTTCAAAATTGTTCAACCTAATGAATATCAATATGTTATTTATTTATTTCATCTTTATTTAAACAGGTAGGCCAGTTGAGAATACGTTCTCATTTACAACGGCGACCTGGCCAAGATATGGCAGCGATCGGTTGAAGAGCATGCATTTCGTTTTACTAGTATTTAAGGGCAGTTGGAGGCCACGGAAGGAGTGTTGTATGGCGTTGAAGCTCGTTTGGAGGTTTGTTAACATAGTGTCCAAAGAAGAGCCAGATGTACAGTATACAGAATGGTGTCGTCTGCATAGAGTTGGAGCAAAGAAACACCCGCAGCAAGAGCGACATCATTGATATATACAAAGAAAAGAGGTCGTTTATGCCTACTACTTGAAGATTAGTAGATTAGTAGATTGAAGATGACTTGTTTATTTAGGTCGATTATGCCTACTGCTTGAACATCCTTCTGTCACGTTCCTGACCTATTTCTGTTAGTTTGTTGTATGTGTTAGTTGGTCAGGACGTGAGTTTGGGTGGGCATTCTATGTTTTCTGTTTCTATGTTTGTTTAAGGGTTGCCTGGTATGGCTCTTAATTAGAGGCAGGTGTTTGGCGTTCCTCTAATTGAGAGTCATATTTAGGTAGGTTGTTTCACAGTGTTCGTTGTGGGTGGTTGTCTCCTGTGTCAGTGTTTGTCGCACCATACGGGACTGTTCGGTTTGTTTTTGTACATCGTCATTTTGTGTAGTCTATTTTCCCTGTTCGTGCGTTCTTCGTGTTTAATGTAAGTTCGTCGTCCAGGTCTGTCTACTCCGTTTGTTGTTTTGTTAGTTATAGTGAAGTTCGTGTTTTTTTCGTCTTGTCTTTAAATAAATTATGTGTTCACAACCCGCTGCGCCTTGGTTCCATCACTACTCCTCCTTTTCGGTTGAAGAGGAGGAGGACCACCGTTACACCTTCCATCATCTTACTCCACATAGACAACATATGATGTGTTTCTGAGTTGTGAGTCCCCCTACCATTTCTGCCTAGCATTTGCAAAATACTATAATTTTATATTTGATGCCTGCAGCATTTAATAACCAATGCTTATTTCTATGACTTATTCAAAACTGTCCATGAATGGCTGCAAAAATACATATCCTCATATAATTAATTTTCAAAGACACAAGAAGGCATAAACGATTTCAAATATGTGATTCCACAGGCAAAATTGGGAAGAATCGGAATAATAAAATGTGTGTTAAGTAGTGTTCTTGATGACAAGCACAGAAATGATTGTTAAGAATGAGAATTGTTCCAATGACTAAATAAAGTACATTGAAAATAAACTCTCCTGAAAATAAGATGACATAAATCTTCCCCTACACCCTAACCTAATCATTTTTCTATATACAGTTCAAGTCGGAAGTTTACATACACAGGTTGGAGTCATTGAAACTAATTTTTTCAACCACTCCACAAATTTCTTGTTAAAACAAACTATAGTTTTGGGAAGTCGGTTAGGACATCTACTTTGTGCGGGATGCAAGTACTTTTTCCAACAATTGTTTACAGACAGATTATTTAACTTATCACAATTCCAGTGGGTCAGAAGTATACATACACTAAATTGAATGTGCCTTTAACCTCTAACGCCTCACAAACCCGGATCCGGGAGCACCCCCATCAAAAAAGCTGACTAGCCTAGCCTAAAGCCACAGGGATATCATATAATAAAATGTTCATGAAATCACAAGTCCAAGACACCAAATGAAAGATACACATCTTGTGAATCCAGACATCATTTCTGATTTTTAAAATGTTTTACAGGGAAGACACAATATGTAAATCTATTAGCTAACCACGTAAGCAAAAGACACCACTTTTTTACTCCACCATTTTTTTACTCCATCAGTAGCTATCACAAATTCGACCAAATAAAGATATAAATAGCCACTAACCAAGAAACAACCTCATCAGATGACAGTCTGATAACATATTTATTGTATAGCATATGTTTTGTTAGAAGAATTTGCATATTTCAGGTATAAATCATAGTTTACCATTGCAGCCACTATCACAACTCTCACCAAAGCGACTAGAATAACTACAGAGACCATAGTGTATTAGCTAATTACTCATCATAAAACATTTCTTAAAAATACACAGCGTACAGCAGATGAAAGACACAGATCTTGTGAATCCAGCCAATATTTCAGATTTTCTAAGTGTTTTACAGCGGAAACACAATATAGCGTTATATTAGCTTACCACAATAGCAAACATCACAACAGCATTGATTCAAGGCAAAAATAGCGATTGTACCTGTAAACAGCAGATGTTTTATGTAATATCTACATAGGTGTACAGAGGCCCATTATCAAAAACGAGGACATTTCTAAGTGACCCCAGACTTTTGATTGTTGGTGTATGTATATACTGTATCAGTTTAATTTGCTCTTAAATCTTTACATAGTGGTGACGCAGTGCCCCTCTTATTTGGGGAGAACTGGCATAACCAATATTTTGGTTATAAAACGCTTTAACTGGTCACTTCCAATTTTTACGGTATTTCTCGGGACTCTCTCTCATAAATATGAAATATTCCCAGTATTGAAACTTGGTCGATTTTCAGGAAAATATCTATCTGTAGAGTAGAGGTAGCTTAATGCTGTCTTTACCCTTTTCCTTATTCCACAAACCAATACCCACTACCCTCAACCCAAACCACGATTTATACCACTACAACACTGCCAACATTTCAAATTCCACCCCGATACAATATTAAAGCCTTGACACATGTATCATTTGTATTCCCCAGGGCCAAGACCCACCTAAACACATTTTTACGGGCAGACCTTAATGCAGGTAATTCTTTTATTAGTTCCAATTGGTTGGAGATAGAGTGAGTGGTCGAGAAAAACAAGCAACACGACCAAGTGTTTTGGCTGTGTCATGCCAAGAGAGTCTCACGAGCGGAATCTCCTCCTCCCTCCCCACTTCTAACCGCCCTCCGACTACACCACTCACCCACACAAACACAAACACTCCCCCAGAGCACAGAGATACCATTGAGAGCGGGGGCTTTGTGGGCACCAGTTTTTGTGCTTAACGGGCAAGAAGGAGGCACCTGACTTGACCACTGACAGGCCCCTCAGGCTGTAAATTACTGTCAGAACCCATCAAGGGCTTAAATAGCTTTTTTTGAACCTTTATTTAAATAGGCAAGTCAGTTAAGAACAAATTCTTATTTACAGTGACAGCCTATCCATCAATCAATCAATCAAATGTATTTATTAAGCCCTTCTTACATCCGCTGATGTCACAAAGTGCTGTACAGAAACCCAGCCTAAAACCCTAAACAGCAAGCAATGCAGGTGTAGAAGCATGGTGGCTAGGGAAAAAATCCCTAGAAAGGCCAGAACCTAGGAAGAAACCTAGAGAAGAACCAGGCTATGAGGGGTGGCCAGTCCTCTTCTGGCTGTGCCGGGTGGAGAACATGGCCAAGATGTTAAAATGTTCATAGATGAATAGCAGGGTCAAACACAAATAATCACAGTGGTTGTCGAGGGTGCAACAGATCAACACCTCAGGAGTAAATGTCAGTTGGCTTTTCATAGTTGATCATTCAGAGTATCTCAACCGCTCCTGCTGTCTCTAGAGACTTGAACGCAGCAGGTCTGGGACAGGTAGCATGTCCGGTGAACAGGTCAGGTGAACTGCCCGGTGTTCACCATGTCTGGTGAACATAGCCGCAGGCAGAACAGTTGAAACTGGAGCAGCAGCATGACCATGAGGACTGGGGACAGCAAGGAGCCATCAGGCCAGGTAGTCCTGAGGCATGGTCCTAGGGCTCAGGTCCTCCTGAGAGAAAGAAAGAAAGAGAGAAAAAGAGAGAATTAGAGAGAGCATACTTAAATTATCAAAGTACACCGGATAAGACAGGCGAAATACTCCAGATATAACAGACTGACCCTAGCCTCCGACACATACACTATTGCAGCATAAATACTGGATGCTGAGACGGGAGGGGGTCAGGAGATACTGTGGCCCTGTCTGACTATACCCCCAGACAATGCCAAACAGGCAGGATACCCACTTTGCCAAAGCCCAGCCCCCACACCACTAGAGGGATATCTCCATCCACCAACTTTGCCAAAGCACAGCCCCCACACCACTAGAGGGATATCTCCATCCACCAACTTACCATCCTGAGACAAGGCTGAGTATAGCCCACGAAGATCTCCCCCACGGCACAACCCAAGGGGGGGCACCAACCTGGACAGGAAGATCACATCAGTGACTCAACCCATTCAAGTGACGCACCTCTCTTAGGGATGGCATGGAAGAACACCAGTAAGCCAGTGACTCAGCCCCTGTAATAGGGTTTGAGGCAGATAATCCCAGTGGAGAGAGGGGAACCGGCCAGGCAGAGACAGCAAGGGCGGTTCGTTGCTCCAGTTCCTTTCCGTTCACCTTCACACTTCTGGGCCAGACTACACTCAATCATAGGACCTACTGAAGAGATGAGTCTTCATAAAGACCTAAAGGTTGAGACTGAGTCTCCGTCTCTCACATGGATAGGCAGACCATTCCATAAAAATGTAGCTTTATAGGAGAAAGCCCTGCCTCCAGCTGTTTGCTTAGAAATTCTAGGGACAATAAGGAGGTCTGCGTCTTGTGACCGTAGCGTACGTGTAGGTATGTACGGCAGGACCAAATCGGAAAGATAGGTAGGAGCAAGCCCATGTCATGCTTTGTATGTTAGCAGTAAAACCTTGAAATCAGCCCTTGCCTTAACAGGAAGCCAGTGCAGAGAGGCGAGCACTGGAGTAATATGATACATTTTCGGGGTTCTAGTCAAGATTCTAGCAGACAATTTTAGCACTAACTGAAGTTTATGTATTGCTTTATCCGGGTAGCTGGAAAGTAGAGCATTGCAGTAGTCTAACCTAGAAGTGACAAAAGCATGGATGAATTTCTCTGCATCATTTTTGGACCGAAAGTTTCAGATTTTTGCAGTGTTACGTATATACCAATAAGCTGTCCTTGAAACAATCTTGATATGTTCATCAAAAGAGAGATCAGGGTCCAGAGTAACGCCGAGGTCCTTCACAGTTTTATTTGAGATGACTGTACAACCATCAAGATTAATTGTCAGATTCAACAGAAGATATCTTTGTTTCTTGGGACCTAGAACTAGCATCTCTGTTTTGTCCTAGTTTAAAAGTTGAACATTTGCTGCCTTCCACTTCCTTATGTCTGAAACACAGCCGACCAGGGAACAGTGGGTTAACTGCCTTGTTCAGGGGCGGAACAACATATTTTCACCTTGTCAGCTCAGGGATTGCAACCAGCAACCTTTCGGTTACTGGCCCAACACTCTAACCACTAGGTTCCTTGCCGCCCCAAAGACCTAACCAAGGTTACCCCCTTCTCTCTTCGCCATAAGAGGCACTCCTCTGTGGGTAAACAGTCTGAGGATGGCTGCGTCTTGGATGTGTGGCAGGAGCCGTTCTCACAGCTTCACTTGGTTGGATCACTGGGCCACTCAGCCCAATTCACTCCATCGCCCTTGGACACTGCCACAATCATTACTCTCTAGCAGATTAATTGCTGAGGTGTGAGTTTTTATGAGGGCAGCGAAAAAGAAAAACATTCAAGTGCTAAGTGTTTGCTATGAAATGAACTGCGACTTTCACAAGGACTCCTTTCACTCGGTCAGTCCGTCTCTCTCAAGTTCTGTTTGCTTAAGGTGACTTCATGCAAAAACATGACTTTGCCATGTTGTTGTTAAACCAGTACGTAGTATTACAACATGATCGATGGTCTCCTCCACAACAGCCATAGACTGTGGGGATCACTGAGGAGGGCACTCACTGTACCGCTCAGATAAAGAGAGCTGTCAGCTTTTATATCATAATGAACATGGACAGGGTGGACCTGATCCTTGTTCAGCACTCCTACTCTGAGATGCTTTTGGAAAACGGGTCCTTGTCCTTAGAATTATACAGATACTTCCAGGAATGTCTAAATGTATTCCTCACATCTGGTCTCTCAGATTATTCTCCTAAAATGACCTAAGAGTGGGCCCTGTGATCCTTTTCAGAAAATCGCTAAGACTTCAGCACATCAGAGACACAGCTCTCGATTTTACAGTCCCACTGTGAGGCCGGCAAGTTCTTGGCATTGTGTGTTTGAGCTACGGACTTCTGATGCAGCAAATCGAGATGATTTAAATCCTGCTAGATTTGAATTAAATTGCCTTTTTCATGCTAAATAGCTAATTCTAAAGCTGCCCATTTAATTCCACAATACTTCCGGCAGCTACTTACCCCAACGTTAGACCTCACATTTTCATGGAATCCAATGGACTGCTTGAGCATTAGTGAGCCTAGCATGATGGGATAATAGGACAATTATGAGTATAGCGACACCTTCCACCCCTAGATTAAATTTTCAAACCATTTTCGTTCTCGTTCACTGATGTGAAAACATATTGGTATATGATCCTTTCTACTTGAAGGAAGGATTACTAAACTTCAAGTCGAAACCTTTTGGCTAGGATACTGTGAAGGCTATAGTTCGACCCCTAGACCTTTCTGCAGTATAGAAACAGTATGAACATCTGCAAGCACGGCACCGTTAACATTTTAACGTGTGAGTTCCAAATATCTCTAAAGGTCGCCCCAGCGTGAGTTTTTTTTATGTGCGTGATGTCAGATTGCACTCACTGTTCCAAAATATGATTGTTATGCAACAGGACAGTTAACCCACACTGCCCTCAAACCAAGGCACGCTGTCTACTAATTATCTATACGCCAAGTTAACTTGTTTCACAATTGGATGAAAAGCGTGCCCAGAGTAAACTGCCTGCTACTCAGTCCCAGTTGTTAATATATGCATAGTAGTAGTAGATTTTGATAGCAAACACTCTGATGTTTCTAAAACTGTTTGATTGATGTCTGTGAGTATAACAGAACTCATATGGCAGGCAAACACCTGAGAAAAATCCAACCAGGAAGTGGAAAATCTGAGGTTTGTAGGTTTTCAACTCTTGGCCTATCGAATACACAGTGTCTATGGGGTCATTTTGCACTTCCTAAGGCTTCCACTATATGTCAACAGTCTTTAGAACCTTGTTTGATGCCTTTGGTGTTCCAGCAAGACTGGACATCGAAATATTTCATTATTGAGGTATCAGGGAAAGCAGTTTGCTTTGTGTGCAAAGAGAGCCTCGCTGTCTTGAAAGACTATTACTTGTCCCTACACTTCTAGATGAAAATTGCAGAGAAATAATAGGAACATGTCTTCTGAGCAGAGAGAAAGTGCATACAAAGAGTTAATGTCTCAGGTGAAAAAGCAGCCAGGACTTTTCACAAAATTGTATTCAGCAAACAACACAATTGCGAGAGATAGCTATGTACTGTCCCACAAAATTGGTAAATATTGCAAGCCATTCGCTGAGGGCAAATTCATTAAAGAGTGTTTAATTGACTCTGCAGCAATACTTTGCCCTGACAAGAAAGAGCTGTTTGAAAATGTTTCGCTGTCAAGACGAACAGTAACACGGCGTGTAGAGGACATCGCAGAGAATATGGAACAACAGTTGAAAGACAAGGTAAAGGATTTTACCTATTTCTCCTTGGCCCTGGATGAGAGCTGATGCACTTGACACGGCACAGTTGTGGATATTCTTATGAGGCATAACCTCAGACTTTGAAACTAAAGAGGAGCTTGCTTCAGTGCAGTCAATGAAGAGCACAACCACAGGGAAATATTTATTGGGGGAGGGTTGTGTGTGGCAAATGATAGGAAAATATGTGGATTTCTGTCAACTGCAAGATAATTGAATGGTTGGCTGATTTTGCCTTCACCGTGGACATCATGGCCCTCATGAATTACCCTTTACTTAACACCCATCCCGGATCCGGGAGCATCCTCATCAGTAAAAGCTGACTAGCATAGCCTAGCGTAGCGCCACAAGTAAATAATAGCATATAAATATCATGAAATCACAAGTCCAATACAGCAAATGAAAGATAAACATCTTGTGAATCCAGCCATCATTTCCGATTTTTAAAATGTTTTACAGCGAAAACACAATATGTATTTCTATTAGCTAACCACAATAGCCGAACACACAACCGCCTATTTTCACCATGATTCCACCGCATAGGTAGCTTTCACAAAACCGACAAAATAGAGATAAAATTTGTCACTAACCAAGAAACAACTTCATCAGATGACAGTCTTATAACATGTTATACAATACACTTATGTTTTGTTCGAAAATGTGCATATTTGAGGTATAAATCATTGGTATAAATCATTTTACATTGCAGCCACCATCAAAAATAGCACCAAAGCAGCCAGAATAATTACGGAGAGCAACGTGAAATACATAAATACTCATCATAAAACATTTATGAAAAATACATGGTGTACAGCAAATGAAAGATAAACATCTTGTGAATCCAGCCAATATTTTACAGCGAAAACACAATATAGCATTATATTAGCTTACCACAATGGCCAAACACACAACCGCATTTATTCACCGCATAGATAGCATTTGCAAAAACCAGCAAAAGATATAAAATGAATCACTAACCTTGACCAACTTCATCAGATGACAGTCTTATAACATCAGGTTATACAATACACTTATGTTTTGTTCGAAAATGTGCATATTTAGAGCTGCAAACCGTGGTTATACATTGTGAATTTATAGCAACATTTCCCCAGAATGTCCGGAGATATTTTGGACACTCACCTAATCTGACCAAAGAACTCATCATAAACTTTACATAAAAATACTTGTTGTATGGCAAATTAAAGATACACTGGTTTTTAATGCAACCGCTGTGTTACATTTTTAAAAATAACTTTACCACAACATACAGCTTGGGTTATTGTGAGACAGCGCTCACCAACACGGCGGAGAATAGGCATCAACATATTACACAGAAAAACGAAATAACATCATAAATGTTGTCTTACTTTTGCTGAGCTTCCATCAGAATGTTGTACAAGGAGTCCTATTTCCAGAATAAATCGTTGTTTGGTTTTAGAATGTCCATTTCTTCTGTCGAATTCGCGCCACAATGCTAGCCAAGGTTGCTAACATTCCCATCCTCTCTTGGCGCAAAGAACGGAAAACTCCAAAAGTTCCAATAAACGTTGAATAAACTGATAAAACTCGGTTGAAAAAACCTACTTTATGATGTTATTAGCATATGTATCAAATAAAATCAGATCCGGAGATATTCGCCGTGTATACCGAACGCTTTTCAGAAGACAATGTCGAGGTCCCTCACGCGCCGTCGAAGACAAAGAAAATACCGGACCTGTCACTCCAAAAGCTCTTGTTCGGCCTCAGATCAAGCTAGACACCCCATTCCACCTCCCACTGCCTATTGACATCTAGTGGAAGGAGTATGAAGTGCATACATATCGATAAATATTAGGCAATTGAATAGGCAGGCCCTGAAACAGAGCCTCGTTTTCAGATTTTTCACTTCCTGTATGGAAGTTTGCTGCCAAATGAGTTCTGTTTCACTCACAGACATAATTCAAACGGTTTTAGAAACTAGAGAGTGTTTTCTATCCAATAGTAATAATAATATGCATATTGTACGAGCAAGAATTGAGTATGAGGCAGTTTAATTTGGGAACGTCAAGATTACATAGTGCTAACAGCTCCCCCTATTGACAAGAAGTTAATGACGTCAGACCGAGGCTCTGCATCTGTCCTCGTGCTCCTAGACCTTAGTGCTGCTTTTGATACCATCGATCACCACATTATTTTGGAGAGATTGGAAGCCCAAATTGGTCTCCACAGACAAGTTCTGTTCTGGTTTAGATCTTATCTGTTGTAAAGATATCAGTTTGTCTCTGTGGATGGTTTGTCATCTGACAAATCAACTGTACATTTCGGTGTTCTTCAAGGTTCCGTTTTAGGGCCACTATTGTTTTCACTATATATTTTACCTCTTGGTGATGTCATTCGGAAACATAAAGTTAACTTTCACTGCTATGCAGATGACACACAGCTGTACATTTCGATGAAAAATGGTGAAGCCCCAAAATTGCCCTCCCTGGAGGCCTGTTTTCAGATATAAGGAAGAGGATGGCTGCACATTATTTTACTTTTAAACTCGGACAAAACAGAGATGCTTGTTCTAGGTCCCAAGAAACAACGAGATTCTGTTGAATCTGACAATGAATCTTGATGGTTGTACAGTCGTCTCAAATAAAACTGTGAAGATCCATAGCGTTACTCTGGACCCTGATCTCTCTATTGACAAACACATCAAGACTGTTTCAAGGACAGCTTTTTTCCATCTATGTAACATTGCAAAAATCAGAAACTTTCTGTTAAAAAATGATGCAGAAAAATTTATCCATGCTTTTGTCACTTCCAGGTTAGACTACTGCAATGCTCTACTTTCCGGCTACCCGGGTAAAGCACTAAATAAACTTCAGTTAGTGCTAAATACGGCTGCTAGAATCTTGACTAGAACAAAACACGTGATCATATTACTCCAGTGCTAGCCTCTCTACACTGGCTTCCTGTTAAGGCAAGTGTTTTTCAGAGTCAGTAGAAAGGCCTCTTTAGTGTCCTAAGTTTTCATAACTGTGACCTTAATTGCCTAAGCTGTTACGGTCTTAACGACCATTCCACAAGTGCATGTTCATTAATTGTTCATGGTTCATTGAACAAGCATGAGAAACAGTGTTTAACCTGTTATGGCTGCACGCTGAATATTGAAAAAACTGGAAAATGTGTGCACATTTTCAAACGGCCTCCTAAGAAACTTTTTATTTTCCAATATGCATATATTTACTACTGTTGGATAGATAACAGTCTGTAGTTTCTAAAAAGGTTTGAATTGTTTCTCTAAGTCGAACAGAAATATTTTTACAGCCATTTTCCCAGCCGAATTGAGTTTCCCAAAATGCGATGTGTCTCTTTAAGACCTTCTCTATAAAAGGCCATTTGACTTGGGACCATATAAACACGTCAGAGGCGTTCGTCAGACTGTAATGCGGAAGTGAGAATTGAAAGGAGTCGAATATCTCGTCCCTGGACTGAATAACACAACTTCTTGTGAGACCTGCGCAGTTAAAATAAAAATCCGGGCGCGAAGGATAATTTGATCTCGGCTTCTGGAACAAGCTAGATAACGTTGAATATGATGCCTGACTACGATATTATTTGCTACATGTCACAAAATCATCCTAAAGTATGTTTTTTCAATATACTTTAATTATATTATTGCAATTTATTCTGGACTTTAGATGTGAAACGACGGAAGAATTTTTTGAAGAAACGCTTTCTGGCGCAGCAATGCTACCGTGCTAGCTAACCAAAGAGGGAAATAATTCGTTCTGGAACCCAACTAAAGACTCTACTGGACATTGGACCCCGTTACAACATTCTGATGGAGTACCAAGAAAGATAAGACCCAATTTGGGATGCTTTTTCATATATATGTCGAACTGTTGAATGCTAACTCTGCTAACTATGCTAGGCTAGCGCTTGACTAGAATCAATGCTGCCTTATGCTAGCTTATGATGTTAGCTAATATAACGATATATTGTGTTTTCGCTGTAAAACACTTCAAAAATCGGAAATGTTGTCTGTATTCACAAGATATCTGTCTTTCATTAGTTATCCACCATATGTTTTTCTGAAATGTTTTATGAGGTGTAATTAGTAGCCGACGTTGGTGTATGTATTTTCTCTGGCTACTCCCGGCTGGATTCAGACTCTAGCTATGTATTAGCATTTTTGGGTAGCATCAATGTAAAACTGATTTATAGCTAAAATATGCACTTTTTATGAACAAAACATAGATTTATTGTGTAACATGTTATATGACTGTCATCTGAGGTCGTTTTTTCTGGGCTCTTTAGGTTGGTTTTAGTTTATTTCGGTTGGTTGTGCATGCTACTTCAATCATAATTCATACTTCATAATCATAATTCATACGTGTCTGTCCACTTTTGTATTTGGTGGTGAGCTAACATAAATATATGTGGTGTTTTCTCTGTAAAACATTTAAAAAATCGGACATGTTGGCTGGATTGACAAGATGTTTATCTTTCAAATGCTGTATTGGACTTGTTAATGTGTAAAAGTTAAATATTTTTAAAAAATAGATTTTGAATTTCGCGCCCTGCAGGGGTGTCATTTTCGGTCCGAGGTCGGGCTTGCACGCCAAACAGGTTAAACCCTTTATAATGAAGATCTGTGCTTCATTATAAAGTGCTTCATGTGCATTATAAAGTGCTTCATCTGTGCTTCATTATAAATTATCTGCAACGCTCTCAGGTGTTCATCTGGTGTTTTCTTGACCTGCAGTTTCTCCCCCTGTACACTCTCTCTCCCTCTCTGTGTGATTGTGTAGTTGGAGACAGGCGTGCTGGAGTCAGAGCAGATCACTACCAGCTGCAACTTGTTCCATAATCAATACCTATACAAATATTCAGTCCTGCCACTTCCACTCTGCCAGAATGTAATCTCTGCTCAGTCAGTTCATGATTCTTGCCATTTATGATTATTCAAAATCCTGTTACTCTGCTGTGCCTGTTTCCCTGCCTGACACCATTCATCCTCTCATTGCAGTTACCGCTCTGTCTCTGTCTCCTGTCTCCTGTTCCACATCTCACCACCCAACTACCTTGCTCTGGATTTTACTCACCACGACTACCTTGGATTCCCCTCAGAACCTGTTTACCCTGTTCTACTCAGCTAACTCCAACCTCAGTCTCCACATCTGTTTTTTATGCAACTCATCCGAGCTTCCCCGGATCTGCACTCCATATCTCACTGTGTAACAATAAATATCTTGGTTCATTCATCCATGTTTACTCATCTGAGTCTGCTCTTGCATTCCCCTGTGTCGCTCCGCTTAACAGGAAACAGTGTTTAAACCCGTGAAGTTATTTGGATTTTTACGAATTATCTTTGAATGACAGGGTCCTGAAAAGGGGACATTTCTTTTTTTTGCTGAGTTTAGTAACATAAACAAATAAAAGCGTTAAGTTCTTTAAAATATTTACATTTTTTATTATAATGTTACTCAACACCTTCATAAACACAACAACATTCTATTGGCATGAAGGGGGGTCCAATGAGGCCATGCTTTTCTATGCAGTTAAATTCATTTATTAGACTGGTGGCTATTGGTTCTTCTCGACTCCTGGCTATTCTACTGTTAGGTATGCGTACGGTAATTTTGACGCTCTGAGGACGAAATGGTCAAAGTTTTTGTCTTTAGTGATATCTCAAATCAAATCAAATGTTATTAGTCACATGCACTGAATACAAAAGGTACAACCTTACATTGAAATGCTTACTTACGAGCCCCTAACCAAGAACGCAGTTTCAAAAAAATACAGATAAGAGATAAAAGTAACAAGTAATTGAAGAGCAGCAGTGCATAAGAGATGGTAGTGGCAACATTATGTACAAAATAAGTTACATTCAACCCAAAGAAACGAACGAAACACAATTGACTGGCTGGGGGCACGTAAAACGTCTGCCATCTTCTCCGGTGCCATCATATTTGTCTGAAAGTGCTGAGAGTGTAAAATACACATATTTATGAAAAGTTAAAACAAGTGGGTTCAAGGTTAGTTACTGAAGTTATTCATATAACCAAATTGAAAATGGTCAGATTGACCATCTTGGCAGTTCTAGTGTTAATCAATACATTTATATGGACTAATAGCAATAAGGGCAAATTCAATGTTTCATCAAATAATTGTTATATTTATACGTACAGGGGTCAAAAAATTCTAAATCAAGAAGCTAAATGATCCTTTGGATGACCATCTTAAAATAATTCTATATGTTAGCCCCGTGCCCTTACAATCTAGGTAATTTCAGTCATCCCAACAACAGTTGCACATTTGGAAGTATTGAGTGATTATTTCCTATTAACTTAAACAGTCTTTTACTTTATTTTATTTACCTTCCTAATATTGAGTTTCACCCTCTTTTGCTCTCAGAACAGCCTCAATTCAGCCTCATGGACTCTACAAGGTGTCAAAAGCATTCCACAGGGATGCTGACTCATGTTGACTCCAATGCTTCCCACAGTTGTGTCAAGTTGGCTGGATGACCGGTGCGCCTGGCACCTAGTACTATACCCTGTTCAAAGACACTTAAAATAATTATTTAACCTGTGTCCTCCTCTTCATCTACACTGATTGAAGTAGATTTAACAAGGGACATCAATAAGGCATCTTAGCTTTCACCTGGATTCACCTGGTCAGTCTGTGTCATGGAAAGAGCAGGTGCTCCAAGTGTTCTATACACTCAGTGAGTGTTGAGTGATTGTTACATAAACTTAATTCAACAGTTTTTCACTTTATTTAGATAGTCCTAATGCATACCTACAGAGGGTTACTAGAGTGTTAGTGAATGCACTGAACATGCTCATTCGTTGATAGATGTTTGAATGTGAAGGAGATAGTCTGTGTCGACCATCAACTAAGCTCAGCTTGTGTTTCACTTCGTGAGGTTAGTCCCAAAGCATATCGACAGAGAGTTACTAGAACGACAACAAATATGCTGTTGCGTTGTTACTGACATGCGTTTGAGATGCTGCTGATAGTCTCCTGATTGTTTGTTGATCGTCTGTAGATCGGGTTGGCAATTGTGCAAGTGTTGAAATAGTACGGACAGGCTTAAGGTATGCTGTTAAAATGCTGCCGACCGTCTGCAATGGTTTGATGAGCATCTATAGATGGCCGATAGTCTAGCTCGTTGAAAATGATTAGATATACTCCTGGAATGCTACTGAAAGGCTAAAGACATGCTGTTGAAATGTTGCTCATATGTTGCTCATAGATCATCTGTAGATGGACTACAGACACTTTCTTGATGAACGTTGACATGTTACTGTAGAGCATCTACAGATGGACTATCCAAATAAGTTTCCCCAATCGGGGACACTTCAAAAGAAAGGTTTTCTTATTTGTAACAGAACAGCAGCGTTTTTTACTCCTTTATTGTCATCTGATACTGAAGATGTTGATGACTGTAGTCTGGCCTATTAAGCTATAAGGACTAAACACGGGAAATGGATAAAAATACTATTTTGTTTCCTATTTCTACAAAGCAATGCTTGACATTGCGCCACAAGCACAGGCAAGCTCTTGTACATTCTCAAACATACATTTTGGCAAGACTAATGGATTCACCTTCTGGTGTCTGTTACTACCCATGCAGCCATGTCTGCTTTGCATACACAACACTGATAAAAAGAGTGGTCGAGAGACAGTACATATTGTTTTCCTATTGCGGTAAAATAAGACATAGTCATTGGTTAACTGTTGGAAAATTGGACTTGGAGGTTAAACTAATGTTTGGCTGACACAGAGGTACCTATCGAGCAAGTAGATTTTTACTGATGTGGAACATTTCAATGTTGGGTATAAACTGAATAGACCACGAGAAATAAACTGATTTACAATAAATCTATTGTGGGTGGCAACCTTGAGCACATACAGTATGTTCAATTGTCTATGTCATAGAGGTGTACATACATGGGTCCAAGGGCTTGGATTCTGGATTAGGCCCAGAGAGAGAGCTCAGAGAGTAACCAGTGAAGTATAAACATGCCATAACTGTACTGTTATTGTGCAAGTCATAATGCCTATAGTCCTAGGCTATGATATAAGCCATTGTAAGACAGGGATAACTATTTGCTCTACATATCCTAAAATCATCCATATTGTTTACAATAGTTTCTCTGTTTTGTTTCAAGTCGGGACAGGGATTCTCCTCTTGTCACTTGTGTTAAACTCCCAACAAAATGGATGGCCCACAGGTTGAACGATTTGAACCGCTCCGTTTGCTTTGTGACGCTTGAGAGCGTCTCTGCCCATAGCCGGGGAAAGTAGTAGTGCACTGTGCCTTTATTAGTCCTGTGTTAGCGGACCAGTATAGCCATCTGTAGCACAAACATTCCCCTGTTGACAAAAAATGTCTCGAACCCCCACCCCCAAACTACTTCCCAGGGCTATGTCTCAGCCCAAAATTGTTTATTGATATACTTGTCATTGAGGGATTGTTTTCTTCCTTTAGCCATTCACCATCTCTATCCCACCCCCTTCATCCTTCCTCCCCCCAACTTCCCCGCCCCCGTCTCAGCCGTGCACCTGTGGGTGGGAGGGCCTTGGCTGTCAGCGGAACATTCCAGAGGAGAAGTCACCCCGTTAATCCCCTGAGTTTAGGCCCAGGCCATCCCAACAGCTCCCACATACCACCACCCCAACCCACAATAGCCCTTTCCTCAGCCTTGGCACTCTCTCACCCCGGCCCCAACCCAATACCGGTCAGACTCAAATGGGATACCGCCGTGCCAAAGGTAGACATTGTGTGAATGAAACTTCAATACAAAATCCCCTCCTCCCTCAGCCTCTCACCCCAGCACTAGGGGTTTTAATCCTCACAAATATTCAAGAATGAAAGCAAATATTGTTATGCCTGAATCTGAAGGGCCAGAACTGAAGGGGTGAAGTTGGGGGGGCAGTGGGGAGAGAGGGGGGCAGAGTGAGCAAGAGGAACTGTCCAAATAATGAAAAGGGCCATTAACCTTCTTACCTTGACTACTTTGAGCGGTCTAACTTGCCTTTTCAACGTTAGATACAATATTTCGAAAATTATAGAGTATGTGTTTTATGAATTTTTCACAATCTATTTGGACTTTCCACACTATATTGGCCTTCTAAACATGGATATGTAAACATTATTCAAGTGGTGTTATTTATAGTGACAAGTGATACCTTTATTAAAGTCCATTTATTAAGTGGCCAGAGATTTGAGTCTGTATGTTGGAAGAAGAAGCAAAAATGAAGAGCAACTAAAACCTCCTACCTATTCCTATATAAGAAAAATATATAAAAGAACCCTACCAACTTCTAACAAACCCTCCACTATACGTCAAACCTCCTAATTTGATTTGTTTCCTGAGTGGGCGGCCTCGTACAGTGTTGCATGTAGTCTCGAACCCTCATGGGTCTGGGCTAGTATTCCCCCCTTTGTGTCTTGGGACACTCCCGCCACAAGCAGTTGGTGTTGGTGTTGGTGTCCGAGGCACAAACAAAAAGATTGTGCCCTTTGTAACCTTTTAATTAAAAGTCCCGGTGTTTGTGCTTCAAAGTGCTCAGTGGCTGTCGTGGCCTGCCATTCACCACAGCATCCACGTGAGTCAACCTTTACTGTACCTGCGAACTGAGACAAGGATTTCTTTCAGAGATATCGCACAGTGTTTCCCCAGTTGGAGTCACAGTGTCAGTGGCAGGACTGACGCCATTCATTTCATTGTAAGGGATTTCTGTCCACCTCAAAGCGGAAAATGTATCATTGGAAGCAGATTCTACTCTGAACGTTGATGCATTGTTTCCTGAGATGGCCGTGGTGCTTGCGGAAGTGTCTGAAGGACAAGAGAAGTTAATCTTAGCTACAATATCGCATGACTCCAAGGAGGAGGGAAGTTGCTCACTCACAGAGACTGCTGGCTCGAAATCATGAAAATAATAGTCTATCAGGTGTATGTGCCGGGATATCGTAATATCTGCTTGAGTCAGATTTTGACCAAGAGGTAGCAAAACGTATTTTTCCCAAGGGGTCCCGTCGACAGATACTCCTTGTGGATAACTGTGTTGGAGCCAGTGTTAGGAGAAGACAGTGTGATCACTGGAGACGGCATGGTTACTTGTGACCACAATTTATTGTTTTTCCAATCCATCAGCGGGACTAAACGATCCATCAAGTCTTCTCAGAGGAGCAGATGTTCAGTTTCGAGGCTGGTAAACATACACATGGTGAACAAGAGATACGTTATTGAAGTGCAGTTTCAGCATGAGTCGCATTGTGAGAGGTGAGGTAGTCTAAGTGAAACCTCAAAGTTTAGTTCCATTTTTAACCAACGTTTAGCTGGGTTCACAGCCCTTTTGAGATTATTGAACAATGTTTGAAAGATGAGCGATATTGTCGAGCTTGAATCAATTAGCGCATCACGGGCTAATCAGTCCTCCAGGACAGTTTCTAGGTAGCGACTTTCAGAGTTGCGTTTTATGGTCATATTCCCAACAAAGTGGACTGATTGTTCACAATGGCGTGATGTCTTATTTGTGTTCATGGTGAAAACAAATCGAGTTTGAGTAGAATTGGCTTTTGCGATGTGGTTTACCTTGTGTGTTGCAACATTTGTGTCTGAGTCTTTAGTCAAAGCCTGTGGACTTGTTTCTTGATCGAGCAGGCCCTGGATAGGGTTTTGAGTGTGCACAGGGGTATTTTGATAGTTTACGCCCTCGCAAATTGTGTTAATTTTGCGTGGAATTCGTCTAATTTATTTTGGGTTAATTCAGTTGTTCCTGTAGAAGATGATTTTGTTTCTGTTGAAGACAATTTTGTGCTAGTTCTACTTCATAAGTTTTTAAACATTTTCTGTTCTCAAACGCAGAATCTTTTCTTTTTAGGTTTTATCATTAGTTTCCTGGTTCTCTCAACCTGTCCTTTCATCTCAACCGTTTCTTGCTTGTGCTTCTGCTGTGCGCTGCGGTACTGGACTGATGTCAATCTCTGCTGGCGGCCATACTTCAGGGCTAAACTGGAGAGAACCTTTACAAGGCCTGCGGCTGATGGTTTATTTTGAGAATGTGATCTAACATTCTCAGCCCTTTGGCATAGTTTGGGTTTACATCGCTGCTGAGGTTAGCGATCAAACTTTCCGTGGGCGAGGGTTCACTTATTAGCGGGGGAATGATAGCTTGCTCATCATTATTATTATTATTAATTATATTTGTAAGTTTGGGTTTTCACTCGTTGGAAGTTGCAAAACGATTTAAACAGCCGTCACTAAGACAGAGATGCTGCTGCCTACTGTTAGCAGTTGACATTACTCTCCAGTGATTCTCTCCAGAGAACAAAGCGACAGGATGTAGTTTTATAACCCAGTCCTAGCCTGTGGTTGACCAGTTAGAATTCCTTGCAATAAAACTGGGCCACTAATTACATTGATCATTAGTACTCTATTGACTTTTAGTCCTCTTGACCTTTAGTGCTCTATTGACCTCTTGTCCTCTGCGTTGTGTATTTATCTTTGGAATATTCTTACACTACCTACAGACTTGAAATAAATGGCCACTTTAATAAATGGATCACTAGTCACTTTAATAATGCCACTTTAAAAAGTTTACATATCTTGCGTTACTCATCTCATATGTATATACTGTATTTTATACCATCTACTGCATCTTGCCTATGCCACTCTGTCATTGCTCACCCATATATTTACATCTCCACAATCCCCCGACCTCAACCAAATTGAGATGGTTTGGGATGTCGGACCGCAGAGTGAAGGAAAAGCAGCCAACAAGTGCTCAGCATATGTGGGAACTCCTTCAAGACTATTGGAAAAGCATTCCAGGTGAAGCTGGTTGAGGGAATGGCAAGAGTTTTTAAAGCTGTCGTCAAGGTTGAGGGTGGCTATTTGAAGAATCTCAAATATAAAATATATTTAGATCTTTTAAACACTTTTTTGGTTACTACATGATTCCATATGTGCTATTTCATAGTTTTGACATGGTCACTATTACTCTAAAATGCCGGAAATAGTAGTTGTTGTGGAATTGTTAGATGACACGTTAGATATTGCTGCACTGTCGGAACTTGAAGCATTTCGCTACACTGGCAATAACATCTGCTAACTATGTGTATGTGACCAATAACATTTGATTTCATTTGATGTGAAGGAGAAAGGTCATGTGTTTGCGAGGCAGAGGATCACTGGTTCGAGCCCAGTGTGTGACATGGACAGTGGAGCAAGTTAAGCTGTGTTTGCATTAGCACTACACACCTAGTACAAATCATCAACAGAGGATCATTTGAATCGGCTGTGTCGTGCTAGGGCTAAAAACAGAAATGTGCACCCCTTCGAGTCCCCAGGAACAGGATTAAGAAATGCTGTTATATCTAGACTAATCACATTCCCAACACATTTCTCCCTGGCTACCAAATACATGATCCACTTCTGTGAATACATTGACTATACTTCAATGAATGTCTGTTACGTGTACCTGTTTGCTTTCTTTGTTCACCAGAAGCATGCAGGTTAGATATATAACCATTGCTTGGTTTTTAAAAAGTTTCAGTGTTGCTACAGTTGGCAAAAGTAATTGTGACACTTTATGTTTTTCAGGTGATCATAGTGACAGTTTAGGACTGTAAAATAGTTTAGAAACATTTTAGTTCACTTCTACACATTTTGACATTGGGCATAGAGAAAATGTTGCAGTTTTATAACAAAATTCATGCAAATCTACTCATTTTGCTATGGTTGATAGAACCTTTTTTATGGTACATAGAAGGGCCCCTGGGCACGTGCCCAGTTGGTATTCGCTCATGATTACTACAATTTTGGATAGCTGGCTAGACTAACTACAAATATAACAATTGTTAGCTGACATGGCTAATTGAGTGACTGTCAGTGACAGACATAACATGAACAAAAATGAATGATGCACAAATTTTGAAATTGCACGTGGTGTATTCTGCTATTCTTACTCTCAATAGTAGAGACCCCACTGAGTTCCACATTTTTTGTAAATAAATTGGGTTGGGGCCCTCCTAGTGGACGGATGCCCTAAACGACTGTTTATGTCGCTTATGCCTGGAACAGACTCTGATTACACAACTGCCAGAAATTGAGGATAAATCAGGACCGCTAAGATGCTGCAATATCAGTCAACAGCCATCTTAGCGCAGAACAACATTGCCTGTATGATTTTGTGATTGGACTCAAAATAAAATTTGGAGATTTGGCCAAATAGTAGCTAATATCAACAATCAAGGTAAGAATAGACCTACTCCTACTTCTGTTTGATGAAACTGTCATGGCATTATGCTATTATATGTAATGGTAGAGCATTGTTTTTATTAGCTAACGTAGCTAGCTAGCTACGGTGGAGAGGTTGGTTTGATGCAACAAAATTAACGTTTGTACCCGATCTGAGCTCATGCCTATTAGATAGTTAATCTGCCTTGATTTTAATTGTAAATACGACTGAGATAATTGAACAAAATAAGTATGTTGAGGGTCAATGTTGTCACGGTATGAGTTAACTAGCCAGCTAGTATACTGTGCCATAGCTTAGTTGCTCGAACGAGACCTGAACCCAGGAGCCTAGCTAGATAGATGACCTTACAATATTAACGAAACATATAATTTCAATTTGTATGCTATCTGGCTTGAATTACATTTTTAATATGGCTTAGATATGGTTGAGAACAAACATATTTTGAGTGTCAATGTTGTCGGAATATAACGTAAGCTAGCTAGCTAAAAACTTGTGGAGATGGTAGTTGTTTATTCAGGCTCGGAATGTAAGCAAAAAGTGGAATGGGTTGAACGAAGCAATGTGCAGGGAGTTGAACAATATGGTTGACAACTGTACACAAGGGCTGGATAATTGGGTCACTGATGGATAATGGGGTCACTGACTTGAATGATAAGACTGGCTTTCGGGTTTTGGATGTGAACTGAGACCGTAGATATTTGTGTGGAAACAGTGGATCGGGGGAGGCAGAAGGTATTGGTTGACATGCGACGGGACAAGGGAGGCAAGCACGACTGTAAGACCTGAAGTTGACCCGAGGCCACTGATCCACAGGCAGGGACGACTTGGGCTCTATAAATACTATGAACAGTGTGTAACTGTAAAGATACTGGACATGGACCCAGGCTTGCGTGTGGATGGGAAGCCATGTGCAGAAGGGGGGTGTTGGGTCCCTGTCACTCTCAAGAGTTATGACTCAGGTATTTTTGTATTTGGATCCTCATTAGCTGCTGCCAAAGCAGAAGGGTATGTGGAAACTGACCCACAGGCAGGGACGCCTTGGGCTTTATAAATACTATGAACAGTGTTTAACAAAGATACTGGACATTGACCCAGGCTTGCGTGTGGATGGGAAACCATGTGCAGAAGGGGGTTCCTGGGTTCCAGCAAAATTAAGGCAGTTTATACAATTTTAAAACATTACAATACATTCACAGATTTCACAACACACTGTGTGCCCTCAGGCCCCTACTCCACCACTACCACATATCTACAGTACTAAATCCATGTGTATGTATAGTGCGTATGTTATCATATGTGTGTGTATATGCCTGTGTCTGTGCCAATGTTTGTGTTGCTTCACAGTCCCCGCTGTTCCATAAGGTGTTTTTTTATCTGTTTTTTATTAAATCTAATTCTACTGCTTGCGTCAGTTACTTGATGTGGAATAGAGTTCCATGTAGTCATGGCTCTATGTAGTACTGTGTGCCTCCCATAGTCTGTTCTGGACTTGGGAACTATGAAGTGATGTCTTGTGGGGTATGCATGGGTGTCCGAGCTGTGTGCCAGTAGTTTAGACAGACTGCTCGGTGCATTCAACATGTCAATACCTCTCATAAATAAAATTAGTGATGAAGTCAATCTCTCCTCCACTTTCAGCCAGGAGAGATTAACATGCATATTATTAATATTAGTGTACATCCAAGGGCCAGCTGTGCTGCCCTGTTGTGAGTCCTTTTTTGTGGCACCTGACCACACAACTGAAAAGTAGTCAAGGTGCAACAAAACTAGGGCCTGTAGGACCTGCCTTGTTGATAGTGTTGTTAAGAAGGCAGAGCATTGCTTTGTTATAGACAGACTTCTCCCCATCTTAGCTACTACTGCATCAATATGTTTTGACCATGACAGTTTACAATCTAGTGTTACTCCAAGCAGTTTAGTCATCTCAACTTGCTCAACTTCCACATTATTTATTAAAAGATTTAGTTGAGGTTTAGGGTTTAGTGAGTGTTTTGTGCCAAATACAATGCTCAAGTTTTAGAAATATTTAGGGCTAACGTATTCATTTACATTTACATTTTACATTTAAGTCATTTAGCAGACGCTCTTATCCAGAGCGACTTACAAATTGGTGCATTCACCTAATGACATCCAGTGGAACAGCCACTTTACAATAGTGCATCTAAATCTTTTAAGGGGGGGGGGGGGGGGGCAGAAGGATTGCTTTATCCTATCCTAGGTATTCCTTGAAGAGGTGGGGTTTCAGGTGTCTCCGGAAGGTGGTGATTGACTCCGCTGTCCTGGCGTCGTGAGGGAGTTTGTTCCACCATTGGGGTGCCAGAGCAGCGAACAGTTTTGACTGGGCTGAGCGGGAACTGTACTTCCTCAGTGGTAGGGAGGCGAGCAGGCCAGAGGTGGATGAACGCAGTGCCCTTGTTTGGGTGTAGGGCCTGATCAGAGCCTGAAGGTACTGAGGTGCCGTTCCCCTCACAGCTCCGTAGGCAAGCACCATGGTCTTGTAGCGGATGCGAGCTTCAACTGGAAGCCAGTGGAGAGAGCGGAGGAGCGGGGTGACGTGAGAGAACTTGGGAAGGTTGAACACCAGACGGGCTGCGGCGTTCTGGATGAGTTGTAGGGGTTTGATGGCACAGGCAGGGAGCCCAGCCAACAGCGAGTTGCAGTAATCCAGACGGGAGATGACAAGTGCCTGGATTAGGACCTGCGCCGCTTCCTGTGTGAGGCAGGGTCGTACTCTGCGGATGTTGTAGAGCATGAACCTACAGGAACGGGCCACCGCCTTGATGTTAGTTGAGAACGACAGGGTGTTGTCCAGGATCACGCCAAGGTTCTTAGCGCTCTGGGAGGAGGACACAATGGATTTGTCAACCGTGATGGCGAGATCATGGAACGGGCAGTCCTTCCCCGGGAGGAAGAGCAGCTCCGTCTTGCCACCCACTCTGAAACTAACTGCAGCTCTTTGTTGAGTGTTACAGTCATTTCAGTCACTGTAGTAGCTGACGTGTATAGTGTTGAGTCATCCGCATACATAGAAACTCTGGCTTTACTCAAAGTCAGTGGCATGTTGTTAGTAAACATTTTAAAAAGCAAGGTCCCTAAACACCTACCCTGAGGAATTCCTGATTCTAACTGGATTATATTTGATAGGCTTTCATTAAAGAACACCCTCTGTGTTCTGTTAGACAAGCAAGTCTTAATCCACATTATAGCAGGAGGTGTAAAGCCATAACACATATGTTTTTCCAGCAGCAGACTATGATCAATAATGTCAAAAGCTGCACTGAAGTCTAACAAGACAGCCTCAACACCGCAGGTAGTGGTTCATGCACAAAATGTCCCTGACTTAGTATAACCAAGGTGGGGGTAGATAGGGAGATTAATTAAACATTGCCTTGGGTGTGGAATAGGCCAATTACACTATATATTAGATGTAAACCCCCTGGAGAAGTGGAAAAAGTTACTGGTAGAAATGTGGGTACAGCGCTATCACACGCCTGGATTTGGATTTGGAAGGGGATTTGGAAGGATTTGAAAGGATTTGAAAGGGGTTTGGAAGATTTGGAATGGGTGAAACACACTTAATTAACTTCTTATGGCTGCAGCCCGGCGTCGGTACACTTATGACAACAGCCACTTCATGTGCAGGGCGTGAAATTCAAAATATATATTTTTTTTAATATTTAACCTCTAACGAGCCTCTACCCCGGATCCGGGAGCACCACCCCCCACCCCCCCCCCCCACACACTGATTAGCATCGCTAGCATAGCGTCACAATTAAATAGTAGCATCTAAATATCATTAAATCACAAGTCCAAGACACCTAATGAAAGATACAGATCTTGTGAATAAAGCCACCATTTCAGATTTTTAAAATGTTTTACAGGGAAGACACAATATGTAAATCTATTAGCTAAACACGTTAGCAAAAATCACCATTTTTCTTTGTCCACCATTTTCTCTCAACACCAGTAGCTATCACCAATTCGGCTAAACTAAGATATTGATAGCCACTAACCAAGAAAAAACCTCATCAGATGACAGTCTGATAACATATTTATGGTATAGGATAGGTTTTGTTAGAAAAATGTGCATATTTCAGGTAGATGGCATAGTTTACAATTGCACCCACCGTCACAAATGGACTAGAACAAATACATAGAGCAACGTGTATTACCTAATTACTAATCATCAAACATTCGTAAAAATACACAGCATACACTAATCGAAAGACACAGATCCTGTGAATACAGACAATATTTCAGATTTTCTAAGTGTCTTACAGCGAAAACACAATAAATCGTTATATTAGCATACCACATACGCAAACGTTACCCGAGCACTGATTCTAGCCAAAGAGAGCGATATCGTATCATCGCCAAAATATATTAATTTTTTCACTAACCTTCTCAGAATTCTTCAGATGACACTCCTGTAACATCATATTACAACATACATATACAGTTTGTTCGAAAATGTGCATATGTAGCCACCAAAATCATGGTTAGACAATGACAAAAGTAGCACAGCTGGTCAGAAAATGTCGTGCACCATATTAGACAGTGATCTAGTCTTATACATAAATACTCATAAACTTGACTAAAAAATATAGGGTGGACAGCGATTGATAGACAATTTAATTCTTAATACAATCGCAGAATTACATTTTTTAAATTATCCTTACTGTTCAATACAGATTGCGCCAAGCAAAGCTGCATCTAACAAAATGGCAGAACGTGCGTTTGACATTTTTCTACAGAACAACGATTTATCATCTTAAATATTTCTTACTATGAGGCGATCTTCCATCAGATTCTTGGGCAATGAATCCTTTCTTGGGTCTAATCTTCTTTTGGTCGAAAGATGTCCACTTGTCCGTCGAAATGCTCACTAACGTACGACCGGGACCTCGAAACGTGCCCGGAGCTTCAAAGTCTATTACAAAGCAATGCCTCAAAATCGCACTAAACGGATATAAATTGCTATAAAACGGTTTAAATTAACTACATTATGATGTTTCTAACACCTATAACGAGTAAAAACATGACCGACGCTATATTACTGGCTAAACCAAGACTTGGAAAAAGGCCAGTCAGATATCCTTCTTGCGTTGAGCGCAGACTCCAAAGGAATCCTACTTCCGGTCTTTGGTCATTTATAGAGCCTGTGATTGCGCAATAGACTCCATTCAAATTGTCATCACTTACTGACATCTAGTGGAAGGCGTGGGCAGTGTTTGTATCTCATAGGATTAACAGAGACTTTAAAAACTGATCTGGAACCAGAGGCCAAGATGTCTAAATCTCACACACTGGGAGGAAAGGTGCTGTAGAATGAGTTCTGTTTCACTCAGAGACATAATTCAAACGACTATAGAAACTAGAGAGTGTTTTCTATCCAATAATAACAATAATATGCATATTGTACGAGCAAGAATTGAGTACTAGGCAGTTTAATCTGTAGAGTTAATTATGCTAATGCGAAATAGCACCCCCTATAGTTGCAAGAAGTTAACTTTCACACATTAACAAGTCCAAAACACCAGAAGAAAGGTACACATCTTGTGAATCAAGCCAACATGTCCGATTTTTAAAATGTTTTACAGGGAAGACACAATATGTAAATCTATTAGCTAACCACGTTAGCAAAAGACACCACTATTTTTACTCCATCCGTTTTTTACTACATCAGTAGCTATCACAAATTCGACCAAATAAAGATATAAATAGCCACTAACCAAGAAACAACCTCATCAGATGACAGTCTGATAACATATTTATTGTATAGCATATGTTTTGTTATAAAAATGTGCATATTTCAGGTATAAATCATAGTTTACATTGCAGCTACAGTCAGAAATTGCACCGAAAGCAGACAGAAAAATTACAGACACCAACGCCAAATAACTAAATACTCATCATAAAACATTTCTGAAAAATACATAGTGTTCAGCAATTGAAAGACAGGCATCTTGTGATTCCAGACAATATTTCCGATTTATCAAGTGTTTTACAGCGAAAACACAATATAGCGTTATATTAGCTTAGCACAATAGCAAACATAACAACAGCATTGATTCAAAGCAAAAATAGCTATAACGTATAAACCACCAAAATATATTAATTGTTTCACTAACCTTCTCAGAATTCTTCAGATGACAGTCCTGTAACATCATATTACAAAATGCATATAGAGTTTGTTCGAAAATGTGCATATTTAGCGGCACAAATTGTGCTTATACAATGAGAATTAGTGTCCATAACGTCAAGCAATCTGTCCGGCGCCATCTTGGAAAGCCACCTACTCTTATCGAAAACTATTCATAAGCTTGACTAAAAAAATACAGGTTGGACAGCAGTTGAAAGATAAATTAGTTCTTAATGCAATCGCCGAATTACATTTTTAAAATTGACCTTACTGCGCAATACATGCTGCGATAACACAATGCTTACACTGCAAGCAATGGCATTTCATGCATTTGACATATTTCAACAGAACAATGAATTATCAGCATAAAGACTGCTTACTATTAGCTGAGCTTCCATCAGAATCTTGGGCAAGGTGTCCTTTCTTCAAAACAATCATCTTTGGGTTGAAAGATGTCCTCTTGTCCGGTCGAATTAGCCGCTAAACGTTAGCCGCCAACTGGAGTGGTGTCCAACTCGTGAAAGCGCATGGCAAAGAAATCCCAGAAAATCGCAATAAACTGCTATAAACTGCTATAAGTCGGTTTAAATTAACTACCTTATGATGTCTTTAACACCTATAACGAATAAAAATATGACCGGAGATATAGAAATACTAAAACGAAAACGTTTGCAAGACGCCATTCTGATGTCTTCATGCGTCAAGCGCACTGTTGAAAAGAACGGTACTTCCTGTTCCACGGTCTAATATAAGGTCCCAGATTGCGCAATCGACTCCATTCAAAGTCTCACCGCTTACTGACATCTAGAGGAAGGCGTATGCAGTGCATGTACCCTCATAGCTTGCATGGGGACTTATAAACTGACCTTAGAACAGGGACCTGGATTTATGAAATCTCACTCACTGACAGGAAAAGTGCTGCAGAATGAGTTCTGTTTCACTCAGAGAAATAATTCAAACGGTTTTAGAAACTATAGAGTGTTTTCTATCCAATAGTAATAATAATATGCATATTGTACGAGCAAGAATTGAGTACGAGGCCTTTTTGAAATGGGCACCTTTTATCTGGCTACTCAATACTGCCCCTTGAGCCCAAAGAGGTTATTAACATGCGAAAAGTCCCCGGTTCGAAACCGGGTGGAAACAGTGCTCTTTGACACATTCAGTCAGAACTGTATTTATAACAAAGAATAGTTGCATTCATAAATGCCTTTATTTGGAAATTCAAATACATGCAGTGAATATCAGTAAAATGTGGTTTAGTCCTTGCAGAAATCACATGCAGCAGTTTCTGTAGTGTAGTAGTTATCACATTCAAATCAAACGTGAAAGGTCCCCGGTTCGAAACCGGGCAGAAACAGTGCTCTTTGACACATTCAGTAAGAACTGTATTTATAACAGAGAATAATAATATTTTGGAAATTCAAATACATGCAGTGAATATCAGTAAAATTTGGTTTAGTCCTTGCAAAAATCACATGCAGCAGTTTCTGTAGTGTAGTGGCTATCACATTCGCTTAAAACGCGAAAGGTCCCCGGGTGGAAACAGTGCTCTTTGACACATTCAGTCAGAACTGTTTTTATAACAGAGAATAGTTGCTTTCATAAATGCCTTTTTTTGGAAATTCAAATACATGCAGTGAATATCAGTAAAATTTGGTTTAGTCCTTGCAGAAATCACATGCAGCAGTTTCTGTAGTGTAATGGATATCACGTTCGCTTAACACGCGGAAGGTCCCCGGTTCGTAACCGGGTGGAGACAGTGCTCTTTGACACATTCAGAAAGAACTGTATTTATAACAGAGAATAATAATATTTCGGAAATTCAAATACATGCAGTGAATATCAGTAAAATGTGGTTTAGTCCTTGCAGAAATCACATGCAGCAGTTTCTGTAGTGTAGTAGTTATCACATTCGAATCACACGTGAAAGGTCCCCGGTTCGAAACCGGGCAGAAACAGTGCTCTTTGACACGTTCAGTAAGAACTGTATTTATAACAGAGAATAATAATATTTTGGAAATTCAAATACATGCAGTGAATATCAGTAAAATTTGGTTTAGTCCTTGCAAAAATCACATGCAGCGGTTTCTGTAGTGTAGTGGTTATCACGTTTGCATCACACGCGAAAGGTCCCCGGTTCGAAACTGGGTGGAAACAGTGCTCTTTGACACATTCAGTAAGAACTGTATTTATAACAGAGAATAGTTGCTTTCAAAAATGCCGTAATTTGGAAATTCAAATACATGCAGTGAATATCAGTAAAATTTGGTTTAGTCCTTGCAAAAACCACATGCAGCAGTTTCTGTAGTGGAGTAGTTATCACATTCGCATCACACGCGAAAGGTCCCCGGTTCGAAACCGGGCGGAAACAGTACTCTTTGACACGTTCAGTCAGAACTCTATTTATAACAAAGAATAGTTGCATTCATAAATGCCTTTTTTTGGAAATTCAAATACATGCAGTGAATATCAGTAAAATTTGGTTTAGTCCTTGCAAAAATCACATGCAGCAGTTTCTGTAGTGTAGTGGCTATCACGTTTGCTTAACACGCGGAAGGTCCCCGGTTCGAAACCGGGTGGATACAGTGCTCTTTGACACATCCAGTAAGAACTGTATTTATAACAGAGAATAGTTGCATTCACTAATGCCTTTTTTTTGAAATTTAAATACATGCAGTGAATATCAGTAAAATTTTGTTTAGTCCTTGCAAAAATCACATGCAGCAGTTTATGTAGTGTAGTGGCTATCAAGTTCGCTTAACACGCGGAAGGTCCCCGGTTCGAAACCGGGTGGATACAGTGCTCTTTGACACATCCAGTAAGAACTGTATATATAACAGAGAATAGTTGCTTTCATAAATGCCTTCTTTTGCAGTGAATATCAGTAAAATGTGGTTTAGTCCTTGCAGAAATCACATGCAGCAGTTTCAGTAGTGTAGTGGTTATCACGTTTGCATCACACGCGAAAGGTCCCCGGTTCGAAACTGGGTGGAAACAGTGCTCTTTGACACATTCAGTAAGAACTGTATTTATAACAGAGAATAGTTGCTTTCAAAAATGCCGTAATTTGGAAATTCAAATACATGCAGTGAATATCAGTAAAATTTGGTTTAGTCCTTGCAAAAACCACATGCAGCAGTTTCTGTAGTGGAGTAGTTATCACATTCGCATCACACGCGAAAGGTCCCCGGTTCGAAACCGGGCGGAAACAGTACTCTTTGACACGTTCAGTCAGAACTGCATTTATAACAAAGAATAGTTGCATTCATAAATGCCTTTTTTTGGAAATTCAAATACATGCAGTGAATATCAGTAAAATTTGGTTTAGTCCTTGCAAAAATCACATGCAGCAGTTTCTGTAGTGTAGTGGTTATCACGTTTGCTTCACACCCGAAAGGTCCCTGGTTCGAAACCGGGTGGAAACAGTGCTCTTTGACACATTCAGTAAGAACTGTATTTCTAACAGAGAATAGTTCCTTTCATAAATGCCGTAATTTGGAAATTCAAATACATGCAGTGAATAGCAGTAAAATTTGGTTTAGCCTTTGCAAAAACCACATGCAGCAGTTTCTGTAGTGTAGTAGTTATCACATTCGAATCACACGTGAAAGGTCCCCGGTTTGAAACCGGGCAGAAACAGTGCTCTTTGACACCTTCAGTAAGAACTGTATTTATAACAGAGAATAATAATATTTTGGAAATTCAAATACATGCAGTGAATATCAGTAAAATTTTGTTTAGTCCCTGCAAAAATCACATGTAGCGGTTTCTGTAGTGTAGTGGCTATCACGTTCGCTTAACACGCGAAAGGCCCCCGGTTCGAAACCGGGTGGAGACAGTGCTCTTTGACACATTACGAAAGAACTGTATTTTTAACAGAGAATAGTTGCATTCATAAATGCCTTTTTTTGGAAATTTAAATACATGTTGTGAATATCAGTGAAATCTGGTTTAGTCTTTGCAAAAATCACATGCAGCAGTTTCTTTAGTGTAGTGGCTATCACGTTCGCTTTACACGCGGAAGGTCCCCGGTTCGAAACCGGGTGGATACAGTGCTCTTTGACACATTCAGTAAGAACTGTATTTATTACAGAGAATAGTTGCTTTCATAAATGCCTTCTTTTGCAGAGAATATCAGTAAAATGTGGTTTAGTCCTTGCAGAAATCACATGCAGCAGTTTCTGTAGTGTAGCAGTTATCACATTCGAATCACACGTGAAAGGTCCCCGGTTTGAAAACGTGTGGAAACAGTGCTCTTTGACACATTCAGTAAGAACTGTATTTATAACAGAGAATAATAATATTTTGGAAATTCAAATACATGCAGTGAACATCAGTAAAATTTGGTTTAGTCCTTGCAAAAATCACATGCAGAGGTTTCTGTAGTGTAGTGGTTATCACGTTCGCATCACACGCGAAAGGTCCCCGGTTTGAAAACGTGTGGAAACAGTGCTCTTTGACACATTCAGTAAGAGCTGTATTTATAACAGAGAATAGTTGCTTTCATAAATGCCGTAATTTGGAAATTCAAATACATGCAGTGAATATCAGTAAAATTTGGTTTAGCCTTTAAAAAAACCACATGCAGAGGTTTCTGTAGTGTAGTGGCTATCACGTTCGCTTAACACGCGAAAGGCCCCCGGTTCGAAACCGGGTGGAGACAGTGCTCTTTGACACATTACGAAAGAACTGTATTTATAACAGAGAATAGTTGCATTCATAAATGCCTTTTTTTGGAAATTTAAATACATGCTGTGAATATCAGTAAAATTTGGGTTAGTCCTTGCAAAAACCACATGCAGCAGTTTCTGTAGTGTAGTAGTTATCACATTCGCATCACACGCGAAAGGTCCCCGGTTCGAAACCGGGTGGAAACAGTGCTCTTTGACACATTCAGTAAGAACTGTATTTATAACAGAGAATAATAATATTTCGGAAATTCAAATACATGTAGTGAATATCAGTAAAATTTGGTTTAGTCCTTGCAAAAATCACAAGCAGCAGTTTCTGTAGTGTAGTGGCTATCACGTTCGCTTAACACCCGGAATATCCCTGGTTCGAAACCGGGTGGATACAGTGCTCTTTGACACATTCAGTAGGAACTGTTTTTATAACAGAGAATAGTTGCTTTCATAAATACCGTAATTTGGATATTCAAATACATGCAGTGAATATCAGTAAAATTTGGTTTAGTCCTTGCAAAAACCACATGCAGCAGTTTCTGTAGTGTAGTAGTTATCACGTTCTCATCACACGCGGAAGGTCCCCGGTTCGAAACCTGGTGGATACAGTGCTCTTTGACACATCCAGTAAGAACTGTATTTATTACAGAGAATAGTTGCTTTCATAAATGCCTTCTTTTGCAGAGAATATCAGTAAAATGTGGTTTAGTCCTTGCAAAAATCACATGCAGAGGTTTCTGTAGTGTAGTGGTTGTCACGTTCGCATCACACGCGAATGGTCCCCGGTTCTAAACTGGGTGGAAACAGTGCTCTTTGACACATTCAGTAAGAACTGTATTTATAACAGAGAATAATAATATTTCGGAAATTCAAATACATGCAGTGAATATCAGTAAAATTTAGTTTAGTCCTTGCAAAAATCACATGCAGCAGTTTCTGTAGTGTAGTGGCTATAACATTCGCTTAAAATGTGAAAGGTCCCCTGTTCGAAACCGGGTGGAAACACAGCTCTTTGACACATTCTGTCAGAACTATATTTATAACAGAGAATAGTTGCATTCATGAATGCCTTTTTTTGGAAATTCAAATACATGCAGTGAATATCAGTAAAATGTGGTTTAGTCCTTGCAGAAATCACATGCAGCAGTTTCTGTAGTGTAGTAGTTATCACATTCGAATCACACGTGAAAGGTCCCCGGTTTGAAACCGGGTGGAAACAGTGCTCTTTGACACATCCAGTAAGAACTGTATTTATAACAGAGAATAGTTGCTTTCATAAATGCCGTGATTTGGAAATTCAAATACATGCAGTGAATATCAGTAAAATTTGGTTTAGTCCTTGCAAAAATCACATGCAGCGGTTTCTGTAATGTAGTAGTTATCACATTCGCATCACACTTGAAAAGTTCCCGTTTCGAAACCGGGAGGAAACAGTGCTCTTTGACACATTCAGTAAGAACTGTATTTATAACAGAGAATAATAATATTTTGGAGATTCAAATACATGCAGTGAATATCAGTAAAATTTGGTTTAGTCCTTGCAAAAATCACATGCAGTAGTGTCTGTAGTGTAGTGGTTGTCACGTTTGCTTCACACTTGAAAGGTCCCCGGTTCGAAACCGGGTGGAAACAGTGCTCTTTCACACATTCAGTAAGAACTGTATTTATAACAGAGAATAATTATATTTTGGAAATTCAAATACATGCAGTGAATATCAGTAAACTTTGGATTAGTCCTTGCAAAAAACACATGCAGAAGTTTCTGTAGTGTAGTGGTTATCACATTTGCTTTACACGCGAAAGGTCCTCGGTTCAAAACCGGGCGGAAACAGTGCTCTTCGAGAACATCCAGTAAGAACTGTATTTTTAAAAGAGAATATTTGCTTTCATAAATGCCTTTTTTTAGAAATTCAATTACATGCAGTGAATATCAGTAAAATTTGGTTTAGTCCTTGCAAAAATCACATGCAGCAGATTCTTTAGTGTAGTGGCTATCACGTTCGCTTAACACGCGAAAGGTCCCCGGTTCGAAACCGGGCGGAAACAGTGCTCTTTGACACATTCAGTAAGAACTGTATTTATAACAGAGAATAATAATATTTTGGAAATTCAAATACATGCAGTGAATATCAGTAAACTTTGGTTTAGTCCTTGCAAAAATAACATGCAGCAGTTTCTGTAGTGTAGTGGTTATCACGTTCGATTTACATGTGAAAGGTCCCCGGTTCGAAACCGGGTGGATACAGTGCTCTTTGACACATCCAGTAAGAACTGTATTTATAACAGAGAATTGTTGCTTTCAGAAATGCCTTCTTTTGCAGTGAATATCAGAAAAATGTGGTTTAGTCCTTAGGGAAATCACATGCAGCAGTTTCTGTAGTGTAGTAGTTATCACATTCGAATCACACGTGAAAGGTCCCCGGTTTGAAACCGGGCAGAAACAGTGCTCTTTGACACATTCAGTAAGAACTGTATTTATAACAGAGAATAATACAATTTTGGAAATTCAAATACATGCATTGAATATCAGTAAAATTTTGTTTAGTCCTTGCAAAAATCCCATGCAGTAGTTTCTGTAGTGTAGTGGTTATCACGTTTGCTTCACACGTGAAAGGTCCCCGGTTCGAAACCGGGTGGAAACAATGCTCTTTGACACATTCAGTAAGAACTGTATTTATAACAGAGAATAATAATATTGTGGAAATTCAAATACATGCAGTGAATAGCATTAAAATTTGGTTTAGCCCTTGCAAAAATCACACGCAGCAGTTTTTGTAGTGTAGTGGCTATCACGTTCGCTTAATACGCGGAAGCTCACCGTTTCCAAACCGGGCAGAAACAGTGGTCTTTGACACATTCAGTAAAAACTGTATTTATAACAGATAATAATAATATTTTGGAAATTCAAATACATGCAGTGAATATCAGTAAACTTTGGATTAGTCCTTGCAAAAAACACATGCAGCAGTTTCTGTAGTGTAGTGGTTATCACATTCGCTTTACACGTGAAAAGTCCTCGGTTCGAAACCGGGCGGAAACAGTGCTCTTCGACACATCCAGTAAGAACTGTATTTTTAACAGAGAATAGTTGCTTTCATAAATGCCTTTTTTTGGAAATTCAAATACATGCAGTGAATATCAGTAAAATTTGGTTTAGTCCTTGCAAAAATCACATGCAGCAGTTTCTGTAGTGTAGTGGTTATCACGGTCGCTTCACACGCGAAAGGTCCCAGGTTCGAAACCGGGTGGAAACAATGCTCTTTGACACATTCAGTAAGAACTGTATTTATAACAGAGAATAATAATATTTTGGAAATTCAAATACATGCAGTGAATATCAGTAAAATTTGGTTTAGTCCTTGCAAAAATCACATGCAGTGGTTTCTGTAGTGTAGTGGTTATCACGTTCGCATCACACGCGAAAGGTCCCCGGTTTGAAAACGTGTGGAAACAGTGCTCTTTGACACATTCAGTAAGAGCTGTATTTATAACAGAGAATAGTTGCTTTCATAAATGCCGTAATTTGGAAATTCAAATACATGCAGTGAATATCAGTAAAATTTGGTTTAGCCTTTAAAAAAACCACATGCAGAGGTTTCTGTAGTGTAGTGGCTATCACGTTCGCTTAACACGCGAAAGGCCCCCGGTTCGAAACCGGGTGGAGACAGTGCTCTTTGACACATTACGAAAGAACTGTATTTATAACAGAGAATAGTTGCATTCATAAATGCCTTTTTTTGGAAATTTAAATACATGCTGTGAATATCAGTAAAATTTGGGTTAGTCCTTGCAAAAACCACATGCAGCAGTTTCTGTAGTGTAGTAGTTATCACATTCGCATCACACGCGAAAGGTCCCCGGTTCGAAACCGGGTGGAAACAGTGCTCTTTGACACATTCAGTAAGAACTGTATTTATAACAGAGAATAATAATATTTCGGAAATTCAAATACATGTAGTGAATATCAGTAAAATTTGGTTTAGTCCTTGCAAAAATCACAAGCAGCAGTTTCTGTAGTGTAGTGGCTATCACGTTCGCTTAACACCCGGAATATCCCCGGTTCGAAACCGGGTGGATACAGTGCTCTTTGACACATTCAGTAGGAACTGTTTTTATAACAGAGAATAGTTGCTTTCATAAATACCGTAATTTGGATATTCAAATACATGCAGTGAATATCAGTAAAATTTGGTTTAGTCCTTGCAAAAACCACATGCAGCAGTTTCTGTAGTGTAGTAGTTATCACGTTCTCATCACACGCGGAAGGTCCCCGGTTCGAAACCTGGTGGATACAGTGCTCTTTGACACATCCAGTAAGAACTGTATTTATTACAGAGAATAGTTGCTTTCATAAATGCCTTCTTTTGCAGAGAATATCAGTAAAATGTGGTTTAGTCCTTGCAAAAATCACATGCAGAGGTTTCTGTAGTGTAGTGGTTGTCACGTTCGCATCACACGCGAATGGTCCCCGGTTCTAAACTGGGTGGAAACAGTGCTCTTTGACACATTCAGTAAGAACTGTATTTATAACAGAGAATAATAATATTTCGGAAATTCAAATACATGCAGTGAATATCAGTAAAATTTAGTTTAGTCCTTGCAAAAATCACATGCAGCAGTTTCTGTAGTGTAGTGGCTATAACATTCGCTTAAAATGTGAAAGGTCCCCTGTTCGAAACCGGGTGGAAACACAGCTCTTTGACACATTCTGTCAGAACTATATTTATAACAGAGAATAGTTGCATTCATGAATGCCTTTTTTTGGAAATTCAAATACATGCAGTGAATATCAGTAAAATTTGGTTTAGTCCTTGCAGAAATCACATGCAGCAGTTTCTGTAGTGTAGTAGTTATCACATTCGAATCACACGTGAAAGGTCCCCGGTTTGAAACCGGGTGGAAACAGTGCTCTTTGACACATCCAGTAAGAACTGTATTTATAACAGAGAATAGTTGCTTTCATAAATGCCGTGATTTGGAAATTCAAATACATGCAGTGAATATCAGTAAAATTTGGTTTAGTCCTTGCAAAAATCACATGCAGCGGTTTCTGTAATGTAGTAGTTATCACATTCGCATCACACTTGAAAAGTTCCCGTTTCGAAACCGGGAGGAAACAGTGCTCTTTGACACATTCAGTAAGAACTGTATTTATAACAGAGAATAATAATATTTTGGAGATTCAAATACATGCAGTGAATATCAGTAAAATTTGGTTTAGTCCTTGCAAAAATCACATGCAGTAGTGTCTGTAGTGTAGTGGTTGTCACGTTTGCTTCACACTTGAAAGGTCCCCGGTTCGAAACCGGGTGGAAACAGTGCTCTTTGACACATTCAGTAAGAACTGTATTTATAACAGAGAATAATTATATTTTGGAAATTCAAATACATGCAGTGAATATCAGTAAACTTTGGATTAGTCCTTGCAAAAAACACATGCAGAAGTTTCTGTAGTGTAGTGGTTATCACATTTGCTTTACACGCGAAAGGTCCTCGGTTCAAAACCGGGCGGAAACAGTGCTCTTCGAGAACATCCAGTAAGAACTGTATTTTTAAAAGAGAATATTTGCTTTCATAAATGCCTTTTTTTAGAAATTCAATTACATGCAGTGAATATCAGTAAAATTTGGTTTAGTCCTTGCAAAAATCACATGCAGCAGATTCTTTAGTGTAGTGGCTATCACGTTCGCTTAACACGCGAAAGGTCCCCGGTTCGAAACCGGGCGGAAACAGTGCTCTTTGACACATTCAGTAAGAACTGTATTTATAACAGAGAATAATAATATTTTGGAAATTCAAATACATGCAGTGAATATCAGTAAACTTTGGTTTAGTCCTTGCAAAAATAACATGCAGCAGTTTCTGTAGTGTAGTGGTTATCACGTTCGATTTACATGTGAAAGGTCCCCGGTTCGAAACCGGGTGGATACAGTGCTCTTTGACACATCCAGTAAGAACTGTATTTATAACAGAGAATTGTTGCTTTCAGAAATGCCTTCTTTTGCAGTGAATATCAGAAAAATGTGGTTTAGTCCTTAGGGAAATCACATGCAGCAGTTTCTGTAGTGTAGTAGTTATCACATTCGAATCACACGTGAAAGGTCCCCGGTTTGAAACCGGGCAGAAACAGTGCTCTTTGACACATTCAGTAAGAACTGTATTTATAACAGAGAATAATACAATTTTGGAAATTCAAATACATGCATTGAATATCAGTAAAATTTTGTTTAGTCCTTGCAAAAATCCCATGCAGTAGTTTCTGTAGTGTAGTGGTTATCACGTTTGCTTCACACGTGAAAGGTCCCCGGTTCGAAACCGGGTGGAAACAATGCTCTTTGACACATTCAGTAAGAACTGTATTTATAACAGAGAATAATAATATTGTGGAAATTCAAATACATGCAGTGAATAGCATTAAAATTTGGTTTAGCCCTTGCAAAAATCACACGCAGCAGTTTTTGTAGTGTAGTGGCTATCACGTTCGCTTAATACGCGGAAGCTCACCGTTTCCAAACCGGGCAGAAACAGTGGTCTTTGACACATTCAGTAAAAACTGTATTTATAACAGATAATAATAATATTTTGGAAATTCAAATACATGCAGTGAATATCAGTAAACTTTGGATTAGTCCTTGCAAAAAACACATGCAGCAGTTTCTGTAGTGTAGTGGTTATCACATTCGCTTTACACGTGAAAAGTCCTCGGTTCGAAACCGGGCGGAAACAGTGCTCTTCGACACATCCAGTAAGAACTGTATTTTTAACAGAGAATAGTTGCTTTCATAAATGCCTTTTTTTGGAAATTCAAATACATGCAGTGAATATCAGTAAAATTTGGTTTAGTCCTTGCAAAAATCACATGCAGTAGTTTCTGTAGTGTAGTGGTTATCACGGTCGCTTCACACGCGAAAGGTCCCAGGTTCGAAACCGGGTGGAAACAATGCTCTTTGACACATTCAGTAAGAACTGTATTTATAACAGAGAATAATAATATTTTGGAAATTCAAATACATGCAGTGAATATCAGTAAAATTTGGTTTAGTCCTTGCAAAAATCACATGCAGTGGTTTCTGTAGTGTAGTGGTTATCACGTTCTCATCACACGCGAAAGGTCCCCGGTTTGAAACCGGGTGGAAACAGTGCTCTTTGACACATTCAGTAAGAACTGTATTTATAACAGAGAATACTTGCTTTCATAAATGCCGTAATTTGGAAATTCAAATACATGCAGTGAATATCAGTAAAATTTGGTTTAGTCCTTGCAAAAATCACAGGCAGCGGTTTCTGTAGTGTAGTGGTTATCACGTTCTCATCACACGCGAAAGGTCCCCGTTTCGAAACCGGGCGGAAACAGTGCTCTTTGACACATTCATTAAGAACTGTATTTATAACAGAGAATAATAATATTGTGGAAATTCAAATACATGCAGTGAATAGCATTAAAATTTGGTTTAGCCCTTGCAAAAATCACATGCAGCAGTTTTTGTAGTGTAGTGGCCATCACGTTCGCTTAATACGCGGAAGGTCACCGTTTCGAAACCGGGCAGAAACAGTGCTCTTTGACACATTCAGTAAGAACTGTATTTATAACAGAGCATAATAATATTTTGGAAATTCAAATACATGCAGTGAATATCAGTAAACTTTGGATTAGTCCTTGCAAAAAACACATGCAGAAGTTTCTGTAGTGTAGTGGTTATCACATTTGCTTTACACGCGAAAGGTCCTCGGTTCGAAACCGGGCGGAAACAGTGCTCTTCGAGAACATCCAGTAAGAACTGTATTTTTAAAACAGAATAGTTGCTTTCATAAATGCCTTTTTTTAGAAATTCAATTACATGCAGTGAATATCAGTAAAATTTGGTTTAGTCCTTGCAAAATTCACATGCGGCGGTTTCTGTAGTGTCGTGGTTATCACGTTCGCATCACACGCGAAAGGTCCCCGTTTCGAAACCGGGCGGAAACATTGCTCTTTGACACATTAATTAAGAACTGTATTTATAACAGAGAATAATTATATTTTGGACATTCAAATACATGCAGTGAATATCAGTAAAATTTGGTTTAGTCCTTGCAAAAATCACATGCAGTAGTTTCTGTAGTGTAGTGGTTATCACGTTTGCTTCACACGTGAAAGGTCCCCGGTTCGAAACTGGGTGGAAATAATGCTCTTTGACACATTCAGTAAGAACTGTGTTTATAACAGAGAATAATTATATTTTGGAGATTCAAATACATGCAGTGAATATCAGTAAAATTTGGTTTAGTCCTTGCAAAAATCACATGCAGTAGTTTCTGTAGTGTAGTGGTTATCACGTTTGCTTCACACGTGAAAGGTCCCTGGTTCGAAACCGGGTGGAAACAATGCTCTTTGACACATTCAGTAAGAACTGTATTTATAACAGAGAATAATAATATTGTGGAAATTCAAATACATGCAGTGAATAGCATTAAAATTTGGTTTAGCCCTTGCAAAAATCACATGCAGCAGTTTTTGTAGTGTAGTGGCCATCACGTTCGCTTAATACGCGGAAGGTCACCAATTTGGTTTAGCCCTTGCAAAAATCACATGCAGCAGTTTTTGTAGTGTAGTGGCCATCACGTTCGCTTAATACGCGGAAGGTCACCGTTTCGAAACCGGGCAGAAACAGTGCTCTTTGACACATTCAGTAAGAACAGTATTTATAACAGAGCATAATAATATTTTGGAAATTCAAATACATGCAGTGAATATCAGTAAACTTTGGATTAGTCCTTGCAAAAAATACATGCAGAAGTTTCTGTAGTGTAGTGGTTATCACATTTGCTTTACACGCGAAAGGTCCTCGGTTCGAAACCGGGCGGAAACAGTGCTCTTCGAGAACATCCAGTAAGAACTGTATTTTTAAAAGAGAATAGTTGCTTTCATAAATGCCTTTTTTTAGAAATTCAATTACATGCAGTGAATATCAGTAAAATTTGGTTTAGTCCTTGCAAAATTCACATGCGGCGGTTTCTGTAGTGTCGTAGTTATCACGTTCGCATCACACGCGAAAGGTCCCCGTTTCGAAACCGGGCGGAAACAGTGCTCTTTGACATATTCAGTAAGAACTGTATTTATAACAGAGAATAATAAAATTTTGGAAATTCAAATACATGCAGTGAATATCAGTAAAATTTGGTTTAGTCCTTGCAAAAATCACAGGCATCAGTTTCTGTAGTGTAGTGTCTATCACCTTCGCTTAACACGCGAAAGGTCCCCGGTTCGAAACCGGGCGGAAACATTGCTCTTTGACACATTCATTAAGAACTGTATTTATAACAGAGAATAATTATATTTTGGACATTCAAATACATGCAGTGAATATCAGAAAAATTTGGTTTAGTCCTTGCAAAAATCACATGCAGTAGTTTCTGTAGTGTAGTGGTTATCACGTTTGCTTCACACGTGAAAGGTCCCCGGTTCGAAACTGGGTGGAAATAATGCTCTTTGACACATTCAGTAAGAACTGTGTTTATAACAGAGAATAATTATATTTTGGAGATTCAAATACATGCAGTGAATATCAGTAATATTTGGTTTAGTCCTTGCAAAAATCACATGCAGTAGTTTCTGTAGTGTAGTGGTTATCACGTTTGCTTCACACGTGAAAGGTCCCTGGTTCGAAACCGGGTGGAAACAATGCTCTTTGACACATTCAGTAAGAACTGTATTTATAACAGAGAATAATAATATTGTGGAAATTCAAATACATGCAGTGAATAGCATTAAAATTTGGTTTAGCCCTTGCAAAAATCACATGCAGCAGTTTTTGTAGTGTAGTGGCCATCACGTTCGCTTAATACGCGGAAGGTCACCAATTTGGTTTAGCCCTTGCAAAAATCACATGCAGCAGTTTTTGTAGTGTAGTGGCCATCACGTTCGCTTAATACGCGGAAGGTCACCGTTTCGAAACCGGGCAGAAACAGTGCTCTTTGACACATTCAGTAAGAACTGTATTTATAACAGAGCATAATAATATTTTGGAAATTCAAATACATGCAGTGAATATCAGTAAAATTTGGTTTAGTCCTTGCAAAAATCACAGGCATCAGTTTCTGTAGTGTAGTGGCTATCACCTTCGCTTAACACGCGAAAGGTCCCCGGTTCGAAACCGGGCGGAAACATTGCTCTTTGACACATTCATTAAGAACTGTATTTATAACAGAGAATAATTATATTTTGGACATTCAAATACATGCAGTGAATATCAGAAAAATTTGGTTTAGTCCTTGCAAAAATCACATGCAGTAGTTTCTGTAGTGTAGTGGTTATCACGTTTGCTTCACACGTGAAAGGTCCCCGGTTCGAAACTGGGTGGAAATAATGCTCTTTGACACATTCAGTAAGAACTGTGTTTATAACAGAGAATAATTATATTTTGGAGATACAAATACATGCAGTGAATATCAGTAATATTTGGTTTAGTCCTTGCAAAAATCACATGCAGTAGTTTCTGTAGTGTAGTGGTTATCACGTTTGCTTCACACGTGAAAGGTCCCTGGTTCGAAACCGGGTGGAAACAATGCTCTTTGACACATTCAGTAAGAACTGTATTTATAACAGAGAATAATAATATTGTGGAAATTCAAATACATGCAGTGAATAGCATTAAAATTTGGTTTAGCCCTTGCAAAAATCACATGCAGCAGTTTTTGTAGTGTAGTGGCCATCACGTTCGCTTAATACGCGGAAGGTCACCAATTTGGTTTAGCCCTTGCAAAAATCACATGCAGCAGTTTTTGTAGTGTAGTGGCCATCACGTTCGCTTAATACGCGGAAGGTCACCGTTTCGAAACCGGGCAGAAACAGTGCTCTTTGACACATTCAGTAAGAACTGTATTTATAACAGAGCATAATAATATTTTGGAAATTCAAATACATGCAGTGAATATCAGTAAACTTTGGATTAGTCCTTGCAAAAAACTCATGCAGAAGTTTCTGTAGTGTAGTGGTTATCACAATTGCTTTACACGCGAAAGGTCCTCGGTTCGAAACTGGGCGGAAACAGTGCTCTTCGAGAACATCCAGTAAGAACTGTATTTTTAAAAGAGAATAGATGCTTTCATAAATGCCTTTTTTTAGAAATTCAATTACATGCAGTGAATATCAGTAAAATTTGGTTTAGTCCTTGCAAAATTCACATGCGGCGGTTTCTGTAGTGTCGTGGTTATCACGTTCGCATCACACGCGAAAGGTCCCCGTTTCGAAACCGGGCGGAAACAGTGCTCTTTGACATATTCAGTAAGAACTGTATTTATAACAGAGAATAATAACATTTTGGAAATTCAAATACATGCAGTGAATATCAGTAAAATTTGGTTTAGTCCTTGCAAAAATCACAGGCATCAGTTTCTGTAGTGTAGTGGCTATCACCTTCGCTTAACACGCGAAAGGTCCCCGGTTCGAAACCGGGCGGAAACATTGCTCTTTGACACATTCAGTAAGAACTGTATTTATAACAGAGAATAATTATATTTTGGACATTCAAATACATGCAGTGAATATCAGTAAAATTTGGTTTAGTCCTTGCAAAAATCACATGCAGTAGTTTCTGTAGTGTAGTGGTTATCACGTTTGCTTCACACGTGAAATGTCCCCGGTTCGAAACTGGGTGGAAATAATGCTCTTTGACACATTCAGTAAGAACTGTGTTTATAACAGAGAATAATAATATTGTGGAAATTCAAATACATGCAGTGAATATCATTTAAAATTGGTTTAGGCCTTGCAAAAATCACATGCTGCAGTTTTTGTAGTGTAGTGGCTATCACGTTCGCTTAATACGCGGAAGGTCACCGTTTCGAAACCGGGCAGAAACAGTGGTCTTTGACACATTCAGTAAAAACTGTATTTGTAACAGATAATAATAATATTTTGGAAATTCAAATACATGCAGTGAATATCAGTAAACTTTGGATTAGTCCTTGCAAAAAACACATGCAGCAGTTTCTGTAGTGTAGTGGTTATCACATTCGCTTTACACGTGAAAAGTCCTCGGTTCGAAACCGGGCGGAAACAGTGCTCTTCGACACATCCAGTAAGAACTGTATTTTTAACAGAGAATAGTTGCTTTCATAAATGCCTTTTTTTGGAAATTCAAATACATGCAGTGAATATCAGTAAAATTTGGTTTAGTCCTTGCAAAAAGCACATGCAGTAGTTTCTGTAGTGTAGTGGTTATCACGTTCGCTTCACACGCGAAAGGTCCCAGGTTCGAAACCGGGTGGAAACAATGCTCTTTGACACATTCAGTAAGAACTGTATTTATAACAGAGAATAATAATATTTTGGAAATTCAAATACATGCAGTGAATATCAGTAAAATTTGGTTTAGTCCTTGCAAAAATCACATGCAGTGGTTTCTGTAGTGTAGTGGTTATCACGTTCTCATCACACGCGAAAGGTCCCCGTTTTGAAACCGGGTGGAAACAGTGCTCTTTGACACATTCAGTAAGAACTGTATTTATAACAGAGAATACTTGCTTTCATAAATGCCTTTTTTTGGAAATTCAAATACATGCAGTGAATATCAGTAAAATTTGGTTTAGTCCTTGCAAAAATCACATGCAGTAGTTTCTGTAGTGTAGTGGTTATCACGGTCGCTTCACACGCGAAAGGTCCCAGGTTCGAAACCGGGTGGAAACAATGCTCTTTGACACATTCAGTAAGAACTGTATTTATAACAGAGAATAATAATATTTTGGAAATTCAAATACATGCAGTGAATATCAGTAAAATTTGGTTTAGTCCTTGCAAAAATCACATGCAGTGGTTTCTGTAGTGTAGTGGTTATCACGTTCTCATCACACGCGAAAGGTCCCCGGTTTGAAACCGGGTGGAAACAGTGCTCTTTGACACATTCAGTAAGAACTGTATTTATAACAGAGAATACTTGCTTTCTTAAATGCCGTAATTTGGAAATTCAAATACATGTAGTGAATATCAGTAAAATTTGGTTTAGTCCTTGCAAAAATCACATGCGGCGGTTTCTGTAGTGTCGTGGTTATCACGTTCGCATCACACGCGAAAGGTCCCCGTTTCGAAACCGGGCGGAAACAGTGCTCTTTGACACATTCAGTAAGAACTGTATTTATAACAGAGAATAATAAAATTTTGGAAATTCAAATACATGCAGTGAATATCAGTAAAATTTGGTTTAGTCCTTGCAAAAATCACAGGCAGCGGTTTCTGTAGTGTAGTGGTTATCACGTTCTCATCACACGCGAAAGGTCCCCGTTTCGAAACCGGGCGGAAACAGTGCTCTTTGACACATTCAGTAAGAACTGTATTTATAACAGAGAATAATAATATTGTGGAAATTCAAATACATGCAGTGAATAGCATTAAAATTTGGTTTAGCCCTTGCAAAAATCACATGCAGCAGTTTTTGTAGTGTAGTGGCCATCACGTTCGCTTAATACGCGGAAGGTCACCGTTTCGAAACCGGGCAGAAACAGTGCTCTTTGACACATTCAGTAAGAACTGTATTTATAACAGAGCATAATAATATTTTGGAAATTCAAATACATGCAGTGAATATCAGTAAACTTTGGATTAGTCCTTGCAAAAAACACATGCAGAAGTTTCTGTAGTGTAGTGGTCATCACATTTGCTTTACACGCGAAAGGTCCTCGGTTCGAAACCGGGCGGAAACAGTGCTCTTCGAGAACATCCAGTAAGAACTGTATTTTTAAAAGAGAATAGTTGCTTTCATAAATGCCTTTTTTTAGAAATTCAATTACATGCAGTGAATATCAGTAAAATTTGGTTTAGTCCTTGCAAAATTCACATGCGGCGGTTTCTGTAGTCTCGTGGTTATCACGTTCGCATCACACGCGAAAGGTCCCCGTTTCGAAACCGGGCGGAAACAGTGCTCTTTGACATATTCAGTAAGAACTGTATTCATAACAGAGAATAATAAAATTTTGGAAATTCAAATACATGCAGTGAATATCAGTAAAATTTGGTTTAGTCCTTGCAAAAATCACAGGCATCAGTTTCTGTAGTGTAGTGGCTATCACCTTCGCTTAACACGCGAAAGGTCCCCGGTTCGAAACCGGGCGGAAACATTGCTCTTTGACACATTCATTAAGAACTGTATTTATAACAGAGAATAATTATATTTTGGACATTCAAATACATGCAGTGAATATCAGTAAAATTTGGTTTAGTCCTTGCAAAAATCACATGCAGTAGTTTCTGTAGTGTAGTGGTTATCACGTTTGCTTCACACGTGAAAGGTCCCCGGTTCGAAACTGGGTGGAAATAATGCTCTTTGACACATTCAGTAAGAACTGTGTTTATAACAGAGAATAATTATATTTTGGAGATTCAAATACATGCAGTGAATATCAGTAAAATTTGGTTTAGTCCTTGCAAAAATCACATGCAGTAGTTTCTGTAGTGTAGTGGTTATCACGTTTGCTTCACACGTGAAAGGTCCCTGGTTCGAAACCGGGTGGAAACAATGCTCTTTGACACATTCAGTAAGAACTGTATTTATAACAGAGAATAATAATATTGTGGAAATTCAAATACATGCAGTGAATAGCATTAAAATTTGGTTTAGCCCTTGCAAAAATCACATGCAGCAGTTTTTGTAGTGTAGTGGCCATCACGTTCGCTTAATACGCGGAAGGTCACCAATTTGGTTTAGCCCTTGCAAAAATCACATGCAGCAGTTTTTGTAGTGTAGTGGCCATCACGTTCGCTTAATACGCGGAAGGTCACCGTTTCGAAACCGGGCAGAAACAGTGCTCTTTGACACATTCAGTAAGAACTGTATTTATAACAGAGCATAATAATATTTTGGAAATTCAAATACATGCAGTGAATATCAGTAAACTTTGGATTAGTCCTTGCAAAAAATACATGCAGAAGTTTCTGTAGTGTAGTGGTTATCACATTTGCTTTACACGCGAAAGGTCCTCGGTTCGAAACCGGGCGGAAACAGTGCTCTTCGAGAACATCCAGTAAGAACTGTATTTTTAAAAGAGAATAGTTGCTTTCATAAATGCCTTTTTTTAGAAATTCAATTACATGCAGTGAATATCAGTAAAATTTGGTTTAGTCCTTGCAAAATTCACATGCGGCGGTTTCTGTAGTGTCGTGGTTATCACGTTCGCATCACACGCGAAAGGTCCCCGTTTCGAAACCGGGCGGAAACAGTGCTCTTTGACATATTCAGTAAGAACTGTATTTATAACAGAGAATAATAAAATTTTGGAAATTCAAATACATGCAGTGAATATCAGTAAAATTTGGTTTAGTCCTTGCAAAAATCACAGGCATCAGTTTCTGTAGTGTAGTGGCTATCACCTTCGCTTAACACGCGAAAGGTCCCCGGTTCGAAACCGGGCGGAAACATTGCTCTTTGACACATTCATTAAGAACTGTATTTATAACAGAGAATAATTATATTTTGGACATTCAAATACATGCAGTGAATATCAGAAAAATTTGGTTTAGTCCTTGCAAAAATCACATGCAGTAGTTTCTGTAGTGTAGTGGTTATCACGTTTGCTTCACACGTGAAAGGTCCCCGGTTCGAAACTGGGTGGAAATAATGCTCTTTGACACATTCAGTAAGAACTGTGTTTATAACAGAGAATAATTATATTTTGGAGATTCAAATACATGCAGTGAATATCAGTAAAATTTGGTTTAGTCCTTGCAAAAATCACATGCAGTAGTTTCTGTAGTGTAGTGGTTATCACGTTTGCTTCACACGTGAAAGGTCCCTGGTTCGAAACCGGGTGGAAACAATGCTCTTTGACACATTCAGTAAGAACTGTATTTATAACAGAGAATAATAATATTGTGGAAATTCAAATACATGCAGTGAATAGCATTAAAATTTGGTTTAGCCCTTGCAAAAATCACATGCAGCAGTTTTTGTAGTGTAGTGGCCATCACGTTCGCTTAATACGCGGAAGGTCACCAATTTGGTTTAGCCCTTGCAAAAATCACATGCAGCAGTTTTTGTAGTGTAGTGGCCATCACGTTCGCTTAATACGCGGAAGGTCACCGTTTCGAAACCGGGCAGAAACAGTGCTCTTTGACACATTCAGTAAGAACTGTATTTATAACAGAGCATAATAATATTTTGGAAATTCAAATACATGCAGTGAATATCAGTAAACTTTGGATTAGTCCTTGCAAAAAACTCATGCAGAAGTTTCTGTAGTGTAGTGGTTATCACAATTGCTTTACACGCGAAAGGTCCTCGGTTCGAAACCGGGCGGAAACAGTGCTCTTCGAGAACATCCAGTAAGAACTGTATTTTTAAAAGAGAATAGATGCTTTCATAAATGCCTTTTTTTAGAAATTCAATTACATGCAGTGAATATCAGTAAAATTTGGTTTAGTCCTTGCAAAATTCACATGCGGCGGTTTCTGTAGTGTCGTGGTTATCACGTTCGCATCACACGCGAAAGGTCCCCGTTTCGAAACCGGGCGGAAACAGTGCTCTTTGACATATTCAGTAAGAACTGTATTTATAACAGAGAATAATACAATTTTGGAAATTCAAATACATGCAGTGAATATCAGTAAAATTTGGTTTAGTCCTTGCAAAAATCACAGGCATCAGTTTCTGTAGTGTAGTGGCTATCACCTTCGCTTAACACGCGAAAGGTCCCCGGTTCGAAACCGGGCGGAAACATTGCTCTTTGACACATTCAGTAAGAACTGTATTTATAACAGAGAATAATTATATTTTGGACATTCAAATACATGCAGTGAATATCAGTAAAATTTGGTTTAGTCCTTGCAAAAATCACATGCAGTAGTTTCTGTAGTGTAGTGGTTATCACGTTTGCTTCACACGTGAAATGTCCCCGGTTCGAAACTGGGTGGAAATAATGCTCTTTGACACATTCAGTAAGAACTGTGTTTATAACAGAGAATAATAATATTGTGGAAATTCAAATACATGCAGTGAATATCATTTAAAATTGGTTTAGGCCTTGCAAAAATCACATGCTGCAGTTTTTGTAGTGTAGTGGCTATCACGTTCGCTTAATACGCGGAAGGTCACCGTTTCGAAACCGGGCAGAAACAGTGGTCTTTGACACATTCAGTAAAAACTGTATTTATAACAGATAATAATAATATTTTGGAAATTCAAATACATGCAGTGAATATCAGTAAACTTTGGATTAGTCCTTGCAAAAAACACATGCAGCAGTTTCTGTAGTGTAGTGGTTATCACATTCGCTTTACACGTGAAAAGTCCTCGGTTCGAAACCGGGCGGAAACAGTGCTCTTCGACACATCCAGTAAGAACTGTATTTTTAACAGAGAATAGTTGCTTTCATAAATGCCTTTTTTTGGAAATTCAAATACATGCAGTGAATATCAGTAAAATTTGGTTTAGTCCTTGCAAAAAGCACATGCAGTAGTTTCTGTAGTATAGTGGTTATCACGTTCGCTTCACACGCGAAAGGTCCCAGGTTCGAAACCGGGTGGAAACAATGCTCTTTGACACATTCAGTAAGAACTGTATTTATAACAGAGAATAATAATATTTTGGAAATTCAAATACATGCAGTGAATATCAGTAAAATTTGGTTTAGTCCTTGCAAAAATCACATGCAGTGGTTTCTGTAGTGTAGTGGTTATCACGTTCTCATCACACGCGAAAGGTCCCCGTTTTGAAACCGGGTGGAAACAGTGCTCTTTGACACATTCAGTAAGAACTGTATTTATAACAGAGAATACTTGCTTTCATAAATGCCGTAATTTGGAAATTCAAATACATGCAGTGAATATCAGTAAAATTTGGTTTAGTCCTTGCAAAAATCACATGCAGCAGTTTCTGTAGTGTAGTTGCTATCACGTTCGCTTAACACGCGAAAAGTCCCCGGTTCGAAACCGGGTGGAAACAGTGGTCTTTGACACATTCAGTAAGAACTGTATTTATAACAGATAATAATAATATTTTGGAGATTCAAATACATGCAATGAATATCAGTAAAATTTGGTTTAGTCCTTGCAAAAATCACAGGCAGTAGTGTCTGTAGTGTAGTGGTTGTCACGTTTGCTTCACACGTGAAAGGTCCCCGGTTCGAAACCGGGTGGAAACAGTGCTCTTTGACACGTTCAGTAAGAACTGTATTTATAACAGAGAATAATAATATTTTGGAAATTCAAATACATGCAGTGAATATCAGTAAAATTTGGTTTAGTCCTTGCAAAAATCACATGCGGCGGTTTCTGTGGTGTCGTGGTTATCACGTTCGCATCACACGCGAAAGGTCCCCGTTTCGAAACCGGGCGGAAACAGTGCTCTTTGACATATTCAGTAAGAACTGTATTTATAACAGAGAATAATAATATTGTGGAAATTCAAATACATGCAGTGAATATCAGTAAACTTTGGATTAGTCCTTGCAAAATTCACATGCAGCAGTTTCTGTAGTGTAGTGGTTATCACATTCGCTTTACACGTGAAAAGTCCTCGGTTCGAAACCGGGCGGAAACAGTGCTCTTCGACACATCCAGTAAGAACTGTATTTTTAACAGAGAATAGTTGCTTTCATAAATGCCTTTTTTTGGAAATTCAAATACATGCAGTGAATATCAGTAAAATTTGGTTTAGTCCTTGCAAAAATCACATGCAGTAGTTTCTGTAGTGTAGTGGTTATCACGTTTGCTTCACACGCGGAAGGTCACCGTTTCGAAACCGGGCAGAAACAGTGGTCTTTGACACATTCAGTAATAACTGTATTTATAACAGATAATAATAATATTTTGGAAATTCAAATACATGCAGTGAATATCAGTAAACTTTGGATTAGTCCTTGCAAAAAACACATGCAGCAGTTTCTGTAGTGTAGTGGTTATCACATTCGTGTTACAAGTGACAAAATCCTCGGTTCGAAACCGGGCGGAAACAGTGCTCTTCGACACATCCAGTAAGAACTGTATTTTTAACAGAGAATAGTTGCTTTCATAAATGCCTTTTTTTGGAAATTCAAATACATGCAGTGAATATCAGTAAAATTTGGTTTAGTCCTTGCAAAAATCACATGCAGTAGTTTCTGTAGTGTAGTGGTTATCACGTTTGCTTCACACGCGGAAGGTCACCGTTTCGAAACCGGGCAGAAACAGTGGTCTTTGACACATTCAGTAATAACTGTATTTATAACAGATAATAATAATATTTTGGAAATTCAAATACATGCAGTGAATATCAGTAAACTTTGGATTAGTCCTTGCAAAAAACACATGCAGCAGTTTCTGTAGTGTAGTGGTTATCACATTCGTGTTACAAGTGACAAAATCCTCGGTTCGAAACCGGGCGGAAACAGTGCTCTTCGACACATCCAGTAAGAACTGTATTTTTAACAGAGAATAGTTGCTTTCATAAATGCCTTTTTTTGGAAATTCAAATACATGCAGTGAATATCAGTAAAATTTGGTTTAGTCCTTGCAAAAATCACATGCAGTAGTTTCTGTAGTGTAGTGGTTATCACGTTTGCTTCACACGCGGAAGGTCACCGTTTCGAAACCGGGCAGAAACAGTGGTCTTTGACACATTCAGTAATAACTGTATTTATAACAGATAATAATAATATTTTGGAAATTCAAATACATGCAGTGAATATCAGTAAACTTTGGATTAGTCCTTGCAAAAAACACATGCAGCAGTTTCTGTAGTGTAGTGGTTATCACATTCGTGTTACAAGTGACAAAATCCTCGGTTCGAAACCGGGCGGAAACAGTGCTCTTCGACACATCCAGTAAGAACTGTATTTTTAACAGAGAATAGTTGCTTTCATAAATGCCTTTTTTTGGAAATTCAAATACATGCAGTGAATATCAGTAAAATTTGGTTTAGTCCTTGCAAAAATCACATGCAGTAGTTTCTGTAGTGTAGTGGTTATCAAGTTTGCTTAACACGCGAAAGGTCCCCGGTTCGAAACCGGGTGGAAACAATGCTCTTTGACACATTCAGTAAGAATTGTATTTATAACAGAGAATAATAATATTTTGGAAATTCAAATACATGCAGTGAATATCAGTAAAATTTGGTTTAGTCCTTGCAAAAATCACATGCAGCGGTTTCTGTAGTGTAGTGGTTATCACGTTCTCATCACACGCGAAAGGTCCCCGGTTTGAAACCGGGTGGATACAGTGCTCTTTGACACATTCAGTAAGAACTGTATTTATAACAGAGAATACTTGCTTTCATAAATGCCGTAATTTGGAAATTCAAATACATGCAGTGAATATCAGTAAAATTTGGTTTAGTCCTTGCAAAAATCACATGCGGCGGTTTCTGTAGTGTCGTGGTTATCACGTTCGCATCACAGGCGAAAGGCCCCCGTTTCGAAACCGGGCGGAAACAGTGCTCTTTGACATATTCAGTAAGAACTGTATTCATAACAGAGAATAATAAAATTTTGGAAATTCAAATACATGCAGTGAATATCAGTAAAATTTGGTTTAGTCCTTGCAAAAATCACAGGCATCAGTTTCTGTAGTGTAGTGGCTATCACGTTCGCTTAACACGCGAAAGGTCCCCGGTTTGAAACCGGGCGGAAACATTGCTCTTTGACACATTCAGTAAGAAGTGTATTTATAACAGAGAATAATAATATTGTGGAAATTCAAATACATGCAGTGAATATCATTTAAATTTGGTTTAGTCCTTGCAAAAATCACATGCTGCAGTTTTTGTAGTGTAGTGGCTATCACGTTCGCTTAATACGCGGAAGGTCACCGTTTCGAAACCGGGCAGAAACAGTGGTCTTTGACACATTCAGTAAGAAGTGTATTTATAACAGAGAATAATTATATTTTGGAGATTCAAATACATGCAGTGAATATCAGTAAAATTTGGTTTAGTCCTTGCAAAAATCACATGCAGTAGTTTCTGTAGTGTAGTGGTTATCACGTTTGCTTCACACGTGAAAGGTCCCCGTTTCGAAACTGGGTGGAAACAATGCTCTTTGACACATTCAGTAAGAACTGTATTTATAACAGAGAATAATAATATTGATGGAAATTCAAATACATGCAGTGAATATCATTTAAATTTGGTTTAGTCCTTGCAAAAATCACATGCTGCAGTTTTTGTAGTGTAGTGGCTATCACGTTCGCTTAATACGCGGAAGGTCACCGTTTCGAAAACGGGCAGAAACAGTGGTCTTTGACACATTCAGTAATAACTGTATTTATAACAGATAATAATAATATTTTGGAAATTCAAATACATGCAGTGAATATCAGTAAACTTTGGATTAGTCCTTGCAAAAAACACATGCAGCAGTTTCTGTAGTGTAGTGGTTATCACATTCGCTTTACCGTGAAAAGTCCTCGGTTCGAAACCGGGCGGAAACAGTGCTCTTCGACACATCCAGTAAGAACTGTATTTTTAACAGAGAATAGTTGCTTTCATAAATGCCTTTTTTTGGAAATTCAAATACATGCAGTGAATATCAGTAAAATTTGGTTTAGTCCTTGCAAAAATCACATGCAGTAGTTTCTGTAGTGTAGTGGTTATCACGTTCGCTTCTTACGCGAAAGGTCCCTGGTTCGAAACCGGGTGGAAACAATGCTCTTTGACACATTCAGTAAGAACTGTATTTATAACAGAGAATAATAATATTGTGGAAATTCAAATACATGCAGTGAATATCAGTAAAATTTGGTTTAGTCCTTGCAAAAATCACATGCGGCGGTTTCTGTAGTGTAGTGGTTATCACGTTCTCATCACACGCGAAAGGTCCCCGGTTTGAAACCGGGTGGATACAGTGCTCTTTGACACATTCAGTAAGAACTGTATTTATAACAGAGAATACTTGCTTTCATAAATGCCGTAATTTGGAAATTCAAATACATGCAGTGAATATCAGTAAAATTTGGTTTAGTCCTTGCAAAAATCACATGCAGCAGTTTCTGTAGTTTAGTTGCTATCACGTTCGCGTAACACGCGAAAAGTCCCCGGTTCGAAACCGGGTGGAAACAGTGGTCTTTGACACATTCAGTAAGAACTGTATTTATAACAGATAATAATAATATTTTGGAGATTCAAATACATGCAGTGAATATCAGTAAAATTTGGTTAAGTCCTTGCAAAAATCACAGGCAGTAGTGTCTGTAGTGTAGTGGTTGTCACGTTTGCTTCACACGTGAAAGGTCCCCGGTTCGAAACCGGGTGGAAACAGTGCTCTTTGACACGTTCAGTAAGAACTGTATTTATAACAGAGAATAGTAATATTTTGTAAATTCAAATACATGCAGTGAATATCAGTAAAATTTGGTTTAGTCCTTGCAAAAATCACATGCGGCGGTTTCTGTAGTGTCGTGGTTATCACGTTCGCATCACACGCGAAAGTTCCCCGTTTCGAAACCGGGCGGAAACAGTGCTCTTTGACATATTCAGTAAGAACTGTTTTTATAACAGAGAATAATAAAATTTTAGAAATTCAAATACATGCAGTGATTATCAGTAAAATTTGGTTTAGTCCTTGCAAAAATCACATGCATCAGTAACTGTAGTGTTGTGGCTATACCGTTCGCTTAACACGCGAAAGTTCCCCGGTTCGAAACCCGGCGGAAACATTGCTCTTTGATACAATCAATAAGAACTGTAATTATAATAGAGAATAATTATATTTTGGAGATTCAAATACATGCAGTGAATATCAGTAAAATTTAGTTTAGTCTTTGCAAAAATCACATGCAGTAGTTTCTGTAATGTAGTGGTTATCACGTTTGCTTCAGATGCGAAAGGTACCCGGTTCGAAAACGGGTGGAAACAATGCTCTTTGACACATTCAGTAAGAACTGTATTTATAACAGAGAATAATAATATTGTGGAAATTCAAATACATGCAGTGAATATCATTAAAATTTGGTTTAGTCCTTGCAAAAATCACATGCAGCAGTTTTTGTAATGTAGTGGCTATCACGTTCGCTTAATACGCGGAAGGTCACCGTTTCGAAAACGGGCAGAAACAGTGCTCTTTGACACATTCAGTAAGAACTGTATTTATAACAGAGAATAATAATATTTTGGAAATTCAAATACATGCAGTGAATATCAGTAAACTTTGGATTAGTCCTTGCAAAAAACACATGCAGCAGTTTCTGTAGTGTAGTGGTTATCACATTCGCTTTAAACGCGAAAGGTCCTCGTTTCGAAACTTGGCGGAAACAGTGCTCTTCAACACATCCAGTAAGAACTGTATTTTTAACAGAGAATAGTTGCTTTCATAAATGCCTTTTTTTGGAAATTCAAATACATGCAGTGAATATCAGTAAAATTTGGTTTAGTCCTTGCAAAAATCACATGCAGTAGTTTCTGTAGTGTAGTGGTTATCACGTTCGCTTCACACGCGAAAGGTCCCCGGGTGGAAACAATGCTCTTTGACACATTCAGTAAGAAATGTATTTATAACAGAGAATAATAATATTGTGGAAATTCAAATACATGCAGTGAATATCATTAAAATTTGGTTTAGTCAATGCAAAAATCACATGCAGCAGTTTTTGTAGTGTAGTTGCTATCACGTTCGCTTAACACGCAAAAGGTCCCCGGTTCGAAACCGGGTGGAAACAGTGGTCTTTGACACATTCAGTAAGAACTGTATTTACAACAGTGAATAACAATATTTTGGAAATTCAAATACATGCAGTGAATATCAGTAAAATGTGGTTGAGTCCTTGCAAAAATCACATGCAGCGGTTTCTGTAGTGTAGTGGTTATCACGTTCTCATCACATTTCCATTTCCATTTTACATTTAAGTCATTTAGCAGACGCTCTTATCCAGAGCGACTTACAAATTGGTGCATTCACCTTATGACATCCAGTGGAACAGCCACTTTACAATAGTGCATCTAAATCTTTTAAGGGGGGATGGGGGTGTCTGAAGGATTGCTTTATCCTATCCTAGGTATTCCTTAAAGAGGTGGGGTTTCAGGTGTCTCCGGAAGGTGGTGATTGACTCCGCTGTCCTGGCGTCGTGAGGGAGTTTGTTCCACCATTGGGGTGCCAGAGCAGCGAACAGTTTTGACTGGGCTGAGCGGGAACTGTACTTCCTCAGTGGTAGGGAGGCGAGCAGGCCAGAGGTGGATGAACGCAGTGCCCTTGTTTGGGTGTAGGGCCTGATCAGAGCCTGAAGGTACTGAGGTGCCGTTCCCCTCACAGCTCCGTAGGCAAGCACCATGGTCTTGTAGCGGATGCGAGCTTCAACTGGAAGCCAGTGGAGAGAGCGGAGGAGCGGGGTGACGTGAGAGAACTTGGGAAGGTTGAACACCAGACGGGCTGCGGCGTTCTGGATGAGTTGTAGGGCTTTAATGGCACAGGCAGGGAGCCCAGCCAACAGCGAGTTGCAGTAATCCAGACGGGAGATGACAAGTGCCTGGATTAGGACCTGCGCCGCTTCCTGTGTGAGGCAGGGTCGTACTCTGCGGATGCAAAAATCACATGCAGCAGTTTTTGTAGTGTAGTTGCTATCACGTTCGCTTAACACGCAAAAGGTCCCCGGTTCGAAACCGGGTGGAAACAGTGGTCTTTGACACATTCAGTAAGAACTGTATTTACAACAGTGAATAACAATATTTTGGAAATTCAAATACATGCAGTGAATATCAGTAAAATTTGGTTTAGTCCTTGCAAAAATCACATGCAGCGGTTTCTGTAGTGTAGTGATTATCACGTTCTCATCACACGCGAAAGGTCCTCGGTTCGAAACCGGGCGGAAACAGTACTCTTCGACACATCCAGTAAGAACTGTATTTATAACAGATAATAATAATATTTTGGAGATTCAAATACATGCAGTGAGTATCAGTAAAATTTGGTTTAGTCCTTGCAAAAATCACATGCAGTAGTTTCTGTAGTGTAGTGGTTATCACGTTCGCTTCGCTCGTGAAAGGTCCCCGGTTCGAAAACGGGTGGAAACAATGCTCTTTGACACATTCAGTAAGAACTGTATTTATAACAGATAATAATAATATTTTGGAGATTCAAATACATGCAGTGAGTATCAGTAAAATTTGGTTTAGTCCTTGCAAAAATCACATGCAGTAGTTTCTGTAGTGTAGTGGTTATCACGTTCGCTTCGCTCGTGAAAGGTCCCCGGTTCGAAAACGGGTGGAAACAATGCTCTTTGACACATTCAGTAAGAACTGTATTTATAACAGAGAATAATAATATTTTGGAAATTCAGATACATGCAGTGAATATCAGTAAAATTTGGTTTAGTCCTTGCAAAAATCACATGCAGCGGTATCTGTAGTGTAATGGTTATCACGTTCTCATCACACGCGAAAGGTCCCCGGGTTGAAACCGGGTGGAAACAGTGCTCTTTGACACATTCAGTAAGAACTGTATTTATAACAGAGAATACTTGCTTTCATAAATGCTGTAATTTGGAAATTCAAATACATGCAGTGAATATCAGTAAAATTTGGTTTAGTCCTTGCAAAAATCACATGCAGCAGTTTCTGTAGTGTAGTGGTTATCACGTTCGCTTCATACGTGTAAGGTCCCCGGTTCGAAAACGGGTGGAAACAATGCTGTTTGACACATTCAGTAAGAACTGTATTTATAACAGAGAATAATAATATTGTGGAAATTCAAATACATGCAGTGAATATCAGTAAAATTTGGTTTAGTCCTTGCAAAAATCACATGCAGCGGTTTCTGTAGTGCAGTGGTTATCACATTCTCATCACACGCGAAAGGTCCCCGGGTGGAAACAATGTTCTTTGACACATTCAGTAAGAACTGTAGTTATAACAGAGAGTAATAATATTTTGGAAATTCAAATACATGCAGTGAATATCAGTAAACTTTGGATTAGTCCTTGCAAGAAACACATGCAGCAGTTTCTGTAGTGTAGTGGCTATCATGTTCGCTTTACACGCGAAAGGTCCTCGGTTCGAAACCTGGCGGAAAAAATGCTCTTTGACACATTCAGTAAGAACTGTATTTATAACAGAGAATAATAATATTTTGGAAATTCAAATACATGCAGTGAATATCAGTAAAATTTGGTTTAGTCCTTGCAAAAAGCGCAGGCAGCAGTTTCTGTATTGTGTGGCTATCAGGTTCGCTTAACATGCGAAAGGTCCCAAGTTCGAAACCGGGCGGAAAAAATGCTCTTTGACACATTCAGTAAGAACTGTATTTATAACAGAGAATAATAATATTTTGGAAATTCAAATACATGCAGTGAATATCAGTAAAATTTGGTTTAGTCCTTGCAAAAAGCGCAGGCAGCAGTTTCTGTAGTGTAGTGGCTATCACGTTCGCTTAACACGCGAAAAGTCCCCGGTTCGAAACCGGGTGGAGACAGTGCTCTTCGACACATCCAGTAAGAACTGTATTTATAACAGAGAATAGTTGCTTTCATAAATGCCTTATTGTGCAGTGAATATCAGTAAAATGTGGTTTAGTCCTTGCAGAAATCACATGCAGCAGTTTCTGAAGTGTCGTGGTTATCACGTTCGCATCACACGCGAAAGGTTCCCGGTTCGAAACCGGGCGGAAACAGTGCTCTTTGACACATTCAATAAGAACTGTATTTATAACAGAGAATAATAATATTTTGGAAATTCAAATACATGCAGTGAATATCAGTAAAATTTGGTTTAGTCCTTGCAAAAATCACATGCAGCGGTTTCTGAAGTGTCGTGGTTATCACGTTCGCATCACACGCGAAAGGTCCCCGTTTCGAAACCGGGCGGAAGCGGTGCTCTTTGACATATTCAGTAAGAACTGTATTTATAACAGAGAATAATAATATTTTGGAAATTCAAATACATGCAGTGAATATCAGTAAAATTTGGTTTAGTCCTTGCAAAAATCACATGCAGTAGTTTCTGTAGTGTAGTGGTTATCACGTTCGCTTAACACGCGAAAGGTCCCCGGTTCGAAACCGGGCGGAAACATTGCTCTTTGACACATTCAGAAAGAACTGTATTTATAACAGAGAATAATAATATTGTGGAAATTCAAATACATGCAGTGAATATCAGTAAAATTTGGTTTAGTCCTTGCAAAAATCACATGCAGAAGTTTCTGTAGTGTAGTGGCTATCACGTTCGCTTAATACGCGGAAGGTCACCGTTTCGAAACCGGGCAGAAACAGTGCTCTTTGACACATTCAGTGAGAACTGTATTTATTACAGAGAATAATAATATTTTGGAAATTCAAATACATGCAGTGAATATCAGTAAAATTTGGTTTAGTCCTTGCAAAAATCACATGCAGCGGTTTCTGTAGTGTAGTGATTATCACGTTCTCATCACACGCGAAAGGTCCTCGGTTCGAAACCGGGCGGAAACAGTACTCTTCGACACATCCAGTAAGAACTGTATTTTTAACAGAGAATAGTTGCTTTCATAAATGCCATAATTTGGAAATTCAAATACATGCTGTTAATATCAGTAAAATTTGGTTTAGTCCTTGCAAAAGTCACATGCAGTAGTTTCTGTAGTGTAGTGGTTATCACGTTCGCTTCACACGCGAAAAGTCCCCGATTCGAAACCGGTTGGAGAATGTGCTCTTCGACACATCCAGTAAGAACTTTATTTTTAACAGAGAATACTTGCTTTCATTACTGCCTTTTTTTGGAAATTCAAATACATGCAGTGAATATCAGTAAAATTTGGTTTAGTCCTTGCAAAAATCACATGCAGCAGTTTCTGTATTGTGTGGCTATCAGGTTCGCTTAACACGCGAAAGGTCCCCGGTTCGAAACCGGGTGGAAACAGTGGTCTTTGACATATTCAGTAAGAACTGTATTTATAACAGAGAATAATAATATTTTGGAAATTCAAATACATGCAGTGAATATCAGTAAAATTTGGTTTAGTCCTTGCAAAAATCACAGGCAGCAGTTTCTGTAGTGTAGTGGCTATCACGTTCGCTTAACACGCGAAAGGTCCCCGGTTCAAAACCGGGTGGAAACATTGCTCTTTGACACATTCAGTAAGAACTGTATTTATAACAGAGAATAATAATATTTTGGAAATTCAAATACATGCAGTGAATATCAGTAAACTTTGGATTAGTCCTTGCAAAAAACACATGCAGCAGTTTCTGTAGTGTAGTGGTTATCAAATTCGCTTTACACGCGAAAGGTCATCGGTTCGAAACCGGGCGGAAACAGTGCTCTTCGACACATCCAGTAAGATCTGTATTTTTAACAGAGAATAGTTGCTTTCATAAATGCCTTTTTTTGGAAATTCAAATACATGCAGTGAATATCAGTAAAATTTGGTTTAGTCCTTGCAAAAATCACGTGCAGTAGTTTCTGTAGTGTAGTGGTTATCACGTTCGCTTCACACGCGAAAAGTCCCAGGTTCGAAACCGGGCGGAAACAGTACTCTTCGACACATCCAGTAAGAACTGTATTTTTAACAGAGAATAGTTGCTTTCATAAATGCCATAATTTGGAAATTCAAATACATGCTGTTAATATCAGTAAAATTTGGTTTAGTCCTTGCAAAAGTCACATGCAGTAGTTTCTGTAGTGTAGTGGTTATCACGTTCGCTTCACACGCGAAAAGTCCCCGATTCGAAACCGGTTGGAGAATGTGCTCTTCGACACATCCAGTAAGAACTTTATTTTTAACAGAGAATACTTGCTTTCATTACTGCCTTTTTTTGGAAATTCAAATACATGCAGTGAATATCAGTAAAATTTGGTTTAGTCCTTGCAAAAATCACATGCAGCAGTTTCTGTATTGTGTGGCTATCAGGTTCGCTTAACACGCGAAAGGTCCCCGGTTCGAAACCGGGTGGAAACAGTGGTCTTTGACATATTCAGTAAGAACTGTATTTATAACAGAGAATAATAATATTTTGGAAATTCAAATACATGCAGTGAATATCAGTAAAATTTGGTTTAGTCCTTGCAAAAATCACAGGCAGCAGTTTCTGTAGTGTAGTGGCTATCACGTTCGCTTAACACGCGAAAGGTCCCCGGTTCAAAACCGGGTGGAAACATTGCTCTTTGACACATTCAGTAAGAACTGTATTTATAACAGAGAATAATAATATTTTGGAAATTCAAATACATGCAGTGAATATCAGTAAACTTTGGATTAGTCCTTGCAAAAAACACATGCAGCAGTTTCTGTAGTGTAGTGGTTATCAAATTCGCTTTACACGCGAAAGGTCATCGGTTCGAAACCGGGCGGAAACAGTGCTCTTCGACACATCCAGTAAGATCTGTATTTTTAACAGAGAATAGTTGCTTTCATAAATGCCTTTTTTTGGAAATTCAAATACATGCAGTGAATATCAGTAAAATTTGGTTTAGTCCTTGCAAAAATCACGTGCAGTAGTTTCTGTAGTGTAGTGGTTATCACGTTCGCTTCACACGCGAAAAGTCCCAGGTTCGAAACCGGGCGGAAACAGTACTCTTCGACACATCCAGTAAGAACTGTATTTTTAACAGAGAATAGTTGCTTTCATAAATGCCATAATTTGGAAATTCAAATACATGCTGTTAATATCAGTAAAATTTGGTTTAGTCCTTGCAAAAGTCACATGCAGTAGTTTCTGTAGTCTAGTGGTTATCACGTTCGCTTCACACGCGAAAAGTCCCCGATTCGAAACCGGTTGGAGACTGTGCTCTTCGACACATCCAGTAAGAACTTTATTTTTAACAGAGAATAGTTGCTTTCATAAATGCCTTTTTTTGGAAATTCAAATACATGCAGTGAATATCAGTAAAATTTGGTTTAGTCCTTGCAAAAATCACATGCAGCGGTTTCTGAAGTGTCGTGGTTATCACGTTCGCATCACACGCGAAAGGTCCCCGTTTCAACACCGGGCGGAAACGGTGCGCTTTGACATATTCAGTAAGAACTGTATTTATAACAGAGAATAATAATATTTTGGAAATTCAAATACATGCAGTGAATATCAGTAAAATTTGGTTTAGTCCTTGCAAAAATCACATGCAGTAGTTTCTGTAGTGTAGTGGTTATCATGTTCGCTTAACACGCGAAAGGTCCCCGGTTCGAAACCGGGCGGAAACATTGCTCTTTGACACATTCAGAAAGAACTGTATTTATAACAGAGAATAATAATATTGTGGAAATTCAAATACATGCAGTGAATATCAGTAAAATTTGGTTTAGTCCTTGCAAAAATCACATGCAGAAGTTTCTGTAGTGTAGTGGCTATCACGTTCGCTTAATACGCGGAAGGTCACCGTTTCGAAACCGGGCAGAAACAGTGCTCTTTGACACATTCAGTGAGAACTGTATTTATTACAGAGAATAATAATATTTTGGAAATTCAAATACATGCAGTGAATATCAGTAAAATTTGGTTTAGTTCTTGCAAAAATCACATGCAGCGGTTTCTGTAGTGTAGTGATTATCACGTTCTCATCACACGCGAAAGGTCCTCGGTTCGAAACCGGGCGCAAACAGTACTCTTCGACACATCCAGTAAGAACTGTATTTTTAACAGAGAATAGTTGCTTTCATAAATGCCATAATTTGGAAATTCAAATACATGCTGTTAATATCAGTAAAATTTGGTTTAGTCCTTGCAAAAGTCACATGCAGTAGTTTCTGTAGTGTAGTGGTTATCACGTTCGCTTCACACGCGAAAAGTCCCCGATTCGAAACCGGTTGGAGACTGTGCTCTTCGACACATCCAGTAAGAACTTTATTTTTAACAGAGAATAGTTGCTTTCATAAATGCCTTTTTTTGGAAATTCAAATACATGCAGTGAATATCAGTAAAATTTGGTTTAGTCCTTGCAAAAATCACATGCAGCGGTTTCTGTAGTGTAGTGGTTATCACGTTCTCATCACACGCGAAAGGTCCCCGGTTTAAAACCGGGTGGAAACAGTGCTCTTTGACACATTCAGTAAGAACTGTAGTTATAACAGAGAATAATAATATTTTGGAAATTCAAATACATGCAGTGAATATCAGTAAACTTTGGATTAGTCCTTGCAAGAAACACATGCAGCAGTTTCTGTAGTGTAGTGGCTATCATGTTCGCTTTACACGCGAAAGATGCTCGGTTCGAAACCGGGCGGAAACAGTACTCTTCGACACATCCAGTAAGAACTGTATTTTTAACAGAGAATAGTTGCTGTCATAAATGCCTTTTTTTGGAAATTCAAATACATGCAGTGAATATCAGTAAAATTTGGTTTAGTCCTTGCGAGAATCACATGCAGCAGTTTCTGTATTGTGTGGCTATCAGGTTCGCTTAACATGCGAAAGGTCCCAAGTTCGAAACCGGGCGGAAAAAAATGCTCTTTGACACATTCAGTAAGAACTGTATTTATAACAGAGAATAATAATATTTTGGAATTTCAAATACATGCAGTGAATATCAGTAAAATTTGGTTTAGTCCTTGCAAAACGCGCAGGCAGCAGTTTCTGTAGTGTAGTGGCTATCACGTTCGCTTAACACGCGAAAAGTCCCCGGTTCGAAACCGGGTGGAGACAGTGCTCTTCGACACATCCAGTAAGAACTGTATTTATAACAGAGAATAGTTGCTTTCATAAATGCTTTATTGTGCAGTGAATATCAGTAAAATTTGGTTTAGTCCTAGCAGAAATCACATGCAGCAGTTTCTGTAGTGTAGTAGTTATCACATTCGCATCACACGTGAAAGGTTCCCGGTTTGAAACCGGGCGGAAACAGTGCTCTTTGACACGTTCAGTAAGAACTGTATTTATAACACAGAATAATAATATTTTGGAAATTCAAATACATGCAGTGAATATCAGTAAACTTTGGATTAGTCCTTGCAAAAAACACATGCAGCAGTTTCTGTAGTGTAGTGGTTATCACATTCGCTTTACACGCGAAAGGACCTTGGTTCGAAACCGGGTTGAAACTTCGCTCTTCGACACATGCAGTAAGAACTGTATTTTTAACAGAGAATAGTTGCTTTCATAAATGCCGTAATTTGGAAATTCAAATACATGCAGTTAATATCAGTAAAATTTGGTTTAGTACTTGCAAAAGTCACATGCATTAGTTTCTGTAGTGTAGTGGTTATCACGTTCGCTTCACACGCGAAAAGTCCCCGATTCGAAACCGGTTGGAGACTGTGCTCTTCGACACATCCAGTAAGAACTTTATTTTTAACAGAGAATACTTGCTTTCATTACTGCCTTTTTTTGGAAATTCAAATACATGCAGTGAATATCAGTAAAATTTGGTTTAGTCCTTGCAAAAATCACATGCAGCAGTTTCTGTATTGTGTGGCTATCAGGTTCGCTTAACACGCAAAAGGTCCCCGGTTCGAAACCGGGTGGAAACAGTGGTCTTTGACATATTCAGTAAGAACTGTATTTATAACAGAGAATAATAATATTTTGGAAATTCAAATACATGCAGTGAATATCAGTAAAATTTGGTTTAGTCCTTGCAAAAATCACAGGCAGCAGTTTCTGTAGTGTAGTGGCTATCACGTTCGCTTAACACGCGAAAGGTCCCCGGTTCAAAACCGGGTGGAAACATTGCTCTTTGACACATTCAGAAAGAACTGTATTTATAACAGAGAATAATAATATTTTGGAAATTCAAATACATGCAGTGAATATCAGTAAACTTTGGATTAGTCCTTGCAAAAAACACATGCAGCAGTTTCTGTAGTGTAGTGGTTATCAAATTCGCTTTACACACGAAAGGTCATCGGTTCGAAACCGGGCGGAAACAGTGCTCTTCGACACATCCAGTAAGATCTGTATTTTTAACAGAGAATAGTTGCTTTCATAAATGCCTTTTTTTGGATATTCAAATACATGCAGTGAATATCAGTAAAATTTGGCTTAGTCCTTGCAAAAATCACGTGCAGTAGTTTCTGTAGTGTAGTGGTTATCACGTACGCTTCACACGCGAAAAGTCCCAGGTTCGAAACCGGGTGGAGACAGTGCTCTTCGATACATCCAGTAAGAACTGTATTTATAACAGAGAATAGTTGCTTTCATAAATGCCTTATTGTGCAGTGAATATCAGTAAAATTTGGTTTAGTCCTTGCAAAAATCACGTGCAGTAGTTTCTGTAGTGTAGTGGTTATCACGTTCTCATCACACCCGAAAGGTCCCCGGTTTGAAACCGGGTGGAAACAGTGCTCTTTGACACATTCAGTAAGAACTGTATTTATAACAGAGAATACCTGCTTTCATAAATGCCGTAATTTGGAAATTCAAATACATGCAGTGAATATCAGTAAAATTTGGTTTAGTCCTTGCAAAAATCACATGCAGCAGTTTCTGTAGTGTAGTTGCTATCGCGTTCGCTTCACACGTGAAAGGTCCCCGGTTCGAAAACGGGTGGAAACAATGCTGTTTGACACATTCAGTAAGAACTGTATTTATAACAGAGAATAATAATATTGTGGAAATTCAAATACATGCAGTGAATATCAGTAAAATTTGGTTTAGTCCTTGCAAAAATCACATGCAGAAGTTTCTGTAGTGTAGTGGCTATCACGTTCGATTAATACGCGGAAGGTCACCGTTTCGAAACCGGGCAGAAACAGTGCTCTTTGACACATTCAGTGAGAACTGTATTTATTACAGAGAATAGTAATATTTTGGAAATTCAAATACATGCAGTGAATATCAGTAAAATTTGGTTTAGTCCTTGCAAAAATCACATGCAGCGGTTTCTGTAGTGTAGTGATTATCAAGTTCTCATCACACGCGAAAAGTCCCCGATTCGAAACCGGTTGGAGACTGTGCTCTTCGAAACATCCAGTAAGAACTTTATTTTTAACAGAGAATAGTTGCTTTCATAAATGCCTTTTTTTGGAAATTCAATTCCATGCAGTGAATATCAGTAAAATTTGGTTTAGTCCTTGCAAAAATCACATGCAGCAGTTTCTGTATTGTGTGGCTATCAGGTTCGCTTAACACTCGAAAGGTCCCCGGTTCGAAACCGGGTGGAAACAGTGGTCTTTGACACATTCAGTAAGAACTGTATTTATAACAGATAATAATAATATTTTGGAGATTCAAATACATGCAGTGAGTATCAGTAAAATTTGGTTTAGTCCTTGCAAAAATGACATGCAGTAGTTTCGGTAGTGTAGCGGTTATCACGTTCTCATCACACACGAAAGGTCCCCGGTTTGAAACCGGGTGGAAACAGTGCTCTTTGACACATTCAGTAAGAACTGTATTTATAACAGAGAATAATAATATTTTGGAATTTCAAATACACGCAGTGAATATCAGTAAAATTTGGTTTAGTCCTTGCAAAAATCACATGCAGTGGTTTCTGTAGTGAAGTGGTTATCAAGTTCTCATCACACGTGAAAGGTCCCCGGTTCGAAACCGGGCGGAAACAGTGCTCTTTGACACATTCAGTAAGAACTGTATTTATAACAGAGAATAATAATATTTTGGAAATTCAAATACATGCAGTTAATATCAGTAAAATTTGGTTTAGTCCTTGCAAAAATCAAAGGCAGCAGTTTCTGTAGTGTAGTGGCTATCACGTTCGATTAACACGCGAAAGGTCCCCGGTTCGAAACCGGGCGGAAACAGTGCTCTTTGACACATTCAGTAAGAACTGTATTTATAACAGAGAATAATAATATTTTGGAAATTCAAATACATGTAGTGAATATCAGTAAACTTTGGATTAGTCCTTGCAAAAAACACATGCAGGAGTTTCTGTAGTGTAGTGGTTATCACATTCGCTTTACAAGCGAAAGGTCCTCGGTTCGAATCCGGGCGGAAACAGTGCTCTTCGACACATCCAGTAAAAACTGTAATTTTAACAGAGAATAGTTGCTTTCATAAATGCCTTTTTTTGGAAATTCAAATACATGCAGTGAATATCAGTAAAAGTTGGTTTAGTCCTTGCAAAAAATCACATGCAGTTGTTTCTGTAGTGTAGTGGTTATCACGTTCTCATCACACGCGAAAGGTCCCCGGTTTGAAACCGGGTGGAAACAGTGCTCTTTGACACATTCAGTAAGAACTGTATTTTTAACAGAGAATAGTTGCTTTCATAAATGCCGTAATTTGGAAATTCAAATACATGCAGTTAATATCAGTAAAATTTGGTTTAGTACTTGCAAAAGTCACATGCATTAGTTTCTGTAGTGTAGTGGTTATCACGTTCGCTTCACACGCGAAAAGTCCCCGATTCGAAACCGGTTGGAGACTGTGCTCTTCGACACATCCAGTAAGAACTTTATTTTTAACAGAGAATACTTGCTTTCATTACTGCCTTTTTTTGGAAATTCAAATACATGCAGTGAATATCAGTAAAATTTGGTTTAGTCCTTGCAAAAATCACATGCAGCAGTTTCTGTATTGTGTGGCTATCAGGTTCGCTTAACACGCAAAAGGTCCCCGGTTCGAAACCGGGTGGAAACAGTGGTCTTTGACATATTCAGTAAGAACTGTATTTATAACAGAGAATAATAATATTTTGGAAATTCAAATACATGCAGTGAATATCAGTAAAATTTGGTTTAGTCCTTGCAAAAATCACAGGCAGCAGTTTCTGTAGTGTAGTGGCTATCACGTTCGCTTAACACGCGAAAGGTCCCCGGTTCAAAACCGGTTGGAAACATTGCTCTTTGACACATTCAGAAAGAACTGTATTTATAACAGAGAATAATAATATTTTGGAAATTCAAATACATGCAGTGAATATCAGTAAACTTTGGATTAGTCCTTGCAAAAAACACATGCAGCAGTTTCTGTAGTGTAGTGGTTATCAAATTCGCTTTACACACGAAAGGTCATCGGTTCGAAACCGGGCGGAAACAGTGCTCTTCGACACATCCAGTAAGATCTGTATTTTTAACAGAGAATAGTTGCTTTCATAAATGCCTTTTTTTGGAAATTCAAATACATGCAGTGAATATCAGTAAAATTTGGTTTAGTCCTTGCAAAAATCACATGCAGCGGTTTCTGTAGTGTAGTGATTATCAAGTTCTCATCACACGCGAAAAGTCCCCGATTCGAAACCGGTTGGAGACTGTGCTCTTCGAAACATCCAGTAAGAACTTTATTTTTAACAGAGAATAGTTGCTTTCATAAATGCCTTATTGTGCAGTGAATATCAGTAAAATTTGGTTTAGTCCTTGCAAAAATCACGTGCAGTAGTTTCTGTAGTGTAGTGGTTATCACGTTCTCATCACACCCGAAAGGTCCCCGGTTTGAAACCGGGTGGAAACAGTGCTCTTTGACACATTCAGTAAGAACTGTATTTATAACAGAGAATACCTGCTTTCATAAATGCCGTAATTTGGAAATTCAAATACATGCAGTGAATATCAGTAAAATTTGGTTTAGTCCTTGCAAAAATCACATGCAGCAGTTTCTGTAGTGTAGTTGCTATCGCGTTCGCTTCACACGTGAAAGGTCCCCGGTTCGAAAACGGGTGGAAACAATGCTGTTTGACACATTCAGTAAGAACTGTATTTATAACAGAGAATAATAATATTGTGGAAATTCAAATACATGCAGTGAATATCAGTAAAATTTGGTTTAGTCCTTGCAAAAATCACATGCAGAAGTTTCTGTAGTGTAGTGGCTATCACGTTCGATTAATACGCGGAAGGTCACCGTTTCGAAACCGGGCAGAAACAGTGCTCTTTGACACATTCAGTGAGAACTGTATTTATTACAGAGAATAGTAATATTTTGGAAATTCAAATACATGCAGTGAATATCAGTAAAATTTGGTTTAGTCCTTGCAAAAATCACATGCAGCGGTTTCTGTAGTGTAGTGATTATCAAGTTCTCATCACACGCGAAAAGTCCCCGATTCGAAACCGGTTGGAGACTGTGCTCTTCGAAACATCCAGTAAGAACTTTATTTTTAACAGAGAATAGTTGCTTTCATAAATGCCTTTTTTTGGAAATTCAATTCCATGCATTGAATATCAGTAAAATTTGGTTTAGTCCTTGCAAAAATCACATGCAGCAGTTTCTGTATTGTGTGGCTATCAGGTTCGCTTAACACTCGAAAGGTCCCCGGTTCGAAACCGGGTGGAAACAGTGGTCTTTGACACATTCAGTAAGAACTGTATTTATAACAGATAATAATAATATTTTGGAGATTCAAATACATGCAGTGAGTATCAGTAAAATTTGGTTTAGTCCTTGCAAAAATGACATGCAGTAGTTTCTGTAGTGTAGTGGTTATCACGTTCTCATCACACACGAAAGGTCCCCGGTTTGAAACCGGGTGGAAACAGTGCTCTTTGACACATTCAGTAAGAACTGTATTTATAACAGAGAATAATAATATTTTGGAAATTCAAATACATGCAGTTAATATCAGTAAAATTTGGTTTAGTCCTTGCAAAAATCAAAGGCAGCAGTTTCTGTAGTGTAGTGGCTATCACGTTCGATTAACACGCGAAAGGTCCCCGGTTCGAAACCGGGCGGAAACAGTGCTCTTTGACACATTCAGTAAGAACTGTATTTATAACAGAGAATAATAATATTTTGGAAATTCAAATACATGTAGTGAATATCAGTAAACTTTGGATTAGTCCTTGCAAAAAACACATGCAGGAGTTTCTGTAGTGTAGTGGTTATCACATTCGCTTTACACGCGAAAGGTCCTCGGTTCGAATCCGGGCGGAAACAGTGCTCTTCGACACATCCAGTAAAAACTGTAATTTTAACAGAGAATAGTTGCTTTCATAAATGCCTTTTTTTGGAAATTCAAATACATGCAGTGAATATCAGTAAAAGTTGGTTTAGTCCTTGCAAAAAATCACATGCAGTTGTTTCTGTAGTGTAGTGGTTATCACGTTCTCATCACACGCGAAAGGTCCCCGGTTTGAAACCGGGTGGAAACAGTGCTCTTTGACACATTCAGTAAGAACTGTATTCATAACAGAGAATACTTACTTTCATGAATGCCGTAATTTGGAATTTCAAATACATGCAGTGAATATCAGTAAAATTTGGTTTAGTCCTTGCAAAAATAACATGCAGTGGTTTCTGTAGTGTAGTGGGTATCACGTTCGCTTAACACGCGAAAGGTCCCCGGTTCGAAACCGGGTGCAAACAGTGGTCTTTGACACATTCAGTAAGAACTGTATTTATAACAGAGAATAATAATATTTTGGAAATTCAAATACATGTAGTGAATATCAGTAAAATTTGGTTTAGTTCTTGCAAAAATCACATGCAGCGGTTTCTGTAGTGTAGTGGTTATCACGTTCTCATCACAGGCGAAAGGTCCCCGGTTTGAAACCGGGTGGAAACAGTGCTCTTTGACACATTCAGTAAGAACTGTATTTATAACAGAGAATAATAATATTTTGGAAATTCAAATACATGCAGTTAATATCAGTAAAATTTGGTTTAGTCCTTGCAAAAATTACAGGCAGCTGTTTCTGTAGTGTAGTGGCTATCACGTTGACTTAACACGCGTAAGGTCCCCGGTTCGAAACCGGGCGGAAACAGTGCTCTTTGACACATTCAGTAAGAACTGTATTTATAACAGAGAATAATAATATTTTGGAAATTCAAATACATGTAGTGAATATCAGTAAACTTTGGATTAGTCCTTGCAAAAAACACATGCAGCAGTTTCTGTAGTGTAGTGGTTATCACATTCGCTTTACAAGCGAAAGGTCCTCGGTTCGAAACCGCGCGGAAACAGTGCATTTCTACACATCCAGTAAGAACTGTATTTTTAACAGAGAATAGTTGCTTTCATAAATGCCTTTTTTTGGAAATTCAAATACATGCAGTGAATATCAGTAAAATTTGGTTTAGTCCTTGCAAAAATTCACATGCAGTTGTTTCTGTAGTGTACTGGTTATCACGTTCTCATCACACGCGAAAGGTCCCCGGTTGGAAACCGGGTGCAAACAGTGGTCTTTGACACATTCAGTAAGAACTGTATTTATAACAGAGAATAATAATATTTTGGAAATTCAAATACATGTAGTGAATATCAGTAAAATTTGGTTTAGTCCTTGCAAAAATCACATGCAGCGGTTTCTGTAGTGTAGTGGTTATCACGTTCTCATCACACGTGAAAGGTCCCCGGTTTGAAACAGGGTGGAAACAGTGCTCTTTGACACATTCAGTAAGAACTGTATTTATAACAGAGAATACTTGCTTTCATAAATGCCGTAATTTGGAAATTCAAATACGTGCAGTGAATATCAGTAAAATTTGGTTTAGTCCTTGCAAAAATCACATGCACCAGTTTCTGTAGTGTAGTGGTCATCACGTTCGCTTTAAACTTGAAACGTCCCCGGTTTGAAAACGGGCGGAAACAGTGGTCTTTGACACATTCAGTAAGAACTGTATTTATAACAGAGAATAATAATATTTTGGAAATTCAAATACATGCAGTGAATATCAGTAAAATTTGGTTTAGTCCTTGCAAAAATCACAGGCAGCATTTTCTGTAGTGTAGTGGCTATCACGTTCGCTTAACACGCGAAAAGTCCCCGGTTCGAAACCGGGTGGAAAAATTGCTCTTTGACACATTGAGTAAGAACTGTATTTAAAACAGAGAATAATAATATTTTGGAAATTCAAATACATGTAGTGAATATCAGTAAACTTTGGATTAGTCCTTGCAAAAAACACATGCAGCAGTTTCTGTAGTGTAGTGGTTATCACATTCGCTTTACACGCGAAAGGTCCTCGGTTCGAAACCGGGCGGAAACAGTGCTCTTCGACACATCCAGTAAGAACTGTATTTTTAACAGAGAATAGTTGCTTTCATAAATGCCTTTTTTTGGAAATTCAAATACATGCAGTGAATATCAGTAAAATTTGGTTTAGTCCTTGCAAAAAATCACATGCAGTTGTTTCTGTAGTGTAGTGGTTATCACGTTCTCATCACACGCGAAAGGTCCCCGGTTCGAAACCGGGTGCAAACAGTGGTCTTTGACACATTCAGTAAGAACTGTATTTATAACAGAGAATAATAATATTTTGCAAATTCAAATACATGTAGTGAATATCAGTAAAATTTGGTTTAGTCCTTGCAAAAATCACATGCAGCGGTTTCTGTAGTGTAGTGGTTATCACGTTCTCATCACAGGCGAAAGGTCCCCGGTTTGAAACCGGGTGGAAACAGTGCTCTTTGACACATTCAGTAAGAACTGTATTTATAACAGAGCATGCTTGCTTTCATAAATGCTGTAATTTGGAAATTCAAATACATGCAGTGAATATCAGTAAAATTTGGTTTAGTCCTTGTAAAAATCACATGCAGCAGTTTCTGTATTGTTTGGCTATCAGATTCGCTTAACACACGAAAGGTCCCAGGTTCGAAACCGGGCGGAAACAGTGCTCTTTGACACATTCAGTAAGAACTGTATTTATAACAGAGAATAATAATATTTTGGAAATCTAAATACATGCAGTGAATATCAGTAAAATTTGGTTGAGTCCTTGCAAAAATCACATGCAGCCGTTTCTGTAGTGTAGTGGTTATCACGTTCTCATCACACGCGAAAGGTCCCCGGTCTGAAGCCGGGTGGAAACAGTGCTCTTTGACACATTCAGTAAGAACTGTATTCATAACAGAGAATACTTGCTTTCATAAATGCCGTAATTTGGAAATTCAAATACATGCAGTGAATATCATTTAAATTTGGTTTAGTCCTTGCAAAAATCACAGGCAGCAGTTTCTGTAGTGTAGTGGCTATCACGTTCGCTTAACACGCGAAAGATCACCGGTTCGAAACCGGGCGGAAACAGTGCTCTTTGACACATTCAGTAAGAACTGTATTTATAACAGAGAATAATAATATTTTGGAATTTCAAATACATGCAGTGAATATCAGTAAAATTTGGTTTAGTCCTTGCAAAAATCACATGCAGTAGTTTCTGTATTGTGTGTCTATCAGGTTCGCTTAACACGCGAAAGGTCCGAGGTTCGAAATCGGGCGGAAACAGTGCATTTGACACATTCAGTAAGAACGGTATTTATAACAGTGAATAGTAATATTTTGGAAATTCAAATACATGCAGTGAATATCAGTAAAATTTGGTTTAGTCCTTGCAAAAATCACATGCAGCAGTTTCTGTAGTGTAGTGGTCATCACGTTTGCTTTACATGCGAAAGGTTCCCGGTTCGAAACCAGGTGGAAACAGTGCTCTTTGACAAATTCAGTAAGAACTGTATTTACAACAGATTATAATAATATTTTTGAAATTCAAATACGTGCAGTGAATATCAGTGAAATTTGGTTTAGTCCTTGCAAAAATCACATTCAGCGGATTCTGTAGTGTAGTGGTTATCACGTTCTCATCACACGCGATAGGTCCCCGGTTTGAAACCGGGTGGAAACAGTGCTCTTTGACACATTCAGTAAGAACTGTATTCATAACAGAGAATACTTGCTTTCATGAATGCCGTAATTTGGAAATTCAAATTCATGCAGTGAATATCAGTAAAATTTGGTTTAGTCCTTGCAAAAATCACATGCAGTGGTTTCTGTAGTGTAGTGGTTATCACGTTCGCTTAACACGTGAAATGTCCCCGGTTTGAAACCGGGTGCAAACAGTGGTCTTTGACACATTCAGTAAGAACTGTATTTATAACAGAGAATAATAATATTTTGGAAATTCAAATACATGTAGTGAATATCAGTAAAATTTGGTTTAGTCCTTGCAAAAATCACATGCAGCGGTTGCTGTAGTGTAGTGGTTATCACCTTCTCATCACACGCGAAAGGTCCCCGGTTTGAAACCGGGTGGAGACAGTGCTCTTTGACACATCCAGTAAGAACTGTATCTATGACAGAGAATAGTTGCTTTCAGAAATGACTTATTGTGCGGTGAATATCAGTAAAATGTGGTTTAGTCCTTGCGGAAAACACAGGTAGTAGTGTAGTAGTTATCACATTCGCATCACACGTGAAAGGTCCCCGGTTCGAAACCGGGTGGAAACAGTGCTCTTTGACACATTCAGTAAGAACTGTATTTATAACAGAGAATAAAAATATTTTGGAAATTCAAATACATGCAGTTAATATCAGTAAAATTTGGTTTAGTCCTTGCAAAAATCACAGGCAGCATATTCTGTAGTGTAGTGGCTATCACGTTCGCTTAACACGCGAAGGTCCCCGGTTCGTAACCGGGTGGAAAAATTGCTCTTTTACACATTCAGTAAGAACTGTATTTATAACAGAGAATAATACTTTTTTGGAAATTCAAATACATGTAGTGAATATCAGTAAACTTTGGATTAGTCCTTGCAAAAAAAACATGCAGCAGTTTCTGTAGTGTAGTGGTTATCACATTCGCTTTACACGCGAAAGGTCCTTGGTTCGAAACCGGGCGGAAGCAGTGCTTTTCGACACATCCAGTAAGAACTGTATTTTTAACAGATTATAGTTGCTTTCATAAATGCCTTTTTTTGGAAATTCAAATACATGCAGTGAATATCAGTAAAATTTGGTTTAGTCCTTGCAAAAAATCACATGCAGTTGTTTCTGTAGTGTAGTGGTTATCACGTTCTCATCACACGCGAAAGGTCCCCGGTTTGAAACCGGGTGGAAACAGTGCTCTTTGACACATTCAGTAAGAACTGTATTCATAACAGAGAATACTTGCTTTCATGAATGCCGTAATTTGGAAATTCAAATACATGCAGTGAATATCAGTAAAATTTGGTTTAGTCCTTGCAAAAACCACATGCAGTGGTTTCTGTAGTGTAGTGGGTATCACGTTTGCTTAACACGCGAAAGGTCCCCGTTTCGAAACCGGGCGGAAAAAGTGCTCTTTGACATATTCAGTAAGAACTGTATTTATAACAGAGAATAATAATATTTTGGAAATTCAAATACATGCAGTGAATATCAGTAAAATTTGGTTTAGTCCTTGCAAAAATCACATGCACCAGTTTCTTTAGTGTAGTGGTCATCACGTTCGCTTTAAACTTGAAAGGTCCCCGGTTCGAAAACGGGCGGAAACAGTGGTCTTTGACACATTCAGTAAGAACTGTATTTATAACAGAGAATAATAATATTTTGGAAATTCAAATACATGTAGTGAATATCAGTAAACTTTGGATTAGTCCTTGCAAAAAACACATGCAGGAGTTTCTGTAGTGTAGTGGTTATCACATTCGCTTTACACGCGAGAGGTCCTCGGTTCGAAACCGGGCGGAAACAGTGCTCTTCGACACATCCAGTAAGAACTGTATTTATAACAGAGAATAGTTGCTTTCATAAATGCCTTTTTTTGGAAATTCAAATACATGCAGTGAATATCAGTAAAATTTGGTTTAGTCCTTGCAAAAAATCACATGCAGTTGTTTCTGTAGTGTAGTGGTTATCACGTTCTCATCACACGCGAAAGGTCTCCGGTTTGAAACCGGGTGGAAACAGTGCTCTTTGACACATTCAGTAAGAACTGTATTCATAACAGAGAATACTTACTTTCATGAATGCCGTAATTTGGAATTTCAAATACATGCAGTGAATATCAGTAAAATTTGGTTTAGTCCTTGCAAAAATCACATGCATTGGTTTCTGTAGTGTAGTGGGTATCACGTTCGCTTAACACGCGAAAGGTCCCCGGTTCGAAACCGGGTGCAAACAGTGGTCTTTGACACATTCAGTAAGAACTGTATTTATAACAGAGAATAATAATATTTTGGAAATTCAAATACATGTAGTGAATATCAGTAAAATTTGGTTTAGTCCTTGCAAAATCACATGCAGCGGTTTCTGTAGTGTAGTGGTTATCACGTTCTCATCACAGGCGAAAGGTCCCCGGTTTGAAACCGGGTGGAAACAGTGCTCTTTGACACATTCATTAAGAACTGTATTTATAACAGAGAATAATAATATTTTGGAAATTCAAATACATGTAATGAATATCAGTAAACTTTGGATTAGTCCTTGCAAAAATCACAGGCAGCAGTTTCTGTAGTGTAGTGGTTATCACATTCGCTTTACACGCGAAAGGTCCTTGGTTCGAAACCGGGCGGAAGCACTGCTTTTCGACACATCCAGTAAGAACTGTATTTTTAACAGAGTATAGTTGCTTTCATAAATGCCTTTTTTTGGAAATTCAAATACATGCAGTGAATATCAGTAAAATTTGGTTTAGTCCTTGCAAAAAATCACATGCAGTTGTTTCTGTAGTGTAGTGGTTATCACGTTCTCATCACACGCGAAAGGTCCCCGGTTTGAAACCGGGTGGAAACAGTGCTCTTTGACACATTCAGTAAGAACTGTATTCATAACAGAGAATACTTGCTTTCATGAATGCCGTAATTTGGAAATTCAAATACATGCAGTGAATATCAGTAAAATTTGGTTTAGTCCTTGCAAAAACCACATGCAGTGGTTTCTGTAGTGTAGTGGGTATCACGTTTGCTTAACACGCGAAAGGTCCCCGTTTCGAAACCGGGCGGAAAAAGTGCTCTTTGACATATTCAGTAAGAACTGTATTTATAACAGAGAATAATAATATTTTGGAAATTCAAATACATGCAGTGAATATCAGTAAAATTTGGTTTAGTCCTTGCAAAAATCACATGCACCAGTTTCTGTAGTGTAGTGGTCATCACGTTCGCTTTAAACTTGAAAGGTCCCCGGTTCGAAAACGGGCGGAAACAGTGGTCTTTGACACATTCAGTAAGAACTGTATTTATAACAGAGAATAATAATATTTTGGAAATTCAAATACATGTAGTGAATATCAGTAAACTTTGGATTAGTCCTTGCAAAAACCACATGCAGTGGTTTCTGTAGTGTAGTGGGTATCACGTTCGCTTAACACGCGAAAGGTCCCCGGTTCGAAACCGGGTGCAAACAGTGGTCTTTGACACATTCAGTAAGAACTGTATTTATAACAGAGAATAATAATATTTTGGAAATTCAAATACATGTAGTGAATATCAGTAAAATTTGGTTTAGTCCTTGCAAAATCACATGCAGCGGTTTCTGTAGTGTAGTGGTTATCACGTTCTCATCACAGGCGAAAGGTCCCCGGTTTGAAACCGGGTGGAAACAGTGCTCTTTGACACATTCAGTAAGAACTGTATTTATAACAGAGAATAATAATATTTTGGAAATTCAAATACATGCAGTTAATATCAGTAAAATTTGGTTTAGTCCTTGCAAAAATCACATGCAGCGGTTTCTGTAGTGTAGTGGTTATCACGTTCTCATCACACGCGAAAGGTCCCCGGTTTGAAACCGGGTGGAAACAGTGCTCTTTGACACATTCAGTAAGAACTGTATTTATAACAGAGAATAATAATATTTTGGAAATTCAAATACATGCAGTGAATATCAGTAAAATTTGGTTTAGTCCTTGCAAAAATCACAGAGAGCATATTCTGTAGTGTAGTGGCTATCACGTTCGCTTAACACGCGAAAGGTCGCCGGTTCGAAACCGGGTGGAAAAATTGCTCTTTGACACATTCAGTAAGAACTGTATTTATAACAGAGAATAATAATATTTTGGAAATTCAAATACATGCAGTGAATATCAGTAAAATTTGGTTTAGTCCTTGCAAAAAATCACATGCAGTTGTTTCTGTAGTGTAGTGGTTATCACGTTCTCATCACACGCGAAAGGTCCCCGGTTTGAAACCGGGTGGAAACAGTACTCTTTGACACATTCAGTAAGAACTGTATTCATAACAGAGAATACTTGCTTTCATGAATGCCGTAATTTGGAAATTCAAATACATGCAGTGAATATCAGTAAAATTTGGTTTAGTCCTTGTAAAAATCACATGCAGCAGTTTCTGTATTGTGTGGCTATCAGATTCGCTTAACACACGAAAGGTCCCAGGTTCGAAACCGGGCGGAAACAGTGCTCTTTGACACATTCAGTAAGAACTGTATTTATAACAGAGAATAATAATATTTTGGAAATCTAAATACATGCAGTGAATATCAGTAAAATTTGGTTTAGTCCTTGCAAAAATCACATGCAGCAGTTTCTGTAGTGTAGTGGATATCACGTTCGCTTAACACGCGGAAGGTCACCGTTTCGAAACCGGGCAGAAACAGTGGTCTTTGACACATTCAGTAAGAACTGTATTTATAACAGAGAATAATAATATTTTGGAAATTCAAATACATACAGTGAATATAAGTAAAATTTGGTTTAGTCCTTGCAAAAATCACATGCAGCGGTTTCTGTAGTGTAGTGGTTATCACGTTCTCATCACACGCGAAAGGTCCCCGGTTTGAAACCGGGTCTAAACAGTGCTCTTTGACACATTCAGTAAGAACTGTATTTATAACAGAGAATAATAATATTTTGGAAATTCAAATACATGCAGTGAATATCAGTAAAATTTGGTTTAGTCCTTGCAAAAATCACAGGCAGCATATTCTGTAGTGTACTGGCTATCACGTTCGCTTAACACGCGAAAGGTCCCCGGTTCGAAACCGGGTGGAAGAATTGCTCTTTGACACATTGAGTAAGAACTGTATTTATAACAGAGAATAATAATATTTTGGAAATTCAAATACATGTAGTGAATATCAGTAAACATTGGATTAGTCCTTGCAAAAAACACATGCAGCAGTTTCTGTAGTGTAGTGGTTATCACATTCGCTTTACACGCGAAAGGTCCTCGGTTCGAAACCGGGCGGAAACAGTGCTCTTCGACACATCCAGTAACAACTGTATTTTAAACAGAGAATAGTTGCTTTCATAAATGCCTTTTTTTGGAAATTCAAATACATGCAGTGAATATCAGTAAAATTTGGTTTAGTCCTTGCAAAAAATCACATGCAGTTGTTTCTGTAGTGTAGTGGTTATCACGTTCTCATCACACTCGAAAGGTCCCCGGTTCGAAAAAGGTTGCAAACAGTGGTCTTTGACACACTCAGTAAGAACTGTATTTATAACAGAGAATAATAATATTTTGGAAATTCAAATACATGTAGTGAATATCAGTAAAATTTGGTTTAGTCCTTGCAAAAATCACAGGCAGCGGTTTCTGTAGTGTAGTGGTTATCACGTTCTAATCACACGCGAAAGGTCCCCGGTTTGAAACCGGGTCGGAAACAGTGCTCTTTGACACATTCAGTAAGAACTGTATTTATAACAGAGAATACTTGCTTTCATAAATGCCGTAATTTGGAAATTCAAATACATGCAGTGAATATCAGTAAAATTTGGTTTAGTCCTTGCAAAAATCACATGCAGCAGTTTCTGTATTGTGGTGGTTATCACGTTCTCATCACACTCGAAAGGTCCCCGTTTCGAAACCGGCCGGAAACAGTGCTCTTTGACATATTCAGTAAGAACTGTTTTTATAACAGAGAATACTTGCTTTCATAAATACCGTAATTTGGAAATTCAAATACATGCAGTGAATATCAGTAAAATTTGTTTTAGTCCTTGCAAAAATCACATGCAGCGGTTTCTGTAGTGTAGTGGTTATCACGTTCTCATCACACGCGAAAGGTCCCCGGTTTGAAACCGAGTGGAAACAGTGCTCTTTGACACATTCAGTAAGAACTGTATTTATAACAGAGAATAATAATATTTTGGAAATTCAAATACATGCAGTGAATATAAGTAAAATTTGGTTTAGTCCTTGCAAAAATCACATGCAGCGGTTTCTGTAGTGTCGTGGTTATCACGTTCTCATCACACGCGAAAGGTCCCCGGTTTGAAACCGGGTCTAAACAGTGCTCTTTGACACATTCAGTAAGAACTGTATTTATAACAGAGAATACTTGCTTTCATAAATGACGTAATTTGGAAATTCAAATACATGCAGTTAATATCAGTAAAATTTGGTTAAGTCCTTGCAAAAATCACATGCAGCAGTTTCTGTAGTGTATTGGCTATCACGTTCGCTTAACACTCGAAAGGTCCCCGGTTCGAAACCGGGTGCAAACAGTGGTCTTTGACACATTCAGTAAGAACTGTATTTATAACAGAGAATAATAATATTTTGGAAATTCAAATACATGTAGTGAATATCAGTAAAATTTGGTTTAGTCCTTGCAAAAATCACATGCAGCGGTTTCTGTAGTGTAGTGGTTATCACGTTCTCATCACAGGCGAAAGGTCCCCGGTTTGAAACCGGGTGGAAACAGTGCTCTTTGACACATTCAGTAAGAACTGTATTTATAACAGAGAATAATAATATTTTGGAAATTCAAATACATGCAGTTAATGTCAGTAAAATTTGGTTTAGTCCTTGCAAACATCACAGGCAGCGGTTTCTGTAGTGTAGTGGTTATCACGTTCTCATCACACGCGAAAGGTCCCCGGTTTGAAACCGGGTGGAAACAGTGCTCTTTGACACATTCAGTAAGAACTGTATTTATAACAGAGAATACTTGCTTTCATAAATGCCGTAATTTGGAAATTCAAATACATGCAGTGAATATCAGTAAAATTTGGTTTAGTCCTTGCAAAAATCACATGCAGCAGTTTCTGTAGTGTGTGGCTATCAGATTCGCTTAACACGCGAAAGGTCCCAGGTTTGAAACCGGGCGGAAACAGTGCTCTTTGACACATTCAGTAAGAACTGTATTTATAACAGAGAATAATAATATTTTGGAAATCTAAATACATGCAGTGAATATCAGTAAAATTTGGTTTAGTCCTTGCAAAAATCACATGCAGCGTTTTCTGTATTGTAGTGGTTATCACGTTCTCATCACACTCGAAAGGTCCCCGTTTCGAAACCGGCCGGAAACAGTGCTCTTTGACATATTCAGTAAGAACTGTTTTTATAACAGAGAATACTTGCTTTCATAAATACCGTAATTTGGAAATTCAAATACATGCAGTGAATATCAGTAAAATTTGGTTTAGTCCTTGCAAAAATCACATGCAGCGGTTTCTGTAGTGTAGTGGTTATCACGTTCTCATCACACGCGAAAGGTCCCCGGTTTGAAACCGAGTGGAAACAGTGCTCTTTGACACATTCAGTAAGAACTGTATTTATAACAGAGAATAGTTGCTTTCATAAATGCCGTAATTTGGAAATTCAAATAGATGCAGTGAATATCAGTAAAATTTGGGTTAGTCCTTGCAAAAATCACATGCAGCAGTTTCTGTAGTGTAGTGGCTATCACGTTTGCTTGACACGCGAAAGGTCCCCGGTTCGAAACCGGGTTTAAACAGTGGTCTTTGACACGTTCAGTAAGAACTGTATTTATAACAGAGAATAATAATATTTTGGAAATTCAAATACATGCAGTGAATATCAGTAAAATTTGGTTTAGTCCTTGCAAAAATCACATGCAGCGGTTTCTGTAGTGTCGTGGTTATCACGTTCGCATCACACGCGAAAGGTCCCCGTTTCGAAACCGGGTGGAAACAGTGCTCTTTGACATATTCAGTAAGAACTGTATTTATAACAGAGAATTTTGATATTTTGGAAATTCAAATACATGCAGTGAATATCAGTAAAATTTGGTTAAGTCCTTGCAAAAATCACAGGCAGCGATTTCTGTAGTGTAGTGGTTATCACATTCTCATCACATGCGAAAGGTCCCCGGTTTGAAACCGGGTGGAAACAGTGCTCTTTGACACATTCAGTAAGAACTGTATTTATAACAGAGAATACTTGCTTTCATAAATGCCGTAATTTGGAAATTCAAATACATGCAGTTAATATCAGTAAAATTTGTTTTAGTCCTTGCAAAAATCACATGCAGCAGTTTCTGTAGTGTAGTGGCTATCACGTTCGCTTAACACGCGAAAGGTCCCCGTTTCGAAACCGGGTGCAAACAGTGGTCTTTGACACATTCAGTAAGAACTGTATTTATAACAGAGAATAATAATATTTTGGAAATTCAAATACATGCAGTGAATATCAGTAAAATTTGGTTTAGTCCTTGCAAAAATCACATGCAGCGGTTTCTGTAGTGTAGTGGTTATCACGTTCTCATCACACGCGAAAGGTCCCCGGTTTGAAACCGGGTGGAAACAGTGCTCTTTGACACATTCAGTAAGAACTGTATTTATAACAGAGAATACTTGCTTTCATAAATGCCGTAATTTGGAAATTCAAATACATGCAGTTAATATCAGTAAAATTTGGTTTAGTCCTTGCAAAAATCACATGCAGCAGTTTCTGTAGTGTAGTGGCTATCAGGTTCGCTTAACACGCGAAAGGTCCCCGGTTCGAAACCGGGTTTAAACAGTGGTCTTTGACACATTCAGTAAAAACTGTATTTATAACAGAGAATAATAATATTTTGGAAATTCAAATACATGCAGTGAATATCAGTAAAATTTTGTTTTAGTCCTTGCAAAAATCACATGCAGCGGTTTCTGTAGTGTCGTGGTTATCACGTTCGCATCACACGCGAAAGGTCCCCGGTTCGAAACCGGGCGGAAACATTGCTCTTTGACACATTCAGTAAGAACTGTATTTATAACAGTGAATAATAATATTTTGGAAATTCAAATACATGCAGTGAATATCAGTAAACTTTGGATTAGTCCTTGCAAAAACACATGCAGCAGTTTCTGTAGTGTAGTGGTTATCACATTTGCTTTACACGCGAAAGGTCCCCGGTTTGAAACCGGGTGGAAACAATGCTCTTTGACACATACAGTAAGAACTGTATTTATAACAGAGAATAATAATATTGTGGAAATTCAAATACATGCAGTGAATATCAGTAAAATTTGTTTTAGTCCTTGCAAAAATCATATGCAGCAGTTTCTGTAGTGTAGTGTCTATCACGTTCGCTTCACACGCGAAAGGTCCCCGGTTCGAAACCGGGTGGAAACTGTGCTCTTTGACAAATTCAGTAAGAACTGTATTTATAACAGAGAATAATAATATTTTGGAAATTCAAATACATGCAGTGAATATCAGTAAAATTTGGTTTAGTCCTTGCAAAAATCACATGCAGCGGTTTCTGTAGTGTAGTGGTTATCACGTTCTCATCACACGCGAAAGGTCCCCGGTTTGAAACCGGGTGGAAACAGTGGTCTTTGACACATTCAGTAAGAACTGTATTTATAACAGAGAATACTTGCTTTCATAAATGCCGTAATTTGGAAATTCAAATACATGCAGTGAATATCAGTAAAATTTGGTTTAGTTCTTGCAAAAATTAAATGCAGCAGTTTCTGTAGTGTAGTGGCTATCACGTTCGCTTCACACGCGAAAGGTCCCCGGTTCGAAACCGGGTGGAAACAGTGCTCTTTGACAAATTCAGTAAGAACTGTATTTATAACAGAGAATAATAATATTTTGGAAATTCAAATACATGCAGTGAATATCAGTAAAATTTGGTTTAGTCCTTGCAAAAATCACAGGCAGCAGTTTCTGTAGTGTAGTGGCTATCACGTTCGCTTAACACGCTAAAGGTCCCCGGTTTGAAACAGGGGGGAAACATTGCTCTTTGACACATTCAGTTTGAACTGTATTTATAACAGTGAATAATAATATTTTGGAAATTCAAATACATGCAGTGAATATCAGTAAACTTTGGATTAGTCCTTGCAAAAAACACATGCAGCAGTTTCTGTAGTGTAGTGGCTATCACGTTCGCTTAACACGCTAAAGGTCCCCGGTTTGAAACAGGGGGGAAACATTGCTCTTTGACACATTCAGTTTGAACTTTATTTATAACAGTGAATAATAATATTTTGGAAATTCAAATACATGCAGTGAATATCAGTAAACTTTGGATTAGTCCTTGCAAAAAACACATGCAGCAGTTTCTGTATTGTAGTGGTTATCAAATTCGCTTTACACGCGAAAGGCCCTCGGTTCGAAACCGGGAGGAAACAGTGCTCTTTGACACATTCAGTAAGAACTGTATTTATAACAGATAAAAATAATATTTTGGAAATTCAAATACATGCAGTGAATATCAGTCAAATTTGGTTTAGTCCTTGCAAAAATCACATGCAGCGGTTTCTGTAGTGTCGTGGTTATCACGTTCTCATCACACGCGAAAGGTCCCCGGTTTGAAACCGGGTGGAAACAGTGCTCTTTGACACATTCAGTAAGAACTGTATTCATAACAGAGAATAGTTGCTTTCATAAATGCTGTATTTTGGAAATTCAAATACATGCAGTGAATATCAGTAAAATTTGGTTTAGTGCTTGCAAAAATCACATGCAGCAGTTTCTGTAGTGTAGTGGTTATCACGTTCGCTTCACACGCGAAAGGTCCTTGGTTCGAAACCGGGTGGAAACAGTGCTCTGACACATTCAGTATGAAATGTATTTATAACAGAGAATACTTGCTTTCATAAATGCCGTAATATGGAAATTCAAATACATGCAGTGAATATCAGTAAAATTTGGTTTAGTCCTTGCAAAAATCACATGCAGCAGTTTCTTTAGTGTAGTGGCTATCACGTTCGCTTAACACGCGAAAGGTCCCCGGTTCAAAACCGGGTGGAAACAGTGCTCTTTTACACATTCAGTAAGAACTGTGTTTATAACAGAGAATAATAATATTTCGGAAATTAAAATACATGCAGTGAATATCAGTAAAATTTGGTTTAGTCCTTGCAAAAATCAAATGCAGCAGTTTCTGTAGTGTAGTGGCTATCACGTTCGATTAACACGCGGAAGGTCCCCGGTTTGAAACCGAGTGGATACAGTGCTCTTTCACACATCCTGTAAGAACTGTATTTATAACAGAGAAGAGTTGCTTTCATAAATGCCTTCTTTTGCAGTGAATATCAGTAAAATGTGGTTTAGTCCTTGCAGAAATCACATGCAGCAGTTTCTGTAGTGTAGTAGTTATCACATTCGAATCACACGTGAAAGGTCCCCGGTTCGAAACCGGGCAGAAACAGTGCTCTTTGACACATTCAGTAAGAACTGTATTTATAACAGAGAATAGTTGCTTTCAAAAATGCTGTAATTTGGAAATTCAAATACATCCAGTGAATATCAGTAAAATTTGGTTTAGTCCTTGCAAAAACCACATGCAGCAGTTTCTGTAGTGTAGTAGTTATCACAATCGCATCACACGTGAAAGGTCCCCGGTTCGAAACCGGGCGGAAACAGTACTCTTTGACACGTTCAGTAAGAACTGTATTTATAACAGAGAATAATAATATTTCGGAAATTCAAATACATGCAGTGAATATCAGTAAAATTTGGTTTAGTCCTTGCAACAATCAAATGCAGCAGTTTTTGTAGTGTAGTGGTTATCACGTTCGCTTAACACGCGGAAGGTCCCCTTTTTGAAACCGGGCATAAACAGTGCTCTTTGACACATTCAGTAAGAACTGTATTCATAACAGAGAATAATAATATTTTGGAAATTAAAATACATCCAGTGAATATCAGTAAAATTTGATTTAGTCCTTGCAAAAATCACATGCAGCGGTTTCTGTAGTGTCGTGGTTATCACGTTCTCATCATACGCGAAAGGTCCCCGGTTTGAAACCGGGTGGAAACAGTGCTCTTTGACACATTCAGTAAGAACTGTATTTATAACAGAGAATAGTTGCTTTCATAAACGCCGTAATTTGGAAATTCAAATACATGCAGTGAATATCAGTAAAATTTGGTTTAGTCCTTGCAAAAAGCACATGCAGCAGTTTCTGTAGTGTAGTGGCTATCACATTCGCTTAAAATGCAAAAGGTCCCCGGTTCGAAACCGGGTGGAAACACTCCTCTTTGAAACATTCAGTCAGAACTATATTTATAACAGAGAATAGTTGCATTCATAAATGCCTTTTTTTGGAAATTCAAATACATGCAGTGAATATCAGTAAAATGTGGTTTAGTCCTTGCAGAAATCACATGCAGCAGTTTCTGTAGTGTAGTAGTTATCACATTCGAATCACACGTGAAAGGTCCCCCGTTCAAAACCGTGTGGAAACAGTCCTCTTTGACACAATCAGAAAGAACTGTATTTATAACAGAGAATAGTTGCATTCTTAAATGCCTTTTTTTGGAAATTTAAATACATGCAGTGAACATCAGTAAAATTTGGTTTAGTCCTTGCAAAAATCACATGCAGCAGTTTCTGTAGTGTAGTGGCTATCATGTTCGCTTAACACGCGAAAGGTCCCCGTTTCAAAACCGTGTGGAACCAGTGCTCTTTGAGACATTCAGTAAGAACTGTATTTATAACAGAGAATAATAATATTTTGGAAATTCAAATACATGCAGTGAATATCAGTAAAATTTGATTTAGTCCTTGCAAAAATCACATGCAGCGGTTTCTCTAGTGTAGTGGTTATCACGTTCTCATCACATGCGAAAGGTCCCCGGTTTGAAACCGGGTGGAAACAGTGCTCTTTGACACATTCAGTAAGAACTGTATTTATAACAGAGAATAGTTGCTTTCATAAATGCCGTAATTTGGAAATTCAAATACATGCAGTGAATATCATTAAAATTTGGTTTAGTACTTGCACAAATCACATGCAGCAGTTTCTGTAGTGTAGTGGCTATCACATTCGCTTAAAACGCGAAAGGTCCCCGGTTCGAAACCGGGTGGAAACAGTGCTCTTTGACACATTTAGTCAGAACTATATTTATAACAGAGAATAGTTGCATTCATGAATGCCTTTTTTTGGAAATTCAAATACATCCAGTGAATATCAGTAAAATGTGGTTTAGTCCTTGCAGAAATCACATGCAGCAGTTTCTGTAGTTAGTAGTTATTACATTCGAATCACACGTGAAAGGTCCCCGGTTTGAAAACGGGTGGAAACAGTGCTCTTTGACACATTCAGTAAGAACTGTATTTATAACAGAGAATAGTTGCTTTCATAAATGCCGTGATTTGGAAATTCAAATACATGCAGTGAAAATCAGTAAAATTTGGTTCAGTCTTTGCAAAAACCACATGCAGCAGTTTCTGTAGTGTAGTGTCTATCACGTTCGCTTAACACTCGATAGGTCCCCCGGTTCGAAAACGGGTGGTAACAGTGCTCTTTGACACATTCAGGAAGAACTGTATTTATAACAGAGAATAGTTGCATTCATAAATGTCTTTTTTTGGAAAGTTAAATACATGCAGTTAACATCAGTAAAATTTGGTTTAGTCCTTGCAAAAATCACATGCAGCAGTTTCTGTAGTGTAGTGGCTATCACGTTCTCATCACACGCGAAAGGTCCCCGGTTTGAAACCGGGTGGAAACAGTGGTCTTTGACACATTCATTAAGAACTGTATTTATAACAGAGAATAGTTGCTTTCATAAATGCCGTAATTTGGAAATTCAAATACATGCAGTGAATATCAGTAATATTTGGTTTAGTCCTTACAAAAATCACATGCAGCAGTTTCTGTAGTGTAGTGGTTATCACGTTTGCTTCACACGCGAAAAGTCCCCGGTTCGAAACCGGGCGGAGACAGTGCTCTTCGACACATCCCGTAAGAACTGTATTTATAACAGAGAATAGTTGCTTTCATAAATGCCTTACTGTGCAGTGAATATCAGTAAAATTTGGTTTAGTCCTTGCAAAAATCACATGCAGTAGTTTCTGTAGTGTAGTGGTTATCACGTTAGCTTCACACGCGAAAGGTCCACGGTTCAAAACCGGATGGAAACAATGATCTTTGACACATTCAGTAAGAACTGTATTTATAACAGAGAATAATAATATTTTGGAAATTCAAATACATGCAGTGAATATCAGTAACATTTGGTTTAGTCCTTGCAAAAATAACATGCAGCGGTGTCTGTAGTGTAGTGGTTATCACGTTCGCTTTACATGTGAAAGGTCCCCGGTTCGAAACCGGGCAGAAAAAGTGCTCTTTGACACATTCAGTATGATTTGTATTTATAACAGAGAATAATAATATTTTGGAAATTCAAATACATGCAATGAATATCAGTAAAATTTGGTTAAGTCCTTGCAAAAATCACATGCAGCGGTTTCTGTAGTGTAGTGGTTATCACGTTCTCATCACATGCGAAAGGTCCCCGGTTTGAAACCGGGTGGAAACATTGCTCTTTGACACATTCAGTAAGAACTGTATTTATAACAGAGATTAATAATATTTTGGAAATTCAAATACATGCAGTGAATATCAGTAAACTTTGGATTAGTCCTTGCAAGAAATACATGCAGCAGTTTCTGTAGTGTAGTGGTTATCACATTCGCTTTACGAGCGATAGAGGTCGTCTGTTCGAAACCGGTCGGAAACAGTGCTCTTCGACACATCCAGTAAGAACTGTATTTTTAACAGAGAATAGTTGCTTTCATAAATGCCTTTTTTTGGAAATTCAAATACATGCAGTGAATATCAGTAAAATTTGGTTTAGTCCTTGCAAAAATACATGCAGTAGTTTCTGTAGTGTAGTGGTTATCACGTTAGCTTCACACGCGAAAGGTCCACGGTTCGAAACCGGGCGGAGACAGTGCTCTTTGACACATTCAGTAAGAACTGTATTTATAACAGAGAATAATAATATTTTGGAAATTCAAATACATGCAGTGAATATCAGTAACATTTGGTTTAGTCCTTGCAAAAATCACATGCAGCGGTTTCTGTAGTGTAGTGGTTATCAAGTTCTCATCACAGGCGAAAGGTCCCCGGTTTGAAACCGGGTGGAAACAGTGCTCTTTGACACATTCTGTAAGAACTGTAATTTTAACAGAGAATACTTGCTTTCATAAATGCAGTAATTTGGAAATTCAAATACATGCAGTTAATATCAGTAAAATTTGGTTTAGTCCTTGCAAAAATCACATGCAGCGGTTTCTGTAGTGTCGTGGTTATCACGTTCGCATCACACGCGAAAGGTCCCCGTTTCGAAACCGGACGGAATCAGTGCTCTTTGACATATTCAGTAAGAACTGTATTTATAACAGAGAATAATAATATTTTGGAAATTCAAATACATGCAGTGAATATCAGCAAAATTTGGTTTAGTCCTTGCAAAAATCACAGGCAGCAGTTTCTGTAGTGTAGTGGCTATCACGTTCGCTTAACACGCGAAAGGTCCCCGGTTCGAAACCGGATAGAAACAATGATCTTTGACACATTCAATTAGAACTGTATTCATAACAGAGAATAATAATATTTTGGAAATTCAAATACATGCAGTGAATATCAGTAAAATTTGGTTTAGTCCTTGCAAAAATCACATGCAGCGGTTTCTGTAGTGTCGTGGTTATCACGTTCGCTTTACACGCGAAAGGTCCTCGGTTTGAAACCGGGCGGAAACAGTGCTCTTCGACACATCCAGTAAGAAGTGTATTTTTAACAGAGAATAGTTGCTTTCATAAATGCCTTTTTTTGGAAATTCAAATACATGCAGTGAATATCAGTAAAATTTGGTTTAGTCCTTGCAAAAATCACATGCAGCAGTTTCTGTATTGTGTGGCTATCAGGTTCGCTTAACACGCGAAAGGTCCCAGGTTCGAAACCGGGCGGAAACAGTGCTCTTTGACACATTCAGTAAGAACTGTATTTATAACAGAGAATACTTGCTTTCATAAATGCTTTATTTTGCAGTGAATATCAGTAAAATGTTGTTTAGTCTTTGCAGAAATCACATGCAGCAGTTTCTGTAATTTAGTTGTCATCACGTTCGCTTTACACGTGAAAGGTCCCCGATTCGAAACTGGGCGGAAACAGTGCACTTTGACACATTCAGTAAGAACTGTATTTATAACAGAGAATACTTGCTTTCATAAATGCTGTAATTTGGAAATTCAAATACATGCAGTTAATATCAGTAAAATGTGGTTTAGTCCTTGCAAAAATCACATGCAGCAGTTTCTGTAGTGTAGTTGCTATCACGTTCGCTTAACACGAGAAAGGTCCCCGGTTCGAAACCGGGTGGAAACAGTGGTCTTTGACATATTCAGTAAGACCCGTATTTATAACAGAGAATACTTGCTTTCATAAATGCCGTAATTTGGAAATTCAAATACATGCAGTTAATATCAGTAAAATTTGGGTTAGTCCTTGCAAAAATCACATGCAGCAGTTTCTGTAGTGTAGTGGCTATCACGTTCGCTTAACACGCGAAAGGTCCCCGGGTGGAAACAGTGGTCTTTGACACATTCAGTAAAAACTGTATTTTTAACAGTGAATAGTTGCTTTCATAAATGCCTTTTTTTGGAAATTCAAATACATGCAGTGAATATCAGTAAAATTTGGTTTAGTCCTTGCAAAAATCACATGCAGCAGTTTCTGTAGTGTAGTTGCTATCACGTTCGCTTAACACGAGAAAGGTCCCCGGTTCGAAACCGGGTGGAAACAGTGGTCTTTGACACATTCAGTAAGACCTGTATTTATAACAGAGAATACTTGCTTTCATAAATGCCGTAATTTGGAAATTCAAATACATGCAGTTAATATCAGTAAAATTTAGGTTAGTCCTTGCAAAAATCACATGCAGCAGTTTCTGTAGTGTAGTGGCTATCACGTTCGCTTAACACGCGAAAGGTCCCCGGGTGGAAACAGTGGTCTTTGACACATTCAGTAAAAACTGTATTTTTAACAGTGAATAGTTGCTTTCATAAATGCCTTTTTTTGGAAATTCAAATACATGCAGTGAATATCAGTAAAATTTGGTTTAGTCCTTGCAAAAATCACATGCAGAAGATTCTGTATTGTAGTGGTTATCACGTTCGCTTCACACGCGAAAAGTCCCCGGTTCGAAACAGGGCGGAGACAGTGCTCTTCGACACATCCAGTAAGAATTGTAATTATAACAGAGAATAGTTGCTTTCATAAATGCCTTATTGTGCATTGAATATCAGTAAAATGTGGTTTAGTCCTTGCAGAAATCACATGCAGCAGTTTCTGTAGTGTAGTAGTTATCACATTCGCATCACATGTGAAAGGTTCCCGGTTCGAAACCGGGCAGAAACAGTGCTCTTTGACACATTCAGTAAGAACTGTATTTATAACAGAGAATAATAATATTTTGGAGATTCAAATACATGCAGTGAATATCAGTAAAATTTGGTTTAGTCCTTGCAAAAATCACATGCAGTAGTTTCTGTAGTGTAGTGGTTATCACGTTCGCTTAATACGCGGAAGGTCACCATTTCGAAACCGGGCAGAAACAGTGCTCTTTGACACATTCAGTAAGAACTGTATTTATAACAGAGAATAGTTGCTTTCATAAATGCTGTATTTTGCAGTGAATATCAGTAAAATGTGGTTTAGTCTTTGCAGAAATCACATGCAGCAGTTTCTGTAGTGTAGTGGTCATCACTTTCGCTTTACACGTGAAAGGTCACCGTTTCGAAACCGGGCAGAAACAGTGCTCTTTGACACATTCAGTAAGAACTGTATTTATAACAGAGAATAGTTGCTTTCATAAATGCTGTATTTTGCAGTGAATATCAGTAAAATTTGGTTTAGTCCTTGCAAAAATCACATGCAGCGGTTTCTGTAGTGTCGTGGTTATCATGTTCGCTTTACACGCGAAAGGTCCTCGGTTCGAAACCGGGCGGAAACAGTGCTCTTCGACACATCCAGTAAGCACTGTATTTTTAACAGAGAATACTTGCTTTTATAAATGCCTTTTTTTGGAAATTCAAATACATGCAGTGAATATCAGTAAAATGTGGTTTAGTCCTTGCAAAAATCACATGCAGCAGTTTCTGTATTGTGTGGCTATCAGGTTCGCTTAAGACGCGAAAGGTCCCAGGTTCGAAACCGGGCGGAAACAGTGCTCTTTGACACATTCAGTAAGAACTGTATTTATAACAGAGAATACTTGCTTTCATAAATGCCGTAATTTGGAAATTCAAATACATGCAGTTAATATCAGTAAAATTTGGTTTAGTCCTTGCAAAAATCACATTCAGCAGTTTCTGTAGTTTAGTGGCTATCACGTTCGCTTAACACGCGAAAGGTCCCCGGTTCGAAACCGGGTGGAAACAGTGGTCTTTGACACATTCAGTAAGAACTGTATTTATAACAGAGAATAATACTATTTTGGAAATTCAAATACATGCAGTGAATATCAGTAAAATTTGGTTTAGTCCTTGCAAAAATCACATGCATCGGCTTCTGTAGTGTCGTGGTTATCACGTTCGCATCACACGCGAAAGGTCCACGCTTCGAAACCGGGCGCAAACATTGCTCTTTGACACATTCAGTAAGAACTGTATTTATAACAGAGAATAATACTTTTTTGGAAATTCAAATACATGCAGTGAATATCAGTAAACTTTGGATTAGTCCTTGCAAAAAAAAAATGCAGCAGTTTCTGTAGTGTAGTGGTTATCACATTCGCTTTACACGCGAAAGGTCCTCGGTTCGAACCCGGGCGGAAACAGTGCTCTTCGACACATCAAGTAAGAACTGTATTTTTAACAGAGAATAGTTGCTTTCATAAATGCCTTTTTTTGGAAATTCAAATACATGCAGTGAATATCAGTAAAATTTGGTTTAGTCCTTGCAAAATTCAAATGCAGCAGTTTCTGTAGTGTAGTGGTCATCACGTTCACTTTACATGCGAAAGGTTCCCGGTTCGAAGCTGGGTGGAAACAGTGCTCTTTGACACATCCAGTAAGAACTGTATTTATAACAGAGAATAGTTGCTTTCATAAATGCTGTATTTTGCAGTGAATATCAGTAAAATGTTGTTTAGTCTTTGCTGAAATCACATGCAGCAGTTTCTGTAATTTAGTGGTCATCACGTTCGCTTTACACGTGAAAGGTCCCCGGTTGGAAACCGGGCGGAAACAGTGCTCTTTGACACATTCAGTAAGAACTGTATTCATAACAGAGAATATTTGCTTTCATAAATTCCGTAATTTGGAAATTCAAATACATGCAGTGAATATCAGTAAAACTTTGGATTAGTCCTTGCAAAAAACCCATGCAGCAGTTTCTGTAGTGTAGTGGTTATCACATTCGCTTTACACGCGAAAGGTCCTCGGATCGAAACCGTCCGGAAACATTGCTCTGCGACACATCCAGTAAGAACTGTATTTTTAACAGAGAATAGTTGCTTTCATAAATGCCTTTTTTTGGAAATTCAAATACATGCAGTGAATATCAGTAAACTTTGGTTTAGTCCTTGCAAAAATCACATGCAGCAGTTTCTGTAGTGTAGTTGCTATCACGTTCGCTTAACACGAGAAAGGTCCCCGGTTCGAAACCGGGTGGAAACAGTGGTCTTTGACTTATTCAGTAAGACCTGTATTTATAACAGAGAATACTTGCTTTCATAAATGCCGTAATTTGGAAATTCAAATACATGCAGTTAATATCAGTAAAATTTGGGTTAGTCCTTGCAAAAATCACATGCAGCAGTTTCTGTAGTGTAGTGGCTATCACGTTCGCTTAACACGCGAAAGGTCCCCGGGTGGAAACAGTGGTCTTTGACACATTCAGTAAAAACTGTATTTTTAACAGTGAATAGTTGCTTTCATAAATGCCTTTTTTTGGAAATTCAAATACATGCAGTGAATATCAGTAAAATTTGGTTTAGTCCTTGCAAAAATCACATGCAGAAGATTCTGTAGTGTAGTGGTTATCACGTTAACTTCACACGCGAAAAGTCCCCGGTTCGAAACAGGGCGGAGACAGTGCTCTTCGACACATCCAGTAAGAATTGTATTTATAACAGAGAATAGTTGCTTTCATAAATGCCTTATTGTGCATTGAATATCAGTAAAATGTGGTTTAGTCCTTGCAGAAATCACATGCAGCAGTTTCTGTAGTGTAGTAGTTATCACATTCGCATCACATGTGAAAGGTTCCCGGTTCGAAACCGGGCAGAAACAGTGCTCTTTGACACATTCAGTAAGAACTGTATTTATAACAGAGAATAATAATATTTTGGAGATTCAAATACATGCAGTGAATATCAGTAAAATTTGGTTTAGTCCTTGCAAAAATCACATGCAGTAGTTTCTGTAGTGTAGTGGTTATCACGTTCGCTTAATACGCGGAAGGTCACCATTTCGAAACCGGGCAGAAACAGTGCTCTTTGACACATTCAGTAAGAACTGTATTTATAACAGAGAATAGTTGCTTTCATAAATGCTGTATTTTGCAGTGAATATCAGTAAAATGTGGTTTAGTCTTTGCAGAAATCACATGCAGCAGTTTCTGTTGTGTAGTGGTCATCACTTTCGCTTTACACGTGAAAGGTCACCGTTTCGAAACCGGGCAGAAACAGTGCTCTTTGACACATTCAGTAAGAACTGTATTTATAACAGAGAATAGTTGCTTTCATAAATGCTGTATTTTGCAGTGAATATCAGTAAAATTTGGTTTAGTCCTTGCAAAAATCACATGCAGCGGTTTCTGTAGTGTCGTGGTTATCATGTTCGCTTTACACGCGAAAGGTCCTCGGTTCGAAACCGGGCGGAAACAGTGCTCTTCGACACATCCAGTAAGCACTGTATTTTTAACAGAGAATACTTGCTTTTATAAATGCCTTTTTTTGGAAATTCAAATACATGCAGTGAATATCAGTAAAATGTGGTTTAGTCCTTGCAAAAATCACATGCAGCAGTTTCTGTATTGTGTGGCTATCAGGTTCGCTTAACACGCGAAAGGTCCCAGGTTCGAAACCGGGCGGAAACAGTGCTCTTTGACACATTCAGTAAGAACTGTATTTATAACAGAGAATACTTGCTTTCACAAATGCCGTAATTTGGAAATTCAAATACATGCAGTGAATATCAGTAAAATTTGGTTTAGTCCTTGCAAATATCACATGCAGCAGTTTCTGTAGTGTAGTTGCTATCACGTTCGCTTACCACGAGAAAGGTCCCCGGTTCGAAACCGGGTGGAAACAGTGGTCTTTGACATAGTCAGTAAGAACTGTATTTATAACAGAGAATAATAATATTTTGGAGATTCAAATACATGCAGTGAATATCAGTAAAATTTGGTTTAGTCCTTGCAAAAATCACATGCAGTAGTTTCTGTAGTGTAGTGGTTATCACGTTCGCTTAATACGCGGAAGGTCACCATTTCGAAACCGGGCAGAAACAGTGCTCTTTGACACATTCAGTAAGAACTGTATTTATAACAGAGAATAGTTGCTTTCATAAATGCTGTATTTTGCAGTGAATATCAGTAAAATGTGGTTTAGTCTTTGCAGAAATCACATGCAGCAGTTTCTGTTGTGTAGTGGTCATCACTTTCGCTTTACACGTGAAAGGTCACCGTTTCGAAACCGGGCAGAAACAGTGCTCTTTGACACATTCAGTAAGAACTGTATTTATAACAGAGAATAGTTGCTTTCATAAATGCTGTATTTTGCAGTGAATATCAGTAAAATTTGGTTTAGTCCTTGCAAAAATCACATGCAGCGGTTTCTGTAGTGTCGTGGTTATCATGTTCGCTTTACACGCGAAAGGTCCTCGGTTCGAAACCGGGCGGAAACAGTGCTCTTCGACACATCCAGTAAGCACTGTATTTTTAACAGAGAATACTTGCTTTTATAAATGCCTTTTTTTGGAAATTCAAATACATGCAGTGAATATCAGTAAAATGTGGTTTAGTCCTTGCAAAAATCACATGCAGCAGTTTCTGTATTGTGTGGCTATCAGGTTCGCTTAACACGCGAAAGGTCCCAGGTTCGAAACCGGGCGGAAACAGTGCTCTTTGACACATTCAGTAAGAACTGTATTTATAACAGAGAATACTTGCTTTCACAAATGCCGTAATTTGGAAATTCAAATACATGCAGTGAATATCAGTAAAATTTGGTTTAGTCCTTGCAAATATCACATGCAGCAGTTTCTGTAGTGTAGTTGCTATCACGTTCGCTTACCACGAGAAAGGTCCCCGGTTCGAAACCGGGTGGAAACAGTGGTCTTTGACATAGTCAGTAAGAACTGTATTTATAACAGAGAATAATAATATTTTGGAGATTCAAATACATGCAGTGAATATCAGTAAAATTTGGTTTAGTCCTTGCAAAAATCACATGCAGTAGTTTCTGTAGTGTAGTGGTTATCACGTTCGCTTAATACGCGGAAGGTCACCATTTCGAAACCGGGCAGAAACAGTGCTCTTTGACACATTCAGTAAGAACTGTATTTATAACAGAGAATAGTTGCTTTCATAAATGCTGTATTTTGCAGTGAATATCAGTAAAATGTGGTTTAGTCTTTGCAGAAATCACATGCAGCAGTTTCTGTTGTGTAGTGGTCATCACTTTCGCTTTACACGTGAAAGGTCACCGTTTCGAAACCGGGCAGAAACAGTGCTCTTTGACACATTCAGTAAGAACTGTATTTATAACAGAGAATAGTTGCTTTCATAAATGCTGTATTTTGCAGTGAATATCAGTAAAATTTGGTTTAGTCCTTGCAAAAATCACATGCAGCGGTTTCTGTAGTGTCGTGGTTATCATGTTCGCTTTACACGCGAAAGGTCCTCGGTTCGAAACCGGGCGGAAACAGTGCTCTTCGACACATCCAGTAAGCACTGTATTTTTAACAGAGAATACTTGCTTTTATAAATGCCTTTTTTTGGAAATTCAAATACATGCAGTGAATATCAGTAAAATGTGGTTTAGTCCTTGCAAAAATCACATGCAGCAGTTTCTGTATTGTGTGGCTATCAGGTTCGCTTAACACGCGAAAGGTCCCAGGTTCGAAACCGGGCGGAAACAGTGCTCTTTGACACATTCAGTAAGAACTGTATTTATAACAGAGAATACTTGCTTTCACAAATGCCGTAATTTGGAAATTCAAATACATGCAGTGAATATCAGTAAAATTTGGTTTAGTCCTTGCAAATATCACATGCAGCAGTTTCTGTAGTGTAGTTGCTATCACGTTCGCTTACCACGAGAAAGGTCCCCGGTTCGAAACCGGGTGGAAACAGTGGTCTTTGACATAGTCAGTAAGAACTGTATTTATAACAGAGAATAATAATATTTTGGAAATTCAAATACATGCAGTGAATATCCGTAAAATTTGGTTTAGTCCTTGCGAAAATCACATGCAGCGGTTTCTGTAGTGTAGTGGCTATCACGTTCGCTTAACACGCGAAAGGTCCCCTTTTCGAAACCGGGCGGAAACATTGCTCTTTGACATATTCAGTAAGAACTGTATTTATAACAGAGAATAGTTGCTTTCATTAATGCCTTATTGTGCATTGAATATCAGTAAAATGTGTTTTAGTCCTTGCAGAAATCACATGCAGCAGTTTCTGTAGTGTAGTGGTTATCACATTCGCATCACATGTGAAAGGTTCCTGGTTCGAAACAGTGCTCTTTGACACATTCAGTAAGAACTGTATTTATAACACAGAATAATAATATTTTGGAGATTCAAATACATGCAGTGAATATCAGTAAACTTTGGATTAGTCCTTGCAAAAAACCCATGCAGCAGTTTCTGTAGTGTAGTGGTTATCACGTTCGCTTCGCACGCGAAAGGTCCCCGGTTCGAAACCTGGTGGAAACATTGCTCTTTGACACATTCAGTAAGAACTGTATTTATAACAGAGAATACTTGCTTTCATAAATGCAGTAATTTGGAAATTCAAATACATGCAGTGAATATCAGTAAACTTTGGATTAGTCCTTGCAAAAAATACATGCAAGAGTTTCTGTAGTGTAGTGGTTATCACATTCGCTTTACATGCAAAAGGTCCTCGGTCCGAAACCGGGCGGAAACAGTGCTCTTTGACACATTCAGTAAGAACTGTATTTTTAACAGTGAATAGTTGCATTCATAAATGCCTTTTTTTGGAAATTCAAATACATGCAGTGAATATCAGTAAAATTTGGTTTAGTCCTTGCAATAATCACATGCAGAAGTTTCTGTAGTGTAGTGGTTATCACGTTCGCTTCACACGCGAAAAGTCCCCGGTTCGAAACAGGGCGGAGACAGTGCTCTTCGACACATCCAGTAAGAATTCTATTTATAACAGAGAATAGTTGCTTTCATTAATGCCTTATTGTGCATTTAATATCAGTAAAATGTGGTTTAGTCCTTGCAGAAATCACATGCAGCAGTTTCTGTAGTGTAGTAGTTATCACATTCCCATCACATGTGAAAGGTTCCCAGGTTCGAAACAGTGCTCTTTGACACATTCAGTAAGAACTGTATTTATAACAGAGAATAATAATATTTTGGAGATTCAAATACATGCAGTGAATATCAGTAAAATTTGGATTAGTCCTTGCAAAAATCACATGCAGTAGTTTCTGTAGTGTAGTGGCTATCACGTTCGCTTAATACGCGGAAGGTCACCGTTTAGAAACCGGGCAGAAACAGTGCTCTTTGACACATTCAGTAAGAACTGTATTTATAACAGAGAATAGTTGCTTTCATAAATGCTGTATTTTGCAGTGAATATCAGTAAAATGTGGTTTAGTCTTTGCAGAAATCACATGCAAGAGTTTCTGTAGTGTAGTGGTCATCACGTTCGCTTTACATGCGAAAGGTCCTCGGATCGAAACCGTCCGGAAACATTGCTCTTCGACACATCCAGTAAGAACTGTATTTTTAACAGAGAATAGTTGCTTTCATAAATGCCTTTTTTTGGAAATTCAAATACATGCAGTGAATATCAGTAAACTTTGGTTTAGTCCTTGCAAAAATCACATGCTGTAGTTTCTGTAGTGTAGTGGTTATCACGTTCGCTTCGCACGCGACAGGTCCCCGGTTCGAAACCGGGTGGAAACATTACTCTTTGACATATTCAGTAAGAACTGTATTTATAACAGAGAATACTTGCTTTCATAAATGCCGTAATTTGGAAATTCAAATACATGCAGTGAATATCAGTAAAATTTGGTTTAGTCCTTGCAAAAATCACATGCAGAAGTTTCTGTAGTGTAGTGGTTATCACGTTCGCTTCACACGCGAAAAGTCCCCGGTTCGAAACAGGGCGGAGACAGTGCTCTTCGACACATCCAGTAAGAATTGTATTTATAACAGAGAATAGTTGCTTTCATAAATGCCTTATTGTGCATTGAATATCAGTAAAATGTGGTTTAGTCCTTGCAGAAATCACATGCAGCAGTTTCTGTAGTGTAGTAGTTATCACATTCGCATCACATGTGAAAGGTTCCCGGTTCGAAACCGGGCAGAAACAGTGCTCTTTGACACATTCAGTAAGAACTGTATTTATAACAGAGAATAATAATATTTTGGAGATTCAAATACATGCAGTGAATATCAGTAAAATTTGGTTTAGTCCTTGCAAAAATCACATGCAGTAGTTTCTGTAGTGTAGTGGTTATCACGTTCGCTTAATACGCGGAAGGTCACCATTTCGAAACCGGGCAGAAACAGTGCTCTTTGACACATTCAGTAAGAACTGTATTTATAACAGAGAATAGTTGCTTTCATAAATGCTGTATTTTGCAGTGAATATCAGTAAAATGTGGTTTAGTCTTTGCAGAAATCACATGCAGCAGTTTCTGTAGTGTAGTGGTCATCACTTTCGCTTTACACGTGAAAGGTCACCGTTTCGAAACCGGGCAGAAACAGTGCTCTTTGACACATTCAGTAAGAACTGTATTTATAACAGAGAATAGTTGCTTTCATAAATGCTGTATTTTGCAGTGAATATCAGTAAAATTTGGTTTAGTCCTTGCAAAAATCACATGCAGCGGTTTCTGTAGTGTCGTGGTTATCATGTTCGCTTTACACGCGAAAGGTCCTCGGTTCGAAACCGGGCGGAAACAGTGCTCTTCGACACATCCAGTAAGCACTGTATTTTTAACAGAGAATACTTGCTTTTATAAATGCCTTTTTTTGGAAATTCAAATACATGCAGTGAATATCAGTAAAATGTGGTTTAGTCCTTGCAAAAATCACATGCAGCAGTTTCTGTATTGTGTGGCTATCAGGTTCGCTTAACACGCGAAAGGTCCCAGGTTCGAAACCGGGCGGAAACAGTGCTCTTTGACACATTCAGTAAGAACTGTATTTATAACAGAGAATACTTGCTTTCACAAATGCCGTAATTTGGAAATTCAAATACATGCAGTGAATATCAGTAAAATTTGGTTTAGTCCTTGCAAATATCACATGCAGCAGTTTCTGTAGTGTAGTTGCTATCACGTTCGCTTACCACGAGAAAGGTCCCCGGTTCGAAACCGGGTGGAAACAGTGGTCTTTGACATAGTCAGTAAGAACTGTATTTATAACAGAGAATAATAATATTTTGGAAATTCAAATACATGCAGTGAATATCAGTAAAATTTGGTTTAGTCCTTGCGAAAATCACATGCAGCGGTTTCTGTAGTGTAGTGGCTATCACGTTCGCTTAACACGCGAAAGGTCCCCTTTTCGAAACCGGGCGGAAACATTGCTCTTTGACATATTCAGTAAGAACTGTATTTATAACAGAGAATAGTTGCTTTCATTAATGCCTTATTGTGCATTGAATATCAGTAAAATGTGTTTTAGTCCTTGCAGAAATCACATGCAGCAGTTTCTGTAGTGTAGTGGTTATCACATTCGCATCACATGTGAAAGGTTCCTGGTTCGAAACAGTGCTCTTTGACACATTCAGTAAGAACTGTATTTATAACAGAGAATAATAATATTTTGGAGATTCAAATACATGCAGTGAATATCAGTAAACTTTGGATTAGTCCTTGCAAAAAACCCATGCAGCAGTTTCTGTAGTGTAGTGGTTATCACGTTCGCTTCGCACGCGAAAGGTCCCCGGTTCGAAACCTGGTGGAAACATTGCTCTTTGACACATTCAGTAAGAACTGTATTTATAACAGAGAATACTTGCTTTCATAAATGCAGTAATTTGGAAATTCAAATACATGCAGTGAATATCAGTAAACTTTGGATTAGTCCTTGCAAAAAATACATGCAAGAGTTTCTGTAGTGTAGTGGTTATCACATTCGCTTTACATGCAAAAGGTCCTCGGTCCGAAACCGGGCGGAAACAGTGCTCTTTGACACATTCAGTAAGAACTGTATTTTTAACAGTGAATAGTTGCATTCATAAATGCCTTTTTTTGGAAATTCAAATACATGCAGTGAATATCAGTAAAATTTGGTTTAGTCCTTGCAATAATCACATGCAGAAGTTTCTGTAGTGTAGTGGTTATCACGTTCGCTTCACACGCGAAAAGTCCCCGGTTCGAAACAGGGCGGAGACAGTGCTCTTCGACACATCCAGTAAGAATTCTATTTATAACAGAGAATAGTTGCTTTCATTAATGCCTTATTGTGCATTTAATATCAGTAAAATGTGGTTTAGTCCTTGCAGAAATCACATGCAGCAGTTTCTGTAGTGTAGTAGTTATCACATTCCCATCACATGTGAAAGGTTCCCGGTTCGAAACAGTGCTCTTTGACACATTCAGTAAGAACTGTATTTATAACAGAGAATAATAATATTTTGGAGATTCAAATACATGCAGTGAATATCAGTAAAATTTGGATTAGTCCTTGCAAAAATCACATGCAGTAGTTTCTGTAGTGTAGTGGCTATCACGTTCGCTTAATACGCGGAAGGTCACCGTTTAGAAACCGGGCAGAAACAGTGCTCTTTGACACATTCAGTAAGAACTGTATTTATAACAGAGAATAGTTGCTTTCATAAATGCTGTATTTTGCAGTGAATATCAGTAAAATGTGGTTTAGTCTTTGCAGAAATCACATGCAAGAGTTTCTGTAGTGTAGTGGTCATCACGTTCGCTTTACATGCGAAAGGTCCTCGGATCGAAACCGTCCGGAAACATTGCTCTTCGACACATCCAGTAAGAACTGTATTTTTAACAGAGAATAGTTGCTTTCATAAATGCCTTTTTTTGGAAATTCAAATACATGCAGTGAATATCAGTAAACTTTGGTTTAGTCCTTGCAAAAATCACATGCTGTAGTTTCTGTAGTGTAGTGGTTATCACGTTCGCTTCGCACGCGACAGGTCCCCGGTTCGAAACCGGGTGGAAACATTACTCTTTGACACATTCAGATAGAACTGTATTTATAACAGAGAATACTTGCTTTCATAAATGCCGTAATCTGGAAATTCAAATACATGCAGTGAATATCAGTAAAATTTGGTTTAGTCCTTGCAAAAATCACATGCAGAAGTTTCTGTAGTGTAGTGGTTATCACGTTCGCTTCACACGCGAAAAGTCCCCGGTTCGAAACAGGGCGGAGACAGTGCTCTTCGACACATCCAGTAAGAATTGTATTTATAACAGAGAATAGTTGCTTTCATAAATGCCTTATTGTGCATTGAATATCAGTAAAATGTGGCTTAGTCCTTGCAGAAATCACATGTAGCAGTTTCTGTAGTGTAGTAGTTATCACATTCGCATCACATGTGAAAGGTTCCCGGTTCGAAACCGGGCAGAAACAGTGCTCTTTGACACATTCAGTAAGAACTGTATTTATAACAGAGAAAAATAATATTTTGGAGATTCAAATACATGCAGTGAATATCAGTAAAATTTGGTTTAGTCCTTGCAAAAATCACATGCAGCGGTATCTGTAGTGTAGTGGCTATCACGTTCGCTTAATACGCGGAAGGTCACCGTTTCGAAACCGGGCAGAAATAGTGCTCTTTGACACATTCAGTAAGAACTGTATTCATAACAGAGAATAGTTGCTTTCATAAATGCTGTATTTTGCAGTGAATATCAGTAAAATGTGGTTGAGTCTTTGCAGAAATCACATGCAGCAGTTTCTGTAGTGTAGTGGTCATCACGTTCGCTTTACACGTGAAAGGTCCCCGGTTCGAAACCGGGCAGAAACAGTGCTCTTTGACACATTCAGTAAGAACTGTATTCATAACAGAGAATATTTGCTTTCATAAATTCCGTAATTTGGAAATTCAAATACATGCAGTGAATATCAGTAAACTTTGGATTAGTCTTTGCAAAAAACCCATGCAGCAGTTTCTGTAGTGTAGTCGTTATCACATTCGCTTTACACGCGAAAGGTCCTCGGATCGAAACCGTCCGGAAACATTGCTCTTCGACACATCCAGTAAGAACTGTATTTTTAACAGAGAATAGTTGCTTTCATAAATGCCTTTTTTTGGAAATTCAAATACATGCAGTGAATATCAGTAAACTTTGGTTTAGTCCTTGCAAAAATCACATGCTGTAGTTTCTGTAGTGTAGTGGTTATCACGTTCGCTTCGCACGCGAAAGGTCCCCGGTTCGAAACCGGGTGGAAACATTGCTCTTTGACACATTCAGTAAGAACTGTATTTATAACAGAGAATACTTGCTTTCATAAATGCCGTAATTTGGAAATTCAAATACATGAAGTGAATATTAGTAAAATTTGGTTTAGTCCTTGCAAAAATCACATGCAGCGGTTTCTGTAGTGTCGTGGTTATCACGTTCGCATCACACGCGAAAGGTCCCCGGTTCGAAACCGGGTGGAAACAGTGCTCTTTGACATATTAAGTAAGAACTGTATTTATAACAGAGAATAATAATATTTTGGATATTCAAATACGTGCAGTGAATATCAGTAATATTTGGTTTAGTCCTTGCAAAAATCACAGGCAGCAGTTTCTGTAGTGTAGTGGCTATCACTTTCGCTTAACAAGCGAAAGGTCCCCGGTTCGAAACCGGGTGGAAAAATTGCTCATTGACACATTCAGTAAGAACTGTATTTATAACTGAGAATAATAATATTTTGGAAATTCAAATACATGCAGTGAATATCAGTAAAATTTGGTTTAGTCCTTGCAAAAATCACATGCAGCAGTTTCTGTAGTGTAGTGGTTATCACATTCGCTTTACACGTGAAAGGTCCCCGGTTCGAAACCGGGCGGAAACAGTGGTCTTTGACACATTCAGTAAAAACTGTATTTATAACAGAGAATACTTGCTTTCATAAATGCCTTTTTTTGGAAATTCAAATACATGCAGTGAATATCAGTAAAATTTGGTTTAGTCCTTGCAAAAATCACATGCAGCAGTTTCTGTAGTGTAGTGGTTATCACGTTTGATTTACATGCGAAAGGTCCTCGGATCGAAACCGTCCGGAAACATTGCTCTTCGACACATCCAGTAAGAACTGTATTTTTAACAGAGAATAGTTGCTTTCATAAATGCCTTTTTTTGGAAATTCAAATACATGCAGTGAATATCAGTAAAATTTGGTTTAGTCCTTGCAAAAATCACATGCAGCGGTTTCTGTAGTGTAGTGGTTATCACGTTCTCATCACACCCGAAAGGTCCCCGGTTTGAAACCGGGTGGAAACAGTGCTCTTTGACACATTCTGTAAGAACTGTATTTAAAACAGAGAATACTTGCTTTCAGAAATGCCGTAATTTGGAAATTCAAATACATGCAGTTAATATCAGAAAAATTTGGTTCAGTCCTTGCAAAAATCACATGCAGCAGTTTCTGTAGTGTAGTGGCTATCACGTTCGCTTAACACGCGAAAGGTCCCTGTTTCGAAACCGGGTGCAAACAGTGGTCTTTGACACATTCAGTAAGAACCGTATTTATAACAGAGAATAATGATATTTTGGAAATTCACTTACATGCTGTGAATATCAGTAAACTTTGGATTAGTCCTTGCAAAAAATACATGCAGCATTTTCTGTAGTGTAGTGGTTATCACATTCGCTTTACAAGCGAAAGGTCCTCGGTTCGAAACCGGGCGGAAAAAGTGCTCTTCGACACATCCAGAAAGAACTGTATTTTTAACAGAGAATAGTTGCTTTCATAAATGCCTTTTTTTGGAAATTCAAATACATGCAGAGAATATCAGTAAAATTTGGTTTAGTCCCTGCAAAAATCACATGCAGAGGTTTCTGTAGTGTAGTGGTTATCACGTTCTCATCACACGCGGAAGGTCCCTGGTTTGAAACCGGGTGGAAACAGTGCTCTTTGACACATTCAGTAAGAACTGTATTCATAACAGAGAATATTTGCTTTCATAAATTCCGTAATTTGGAAATTCAAATACATGCAGTGAATATCAGTAAACTTTGGATTAGTCCTTGCAAAAAAACCATGCAGCAGTTTCTGTAGTGTAGTGGTTATCACATTCGCTTTACATGCGAAAGGTCCTCGGATCGAAACCGTCCGGAAACATTGCTCTTCGACACATCCAGTAAGAACTGTATTTTTAACAGAGAATAGTTGCTTTCATAAATGCCTTTTTTTGGAAATTCAAATACATGCAGTGAATATCAGTAAAATTTGGTTTAGTCCGTGCAAAAATCACATGCAGCGGTTTCTGTAGTGTCGTGGTTATCACGTTCGCATCACACGCGAAAGGTCCCCGGTTCGAAACCGGGTGGAAACAGTGCTCTTTGACATATTCAGTAAGAACTGTATTTATAACAGAGAATAATAATATTTTGGAAATTCAAATACGTGCAGTGAATATCAGTAATATTTGGTTTAGTCCTTGCAAAAATCATAGGCAGCAGTTTCTATAGTGTAGTGGCTATCACTTTCGCTTAACACGCGAAAGTTCCCCGGTTCGAAACCGGGCGGAAAAATTGCTCATTGACACATTCAGTAAGAATTGTATTTATAACAGAGAATAATAATATTTTGGAAATTCAAATACATGCAGTGAATATCAGTAAAATTTGGTTTAGTCCTTGCAAAAATCACATGCAGCAGTTTCTGTAGTGTAGTGGTTATCACATTCGCTTTACACGTGAAATGTCCCCGGTTCGAAACCGGGCGGAAACAGTGCTCTTTGACACATTCAGTAAGAACTGTATTTATAACAGAGAATACTTGCTTTCATAAATGCCGTAATTTGGAAATTCAAATACATGCAGTTAATATCAGTAAAATTTGGGTTAGTCCTTGCAAAAATCACATGCAGCAGTTTCTGTAGTGTAGTGGCTAACACGTTCGCTTAACACGCGAAAGGTCCCCGGTTCGAAACCCGGTGGAAACAGTGCTCTTTGACACATTCAGTAAGAACTGTATTTATAACAGAGAATACTTGCTTTCATAAATGCCTTTTTTTGGAAATTCAAATACATGCAGTGAATATCAGTAAAATTTGGGTTAGTCCTTGCAAAAATCACATGCAGCAGTTTCTGTAGTGTAGTGGCTATCACGTTCGCTTAACACGCGAAAGGTCCCCGGTTTGAAACCGGGTGGAAACAGTGGTCTTTGACACATTCAGTAAAAACTGTATTTTTAACAGTGAATAGTTGCTTTCATAAATTCCTTTTTTTGGAAATTCAAATACATGCAGTGAATATCAGTAAAATTTGGTTTAGTCCTTGCAAAAATCACATGCAGAAGTTTCTGTAGTGTAGTGGTTATCACGTTCGCTTCACAAGCGAAAAGTCCCCGGTTCGAAACAGGGCGGAGACAGTGCTCTTCGACACATCCAGTAAGAATTGAATTTATAACATAGAATAGTTGCTTTCATAAATGCCTTATTGTGCATTGAATATCAGTAAAATGTGGTTTAGTCCTTGCAGAAATCACATGCAGCAGTTTCTGTAGTGTAGTGGTCATCACATTCGCATCACATGTGAAAGGTTCCCGGTTCGAAACCGGGAAGAAACAGTGCTCTTTGACACATTCAGTAAGAACTGTATTTATAACAGAGAATAATAATATTTTGGAGATTCAAATACATGCAGTGAATATCAGTAAAATTTGGTTTAGTCCTTGCAAAAATCACATGCAGCGGTTTCTGTAGTGTCGTGGTTATCACGTTCGCATCACACGGGAAAGGTCCCCGTTTCGAAACCAGATGGAAACAGTGCTCTTTGACACATCCAGTAAGAACTGTTTTTATAACAGAGAATAGTTGCTTTCATAAATGCTGTATTTTGCAGTGAATATCAGTAAAATGTGGTTTAGTCTTTGCAGAAATCACATGCAGCAGTTTCTGTAGTGTAGTGGTCATCACGTCCGCTTTACACGTGAAACGTCCCCGGTTCGAAACCGGGCGGAAACAGTGCTCTTTGACACATTCAGTAAGAACTGTATTTATAACAGAGAATACTTCCTTTCTTAAATGCCGTAATTTGGAAATTCAAATACATGCAGTTAATATCAGTAAAATTTGGTTTAGTCCTTGCAAAATTCACATGCAGCAGTTTCTGTAGTCTAGTGGCTATCACGTTCGCTTAACACGCGAATGGTCCCTGGTTCGAAACCAGGTGGAAACAGTTGTCTTTGACACATTCAGTAAGAACTGTATTTATAGCAGAGAATAATAACATTTTGGAAATTCAAATACATGCAGTGAATATCAGTAAAATTTGGTTTAGTCCTTGCAAAAATCACAGGCAGCAGTTTCTGTAGTTTAGTGGCTATCACGTTCGCATCACATGCGAAAGGTCCCCGTTTCGAAACCGGAAGGAAACAGTGCTCTTTGACATATTCAGTAAGAACTGTATTTATAACAGAGAATAATAATATTTTGGAAATTCAAATACATGCAGTGAATATCAGTAAAATTTGGTTTAGTCCTTGCAAAATTCACAGGCAGCAGTTTCTGTAGTGTAGTGGCTATCACGTTCGCTTAACATGCGAAAGGTCCCCGGTTCGAAACCGGGTGGAAATAGTGGTCTTTGACACATTCAGTAAGAACTGTATTTATAGCAGAGAATAATAACTTTTTGGAAATTCAAATACATGCAGTGAATATCAGTAAAATTTGGTTTAGTCCTTACAAAAATCACAGGCAGCAGTTTCTGTAGTGTAGTGGCTATCACGTTCGCATCACAAGCGAAAGGTCCCCGTTTCGAAACCGGGCGGAAACAGTGCTCTTTGACATATTCAGAAAGAACTGTATTTATAACAGAGAATAATAATATTTTGGAAATTCAAATACATGCAGTGAATATCAGTAAAATTTTGTTTAGTCCTTGCAAAATTCACAGGCAGCAGTTTCTGTAGTGTAGTGGCTATCACGTTCGCTTAACAAGCGAAAGGTCCCCGGTTCGAAACCGGGTGAAAACATTGCTCTATGACACATTCAGTAAGAACTGTATTTATAACAGAGAATAATAATATTTTGGAAATTCAAATACATGCAGTGAATATCAGTAAACTTTGGAATCAGTCCTTGCAAGAAACACATGCAGCAGTTTCTGTTGTGTAGTGGTTATCACATTCGCTTTACACGCGAAAGGTCCTCGGTTCGAAACCGGGCGGAAACAGTGCTCTTCGACACATCCAGTAAGAACTGTATTTTTAACAGAGAATAGTTGCTTTCATAAATGCCTTTTTTTGGAAATTCAAATACCTGCAGTGAATATCAGTAAAATTTGATTTAGTCCTTGCAAAAATCACATGCAGTAGTTTCTGTAGTGTAGTGGCTATCACGTTCGCATCACACGCGAAAGGTCCCCGTTTCGAAACCGGGCGGAAACAGTGCTCTTTGACATATTCAGAAAGAACTGTATTTATAACAGAGAATAATAATATTTTGGAAATTCAAATACATGCAGTGAATATCAGTAAAATTTTGTTTAGTCCTTGCAAAATTCACAGGCAGCAGTTTCTGTAGTGTAGTGGCTATCACGTTCGCTTAACAAGCGAAAGGTCCCCGGTTCGAAACCGGGTGAAAACATTGCTCTTTGACACATTCAGTAAGAACTGTATTTATAACAGAGAATAATAATATTTTGGAAATTCAAATACATGCAGTGAATATCAGTAAACTTTGGAATCAGTCCTTGCAAGAAACACATGCAGCAGTTTCTGTTGTGTAGTGGTTATCACATTCGCTTTACACGCGAAAGGTCCTCGGTTCGAAACCGGGCGGAAACAGTGCTCTTCGACACATCCAGTAAGAACTGTATTTTTAACAGAGAATGGTTGCTTTCATAAATGCCTTTTTTTGGAAATTCAAATACCTGCAGTGAATATCAGTAAAATTTGATTTAGTCCTTGCAAAAATCACATGCAGTAGTTTCTGTAGTGTAGTGGTTATCACGTTCGCTTCACACGCGAAAGGTCCCCGGTTCGAAAACAGGTGGAAACAATGCTCTTTGACACATTCAGTAAGAACTGTATTTATAACAGAGAATAAGAATATTTTGGAAATTCAAATACATGCAGTGAATATCAGTAAAATTTGGTTTAGTCCTTGCAATAATCACATGCAGCAGTTTCTGTAGTGTAGTGTCTATCACGTTCGCTTAACATGCGAAAGGTCACCGGTTCGAAAACGGGTGGAAACAGTGGTCTTCGACACATTCAGTAAGAACTGTATTTATAGCAGAGAATAATAACATTTTGGAAATTCAAATACATGCAGTGAATATCAGTAAAATTTGGTTTAGTCCTTGCAAAAATCACAGGCAGCAGTTTCTGTAGTGTAGTGGCTATCACCTTCGCATCACACGCGAAAGGTCCCCGTTTCGAAACCGGGCGGAAACAGTGCTCTTTGACATATTCATTAAGAACTGTATTTATAACAGAGAATAATAATATTTTGGAAATTCAAATACATGCAGTGAATATCAGTAAAATTTGGTTTAGTCCTTGCAAAATTCACAGGCAGCAGTTTCTGTAGTGTAGTGGCTATCACGTTCGCTTAACACGCGAAAGGTCCCCGGTTCGAAACTGGGCGAAAACATTGCTCTTTGACACATTCAGTAAGAACTGTATTTATAACAGAGAATAATAATATTTTGGAAATTCAAATACATGCAGTGAATATCAGTAAGCTTTGGAATCAGTCCTTGAAAGCACCACATGCAGCAGTTTCTGTAGTGTAGTGGTTATCACATTCGCTTAACACGCGAAAGGTCCTCGGTTCGAAACCGGGCGGAAACAGTGCTCTTCGACACATCAAGTAAGAACTGTATTTTTAACAGAGAATAGTTGCTTTCATAAATGCCTTTTTTTGGAAATTCAAATACATGCAGTGAATATCAGTAAAATTTGGTTTAGTATTTGCAAAAATCACATGCAGTAGTTTCTGTAGTGTAGTGGTTATCACATTCGCTTCACACGCGAAAGGTCCCCGGTTCGAAAACAGTTGGAAACAATGCACTTTGACACATTCAGTAAGAACTGTATTTATAACAGAGAATAATAACTTTTTGGAAATTCAAATACATGCATTAAATATCAGTAAAATTGGTTTAGTCCTTGCAAAAATCACATGCAGTAGTTTCTGTAGTGTAGTGGTTATCACGTCTTCATCACACGCGAAAGGTCCCCGGTTTGAAACCGGGTGGAAACAGTGCTCTTTGACACATTCAGTAATAATTGTATTTATAACAGAGAATACTTGCTTTCATAAATGCCAAAATTTGGAAATTCAAATACATGCAGTGAATATCAGTAAAATTTGGTTTAGTCCTTGCAAAAATCACAGGCAGCAGTTTCTGTAGTGTAGTGGCTATCACGTTCGCATCACATGCGAAAGGTCCCCGTTTCGAAACCGGAAGGAAACAGTGCTCTTTGACATATTCAGTAAGAACTGTATTTATAACAGAGAATAATAATATTTTGGAAATTCAAATACATGCAGTGAATATCAGTAAAATTTGGTTTAGTCCTTGCAAAAATCACAGGCAGCAGTTTCTGTAGTGTATTGGCTATCACGTTCGCTTAACACGCGAAAGGTCCCCGGTTCGAAACCGGGCGAAAACATTGCTCTTTGACACATTTAGTAAGAACTGTATTTTTAACAGAGAATAATAATATTTTGGAAATTCAAATACATGCAGTGAATATCAGTAAACTTTGGATTAGTCCTTGCAAGAAACACATGCAGCAGTTTCTGTAGTGTAGTGGTTATCACATTCGCTTTACACGCGAAAGGTCCTCGGTTCGAAACCGGGCGGAAACAGTGGTCTTCGACACATCAAGTAAGAACTGTATTTTTAACAGAGAATGGTTGCTTTCATAAATGCCTTTTTTTGGAAATTCAAATACATGCAGTGAATATCAGTAAAATTTGGTTTAGTCCTTGCAAAAATCACATGCAGTAGTTTCTGTAGTGTAGTGGTTATCACATTTGCTTCACACGCGAAAAGTCCCCGGTTCGAAACCGGGCGGAGACAGTGCTCTTCAACACATCCAGTAAGAACTGTATTAATAACAGAGAATACTTGCTTTCATAAATGCCGTAATTTGGAAATTCAAATACATGCAGTTAATATCAGTAAAATTTGGTTTAGTCCTTGCAAAAATCACATGCAGCAGTTTCTGTAGTGTAGTGGCTATCACGTTCGCTTAACACGCGAAAGGTCCCCGGTTCGAAACCGGGCAGAAACAGTGCTCTTTGACACATTCAGTAAGAACTGTATTTATAACAGTGAATAATAATATTTTGGAAATTCAAATACATGCAGTGAATATCAGTAAAATTTGGTTTAGTCCTTGCAAAAATCACATGCAGCGGTTTCTGTAGTGTCGTGGTTATCACGTTCGCATCACACGCGAAAGGTCCCCGTTTCGAAACCGGGCGGAAACAGTGCTCTTTGACATATTCAGTAAGAACTGTATTTATAACAGAGAATACTTGCTTTCCTAAATGCCGTAATTTGGAAATTCAAATACATGCAGTTAATATCAGTAAAATTTGGTTTAGTCCTTGCAAAAATCACATGCAGTAGTTTCTGTAGTGTAGTGGTTATCACATTTGCTTCACACGCGAAAAGTCCCCGGTTCGAAACCGGGCGGAGACAGTGCTCTTCGACACATCCAGTAAGAACTGTATTTATAACAGAGAATACTTGCTTTCATAAATGCCGTAATTTGGAAATTCAAATACATGCAGTTAATATCAGAAAAATTTGGTTTAGTCCTTGCAAAAATCACATGCAGCAGTTTCTGTAGTGTAGTGGCTATCACATTCGCTTAACACGCGAAAGGTCCCCGGTTCGAAACCGGGCAGAAACAGTGCTCTTTGACACATTCAGTAAGAACTGTATTTATAACAGTGAATAATAATATTTTGGAAATTTCAATACATGCAGTGAATATCAGTAAAATTTGGTTTAGTCCTTGCAAAAATCACATGCAGCGGTTTCTGTAGTGTAGTGGTTATCACGTTCTCACCACACGCGAAAGGTCCCCGGTTTGAAACCGGGTGGTAACAGTGCTCTTTGACACATTCAGGAATAATTGTATTTATAACAGAGAATACTTGCTTTCAAAAATGCCAAAATTTGGAAATTCAAATACATGCAGTGAATATCAGTAAAATTTGGTTTAGTCCTTGCAAAAATCACAGGCAGCAGTTTCTGTAGTGTAGTGGCTATCACGTTTGCATCACATGCGAAAGGTCCCCGGTTTGAAACCGGGTGGATACAGTGCTCTTCGACACATTCAGTAAGAACTGTATTTTTAACAGAGAATAATAATATTTTGGAAATTCAAATACATGTAGTGAATATCAGTAAAATTTGGTTTAGTCCTTGCAAAAATCACAGGCAGCGGTTTCTGTAGTGTCGTGGTTATCACGTTCGCATCACACGCGAAAGGTCCCCGTTTCGAAACCGGGCGGAAACAGTGCTCTTTGACATATTCAGTAAGAACTGTATTTTTAACAGAGAATAATAATATTTTGGAAATTCAAATACATGCAGTGAATATCAGTAAAATTTGGTTTAGTCCTTGCAAAAATCACATGCAGTAGTTTCTGTAGTGTAGTGGTTATCACATTTGCTTCACACGCGAAAAGTCCCCGGTTCGAAACCGGGCGGAGACAGTGCTCTTCGACACATCCAGTAAGAACTGTATTAATAACAGAGAATACTTGATTTCATAAATGCCGTAATTTGGAAATTCAAATACATGCAGTTAATATCAGTAAAATTTGGTTTAGTCCTTGCAAAAATCACATGCAGCAGTTTCTGTAGTGTAGTGGCTATCACGTTCGCTTAACACGCGAAAGGTCCCCGGTTCGAAACCGGGCAGAAACAGTGCTCTTCGACACATCCAGTAAGAACTGTATTTATAACAGAGAATACTTGCTTTCATAAATGCCGTAATTTGGAAATTCAAATAGATGCAGTGAATATCAGTAAAATTTGGTTTAGTCCTTGCAAAAATCACAGGCAGCAGTTTCTGTAGTGTAGTGGCTATCACGTTTGCATCACATGCGAAAGGTCCCCGGTTTGAAACCGGGTGGATACAGTGCTCTTTGACACATTCAGTAAGAACTGTATTTTTAACAGAGAATAATAATATTTTGGAAATTCAAATACATGCAGTGAATATCAGTAAACTTTGGATTAGTCCTTGCAAGAAACACATGCAGCAGTTTCTGTAGTGTAGTGGTTATCACATTCGCTTTACACGCGAAAGGTCCTCGGTTCGAAACCGGGCGGAAACAGTGGTCTTCGACACATCAAGTAAGAACTGTATTTTTAACAGAGAATGGTTGCTTTCATAAATGCCTTTTTTTGGAAATTCAAATACATGCAGTGAATATCAGTAAAATTTGGTTTAGTCCTTGCAAAAATCACATGCAGTAGTTTCTGTAGTGTAGTGGTTATCACATTTGCTTCACACGCGAAAAGTCCCCGGTTCGAAACCGGGCGGAGACAGTGCTCTTCGACACATCCAGTAAGAACTGTATTTATAACAGAGAATAGTTGCTTTCATAAATGCTGTATTTTGCAGTGAATATCAGTAAAATGTGGTTTAGTCTTTGCAGAATTCACATGCAAGAGTTTCTGTAGTGTAGTGGTCATCACGTTCGCTTTACACGTGAAAGGTCCCCGGTTCGAAACCGGGCGGAAACAGTGCTCTTTGACACATTCAGTAAGAACTGTATTTTTAACAGAGAATAATAATATTTTGGAAATTCAAATACATGCAGTGAATATCAGTAAACTTTGGATTAGTCCTTGCAAGAAACACATGCAGCAGTTTCTGTAGTGTAGTGGTTATCACATTCGCTTTACACGCGAAAGGTCCTCGGTTCGAAACCGGGCGGAAACAGTGGTCTTTGACACATCAAGTAAGAACTGTATTTTTAACAGAGAATGGTTGCTTTCATAAATGCCTTTTTTTGGAAATTCAAATACATGCAGTGAATATCAGTAAAATTTGGTTTAGTCCTTGCAAAAATCACATGCAGTAGTTTCTGTAGTGTAGTGGTTATCACATTTGCTTCACACGCGAAAAGTCCCCGGTTCGAAACCGGGCGGAGACAGTGCTCTTCAACACATCCAGTAAGAACTGTATTAATAACAGAGAATACTTGCTTTCATAAATGCCGTAATTTGGAAATTCAAATACATGCAGTTAATATCAGTAAAATTTGGTTTAGTCCTTGCAAAAATCACATGCAGCAGTTTCTGTAGTGTAGTGGCTATCACGTTCGCTTAACACGCGAAAGGTCCCCGGTTCGAAACCGGGCAGAAACAGTGCTCTTTGATACATTCAGTAAGAACTGTATTTATAACAGTGAATAATAATATTTTGGAAATTCAAATACATGCAGTGAATATCAGTAAAATTTGGTTTAGTCCTTGCAAAAATCACATGCAGCGGTTTCTGTAGTGTCGTGGTTATCACGTTCGCATCACACGCGAAAGGTCCCCGTTTCGAAACCGGGCGGAAACAGTGCTCTTTGACATATTCAGTAAGAACTGTATTTATAACAGAGAATACTTGCTTTCCTAAATGCCGTAATTTGGAAATTCAAATACATGCAGTTAATATCAGTAAAATTTGGTTTAGTCCTTGCAAAAATCACATGCAGTAGTTTCTGTAGTGTAGTGGTTATCACATTTGCTTCACACGCGAAAAGTCCCCGGTTCGAAACCGGGCGGAGACAGTGCTCTTCGACACATCCAGTAAGAACTGTATTTATAACAGAGAATAGTTGCTTTCATAAATGCTGTATTTTGCAGTGAATATCAGTAAAATGTGGTTTAGTCTTTGCAGAATTCACATGCAAGAGTTTCTGTAGTGTAGTGGTCATCACGTTCGCTTTACACGTGAAAGGTCCCCGGTTCGAAACCGGGCGGAAACAGTGCTCTTTGACACATTCAGTAAGAACTGTATTTTTAACAGAGAATAATAATATTTTGGAAATTCAAATACATGCAGTGAATATCAGTAAACTTTGGATTAGTCCTTGCAAGAAACACATGCAGCAGTTTCTGTAGTGTAGTGGTTATCACATTCGCTTTACACGCGAAAGGTCCTCGGTTCGAAACCGGGCGGAAACAGTGGTCTTCGACACATCAAGTAAGAACTGTATTTATAACAGAGAATACTTGCTTTCCTAAATGCCGTAATTTGGAAATTCAAATACATGCAGTTAATATCAGTAAAATTTGGTTTAGTCCTTGCAAAAATCACATGCAGTAGTTTCTGTAGTGTAGTGGTTATCACATTTGCTTCACACGCGAAAAGTCCCCGGTTCGAAACCGGGCGGAGACAGTGCTCTTCGACACATCCAGTAAGAACTGTATTTATAACAGAGAATACTTGCTTTCATAAATGCCGTAATTTGGAAATTCAAATACATGCAGTTAATATCAGAAAAATTTGGTTTAGTCCTTGCAAAAATCACATGCAGCAGTTTCTGTAGTGTAGTGGCTATCACATTCGCTTAACACGCGAAAGGTCCCCGGTTCGAAACCGGGCAGAAACAGTGCTCTTTGACACATTCAGTAAGAACTGTATTTATAACAGTGAATAATAATATTTTGGAAATTCAAATACATGCAGTGAATATCAGTAAAATTTGGTTTAGTCCTTGCAAAAATCACATGCAGCGGTTTCTGTAGTGTAGTGGTTATCACGTTCTCACCACACGCGAAAGGTCCCCGGTTTGAAACCGGGTGGAAACAGTGCTCTTTGACACATTCAGGAATAATTGTATTTATAACAGAGAATACTTGCTTTCATAAATGCCAAAATTTGGAAATTCAAATACATGCAGTGAATATCAGTCAAATTTGGTTTAGTCCTTGCAAAAATCACAGGCAGCAGTTTCTGTAGTGTAGTGGCTATCACGTTTGCATCACATGCGAAAGGTCCCCGGTTTGAAACCGGGTGGATACAGTGCTCTTTGACACATTCAGTAAGAACTGTATTTTTAACAGAGAATAATAATATTTTGGAAATTCAAATACATGCAGTGAATATCAGTAAACTTTGGATTAGTCCTTGCAAGAAACACATGCAGCAGTTTCTGTAGTGTAGTGGTTATCACATTCGCTTTACACGCGAAAGGTCCTCGGTTCGAAACCGGGCGGAAACAGTGGTCTTCGACACATCAAGTAAGAACTGTATTTTTAACAGAGAATGGTTGCTTTCATAAATGCCTTTTTTTGGAAATTCAAATACATGCAGTGAATATCAGTAAAATTTTGTTTAGTCCTTGCAAAAATCACATGCAGTAGTTTCTGTAGTGTAGTGGTCATCACGTTCGCTTTACACGTGAAAGGTCACCGTTTCGAAACCGGGCAGAAACAGTGCTCTTTGACACATTCAGTAAGAACTGTATTTATAACAGAGAATAGTTGCTTTCATAAATGCTGTATTTTGCAGTGAATATCAGTAAAATGTGGTTTAGTCTTTGCAGAATTCACATGCAAGAGTTTCTGTAGTGTAGTGGTCATCAAGTTCGCTTTACACGTGAAAGGTCCCCGGTTCGAAACCGGGCGGAAACAGTGCTCTTTGACACATTCAGTAAGAACTGTATTCATAACAGAGAATATTTGCTTTCATAAATTCCGTAATTTGGAAATTCAAAAACATGCAGTGAATATCAGTAAAATTTGGTTTAGTCCTTGCAAAAAAACCATGCAGCAGTTTCTGTAGTGTAGTGGTTATCACATTCGCTTTACATGCGAAAGGTCCTCGGATCGAAACCGTCCGGAAACATTGCTCTTCGACACATCCAGTAAGAACTGTATTTTTAACAGAGAATAGTTGCTTTCATAAATGCCTTTTTTTGGAAATTCAAATACATGCAGTGAATATCAGTAAAATTTGGTTTAGTCCTTGCAAAAATCACATGCAGCGGTTTCTGTAGTGTAGTGGTTATCACGTTCTCATCACACCCGAAAGGTCCCCGGTTTGAAACCGGGTGGAAACAGTGCTCTTTGACACATTCTGTAAGAACTGTATTTAAAACAGAGAATACTTGCTTTCAGAAATGCCGTAATTTGGAAATTCAAATACATGCAGTTAATATCAGTAAAATTTGGTTCAGTCCTTGCAAAAATCACATGCAGCAGTTTCTGTAGTGTCGTGGTTATCACGTTCGCATCACACGCGAAAGGTCCCCGGTTCGAAACCGGGTGGAAACAGTGCTCTTTGACATATTCAGTAAGAACTGTATTTATAACAGAGAATAATAATATTTTGGAAATTCAAATACGTGCAGTGAATATCAGTAATATTTGGTTTAGTCCTTGCAAAAATCATAGGCAGCAGTTTCTATAGTGTAGTGGCTATCACTTTCGCTTAACACGCGAAAGTTCCCCGGTTCGAAACCGGGCGGAAAAATTGCTCATTGACACATTCAGTAAGAATTGTATTTATAACAGAGAATAATAATATTTTGGAAATTCAAATACATGCAGTGAATATCAGTAAAATTTGGTTTAGTCCTTGCAAAAATCACATGCAGCAGTTTCTGTAGTGTAGTAGTTATCACATTCGCATCACATGTGAAAGGTTCCCGGTTCGAAACCGGGAAGAAACAGTGCTCTTTGACACATTCAGTAAGAACTGTATTTATAACAGAGAATAATAATATTTTGGAGATTCAAATACATGCAGTGAATATCAGTAAAATTTGGTTTAGTCCTTGCAAAAATCACATGCAGCGGTTTCTGTAGTGTCGTGGTTATCACGTTCGCATCACACGGGAAAGGTCCCCGTTTCGAAACCAGATGGAAACAGTGCTCTTTGACACATCCAGTAAGAACTGTTTTTATAACAGAGAATAGTTGCTTTCATAAATGCTGTATTTTGCAGTTAATATCAGTAAAATGTGGTTTAGTCTTTGCAGAAATCACATGCAGCAGTTTCTGTAGTGTAGTGGTCATCACGTCCGCTTTACACGTGAAACGTCCCCGGTTCGAAACCGGGCGGAAACAGTGCTCTTTGACACATTCAGTAAGAACTGTATTTATAACAGAGAATACTTCCTTTCTTAAATGCCGTAATTTGGAAATTCAAATACATGCAGTTAATATCAGTAAAATTTGGTTTAGTCCTTGCAAAATTCACATGCAGCAGTTTCTGTAGTGTAGTGGTTATTACATTCGCTTTACACGCGAAAGGTCCTCGATTCGAAACCGGGCGGAAACAGTGCTCTTCGACACATCCAGTAAGAACTGTATTTTTAACAGAGAATAGTTGCTTTCATAAATGCCTTTTTTTGGAAATTCAAATACCTGCAGTGAATATCAGTAAAATTTGGTTTAGTCCTTGCAAAAATCACATGCAGTAGTTTCTGTAGTGTAGTGGTTATCACGTTCGCTTCACACGCGAAAGGTCCCTGGTTCGAAAACGGGTGGAAACAGTGGTCTTTGACACATCAGTAAGAACTGTATTTATAGCAGAGAATAATAACATTTTGGAAATTCAAATACATGCAGTGAATATCAGTAAAATTTGGTTTAGTCCTTGCAAAAATCACAGGCAGCAGTTTCTGTAGTGTAGTGGCTATCACGTTCGCATCACATGCGAAAGGTCCCCGGTTCGAAACCGGGTGGAAATAGTGGTCTTTGACACATTCAGTAAGAACTGTATTTATAGCAGAGAATAATAACTTTTTGGAAATTCAAATACATGCAGTGAATATCAGTAAAATTTGGTTTAGTCCTTGCAAAAATCACGGGCAGTAGTTTCTGTAGTGTAGTGGCTATCACGTTCGCTTAACATGCGAAAGGTCCCCGGTTCGAAACCGGGTGGAAATAGTGGTCTTTGACACATTCAGTAAGAACTGTATTTATAGCAGAGAATAATAACTTTTTGGAAATTCAAATACATGCAGTGAATATCAGTAAAATTTGGTTTAGTCCTTACAAAAATCACAGGCAGCAGTTTCTGTAGTGTAGTGGCTATCACGTTCGCATCACACGCGAAAGGTCCCCGTTTCGAAACCGGGCGGAAACAGTGCTCTTTGACATATTCAGAAAGAACTGTATTTATAACAGAGAATAATAATATTTTGGAAATTCAAATACATGCAGTGAATATCAGTAAAATTTTGTTTAGTCCTTGCAAAGTTCACAGGCAGCAGTTTCTGTAGTGTAGTGGCTATCACGTTCGCTTAACAAGCGAAAGGTCCCCGGTTCGAAACCGGGTGAAAACATTGCTCTATGACACATTCAGTAAGAACTGTATTTATAACAGAGAATAATAATATTTTGGAAATTCAAATACATGCAGTGAATATCAGTAAACTTTGGAGTCAGTCCTTGCAAGAAACACATGCAGCAGTTTCTGTTGTGTAGTGGTCATCACATTCGCTTTACACGTGAAACGTCCCCGGTTCGAAACCGGGCGGAAACAGTGCTCTTTGACACATTCAGTAAGAACTGTATTTATAACAGAGAATACTTCCTTTCTTAAATGCCGTAATTTGGAAATTCAAATACATGCAGTTAATATCAGTAAAATTTGGTTTAGTCCTTGCAAAATTCACATGCAGCAGTTTCTGTAGTGTAGTGGTTATTACATTCGCTTTACACGCGAAAGGTCCTCGGTTCGAAACCGGGCGGAAACAGTGCTCTTCGACACATCCAGTAAGAACTGTCTTTTTAACAGAGAATAGTTGCTTTCATAAATGCCTTTTTTTGGAAATTCAAATACCTGCAGTGAATATCAGTAAAATTTGGTTTAGTCCTTGCAAAAATCACATGCAGTAGTTTCTGTAGTGTAGTGGTTATCACGTTCGCTTCACACGCGAAAGGTCCCTGGTTCGAAAACGGGTGGAAACAGTGGTCTTTGACACATCAGTAAGAACTGTATTTATAGCAGAGAATAATAACATTTTGGAAATTCAAATACATGCAGTGAATATCAGTAAAATTTGGTTTAGTCCTTGCAAAAATCACAGGCAGCAGTTTCTGTAGTGTAGTGGCTATCACGTTCGCATCACATGCGAAAGGTCCCCGGTTCGAAACCGGGTGGAAATAGTGGTCTTTGACACATTCAGTAAGAACTGTATTTATAGCAGAGAATAATAACTTTTTGGAAATTCAAATACATGCAGTGAATATCAGTAAAATTTGGTTTAGTCCTTGCAAAAATCACAGGCAGCAGTTTCTGTAGTGTAGTGGCTATCACGTTCACTTAACATGCGAAAGGTCCCCGGTTCGAAACCAGGTGGAAATAGTGGTCTTTGACACATTCAGTAAGAACTGTATTTATAGCAGAGAATAATAACTTTTTGGAAATTCAAATACATGCAGTGAATATCAGTAAAATTTGGTTTAGTCCTTACAAAAATCACAGGCAGCAGTTTCTGTAGTGTAGTGGCTATCACGTTCGCATCACACGCGAAAGGTCCCCGTTTCGAAACCGGGCGGAAACAGTGCTCTTTGACATATTCAGAAAGAACTGTATTTATAACAGAGAATAATAATATTTTGGAAATTCAAATACATGCAGTGAATATCAGTAAACTTTGGAATCAGTCCTTGCAAGAAACACATGCAGCAGTTTCTGTTGTGTAGTGGTTATCACATTCGCTTTACACGCGAAAGGTCCTGGGTTCGAAACCGGGCGGAAACAGTGCTCTTCGACACATCCAGTAAGAACTGTATTTTTAACAGAGAATAGTTGCTTTCATAAATGCCTTTTTTTGGAAATTCAAATACCTGCAGTGAATATCAGTAAAATTTGATTTAGTCCTTGCAAAAATCACATGCAGTAGTTTCTGTAGTGTAGTGGCTATCACGTTCGCATCACACGCGAAAGGTCCCCGTTTCGAAACCGGGCGGAAACAGTGCTCTTTGACATATTCAGAAAGAACTGTATTTATAACAGAGAATAATAATATTTTGGAAATTCAAATACATGCAGTGAATATCAGTAAAATTTTGTTTAGTCCTTGCAAAATTCACAGGCAGCAGTTTCTGTAGTGTAGTGGCTATCACGTTCGCTTAACAAGCGAAAGGTCCCCGGTTCGAAACCGGGTGAAAACATTGCTCTTTGACACATTCAGTAAGAACTGTATTTATAACAGAGAATAATAATATTTTGGAAATTCAAATACATGCAGTGAATATCAGTAAACTTTGGAATCAGTCCTTGCAAGAAACACATGCAGCAGTTTCTGTTGTGTAGTGGTTATCACATTCGCTTTACACGCGAAAGGTCCTCGGTTCGAAACCGGGCGGAAACAGTGCTCTTCGACACATCCAGTAAGAACTGTATTTTTAACAGAGAATAGTTGCTTTCATAAATGCCTTTTTTTGGAAATTCAAATACCTGCAGTGAATATCAGTAAAATTTGATTTAGTCCTTGCAAAAATCACATGCAGTAGTTTCTGTAGTGTAGTGGTTATCACGTTCGCTTCACACGCGAAAGGTCCCCGGTTCGAAAACAGGTGGAAACAATGCTCTTTGACACATTCAGTAAGAACTGTATTTATAACAGAGAATAAGAATATTTTGGAAATTCAAATACATGCAGTGAATATCAGTAAAATTTGGTTTAGTCCTTGCAATAATCACATGCAGCAGTTTCTGTAGTGTAGTGGCTATCACGTTCGCTTAACATGCGAAAGGTCACCGGTTCGAAAACGGGTGGAAACAGTGGTCTTCGACACATTCAGTAAGAACTGTATTTATAGCAGAGAATAATAACATTTTGGAAATTCAAATACATGCAGTGAATATCAGTAAATTTTGGTTTAGTCCTTGCAAAAATCACAGGCAGCAGTTTCTGTTGTGTAGTGGTTATCACATTCGCTTTACACGCGAAAGGTCCCCGGTTCGAAACCGGGCGAAAACATTGCTCTTTGACACATTCAGTAAGAACTGTATTTATAACAGAGAATAATAATATTTTGGAAATTCAAATACATGCAGTGAATATCAGTAAGCTTTGGAATCAGTCCTTGAAAGCACCACATGCAGCAGTTTCTGTAGTGTAGTGGTTATCACATTCGCTTAACACGGGAAAGGTCCTCGGTTCGAAACCGGGCGGAAACAGTGCTCTTCGACACATCAAGTAAGAACTGTATTTTTAACAGAGAATAGTTGCTTTCATAAATGCCTTTTTTTGGAAATTCAAATACATGCAGTGAATATCAGTAAAATTTGGTTTAGTATTTGCAAAAATCACATGCAGTAGTTTCTGTAGTGTAGTGGTTATCACATTCGCTTCACACGCGAAAGGTCCCCGGTTCGAAAACAGTTGGAAACAATGCACTTTGACACATTCAGTAAGAACTGTATTTATAACAGAGAATAATAATATTTTGGAAATTCAAATACATGCATTAAATATCAGTAAAATTGGTTTAGTCCTTGCAAAAATCACATGCAGTAGTTTCTGTAGTGTAGTGGTTATCACGTCTTCATCACACGCGAAAGGTCCCCGGTTTGAAACCGGGTGGAAACAGTGCTCTTTGACACATTCAGTAATAATTGTATTTATAACAGAGAATACTTGCTTTCATAAATGCCAAAATTTGGAAATTCAAATACATGCAGTGAATATCAGTAAAATTTGGTTTAGTCCTTGCAAAAATCACAGGCAGCAGTTTCTGTAGTGTAGTGGCTATCACGTTCGCATCACATGCGAAAGGTCCCCGTTTCGAAACCGTAAGGAAACAGTGCTCTTTGACATATTCAGTAAGAACTGTATTTATAACAGAGAATAATAATATTTTGGAAATTCAAATACATGCAGTGAATATCAGTAAAATTTGGTTTAGTCCTTGCAAAAATCACAGGCAGCAGTTTCTGTAGTGTAGTGGCTATCACGTTCGCTTAACACGCGAAAGGTCCCAAGGTTCGAAACCGGGCGAAAACATTGCTCTTTGACACATTTAGTAAGAACTGTATTTATAACAGAGAATAATAATATTTTGGAAATTCAAATACATGCAGTGAATATCAGTAAACTTTGGAATCAGTCCTTGCAAGAAACACATGCAGCAGTTTCTGTTGTGTAGTGGTTATCACATTCGCTTTACACGCGAAAGGTCCTCGGTTCGAAACCGGGCGGAAACAGTGCTCTTCGACACATCCAGTAAGAACTGTATTTTTAACAGAGAATAGTTGCTTTCATAAATGCCTTTTTTTGGAAATTCAAATACCTGCAGTGAATATCAGTAAAATTTGATTTAGTCCTTGCAAAAATCACATGCAGTAGTTTCTGTAGTGTAGTGGCTATCACGTTCGCATCACACGCGAAAGGTCCCCGTTTCGAAACCGGGCGGAAACAGTGCTCTTTGACATATTCAGAAAGAACTGTATTTATAACAGAGAATAATAATATTTTGGAAATTCAAATACATGCAGTGAATATCAGTAAAATTTTATTTAGTCCTTGCAAAATTCACAGGCAGCAGTTTCTGTAGTGTAGTGGCTATCACGTTCGCTTAACAAGCGAAAGGTCCCCGGTTTGAAACCGGGTGAAAACATTGCTCTTTGACACATTCAGTAAGAACTGTATTTATAACAGAGAATAATAATATTTTGGAAATTCAAATACATGCAGTGAATATCAGTAAACTTTGGAATCAGTCCTTGCAAGAAACACATGCAGCAGTTTCTGTTGTGTAGTGGTTATCACATTCGCTTTACACGCGAAAAGTCCCCGGTTCGAAACCGGGCGGAGACAGTGCTCTTCAACACATCCAGTAAGAACTGTATTAATAACAGAGAATACTTGCTTTCATAAATGCCGTAATTTGGAAATTCAAATACATGCAGTTAATATCAGTAAAATTTGGTTTAGTCCTTGCAAAAATCACATGCAGCAGTTTCTGTAGTGTAGTGGCTATCACGTTCGCTTAAAACGCGAAAGGTCCCCGGTTCGAAACCGGGCAGAAACAGTGCTCTTTGACACATTCAGTAAGAACTGTATTTATAACAGTGAATAATAATATTTTGGAAATTCAAATACATGCAGTGAATATCAGTAAAATTTGGTTTAGTCCTTGCAAAAATCACATGCAGCGGTTTCTGTAGTGTCGTGGTTATCACGTTCGCATCACACGCGAAAGGTCCCCGTTTCGAAACCGGGCGGAAACAGTGCTCTTTGACATATTCAGTAAGAACTGTATTTATAACAGAGAATACTTGCTTTCCTAAATGCCGTAATTTGGAAATTCAAATACATGCAGTTAATATCAGTAAAATTTGGTTTAGTCCTTGCAAAAATCACATGCAGTAGTTTCTGTATTGTAGTGGTTATCACATTTGCTTCACACGCGAAAAGTCCCCGGTTCGAAACCGGGCGGAGACAGTGCTCTTCGACACATCCAGTAAGAACTGTATTTATAACAGAGAATACTTGCTTTCATAATTGCCGTAATTTGGAAATTCAAATACATGCAGTTAATATCAGAAAAATTTGGTTTAGTCCTTGCAAAAATCACATGCAGCAGTTTCTGTAGTGTAGTGGCTATCACATTCGCTTAACACGCGAAAGGTCCCCGGTTCGAAACCGGGCAGAAACAGTGCTCTTTGACACATTCAGTAAGAACTGTATTTATAACAGTGAATAATAATATTTTGGAAATTCAAATACATGCAGTGAATATCAGTAAAATTTGGTTTAGTCCTTGCAAAAATCACATGCAGCGGTTTCTGTAGTGTAGTGGTTATCACGTTCTCACCACACGCGAAAGGTCCCCGGTTTGAAACCGGGTGGAAACAGTGCTCTTTGACACATTCAGGAATAATTGTATTTATAACAGAGAATTCTTGCTTTCATAAATGCCAAAATTTGGAAATTCAAATACATGCAGTGAATATCAGTAAAATTTGGTTTAGTCCTTGCAAAAATCACAGGCAGCAGTTTCTGTAGTGTAGTGGCTATCACGTTTGCATCACATGCGACAGGTCCCCGGTTTGAAACCGGGTGGATACAGTGCTCTTCGACACATTCAGTAAGAACTGTATTTTTAACAGAGAATAATAATATTTTGGAAATTCAAATACATGCAGTGAATATCAGTAAAATTTGGTTTAGTCCTTGCAAAAATCACATGCAGTAGTTTCTGTAGTGTAGTGGTTATCACATTTGCTTCACACGCGAAAAGTCCCCGGTTCGAAACCGGGCGGAGACAGTGCTCTTCGACACATCCAGTAAGAACTGTATTAATAACAGAGAATACTTGCTTTCATAAATGCCGTAATTTGGAAATTCAAATACATGCAGTTAATATCAGTAAAATTTGGTTTAGTCCTTGCAAAAATCACATGCAGCAGTTTCTGTAGTGTAGTGGCTATCACGTTCGCTTAACACGCGAAAGGTCCCCGGTTCGAAACCGGGCAGAAACAGTGCTCTTCGACACATCCAGTAAGAACTGTATTTATAACAGAGAATACTTGCTTTCATAAATGCCGTAATTTGGAAATTCAAATAGATGCAGTGAATATCAGTAAAATTTGCTTTAGTCCTTGCAAAAATCACATGCAGCGGTTTCTGTAGTGTCGTGGTTATCACGTTCGCATCACACGCGAAAGGTCCCCGTTTCGAAACCGGGCGGAAACAGTGCTCTTTGACATATTCAGTAAGAACTGTATTTTTAACAGAGAATAATAATATTTTGGAAATTCAAATACATGCAGTGAATATCAGTAAAATTTGTTTTAGTCCTTGCAAAAATCACATGCAGCGGTTTCTGTAGTGTAGTGGTTATCACGTTCTCACCACACGCGAAAGGTCCCCGGTTTGAAACCGGGTGGAAACAGTGCTCTTTGACACATTCAGGAATAATTGTATTTATAACAGAGAATACTTGCTTTCATAAATGCCAAAATTTGGAAATTCAAATACATGCAGTGAATATCAGTAAAATTTGGTTTAGTCCTTGCAAAAATCACAGGCAGCAGTTTCTGTAGTGTAGTGGCTATCACGTTTGCATCACATGCGAAAGGTCCCCGGTTTGAAACCGGGTGGATACAGTGCTCTTTGACACATTCAGTAAGAACTGTATTTTTAACAGAGAATAATAATATTTTGGAAATTCAAATACATGCAGTGAATATCAGTAAACTTTGGATTAGTCCTTGCAAGAAACACATGCAGCAGTTTCTGTAGTGTAGTGGTTATCACATTCGCTTTACACGCGAAAGGTCCTCGGTTCGAAACCGGGCGGAAACAGTGGTCTTCGACACATCAAGTAAGAACTGTATTTTTAACAGAGAATGGTTGCTTTCATAAATGCCTTTTTTTGGAAATTCAAATACATGCAGTGAATATCAGTAAAATTTTGTTTAGTCCTTGCAAAAATCACATGCAGTAGTTTCTGTAGTGTAGTGGTTATCACATTTGCTTCACACGCGAAAAGTCCCCGGTTCGAAACCGGGCGGAGACAGTGCTCTTCGACACATCCAGTAAGAACTGTATTAATAACAGAGAATACTTGCTTTCATAAATGCCGTAATTTGGAAATTCAAATACATGCAGTTAATATCAGTAAAATTTGGTTTAGTCCTTGCAAAAATCACATGCAGCAGTTTCTGTAGTGTAGTGGCTATCACGTTCGCTTAACACGCGAAAGGTCCCCGGTTCGAAACCGTGCAGAAACAGTGCTCTTTGACACATTCAGTAAGAACTGTATTTATAACAGTGAATAATAATATTTTGGAAATTCAAATACATGCAGTGAATATCAGTAAAATTTGGTTTAGTCCTTGCAAAAATCACATGCAGCGGTTTCTGTAGTGTCGTGGTTATCACGTTCGCATCACACGCGAAAGGTCCCCGTTTCGAAACCGGGCGGAAACAGTGCTCTTTGACATATTCAGTAAGAACTGTATTTTTAACAGAGAATAATAATATTTTGGAAATTCAAATACATGCAGTTAATATCAGTAAAATTTGGTTTAGTCCTTGCAAAAATCACATGCAGCAGTTTCTGTAGTGTAGTGGCTATCACGTTCGCTTAACACGCGAAAGGTCCCCGGTTCGAAACCGGGCAGAAACAGTGCTCTTTGACACATTCAGTAAGAACTGTATTTATAACAGTGAATAATAATATTTTGGAAATTCAAATACATGCAGTGAATATCAGTAAAATTAGGTTTAGTCCTTGCAAAAATCACATGCAGCGGTTTCTGTAGTGTCGTGGTTATCACGTTCGCATCACACGCGAAAGGTCCCCGTTTCGAAACCGGGCGGAAACAGTGCTCTTTGACATATTCAGTAAGAACTGTATTTTTAACAGAGAATAATAATATTTTGGAAATTCAAATACATGCAGTGAATATCAGTAAACTTTGGAGTAGTCCTTGCAGAAAACACATGCAGCGGTTTCTGTAGTGTAGTGGTTATCACGTTCTCATCACACGCGAAAGGTCCCCGGTTTGAAACCGGGTGGAAACAGTGCTCTTTGACACATTCAGTAAGAACTGTATTTATAACAGAGAATACTTGCTTTCATAAATGCCGTAATTTGGAAATTCAAATACATGCAGTTAATATCAGAAAAATTTGGTTTAGTCCTTGCAAAAATCACATGCAGCAGTTTCTGTAGTGTAGTGGCTATCATAATCGCTAAACACGCGAAAGGTCCCCGGTTCGAAACCGGGCAGAAACAGTGCTCTTTGACACATTCAGTAAGAACTGTATTTATAACAGTGAATAATAATATTTTGGAAATTCAAATACATGCAGTGAATATCAGTAAAATTTGGTTTAGTCCTTGCAAAAATCACATGCAGCGGTTTCTGTAGTGTAGTGGTTATCACGTTCTCACCACACGCGAAAGGTCCCCGGTTTGAAACCGGGTGGAAACAGTGCTCTTTGACACATTCAGGAATAATTGTATTTATAACAGAGAATACTTGCTTTCATAAATGCCAAAATTTGGAAATTCAAATACATGCAGTGAATATCAGTAAAATTTGGTTTAGTCCTTGCAAAAATCACAGGCAGCAGTTTCTGTAGTGTAGTGGCTATCACGTTTGCATCACATGCGAAAGGTCCCCGGTTTGAAACCGGGTGGATACAGTGCTCTTTGACACATTCAGTAAGAACTGTATTTTTAACAGAGAATAATAATATTTTGGAAATTCAAATACATGCAGTGAATATCAGTAAAATTTGGTTTAGTCCTTGCAAAAATCACAGGCAGCGGTTTCTGTAGTGTCGTGGTTATCACGTTCGCATCACACGCGAAAGGTCCCCGTTTCGAAACCGGGCGGAAAAAGTGCTCTTTGACATATTCAGTAAGAACTGTATTTTTAACAGAGAATAATAATATTTTGGAAATTCAAATACATGCAGTGAATATCAGTAAACTTTGGATTAGTCCTTGCAGAAAACACATGCAGCGGTTTCTGTAGTGTAGTGGTTATCACGTTCTCATCACATGCGAAAGGTCCCCGGTTTGAAACCTGGTGGAAACAGTGCTCTTTGACACATTCAGTAAGAACTGTATTTATAACAGAGAATACTTGCTTTCCTAAATGCCGTAATTTGGAAATTCAAATACATGCAGTTAATATCAGTAAAATTTGGTTTAGTCCTTGCAAAAATCACATGCAGTAGTTTCTGTAGTGTAGTGGTTATCACATTTGCTTCACACGCGAAAAGTCCCCGGTTCGAAACCGGGCGGAGACAGTGCTCTTCGACACATCCAGTAAGAACTGTATTTATAACAGAGAATACTTGCTTTCATAAATGCCGTAATTTGGAAATTCAAATAGATGCAGTGAATATCAGTAAAATTTGGTTTAGTCCTTGCAAAAATCACATGAAGCAGTTTCTGTAGTGTAGTGGCTATCACATTCGCTTAACACGCGAAAGGTCCCCGGTTCGAAACCGGGCAGAAACAGTGCTCTTTGACACATTCAGTAAGAACTGTATTTATAACAGTGAATAATAATATTTTGGAAATTCAAATACATGCAGTGAATATCAGTAAAATTTGGTTTAGTCCTTGCAAAAATCACATGCAGCGGTTTCTGTAGTGTAGTGGTTATCACGTTCTCACCACACGCGAAAGGTCCCCGGTTTGAAACCGGGTGGAAACAGTGCTCTTTGACACATTCAGGAATAATTGTATTTATAACAGAGAATACTTGCTTTCATAAATGCCAAAATTTGGAAATTCAAATACATGCAGTGAATATCAGTAAAATTTGGTTTAGTCCTTGCAAAAATCACAGGCAGCAGTTTCTGTAGTGTAGTGGCTATCACGTTTGCATCACATGCGAAAGGTCCCCGGTTTGAAACCGGGTGGATACAGTGCTCTTTGACACATTCAGTAAGAACTGTATTTTTAACAGAGAATAACAATATTTTGGAAATTCAAATACATGCAGTGAATATCAGTAAACTTTGGATTAGTCCTTGCAAGAAACACATGCAGCAGTTTCTGTAGTGTAGTGGTTATCACATTCGCTTTACACGCGAAAGGTCCTCGGTTCGAAACCGGGCGGAAACAGTGGTCTTCGACACATCAAGTAAGAACTGTATTTTTAACAGAGAATGGTTGCTTTCATAAATGCCTTTTTTTGGAAATTCAAATACATGCAGTGAATATCAGTAAAATTTGGTTTAGTCCTTGCAAAAATCACATGCAGTAGTTTCTGTAGTGTAGTGGTTATCACATTTGCTTCACACGCGAATAGTCCCCGGTTCGAAACCGGGCGGAGACAGTGCTCTTCGACACATCCAGTAAGAACTGTATTAATAACAGAGAATACTTGCTTTCATAAATGCCGTAATTTGGAAATTCAAATACATGCAGTTAATATCAGTAAAATTTGGTTTAGTCCTTGCAAAAATCACATGCAGCAGTTTCTGTAGTGTAGTGGCTATCACGTTCGCTTAACACGCGAAAGGTCCCCGGTTCGAAACCGGGCAGAAACAGTGCTCTTTGACACATTCAGTAAGAACTGTATTTATAACAGTGAATAATAATATTTTGGAAATTCAAATACATGCAGTGAATATCAGTAAAATTTGGTTTAGTCCTTGCAAAAATCACATGCAGCGGTTTCTGTAGTGTCGTGGTTATCACGTTCGCATCACACGCGAAAGGTCCCCGTTTCGAAACCGGGCGGAAACAGTGCTCTTTGACATATTCAGTAAGAACTGTATTTTTAACAGAGAATAATAATATTTTGGAAATTCAAATACATGCAGTTAATATCAGTAAAATTTGGTTTAGTCCTTGCAAAAATCACATGCAGCTGTTTCTGTAGTGTAGTGGCTATCACGTTCGCTTAACACGCGAAAGGTCCCCGGTTCGAAACCGGGCAGAAACAGTGCTCTTTGACACATTCAGTAAGAACTGTATTTATAACAGTGAATAATAATATTTTGGAAATTCAAATACATGCAGTGAATATCAGTAAAATTTGGTTTAGTCCTTGCAAAAATCACATGCAGCGGTTTCTGTAGTGTCGTGGTTATCACGTTCGCATCACACGCGAAAGGTCCCCGTTTCGAAACCGGGCGGAAACAGTGCTCTTTGACATATTCAGTAAGAACTGTATTTTTAACAGAGAATAATAATATTTTGGAAATTCAAATACATGCAGTGAATATCAGTAAACTTTGGATTAGTCCTTGCAGAAAACACATGCAGCGGTTTCTGTAGTGTAGTGGTTTTCACGTTCTCATCACACGCGAAAGGTCCCCGGTTTGAAACCGGGTGGAAACAGTGCTCTTTGACACATTCAGTAAGAACTGTATTTATAACAGAGAATACTTGCTTTCCTAAATGCCGTAATTTGGAAATTCAAATACATGCAGTTAATATCAGTAAAATTTGGTTTAGTCCTTGCAAAAATCACATGCAGTAGTTTCTGTAGTGTAGTGGTTATCACATTTGCTTCACACGCGAAAAGTCCCCGGTTCGAAACCGGGCGTAGACAGTGCTCTTCGACACATCCAGTAAGAACTGTATTTATAACAGAGAATACTTGCTTTCATAAATGCCGTAATTTGGAAATTCAAATACATGCAGTTAATATCAGAAAAATTTGGTTTAGTCCTTGCAAAAATCACATGCAGCAGTTTCTGTAGTGTAGTGGCTATCACATTCGCTAAACACGCGAAAGGTCCCCGGTTCGAAACCGGGCAGAAACAGTGCTCTTTGACACATTCAGTAAGAACTGTATTTATAACAGTGAATAATAATATTTTGGAAATTCAAATACATGCAGTGAATATCAGTAAAATTTGGTTTAGTCCTTGCAAAAATCACATGCAGCGGTTTCTGTAGTGTAGTGGTTATCACGTTCTCACCACACGCGAAAGGTCCCCGGTTTGAAACCGGGTGGAAACAGTGCTCTTTGACACATTCAGGAATAATTGTATTTATAACAGAGAATACTTGCTTTCATAAATGCCAAAATTTGGAAATTCAAATACATGCAGTGAATATCAGTAAAATTTGGTTTAGTCCTTGCAAAAATCACAGGCAGCAGTTTCTGTAGTGTAGCGGCTATCACGTTTGCATCACATGCGAAAGGTCCCCGGTTTGAAACCGGGTGGATACAGTGCTCTTTGACACATTCAGTAAGAACTGTATTTTTAACAGAGAATAATAATATTTTGGAAATTCAAATACATGCAGTGAATATCAGTAAAATTTGGTTTAGTCCTTGCAAAAATCACAGGCAGCGGTTTCTGTAGTGTCGTGGTTATCACGTTCGCATCACACGCGAAAGGTCCCCGTTTCGAAACCGGGCGGAAACAGTGCTCTTTGACATATTCAGTAAGAACTGTATTTTTAACAGAGAATAATAATATTTTGGAAATTCAAATACATGCAGTGAATATCAGTAAACTTTGGATTAGTCCTTGCAGAAAACACATGCAGCGGTTTCTGTAGTGTAGTGGTTATCACGTTCTCATCACACGCGAAAGGTCCCCGGTTTGAAACCGGGTGGAAACAGTGCTCTTTGACACATTCAGTAAGAACTGTATTTATAACAGAGAATACTTGCTTTCCTAAATGCCGTAATTTGGAAATTCAAATACATGCAGTTAATATCAGTAAAATTTGGTTTAGTCCTTGCAAAAATCACATGCAGTAGTTTCTGTAGTGTAGTGGTTATCACATTTGCTTCACACGCGAAAAGTCCCCGGTTCGAAACCGGGCGGAGACAGTGCTCTTCGACACATCCAGTAAGAACTGTATTTATAACAGAGAATACTTGCTTTCATAAATGCCGTAATTTGGAAATTCAAATAGATGCAGTGAATATCAGTAAAATTTGGTTTAGTCCTTGCAAAAATCACATGCAGCAGTTTCTGTAGTGTAGTGGCTATCACATTCGCTTAACACGCGAAAGGTCCCCGGTTCGAAACCGGGCAGAAACAGTGCTCTTTGACACATTCAGTAAGAACTGTATTTATAACAGTGAATAGTAATATTTTGGAAATTCAAATACATGCAGTGAATATCAGTAAAATTTGGTTTAGTCCTTGCAAAAATCACATGCAGCGGTTTCTGTAGTGTAGTGGTTATCACGTTCTCACCACACGCGAAAGGTCCCCGGTTTGAAACCGGGTGGAAACAGTGCTCTTTGACACATTCAGGAATAATTGTATTTATAACAGAGAATACTTGCTTTCATAAATGCCAAAATTTGGAAATTCAAATACATGCAGTGAATATCAGTAAAATTTGGTTTAGTCCTTGCAAAAATCACAGGCAGCAGTTTCTGTAGTGTAGTGGCTATCACGTTTGCATCACATGCGAAAGGTCCCCGGTTTGAAACCGGGTGGATACAGTGCTCTTTGACACATTCAGTAAGAACTGTATTTTTAACAGAGAATAATAATATTTTGGAAATTCAAATACATGCAGTGAATATCAGTAAACTTTGGATTAGTCCTTGCAAGAAACACTTGCAGCAGTTTCTGTAGTGTAGTGGTTATCACATTCGCTTTACACGCGAAAGGTCCTCGGTTCGAAACCGGGCGGAAACAGTGGTCTTCGACACATCAAGTAAGAACTGTATTTTTAACAGAGAATGGTTGCTTTCATAAATGCCTTTTTTTGGAAATTCAAATACATGCAGTGAATATCAGTAAAACTTGGTTTAGTCCTTGCAAAAATCACATGCAGTAGTTTCTGTAGTGTAGTGGTTATCACATTTGCTTCACACGCGAAAAGTCCCCGGTTCGAAACCGGGCGGAGACAGTGCTCTACGACACATCCAGTAAGAACTGTATTAATAACAGAGAATACTTGCTTTCATAAATGCCGTAATTTGGAAATTCAAATACATGCAGTTAATATCAGTAAAATTTGGTTTAGTCCTTGCAAAAATCACATGCAGCAGTTTCTGTAGTGTAGTGGCTATCACGTTCGCTTAACACGCGAAAGGTCCCCGGTTCGAAACCGGGCAGAAACAGTGCTCTTTGACACATTCAGTAAGAACTGTATTTATAACAGTGAATAATAATATTTTGGAAATTCAAATACATGCAGTGAATATCAGTAAAATTTGGTTTAGTCCTTGCAAAAATCACATGCAGCGGTTTCTGTAGTGTCGTGGTTATCACGTTCGCATCACACGCGAAAGGTCCCCGTTTCGAAACCGGGCGGAAACAGTGCTCTTTGACATATTCAGTAAGAACTGTATTTTTAACAGAGAATAATAATATTTTGGAAATTCAAATACATGCAGTGAATATCAGTAAACTTTGGATTAGTCCTTGCAGAAAACACATGCAGCGGTTTCTGTAGTGTAGTGGTTATCACGTTCTCATCACACGCGAAAGGTCCCCGGTTTGAAACCGGGTGGAAACAGTGCACTTTGACACATTCAGTAAGAACTGTATTTATAACAGAGAATACTTGCTTTCCTAAATGCCGTAATTTGGAAATTCAAATACATGCAGTTAATATCAGTAAAATTTGGTTTAGTCCTTGCAAAAATCACATGCAGTAGTTTCTGTAGTGTAGTGGTTATCACATTTGCTTCACACGCGAAAAGTCCCCGGTTCGAAACCGGGCGGAGACAGTGCTCTTCGACACATCCAGTAAGAACTGTATTTATAACAGAGAATACTTGCTTTCATAAATGCCGTAATTTGGAAATTCAAATACATGCAGTTAATATCAGAAAAATGTGGTTTAGTCCTTGCAAAAATCACATGCAGCAGTTTCTGTAGTGTAGTGGCTATCACATTCGCTTAACACGCGAAAGGTCCCCGGTTCGAAACCGGGCAGAAACAGTGCTCTTTGACACATTCAGTAAGAACTGTATTTATAACAGTGAATAATAATAATTTGGAAATTCAAATACATGCAGTGAATATCAGTAAAATTTGGTTTAGTCCTTGCAAAAATCACATGCAGCGGTTTCTGTAGTGTAGTGGTTATCACGTTCTCACCACACGCGAAAGGTCCCCGGTTTGAAACCGGGTGGAAACAGTGCTCTTTGACACATTCAGGAATAATTGTATTTATAACAGAGAATACTTGCTTTCATAAATGCCAAAATTTGGAAATTCAAATACATGCAGTGAATATCAGTAAAATTTGGTTTAGTCCTTGCAAAAATCACAGGCAGCAGTTTCTGTAGTGTAGTGGCTCTCACGTTTGCATCACATGCGAAAGGTCCCCGGTTCGAAACCGGGCGAAAACATTGCGCTTTGACACATTCAGTAAGAACTGTATTTATAACAGAGAATAGTAATATTTTGGAAATTCAAATACATGCAGTGAATATCAGTAAACTTTGGATTAGTCCTTGCAAGAAACACATGCAGCAGTTTCTGTAGTGTAGTGGTTATCACATTCGCTTTACACGCGAAAGGTCCTCGGTTCGAAACCGGGCGGAAACAGTGCTCTTCGACACATCCAGTAAGAACTGTATTTTTAACAGAGAATAGTTGCTTTCATAAATGCCTTTTTTTGGAAATTCAAATACATGCAGTGAATATCAGTAAAATTTGGTTTAGTCCTTGCAAAAATCACATGCAGCGGTTTCTGTAGTGTAGTGGTTATCACGTTCTCATCACACGCGAAAGGTCCCCGGTTTGAAACCGGGTGGAAACAGTGCTCTTTGACACATTCAGTAAGAACTGTATTTATAACAGAGAATACTTGCTTTCATAAAAGCCGTAATTTGGAAATTCAAATACATGCAGTTAATATAAGTAAAATTTGGTTTAGTCCTTGCAAAAATCACATGCAGCAGTTTCTGTAGTGTAGTGGCTATCACGTTCGCTTAACACGCGAAAGGTCCCTGTTTTGAAACCGGTTGCAAACAGTGGTCTTTGACACATTCAGTAAGAACTGTATTTATAACAGAGAATAATAATATTTTGGAAATTCAAATACATGCAGTAAATATCATTAAAATTTGGTTTAGTCCTTGCAAAAATCACATGCAGCGGTTTCTGTAGTGTCGTTGTTATCACGTTCGCATCACACGGGAAAGGTCCCCGTTTCGAAACCGGGCGGAAATAGTGCTCTTTGACACATTCAGTAACAACTGTATTTATAACAGATAATAATAATATTTTGGAAATTCAAATACATGCAGTGAATATCAGTAAACTTTGGATTAGTCCTTGCAAGAAACACATGCAGCAGTTTCTGTAGTGTAGTGGTTATCACATTCGCTTTACACGCGAAAGGTCCTTGGTTCGAAACCGGGCGGAAACAGTGGTCTTCGACACATCAAGTAAGAACTGTATTTTTAACAGAGAATGGTTGCTTTCATAAATGCCTTTTTTTGGAAATTCAAATACATGCAGTGAATATCAGTAAAATTTGGTTTAGTCCTTGCAAAAATCACATGCAGTAGTTTCTGTAGTGTAGTGGTTATCACATTTTCTTCACACGCGAAAAGTCCCCGGTTCGAAACCGGGCGGAGACAGTGCTCTACGACACATCCAGTAAGAACTGTATTAATAACAGAGAATACTTGCTTTCATAAATGCCGTAATTTGGAAATTCAAATACATGCAGTTAATATAAGTAAAATTTGGTTTAGTCCTTGCAAAAATCACATGCAGCAGTTTCTGTAGTGTAGTGGCTATCACGTTCGCTTAACACGCGAAAGGTCCCTGTTTTGAAACCGGTTGCAAACAGTGGTCTTTGACACATTCAGTAAGAACTGTATTTATAACAGAGAATAATAATATTTTGGAAATTCAAATACATGCAGTAAATATCATTAAAATTTGGTTTAGTCCTTGCAAAAATCACATGCAGCGGTTTCTGTAGTGTCGTTGTTATCACGTTCGCATCACACGGGAAAGGTCCCCGTTTCGAAACCGGGCGGAAATAGTGCTCTTTGACACATTCAGTAACAACTGTATTTATAACAGATAATAATAATATTTTGGAAATTGAAATACATGCAGTGAATATCAGTAAAATTTGGTTTAGTCCTTGCAAAAATCACATGCAGCAGTTTCTGTAGTGTAGTGGTTATCACATTCGCTTTACACGCGAAAGGTCCTCGGTTCGAAACCGGGCGGAAACAGTGCTCTTCGACACATCCAGTAAGAATTGTATTTTTAACAGAGAATAGTTGCTTTCATAAATGCCTTTTTTTGGAAATTCAAATACATGCAGTGAATATCAGTAAAATTTGGTTTAGTCCTTGCAAAAATCACATGCCGCGGTTTCTGTAGTGTAGTGGTTATCACATTCGCTTAACACGCGAAAGGTCCCCGGTTCGAAACCGGGCAGAAACAGTGCTCTTTGACACATTCAGTAAGAACTGTATTTATAACAGTGAATAATAATATTTTGGAAATTCAAATACATGCAGTGAATATCAGTAAAATTTGGTTTAGTCCTTGCAAAAATCACATGCAGCGGTTTCTGTAGTGTCGTGGTTATCACGTTCGCATCACACGCGAAAGGTCCCCGTTTCGAAACCGGGCGGAAACAGTGCTCTTTGACATATTCAGTAAGAACTGTATTTTTAACAGAGAATAATAATATTTTGGAAATTCAAATACATGCAGTGAATATCAGTAAACTTTGGATTAGTCCAAGCAGAAAACACATGCAGCGGTTTCTGTAGTGTAGTGGTTATCACGTTCTCATCACACGCGAAAGGTCCCCGGTTTGAAACCGGGTGGAAACAGTGCTCTTTGACACATTCAGTAAGAACTGTATTTATAACAGAGAATACTTGCTTTCCTAAATGCCGTAATTTGGAAATTCAAATACATGCAGTTAATATCAGTAAAATTTGGTTTAGTCCTTGCAAAAATCACATGCAGTAGTTTCTGTAGTGTAGTGGTTATCACATTTGCTTCACACGCGAAAAGTCCCCGGTTCGAAACCGGGCGGAGACAGTGCTCTTCGACACATCCAGTAAGAACTGTATTTATAACAGAGAATACTTGCTTTCATAAATGCCGTAATTTGGAAATTCAAACACATGCAGTTAATATCAGAAAAATTTGGTTTAGTCCTTGCAAAAATCACATGCAGCAGTTTCTGTAGTGTAGTGGCTATCACATTCGCTTAACACGCGAAAGATCCCCGGTTCGAAACCGGGCAGAAACAGTGCTCTTTGACACATTAATTAAGAACTGTATTTATAACAGTGAATAATAATATTTTGGAAATTCAAATACATGCAGTGAATATCAGTAAAATTTGGTTTAGTCCTTGCAAAAATCACATGCAGCGGTTTCTGTAGTGTAGTGGTTATCACGTTCTCACCACACGCGAAAGGTCCCCGGTTTGAAACCGGGTGGAAACAGTGCTCTTTGACACATTCAGGAATAATTGTATTTATAACAGAGAATACTTGCTTTCATAAATGTCAAAATTTGGAAATTCAAATACATGCAGTGAATATCAGTAAAATTTGGTTTAGTCCTTGCAAAAATCACAGGCAGCAGTTTCTGTAGTGTAGTGGCTATCACGTTTGCATCACATGCGAAAGGTCCCCGGTTCGAAACCGGGCGAAAACATTGCTCTTTGACACATCCAGTAAGAACTGTATTTTTAACAGAGAATAGTAATATTTTGGAAATTCAAATACATTCAGTGAATATCAGTAAACTTTGGATTAGTCCTTGCAAGAAACACATGCAGCAGTTTCTGTAGTGTAGTGGTTATCACATTCGCTTTACACGCGAAAGGTCCTCGGTTCGAAACCGGGCGGAAACAGTGCTCTTCGACACATCCAGTAAGAACTGTATTTTTAACAGAGAATAGTTGCTTTCATAAATGCCTTTTTTTGGAAATTCAAATACATGCAGTGAATATCAGTAAAATTTGGTTTAGTCCTTGCAAAAATCACATGCAGCGGTTTCTGTAGTGTAGTGGTTATCACGTTCTCATCACACGCGAAAGGTCCCCGGTTTGAAACCGGGTGGAAACAGTGCTCTTTGACACATTCAGTAAGAACTGTATTTATAACAGAGAATACTTGCTTTCATAAAAGCCGTAATTTGGAAATTCAAATACATGCAGTTAATATAAGTAAAATTTGGTTTAGTCCTTGCAAAAATCACATGCAGCAGTTTCTGTAGTGTAGTGGCTATCACGTTCGCTTAACACGCGAAAGGTCCCTGTTTTGAAACCGGTTGCAAACAGTGGTCTTTGACACATTCAGTAAGAACTGTATTTATAACAGAGAATAATAATATTTTGGAAATTCAAATACATGCAGTGAATATCATTAAAATTTGGTTTAGTCCTTGCAAAAATCACATGCAGCGGTTTCTGTAGTGTCGTTGTTATCACGTTCGCATCACACGGGAAAGGTCCCCGTTTCGAAACCGGGCGGAAATAGTGCTCTTTGACACATTCAGTAACAACTGTATTTATAACAGATAATAATAATATTTTGGAAATTCAAATACATGCAGTGAATATCAGTAAAATTTGGTTTAGTCCTTGCAAAAATCACATGCAGCAGTTTCTGTAGTGTAGTGGTTATCACATTCGCTTTACACGCGAAAGTCCTCGGTTCGAAACCGTGCGGAAACAGTGCTCTTCGACACATCCAGTAAGAACTGTATTTTTAACAGAGAATAGTTGCTTTCATAAATGCCTTTTTTTGGAAATTCAAATACATGCAGTGAATATCAGTAAAATTTGGTTTAGTCCTTGCAAAAATCACATGCAGCGGTTTCTGTAGTGTAGTGGTTATCACATTCGCTTTACACGCGAAAGGTCCTCGGTTCGAAATCGGGCGGAAACAGTGCTCTTCGACACATCCAGTAAGAACTGTATTTTTAACAGAGAATAGTTGCTTTCATAAATGCCTTTTTTTGGAAATTCAAATACATGCAGTGAATATCAGTAAAATTTGGTTAAGTCCTTGCAAAAATCACATGTAGCGGTTTCTGTAGTGTAGTGGTTATCACGTTCTCATCACACGCGAAAGGTCCCCGGTTTTAAACCGGGTGGAAACAGTGCTCTTTGACACATTCAGTAAGAATTGTATTTATAACAGATAATACTTGCTTTCATAAATGCCGTAATTTGGAAATTCAAATACATGCAGTTAATATAAGTAAAATTTGGTTTAGTCCTTGCAAAATCACATGCAGCAGTTTCTGTAGTGTAGTGGCTGTCACGTTTGCTTAACACGCGAAAGGTCCCTGTTTCGAAACCGGTTGCAAACAGTGGTCTTTGACACATTCAGTAAGAACTGTATTTATAACAGAGAATAATAATATTTTGGAAATTCAAATACATGCAGTGAATATCAGTAAACTTTGGATTAGTCCTTGCAAAAAACACATGCAGCAGATTCTGTTGTGTAGTGGTTATCACATTCGCTTTACACCCGAAAGGTCCTCGGTTCGAAACCGGGTGGAAACAGTGCTCTTCGACACATCCATTAAGAACTGTATTTTTAACAGAGAATAGTTGCTCTCATAAATGCCTTTTTTTGGAAATTCAAATACATGCAGTGAATATCAGTAAAATTTTGTTTAGTCCTTGCAAAAATCACATGCAGCAGTTTCTGTAGTGTAGTGGTTATCACATTCGCTTTACACGCGAAAGGTCCTCGGTTCGAAACCGGGCGGAAACAGTGCTCTTCGACACATCCAGTAAGAACTGTATTTTTAACAGAGAATAGTTGCTTTCATAAATGCCTTTTTTTGGAAATTCAAATACATGCAGTGAATATCAGTAAAATTTGGTTTAGTCCTTGCAAAAATCACATGCAGCGGTTTCTGTAGTGTAGTGGTTATCACATTCGCTTTACACGCGAAAGGTCCTCGGTTCGAAACCGGTCGGAAACAGTGCTCTTCGACACATCCAGTAAGAACTCTATTTTTAACAGAGAATAGTTGCTTTCATAAATGCCTTTTTTTGGAAATTCAAATACATGCAGTGAATATCAGTAAAATTTGGTTAAGTCCTTGCAAAAATCACATGTAGCGGTTTCTGTAGTGTAGTGGTTATCACGTTCTCATCACACGCGAAAGGTCCCCGGTTTTAAACCGGGTGGAAACAGTGCTCTTTGACACATTCAGTAAGAATTGTATTTATAACAGATAATACTTGCTTTCATAAATGCCGTAATTTGGAAATTCAAATACATGCAGTTAATATAAGTAAAATTTGGTTTAGTCCTTGCAAAATCACATGCAGCAGTTTCTGTAGTGTAGTGGCTGTCACGTTTGCTTAACACGCGAAAGGTCCCTGTTTCGAAACCGGTTGCAAACAGTGGTCTTTGACACATTCAGTAAGAACTGTATTTATAACAGAGAATAATAATATTTTGGAAATTCAAATACATGCAGTGAATATCAGTAAACTTTGGATTAGTCCTTGCAAAAAACACATGCAGCAGATTCTGTTGTGTAGTGGTTATCACATTCGCTTTACACCCGAAAGGTCCTCGGTTCGAAACCGGGCGGAAACAGTGCTCTTCGACACATCCAGTAAGAACTGTTTTTATAACAGAGAATAGTTGCTTTCATAAATGCTGTATTTTGCAGTGAATATCAGTAAAATGTGGTTTATTCTTTGCAGAAATCACATGCAGCAGTTTCTGTAGTGTAGTGGTCATCACGTCCGCTGTACATGTGAAAGGTCCCCGGTTCGAAACCGGGCGGAAACAGTGCTCTTTGACACATTCAGTAAGAACTGTATTTATAACAGAGAATACTTCCTTTCTTAAATGCCGTAATTTGGAAATTCAAATACATGCAGTTAATATCAGTAAAATTTGGTTTAGTCCTTGCAAAAATCACATGCAGTAGTTTCTGTAGTGTAGTGGTTATCACGTTCGCTTCACACGCGAAAGGTCCCCGGTTCGAAACCAGGTGGAAACAATGCTCTTTGACACATTCAGTAAGAACTGTATTTATAACAGAGAATAAGAATATTTTGGAAATTCAAATACATGCAGTTAATATCAGTAAAATTTGGTTTAGTCCTTGCAATAATCACATGCAGCAGTTTCTGTAGTGTAGTGGCAATCACGTTCGCTTAACATGCGAAAGGTCCCCGGTTCGAAAACGGGTGGAAACAGTGGTCTTTGACACATTCAGTAAGAACTGTATTTATAGCAGAGAATAATAACATTTTGGAAATTCAAATACATGCAGTGAATATCAGTAAAATTTGGTTTAGTCCTTGAAAGAAACAAATGCAGCAGTTTCTGTAGTGTAGTGGTTATCACATTCGCTTTACACGCGAAAGGTCCTCGGTTCGAAACCGGGCGGAAACAGTGCTCTTCGACACATTCAGTAAGAACTGTATTTATAACAGAGAATACTTGCTTTCCTAAATGCCGTAATTTGGAAATTCAAATACATGCAGTTAATATCAGTAAAATTTGGTTTAGTCCTTGCAAAATCACATGCAGCAGTTTCTGTAGTGTAGTGGCTGTCACGTTTGCTTAACACGCGAAAGGTCCCTGTTTCGAAACCGGTTGCAAACAGTGGTCTTTGACACATTCAGTAAGAACTGTATTTATAACAGAGAATAATAATATTTTGGAAATTCAAATACATGCAGTGAATATCAGTAAACTTTGGATTAGTCCTTGCAAAAAACACATGCAGCAGATTCTGTTGTGTAGTGGTTATCACATTCGCTTTACACCCGAAAGGTCCTCGGTTCGAAACCGGGCGGAAACAGTGCTCTTCGACACATCCATTAAGAACTGTATTTTTAACAGAGAATAGTTGCTTTCATAAATGCCTTTTTTTGGAAATTCAAATACATGCAGTGAATATCAGTAAAATTTTGTTTAGTTCTTGCAAAAATCACATGCAGCAGTTTCTGTAGTGTAGTGGTTATCACATTCGCTTTACACGCGAAAGGTCCTCGGTTCGAAACCGGGCGGAAACAGTGCTCTTCGACACATCCAGTAAGAACTGTATTTTTAACAGAGAATAGTTGCTTTCATAAATGCCTTTTTTTGGAAATTCAAATACATGCAGTGAATATCAGTAAAATTTGGTTTAGTCCTTGCAAAAATCACATGCAGCGGTTTCTGTAGTGTAGTGGTTATCACATTCGCTTTACACGCGAAAGGTCCTCGGTTCGAAACCGGGCGGAAACAGTGCTCTTCGACACATCCAGTAAGAACTCTATTTTTAACAGAGAATAGTTGCTTTCATAAATGCCTTTTTTTGGAAATTCAAATACATGCAGTGAATATCAGTAAAATTTGGTTAAGTCCTTGCAAAAATCACATGTAGCGGTTTCTGTAGTGTAGTGGTTATCACGTTCTCATCACACGCGAAAGGTCCCCGGTTTTAAACCGGGTGGAAACAGTGCTCTTTGACACATTCAGTAAGAATTGTATTTATAACAGATAATACTTGCTTTCATAAATGCCGTAATTTGGAAATTCAAATACATGCAGTTAATATAAGTAAAATTTGGTTTAGTCCTTGCAAAATCACATGCAGCAGTTTCTGTAGTGTAGTGGCTGTCACGTTTGCTTAACACGCGAAAGGTCCCTGTTTCGAAACCGGTTGCAAACAGTGGTCTTTGACACATTCAGTAAGAACTGTATTTATAACAGAGAATAATAATATTTTGGAAATTCAAATACATGCAGTGAATATCAGTAAACTTTGGATTAGTCCTTGCAAAAAACACATGCAGCAGATTCTGTTGTGTAGTGGTTATCACATTCGCTTTACACCCGAAAGGTCCTCGGTTCGAAACCGGGCGGAAACAGTGCTCTTCGACACATCCATTAAGAACTGTATTTTTAACAGAGAATAGTTGCTTTCATAAATGCCTTTTTTTGGAAATTCAAATACATGCAGTGAATATCAGTAAAATTTTGTTTAGTCCTTGCAAAAATCACATGCAGCAGTTTCTGTAGTGCAGTGGTTATCACATTCGCTTTACACGTGAAAGGTCCCCGGTTCGAAACCGGGCGGAAACAGTGCTCTTTGAAACATTCAGTAAGAATTGAATTTATAACATAGAATAGTTGCTTTCATAAATGCCTTATTGTGCATTGAATATCAGTAAAATGTGGTTTAGTCCTTGCAGAAATCACATGCAGCAGTTTCTGTAGTGTAGTAGTTATCACATTCACATCACATGTGAAAGGTTCCCGGTTCGAAACTGGGCAGAAACAGTGCTCTTTGACACATTCAGTAAGAACTGTATTTATAACACAGAATAATAATATTTTTGAGATTCAAATACATGCAGTGAATATCAGTAAAATTTGGTTTAGTCCTTGCAAAAATCACATGCAGTAGTTTCTGTAGTGTAGTGGCTATCACGTTCGCTTAACACGCGAAAGGTCCCCGTTTCGAAACCAGATGGAAACAGTGCTCTTTGACACATCCAGTAAGAACTGTTTTTATAACAGAGAATAGTTGCTTTCATAAATGCTGTATTTTGCAGTGAATATCAGTAAAATGTGGTTTATTCTTTGCAGAAATCACATGCAGCAGTTTCTGTAGTGTAGTGGTCATCACGTCCGCTGTACATGTGAAAGGTCCCCGGTTCGAAACCGGGCGGAAACAGTGCTCTTTGACACATTCAGTAAGAACTGTATTTATAACAGAGAATACTTCCTTTCTTAAATGCCGTAATTTGGAAATTCAAATACATGCAGTAATATCAGTAAAATTTGGTTTAGTCCTTGCAAAAATCACATGCAGTAGTTTCTGTAGTGTAGTGGTTCTCACGTTCGCTTCACACGCGAAAGGTCCCCGGTTCGAAACCAGGTGGAAACAATGCTCTTTGACACATTCAGTAAGAACTGTATTTATAACAGAGAATAAGAATATTTTGGAAATTCAAATACATGCAGTTAATATCAGTAAAATTTGGTTTAGTCCTTGCAATAATCACATGCAGCAGTTTCTGTAGTGTAGTGGCAATCACGTTCGCTTAACATGCGAAAGGTCCCCGGTTCGAAAACGGGTGGAAACAGTGGTCTTTGACACATTCAGTAAGAACTGTATTTATAGCAGAGAATAATAACATTTTGGAAATTCAAATACATGCAGTGAATATCAGTAAAATTTGGTTTAGTCCTTGAAAGAAACAAATGCAGCAGTTTCTGTAGTGTAGTGGTTATCACATTCGCTTTACACGCGAAAGGTCCTCGGTTCGAAACCGGGCGGAAACAGTGCTCTTCGACACATTCAGTAAGAACTGTATTTATAACAGAGAATACTTGCTTTCCTAAATGCCGTAATTTGGAAATTCAAATACATGCAGTTAATATCAGTAAAATTTGGTTTAGTCCTTGCAAAAATCACATGCAGTAGTTTCTGTAGTGTAGTGGTTATCACATTTGCTTCACACGCGAAAAGTCCCCGGTTCGAAACCGGGCGGAGACAGTGCTCTTCGACACATCCAGTAAGAACTGTATTTATAACAGAGAATACTTGCTTTCATAAATGCCGTAATTTGGAAATTCAAATACATGCAGTTAATATCAGTAAAATTTGGTTTAGTCCTTGCAAAAATCACATGCAGCGGTTTCTGTAGTGTAGTGGTTATCACGTTCTCACCACACGCGAAAGGTCCCCGGTTTGAAACCGGGTGGAAACAGTGCTCTTTGACACATTCAGGAATAATTGTATTTATAACAGAGAATACTTGCTTTCATAAATGCCAAAATTTGGAAATTCAAATACATGCAGTGAATATCAGTAAAATTTGGTTTAGTCCTTGCAAAAATCACATGCAGCGGTTTCTGTAGTGTCGTGGTTATCACGTTCGCATCACACGGGAAAGGTCCCCGTTTCGAAACCGGGCGGAAATAGTGCTCTTTGACACATTCAGTAACAACTGTATTTATAACAGATAATAATAATATTTTGGAAATTCAAATACATGCAGTGAATATCAGTAAAATTTGGTTTAGTCCTTGCAAAAATCACATGCAGCAGTTTCTGTAGTGTAGTGGTTATCACATTCGCTTTACACGCGAAAGGTCCTCGGTTCGAAACCGGGCGGAAACAGTGCTCTTCGACATCCAGTAAGAACTGTATTTTTAACAGAGAATAGTTGCTTTCATAAATGCCTTTTTTTGGAAATTCAAATACATGCAGTGAATATCAGTAAAATTTGGTTTAGTCCTTGCAAAAATCACATGCAGCGGTTTCTGTAGTGTAGTGCTTATCACATTCGCTGTACACGCGAAAGGTCCTCGGTTCGAAACCGGGCGGAAACAGTGCTCTTCGACACATCCAGTAAGAACTGTATTTTTAACAGAGAATAGTTGCTTTCATAAATGCCTTTTTTTGGAAATTCAAATACATGCAGTGAATATCAGTAAAATTTGGTTTAGTCCTTGCAAAAATCACATGTAGCGGTTTCTGTAGTGTAGTGGTTATCACGTTCTCATCACACGCGAAAGGTCCCCGGTTTTAAACCGGGTGGAAACAGTGCTCTTTGACACATTCAGTAAGAATTGTATTTATAACAGAGAATACTTGCTTTCATAAAAGCCGTAATTTGGAAATTCAAATACATGCAGTTAATATAAGTAAAATTTGGTTTAGTCCTTGCAAAAATCACATGCAGCAGTTTCTGTAGTGTAGTGGCTATCACATTCGCTTAACACGCGAAAGGTCCCTGTTTTGAAACCGGTTGCAAACAGTGGTCTTTGACACATTCAGTAAGAACTGTATTTATAACAGAGAATAATAATATTTTGGAAATTCAAATACATGCAGTGAATATCAGTAAAATTTGGTTTAGTCCTTGCAAAAATCACATGCGGCGGTTTCTGTAGTGTCGTGGTTATCACGTTCGCATCACACGCGAAAGGTCCCCGTTTCGAAACCGGGCGGAAACAGTGCTCTTTGACATATTCAGTAAGAACTGTTTTTATAACAGAGAATAATAAAATTTTGGAAATTCAAATACATGCAGTGATTATCAGTAAAATTTGGTTTAGTCCTTGCAAAAATCACATGCAGCGGTTTCTGTAGTGTAGTGGTTATCACGTTCTCATCACACGCGAAAGGTCCCCGTTTCGAAACCGGGCGGAAATAGTGCTCTTTGACACATTCAGTAAGAACTGTATTTATAACAGAGAATACTTGCTTTCATAAATGCCGTAATTTGGAAATTCAAATACATGCAGTGAATATCAGTAAAATTTGGTTTAGTCCTTGCAAAAATCACATGCGGCGGTTTCTGTAGTGTCGTGGTTATCACGTTCGCATCACACGCGAAAGGTCCCCGTTTCGAAACCGGGCGGAAACAGTGCTCTTTGACGTATTCAGTAAGAACTGTTTTTATAACAGAGAATAATAAAATTTTGGAAATTCAAATACATGCAGTGATTATCAGTAAAATTTGGTTTAGTCCTTGCAAAAATCACACGCATCAGTAACTGAAGTGTAGTGGCTATACCGTTCGCTTAACACGCGAAAGGTCCCCGGTTCGAAACCGGGCAGAAACATTGCTCTTTGACACAATCAATAAGAACTGTAATTATAATAGAGAATAATTATATTTTGGAGATTCAAATACATGCAGTGAATATCAGTAAAATTTGGTTTAGTCCTTGCAAAAATCACATGCGGCGGTTTCTGTAGTGTCGTGGTTATCACGTTCGCATCACACGCGAAAGGCCCCCGTTTCGAAACCGGGCGGAAACAGTGCTCTTTGACATATTCAGTAAGAACTGTATTCATAACAGAGAATAATAAAATTTTGGAAATTCAAATACATGCAGTGAATATCAGTAAAATTTGGTTTAGTCCTTGCAAAAATCACAGGCATCAGTTTCTGTAGTGTAGTGGCTATCACGTTCGATTAACACGCGAAACGTCCCCGGTTTGAAACCGGGCGGAAACATTGCTCTTTGACACATTCAGTAAGAAGTGTATTTATAACAGAGAATAATTATATTTTGGAGATTCAAATACATGCAGTGAATATCAGTAAAATTAGGTTTAGTCCTTGCAAAAATCACATGCAGTAGTTTCTGTAGTGTAGTGGTTATCACGTTTGCTTCACACGGGCAAGGTCCCCGGTTCGAAACTGGGTGGAAACAATGCTCTTTGACACATTCAGTAAGAACTGTATTTATAACAGAGAATAATAATATTGTGGAAATTCAAATACATGCAGTGAATATCATTTAAATTTGGTTTAGTCCTTGCAAAAATCACATGCTGCAGTTTTTGTAGTGTAGTGGCTATCACGTTCGCTTAATACGCGGAAGGTCACCGTTTCGAAACCGGGCAGAAACAGTGGTCTTTGACACATTCAGTAATAACTGTATTTATAACAGATAATAATAATATTTTGGAAATTCAAATACATGCAGTGAATATCAGTAAACGTTGGATTAGTCCTTGCAAAAAACACATGCAGCAGTTTCTGTAGTGTAGTGGTTATCACATTCGCTTTACCTTGAAAAATCCTTGTTTCGAAACCTGGCGGAAACAGTGCTCTTCGACACATCCACTAAGAACTGTATTTTTAACAGAGAATAGTTGCTTTCATAAATGCCTTTTTTTGGAAATTCAAATACATGCAGTGAATATCAGTAAAATTTGGTTAAGTCCTTGCAAAAATCACATGAAGTAGTTTCTGTAGTGTAGTGGTTGTCACGTTCGCTTCACACGCGAAAGGTCCCCGGTTCGAAACCGGGTGGAAACAATGCTCTTTGACACATTCAGTAAGAACTGTATTTATAACAGAGAATAATAATATTGTGGAAATTCAAATACATGCAGTGAATATCAGTAAAATTTGGTTTAGTCCTTGCAAAAATCACATGCAGCGGTTTCTGTAGTGTAGTGGTTATCACGTTCTCATCACACGCGAAAGGTCCCCGGTTTGAAACCGGGTGGATACAGTGCTCTTTGACACATTCAGTAAGAACTGTATTTATAACAGAGAATACTTGCTTTCATAAATGCCGTAATTTGGAAATTCAAATACATGCAGTGAATATCAGTAAAATTTGGTTTAGTCCTTGCAAAAATCACATGCAGCAGTTTCTGTAGTGTAGTTGCTATCACGTTCGCGTAACACGCGAAAAGTCCCCGGTTCGAAACCGGGTGGAAACAGTGGTCTTTGACACATTCAGTAAGAACTGTATTTATAACAGATAATAATAATATTATGGAGATTCAAATACATGCAGTGAATATCAGTAAAATTTGGTTTAGTCCTTGCAAAAATCACAGGCAGTAGTGTCTGTAGTGTAGTGGTTGTCACGTTTGCTTCACACGTGAAAGGTCCCCGGTTCGAAACCGGGTGGAAACAGTGCTCTTTGACACGTTCAGTAAGAACTGTATTTATAACAGAGAATAGTAATATTTTGTAAATTCAAATACATGCAGTGAATATCAGTAAAATTTGGTTTAGTCCTTGCAAAAATCACATGCGGCGGTTTCTGTAGTGTCGTGGTTATCACGTTCGCATCACACGCGAAAGGTCCCCGTTTCGAAACCGGGCGGAAACAGTGCTCTTTGACATATTCAGTAAGAACTGTTTTTATAACAGAGAATAATAAAATTTTGGAAATTCAAATACATGCAGTGATTATCAGTAAAATTTGGTTTAGTCCTTGCAAAAATCACATGCATCAGTAACTGTAGTGTTGTGGCTATACCGTTCGCTTAACACGCGAAAGTTCCCCGGTTCGCAACCCGGCGGAAACATTGCTCTTTGATACAATCAATAAGAACTGTAATTATAATAGAGAATAATTATATTTTGGAGATTCAAATACATGCAGTGAATATCAGTAAAATTTAGTTTAGTCTTTGCAAAAATCACATGCAGTAGTTTCTGTAATGTAGTGGTTATCACGTTTGCTTCAGATGCGAAAGGTACCCGGTTCGAAAACGGGTGGAAACAATGCTCTTTGACACATTCAGTAAGAACTGTATTTATAACAGAGAATAATAATATTGTGGAAATTCAAATACATGCAGTGAATATCATTAAAATTTGGTTTAGTCAATGCAAAAATCACATGCAGCAGTTTTTGTAGTGTAGTGGCTATCACGTTCGCTTAATACGCGGAATGTCACCGTTTCGAAAACGGGCAGAAACAGTGCTCTTTGACACATTCAGTAAGAACTGTATTTATAACAGAGAATAATAATATTGTGGAAATTCAAATACATGCAGTGAATATCATTAAAATTTGGTTTAGTCAATGCAAAAATCACATGCAGCAGTTTTTGTAGTGTAGTGGCTATCACGTTCGCTTAATACGCGGAAGGTCACCGTTTCGAAAACGGGCAGAAACAGTGCTCTTTGACACATTCAGTAAGAACTGTATTTATAACAGAGAATAATAATATTTTGGAAATTCAAATACATGCAGTGAATATCAGTAAACTTTGGATTAGTCCTTGCAAAAAACACATGCAGCAGTTTCTGTAGTGTAGTGGTTATCACATTCGCTTTAAACGCGAAAGGTCCTCGTTTCGAAACTTGGCGGAAACAGTGCTCTTCAACACATCCAGTAAGAACTGTATTTTTAACAGAGAATAGTTGCTTTCATAAATGCCTTTTTTTGGAAATTCAAATACATGCAGTGAATATCAGTAAAATTTGGTTTAGTCCTTGCAAAAATCACATGCAGTAGTTTCTGTAGTGTAGTGGTTATCACGTTCGCATCACACGCGAAAGGTCCCCGGGTGGAAACAATGCTCTTTGACACATTCAGTAAGAAATGTATTTATAACAGAGAATAATAATATTGTGGAAATTCAAATACATGCAGTGAATATCATTAAAATTTGGTTTAGTCAATGCAAAAATCACATGCAGCAGTTTTTGTAGTGTAGTTGCTATCACGTTCGCTTAACACGCAAAAGGTCCCCGGTTCGAAACCGGGTGGAAACAGTGGTCTTTGACACATTCAGTAAGAACTGTATTTACAACAGTGAATAACAATATTTTGGAAATTCAAATACATGCAGTGAATATCAGTAAAATTTGGTTTAGTCCTTGCAAAAATCACATGCAGTGGTTTCTGTAGTGTAGTGGTTATCACGTTCTCATCACATTTCCATTTCCATTTTACATTTAAGTCATTTAGCAGACGCTCTTATCCAGAGCGACTTACAAATTGGTGCATTCACCTTATGACATCCAGTGGAACAGCCACTTTACAATAGTGCATCTAAATCTTTTAAGGGGGGATGGGGGTGTCTGAAGGATTGCTTTATCCTATCCTAGGTATTCCTTAAAGAGGTGGGGTTTCAGGTGTCTCCGGAAGGTGGTGATTGACTCCGCTGTCCTGGCGTCGTGAGGGAGTTTGTTCCACCATTGGGGTGCCAGAGCAGCGAACAGTTTTGACTGGGCTGAGCGGGAACTGTACTTCCTCAGTGGTAGGGAGGCGAGCAGGCCAGAGGTGGATGAACGCAGTGCCCTTGTTTGGGTGTAGGGCCTGATCAGAGCCTGAAGGTACTGAGGTGCCGTTCCCCTCACAGCTCCGTAGGCAAGCACCATGGTCTTGTAGCGGATGCGAGCTTCAACTGGAAGCCAGTGGAGAGAGCGGAGGAGCGGGGTGACGTGAGAGAACTTGGGAAGGTTGAACACCAGACGGGCTGCGGCGTTCTGGTTGAGTTGTAGGGCTTTAATGGCACAGGCAGGGAGCCCAGCCAACAGCGAGTTGCAGTAATCCAGACGGGAGATGACAAGTGCCTGGATTAGGACCTGCGCCGCTTCCTGTGTGAGGCAGGGTCGTACTCTGCGGATGCAAAAATCACATGCAGCAGTTTCTGTAGTGTAGTGGTTATCACGTTCACTTCACACGTGAAAAGTACCCGATTCGAAACCGGTTGGAGACTGTGCTCTTCGACACATCCAGTAAGAATTTTATTTTTAACAGAGAATAGTTGCTTTCATAAATGCCTTTTTTTGGAAATTCAAATACATGCAGTGAATATCAGTAAAATTTGGTTAAGTCCTTGCAAAAATCACATGCAGCGGTTTCTGAAGTGTCGTGGTTATCACGTTCGCATCACACGCGAAAGGTCCCCGTTTCGAAACCGGGCGGAAACGGTGCTCTTTGACATATTCAGTAAGAACTGTATTTATAACAGAGAATAATAATATTTTGGAAATTCAAATACATGCAGTGAATATCAGTAAAATTTGGTTTAGTCCTTGCAAAATTCACATGCAGTAGTTTCTGTAGTGTAGTGGTTATCACGTTCGCTTAACACGCGAAAGGTCCCCGGTTCGAAACCGGGCGGAAACATTGCTCTTTGACACATTCAGAAAGAACTGTATTTATAACAGAGAATAATAATATTGTGGAAATTCAAATACATGCAGTGAATATCAGTAAAATTTGGTTTAGTCCTTGCAAAAATCACATGCAGAAGTTTCTGTAGTGTAGTGGCTATCACGTTCGCTTAATACGCGGAAGGTCACCGTTTCGAAACCGGGCAGAAACAGTGCTCTTTGACACATTCAGTGAGAACTGTATTTATTACAGAGAATAATAATATTTTGGAAATTCAAATACATGCAGTGAATATCAGTAAAATTTGGTTTAGTTATTGCAAAAATCACATGCAGCGGTTTCTGTAGTGTAGTGATTATCACGTTCTCATCACACGCGAAAGGTCCTCGGTTCGAAACCGGGCGGAAACAGTACTCTTCGACACATCCAGTAAGAACTGTATTTTTAACAGAGAATAGTTGCTTTCATAAATGCCATAATTTGGAAATTCAAATACATGCTGTTAATATCAGTAAAATTTGGTTTAGTCCTTGCAAAAGTCACATGCAGTAGTTTCTGTAGTGTAGTGGTTATCACGTTCGCTTCACACGCGAAAAGTCCCCGATTCGAAACCGGTTGGAGACTGTGCTCTTCGACACATCCAGTAAGAACTTTATTTTTAACAGAGAATAGTTGCTTTCATAAATGCCTTTTTTTGGAAATTCAAATACATGCAGTGAATATCAGTAAAATTTGGTTTAGTCCTTGCAAAAATCACATGCAGCAGTTTCTGTATTGTGTGGCTATCAGGTTCGCTTAACACGCGAAAGGTCCCCTGTTCGAAACCGGGTGGAAACAGTGGTCTTTGACATATTCAGTAAGAACTGTATTTATAACAGAGAATAATAATATTTTGGAAATTCAAATACATGCAGTGAATATCAGTAAAATTTGGTTTAGTCCTTGCAAAAATCACATGCAGCGGTTTCTGTAGTGTCGTGGTTATCACGGTCGCATCACACGCGAAAGGTCCCCGTTTCGAAACCGGGCGGAAACGGTGCTCTTTGACATGTTCAGTAAGAACTGTATTTATAACAGAGAATAATAATATTTTGGAAATTCAAATACATGCAGTGAATATCAGTAAAATTTGGTTTAGTCCTTGCAAAAAGCGCAGGCAGCAGTTTCTGTAGTGTAGTGGCTATCACGTTCGCTTAACACGCTAAAAGTCCCCGGTTCGAAACCGGGTGGAGACAGTGCTCTTTGACACATCCAGTAAGACCTGTATTCATAACAGAGAATAGTTGCTTTCATAAATGCCTTATTGTGCAGTGAATATCAGTAAAATGTGGTTTAGTCCTTGCAGAAATCACATGCAGCAGTTTCTGTAGTGTAGTAGTTATCACATTCGCATCACATGTGAAAGGTTCCCGGTTCGAAACCGGGCGGAAACAGTGCTCTTTGACACGTTCAGTAAGAACTGTATTTATAACAGAGAATAATAATATTTTGGAAATTCAAATACATGCAGTGAATATCAGTGAACTTTGGATTAGTCCTTGCAAAAAACACATGCAGCAGTTTCTGTAGTGTAGTGGTTATCACATTCGCTTTACACGCGAAAGGACCTCGATTCGAAACCGGATGGAAACAGTGCTCTTCGACACATCCAGTAAGAACTGTATTTTTAACAGAGAATAGTTGCTTTCATAAATGCCGTAATTTGGAAGTTCAAATACATGCAGTTAATATCAGTAAAATTTGGTTTAGTACTTGCAAAAGTCACATGCAGTAGTTTCTGTAGTGTAGTGGTTATCACGTTCGCTTCACACGCGAAAAGTCCCCGATTCGAAACCGGTTGGAGAATGTGCTCTTCGACACATCCAGTAAGAACTTTATTTTTAACAGAGAATACTTGCTTTCATTACTGCCTTTTTTTGGAAATTCAAATACATGCAGTGAATATCAGTAAAATTTGGTTTAGTCCTTGCAAAAATCACAGGCAGCAGTTTCTGTAGTGTAGTGGCTATCACGTTCGCTTAACACGCGAAAGGTCCCCGGTTCAAAACCAGTTGGAAACATTGCTCTTTGACACATTCAGAAAGAACTGTATTTATAACAGAGAATAATAATATTTTGGAAATTCAAATACATGCAGTGAATATCAGTAAACTTTGGATTAGTCCTTGCAAAAAACACATGCAGCAGTTTCTGTAGTGTAGTGGTTATCAAATTCGCTTTACACGCGAAAGGTCATCGGTTCGAAACCGGGCGGAAACAGTGCTCTTCGACACATCCAGTAAGATCTGTATTTTTAACAGAGAATAGTTGCTTTCATAAATGCCTTTTTTTGGAAATTCAAATACATGCAGTGAATATCAGTAAAATTTGGTTTAGTCCTTGCAAAAATCACGTGCAGTAGTTTCTGTAGTGTAGTGGTTATCACTTTCGCTTCACACGCGAAAAGTCCCAGGTTCGAAACCGGGCGGAAACAGTACTCTTCGACACATCCAGTAAGAACTGTATTTTTAACAGAGAATAGTTGCTTTCATAAATGCCATAATTTGGAAATTCAAATACATGCTGTTAATATCAGTAAAATTTGGTTTAGTCCTTGCAAAAGTCACATGCAGTAGTTTCTGTAGTGTAGTGGTTATCACGTTCGCTTCACACGCGAAAAGTCCCCGATTCGAAACCGGTTGGAGACTGTGCTCTTCGACACATCCAGTAAGAACTTTATTTTTAACAGAGAATAGTTGCTTTCATAAATGCCTTTTTTTGGAAATTCAAATACATGCAGTGAATATCAGTAAAATTTGGTTTAGTCCTTGCAAAAATCACATGCAGCAGTTTCTGTAGTGTAGTTGCTATCACGTTCGCGTAACACGCGAAAAGTCCCCGGTTCGAAACCGGGTGGAAACAGTGGTCTTTGACACATTCAGTAAGAACTGTATTTATAACAGATAATAATAATATTATGGAGATTCAAATACATGCAGTGATTATCAGTAAAATTTGGTTTAGTCCTTGCAAAAATCACATGCATCAGTAACTGTAGTGTTGTGGCTATACCGTTCGCTTAACACGCGAAAGTTCCCCGGTTCGCAACCCGGCGGAAACATTGCTCTTTGATACAATCAATAAGAACTGTAATTATAATAGAGAATAATTATATTTTGGAGATTCAAATACATGCAGTGAATATCAGTAAAATTTAGTTTAGTCTTTGCAAAAATCACATGCAGTAGTTTCTGTAATGTAGTGGTTATCACGTTTGCTTCAGATGCGAAAGGTACCCGGTTCGAAAACGGGTGGAAACAATGCTCTTTGACACATTCAGTAAGAACTGTATTTATAACAGAGAATAATAATATTGTGGAAATTCAAATACATGCAGTGAATATCATTAAAATTTGGTTTAGTCAATGCAAAAATCACATGCAGCAGTTTTTGTAGTGTAGTGGCTATCACGTTCGCTTAATACGCGGAATGTCACCGTTTCGAAAACGGGCAGAAACAGTGCTCTTTGACACATTCAGTAAGAACTGTATTTATAACAGAGAATAATAATATTGTGGAAATTCAAATACATGCAGTGAATATCATTAAAATTTGGTTTAGTCAATGCAAAAATCACATGCAGCAGTTTTTGTAGTGTAGTGGCTATCACGTTCGCTTAATACGCGGAAGGTCACCGTTTCGAAAACGGGCAGAAACAGTGCTCTTTGACACATTCAGTAAGAACTGTATTTATAACAGAGAATAATAATATTTTGGAAATTCAAATACATGCAGTGAATATCAGTAAACTTTGGATTAGTCCTTGCAAAAAACACATGCAGCAGTTTCTGTAGTGTAGTGGTTATCACATTCGCTTTAAACGCGAAAGGTCCTCGTTTCGAAACTTGGCGGAAACAGTGCTCTTCAACACATCCAGTAAGAACTGTATTTTTAACAGAGAATAGTTGCTTTCATAAATGCCTTTTTTTGGAAATTCAAATACATGCAGTGAATATCAGTAAAATTTGGTTTAGTCCTTGCAAAAATCACATGCAGTAGTTTCTGTAGTGTAGTGGTTATCACGTTCGCATCACACGCGAAAGGTCCCCGGGTGGAAACAATGCTCTTTGACACATTCAGTAAGAAATGTATTTATAACAGAGAATAATAATATTGTGGAAATTCAAATACATGCAGTGAATATCATTAAAATTTGGTTTAGTCAATGCAAAAATCACATGCAGCAGTTTTTGTAGTGTAGTTGCTATCACGTTCGCTTAACACGCAAAAGGTCCCCGGTTCGAAACCGGGTGGAAACAGTGGTCTTTGACACATTCAGTAAGAACTGTATTTACAACAGTGAATAACAATATTTTGGAAATTCAAATACATGCAGTGAATATCAGTAAAATTTGGTTTAGTCCTTGCAAAAATCACATGCAGTGGTTTCTGTAGTGTAGTGGTTATCACGTTCTCATCACATTTCCATTTCCATTTTACATTTAAGTCATTTAGCAGACGCTCTTATCCAGAGCGACTTACAAATTGGTGCATTCACCTTATGACATCCAGTGGAACAGCCACTTTACAATAGTGCATCTAAATCTTTTAAGGGGGGATGGGGGTGTCTGAAGGATTGCTTTATCCTATCCTAGGTATTCCTTAAAGAGGTGGGGTTTCAGGTGTCTCCGGAAGGTGGTGATTGACTCCGCTGTCCTGGCGTCGTGAGGGAGTTTGTTCCACCATTGGGGTGCCAGAGCAGCGAACAGTTTTGACTGGGCTGAGCGGGAACTGTACTTCCTCAGTGGTAGGGAGGCGAGCAGGCCAGAGGTGGATGAACGCAGTGCCCTTGTTTGGGTGTAGGGCCTGATCAGAGCCTGAAGGTACTGAGGTGCCGTTCCCCTCACAGCTCCGTAGGCAAGCACCATGGTCTTGTAGCGGATGCGAGCTTCAACTGGAAGCCAGTGGAGAGAGCGGAGGAGCGGGGTGACGTGAGAGAACTTGGGAAGGTTGAACACCAGACGGGCTGCGGCGTTCTGGTTGAGTTGTAGGGCTTTAATGGCACAGGCAGGGAGCCCAGCCAACAGCGAGTTGCAGTAATCCAGACGGGAGATGACAAGTGCCTGGATTAGGACCTGCGCCGCTTCCTGTGTGAGGCAGGGTCGTACTCTGCGGATGCAAAAATCACATGCAGCAGTTTCTGTAGTGTAGTGGTTATCACGTTCACTTCACACGTGAAAAGTACCCGATTCGAAACCGGTTGGAGACTGTGCTCTTCGACACATCCAGTAAGAATTTTATTTTTAACAGAGAATAGTTGCTTTCATAAATGCCTTTTTTTGGAAATTCAAATACATGCAGTGAATATCAGTAAAATTTGGTTAAGTCCTTGCAAAAATCACATGCAGCGGTTTCTGAAGTGTCGTGGTTATCACGTTCGCATCACACGCGAAAGGTCCCCGTTTCGAAACCGGGCGGAAACGGTGCTCTTTGACATATTCAGTAAGAACTGTATTTATAACAGAGAATAATAATATTTTGGAAATTCAAATACATGCAGTGAATATCAGTAAAATTTGGTTTAGTCCTTGCAAAATTCACATGCAGTAGTTTCTGTAGTGTAGTGGTTATCACGTTCGCTTAACACGCGAAAGGTCCCCGGTTCGAAACCGGGCGGAAACATTGCTCTTTGACACATTCAGAAAGAACTGTATTTATAACAGAGAATAATAATATTGTGGAAATTCAAATACATGCAGTGAATATCAGTAAAATTTGGTTTAGTCCTTGCAAAAATCACATGCAGAAGTTTCTGTAGTGTAGTGGCTATCACGTTCGCTTAATACGCGGAAGGTCACCGTTTCGAAACCGGGCAGAAACAGTGCTCTTTGACACATTCAGTGAGAACTGTATTTATTACAGAGAATAATAATATTTTGGAAATTCAAATACATGCAGTGAATATCAGTAAAATTTGGTTTAGTTATTGCAAAAATCACATGCAGCGGTTTCTGTAGTGTAGTGATTATCACGTTCTCATCACACGCGAAAGGTCCTCGGTTCGAAACCGGGCGGAAACAGTACTCTTCGACACATCCAGTAAGAACTGTATTTTTAACAGAGAATAGTTGCTTTCATAAATGCCATAATTTGGAAATTCAAATACATGCTGTTAATATCAGTAAAATTTGGTTTAGTCCTTGCAAAAGTCACATGCAGTAGTTTCTGTAGTGTAGTGGTTATCACGTTCGCTTCACACGCGAAAAGTCCCCGATTCGAAACCGGTTGGAGACTGTGCTCTTCGACACATCCAGTAAGAACTTTATTTTTAACAGAGAATAGTTGCTTTCATAAATGCCTTTTTTTGGAAATTCAAATACATGCAGTGAATATCAGTAAAATTTGGTTTAGTCCTTGCAAAAATCACATGCAGCAGTTTCTGTATTGTGTGGCTATCAGGTTCGCTTAACACGCGAAAGGTCCCCTGTTCGAAACCGGGTGGAAACAGTGGTCTTTGACATATTCAGTAAGAACTGTATTTATAACAGAGAATAATAATATTTTGGAAATTCAAATACATGCAGTGAATATCAGTAAAATTTGGTTTAGTCCTTGCAAAAATCACATGCAGCGGTTTCTGTAGTGTCGTGGTTATCACGGTCGCATCACACGCGAAAGGTCCCCGTTTCGAAACCGGGCGGAAACGGTGCTCTTTGACATGTTCAGTAAGAACTGTATTTATAACAGAGAATAATAATATTTTGGAAATTCAAATACATGCAGTGAATATCAGTAAAATTTGGTTTAGTCCTTGCAAAAAGCGCAGGCAGCAGTTTCTGTAGTGTAGTGGCTATCACGTTCGCTTAACACGCTAAAAGTCCCCGGTTCGAAACCGGGTGGAGACAGTGCTCTTTGACACATCCAGTAAGACCTGTATTCATAACAGAGAATAGTTGCTTTCATAAATGCCTTATTGTGCAGTGAATATCAGTAAAATGTGGTTTAGTCCTTGCAGAAATCACATGCAGCAGTTTCTGTAGTGTAGTAGTTATCACATTCGCATCACATGTGAAAGGTTCCCGGTTCGAAACCGGGCGGAAACAGTGCTCTTTGACACGTTCAGTAAGAACTGTATTTATAACAGAGAATAATAATATTTTGGAAATTCAAATACATGCAGTGAATATCAGTGAACTTTGGATTAGTCCTTGCAAAAAACACATGCAGCAGTTTCTGTAGTGTAGTGGTTATCACATTCGCTTTACACGCGAAAGGACCTCGATTCGAAACCGGATGGAAACAGTGCTCTTCGACACATCCAGTAAGAACTGTATTTTTAACAGAGAATAGTTGCTTTCATAAATGCCGTAATTTGGAAGTTCAAATACATGCAGTTAATATCAGTAAAATTTGGTTTAGTACTTGCAAAAGTCACATGCAGTAGTTTCTGTAGTGTAGTGGTTATCACGTTCGCTTCACACGCGAAAAGTCCCCGATTCGAAACCGGTTGGAGAATGTGCTCTTCGACACATCCAGTAAGAACTTTATTTTTAACAGAGAATACTTGCTTTCATTACTGCCTTTTTTTGGAAATTCAAATACATGCAGTGAATATCAGTAAAATTTGGTTTAGTCCTTGCAAAAATCACAGGCAGCAGTTTCTGTAGTGTAGTGGCTATCACGTTCGCTTAACACGCGAAAGGTCCCCGGTTCAAAACCAGTTGGAAACATTGCTCTTTGACACATTCAGAAAGAACTGTATTTATAACAGAGAATAATAATATTTTGGAAATTCAAATACATGCAGTGAATATCAGTAAACTTTGGATTAGTCCTTGCAAAAAACACATGCAGCAGTTTCTGTAGTGTAGTGGTTATCAAATTCGCTTTACACGCGAAAGGTCATCGGTTCGAAACCGGGCGGAAACAGTGCTCTTCGACACATCCAGTAAGATCTGTATTTTTAACAGAGAATAGTTGCTTTCATAAATGCCTTTTTTTGGAAATTCAAATACATGCAGTGAATATCAGTAAAATTTGGTTTAGTCCTTGCAAAAATCACGTGCAGTAGTTTCTGTAGTGTAGTGGTTATCACTTTCGCTTCACACGCGAAAAGTCCCAGGTTCGAAACCGGGCGGAAACAGTACTCTTCGACACATCCAGTAAGAACTGTATTTTTAACAGAGAATAGTTGCTTTCATAAATGCCATAATTTGGAAATTCAAATACATGCTGTTAATATCAGTAAAATTTGGTTTAGTCCTTGCAAAAGTCACATGCAGTAGTTTCTGTAGTGTAGTGGTTATCACGTTCGCTTCACACGCGAAAAGTCCCCGATTCGAAACCGGTTGGAGACTGTGCTCTTCGACACATCCAGTAAGAACTTTATTTTTAACAGAGAATAGTTGCTTTCATAAATGCCTTTTTTTGGAAATTCAAATACATGCAGTGAATATCAGTAAAATTTGGTTTAGTCCTTGCAAAAATCACATGCAGCGGTTTCTGAAGTGTCGTGGTTATCACGTTCGCATCACACGCGACAGGTCCCCGTTTCGAAACCGGGCGGAAACGGTGCTCTTTGACATATTCAGTAAGAACTGTATTTATAACAGAGAATAATAATATTTTGGAAATTCAAATACATGCAGTGAATATCAGTAAAATTTGGTTTAGTCCTTGCAAAAATCACATGCAGTAGTTTCTGTAGTGTAGTGGTTATCACGTTCGCTTAACACGCGAAAGGTCCCCGGTTCGAAACCGGGCGGAAACATTGCTCTTTGACACATTCAGAAAGAACTGTATTTATAACAGAGAATAATAATATTGTGGAAATTCAAATACATGCAGTGAATATCAGTAAAATTTGGTTTAGTCCTTGCAAAAATCACATGCAGAAGTTTCTGTAGTGTAGTGGCTATCACGTTCGCTTAATACGCGGAAGGTCACCGTTTCGAAACCGGGCAGAAACAGTGCTCTTTGACACATTCAGTGAGAACTGTATTTATTACAGAGAATAATAATATTTTGGAAATTCAAATACATGCAGTGAATATCAGTAAAATTTGGTTTAGTTCTTGCAAAAATCACATGCAGCGGTTTCTGTAGTGTAGTGATTATCACGTTCTCATCACACGCGAAAGGTCCTCGGTTCGAAACCGGGCGGAAACAGTACTCTTCGACACATCCAGTAAGAACTGTATTTTTAACAGAGAATAGTTGCTTTCATAAATGCCATAATTTGGAAATTCAAATACATGCTGTTAATATCAGTAAAATTTGGTTTAGTCCTTGCAAAAGTCACATGCAGTAGTTTCTGTAGTGTAGTGGTTATCACGTTCGCTTCACCCGCGAAAAGTCCCCGATTCGAAACCGGTTGGAGAATGTGCTCTTCGACACATCCAGTAAGAACTTTATTTTTAACAGAGAATACTTGCTTTCATTACTGCCTTTTTTTGGAAATTCAAATACATGCAGTGAATATCAGTAAAATTTGGTTTAGTCCTTGCAAAAATCACATGCAGCAGTTTCTGTATTGTGTGGCTATCAGGTTCGCTTAACACGCGAAAGGTCCCCGGTTCGAAACCGGGTGGAAACAGTGGTCTTTGACATATTCAGTAAGAACTGTATTTATAACAGAGAATAATAATATTTTGGAAATTCAAATACATGCAGTGAATATCAGTAAAATTTGGTTTAGTCCTTGCAAAAATCACAGGCAGCAGTTTCTGTAGTGTAGTGGCTATCACGTTCGCTTAACACGCGAAAGGTCCCCGGTTCAAAACCGGGTGGAAACATTGCTCTTTGACACATTCAGAAAGAACTGTATTTATAACAGAGAATAATAATATTTTGGAAATTCAAATACATGCAGTGAATATCAGTAAACTTTGGATTAGTCCTTGCAAAAAACACATGCAGCAGTTTCTGTAGTGTAGTGGTTATCAAATTCGCTTTACACGCGAAAGGTCATCGGTTCGAAACCGGGCGGAAACAGTGCTCTTCGACACATCCAGTAAGATCTGTATTTTTAACAGAGAATAGTTGCTTTCATAAATGCCTTTTTTTGGAAATTCAAATACATGCAGTGAATATCAGTAAAATTTGGTTTAGTCTTTGCAAAAATCAAGTGCAGTAGTTTCTGTAGTGTAGTGGTTATCACGTTCGCTTCACACGCGAAAAGTCCCAGGTTCGAAACCGGGTGGAGACAGTGCTCTTCGACACATCCAGTAAGAACTGTATTTATAACAGAGAATAGTTGCTTTCATAAATGCCTTATTGTGCAGTGAATATCAGTAAAATGTGGTTTAGTCCTTGCAAAAATCACATGCAGTGGTTTCTGTAGTGTAGTGGTTATCAAGTTCTCATCACACGTGAAAGGTCCCCGGTTCGAAACCGGGCGGAAACAGTGCTCTTTGACACATTCAGTAAGAACTGTATTTATAACAGAGAATACCTGCTTTCATAAATGCCGTAATTTGGAAATTCAAATACATGCAGTGAATATCAGTAAAATTTGGTTTAGTCCTTGCAAAAATCACATGCAGCAGTTTCTGTAGTGTAGTTGCTATCGCGTTTGCTTCACACGTGAAAGGTCCCCGGTTCGAAAACGGGTGGAAACAATGCTGTTTGACACATTCAGTAAGAACTGTATTTATAACAGAGAATAATAATATTGTGGAAATTCAAATACATGCAGTGAATATCAGTAAAATTTGGTTTAGTCCTTGCAAAAATCACATGCAGAAGTTTCTGTAGTGTAGTGGCTATCACGTTCGATTAATACGCGGAAGGTCACCGTTTCGAAACCGGGCAGAAACAGTGCTCTTTGACACATTCAGTGAGAACTGTATTTATTACAGAGAATAATAATATTTTGGAAATTCAAATACATGCAGTGAATATCAGTAAAATTTGGTTTAGTCCTTGCAAAAATAACATGCAGCGGTTTCTGTAGTGTCGTGGTTATCACGTTCGCATCACACGCGAAAGGTCCCCGTTTCGAAACCGGGCGGAAAAAGTGCTCTTTGACATATTCAGTAAGAACTGTATTTATAACAGAGAATAATAATATTTTGGAAATTCAAATACATGCAGTGAATATCAGTAAAATTTGGTTTAGTCCTTGCAAAAATCACATGCACCAGTTTCTGTAGTGTAGTGGTAATCACGTTCGCTTTAAACTTGAAAGGTCCCCGGTTCGAAAACGGGCGGAAACAGTGGTCTTTGACACATTCAGTAAGAACTGTATTTATAACAGAGAATAATAATATTTTGGAAATTCAAATACATGTAGTGAATATCAGTAAAATTTGGTTTAGTCCTTGCAAAAAATCACATGCAGTTGTTTCTGTAGTGTAGTGGTTATCACGTTCTCATCACACGCGAAAGGTCCCCGGTTTGAAACCGGGTGGAAACAGTGCTCTTTGACACATTCAGTAAGAACTGTATTCATAACAGAGAATACTTACTTTCATGAATGCCGTAATTTGGAATTTCAAATACATGCAGTGAATATCAGTAAAATTTGGTTTAGTCCTTGCAAAAATCACATGCAGTGGTTTCTGTAGTGTAGTGGGTATCACGTTCGCTTAACACGCGAAAGGTCCCCGGTTCGAAACCGGGTGCAAACAGTGGTCTTTGACACATTCAGTAAGAACTGTATTTATAACAGAGAATAATAATATTTTGGAAATTCAAATACATGTAGTGAATATCAGTAAAATTTGGTTTAGTTCTTGCAAAAATCACATGCAGCGGTTTCTGTAGTGTAGTGGTTATCACGTTCTCATCACAGGCGAAAGGTCCCCGGTTTGAAACCGGGTGGAAACAGTGCTCTTTGACACATTCAGTAAGAACTGTATTTATAACAGAGAATAATAATATTTTGGAAATTCAAATACATGCAGTTAATATCAGTAAAATTTGGTTTAGTCCTTGCAAAAATTACAGGCAGCTGTTTCTGTAGTGTAGTGGCTATCACGTTCGCTTAACACGCGTAAGGTCCCCGGTTCGAAACCGGGCGGAAACAGTGCTCTTTGACACATTCAGTAAGAACTGTATTTATAACAGAGAATAATAATATTTTCGAATTTCAAATACATGCAGTGAATATCAGTAAAATTTGGTTTAGTCCTTGCAAAAATCACATGCAGCATATTCTGTAGTGTAGTGGCTATCACGTTCGCTTAACACGCGAAAGGTCCCCGGTTCGAAACCGGGTGGAAAAATTGCTCTTTGACACATTCAGTAAGAACTGTATTTATAACAGAGAATAATAATATTTTGGAAATTCAAATACATGTAGTGAATATCAGTAAACTTTTGATTAGTCCTTGCAAAAAACACATGCAGCAGTTTCTGTAGTGTAGTGGTTATCACATTCGCTTTACACGCGAAAGGTCCTCGGTTCGAAACCGCGCGGAAACAGTGCTTTTCTACACATCCAGTAAGAACTGTATTTTTAACAGAGAATAGTTGCTTTCATAAATGCCTTTTTTTGGAAATTCAAATACATGCAGTGAATATCAGTAAAATTTGGTTTAGTCCTTGCAAAAATTCACATGCAGTTGTTTCTGTAGTGTAGTGGTTATCACGTTCTCATCACACGCGAAAGGTCCCCGGTTGGAAACCGGGTGCAAACAGTGGTCTTTGACACATTCAGTAAGAACTGTATTTATAACAGAGAATAATAATATTTTGGAAATTCAAATACATGTAGTGAATATCAGTAAAATTTGGTTTAGTCCTTGCAAAAATCACATGCAGCGGTTTCTGTAGTGTAGTGGTTATCACGTTCTCATCACACGTGAAAGGTCCCCGGTTTGAAACAGGGTGGAAACAGTGCTCTTTGACACATTCGGTAAGAACTGTATTCATAACAGAGAATACTTACTTTCATGAATGCCGTAATTTGGAATTTCAAATACATGCAGTGAATATCAGTAAAATTTGGTTTAGTCCTTGCAAAAATCACATGCAGTGGTTTCTGTAGTGTAGTGGGTATCACGTTCGCTTAACACGCGAAAGGTCCCCGGTTCGAAACCGGGTGCAAACAGTGGTCTTTGACACATTCAGTAAGAACTGTATTTATAACAGAGAATAATAATATTTTGGAAATTCAAATACATGTAGTGAATATCAGTAAAATTTGGTTTAGTTCTTGCAAAAATCACATGCAGCGGTTTCTGTAGTGTAGTGGTTATCACGTTCTCATCACAGGCGAAAGGTCCCCGGTTTGAAACCGGGTGGAAACAGTGCTCTTTGACACATTCAGTAAGAACTGTATTTATAACAGAGAATAATAATATTTTGGAAATTCAAATACATGCAGTTAATATCAGTAAAATTTGGTTTAGTCCTTGCAAAAATTACAGGCAGCTGTTTCTGTAGTGTAGTGGCTATCACGTTCGCTTAACACGCGTAAGGTCCCCGGTTCGAAACCGGGCGGAAACAGTGCTCTTTGACACATTCAGTAAGAACTGTATTTATAACAGAGAATAATAATATTTTCGAATTTCAAATACATGCAGTGAATATCAGTAAAATTTGGTTTAGTCCTTGCAAAAATCACATGCAGCATATTCTGTAGTGTAGTGGCTATCACGTTCGCTTAACACGCGAAAGGTCCCCGGTTCGAAACCGGGTGGAAAAATTGCTCTTTGACACATTCAGTAAGAACTGTATTTATAACAGAGAATAATAATATTTTGGAAATTCAAATACATGTAGTGAATATCAGTAAACTTTTGATTAGTCCTTGCAAAAAACACATGCAGCAGTTTCTGTAGTGTAGTGGTTATCACATTCGCTTTACACGCGAAAGGTCCTCGGTTCGAAACCGCGCGGAAACAGTGCTTTTCTACACATCCAGTAAGAACTGTATTTTTAACAGAGAATAGTTGCTTTCATAAATGCCTTTTTTTGGAAATTCAAATACATGCAGTGAATATCAGTAAAATTTGGTTTAGTCCTTGCAAAAATTCACATGCAGTTGTTTCTGTAGTGTAGTGGTTATCACGTTCTCATCACACGCGAAAGGTCCCCGGTTGGAAACCGGGTGCAAACAGTGGTCTTTGACACATTCAGTAAGAACTGTATTTATAACAGAGAATAATAATATTTTGGAAATTCAAATACATGTAGTGAATATCAGTAAAATTTGGTTTAGTCCTTGCAAAAATCACATGCAGCGGTTTCTGTAGTGTAGTGGTTATCACGTTCTCATCACACGTGAAAGGTCCCCGGTTTGAAACAGGGTGGAAACAGTGCTCTTTGACACATTCGGTAAGAACTGTATTTATAACAGAGAATAATTGCTTTCATAAATGCTGTAATTTGGAAATTCAAATACATGCAGTGAATATCAGTAAAATTTGGTTTAGTCCTTGTAAAAATCACATGCAGCAGTTTCTGTATTGTGTGGCTATCAGATTCGCTTAACACACGAAAGGTCCCAGGTTCGAAACCGGGCGGAAACAGTGCTCTTTGACACATTCAGTAAGAACTGTATTTATAACAGAGAATAAGACTATTTTGGAAATCTAAATACATGCAGTGAATATCAGTAAAATTTGGTTTAGTCCTTGCAAAAATCACATGCAGCGGTTTCTGTAGTGTAGTGGTTATCACGTTCTCATCACACGCGAAAGGTCCCCGGTCTGAAGCCGGGTGGAAACAGTGCTCTTTGACACATTCAGTAAGAACTGTATTCATAACAGAGAATACTTGCTTTCATAAATGCCGTAATTTGGAAATTCAAATACATGCAGTTAATATCAGTAAAATTTGGTTTAGTCCTTGCAAAAATCACATGCAGCAGTTTCTGTAGTGTAGTGGATATCACGTTCGCTTAACACGCGGAAGGTCACCGTTTCGAAGCCGGGCAGAAACAGTGGTCTTTGACACATTCAGTAAGAACTGTATTTATAACAGAGAATAATAATATTTTGGAAATTCAAATACATGCAGTGAATATAAGTAAAATTTGGTTTAGTCCTTGCAAAAATCACATGCAGCGGTTTTTGTAGTGTAGTGGTTATCACGTTCTCGTCACACGCGAAAGGTCCCCGGTTTGAAACCGGGTCCAAACAGTGCTCTTTGATAAATTCAGTAAGAACTGTATTTATAACAGAGAATAATACTATTTTGGAAATTCAAATACATGCAGTTAATATCAGTAAAATTTGGTTTAGTCCTTGCAAAAATCACAGGCAGCGGTTTCTGTAGTGTAGTGGTTATCATGTTCTCATCACACGCGAAAGGTCCCCGGTTTGAAACCGGGTGGAAACAGTGCTCTTCGACACATCCAGTAAAAACTGTAATTTTAACAGAGAATAGTTGCTTTCATAAATGCCTTTTTTTGGAAATTCAAATACATGCAGTGAATATCAGTAAAATTTAGTTTAGTCCTTGCAAAAAATCACATGCAGTTGTTTCTGTAGTGTAGTGGTTATCACGTTCTCATCACACGCGAAAGGTCCCTGGTTTGAAACCGGGTGGAAACAGTGCTCTTTGACACATTCAGTAAGAACTGTATTCATAACATAGAATACTTACTTTCATGAATGCCGTATTTTGGAATTTCAAATACATGCAGTGAATATCAGTAAAATTTGGTTTAGTCCTTGCAAAAATCACATGCAGTGGTTTCTGTAGTGTAGTGGGTATCACGTTCGCTTAACACGCGAAAGGTCCCCGGTTCGAAACCGGGTGCAAACAGTGGTCTTTGACACATTCAGTAAGAACTGTATTTATAACAGAGAATAATAATATTTTGGAAATTCAAATACATGTAGTGAATATCAGTAAAATTTGGTTTAGTTCTTGCAAAAATCACATGCAGCGGTTTCTGTAGTGTAGTGGTTATCACGTTCTCATCACAGGCGAAAGGTCCCCGGTTTGAAACCGGGTGGAAACAGTGCTCTTTGACACATTCAGTAAGAACTGTATTTATAACAGAGAATAATAATATTTTGGAAATTCAAATACATGCAGTTAATATCAGTAAAATTTGGTTTAGTCCTTGCAAAAATTACAGGCAGCTGTTTCTGTAGTGTATTGGCTATCACGTTCGCTTAACACGCGTAAGGTCCCCGGTTCGAAACCGGGCGGAAACAGTGCTCTTTGACACATTCAGTAAGAACTGTATTTATAACAGAGAATAATAATATTTTCGAATTTCAAATACATGCAGTGAATATCAGTAAAATTTGGTTTAGTCCTTGCAAAAATCACATGCAGCATATTCTGTAGTGTAGTGGCTATCACGTTCGCTTAACACGCGAAAGGTCCCCGGTTCGAAACCGGGTGGAAAAATTGCTCTTTGACACATTCAGTAAGAACTGTATTCATAACAGAGAATAATAATATTTTGGAAATTCAAATACATGTAGTGAATATCAGTAAACTTTTGATTAGTCCTTGCAAAAAACACATGCAGCAGTTTCTGTAGTGTAGTGGTTATCACATTCGCTTTACACGCGAAAGTTCCTGGTTCGAAACCGCGCGGAAACAGTGCTTTTCTACACATCCAGTAAGAACTGTATTTTTAACAGAGAATAGTTGCTTTCATAAATGCCTTTTTTTGGAAATTCAAATACATGCAGTGAATATCAGTAAAATATGGTTTAGTCCTTGCAAAAATTCACATGCAGTTGTTTCTGTAGTGTAGTGGTTATCACGTTCTCATCACACGCGAAAGGTCCCCGGTTGGAAACCGGGTGCAAACAGTGGTCTTTGACACATTCAGTAAGAACTGTATTTATAACAGAGAATAATAATATTTTGGAAATTCAAATACATGTAGTGAATATCAGTAAAATTTGGTTTAGTCCATGCAAAAATCACATGCAGCGGTTTCTGTAGTGTAGTGGTTATCACGTTCTCATCACACGTGAAAGGTCCCCGGTTTGAAACAGGGTGGAAACAGTGCTCTTTGACACATTCAGTAAGAACTGTATTTTTAACAGAGAATAGTTGCTTTCATAAATGCCTTTTTTTGGAAATTCAAATACATGCAGTGAATATCAGTAAAATTTGGTTTAGTCCTTGTAAAAATCACATGCAGCAGTTTCTGTATTGTGTGGCTATCAGATTCGCTTAACACACGAAAGGTCCCAGGTTCGAAACCGGGCGGAAACAGTGCTCTTTGACACATTCAGTAAGAACTGTATTCATAACAGAGAATAAGACTATTTTGGAAATCTAAATACATGCAGTGAATATCAGTAAAATTTGGTTTAGTCCTTGCAAAAATCACATGCAGCGGTTTCTGTAGTGTAGTGGTTATCACGTTCTCATCACACGCGAAAGGTCCCCGGTCTGAAGCCGGGTGGAAACAGTGCTCTTTGACACATTCAGTAAGAACTGTATTCATAACAGAGAATACTTGCTTTCATAAATGCCGTAATTTGGAAATTCAAATACATGCAGTTAATATCAGTAAAATTTGGTTTAGTCCTTGCAAAAATCACATGCAGCAGTTTCTGTAGTGTAGTGGATATCACGTTCGCTTAACACGCGGAAGGTCTCCGTTTCGAAGCCGGGCAGAAACAGTGGTCTTTGACACATTCAGTAAGAACTGTATTTATAACAGAGAATAATAATATTTTGGAAATTCAAATACATGCAGTGAATATAAGTAAAATTTGGTTTAGTCCTTGCAAAAATCACTTGCAGCAGTTTCTGTAGTGTAGTGGTTATCACGTTCTCGTCACACGCGAAAGGTCCCCGGTTTGAAACCGGGTCTAAACAGTGCTCTTTGATAAATTCAGTAAGAACTGTATTTATAACAGAGAATAATAATATTTTGGAAATTCAAATACATGCAGTTAATATCAGTAAAATTTGGTTTAGTCCTTGCAAAAATCACAGGCAGCGGTTTCTGTAGTGTAGTGGTTATCATGTTCTCATCACACGCGAAAGGTCCCCGGTTTGAAACCGGGTGGAAACAGTGCTCTTTGACACATTCAGTAAGAACTGTATTTATAACAGAGAATACTTGCTTTCATAAATGCTGTAATTTGGAAATTCAAATACATGCAGTGAATATCAGTAAAATTTGGTTTAGTCCTTGTAAAAATCACATGCAGCAGTTTCTGTATTGTGTGGCTATCAGATTCGCTTAACACTCGAAAGGTCACAGGTTCGAAACCGGGCGGAAACAGTGCTCTTTGACACATTCAGTAAGAACTGTATTTATTACAGAGAATAATAATATTTTGGAAATCTAAATACATGCAGTGAATATCAGTAAAATTTGGTTTAGTCCTTGCAAAAATCACATGCAGCGGTTTCTGTAGTGTAGTGGTTATCACGTTCTCATCACACGCGAAAGGTCCCCGGTCAGAAGCCGGGTGGAAACAGTGCTCTTTGACACATTCAGTAAGAACAGTATTAATAACAGAGAATACTTGCTTTCGTAAATGCCGTAATTTGTAAATTCAAATACATGCAGTTAATAGCAGTAAAATTTGGTTTAGTCCTTGCAAAAATCACATGCAGCAGTTTCTGTAGTGTAGTGGATATCACGTTCGCTTAACACACGGAAGGTCACCGTTTTGTAACCGGGCAGAAACAGTGGTCTTTGACACATTCAGTAAGAACTGTATTTATAACAGAGAATAATAATATTTTGGAAATTCAAATACATGCAGTGAATATAAGTAAAATTTGGTTTAGTCCTTGCAAAAATCACATGCAGCGGTTTCTGTAGTGTAGTGGTTATCACGTTCTCATCACACGCGAAAGGTCCCCGGTTTGAAACCGGGTCTAAACAGTGCTCTTTGACACATTCAGTAAGAACTGTATTTATAACAGAGAATACTTGCTTTCATAAATGCCGTAATTTGGAAATTCAAATACGTGCAGTGAATATCAGTAAAATTTGGTTTAGTCCTTGCAAAAATCACATGCACCAGTTTCTGTAGTGTAGTGGTCATCACGTTCGCTTTAAACTTGAAAGGTCCCCGGTTCGAAAACGGGCGGAAACAGTGGTCTTTGACACATTCAGTAAGAACTGTATTTATAACAGAGAATAATAATATTTTGGAAATTCAAATACATGTAGTGAATATCAGTAAAATTTGGTTTAGTCCTTGCAAAATCACATGCAGCGGTTTCTGTAGTGTAGTGGTTATCACGTTCTCATCACAGGCGAAAGGTCCCCGGTTTGAAATCGGGTGGAAACAGTGCTCTTTGACACATTCAGTAAGAACTGTATTTATAACAGAGAATAATAATATTTTGGAAATTCAAATACATGCAGTTAATATCAGTAAAATTTGGTTTAGTCCTTACAAAAATCACAGGCAGCATATTCTGTAGTGTAGTGGCTATCACGTTCGCTTAACACGCGAAGGTCCCCGGTTCGAAACCGGGTGGAAAAATTGCTCTTTTACACATTCAGTAAGAACTGTATTTTTAACAGAGAATAATAATATTTTGGAAATTCAAATACATTTAATGAATATCAGTAAATTTGGATTAGTCCTTGCAAAAAACACATGCAGCAGTTTCTGTAGTGTAGTGGTTATCACATTCGCTTTACACGCGAAAGGTCCTTGGTTCGAAACCGGGCGGAAGCAGTGCTTTTCGACACATCCAGTAAGAACTGTATTTTTAACAGAGTATAGTTGCTTTCATAAATGCCTTTTTTTGGAAATTCAAATACATGCAGTGAATATCAGTAAAATTTGGTTTAGTCCTTGCAAAAAATCACATGCAGTTGTTTCTGTAGTGTAGTGGTTATCACGTTCTCATCACACGCGAAAGGTCCCCGGTTTGAAACCGGGTGGAAACAGTGCTCTTTGACACATTCAGTAAGAACTGTATTCATAACAGAGAATACTTGCTTTCATGAATGCCGTAATTTGGAAATTCAAATACATGCAGTGAATATCAGTAAAATTTGGTTTAGTCCTTGCAAAAACCACATGCAGTGGTTTCTGTAGTGTAGTGGGTATCACGTTTGCTTAACACGCGAAAGGTCCCCGTTTCGACACCGGGCGGAAAAAGTGCTCTTTGACATATTCAGTAAGAACTGTATTTATAACAGAGAATAATAATATTTTGGAAATTCAAATACATGCAGTGAATATCAGTAAAATTTGGTTTAGTCCTTGCAAAAATCACATGCACCAGTTTCTGTAGTGTAGTGGTCATCACGTTCGCTTTAGACTTGAAAGGTCCCCGGTTCGAAAACGGGCGGAAACAGTGGTCTTTGACACATTCAGTAAGAACTATATTTATAACAGAGAATAATAATATTTTGGAAATTCAAATACATGTAGTGAATATCAGTAAACTTTGGATTAGTCCTTGCAAAAAACACATGCAGGAGTTTCTGTAGTGTAGTGGTTATCACATTCGCTTTACACGCGAGAGGTCCTCGGTTCGAAACCGGGCGGAAACAGTGCTCTTCGACACATCCAGTAAGAACTGTATTTATAACAGAGAATAGTTGCTTTCATAAATGCCTTTTTTTGGAAATTCAAATACATGCAGTGAATATCAGTAAAATTTGGTTTAGTCCTTGCAAAAAATCACATGCAGTTGTTTCTGTAGTGTAGTGGTTATCACGTTCTCATCACACGCGAAAGGTCTCCGGTTTGAAACCGGGTGGAAACAGTGCTCTTTGACACATTCAGTAAGAACTGTATTCATAACAGAGAATACTTACTTTCATGAATGCCGTAATTTGGAATTTCAAATACATGCAGTGAATATCAGTAAAATTTGGTTTAGTCCTTGCAAAAATCACATGCATTGGTTTCTGTAGTGTAGTGGGTATCACGTTCGCTTAACACGCGAAAGGTCCCCGGTTCGAAACCGGGTGCAAACAGTGGTCTTTGACACATTCGTAAGAACTGTATTTATAACAGAGAATAATAATATTTAGGAAATTCAAATACATGTAGTGAATATCAGTAAAATTTGGTTTAGTCCTTGCAAAATCACATGCAGCGGTTTCTGTAGTGTAGTGGTTATCACGTTCTCATCACAGGCGAAAGGTCCCCGGTTTGAAACCGGGTGGAAACAGTGCTCTTTGACACATTCAGTAAGAACTGTATTTATAACAGAGAATAATAATATTTTGGAAATTCAAATACATGCAGTTAATATCAGTAAAATTTGGTTTAGTCCTTGCAAAAATCACATGCAGCGGTTTCTGTAGTGTAGTGGTTATCACGTTCTCATCACACGCGAAAGGTCCCCGGTTTGAAACCGGGTGGAAACAGTGCTCTTTGAAACATTCAGTAAGAACTGTATTTATAACAGAGAATAATAATATTTTGGAAATTCAAATACATGCAGTGAATATCAGTAAAATTTGGTTTAGTCCTTGCAAAAATCACAGAGAGCATATTCTGTAGTGTAGTGGCTATCACGTTCGCTTAACACGCGAAAGGTCGCCGGTTCGAAACCGGGTGGAAAAATTGCTCTTTGACACATTCAGTAAGAACTGTATTTATAATAGAGAATAATAATATTTTGGAAATTCAAATACATGCAGTGAATATCAGTAAAATTTGGTTTAGTCCTTGCAAAAAATCACATGCAGTTGTTTCTGTAGTGTAGTGGTTATCACGTTCTCATCACACGCGAAAGGTCCCCGGTTTGAAACCGGGTGGAAACAGTACTCTTTGACACATTCAGTAAGAACTGTATTCATAACAGAGAATACTTGCTTTCATGAATGCCGTAATTTGGAAATTCAAATACATGCAGTGAATATCAGTAAAATTTGGTTTAGTCCTTGCAAAAATCACATGCAGTGGTTTCTGTAGTGTAGTGGGTATCACGTTTGCTTAACACGCGAAAGGTCCCCGGTTCGAAACCGGGTGCAAACAGTGGTCTTTGACACATTCAGTAAGAACTTTATTTATAACAGAGAATAATAATATTTTGGAAATTCAAATACATGTAGTGAATATCAGTAAAATTTGGTTTAGTCCTTGCAAAAATCACATGCAGCGGTTTCTGTAGTGTAGTGGTTATCACGTTCTCATCACACGCGAAAGGTCCCCGGTTTGAAACCGGGTGGAAACAGTGCTCTTTGACACATTTAGTAAGAACTGTATTCATAACAGAGAATACTTGCTTTCATGAATGCCGTAATTTGGAAATTCAAATACATGCAGTGAATATCAGTAAAATTTGGTTTAGTCCTTGCAAAAACCACATGCAGTGGTTTCTGTAGTGTAGTGGGTATCACGTTTGCTTAACACGCGAAAGGTCCCCGTTTCGAAACCGGGCGGAAAAAGTGCTCTTTGACATATTCAGTAAGAACTGTATTTATAACAGAGAATAATAATATTTTGGAAATTCAAATACATGCAGTGAATATCAGTAAAATTTGGTTTAGTCCTTGCAAAAATCACATGCACCAGTTTCTGTAGTGTAGTGGTCATCACGTTCGCTTTAAACTTGAAAGGTCCCCGGTTCGAAAACGGGCGGAAACAGTGGTCTTTGACACATTCAGTAAGAACTGTATTTATAACAGAGAATAATAATATTTTGGAAATTCAAATACATGTAGTGAATATCAGTAAACTTTGGATTAGTCCTTGCAAAAAACACATGCAGGAGTTTCTGTAGTGTAGTGGTTATCACATTCGCTTTACACGCGAGAGGTCCTCGGTTCGAAACCGGGCGGAAACAGTGCTCTTCGACACATCCAGTAAGAACTGTATTTATAACAGAGAATAGTTGCTTTCATAAATGCCTTTTTTTGGAAATTCAAATACATGCAGTGAATATCAGTAAAATTTGGTATAGTCCTTGCAAAAAATCACATGCAGTTGTTTCTGTAGTGTAGTGGTTATCACGTTCTCATCACACGCGAAAGGTCTCCGGTTTGAAACCGGGTGGAAACAGTGCTCTTTGACACATTCAGTAAGAACTGTATTCATAACAGAGAATACTTACTTTCATGAATGCCGTAATTTGGAATTTCAAATACATGCAGTGAATATCAGTAAAATTTGGTTTAGTCCTTGCAAAAATCACATGCATTGGTTTCTGTAGTGTAGTGGGTATCACGTTCACTTAACACGCGAAAGGTCCCCGGTTCGAAACCGGGTGCAAACAATGGTCTTTGACACATTCAGTAAGAACTGTATTTATAACAGAGAATAATAATATTTAGGAAATTCAAATACATGTAGTGAATATCAGTAAAATTTGGTTTAGTCCTTGCAAAATCACATGCAGCGGTTTCTGTAGTGTAGTGGTTATCACGTTCTCATCACAGGCGAAAGGTCCCCGGTTTGAAACCGGGTGGAAACAGTGCTCTTTGACACATTCAGTAAGAACTGTATTTATAACAGAGAATAATAATATTTTGGAAATTCAAATACATGCAGTTAATATCAGTAAAATTTGGTTTAGTCCTTGCAAAAATCACATGCAGCGGTTTCTGTAGTGTAGTGGTTATCACGTTCTCATCACACGCGAAAGGTCCCCGGTTTGAAACCGGGTGGAAACAGTGCTCTTTGACACATTCAGTAAGAACTGTATTTATAACAGAGAATAATAATATTTTGGAAATTCAAATACATGCAGTGAATATCAGTAAACTTTGGTTTAGTCCTTGCAAAAATCACAGAGTGCTTATCTGTAGTGTAGTGGCTATCACGTTCGCTTAACACGCGAAAGGTCGCCGGTTCGAAACCGGGTGGAAAAATTGCTCTTTGACACATTCAGTAAGAACTGTATTTATAACAGAGAATAATAATATTTTGGAAATTCAAATACATGCAGTGAATATCAGTAAAATTTGGTTTAGTCCTTGCAAAAAATCACATGCAGTTGTTTCTGTAGTGTAGTGGTTATCACGTTCTCATCACACGCGAAAGGTCCCCGGTTTGAAACCGGGTGGAAACAGTACTCTTTGACACATTCAGTAAGAACTGTATTCATAACAGAGAATACTTGCTTTCATGAATGCCGTAATTTGGAAATTCAAATACATGCAGTGAATATCAGTAAAATTTGGTTTAGTCCTTGCAAAAATCACATGCAGTGGTTTCTGTAGTGTAGTGGGTATCACGTTTGCTTAACACGCGAAAGGTCCCCGGTTCGAAACCGGGTGCAAACAGTGGTCTTTGACACATTCAGTAAGAACTGTATTTATAACAGAGAATAATAATATTTTGGAAATTCAAATACATGTAGTGAATATCAGTAAAATTTGGTTTAGTCCTTGCAAAAATCACATGCAGCGGTTTCTGTAGTGTAGTGGTTATCACGTTCTCATCACACGCGAAAGGTCCCCGGTTTGAAACCGGGTGGAAACAGTGCTCTTTGACACATTCAGTAAGAACTGTATTTATAAAAGAGAATACTTGCTTTCATAAATGCTGTAATTTGGAAATTCAAATACATGCAGTGAATATCAGTAAAATTTGGTTTAGTCCTTGTAAAAATCACATGCAGCAGTTTCTGTATTGTGTGGCTATCAGATTCGCTTAACACACGAAAGGTCCCAGGTTCGAAACCGGGCGGAAACAGTGCTCTTTGACACATTCAGTAAGAACTGTATTTATAACAGAGAATAATAATATTTTGGAAATCTAAATACATGCAGTGAATATCACTAAAATTTGGTTTAGTCCTTGCAAAAATCACATGCAGCGGTTTCTGTAGTGTAGTGGTTATCACGTTCTCATCACACGCGAAAGGTCCCCGGTCTGAAGCCGGGTGGAAACAGTGCTCTTTGACACATTCAGTAAGAACTGCATTTATAACAGAGAATACTTGCTTTCATAAATGCCGTAATTTGGAAATTCAAATACATGCAGTTAATATCAGTAAAATTTTGTTTAGTCCTTGCAAAAATCACATGCAGCAGTTTCTGTAGTGTAGTGGATATCACGTTCGCTTATCACGCGGAAGGTCACCGTTTCGAAACCGGGCAGAAACAGTGGTCTTTGACACATTCAGTAAGAACTGTATTTATAACAGAGAATAATAAGATTTTGGAAATTCAAATACATGCAGTTAATATCAGTAAAATTTGGTTAAGTCCTTGCAAAAATCACAGGCAGCGGTTTCTGTAGTGTAGTGGTTATCACGTTCTAATCACACGCGAAAGGTCCCCGGTTTGAAACCGGGTGGAAACAGTGCTCTTTGACACATTCAGTAAGAACTGTATTTATAACAGAGAATACTTGCTTTCATAAATGCCGTAATTTGAAAATTCAAATACATGCAGTGAATATCAGTAAAATTTGGTTTAGTCCTTGCAAAAATCACATGCAGCAGTTTCTGTATTGTGTGGCTATCAGATTCGCTTAACACACGAAAGGTCCCAGGTTCGAAACCGGGTGGAAACAGTACTCTTTGACACATTCAGTAAGAACTGTATTTATAACAGAGAATAATAATATTTTGGAAATCTAAATACATGCAGTGAATATCAGTAAAATTTGGTTTAGTCCTTGCAAAAATCACATGCAGCGGTTTCTGTAGTGTAGTGGTTATCACGTTCTCATCACACGCGAAAGGTCCCCGGTCTGAAGCCGGGTGGAAACAGTGCTCTTTGACACATTCAGTAAGAACTGTATTCATAACAGAGAATACTTGCTTTCATAAATGCCGTAATTTGGAAATTCAAATACATGCAGTTAATATCAGTAAAATTTGGTTAACCTGTCTAGGATCAGCGTGGCGCTAGCGGCACACCCCCCCCCCCCCCACTGAAAAACCAGTGCCGCGAAATTCAAAAAAAATATTTTTTTAAAATATTTAACTTTCACACATTAAAGTCCAATACAGCTAATGAAAGACACAGATCTTATGAATCCAGTCAACATTTCCGATTTTTAAAATGTTTTACAGGGAAGACACAATATGTAAAGATGTACATCTATTACCTAAAAACACATTAGCATAATCCACCATCTTTTATTTGTCCACCAACACCAGTAGCCATCACCAATTCGGCTAAACTAAGATATTTATAGCCCCTAACCAACAAAAAAACTCATTAGATGACAGTCTGATAACATATTTATGGTATGGGATAGGTTTTGTTAGAAAAAAGTGCATATTTCAGGTATATGGCATAGTTTACAATTGCACCCACCATCACAAATGGACTAGAATAATTACAATGAGCAACGTGTTTACCTAACTACTAATCATCAAACATTTCGTAAAAATACACAGCATACACGAATCGAAAGACACAGATCCTGTGAATACAGACAATATTTCAGATTTTCTAAGTGTCTTACAGCGAAAACACAATAAATCGTTATATTAGCTTAGCACATAGCAATTAGCAGCCCAGCATTGATTCTAGCCAAAGTGAGCGATAAAAGTCAACATCGCCAAAAGATATTAATTTTTTCACTAACCTTCTCAGAATTCTTCCGATGACACTCCTGTAACATCACATTACAACATGCATATACAGTTTGATCGAAAATGTTTATATTTAGCCACCAAAATCATGGTTAGACAATGTGAAATGTAGACAAGCTGGTAAAGAAAACGTCCTTGCGCCACTTAGACAGTGATCTACTCTTATACATAAATACTCATAAACGTGACTAAAAAATATAGGGTGGACAGGGATTGATAGACAATTTAATTCTTAATACAATTGCGTTATTACATTTTTTAATTTATCCTTACTTTTCAATACAGTTTGCGCCAAGCGAAGCTACGTCAAAAAACATGGCGTCCTAAGCCACTAAAATGTTTCGACAGAAACACGATTTATCATAATAAAAATGTCCTACCTTGAGCTGTTCTTCCATCAGTATCTTGGGCAAAGGATCCTTTCTTGGGAGAAATCGTCTTTTGGTGGAAAGCTGTCCTCTTGCCATGTGGAAATGTCAACTACGTTCGGGATGAACTGAAAAGCGTTCCCAACTTTTCACATCGTTGCAAAAATAAATGTCCCAAAATCGCACTAAACGGATATAAATTGCTATAAAACGCTTTAAATTAACTACTTTGTGATGTTTGTAACTCCTATAACGAGTGAAAAGATGACCGGAGAAATATAACAGGCTAAACTAACGCTTGGAACAGGAGAGGGTCGGTGTCTTCCACGCGCGTTACGCAGCAAGAAAAGACTTGCTAGCTAAAGGTTTTTTTCATTTGTAGGGCCTGTGAACGAGCAATCGAGCCCGTTGGAATCGTCATCACGTAAAGGCATCCAGGGGAAGACGTAAGAAGTGTCCGTATAGTCATAGCAACGACAGTGCCCGTTTAAATGACTTCAGAAAAGTGGCCAACGTTTCTCAAATCTGACTCCATGTCAGGGAAATTGCTGTAGAATGGGCTCTGTTCCACTTAGAGACAAAATTTCAACTCCTATAGAAACTATAGACTGTTTTCTATCCAATAATAATAATAATATGCATATTGTACGATCAAGGATTTTGTGGGAAGCCGTTTAAAAAATTAGCCACATTAGCATAAATAGTCTAAACAGCGCCCCCATCCCCAACAGGTTAAGTCCTTGCAAAAATCACATGCAGCAGTTTCTGTAGTGTATTGGCTATCACGTTCGCTTAACACTCGAAAGGTCCCCGGTTCGAAACCGGGTGCAAACAGTGGTCTTTGACACATTCAGTAAGAACTGTATTTATAACAGAGAATAATAATATTTTGGAAATTCAAATACATGTAGTGAATATCAGTAAAATTTGGTTTAGTCCTTGCAAAAATCACATGCAGCGGTTTCTGTAGTGTAGTGGTTATCACGTTCTCATCACAGGCGAAAGGTCCCCGGTTTGAAACCGGGTGGAAACAGTGATCTTTGACACATTCAGTAAGAACTGTATTTATAACAGAGAATAATAATATTTTGGAAATCTAAATACATGCAGTGAATATCAGTAAAATTTGGTTTAGTCCTTGCAAAAATCACATGCAGCGTTTTCTGTATTGTAGTGGTTATCACGTTCTCATCACACTCGAAAGGTCCCCGTTTCGAAACCGGCCGGAAACAGTGCTCTTTGACATATTCAGTAAGAACTGTTTTTATAACAGAGAATACTTGCTTTCATAAATACCGTAATTTGGAAATTCAAATACATGCAGTGAATATCAGTAAAAATTTGGTTTAGTCCTTGCAAAAATCACATGCAGCGGTTTCTGTCGTGTAGTGGTTATCACGTTCTCATCACACGCGAAAGGTCCCCGGTTTGAAACCGAGTGGAAACAGTGCTCTTTGACACATTCAGTAAGAACTGTATTTATAACAGAGAATAATAATATTTTGGAAATTCAAATACATGTAGTGAATATCAGTAAAATTTGGTTTAGTCCTTGCAAAAATCACATGCAGCGGTTTCTGTAGTGTAGTGGTTATCACGTTCTCATCACAGGCGAAAGGTCCCCGGTTTGAAACCGGGTGGAAACAGTGCTCTTTGACACATTCAGTAAGAACTGTATTTATAACAGAGAATAATAATATTTTGGAAATCTAAATACATGCAGTGAATATCAGTAAAATTTGGTTTAGTCCTTGCAAAAATCACATGCAGCGTTTTCTGTATTGTAGTGGTTATCACGTTCTCATCACACTCGAAAGGTCCCCGTTTCGAAACCGGCCAGAAACAGTGCTCTTTGACATATTCAGTAAGAACTGTTTTTATAACAGAGAATACTTGCTTTCATAAATACCGTAATTTGGAAATTCAAATACATGCAGTGAATATCAGTAAAATTTGGTTTAGTCCTTGCAAAAATCACATGCAGCGGTTTCTGTAGTGTAGTGGTTATCACGTTCTCATCACACGTGAAAGGTCCCCGGTTTGAAACCGAGTGGAAACAGTGCTCTTTGACACATTCAGTAAGAACTGTATTTATAACAGAGAATACTTGCTTTCATAAATGCCGTAATTTGGAAATTCAAATAGATGCAGTTAATATCAGTAAAATTTGGTTTAGTCCTTGCAAAAATCACATGCAGCGGTTTCTGTAGTGTCGTGGTTATCACGTTCGCATCACATGCGAAAGGTCCCCGTTTCGAAACCGGGCGGAAACAGTGCTCTTTGACATATTCAGTAAGAACTGTATTTATAACAGAGAATAATGATATTTTGGAAATTCAAAGACATGCAGTGAATATCAGTAAAATTTGGTTTAGTCCTTGCAAAAATCACATGCAGCAGTTTCTGTAGTGTAGTGGCTATCAAGTTCGCTTAACACGCGAAAGGTCCCCGGTTCGAAACCGGGTGTGAACAGTGGTCTTTGACACATTCAGTAAGAACTGTATTTATAACAGAGAATAATAATATTTTGGAAATTCAAATACATGCAGTGAATATCAGTAAACTTTGGATTAGTCCTTGCAAAAAACACATGTAGCAGTTTCTGTAGTGTAGTGGTTATCACTTTGCTTTACACGCGAAAGGTCCTCGGTTCGAAGCCGGGCGGAAACAGTACTCTTCGACACATCCAGTAAGAACTGTATTTTTAACAGAGAATAGTTGCTTTCATAAATGCCTTTTTTTGGAAATTCAAATACATGCAGTGAATATCAGTAAAATTTGGTTTAGTCCTTGCAAAAATCACAAGCAGCAGTTTCTGTAGTGTAGTGGTTATCACGTTCTCATCACACGCGAAAGGTCCCAGGTTTGAAACCGGGTTTAAACAGTGGTCTTTGACACATTCAGTAACAACTGTATTTAAAACAGAGAATAATAATATTTTGGAAATTCAAATACATGCAGTGAATATCAGTAAAATTTGGTTTAGTCCTTGCAAAAATCACATGCAGCGGTTTCTGTAGTGTCGTGGTTATCACGTTCGCATCACACGCGAAAGGTCCCCGTTTCGAAACCGGGTGGAAACAGTGCTCTTTGACATATTCAGTAAGAACTGTATTTATAACAGAGAATTTTGATATTTTGGAAATTCAAATACATGCAGTGAATATCAGTAAAATTTGGTTAAATCCTTGCAAAAATCACAGGCAGCGATTTCTGTAGTGTAGTGGTTATCACATTCTCATCACACGCGAAAGGTCCCCGGTTTGAAACCGGGTGGAAACAGTGCTCTTTGACACGTTCAGTAAGAACTGTATTTATAACAGAGAATACTTGCTTTCGTAAATGCCGTAATTTGGAAATTCAAATACATGCAGTTAATATCAGTAAAATATGTTTTAGTCCTTGCAAAAATCACATGCAGCAGTTTCTGTAGTGTAGTGGCCATCACGTTCGCTTAACACGCGAAAGGTCCCCGTTTCGAAACCGGGTGCAAACAGTGGTCTTTGACACATTCAGTAAGAACTGTATTTATAACAGAGAATAATAATATTTTGGAAATTCAAATACATGCAGTGAATATCAGTAAAATTTGGTTTAGTCCTTGCAAAAATCACATGCAGCGGTTTCTGTAGTGTAGTGGTTATCACGTTCTCATCACACGCGAAAGGTCCCCGGTTTGAAACCGGGTGGAAACAGTGCTCTTTGACACATTCAGTAAGAACTGTATTTATAACAGAGAATACTTGCTTTCATAAATGCCATAATTTGGAAATTCAAATACATGCAGTTAATATCAGTAAAATTTGGTTTAGTCGATGCAAAAATCAAATGCAGCAGTTTCTGTAGTGTAGTGGCTATCAGGTTCGCTTAACACGCGAAAGGTCCCCGGTTCGAAACCGGGTTTAAACAGTGGTCTTTGACACATTCAGTAAGAACTGTATTTATAACAGAGAATAATAATATTTTGGAAATTCAAATACATGCAGTGAATATCAGTAAAATTTTGTTTTAGTCCTTGCAAAAATCACATGCAGCGGTTTCTGTAGTGTCGTGGTTATCACGTTCGCATCACACGCGAAAGGTCCCCGGTTCGAGACCGGGCGGAAACATTGCTCTTTGACACATTCAGTAAGAACTGTATTTATAACAGTGAATAATAATATTTTGGAAATTCAAATACATGCAGTGAATATCAGTAAACTTTGGATTAGTCCTTGCAAAAAACACATGCAGCAGTTTCTGTAGTGTAGTGGTTATCACATTTGCTTTACACGCGAAAGGTCCTCGGTTCGAAACCGGGCGGAAACAGTGCTCTTCGACACATCCAGTAAGAACTGTATATTTAACAGAGAATAGTTGCTTTCATAAATGTCTTTTTATGGAAATTCAAATACATGCAGTGAATATCAATAAAATTTGGTATAGTCCTTGCAAAAATCACATGCAGTAGTTTCTGTAGTCTAGTGGTTATCACGTTCGCTTCACACGCGAAAGGTCCCCGGTTTGAAACCGGGTGGAAACAATGCTCTTTGACACATACAGTAAGAACTGTATTTATAACAGAGAATAATAATATTGTGGAAATTCAAATACATGCAGTGAATATCAGTAAAATTTGGTTTAGTCCTTGCAAAAATCATATGCAGCAGTTTCTGTAGTGTAGTGTCTATCACGTTCGCTTCACACGCGAAAGGTCCCCGGTTCGAAACCGGGTGGAAACAGTGCTCTTTGACACATTCAGTAAGAACTGTATTTATAACAGAGAATACTTGCTTTCATAAATGCCGTAATTTGGAAATTCAAATACATGCAGTGAATATCAGTAAAATTTGGTTTAGTCCTTGCAAAAATCATATGCAGCAGTTTCTGTAGTGTAGTGGCTATCACGTTCGCTTCACACGCGAAAGGTCCCCGGTTCGAAACCGGGTGGAAACAGTGCTCTTTGACAAATTCAGTAAGAACTGTATTTATAACAGAGAATAATAATATTTTGGAAATTCAAATACATGCAGTGAATATCAGTAAAATTTGGTTTAGTCCTTGCAAAAATCACAGGCAGCAGTTTCTGTAGTGTAGTGGCTATCACGTTCGCTTAACACGCTAAAGGTCCCCGGTTTGAAACCGGGCGGAAACATTGCTCTTTGACACATTCAGTTTGAACTGTATTTATAACAGTGAATAATAATATTTTGGAAATTCAAATACATGCAGTGAATATCAGTAAACTTTGGATTAGTCCTTGCAAAAAACACATGCAGCAGTTTCTGTAGTGTAGTGGTTATCAAATTCGCTTTACACGCGAAAGGCCCTCGGTTCGAAACCGGGAGGAAACAGTGCTCTTCGACACATCCAGTAAGAACTGTATTTTTAACAGAGAATAGTTGCTTTCATAAATGCCTTTTTTTGGAAATTCAAATACATGCAGTGAATATCAGTAAAATTTGGTTTAGTCCTTGCAAAAATCACATGCAGTAGTTTCTGTAGTGTAGTGGTTATCACGTTCGCTTCACACGCGAAAGGTCCCCGGTTTGAAACCGGGTGGAAACAGTGCTCTTTGACACATTCAGTAAGAACTGTATTTATAACAGAGAATACTTGCTTTCGTAAATGCCGTAATTTGGAAATTCAAATACATGCAGTTAATATCAGTAAAATTTGTTTTAGTCCTTGCAAAAATCACATGCAGCAGTTTCTGTAGTGTAGTGGCTATCACGTTCGCTTAACACGCGAAAGGTCCCCGTTTCGAAACCGGGTGCAAACAGTGGTCTTTGACACATTCAGTAAGAACTGTATTTATAACAGAGAATAATAATATTTTGGAAATTCAAATACATGCAGTGAATATCAGTAAAATTTGGTTTAGTCCTTGCAAAAATCACATGCAGGGGTTTCTGTAGTGTAGTGGTTATCACGTTCTCATCACACGCGAAAGGTCCCCGGTTTGAAACCGGGTGGAAACAGTGCTCTTTGACACATTCAGTAAGAACTGTATTTATAACAGAGAATACTTGCTTTCATAAATGCCATAATTTGGAAATTCAAATACATGCAGTTAATATCAGTAAAATTTGGTTTAGTCCTTGCAAAAATCACATGCAGCAGTTTCTGTAGTGTAGTGGCTATCAGGTTCGCTTAACACGCGAAAGGTCCCCGGTTCGAAACCGGGTTTAAACAGTGGTCTTTGACACATTCAGTAAGAACTGTATTTATAACAGAGAATAATAATATTTTGGAAATTCAAATACATGCAGTGAATATCAGTAAAATTTTGTTTTAGTCCTTGCAAAAATCACATGCAGCGGTTTCTGTAGTGTCGTGGTTATCACGTTCGCATCACACGCGAAAGGTCCCCGGTTCGAAACCGGGCGGAAACATTGCTCTTTGACACATTCAGTAAGAACTGTATTTATAACAGTGAATAATAATATTTTGGAAATTCAAATACATGCAGTGAATATCAGTAAACTTTGGATTAGTCCTTGCAAAAAACACATGCAGCAGTTTCTGTAGTGTAGTGGTTATCACATTTGCTTTACACGCGAAAGGTCCTCGGTTCGAAACCGGGCGGAAACAGTGCTCTTCGACACATCCAGTAAGAACTGTATATTTAACAGAGAATAGTTGCTTTCATAAATGTCTTTTTATGGAAATTCAAATACATGCAGTGAATATCAATAAAATTTGGTATAGTCCTTGCAAAAATCACATGCAGTAGTTTCTGTAGTCTAGTGGTTATCACGTTCGCTTCACACGCGAAAGGTCCCCGGTTTGTAACCGGGTGGAAACAATGCTCTTTGACACATACAGTAAGAACTGTATTTATAACAGAGAATAATAATATTGTGGAAATTCAAATACATGCAGTGAATATCAGTAAAATTTGGTTTAGTCCTTGCAAAAATCATAAGCAGCAGTTTCTGTAGTGTAGTGTCTATCACGTTCGCTTCACACGCGAAAGGTCCCCGGTTCGAAACCGGGTGGAAACAGTGCTCTTTGACAAATTCAGTAAGAACTGTATTTATAACAGAGAATAATAGTATTTTGGAAATTCAAATACATGCAGTGAATATCAGTAAAATTTGGTTTAGTCCTTGCAAAAATCACATGCAGCGGTTTCTGTAGTGTAGTGGTTATCAAGTTCTCATCACACGCGAAAGGTCCCCGGTTTTAAACCGGGTGGAAACAGTGCTCTTTGACACATTCAGTAAGAACTGTATTTATAACAGAGAATACTTGCTTTCATAAATGCCGTAATTTGGAAATTCAAATACATGCAGTGAATATCAGTAAAATTTGGTTTAGTCCTTGCAAAAATCATATGCAGCAGTTTCTGTAGTGTAGTGGCTATCACGTTCGCTTCACACGCGAAAGGTCCCCGGTTCGAAACCGGGTGGAAACAGTGCTCTTTGACAAATTCAGTAAGAACTGTATTTATAACAGAGAATAATAATATTTTGGAAATTCAAATACATGCAGTGAATATCAGTAAAATTTGGTTTAGTCCTTGCAAAAATCACAGGCAGCAGTTTCTGTAGTGTAGTGGCTATCACGTTCGCTTAACACGCTAAAGGTCCCCGGTTTGAAACCGGGCGGAAACATTGCTCTTTGACACATTCAGTTTGAACTGTATTTATAACAGTGAATAATAATATTTTGGAAATTCAAATACATGCAGTGAATATCAGTAAACTTTGGATTAGTCCTTGCAAAAAACACATGCAGCAGTTTCTGTAGTGTAGTGGTTATCAAATTCGCTTTACACGCGAAAGGCCCTCGGTTCGAAACCGGGAGGAAACAGTGCTCTTCGACACATCCAGTAAGAACTGTATTTTTAACAGAGAATAGTTGCTTTCATAAATGCCTTTTTTTGGAAATTCAAATACATGCAGTGAATATCAGTAAAATTTGGTTTAGTCCTTGCAAAAATCACATGCAGTAGTTTCTGTAGTGTAGTGGTTATCACGTTCGCTTCACACGCGAAAGGTACCCGTTTCGAAACCGGGTGGAAACAGTGCTCTTTGACATATTCAGTAAGAACTGTATTTATAACAGAGAATTTTGATATTTTGGAAATTCAAATACATGCAGTGAATATCAGTAAAATTTGGTTAAATCCTTGAAAAAATCACAGGCAGCGATTTCTGTAGTGTAGTGGTTATCACATTCTCATCACACGCGAAAGGTCCCCGGTTTGAAACCGGGTGGAAACAGTGCTCTTTGACACATTCAGTAAGAACTGTATTTATAACAGAGAATACTTGCTTTCGTAAATGCCGTAATTTGGAAATTCAAATACATGCAGTTAATATCAGTAAAATTTGTTTTAGTCCTTGCAAAAATCACATGCAGCAGTTTCTGTAGTGTAGTGGCTATCACGTTCGCTTAACACGCGAAAGGTCCCCGTTTCGAAACCGGGTGCAAACAGTGGTCTTTGACACATTCAGTAAGAACTGTATTTATAACAGAGAATAATAATATTTTGGAAATTCAAATACATGCAGTGAATATCAGTAAAATTTGGTTTAGTCCTTGCAAAAATCACATGCAGCGGTTTCTGTAGTGTAGTGGTTATCACGTTCTCATCACACGCGAAAGGTCCCCGGTTTGAAACCGGGTGGAAACAGTGCTCTTTGACACATTCAGTAAGAACTGTATTTATAACAGAGAATACTTGCTTTCATAAATGCCATAATTTGGAAATTCAAATACATGCAGTTAATATCAGTAAAATTTGGTTTAGTCCTTGCAAAAATCACATGCAGCAGTTTCTGTAGTGTAGTGGCTATCAGGTTCGCTTAACACGCGAAAGGTCCCCGGTTCGAAACCGGGTTTAAACAGTGGTCTTTGACACATTCAGTAAGAACTGTATTTATAACAGAGAATAATAATATTTTGGAAATTCAAATACATGCAGTGAATATCAGTAAAATTTTGTTTTAGTCCTTGCAAAAATCACATGCAGCGGTTTCTGTAGTGTCGTGGTTATCACGTTCGCATCACACGCGAAAGGTCCCCGGTTCGAAACCGGGCGGAAACATTGCTCTTTGACACATCCAGTAAGAACTGTATATTTAACAGAGAATAGTTGCTTTCATAAATGTCTTTTTATGGAAATTCAAATACATGCAGTGAATATCAATAAAATTTGGTATAGTCCTTGCAAAAATCACATGCAGTAGTTTCTGTAGTCTAGTGGTTATCACGTTCGCTTCACACGCGAAAGGTCCCCGGTTTGAAACCGGGTGGAAACAATGCTCTTTGACACATACAGTAAGAACTGTATTTATAACAGAGAATAATAATATTGTGGAAATTCAAATACATGCAGTGAATATCAGTAAAATTTGGTTTAGTCCTTGCAAAAATCATATGCAGCAGTTTCTGTAGTGTAGTGTCTATCACGTTCGCTTCACACGCGAAAGGTCCCCGGTTCGAAACCGGGTGGAAACAGTGCTCTTCGACACATCCAGTAAGAACTGTATTTTTAACAGAGAATAGTTGCTTTCATAAATGCCTTTTTTTGGAAATTCAAATACATGCAGTGAATATCAGTAAAATTTGGTTTAGTCCTTGCAAAAATCATATGCAGCAGTTTCTGTAGTGTAGTGGCTATCACGTTCGCTTCACACGCGAAAGGTCCCCGGGTGGAAACAGTGCTCTTTGACAAATTCAGTAAGAACTGTATTTATAACAGAGAATAATAATATTTTGGAAATTCAAATACATGCAGTGAATATCAGTAAAATTTGGTTTAGTCCTTGCAAAAATCACATGCAGCGGTTTCTGTAGTGTAGTGGTTATCACGTTCTCATCACACGCGAAAGGTCCCCGGTTTGAAACCGGGTGGAAACAGTGCTCTTTGACACATTCAGTAAGAACTGTATTTATAACAGAGAATAGTTGCTTTCATAAATGCCGTAATTTGGAAATTCAAATACATGCAGTGAATATAAGTAAAGTTTGGTTTAGTCCTTGCAAAAATCACAAGCAGCAGTTTCTGTAGTGTAGTGGCTATCACGTTCGCTTAACACGCGAAAGGTCCCCGGTTCGAAACCGGGTGGAAATATTGCTCTTTGACACATTCAGTAAGAACTGTATTTATAACAGTGAATAATAATATTTTGGAAATTCAAATACATGCAGTGAATATCAGTAAACTTTGGATTAGTCCTTGCAAAATACACATGCAGCAGTCTCTGTAGTGTAGTGGTTATCACATTCGCTTTACACGCGACAGGTCCTCGGTTCGAAACCGGGCGGAAACAGTGCTCTTCGACACATCCAGTAAGAACTGTATTTTTAACAGAGAATAGTTGCTTTCATAAATGCCTTTTTATGGAAATTCAAATACATGCAGTGAATATCAGTAAAATTTGGTTTAGTCCTTGCAAAAATCACAGGCAGCAGTTTCTGTTGTGTAGTGGCTATCACGTTCGCTTAACACGCGAAAGGTCCCCGGTTTGAAACCGGGTGGAAACATTGCTCTTTGACACATTCAGTAAGAACTGTATTTATAACAGTGAATAATAATATTTTGGAAATTCAAATACATGCAGTGAATATCAGTAAACTTTGGATTAGTCCTTGCAAAAAACACATGCAGCAGTTTCTGTAGTGTAGTGGTTATCACATTCCCCTTACACGCGAAAGGTCCTCGTTTCAAAACCGGGCGGAAACAGTGCTCTTTGACACATCCAGTAAGAACTGTATTTTTAACAGAGAATAGTTGCTTTCATAAATGCCTTTTTTATTGAAATTCAAATACATGCAGTGAATATCAGTAAAATTTGGTTTAGTCCTTGCAAAAATCACATGCAGCGGTTTCTGTAGTGTCGTGGTTATCACGTTCTCATCACACGCGAAAGGTCCCCGGTTTGAAACCGGGTGGAAACAGTGCTCTTTGACACATTCAGTAAGAACTGTATTTATAACAGAGAATACTTGCTTTCATAAATGCCGTAATTTGGAAATTCAAATACATGCAGTTAATATCAGTAAAATTTGGTTTAGTCCTTGCAAAAATCACATGCAGCAGTTTCTGTAGTGTAGTGGCTATCACGTTCGCTTAACACGCGAAAGGTCCCCGGTTTGAAACCGGGTTTAAACAGTGATCTTTGACACATTCAGTAAGAACTGTATTTATAACAGAGAATAATAATATTTTGGAAATTCAAATACATGCAGTGAATATCAGTCAAATTTGGTTTAGTCCTTGCAAAAATCACATGCAGCGGTTTCTGTAGTGTCGTGGTTATCACGTTCTCATCACGCGCGAAAGGTCCCCGTTTCGAAACCGGGCGGAAACAGTGCTCTTTGACATATTCAGTAAGAACTGTATTTATAACAGAGAATAATGATATTTTGGAAATTCATATACATGCAGTGAATATCAGTAAAATTTGGTTTAGTCCTTGCAAAAATCACAGGCAGCGATTTCTGTAGTGTAGTGGTTATCACATTCTCATCACACGCGAAAGGTCTCCGGTTTGAAACCGGGTGGAAACAGTGCTCTTTGACACATTCAGTAAGAACTGTATTTATAACAGAGAATACTTGCTTTCATAAATGCCGTAATTTGGAAATTCAAATACATGCAGTTAATATCAGTAAAATTTGGTTTAGTCCTTGCAAAAATCACATGCAGCAGTTTCTGTAGTGGCTATCACGTTCGCTTAACACGCGAAAGGTCCCCGGTTCGAAACCGGGTTTAAACAGTGGTCTTTGACACATTCAATAAGAACTGTATTTATAACAGAGAATAATAATATTTTGGAAATTCAAATACATGCAGTGAATATCAGTAAAATTTGGTATATTCCTTGCAAAAATCACATGCAGTAGTTTCTGTAGTCTAGTGGTTATCACGTTCGCTTCACACGCGAAAGGTCCCCGGTTTGAAACCGGGTGGAAACAATGCTCTTTGACACATACAGTAAGAACTGTATTAATAACAGAGAATAAAAATATTGTGGAAATTCAAATACATGCAGTGAATATCAGTAAAATTTGGTTTAGTCCTTGCAAAAATCATATGCAGCAGTTTCTGTAGTGTAGTGGCTATCACGTTCGCTTCACACGTAAAAGGTCCCCGGTTCAAAACCGGTTGGAAACAGTGCTCTTTGACAAATTCAGTAAGAACTGTATTTATAACAGAGAATAGTTGCTTTCATAAATGCCGTAATTTAGAAATTCAAATACATGCAGTGAATATCATTAAAATTTGGTTTAGTACTTGCACAAATCACATGCAGCAGTTTCTGTAGTGTAGTGGCTATCACATTCGCTTAAAACGCGAAAGGTCCCCGGTTCGAAACCGGGTGGAAACAGTGCTCTTTGACACATTTAGTCAGAACTATATTTATAACAGAGAATAGTTGCATTCATGAATGCCTTTTTTTGGAAATTCAAATACATCCAGTGAATATCAGTAAAATGTGGTTTAGTCCTTGCAGAAATCACATGCAGCAGTTTCTGTAGTTAGTAGTTATCACATTCGAATCACACGTGAAAGGTCCCCGGTTTGAAAACGGGTGGAAACAGTGCTCTTTGACACATTCAGTGAGAACTGTATTTATAACAGAGAATAGTTGCTTTCATAAATGCCGTGATTTTTGAAATTCAAATACATGCAGTGAAAATCAGTAAAATTTGGTTCAGTCTTTGCAAAAACCACATGCAGCAGTTTCTGTAGTGTAGTGTCTATCACGTTCGCTTAACACTCGATAGGTCCCCCGGTTCGAAAACGGGTGGTAACAGTGCTCTTTGACACATTCAGAAAGAACTGTATTTATAACAGAGAATAGTTGCATTCATAAATGTCTTTTTTTGGAAATTTAAATACATGCAGTTAACATCAGTAAAATTTGGTTTAGTCCTTGCAAAAATCACATGCAGCAGTTTCTGTAGTGTAGTGGCTATCACGTTCTCATCACACGCGAAAGGTCCCCGGTTTGAAACCGGGTGGAAACAGTGGTCTTTGACACATTCATTAAGAACTGTATTTATAACAGAGAATAGTTGCTTTCATAAATGCCGTAATTTGGAAATTCAAATACATGCAGTGAATATCAGTAATATTTGGTTTAGTCCTTACAAAAATCACATGCAGCAGTTTCTGTAGTGTAGTGGTTATCACGTTCGCTTCACACGCGAAAAGTCCCCGGTTCGAAACCGGGCGGAGACAGTGCACTTCGACACATCCAGTAAGAACTCTATTTATAACAGAGAATAGTTGCTTTCATAAATGCCTTACTGTGCAGTGAATATCAGTAAAATTTGGTTTAGTCCTTGCAAAAATCACATGCAGTAGTTTCTGTAGTGTAGTGGTTTTCACGTTAGCTTCACACGCGAAAGGTCCACGGTTCAAAACCGGATGGAAACAATGATCTTTGACACATTCAGTAAGAACTGTATTTATAACAGAGAATAATAATATTTTGGAAATTCAAATACATGCAGTGAATATCAGTAACATTTGGTTTAGTCCTTGCAAAAATAACATGCAGCAGTGTCTGTAGTGTAGTGTCTATCACGTTCGCTTAACACTCGATAGGTCCCCCGGTTCGAAAACGGGTGGTAACAGTGCTCTTTGACACATTCAGAAAGAACTGTATTTATAACAGAGAATAGTTGCATTCATAAATGTCTTTTTTTGGAAATTTAAATACATGCAGTTAACATCAGTAAAATTTGGTTTAGTCCTTGCAAAAATCACATGCAGCAGTTTCTGTAGTGTAGTGGCTATCACGTTCTCATCACACGCGAAAGGTCCCCGGTTTGAAACCGGGTGGAAACAGTGGTCTTTGACACATTCATTAAGAACTGTATTTATAACAGAGAATAGTTGCTTTCATAAATGCCGTAATTTGGAAATTCAAATACATGCAGTGAATATCAGTAATATTTGGTTTAGTCCTTACAAAAATCACATGCAGCAGTTTCTGTAGTGTAGTGGTTATCACGTTTGCTTCACACGCGAAAAGTCCCCGGTTCGAAACCGGGCGGAGACAGTGCACTTCGACACATCCAGTAAGAACTCTATTTATAACAGAGAATAGTTGCTTTCATAAATGCCTTACTGTGCAGTGAATATCAGTAAAATTTGGTTTAGTCCTTGCAAAAATCACATGCAGTAGTTTCTGTAGTGTAGTGGTTTTCACGTTAGCTTCACACGCGAAAGGTCCACGGTTCAAAACCGGATGGAAACAATGATCTTTGACACATTCAGTAAGAACTGTATTTATAACAGAGAATAATAATATTTTGGAAATTCAAATACATGCAGTGAATATCAGTAACATTTGGTTTAGTCCTTGCAAAAATAACATGCAGCAGTGTCTGTAGTGTAGTGGTTATCACGTTCGCTTTACATGTGAAAGGTCCCCGGTTCGAAACCGGGCAGAAACAGTGCTTTTTGACACATTCAGTATGATTTGTATTTATAACAGAGAATAATAATATTTTGGAAATTCAAATACATGCAATGAATATCAGTAAAATTTGGTTAAGTCCTTGCAAAAATCACATGCAGCGGTTTCTGTAGTGTAGTGGTTATCACGTTCTCATCACATGCGAAAGGTCCCCGGTTTGAAACCGGGTTGAAACATTGCTCTTTGACACATTCAGTAAGAACTGTATTTATAACAGAGATTAATAATATTTTGGAAATTCAAATACATGCAGTGAATATCAGTAAACTTTGGATTAGTCCTTGCAAGAAATACATGCAGCAGTTTCTGTAGTGTAGTGGTTATCACATTCGCTTTACGAGCGATAGAGGTCGTCTGTTCGAAACCGGTCGGAAACAGTGCTCTTCGACACATCCAGTAAGAACTGTATTTTTAACAGAGAATAGTTGCTTTCATAAATGCCTTTTTTTGGAAATTCAAATACATGCAGTGAATATCAGTAAAATTTGGTTTAGTCCTTGAAAAAAACACATGCAGTTGTTTCTGTAGTGTAGTGGTTATCACGTTCGCTTCACACGTGAAAAGTCCCCGGTTCGAAACCGGGCGGAGACAGTGCTCTTCGACACATTTAGTAAGAACTGTATTTATAACAGAGAATAGTTGCTTTCATAAATGCATTTTTTTGGAAATTCAAATACATGCAGTGAATATCAGTAAAATTTGGTTTAGTCCTTGCAAAAATACATGCAGTAGTTTCTGTAGTGTAGTGGTTATCACGTTAGCTTCACACGCGAAAGGTCCACGGTTCAAAACCGGTTGGAAACAATGATCTTTGACACATTCAGTAAGAACTGTATTTATAACAGAGAATAATAATATTTTGGAAATTCAAATACATGCAGTGAATATCAGTAACATTTGGTTTAGTCCTTGCAAAAATCACATGCAGCGGTTTCTGTAGTGTAGTGGTTATCAAGTTCTCATCACACGCGAAAGGTCCCCGGTTTGAAACCGGGTGGAAACAGTGCTCTTTGACACATTCTGTAAGAACTGTAATTTTAACAGAGAATACTTGCTTTCATAAATGCAGTAATTTGGAAATTCAAATACATGCAGTTAATATCAGTAAAATTTGGTTTAGTCCTTGCAAAAATCACAGGCAGCAGTTTCTGTAGTGTCGTGGTTATCACGTTCGCTTTACACGCGAAAGGTCCTCGGTTTGAAACCGGGCGGAAACAGTGCTCTTCGACACATCCAGTAAGAAGTGTATTTTTAACAGAGAATAGTTGCTTTCATAAATGCCTTTTTTTGGAAATTCAAATACATGCAGTGAATATCAGTAAAATTTGGTTTAGTCCTTGCAAAAATCACATGCAGCAGTTTCTGTATTGTGTGGCTATCAGGTTCGCTTAACACGCGAAAGGTCCCAGGTTCGAAACCGGGCGGAAACAGTGCTCTTTGACACATTCAGTAAGAACTGTATTTATAACAGAGAATACTTGCTTTCATAAATGCTTTATTTTGCAGTGAATATCAGTAAAATGTTGTTTAGTCTTTGCAGAAATCACATGCAGCAGTTTCTGTAATTTAGTTGTCATCACGTTCGCTTTACACGTGAAAGGTCCCCGGTTCAAAACTGGGCGGAAACAGTGCACTTTGACACATTCTGTAAGAACTGTATTTATAACAGAGAATAGTTGCTTTCATAAATGCCGTAATTTGGAAATTCAAATACATGCAGTGAATATCAGTAATATTTGGTTTAGTCCTTACAAAAATCACATGCAGCAGTTTCTGTAGTGTAGTGGTTATCACGTTCGCTTCACACGCGAAAAGTCCCCGGTTCGAAACCGGGCGGAGACAGTGCACTTCGACACATCCAGTAAGAACTCTATTTATAACAGAGAATAGTTGCTTTCATAAATGCCTTACTGTGCAGTGAATATCAGTAAAATTTGGTTTAGTCCTTGCAAAAATCACATGCAGTAGTTTCTGTAGTGTAGTGGTTTTCACGTTAGCTTCACACGCGAAAGGTCCACGGTTCAAAACCGGATGGAAACAATGATCTTTGACACATTCAGTAAGAACTGTATTTATAACAGAGAATAATAATATTTTGGAAATTCAAATACATGCAGTGAATATCAGTAACATTTGGTTTAGTCCTTGCAAAAATAACATGCAGCAGTGTCTGTAGTGTAGTGTCTATCACGTTCGCTTAACACTCGATAGGTCCCCCGGTTCGAAAACGGGTGGTAACAGTGCTCTTTGACACATTCAGAAAGAACTGTATTTATAACAGAGAATAGTTGCATTCATAAATGTCTTTTTTTGGAAATTTAAATACATGCAGTTAACATCAGTAAAATTTGGTTTAGTCCTTGCAAAAATCACATGCAGCAGTTTCTGTAGTGTAGTGGCTATCACGTTCTCATCACACGCGAAAGGTCCCCGGTTTGAAACCGGGTGGAAACAGTGGTCTTTGACACATTCATTAAGAACTGTATTTATAACAGAGAATAGTTGCTTTCATAAATGCCGTAATTTGGAAATTCAAATACATGCAGTGAATATCAGTAATATTTGGTTTAGTCCTTACAAAAATCACATGCAGCAGTTTCTGTAGTGTAGTGGTTATCACGTTCGCTTCACACGCGAAAAGTCCCCGGTTCGAAACCGGGCGGAGACAGTGCACTTCGACACATCCAGTAAGAACTCTATTTATAACAGAGAATAGTTGCTTTCATAAATGCCTTACTGTGCAGTGAATATCAGTAAAATTTGGTTTAGTCCTTGCAAAAATCACATGCAGTAGTTTCTGTAGTGTAGTGGTTTTCACGTTAGCTTCACACGCGAAAGGTCCACGGTTCAAAACCGGATGGAAACAATGATCTTTGACACATTCAGTAAGAACTGTATTTATAACAGAGAATAATAATATTTTGGAAATTCAAATACATGCAGTGAATATCAGTAACATTTGGTTTAGTCCTTGCAAAAATAACATGCAGCAGTGTCTGTAGTGTAGTGGTTATCACGTTCGCTTTACATGTGAAAGGTCCCCGGTTCGAAACCGGGCAGAAACAGTGCTTTTTGACACATTCAGTATGATTTGTATTTATAACAGAGAATAATAATATTTTGGAAATTCAAATACATGCAATGAATATCAGTAAAATTTGGTTAAGTCCTTGCAAAAATCACATGCAGCGGTTTCTGTAGTGTAGTGGTTATCACGTTCTCATCACATGCGAAAGGTCCCCGGTTTGAAACCGGGTTGAAACATTGCTCTTTGACACATTCAGTAAGAACTGTATTTATAACAGAGATTAATAATATTTTGGAAATTCAAATACATGCAGTGAATATCAGTAAACTTTGGATTAGTCCTTGCAAGAAATACATGCAGCAGTTTCTGTAGTGTAGTGGTTATCACATTCGCTTTACGAGCGATAGAGGTCGTCTGTTCGAAACCGGTCGGAAACAGTGCTCTTCGACACATCCAGTAAGAACTGTATTTTTAACAGAGAATAGTTGCTTTCATAAATGCCTTTTTTTGGAAATTCAAATACATGCAGTGAATATCAGTAAAATTTGGTTTAGTCCTTGAAAAAAACACATGCAGTTGTTTCTGTAGTGTAGTGGTTATCACGTTCGCTTCACACGTGAAAAGTCCCCGGTTCGAAACCGGGCGGAGACAGTGCTCTTCGACACATTTAGTAAGAACTGTATTTATAACAGAGAATAGTTGCTTTCATAAATGCATTTTTTTGGAAATTCAAATACATGCAGTGAATATCAGTAAAATTTGGTTTAGTCCTTGCAAAAATACATGCAGTAGTTTCTGTAGTGTAGTGGTTATCACGTTAGCTTCACACGCGAAAGGTCCACGGTTCAAAACCGGATGGAAACAATGATCTTTGACACATTCAGTAAGAACTGTATTTATAACAGAGAATAATAATATTTTGGAAATTCAAATACATGCAGTGAATATCAGTAACATTTGGTTTAGTCCTTGCAAAAATCACATGCAGCGGTTTCTGTAGTGTAGTGGTTATCAAGTTCTCATCACACGCGAAAGGTCCCCGGTTTGAAACCGGGTGGAAACAGTGCTCTTTGACACATTCTGTAAGAACTGTAATTTTAACAGAGAATACTTGCTTTCATAAATGCAGTAATTTGGAAATTCAAATACATGCAGTTAATATCAGTAAAATTTGGTTTAGTCCTTGCAAAAATCACAGGCAGCAGTTTCTGTAGTGTCGTGGTTATCACGTTCGCTTTACACGCGAAAGGTCCTCGGTTTGAAACCGGGCGGAAACAGTGCTCTTCGACACATCCAGTAAGAAGTGTATTTTTAACAGAGAATAGTTGCTTTCATAAATGCCTTTTTTTGGAAATTCAAATACATGCAGTGAATATCAGTAAAATTTGGTTTAGTCTTTGCAAAAATCACATGCAGCAGTTTCTGTATTGTGTGGCTATCAGGTTCGCTTAACACGCGAAAGGTCCCAGGTTCGAAACCGGGCGGAAACAGTGCTCTTTGACACATTCAGTAAGAACTGTATTTATAACAGAGAATACTTGCTTTCATAAATGCTTTATTTTGCAGTGAATATCAGTAAAATGTTGTTTAGTCTTTGCAGAAATCACATGCAGCAGTTTCTGTAATTTAGTTGTCATCACGTTCGCTTTACACGTGAAAGGTCCCCGGTTCAAAACTGGGCGGAAACAGTGCACTTTGACACATTCTGTAAGAACTGTATTTATAACAGAGAATACTTGCTTTCATAAATGCTGTAATTTGGAAATTCAAATACATGCAGTTAATATCAGTAAAATGTGGTTTAGTCCTTGCAAAAATCACATGCAGCGGTTTCTGTAGTGTCGTGGTTATCATGTTCGCATCACACGGGAAAGGTCCCCGTTTCGAAACCGGGCGGAAACAGTGCTCTTTGACATATTCAGTAAGAACTGTATTTATAACAGAGAATAATAATATTTTGGAAATTCAAATACATGCAGTGAATATCAGTAAACTTTGGATTAGTCCCTGCGAAAAACACATGCAGCAGTTTCTGTAGTGTAGTGGTTATCACATTCGCTTTACACGCGAAAGGTCCTCGGTTCGAAACCGGGCGGAAACAGTGCCCTTCGACACATCCAGTAAGAACTGTATTTTTAACAGAGAATAATAATATTTTGGAAATTCAAATACATGCAGTGAATATCAGTAAAATTTTGTTTAGTCCTTGCAAAAATCACATGCAGCGGTTTCTGTAGTGTCGTGGCTATCACGTTCTCATCACACGCGAAAGGTCCCCGGTTTGAAACCAGTTGGAAACAGTGCTCTTTGACACATTCAGTAAGAACTGTATTTATAACAGAGAATACTTGCTTTCATAAATGCCGTAATTTGGAAATTCAAATACATGCAGTGAATATCAGTAAAATTTGGTTTAGTACTTGCAAAAATCACATGCAGCAGTTTCTGTAGTGTAGTTGCTATCACGTTCGCTTAACACGAGAAAGGTCCTTGGTTCGAAACCGGGTGGAAACAGTGGTCTTTGACATATTCAGTAAGAACTGTATTTATAACAGAGAATAATAATATTTTGGAAATTCAAATACATGCAGTGAATATCAGTAAAATTTGGTTTAGTCCTTGCAAAAATCACATGCAGCGGTTTCTGTAGTGTAGTGGCTATCACGTTCGCTTAACACGCGAAAGGTCCCCTGTTCGAAACCGGGAGGAAACATTGCTCTTTGACATATTCAGTAAGAACTGTATTTATAACAGAGAATAATAATATTTTGGAAATTCAAATACATGCAGTGAATATCAGTAAACTTTGGATTAGTCCTTGCAAAAAATACATGCAAGAGTGTCTGTAGTGTAGTGGTTATCACATTCGCTTTACATGCGAAAGGTCACCATTTCGAAACCGGGCAGAAACAGTGCTCTTTGACACATTCAGTAAGAACTGTATTTATAACAGAGAATAGTTGCTTTCATAAATGCTGTATTTTGCAGTGAATATCAGTAAAATGTGGTTTAGTCTTTGCAGAAATCACATGCAGCAGTTTCTGTAGTGTAGTGGTCATCACTTTCACTTTACACGTGAAAGGTCACCGTTTCGAAACCGGGCAGAAACAGTGCTCTTTGACACATTCAGTAAGAACTGTATTTATAACAGAGAATAGTTGCTTTCATAAATGCTGTATTTTGCAGTGAATATCAGTAAAATTTGGTTTAGTCCTTGCAAAAATCACATGCAGCGGTTTCTGTAGTGTCGTGGTTATCATGTTCGCTTTACACGCGAAAGGTCCTCGGTTCGAAACCGGGCGGAAACAGTGCTCTTCGACACATCCAGTAAGCACTGTATTTTTAACAGAGAATACTTGCTTTTATAAATGCCTTTTTTTGGAAATTCAAATACATGCAGTGAATATCAGTAAAATGTGGTTTAGTCCTTGCAAAAATCACATGCAGCAGTTTCTGTATTGTGTGGCTATCAGGTTCGCTTAACACGCGAAAGGTCCCAGGTTCGAAACCGGGCGGAAACAGTGCTCTTTGACACATTCAGTAAGAACTGTATTTATAACAGAGAATACTTGCTTTCATAAATGCCGTAATTTGGAAATTCAAATACATGCAGTTAATATCAGTAAAATTTGGTTTAGTCCTTGCAAAAATCACATTCAGCAGTTTCTGTAGTGTCGTGGTTATCACGTTCGCTTAACACGCGAAAGGTCCCCGGTTCGAAACCGGGCGCAAACATTGCTCTTTGACACATTCAGTAAGAACTGTATTTATAACAGAGAATAATACTATTTTGGAAATTCAAATACATGTAGTGAATATCAGTAAACTTTGGATTAGTCCTTGCAAAAAAAACATGCAGCAGTTTCTGTAGTGTAGTGGTTATCACATTTGCTTTACACGCGAAAGGTCCTCGGTTCGAACCCGGGCGGAAACAGTGCTCTTCGACACATCAAGTAAGAACTGTATTTTTAACAGAGAATAGTTGCTTTCATAAATGCCTTTTTTTGGAAATTCAAATACATGCAGTGAATATCAGTAAAATTTGGTTTAGTCCTTGCAAAATTCAAATGCAGCAGTTTCTGTAGTGTAGTGGTCATCACGTTCACTTTACATGCGAAAGGTTCCCGGTTCGAAACTGGGTGGAAACAGTGCTCTTTGACACATCCAGTAAGAACTGTATTTATAACAGAGAATAGTTGCTTTCATAAATGCTGTATTTTGCAGTGAATATCAGTAAAATGTTGTTTAGTCTTTGCAGAAATCACATGCAGCAGTTTCTGTAATTTAGTGGTCATCACGTTCGCTTTACACGTGAAAGGTCCCCGGTTCGAAACTGGGCGGAAACAGTGCACTTTGACACATTCAGTAAGAACTGTATTTTTAACAGAGAATAGTTGCTTTCATAAATGCCTTTTTTTGGAAATTCAAATACATGCAGTGAATATCAGTAAACTTTGGTTTAGTCCTTGCAAAAATCACATGCAGTAGTTTCTGTAGTGTAGTGGTTATCTCGTTCGCTTCGCACGCGAAAGGTCCCCGGGTGGAAACATTGCTCTTTGACACATTCAGTAAGAACTGTATTTATAACAGAGAATACTTGCTTTCATAAATGCCGTAATTTGGAAATTCAAATACATGCAGTGAATATCAGTAAAATTTGGTTTAGTCCTTGCAAAAATCACATGCAGCGGTTTCTGTAGTGTCGTGGTTATCACGTTCGCATCACACGCGAAAGGTCCCCGTTTCGAAACCGGGCGGAAACAGTGCTCTTTGACATATTCAGTAAGAACTGTATTTATAACAGAGAATAATAATATTTTTGAAATGCAAATACATGCAGTGAATATCAGTAAACTTTGGATTAGTCCCTGCGAAAAACACATGCAGCAGTTTCTGTAGTGTAGTGGCTATCACGTTCGCTTAACACGCGAAAGGTCCCTGTTTTGAAACCGGTTGCAAACAGTGGTCTCTGACACATTCAGTAAGAACTGTATTTATAACAGAGAATAATAATATTTTGGAAATTCAAATACATGCAGTGAATATCATTAAAATTTGGTTTAGTCCTTGCAAAAATCACATGCAGCGGTTTCTGTAGTGTCGTTGTTATCACGTTCGCATCACACGGGAAAGGTCCCCGTTTCGAAACCGGGCGGAAATAGTGCTCTTTGACACATTCAGTAACAACTGTATTTATAACAGATAATAATAATATTTTGGAAATTCAAATACATGCAGTGAATATCAGTAAAATTTGGTTTAGTCCTTGCAAAAATCACATGCAGCAGTTTCTGTAGTGTAGTGGTTATCACATTCGCTTTACACGCGAAAGGTCCTCGGTTCGAAACCGGGTGGAAACAGTGCTCTTCGACACATCCAGTAAGAACTGTATTTTTAACAGAGAATAGTTGCTTTCATAAATGCCTTTTTTTGGAAATTCAAATACATGCAGTGAATATCAGTAAAATTTGGTTTAGTCCTTGCAAAAATCACATGCAGCGGTTTCTGTAGTGTAGTGGTTATCACGTTCTCATCACACGCGAAAGGTCCCCGGTTTGAAACCGGGTGGAAACAGTGCTCTTTGACACATTCAGTAAGAACTGTATTTATAACAGAGAATACTTGCTTTCATAAAAGCCGTAATTTGGAAATTCAAATACATGCAGTTAATATAAGTAAAATTTGGTTTAGTCCTTGCAAAAATCACATGCAGCAGTTTCTGTAGTGTAGTGGCTATCACGTTCGCTTAACACGCGAAAGGTCCCTGTTTTGAAACCGGTTGCAAACAGTGGTCTTTGACACATTCAGTAAGAACTGTATTTATAACAGAGAATAATAATATTTTGGAAATTCAAATACATGCAGTGAATATCATTAAAATTTGGTTTAGTCCTTGCAAAAATCACATGCAGCGGTTTCTGTAGTGTCGTTGTTATCACGTTCGCATCACACGGGAAAGGTCCCCGTTTCGAAACCGGGCGGAAATAGTGCTCTTTGACACATTCAGTAACAACTGTATTTATAACAGATAATAATAATATTTTGGAAATTCAAATACATGCAGTGAATATCAGTAAAATTTGGTTAAGTCCTTGCAAAAATCACATGTAGCGGTTTCTGTAGTGTAGTGGTTATCACGTTCTCATCACACGCGAAAGGTCCCCGGTTTTAAACCGGGTGGAAACAGTGCTCTTTGACACATTCAGTAAGAATTGTATTTATAACAGATAATACTTGCTTTCATAAATGCCGTAATTTGGAAATTCAAATACATGCAGTTAATATAAGTAAACTTTGGTTTAGTCCTTGCAAAATCACAAGCAGCAGTTTCTGTAGTGTAGTGGCTAGCACATTCGCTTAACACGCGAAAGGTCCCCGGTTCGAAACCGGGCAGAAACAGTGCTCTTTGACACATTCAGTAAGAACTGTATTTATAACAGTGAATAATAATATTTTGGAAATTCAAATACATGCAGTGAATATCAGTAAAATTTGGTTTAGTCCTTGCAAAAATCACATGCAGCGGTTTCTGTAGTGTAGTGGTTATCACGTTCTCACCACACGCGAAAGGTCCCCGGTTTGAAACCGGGTGGAAACAGTGCTCTTTGACACATTCAGGAATAATTGTATTTATAACAGAGAATACTTGCTTTCATAAATGCCAAAATTTGGAAATTCAAATACATGCAGTGAATATCAGTAAAATTTGGTTTAGTCCTTGCAAAAATCACAGGCAGCAGTTTCTGTAGTGTAGTGGCTATCACGTTTGCATCACATGCGAAAGGTCCCCGTTTCGAAACCGGAAGGAAACAGTGCTCTTTGACATATTCAGTAAGAACTGTATTTATAACAGAGAATAATAATATTTTGGAAATTCAAATACATGCAGTGAATATCAGTAAAATTTGGTTCAGTCCTTGCAAATTTCACAGGCAGCAGTTTCTGTAGTGTAGTGGCTATCACGTTCGCTTAACACGCGAAAGGTCCCCGGTTCGAAACCGGGCGAAAACATTGCTCTTTGACACATTCAGTAAGAACTGTATTTATAACAGAGAATAGTAATATTTTGGAAATTCAAATACATGCAGTGAATATCAGTAAACTTTGGATTAGTCCTTGCAAGAAACACATGCAGCAGTTTCTGTAGTGTAGTGGTTATCACATTCGCTTTACACGCGAAAGGTCCTCGGTTCGAAACCGGGCGGAAACAGTGCTCTTCGACACATCCAGTAAGAACTGTATTTTTAACAGAGAATAGTTGCTTTCATAAATGCCTTTTTTTGGAAATTCAAATACATGCAGTGAATATCAGTAAAATTTGGTTTAGTCCTTGCAAAAATCACATGCAGCGGTTTCTGTAGTGTAGTGGTTATCACGTTCTCATCACACGCGAAAGGTCCCCGGTTTGAAACCGGGTGGAAACAGTGCTCTTTGACACATTCAGTAAGAACTGTATTTATAACAGAGAATACTTGCTTTCATAAAAGCCGTAATTTGGAAATTCAAATACATGCAGTTAATATAAGTAAAATTTGGTTTAGTCCTTGCAAAAATCACATGCAGCAGTTTCTGTAGTGTAGTGGCTATCACGTTCGCTTAACACGCGAAAGGTCCCGGTTTTGAAACCGGTTGCAAACAGTGGTCTTTGACACATTCAGTAAGAACTGTATTTATAACAGAGAATAATAATATTTTGGAAATTCAAATACATGCAGTGAATATCATTAAAATTTGGTTTAGTCCTTGCAAAAATCACATGCAGCGGTTTCTGTAGTGTCGTTGTTATCACGTTCGCATCACACGGGAAAGGTCCCCGTTTCGAAACCGGGCGGAAATAGTGCTCTTTGACACATTCAGTAACAACTGTATTTATAACAGATAATAATAATATTTTGGAAATTCAAATACATGCAGTGAATATCAGTAAACTTTGGATTAGTCCTTGCAAAAATCACATGCAGCAGTTTCTGTAGTGTAGTGGTTATCACATTCGCTTTACACGCGAAAGGTCCTCGGTTCGAAACCGGGCGGAAACAGTGCTCTTCGACACATCCAGTAAGAACTGTATTTTTAACAGAGAATAGTTGCTTTCATAAATGCCTTTTTTTGGAAATTCAAATACATGCAGTGAATAACAGTAAAATTTGGTTTAGTCCTTGCAAAAATCACATGCAGCGGTTTCTCTAGTGTTGTGGTTATCACATTCGCTTTACACGCGAAAGGTCCTCGGTTCGAAACCTGGCGGAAACAGTGCTCTTCGACACATACAGTAAGAACTGTATTTTTAACAGAGAATAGTTGCTTTCATAAATGCCTTTTTTTGGAAATTCAAATACATGCAGTGAATATCAGTAAAATTTGGTTAAGTCCTTGCAAAAATCACATGTAGCGGTTTCTGTAGTGTAGTGGTTATCACGTTCTCATCACACGCGAAAGGTCCCCGGTTTTAAACCGGGTGGAAACAGTGCCCTTTGACACATTCAGTAAGAATTGTATTTATAACAGATAATACTTGCTTTCATAAATGCCGTAATTTGGAAATTCAAATACATGCAGTTAATATAAGTAAAATTTGGTTTAGTCCTTGCAAAATCACATGCAGCAGTTTCTGTAGTGTAGTGGCTGTCACGTTTGCTTAACACGCGAAAGGTCCCTGTTTCGAAACCGGTTGCAAACAGTGGTCTTTGACACATTCAGTAAGAACTGTATTTATAACAGAGAATAATAATATTTTGGAAATTCAAATACATGCAGTGAATATCAGTAAACTTTGGAATCAGTCCTTGAAAGAAACACATGCAGCAGTTTCTGTAGTGTAGTGGTTATCACATTCGCTTTACACGCGAAAGGTCCTCGGTTCGAAACCGGGCGGAAACAGTGCTCTTCGACACATTCAGTAAGAACTGTATTTATAACAGAGAATACTTGCTTTCCTAAATGCCGTAATTTGGAAATTCAAATACATGCAGTTAATATCAGTAAAATTTGGTTTAGTCCTTGCAAAAATCACATGCAGTAGTTTCTGTAGTGTAGTGGTTATCACATTTGCTTCACACGCGAAAAGTCCCCGGTTCGAAACCGGGCGGAGACAGTGCTCTTCGACACATCCAGTAAGAACTGTATTTATAACAGAGAATACTTGCTTTCATTAATGCCGTAATTTGGAAATTCAAATACATGCAGTTAATATCAGAAAAATTTGGTTTAGTCCTTGCAAAAATCACATGCAGCAGTTTCTGTAGTGTAGTGGCTATCACATTCGCTTAACACGCGAAAGGTCCCCGGTTCGAAACCGGGCAGAAACAGTGCTCTTTGACACATTCAGTAAGAACTGTATTTATAACAGTGAATAATAATATTTTGGAAATTCAAATACATGCAGTGAATATCAGTAAAATTTGGTTTAGTCCTTGCAAATATCACATGCAGCGGTTTCTGTAGGGTAGTGGTTATCACGTTCTCACCACACGCGAAAGGTCCCCGGTTTGAAACCGGGTGGAAACAGTGCTCTTTGACACATTCAGGAATAATTGTATTTATAACAGAGAATACTTGCTTTCATAAATGCCAAAATTTGGAAATTCAAATACATGCAGTGAATATCAGTAAAATTTGGTTTAGTCCTTGCAAAAATCACATGCAGTAGTTTCTGTAGTGTAGTGGCTATCACGTTCGCATCACATGCGAAAGGTCCCCGTTTCGAAACCGGAAGGAAACAGTGCTCTTTGACATATTCAGTAAGAACTGTATTTATAACAGAGAATAATAATATTTTGGAAATTCAAATACATGCAGTGAATATCAGTAAAATTTGGTTTAGTCCTTGCAAAATTCACAGGCAGCAGTTTCTGTAGAGTAGTGGCTATCACGTTCGCTTAACACGCGAAAGGTCCCCGGTTCGAAACCGGGCGAAAACATTGCTCTTTGACACATTCAGTAAGAACTGTATTTATAACAGAGAATAGTAATATTTTGGAAATTCAAATACATGCAGTGAATATCAGTAAACTTTGGATTAGTCCTTGCAAGAAACACATGCAGCAGTTTCTGTAGTGTAGTGGTTATCACATTCGCTTTACACGCGAAAGGTCCTCGGTTCGAAACCGGGCGGAAACAGTGCTCTTGGACACATTCAGTAAGAACTGTATTTATAACAGAGAATACTTGCTTTCCTAAATGCCGTAATTTGGAAATTCAAATACATGCAGTTAATATCAGTAAAATTTGCTTTAGTCCTTGCAAAAATCACATGCAGTAGTTTCTGTATTGTAGTGGTTATCACATTTGCTTCACACGCGAAAAGTCCCCGGTTCGAAACCGGGCGGAGACAGTGCTCTTCGACACATCCAGTAAGAACTGTATTTATAACAGAGAATACTTGCTTTCATTAATGCCGTAATTTGGAAATTCAAATACATGCAGTTAATATCAGAAAAATTTGGTTTAGTCCTTGCAAAAATCACATGCAGCAGTTTCTGTAGTGTAGTGGCTATCACATTCGCTTAACACGCGAAAGGTCCCCGGTTCGAAACCGGGCAGAAACAGTGCTCTTTGACACATTCAGTAAGAACTGTATTTATAACAGTGAATAATAATATTTTGGAAATTCAAATACATGCAGTGAATATCAGTAAAATTTGGTTTAGTCCTTGCAAAAATCACATGCAGCGGTTTCTGTAGGGTAGTGGTTATCACGTTCTCACCACACGCGAAAGGTCCCCGGTTTGAAACCGGGTGGAAACAGTGCTCTTTGACACATTCAGGAATAATTGTATTTATAACAGAGAATACTTGCTTTCATAAATGCCAAAATTTGGAAATTCAAATACATGCAGTGAATATCAGTAAAATTTGGTTTAGTCCTTGCAAAAATCACATGCAGTAGTTTCTGTAGTGTAGTGGCTATCACGTTCGCATCACATGCGAAAGGTCCCCGTTTCGAAACCGGAAGGAAACAGTGCTCTTTGACATATTCAGTAAGAACTGTATTTATAACAGAGAATAATAATATTTTGGAAATTCAAATACATGCAGTGAATATCAGTAAAATTTGGTTTAGTCCTTGCAAAATTCACAGGCAGCAGTTTCTGTAGTGTAGTGGCTGTCACGTTTGCTTAACACGCGAAAGGTCCCCGGTTCGAAACCGGTTGCAAACAGTGGTCTTTGACACATTCAGTAAGAACTGTATTTATAACAGAGAATAATAATATTTTGGAAATTCAAATACATGCAGTGAATATCAGTAAACTTTGGATTAGTCCTTGCAAGAAACACATGCAGCAGATTCTGTTGTGTAGTGGTTATCACATTCGCTTTACACCCGAAAGGTCCTCGGTTCGAAACCGGGCGGAAACAGTGCTCTTCGACACATCCAGTAAGAACTGTATTTTTAACAGAGAATAGTTGCTTTCATAAATGCCTTTTTTTGGAAATTCAAATACATGCAGTGAATATCAGTAAAATTTGGTTTAGTCCTTGCTAAAATCACATGCAGTAGTTTCTGTAGTGTAGTGGTTATCACGTTCGCTTCACACGCGAAAGGTCCCCGGTACGAAACCAGGTGGAAACAATGCTCTTTGACACATTCAGTAAGAACTGTATTTATAACAGAGAATAATAACATTTTGGAAATTCAAATACATGCAGTGAATATCAGTAAAATTTGGTTTAGTCCTTGCAAAAATCACAGGCAGCAGTTTTTGTAGTGTAGTGCCTATCACCTTCGCATCACACGCGAAAGGTCCCCGTTTCGAAACCGGGCGGAAACAGTGCTCTTTGACATATTCAGTAAGAACTGTATTTATAACAGAGAATAATAATATTTTGGAAATTCAAATACATGCAGTGAATATCAGTAAAATTTGGTTTAGTCCTTGCAAAATTCACAGGCAGCAGTTTCTGTAGTGTAGTGGCTATCACGTTCGCTTAACACGCGAAAGGTCCCCGGTTCGAAACCGGGCGAAAACATTGCTCTTTGACACATTCAGTAAGAACTGTATTTATAACAGAGAATAATAATATTTTGGAAATTCAAATACATGCAGTGAATATCAGTAAACTTTGGAATCAGTCCTTGAAAGAAACACATGCAGCAGTTTCTGTAGTGTAGTGGTAATCACATTCGCTTTACACGCGAAAGGTCCTCGGTTCGAAACCGGGCGGAAACAGTGCTCTTCGACACAACAAGTAAGAACTCTATTTTTAACAGAGAATAGTTGCTTTCATAAATGCCTTTTTTTGGAAATTCAAATACATGCAGTGAATATCAGTAAAATTTGGTTTAGTCCTTGCAAAAATCACATGCAGTAGTTTCTGTAGTGTAGTGGTTATCCTGTTGAGGATGGGGGCGCTGTTGAGACTATTTATGCTAATTGGGTAATTTTTGAAACGGCTTCCCACAAAATCCTTGATCGTACAATATGCATATTATTATTATCATTGGATAGAAAACAGTCTATAGTTTCTATAGGAGTTGAAATTTTGTCTCTAAGTGGAACAGAGCCCATTCTACAGCAATTTCCCTGACATGGAGTCAGATTTCAGAAATGTTGGCCACTCTTCTGAAGTCAGTTAAAAGGGCACTGTTATTGCTATGACTATACGGACACTTCTTACGTCTTCCCCTGGATGCCTTTACGTGATGACGATTCCAATGGGGTCGATTGCGCGTTCACAGGCCCTATAAATTAAAAAACCCTGTAGCTAGCAAGTCTTTTCTTGGTGCGTAACGCGCGTGGAGGACACCGACCGCTCCTGTTCCAAGCGTTAGTTTAGCCTGTTATATTTCTCCGGTCATCTTTTCACTCGTTGTAGGAGTTAAAAACATCATAAGGTAGTTAATTTAAAGCGTTTTATAGCAATTTATATCCGTTTAGTGCGATTTTGGGACATTTATTTTTGAAACGATGTGAATAGCTGGGCACGCTTTTCAGTTCATCCCGAACGCAGTTGGCATTTCCACATGGCAAGAGGACAGCTTTCCACCAAAAGACGATTACTCCCAAGAAAGGATCCTTTGCCCAAGATACTGATGGAAGAACAGCTCAAAGTAGGACATTTTTATTATGATAAATCGTGTTTCTGTCGAAACATTTTAGTGGCTTAGGACGCCATGTTTTTTGACGTAGCTTCGCTTGGCGCAAACTGTATTGAAAAGTAAGGATAAATTAAAAAATGTAATTCCGCAATTGTATTAAGAATTAAATTGTCTATCAATCCCTGTCCACCCTATATTTTTTAGTCACGTTTATGAGTATTTATGTATAAGAGTAGATCACTGTCTAAGTGGCGCAAGGACATTTTCTGACCAGCTGAGCTACATTTCACATTGTCTAACCATGATTTTGGTGGCTAAATATAAACATTTTCGATCAAACTCTATATGGATTGTGTAATATGATGTTACAGGAGTGTCATCTGAAGAATTCTGAGAAGGTTAGTGAAAAGTTTAATATATTTTTGGCGATGTTGACGTTATCGCTCACTTTGGCTAGAATCAATGCTGGGCTGCTATGTGCTATGTGCTATGCTAATATAACGATTTATTGTGTTTTCGCTGTAAGACACTTAGAAAATCTGAAATATTGTCTGTATTCACAGGATCTGTGTCTTTCGATTCGTGTATGCTGTGTATTTTTACGAAATGTTTGATGATTAGTAAGTAGGTAAACACGTTGCTCTAAGTAGTTTTTCTATTCCATTTGTGACGGTGGGTGCAATTGTAACCTATGCCATCTACCTGAAATATGCACTTTTTTCTAACAAAACCTATCCCATACCATAAATATGTTATCAGACTGTCATCTGATGAGTTTTTTTGTTGGTTAGGGGCTATAAATATCTTAGTTTAGCCGAAATGGTGATGGCTACTGGTGTTGGTGGACAAATAAAAGATGGTGGATTATGCTAATGTGTTTTTAGGTAATAGATGTACATCTTTACATATTGTGTCTTCCCTGTAAAACATTTTAAAAATCGGACATGTTGACTGGATTCACAAGATCTGTGTCTTTCATTAGCTGTATTGGACTTTAATGTGTGAAAGTTAAATATTTAAAAAAAATATTTTTTTTGAATTTCGCGGCACTGGCTTTTCAGTGGGGGGGGGGGGGGGGGGGGGGTGCCGCTAGCGGCACGCTGATCCTAGACAGGTTATCACATTCGCTTCACACGCGAAAGGTCCCCGGTTCGAAAACAGGTGGAAACAATGCACTTTGACACATTCAGTAAGAACTGTATTTATAACAGAGAATAACAATATTTTGGAAATTCAAATACATGCAGTGAATATCAGCAAAAAAAAGGTTTAGTCCTTGCAAAAATCACATGCAGTAGTTTCTGTAGTGTAGTGGTTATCACATTTGCTTCACACGCGAAAAGTCCCCGGTTCGAAACCGGGCGGAGACAGTGCTCTTCGACACATCCAGTAAGAACTGTATTAATAACAGAGAATACTTGCTTTCATAAATGCCGTAATTTGGAAATTCAAATACATGCAGTGAATATCAGTAAATTTGGTTTAGTCCTTGCAAAAATCACATGCAGCGGTTTCTGTAGTGTAGTGGTTATCACGTTCTCATCACACGCGAAAGGTCCCCGGTTTGAAACCGTGTGGAAACAGTGCTCTTTGACACATTCAGTAATAATTGTATTTATAACAGAGAATACTTGCTTTCATAAATGCCAAAATTTGGAAATTCAAATACATGCAGTGAATATCAGTAAAATTTGGTTTAGTCCTTGCAAAAATCACAGGCAGCAGTTTCTGTAGTGTAGTGGCTATCACGTTCGCATCACATGCGAAAGGTCCCCGTTTCGAAACCGGAAGGAAACAGTGCTCTTTGACATATTCAGTAAGAACTGTATTTATAACAGAGAATAATAATATTTTGGAAATTCAAATACATGCAGTGAATATCAGTAAAATTTGGTTTAGTCCTTGCAAAATTCACAGGCAGCAGTTTCTGTAGTGTAGTGGCTTTCACGTTCGCTTAACACGCGAAAGGTCCCCGGTTCGAAACCGGGCGAAAACATTGCTCTTTGACACATTCAGTAAGAACTGTATTTATAACAGAGAATAATAATATTTTGGAAATTCAAATACATGCAGTGAATATCAGTAAACTTTGGATTAGTCCTTGCAAAAATCACATGCAGTAGTTTCTGTAGTGTAGTGGTTATCACATTTGCTTCACACGTGAAAAGTCCCCGGTTCGAAACCGGGCGGAGACAGTGCTCTTCGCCACATCCAGTAAGAACTGTATTTATAACAGAGAATACTTGCTTTCATAAATGCCGTAATTTGGAAATTCAAATACATGCAGTTAATATCAGTAAAATTTGGTTTAGTCCTTACAAAAGTCACATGCAGCAGTTTCTGTAGTGTAGTGGCTATCACGTTCGCTTAACACCCGAAAGGTCCCCGGTTCGAAACTGGGCAGAAACAGTGCTCTTTGACACATTCAGTAAGAACTGTATTTATAACAGTGAATAATAATATTTTAGAAATTCAAATACATGCAGTGAATATCAGTAAAATTTGGTTTAGTCCTTGCAAAAATCACATGCAGCGGTTTCTGTAGTGTCGTGGTTATCACGTTCGCATCACATGCGAACGGTCCCCGTTTCGAAACCGGGCGGAAACAGTGCTCTTTGACATATTCAGTAAGAACTGTATTTTTAACAGAGAATAATGATATTTTGGAAATTCAAAAACATGCAGTGAATATCAGTAAACTTTGGATTAGTCCTTGCAGAAAACACATGCAGCGGTTTCTGTAGTGTAGTGGTTATCACGTTCTCATCACACGCGAAAGGTCCCCGGTTTGAAACCGGGTGGAAACAGTGCTCTTTGACACATTCAGTAAGAACTGTATTTATAACAGAGAATACTTGCTTTCCTAAATGCCGTAATTTGGAAATTCAAATACATGCAGTTAATATCAGTAAAATTTGGTTTAGTCCTTGCAAAAATCACATGCAGTAGTTTCTGTAGTGTAGTGGTTATCACATTTGCTTCACACGCGAAAAGTCCCCGGTTCGAAACCGGGCGGAGACAGTGCTCTTCGACACATCCAGTAAGAACTGTATTTATAACAGAGAATACTTGCTTTCATAAATGCCGTAATTTGGAAATTCAAATACATGGAGTTAATATCAGAAAAATTTGGTTTAGTCCTTGCAAAAATAACATGCAGCAGTTTCTGTAGTGTAGTGGCTATCACATTCGCTTAACACGCGAAAGGTCCCCAGTTTGAAACCGGGCAGAAAGAGTGCTCTTTGACACATTCAGTAAGAACTGTATTTAAAACAGTGAATAATAATATTTTGGAAATTCAAATACATGCAGTGAATATCAGTAAAATTTGGTTTAGTCCTTGCAAAAATCACATGCAGCGGTTTCTGTAGTGTAGTGGTTATCACGTTCTCACCACACGCGAAAGGTCCCCGGTTTGAAACCGGGTGGAAACAGTGCTCTTTGACACATTCAGGAATAATTGTATTTATAACAGAGAATACTTGCTTTCATAAATGCCAAAATTTGGAAATTCAAATACATGCAGTGAATATCAGTAAAATTTGGTTTAGTCCTTGCAAAAATCACATGCAGCAGTTTCTGTAGTGTAGTGGCTATCACGTTCGCTTAACACGCGAAAGGTCCCCGGTTCGAAACCGGGCGAAAACATTGCTCTTTGACACATCAAGTAAGAACTGTATTTTTAACAGAGAATAATAATATTTTGGAAATTCAAATACATGCAGTGAATATCAGTAAACTTTGGATTAGTCCTTGCAAGAAACACATGCAGAAGTTTCTGTAGTGTAGTGGTTATCACATTCGCTTTACACGCGAAAGGTCCTCGGTTCGAAACCGGGCGGAAACAGTGGTCTTCGACACATCAAGTAAGAACTGTATTTTTAACAGAGAATAGTTGCTTTCATAAATGCCTTTTTTTGGAAATTCAAATACATGCAGTGCATATCAGTAAAATTTGGTTTAGTCCTTGCAAAAATCACATGCAGTAGTTTCTGTAGTGTAGTGGTTATCACATTTGCTTCACACGCGAAAAGTCCCCGGTTCGAAACCGGGCGGAGACAGTGCTCTTCGACACATCCAGTAAGAACTGTATTTATAACAGAGAATAGTAGCTTTCATAAATTCCGTATTATGGAAATTAAAATACATGCAGTGAATATCAGTAAAATTTGGTTTAGTCCTTGCAAAAATCACATGCAGCAGTTTCTTTTGTGTAATGGTTATCACGTTCGCTTCACACGCAAAAGGTCCCCGGTTCGAAACCGGGTGGAAACAGTGCTCTTTGACACATCCAGTAAGAACTGTATTTATAACAGAGAATAGTTGCATTCATAAATGCCTTTTTTTGGAAATTCAAATACATGCAGTGAATATCAGTAAAATTTCGTTTAGTCCTTGCAAAAATCACATGCAGCAGTTTCTGTATTGTGTGGCTATCAGGTTCGCTTAACACGCGAAAGGTCCCCGGGTTGAAACCGGGGGAAACAGTGCTCTTTGACACATTCAGTAAGAACTGTATTTATAACAGAGATTAATAATATTTTGGAAATTCAAATACATGCAGTGAATATCAGTAAAATTTGCTTTAGTCCTTGCAAAAATCCCATGCAGCAGTTTCTGTAGTGTAGTGGTTATCACGTTCGCTTAACACGTGAAAGATCCCCGGTTTGAAACCGGGTGAAAACAGTGCTCTTTGACACATCCAGTAAGAAATGTATTTATAACAGAGAATTGTTGCTTTCATAAATGCCTTATTTTGCAGTGAATATCAGTAAAATGTGGTTTAGTCATTTCAGAAATCACATGCAGCAGTTTCTGTAGTGTATTGGATATCATGTTCTCTTCACACGCGAAAGGTCCCCGGTACGAAACCCGGTAGAAACAGTGCTCTTTGACACATTCAGTAAGAACTTTCTTTATAACAGAGAATATTTGCTTTCATAAATGCCGTATTTTGGAAATTCAAATACATGTAGTGAATATCAGTAAAATTTGGTTTAGTCCCTTGCAAAAATCACATGCAGCAGTTTCTGTAGTGTAGTGGCTATCACGTTTGCTTAACACCATAAAGGTCCACGGTTCGAAACCGGGCCGAATCATTGCTCTTTGACACATTCATTAAGAACTGTATTTAGAACAGAGAATAATACAATTTTGGAAATTCAAATACATGCAGTGAATATCAGTAAAATTTCGTTTAATCCTTGCAAATAGCACATGTAGCGGTGTCTGTAGTGTATTGGTTATAATGTTTGCATCACACGCGAAAGGTCCCCGGTTCGAAACCCGGTGGACACACTGCTCTTTGACACAATCAGTAATTACTTTATTTATAACGGAGAATAGTTGCTTTCATAAATGCTGTATTTTGGAAATTCAAATACATGCAGTGAATATCAGTAAAATTTGGTTTAGTCCTTGCAAAAATCACATGCAGCAGTTTCTGTAGTGTAGTGGTTATCACAATCACTTCACACGCGAAAGGTCCCCGGGTTGAAACCGGGGGAAACAGTGCTCTTTGACACGTTCAGTAAGAACTGTATTTATAACAGAGAATAATAATATTTTGGAAATTCAAATACATGCAGTGAACATCAGTAAAATTTGGAAACATGCAGCTATTTCTGTAGTGTAGTAGTTATCACATTTGCATCACACGTGAAAGGTCCCCGGTTCAAAACCAGGTGGAAACAGTGCTCTTTGACACATTCAGCAAGAACTGTATTTATACCAGAGAATAATAATATTTTGGAAATTCAAATACATGCAGTGAATATCAGTAAAATTTGGTTTAGTCCTTTTAAAAATCACATGCAGCAGTTTCTGTAGTGTAGTGGTTATCACGTTCGCTTTACACGCGAAAGGTCCATGGTTCGAAACCGGGCGGAAACAGTGCTCTTTGACACATTCAGTAAGAACTGTATTTATAACAGAGAATAATAATATTTTGGAAATTCAAATACATGCAGTGAATATCAGTAAAATTTGGTTTAGTCCTTTTAAAAATCACATGCAGCAGTTTCTGTAGTGTAGTGGTTATCACGTTCGCTTTACACGCGAAAGGTCCCTGGTTCGAAACTGGTCGGAAACAGTGCTCTTTGACACATCCAGTAAGTACTGTATTTATATCAGAGAATAGTTGCTTTCATAAATGCCTTATTTTGCATTGAATCTCAGTAAAATTTGGTTTAGTCCTTGCAAAAATCACATGCAGCAGTGTCTTTAGTGTAGTGGTTATCACGTTCGCTTCACACATGAAAGGTCCCCGGTTCGAAACCGGGCGGAAACAGTGCTCTTCGACACATCCTGTAAGAACTGTATTTTTAACAGAGAATAGTTGCTTTTATAAATGCCTTTTTTTGGAAATTCAAATACATGCAGTGAATATCAGTAAAATTTGGTTTAGTCCTTGCAAAAATCACATGCAGCGGTTTCTGTAGTGTAGTGGTTATCACGTTCTCATCAAAAGCGAAAGGTCCCCGTTTCGAAACCGGGTGGAAACAGTGCTCTTTGACACATTCAGTAAGAACTGTATTTATAACAGAGAATAATAATATTTTGGAAATTCAAATACATGTAGTGAATATCAGTAAAATTTGGTTTAGTCCTTACAAAAATCACATGCAGCGGTTTCTGTAGTGTAGTGGTTATCACGTTCTCATCACACGCGGAAGGTCCCCGGTTTGAAACCGGGTGGAAACAGTGCTCTTTGACACATTCAGTAAGAACTGTATTCATAACAGAAAATACTTGCTTTCATAAATGCCGTAATTTTGAAATTCAAATACATGCAGATAATATCAGTAAACTTTGGATTAGTCCTTGCAAAAAACACATGCAGCAGTTTCTGTAGTGTAGTGGTTATCACATTCGCTTTACACGCGAAAGGTCCTCGGTTCGAAACCGGGCGGAAACAGTGCTCTTCGACAAAACCAGTAAGAACTGTATTTTTAACAGAGAATAGTTGCTTTCATAAATGCCTTTTTTTGGAAATTCAAATACATGCAGTGAATATCAGTAAAATTTGGTTTAGACCTTGCAAAAATCACAGGCAGCAGTTTCTGGAGTGTAGTGGCTATCACGTTCGCTTAACACGCGAAAGGTCCCCGGTTCGAAACCGGGCGGAAACATTGGTCTGTGACAAATTCAGTAAGAACTGTATTTATAACAGAGAATAATAATATTTTGGAAATTCAAATACATGCAGTGAATATCAGTAAACTTTGGATTAGTCCTTGCAAAAAACACATGCAGCAGTTTCTGTAGTGTAGTGGTTATCACATTCGCTTTACACGCGAAAGGTCCTCGGTTCGAAACCGGGCGGAAACAGTGGTCTTCGACACAACCAGTAAGAACTGTATTTTTAACAGAGAATAGTTGCTTTCATAAATGCCTTTTTTTTGGAAATTCAAATGCATGCAGTGAATATCAGTAAAATTTGGTTTAGTCCTTGCAAAAATCACATGCAGCGTTTTCTGTAGTGTAGTGGTTATCACGTTCTCATCACACGTGAAAGGTCCCCGGTTCGAAACCGGGTGGAAACAGTGCTCTTTGACACATTCAGTAAGAACTGAATTTATAACAGAGAATAATAATATTTTGGAAATTCAAATACATGCAGTGAATATCAGTAAAATTTGGTTTAGTCCTTGCAACAATCACAGGCAGCAGTTTCTGGAGTGTAGTGGCTATCACGTTCGCTTAACATGCGAAAGGTCCCCGGTTCGAAACCGGGCGGAAACATTGGTCTGTGACAAATTCAGTAAGAACTGTATTTATAACAGAGAATAATAATATTTTGGAAATTCAAATACATGCAGTGAATATCAGTAAACTTTGGATTTGTCCTTGCAAAAAACACAAGCAGCAGTTTCTGTAGTGTAGTGGTTATCACATTCGCTTTACCCGCGAAAGGTCCTCGGTTCGAAACCGGGCGGAAACAGTGCTCTTCGACACATCCAGTAAGAACTGTATTTTTAACAGAGAATAGTTGCTTTCATAAATGCCTTTTTTTGGAAATTCAAATACATGCAGTGAATATCAGTAAAATTTGGTTTAGTCCTTGCAAAAATCACATGCAGCGGTTTCTGTAGTGTAGTGGTTATCACTTTATCATCACACGTGAAAGGTCCCCGGTTCAAAACCGGGCGGAAACAGTGCTATTTTACACATTCAGTAAGAACTGTATTTATAACAGAGAATAATAATATTTTGGAAATTCAAATACATGCAGTGAATATCAGTAAAATTTTGGTTTAGTCCTTGCAAAAATCACATGCAGCAGTTTCTGTAGTGTAGTAGTTATCACATTCGCGTCACACGTGAAAGGTTCCCGGTTCGAAACCGGGCGGGAACAGTGCTCTTTGACACATTCAGTAAGAACTGTATTTATAACAAAGAATAATAATATTTTGGAAATTCAAATACATGTAGTGAATATCAGTAAAAATTGGTCTAGTCCTTGCAAAAATCACATGCAGCGGTTTCTGTAGTGTAGTGGTTATCACGTTCTCATCACACGCGAAAGGTCCCCGGTTTGAAACCGGTTGGAAACAGTGCTCTTTGACACATCCAGTAAGAACTGTATTTTTAACAGAGAATAGTTGCTTTCATAAATGCCTTTTTTTGGAAATTCAAATGCATGCGGTGAATATCAGTAAAATTTGGTTTAGTCCTTGCAAAAATCACATGCAGCGGTTTCTGTAGTGTAGTGGTTATCACGTTCTCATCACACGTGAAAGGTCCCCGGTTTGAAACCGGGCGGAAACAGTGCTCTTTGACACATTCAGTAAGAACTGTATTTATAACAGAGAATAATAATATTTTGGAAATTCAAATACATGCAGTGAATATCAGTAAAATTTGGTTTAGTCCTTGCAAAAATCACAGGCAGCAGTTTCTGTAGTGTAGTGGCTATCACGTTCGCTTAACACGCGAAAGGTCCTCGGTTCGAAACCGGGCGGAAACAGTGCTCTTCGACACATCCAGTAAGAACTGTATTTTTAGCAGAGAATAGTTGCTTTCAAAAATGCCTATTTTTTGGAAATTCAAATGCATGCAGTGAATATCAGTAAAATTTGTTTTAGTCCTTGCAAAAATCACATGCAGCGGTTTCTGTAGTGTAGTGGTTATCACGTTCTCATCACACGCGAAAGGTCCCCGTTTCGAAACCGGGTGGAAACAGTGCTCTTTGACACATTCAGTAAGAACTGAATTTATAACAGAGAATAATAATATTTTGGAAATTCAAATACATGCACTGAATATCAGTAAAATTTGGTTTAGTCCTTGCAAAAATCACAGGCAGCAGTTTCTGGAGTGTAGTGGCTATCACGTTCGCTTAACACGCGAAAGGTCCCCGGTTCGAAACCGGGCGGAAACATTGGTCTGTGACAAATTCAGTAAGAACTATATTTATAACAGAGAATAATAATATTTTGGAAATTCAAATACATGCAGTGAATATCAGTAAACTTTGGATTAGTCCTTGCAAAAAACACATGCAGCAGTTTCTGTAGTGTAGTGGTTATCACATTCGCTTTACACGCGAAAGGTCCTCGGTTCGAAACCGGGCGGAAACAGTGCTCTTCGACACATCCATTAAGAACTGTATTTTTAACAGAGAATAGTTGCTTTCATAAATGCCTTTTTTTTGGAAATTCAAATGCATGCAGTGAATATCAGTAAAATTTGGTTTAGTCCTTGCAATAATCACATGCAGCGGTTTCTGTAGTGTAGTGGTTATCACGTTCTCATCACACGTGAAAGGTCCCCGGTTCGAAACCGGGCGGAAACAGTGCTCTTTGACACATTCAGTAAGAACTGTATTTATAACAGAGAATAATAATATTTTGGAAATTCAAATACATGCAGTGAATATCAGTAAAATTTTGTTTAGTCCTTGCAAAAATCACAGGCAGCAGTGTCTGTAGTGTAGTGGCTATCACGTTCGCTTAACATGCGAAAGGTCCCCGGTTCGAAACCGGGCGGGAACAGTGCTCTTCGACACATCCAGTAAGACCTGTATTTTTAACAGAGAATAGTTGCTTTCATAAATGCCTTTTTTTGGAAATTCAAATACATGCAGTGAATATCAGTAAAATTTGGTTTAGTTCTTGCAAAAATCACATGCAGCGGTTTCTGTAGTGTAGTGGTTATCACTTTATCATCACACGTGAAAGGTCCCCGGTTCAAAACCGGGCGGAAACAGTGCTATTTGACACATTCAGTAAGAACTGTATTTATAACAGAGAATAATAATATTTTGGAAATTCAAATACATGCAGTGAATATCAGTAAACTTTGGATTAGTCCTTGCAAAAAACACATGCAGCAGTTTCTGTAGTGTAGTGGTTATCACATTCGCTTTACACGCGAAAGGTCCTCGGTTCGAATCCGGGCGGAAACAGTGGTCTTCGACACAACCAGTAAGAACTGTATTTTTAACAGAGAATAGTTGCTTTCATAAATGCCTTTTTTTTGGAAATTCAAATGCATGCAGTGAATATCAGTAAAATTTGGTTTAGTCCTTGCAAAAATCACATGCAGCGTTTTCTGTAGTGTAGTGGTTATCACGTTCTCATCACACGTGAAAGGTCCCCGGTTCGAAACCGGGTGGAAACAGTGCTCTTTGACACATTCAGTAAGAACTGAATTTATAACAGAGAATAATAATATTTTGGAAATTCAAATACATGCAGTGAATATCAGTAAAATTTGGTTTAGTCCTTGCAACAATCACAGGCAGCAGTTTCTGGAGTGTAGTGGCTATCACGTTCGCTTAACACGCGAAAGGTCCCCGGTTCGAAACCGGGCGGAAACATTGGTCTGTGACAAATTCAGTAAGAACTGTATTTATAACAGAGAATAATAATATTTTGGAAATTCAAATACATGCAGTGAATATCAGTAAACTTTGGATTTGTCCTTGCAAAAAACACATGCAGCAATTTCTGTAGTGTAGTGGTTATCACATTCGCTTTACACGCGAAAGGTCCTCGGTTCGAAACCGGGCGGAAACAGTGCTCTTCGACACATCCAGTAAGAACTGTATTTTTAACAGAGAATAGTTGCTTTCATAAATGCCTTTTTTTGGAAATTCAAATACATGCAGTGAATATCAGTAAAATTTGGTTTAGTCCTTGCAAAAATCACATGCAGCGGTTTCTGTAGTGTAGTGGTTATCACTTTATCATCACACGTGAAAGGTCCCCGGTTCAAAACCGGGCGGAAACAGTGCTATTTTACACATTCAGTAAGAACTGTATTTATAACAGAGAATAATAATATTTTGGAAATTCAAATACATGCAGTGAATATCAGTAAAATTTGGTTTAGTCCTTGCAAAAATCACATGCAGCAGTTTCTGTAGTGTAGTAGTTATCACATTCGCGTCACACGTGAAAGGTTCCCGGTTCGAAACCGGGCGGGAACAGTGCTCTTTGACACATTCAGTAAGAACTGTATTTATAACAAAGAATAATAATATTTTGGAAATTCAAATACATGTAGTGAATATCAGTAAAAATTGGTTTAGTCCTTGCAAAAATCACATGCAGCGGTTTCTGTAGTGTAGTGGTTATCACGTTCTCATCACACGCGAAAGGTCCCCGGTTTGAAACCGGTTGGAAACAGTGCTCTTTGACACATCCAGTAAGAACTGTATTTTTAACAGAGAATAGTTGCTTTCATAAATGCCTTTTTTTGGAAATTCAAATGCATGCGGTGAATATCAGTAAAATTTGGTTTAGTCCTTGCAAAAATCACATGCAGCGGTTTCTGTAGTGTAGTGGTTATCACGTTCTCATCACACGTGAAAGGTCCCCGGTTTGAAACCGGGCGGAAACAGTGCTCTTTGACACATTCAGTAAGAACTGTATTTATAACAGAGAATAATAATATTTTGGAAATTCAAATACATGCAGTGAATATCAGTAAAATTTGGTTTAGTCCTTGCAAAAATCACAGGCAGCAGTTTCTGTAGTGTAGTGGCTATCACGTTAGCTTAACCTGTCTAGGATCAGCGTGGCGCTAGCGGCACACCCCCCCCCCCCCACTGAAAAACCAGTGCCGCGAAATTCAAAAAAAATATTTTTTTAAAATATTTAACTTTCACACATTAAAGTCCAATACAGCTAATGAAAGACACAGATCTTGTGAATCCAGTCAACATTTCCGATTTTTAAAATGTTTTACAGGGAAGACACAATATGTAAAGATGTACATCTATTACCTAAAAACACATTAGCATAATCCACCATCTTTTATTTGTCCACCAACACCAGTAGCCATCACCAATTCGGCTAAACTAAGATATTTATAGCCCCTAACCAACAAAAAAACTCATTAGATGACAGTCTGATAACATATTTATGGTATGGGATAGGTTTTGTTAGAAAAAAGTGCATATTTCAGGTAGATGGCATAGTTTACAATTGCACCCACCGTCACAAATGGACTAGAATAATTACAATGAGCAACGTGTTTACCTAACTACTAATCATCAAACATTTCGTAAAAATACACAGCATACACGAATCGAAAGACACAGATCCTGTGAATACAGACAATATTTCAGATTTTCTAAGTGTCTTACAGCGAAAACACAATAAATCGTTATATTAGCTTAGCACATAGCAATTAGCAGCCAAGCATTGATTCTAGCCAAAGTGAGCGATAAAAGTCAACATCGCCAAAAGATATTAATTTTTTCACTAACCTTCTCAGAATTCTTCCGATGACACTCCTGTAACATCACATTACAACATGCATATACAGTTTGATCGAAAATGTTTATATTTAGCCACCAAAATCATGGTTAGACAATGTGAAATGTAGCTCAGTTGGTCAGAAAATTTCCTTGCGCCACTTAGACAGTGATCTACTCTTATACATAAATACTCATAAACGTGACTAAAAAATATAGGGTGGACAGGGATTGATAGACAATTTAATTCTTAATACAATTGCGTTATTACATTTTTTAATTTATCCTTACTTTTCAATACAGTTTGCTCCAAGCGAAGCTACGTCAAAAAACATGGCGTCCTAAGCCACTAAAATGTTTCGACAGAAACACGATTTATCATAATAAAAATGTCCTACCTTGAGCTGTTCTTCCATCAGTATCTTGGGCAAAGGATCCTTTCTTGGGAGAAATCGTCTTTTGGTGGAAAGCTGTCCTCTTGCCATGTGGAAATGTCAACTGCGTTCGGGATGAACTGAAAAGCGTGCCCAACTTTTCACATCGTTGCAAAAATAAATGTCCCAAAATCGCACTAAACGGATATAAATTGCTATAAAACGCTTTAAATTAACTACCTTATGATGTTTTTAACTCCTATAACGAGTGAAAAGATGACCGGAGAAATATAACAGGCTAAACTAACGCTTGGAACAGGTGCGCGCCGGTGTCCTCTTGGCTCATGACGCAGCTCCCAAAGAATGACTAGCTTCAGGGTTTTTTCATTTGTAGGGCCTGTGAACGCGCAATCGACCCCGTTGGAATCGTCATCACGTAAAGGCATCCAGGGGAAGACGTAAGAAGTGTCCGTATAGTCATAGCAACGACAGTGCCCTTTTAAATGACTTCAGAAGAGTGGCCAACATTTCTCAAATCTGACTCCATGTCAGGGAAATTGCTGTAGAATGGGCTCTGTTCCACTTAGAGACAAAATTTCAACTCCTATAGAATCTATGGACTGTTTTCTATCCAATAATAATAATAATATGCATATTGTACGATCAAGGATTTTGTGGGAAGCCGTTTCAAAAATTAGCCAAATTAGCATAAGTAGTCTAAACAGCGCCCCCATCCCCAACAGGTTAACACGCGAAAGGTCCTCGGTTCGAAACCGGGCGGAAACAGTGCTCTTCGACACATCCAGTAAGAACTGTATTTTTAGCAGAGAATAGTTGCTTTCAAAAATGCCTATTTTTTGGAAATTCAAATGCATGCAGTGAATATCAGTAAAATTTGTTTTAGTCCTTGCAAAAATGACATGCAGCGGTTTCTGTAGTGTAGTGGTTATCACGTTCTCATCACACGCGAAAGGTCCCCGTTTCGAAACCGGGTGGAAACAGTGCTCTTTGACACATTCAGTAAGAACTGAATTTATAACAGAGAATAATAATATTTTGGAAATTCAAATACATGCACTGAATATCAGTAAAATTTGGTTTAGTCCTTGCAAAAATCACAGGGAGCAGTTTCTGGAGTGTAGTGGCTATCACGTTCGCTTAACACGCGAAAGGTCCCCGGTTCGAAACCGGGCGGAAACATTGGTCTGTGAAAAATTCAGTAAGAACTGTATTTATAACAGAGAATAATAATATTTTGGAAATTCAAATACATGCAGTGAATATCAGTAAACTTTGGATTAGTCCTTGCAAAAAACACATGCAGCAGTTTCTGTAGTGTAGTGGTTATCACATTCGCTTTACACGCGAAAGGTCCTCGGTTCGAAACCGGGCGGAAACAGTGCTCTTCGACACATCCAGTAAGAACTGTATTTTTAACAGAGAATAGTTGCTTTCATAAATGCCTTTTTTTTGGAAATTCAAATGCATGCAGTGAATATCAGTAAAATTTGGTTTGGTCCTTGCAATAATCACATGCAGCGGTTTCTGTAGTGTAGTGGTTATCACGTTCTCATCACACGTGAAAGGTCCCCGGTTCGAAACCGGGCGGAAACAGTGCTCTTTGACACATTCAGTAAGAACTGTATTTATAACAGAGAATAATAATATTTTGGAAATTCAAATACATGCAGTGAATATCAGTAAAATTTGGTTTAGTCCTTGCAAAAATCACAGGCAGCAGTGTCTGTAGTGTAGTGGCTATCACGTTCGCTTAACATGCGAAAGGTCCCCGGTTCGAAACCGGGCGGGAACAGTGCTCTTCGACACATCCAGTAAGACCTGTATTTTTAACAGAGAATAGTTGCTTTCATAAATGCCTTTTTTTGGAAATTCAAATACATGCAGTGAATGTCAGTAAAATTTGGTTTAGTTCTTGCAAAAATCACATGCAGCGGTTTCTGTAGTGTAGTGGTTATCACTTTATCATCACACGTGAAAGGTCCCCGGTTCAAAACCGGGCGGAAACAGTGCTATTTGACACATTCAGTAAGAACTTTATTTATAACAGAGAATAATAATATTTTGGAAATTCAAATACATGCAGTGAATATCAGTAAAATTTGGTTTAGTCCTTGCAAAAATCACATGCAGCAGTTTCTGTAGTGTAGTAGTTATCACATTCGCGTCACACGTGAAAGGTTCCCGGTTCGAAACCGGGCGGGAACAGTGCTCTTTGACACATTCAGTAAGAACTGTATTTTTAACAGATAATAATAATATTTTGGAAATTCAAATACATGTAGTGAATATCAGTAAAAATTGGTTTAGTCCTAGCAAAAATCACATGCAGCGGTTTCTGTAGTGTAGTGGTTATCACGTTCTCATCACACGCGAAAGGTCCCCGGTTTGAAACCGGTTGGAAACAGTGCTCTTTGACACATCCAGTAAGAACTGTATTTTTAACAGAGAACAGTTGCTTTCATAAATGCCTTTTTTTGGAAATTCAAATGCATGCAGTGAATATCAGTAAAATTTGGTTTAGTCCTTGCAAAAATCACATGCAGTAGTTTCTGTAGTGTAGTGGCTATCACGTTCGCTTAACACGCGAAAAGTCCCCGGTTCGAAACCGGGCGGAAACAGTGCTCTTTGACACATTCAGTAAGAACTGTATTTATAACAGAGAACAATAATATTTTGGAAATTCAAATACATGCAGTGAATATCAGTAAAATTTGGTTTAGTCCTTGCAAAAATCACAGGCAGCAGTTTCTGTAGTGTAGTGGCTATCACGTTCGCTTAACACGCGAAAGGTCCTCGGTTCGAAACCGGGCGGAAACAGTGCTCTTCGACACATCCAGTTAGAACTATATTTTTAACAGAGAATAGATGCTTTCATAAATGCCTTTTTTTTGGAAATTCAAATGCATGCAGTGAATATCAGTAAAATTTGGTTTAGTCCTTGCAAAAATCACATGCAGCGGTTTCTGTAGTGTAGTGGTTATCACGTTCTCATCACACGCGAAAGGTCCCCGTTTCGAAAACTGGTGGAAACAGTGCTCTTTGACACATTCAGTAAGAACTGAATTTATAACAGAGAATAATAATATTTTGGAAATTCAAATACATGCACTGAATATCAGTAAACTTTGGATTAGTCCTTGCAAAAAACACATGCAGCAGTTTCTGTAGTGTAGTGGTTATCACATTCGCTTTTCACGCGAAAGGTCCTCGGTTCGAAATCGGGCGGAAACAGTGCTCTTCGACACATCCAGTAAGAACTGTATTTTTAACAGAGAATAGTTGCTTTCATAAATGCCTTATTTTGGAAATTCAAATACATGCAGTGAATATCAGTAAAATTTGGTTTAGTCCTTGCAAAAATCACATGCAGCGGTTTCTGTAGTGTAGTGGTTATCACATTCGCGTCACACGTGAAAGGTTCCCGGTTCGAAACCGGGCGGAAACAGTGCTCTTTGACACATTCAGTAAGAACTGTATTTATAACAGAGAATAATAATATTTTGGAAATTCAAATACATGCAGTGAATATCAGTAAAATTTGGTTTAGTCCTTGCAAAAATCACATGCAGCAGTTTCTGTAGTGTAGTCGTTATCACATTCGCGTCACACGTGAAAGGTTCCCGGTTCGAAACCGGGCGGAAACAGTGCTCTTTGACACATTCAGTAAGAACTGTATTTATAACAAAGAATAATAATATTTTGGAAATTCAAATACATGTAGTGAATATCAGTAAAATTTGGTTTAGTCCTTGCAAAAATCACATGCAGCGGTTTCTGTAGTGTAGTGGTTATCACGTTCTCATCACACGCGAAAGGTCCCCGGTTTGAAACCGGTTGGAAACAGTGCTCTTTGACACATTCAGTAAGAACTGTATTTATAACAGTGAATACTTGCTTTCGTAAATGCCGCAATTTTGAAATTCAAATACATGCAGTTAATATCAGTAAAATTTGGTTTAGTCCTTGCAAAAATCACAGGCAGCAGTTTCTGTAGTGTAGTTGCTATCACATTCGCTTTACAAGCGAAAGGTCCTTGGTTCGAAACCGGGCGGAAACAGTGCTCTTTGACACATTCAGTAAGAACTGTATTTATAACAGAGAATAATAATATTTTGGAAATTCAAATACATGCAGTGAATATCAGTAAACTTTGGATTAGTCCTTGCAAAAAACACATGCAGCAGTTTCTGTAGTGTAGTAGTTATCACATTCGCGTCACATGTGAAAGGTTCCCGGTTCGAAACCGGGCGGAAACAGTGCTCTTTGACACATTCAGTAAGAACTGTATTTATAACAGAGAATAATAATATTTTGGAAATTCAAATACATGTAGTGAATATCAGTAAAATTTGGTTTAGTCCTTGCAAAAATCACATGCAGCGGTTTCTGTAGTGTAGTGGTTATCACGTTCTCATCACACGCGAAAGGTCCCCGGTTTGAAACCGGGTGGAAACAGTGCTCTTTGACACATTCAGTAAGAACTGTATTTTTAACAGATAATAATAATATTTTGGAGATTCAAATACATGCAGTGAATATCAGAAAAATTTGGTTTAGTCCTTGCAAAAATCACATGCAGTAGTTTCTGTAGTGTAGTTGTTCATCACGTTCGCTTCACACGCGAAAGGTCCCCGGTTCGAAACCGGGTGGAAACAATGCTCTTTGACACATTCAGTAAGAACTGTATTTATAACATAGAATACTTGCTTTCATAAATGCCGTAATTTTGAAATTCAAATACATGCAGTTAATATCAGTAAAATTTGGTTTAGTCCTTGCAGAAATCACAGGCAGCAGTTTCTGTAGTGTAGTGGCTATCACATTCGCTTTACAAGTGAAAGGTCTTCGGTTCGAAACCGGGCGGAAACAGTGCTCTTCGACACATCCAGTAAGAACTGTATTTTTAACAGAGAATAGTTGCTTTCATAAATGCCTTTTTTTGGAAATTCAAATACATGCAGTGAATATCAGTAAAATTTGGTTTAGTCCTTGCAAAAATCACACGCAGCGGTTTCTGTAGTGTAGTGGTTATCACGTTCTCATCACACGCGAAAGGTCCCCGGTTTGAAACCGGGTGGAAACAGTGCTCTTTGACACATTCAGTAAGAACTGTATTTATAACAGAGAATACTAGCTTTCATAAATGCCGTAATTTTGAAATTCAAATACATGCAGTTAATATCAGTAAAAATTGGTTTAGTCCTTGTAAAAATCACAGGCAGCAGTTTCTGTAGTGTAGTGGCTGTCACGTTCGCTTAACACGCGAAAGGTCCCCGGTTCGAAACCGGGTGGAAACATTGCTATTTGACACATTCAGAAAGAACTGTATTTATAACAGAGAATAATAATATTTTGGAATTTCAAATACATGCAGTGAATATGAGTAAAATTTGGTTTAGTCCTTGCAAAAATCACATGCAGCAGTTTCTGTAGTGTAGTGGTTATCACGTTTGCTTCACACGCGAAAGGTCCTCGGTTCGAAACCGTGCCGAAACAGTGCTCTTCGACACATCCAGTAAGAACTTTATTTTTAACAGAGAATAGTTGCTTTTAAAAATGCCTTTTTTTGGAAATTCAAATACATGCAGTGAATATCAGTAAAAATTGGTTTAGTCCTAGCAAAAATCACATGCAGCGGTTTCTGTAGTGTAGTGGTTATCACGTTCTCATCACACGCGAAAGGTCCCCGGTTTGAAACCGGTTGGAAACAGTGCTCTTTGACACATCCAGTAAGAACTGTATTTTTAACAGAGAACAGTTGCTTTCATAAATGCCTTTTTTTGGAAATTCAAATGCATGCAGTGAATATCAGTAAAATTTGGTTTAGTCCTTGCAAAAATCACATGCAGTAGTTTCTGTAGTGTAGTGGCTATCACGTTCGCTTAACACGCGAAAAGTCCCCGGTTCGAAACCGGGCGGAAACAGTGCTCTTTGACACATTCAGTAAGAACTGTATTTATAACAGAGAACAATAATATTTTGGAAATTCAAATACATGCAGTGAATATCAGTAAAATTTGGTTTAGTCCTTGCAAAAATCACAGGCAGCAGTTTCTGTAGTGTAGTGGCTATCACGTTCGCTTAACACGCGAAAGGTCCTCGGTTCGAAACCGGGCGGAAACAGTGCTCTTCGACACATCCAGTTAGAACTATATTTTTAACAGAGAATAGATGCTTTCATAAATGCCTTTTTTTTGGAAATTCAAATGCATGCAGTGAATATCAGTAAAATTTGGTTTAGTCCTTGCAAAAATCACATGCAGCGGTTTCTGTAGTGTAGTGGTTATCACGTTCTCATCACACGCGAAAGGTCCCCGTTTCGAAAACTGGTGGAAACAGTGCTCTTTGACACATTCAGTAAGAACTGAATTTATAACAGAGAATAATAATATTTTGGAAATTCAAATACATGCACTGAATATCAGTAAACTTTGGATTAGTCCTTGCAAAAAACACATGCAGCAGTTTCTGTAGTGTAGTGGTTATCACATTCGCTTTTCACGCGAAAGGTCCTCGGTTCGAAATCGGGCGGAAACAGTGCTCTTCGACACATCCAGTAAGAACTGTATTTTTAACAGAGAATAGTTGCTTTCATAAATGCCTTATTTTGGAAATTCAAATACATGCAGTGAATATCAGTAAAATTTGGTTTAGTCCTTGCAAAAATCACATGCAGCGGTTTCTGTAGTGTAGTGGTTATCACATTCGCGTCACACGTGAAAGGTTCCCGGTTCGAAACCGGGCGGAAACAGTGCTCTTTGACACATTCAGTAAGAACTGTATTTATAACAGAGAATAATAATATTTTGGAAATTCAAATACATGCAGTGAATATCAGTAAAATTTGGTTTAGTCCTTGCAAAAATCACATGCAGCAGTTTCTGTAGTGTAGTCGTTATCACATTCGCGTCACACGTGAAAGGTTCCCGGTTCGAAACCGGGCGGAAACAGTGCTCTTTGACACATTCAGTAAGAACTGTATTTATAACAAAGAATAATAATATTTTGGAAATTCAAATACATGTAGTGAATATCAGTAAAATTTGGTTTAGTCCTTGCAAAAATCACATGCAGCGGTTTCTGTAGTGTAGTGGTTATCACGTTCTCATCACACGCGAAAGGTCCCCGGTTTGAAACCGGTTGGAAACAGTGCTCTTTGACACATTCAGTAAGAACTGTATTTATAACAGTGAATACTTGCTTTCGTAAATGCCGCAATTTTGAAATTCAAATACATGCAGTTAATATCAGTAAAATTTGGTTTAGTCCTTGCAAAAATCACAGGCAGCAGTTTCTGTAGTGTAGTTGCTATCACATTCGCTTTACAAGCGAAAGGTCCTTGGTTCGAAACCGGGCGGAAACAGTGCTCTTTGACACATTCAGTAAGAACTGTATTTATAACAGAGAATAATAATATTTTGGAAATTCAAATACATGCAGTGAATATCAGTAAACTTTGGATTAGTCCTTGCAAAAAACACATGCAGCAGTTTCTGTAGTGTAGTAGTTATCACATTCGCGTCACATGTGAAAGGTTCCCGGTTCGAAACCGGGCGGAAACAGTGCTCTTTGACACATTCAGTAAGAACTGTATTTATAACAGAGAATAATAATATTTTGGAAATTCAAATACATGTAGTGAATATCAGTAAAATTTGGTTTAGTCCTTGCAAAAATCACATGCAGCGGTTTCTGTAGTGTAGTGGTTATCACGTTCTCATCACACGCGAAAGGTCCCCGGTTTGAAACCGGGTGGAAACAGTGCTCTTTGACACATTCAGTAAGAACTGTATTTTTAACAGATAATAATAATATTTTGGAGATTCAAATACATGCAGTGAATATCAGAAAAATTTGGTTTAGTCCTTGCAAAAATCACATGCAGTAGTTTCTGTAGTGTAGTTGTTCATCACGTTCGCTTCACACGCGAAAGGTCCCCGGTTCGAAACCGGGTGGAAACAATGCTCTTTGACACATTCAGTAAGAACTGTATTTATAACATAGAATACTTGCTTTCATAAATGCCGTAATTTTGAAATTCAAATACATGCAGTTAATATCAGTAAAATTTGGTTTAGTCCTTGCAGAAATCACAGGCAGCAGTTTCTGTAGTGTAGTGGCTATCACATTCGCTTTACAAGTGAAAGGTCCTCGGTTCGAAACCGGGCGGAAACAGTGCTCTTCGACACATCCAGTAAGAACTGTATTTTTAACAGAGAATAGTTGCTTTCATAAATGCCTTTTTTTGGAAATTCAAATACATGCAGTGAATATCAGTAAAATTTGGTTTAGTCCTTGCAAAAATCACACGCAGCGGTTTCTGTAGTGTAGTGGTTATCACGTTCTCATCACACGCGAAAGGTCCCCGGTTTGAAACCGGGTGGAAACAGTGCTCTTTGACACATTCAGTAAGAACTGTATTTATAACAGAGAATACTAGCTTTCATAAATGCCGTAATTTTGAAATTCAAATACATGCAGTTAATATCAGTAAAAATTGGTTTAGTCCTTGTAAAAATCACAGGCAGCAGTTTCTGTAGTGTAGTGGCTGTCACGTTCGCTTAACACGCGAAAGGTCCCCGGTTCGAAACCGGGTGGAAACATTGCTATTTGACACATTCAGAAAGAACTGTATTTATAACAGAGAATAATAATATTTTGGAATTTCAAATACATGCAGTGAATATGAGTAAAATTTGGTTTAGTCCTTGCAAAAATCACATGCAGCAGTTTCTGTAGTGTAGTGGTTATCACGTTTGCTTCACACGCGAAAGGTCCTCGGTTCGAAACCGTGCCGAAACAGTGCTCTTCGACACATCCAGTAAGAACTTTATTTTTAACAGAGAATAGTTGCTTTTAAAAATGCCTTTTTTTGGAAATTCAAATACATGCAGTGAATATCAGTAAAATTTGGTTTAGTCCTTGCAAAAATCACAGGCAGCAGTTTCTGTAGTGTAGTGGCTATCACGTTCGCTTAACACGCGAAAGGTCCCAGGTTCGAAACCGGGCGGAAACATTGCTATTTGACACATTCAGTAAGAAATGTATTTATAACAGAGAATAATAATATTTTGGAAATTCAAATACATGCAGTGAATATCAGTAAACTTTGGATTGGTCCTTGCAAAAAATACATGCAGCAGTTTCTGTAGTGTAGTGGTTATCACATTCGCTTTACACGCGAAAGGTCCTCGGTTCGAAACCGGGCGGAAACAGTGCTCTTCGACACATCCAGTAGGAACTGTATTTTTAAAAGAGAATAGTTGCTTTCATAAATGCCTTTTTTTGGAAATTCAAATACATGCAGTGAATATCAGTAAAATTTGGTTTAGTCCTTGCAAAAATCACATGCAGTAGTTTCTGTAGTGTAGTGGTTATCACGTTCGCTTCACACGCGAAAAGTCCCCGGTTCTAAACCGGGAGGAGACAGTGCTCTTCGACACATCCAATAAGAACTGTATTTATAACAGAGAATAGTTGCTTTCATAAATGCCTTATTGTGCAGTGAATATCAGTAAAATATGGTTTAGTCCTTGCAGAAATCACATGCAGCAGTTTCTGTAGTGTAGTAGTTATCACAATCGCATCACACGTGAAAGGTTCCCGTTTCGAAACCGGGCGGAAACAGTGCTCTTTGACAAATTCAGTAAGAACTGTATTTATAACAGATAATAATAATATTTTGGAGATTCAAATACATGCAGTGAATATCAGTAAAATTTGGTTTAGTCCTTGCAAAAATCACATGCAGTAGTTTCTGTAGTGTAGTGGTTATCATGTTCGCTTCACACGCGAAAGTTCCCCGGTTCGAAACCGGGTGTAAACAATGCTCTTTGACACATTCAGTAAGAACTATATTTATAACAGAGAATAATAAGATTTTTGAAATTCAAATACATGTAGTGAATATCAGTAAAATTTGGTTTAGTCCTTGCAAAAATCACATGCAGCGGTTTCTGTAGTGTAGTGGTTATCACGTTCTCATCACACGCGAACGGTCCCCGGTTTGAAACCGGGTGGAAACAGTGCTCTTTGACACATTCAGTAAGAACTGTATTTATAACAGAGAATACTGGCTTTCATAAATGCCGTAATTTGGAAATTCAAATACATGCAGTAAATATCAGTAAAATTTGGTTTAGTCCTTGTAAGAATCACAGGCAGCAGTTTCTGTAGTGTAGTGGCTATCACGTTCGCTTAACACGCGAAAGGTCCCCGGTTCGAAACCGGGCGGAAACATTGCTATTTGACACATTCAGTAAGAACTGTATTTATAACAGAGAATAATAATATTTTGGAAATTCAAATACATGCAGTGAATATCAGTAAAATTTGGTTTAGTCCTTGCAAAAATCACAGGCAGCAGTTTCTGTAATGTAGTGGCTATCACGTTCGCTTAACACGCGAAAGGTCCCCGGTTCGAAACCGGGCGGGAACAGTGCTCTTCGACACATCCTGTAAGAACTGTATTTTTAACAGAGAATAGTTGCTTTCATAAATGCCTTTTTTTGGAAATTCAAATACATGCAATGGATATCAGTAAAATTTGGTTTAGTCCTTGCAAAAATCACATGCAGCGGTTTCTGTAGTGTAGTGGTTATCACGTTCTCATCACACGCGAAAGGTCCCAGTTTCGAAACCGGGTGGAAACAGTGCTCTTTGACACATTCAATAAGTACTGTATTTATAACAGAGAATAATAATAATTTGGAAATTCAAATACATGCAGTGAATATCAGTAAAATTTGGTTTAGTCCTTGCAAAAATCACAGGCAGTAGTTTCTGTAGTGTAGTGGCTATCACGTTCGCTTAACACGCGAAAGGTCCCCGGTTCGAAACCGTGCGGAAACATTGCTATTTGATACATTCAGTAAGAAATGTATTTATAACAGAGAATAATAATATTTTGGAAATTCAAATACATGCAGTGAATATCAGTAAACTTTGGATTGGTCCTTGCAAAAAATACATGCAGCAGTTTCTGTAGTGTAGTGGTTATCACGTTCTCATCACACGCGAAAGGTCCCCGGTTTGAAACCGGGTGGAAACAGTGCTCTTTGACACATTCAGTAAGAACTGTATTTATAACAGAGAATACTGGCTTTCATAAATGCCGTAATTTGGAAATTCAAATACATGCAGTTAATATCAGTAAAATTTGGTTTAGTCCTTGTAAGAATCACAGGCAGCAGTTTCTGTAGTGTAGTGGCTATCACGTTCGCTTAACACGCGAAAGGTCCCCGGTTTGAAACCGGGCGGAAACATTGCTATTTGACACATTCAGTAAGAACTGTATTTATAACAGAGAATAATAATATTTTGGAATTTCAAATACATGCAGTGAATATCAGTAAAATTTGGTTTAGTCCTTGCAAAAATCACATGCAGCAGTTTCTGTAGTGTAGTGGTTATCACGTTCGCTTCACACGCGAAAGGTCCTCGGTTCGAAACCGGCCGGAAACAGTGCTCTTCGACACATCCAGTAAGAATTTTATTTTTAACAGAGAATAGTTGCTTTCATAAATGCCTTTTTTTGGAAATTCAAATACATGCAGTGAATATCAGTAAAATTTGGTTTAGTTCTTGCAAAAATCACATGCAGCGGTGTCTGTAGTGTAGTGGTTATCACGTTCTCATCACATGTGAAAGGTCCCCTGTTCGAAACCGGGCGGAAACAGTGCTCTTTGACACATTCAGTAAGAACTGTATTTATAACAGATAATAATAATATTTTGGAGATTCAAAGACATGCAGTGAATATCAGTAAACTTTGGATTAGTCCTTGCAAAAAACACATGCAGCAGTTTCTGTAGTGTAGTGGTTATCACATTCGCTTCACACGCGAAAGGTCCCCGGTTCGAAACCGGGTGGAAACAATGCTCTTTGACACATTCAGTAAGAACTATATTTATAACAGAGAATAATAATATTTTTGAAATTCAAATACATGTAGTGAATATCAGTAAAAGTTGGTTTAGTCCTTGCAAAAATCACATGCAGCGGTTTCTGTAGTGTAGTGGTTATCACGTTCTCATCACACGCGAAAGGTCCCCGGTTTGAAACCGGGTGGAAACAGTGCTCTTTGACACATTCAGTAAGAACTGTATTTATAACAGAGAATACTGGCTTTCATAAATGCCGTAATTTGGAAATTCAAATACATGCAGTTAATATCAGTAAAATTTGGTTTAGTCCTTGTAAGAATCACAGGCAGCAGTTTCTGTAGTGTAGTGGCTATCACGTTCGCTTAACACGCGAAAGGTCCCCGGTTTGAAACCGGGCGGAAACATTGCTATTTGACACATTCAGTAAGAACTGTATTTATAACAGAGAATAATAATATTTTGGAATTTCAAATACATGCAGTGAATATCAGTAAAATTTGGTTTAGTCCTTGCAAAAATCACATGCAGCAGTTTCTGTAGTGTAGTGGTTATCACGTTCGCTTCACACGCGAAAGGTCCTCGGTTCGAAACCGGCCGGAAACAGTGCTCTTCGACACATCCAGTAAGAATTTTATTTTTAACAGAGAATAGTTGCTTTCATAAATGCCTTTTTTTGGAAATTCAAATACATGCAGTGAATATCAGTAAAATTTGGTTTAGTCCTTGCAAAACTCACAGGCAGCAGTTTCTGTAGTGTAGTGGCTATCACGTTCGCTTAACACGCGAAAGGTCCCCGGTTCGAAACCGGGCGGAAACATTGCTATTTGACACATTCAGTAAGAAATGTATTTATAACAGAGAATAATAATATTTTGGAAATTCAAATACATGCAGTGAATATCAGTAAACTTTGGATTGGTCCTTGCAAAAAATACATGCAGCAGTTTCTGTAGTGTAGTGGTTATCACATTCGCTTTACACGCGAAAGGTCCTCGGTTCGAAACCGGGCGGAAACAGTGCTCTTCGACACATCCAGTAGGAACTGTATTTTTAAAAGAGAATAGTTGCTTTCATAAATGCCTTTTTTTGGAAATTCAAATACATGCAGTGAATATCAGTAAAATTTGGTTTAGTCCTTGCAAAAATCACATGCAGTAGTTTCTGTAGTGTAGTGGTTATCACGTTCGCTTCACACGCGAAAAGTCCCCGGTTCTAAACCGGGCGGAGACAGTGCTCTTCGACACATCCAATAAGAACTGTATTTATAACAGAGAATAGTTGCTTTCATAAATGCCTTATTGTGCAGTGAATATCAGTAAAATATGGTTTAGTCCTTGCAGAAATCACATGCAGCAGTTTCTGTAGTGTAGTAGTTATCACATTCGCATCACACGTGAAAGGTTCCCGTTTCGAAACCGGGCGGAAACACTGCTCTTTGACACATTCAGTAAGAACTGTATTTATAACAGATAATAATAATATTTTGGAGATTCAAATACATGCAGTGAATATCAGTAAAATTTGGTTTAGTCCTTGCAAAAATCACATGCAGTAGTTTCTGTAGTGTAGTGGTTATCACGTTCGCTTCACACGCGAAAGGTCCCCGGTTCGAAACCGGGTGGAAACAATGCTCTTTGACACATTCAGAAAGAACTATATTTATAACAGAGAATAATAATATTTTTGAAATTCAAATACATGTAGTGAATATCAGCAAAATTTGGTTTAGTCCTTGCAAAAATCACATGCAGCGGTTTCTGTAGTGTAGTGGTTATCACGTTCTCATCACACGCGAAAGGTCCCCGGTTTGAAACCGGGTGGAAACAGTGCTCTTTGACACATTCAGTAAGAACTGTATTTATAACAGAGAATACTGGCTTTCATAAATGGCGTGATTTGGAAATTCAAATGCATGCAGTTAATATCAGTAAAATTTGGTTTAGTCCTTGTAAGAATCACAGGCAGCAGTTTCTGTAGTGTAGTGGCTATCACGTTCGCTTAACACGCGAAAGGTCCCCGGTTCGAAACCGGGTGGAAACATTGCTATTTGACACATTCAGTAAGAACTGTATTTATAACAGAGAATAATAATATTTTGGAATTTCAAATACATGCAGTTAATATCAGTAAAATTTGGTTTAGTCCTTGCAAAAATCACACGCAGCAGTTTCTGTAGTGTAGTGGTTATCACGTTCGCTTAACATGCGAAAGGTCCCCGGTTCGAAACCGTGCGGAAACATTGCTATTTGACACATTCAGTAAGAACTGTATTTATAACAGAGAATAGTTGCTTTCATAAATGCATTTTTTTGGAAATTCAAATACATGCAGTGAATATCAGTAAAATTTGGTTTAGTCCTTGCAAAAATCACATGCAGCGGTTTCTGTAGTGTAGTGGTTATCACGTTCTCATCACACGCGAAAGGTCCCTGGTTTGAAACCGGGTGGAAACAGTGCTCTTTGACACATTCAGTAAGAACTGTATTTATAACAGAGAATACTTGCTTTCATAAATGCCGTAATTTGGAAATTCAAATACATGCAGTTAATATCAGTAAAATTTGGTTTATTCCTTGTAAAAATCACAGGCAGCAGTTTCTGTAGTATAGTGGCTGTCACGTTCGCTTAACAGGCGAAAGGTCCCCGGTTCGAAACCGGGCGGAAACATTGCTATTTGACACATTCATTAACCTGTTGGGGATGGGGGCGCTGTTTAGACTATTTATGCTAATTTGGCTAATTTTTTAAACGGCTTCCCACAAAATCCTTGATCGTACAATACGCATATTATTATTATTATTGGATAGAAAACAGTCTATAGTTTCTATAGGAGTTGAAATTTTGTCTCTAAGTGGAACAGAGCCCATTCTACAGCAATTTCCCTGACATGGAGTCAGATTTGAGAAATGTTGGCCACTCTTCTGAAGTCAGTTAAAAGGGCACTGTCGTTGCTATGACTATACGGACACTTCTTACGTCTTCCCCTGGATGCCTTTACGTGATGACGATTCCAACGGGGTCGATTGCGCGTTCACAGGCCCTACAAATGAAAAAACCCTGAAGCTAGTCATTCTTTGGGAGCTGCGTCATGAGCCTAGAGGACACCGGCGCGCACCTGTTCCAAGCGTTAGTTTAGCCTGTTATATTTCTCCGGTCATCTTTTCACTCGTTGTAGGAGTTAAAAACATCATAAGGTAGTTAATTTAAAGCGTTTTATAGCAATTTATATCCGTTTAGTGCGATTTTGGGACATTTATTTTTGCAACGATGTGAAAAGTTGGGCACGCTTTTCAGTTCATCCCGAACGCAGTTGACATTTCCACATGGCAAGAGGACAGCTTTCCACCAAAAGACGATTTCTCCCAAGAAAGGATCCTTTGCCCAAGATACTGATGGAAGAACAGCTCAAGGTAGGACATTTTTATTATGATAAATCGTGTTTCTGTCGAAACATTTTAGTGGCTTAGGACGCCATGTTTTTTGACGTAGCTTCGCTTGGCGCAAACTGTATTGAAAAGTAAGGATAAATTAAAAAATGTAATAACGCAATTGTATTAAGAATTAAATTGTCTATCAATCCCTGTCCACCCTATATTTTTTAGTCACGTTTATGAGTATTTATGTATAAGAGTAGATCACTGTCTAAGTGGCGCAAGGACTTTTTCTTTACCAGCTTGTCTACATTTCACATTGTCTAACCATGATTTTGGTGGCTAAATATAAACATTTTCGATCAAACTGTATATGCATGTTGTAATGTGATGTTACAGGAGTGTCATCGGAAGAATTCTGAGAAGGTTAGTGAAAAAATTAATATCTTTTGGCGATGTTGACTTTTATCGCTCACTTTGGCTAGAATCAATGCTGGGCTGCTAATTGCTATGTGCTAAGCTAATATAACGATTTATTGTGTTTTCGCTGTAAGACACTTAGAAAATCTGAAATATTGTCTGTATTCACAGGATCTGTGTCTTTCGATTCGTGTGTGCTGTGTATTTTTACGAAATGTTTGATGATTAGTAGTTAGGTAAACACGTTGCTCATTGTAATTATTCTAGTCCATTTGTGATGGTGGGTGCAATTGTAAACTATGCCATCTACCTGAAATATGCACTTTTTTCTAACAAAACCTATCCCATACCATAAATATGTTATCAGACTGTCATCTAATGAGTTTTTTTGTTGGTTAGGGGCTATAAATATCTTAGTTTAGCCGAATTGGTGATGGCTACTGGTGTTGGTGGACAAATAAAAGATGGTGGATTATGCTAATGTGTTTTTAGGTAATAGATGTACATCTTTACATATTGTGTCTTCCCTGTAAAACATTTTAAAAATCGGAAATGTTGACTGGATTCACAAGATCTGTGTCTTTCATTAGCTGTATTGGACTTTAATGTGTGAAAGTTAAATATTTAAAAAAAATATTTTTTTTGAATTTCGCGGCACTGGTTTTTCAGTGGGGGGGGGGGGGGGTGTGCCGCTAGCGCCACGCTGATCCTAGACAGGTTAAGAACTGTATTTATAACAGATAATAATAATATTTTGGAATTTCAAATACATGCAGTGAATATCAGTAAAATTTTGTTTAGTCCTTGCAAAAATCACATGAAGCAGTTTCTGTAGTGTAGTGGTTATCACGTTCTCATCACACGCGAAAGGTCCCAGGTTCGAAATCGGGCGGAAACAGTGCTCTTTGACACATTCAGTAAGAACTGTATTTATAACAGAGAATAATAATATTTTGGAAATTCAAATACATGCAGTGAATATCAGTAAAATTTTGTTTAGTCCTTGCAAAAATCACATGCAGCAGTTTCTGTAGTGTAGTAGTTATCACATTCGCGTCACACGTGAAAGGTTCCCGGTTCGAAACCGGGAGGAAACAGTGCTCTTTGACACATTCAGTAAGAACTGTATTTATAACAGATAATAATAATATTTTGGAGATTCAAATACATGCAGTGAATATCAGTAAAATTTGTTTTAATCCTTGCAAAAATCACATGCAGTAGTTTCTGTAGTGTAGTTGATCATCACGTTCGCTTCACACGCGAAAGGTCCCCGGTTCGAAACCGGGTGGAAACAATGCTCTTTGACACATTCAGTAAGAACTGTATTTATAACAGAGAATACTTGCTTTCATAAATGCCGTAATTTTGAAATTCAAATACATGCAGTGAATATCAGTAAAATTTGGTTTAGTCCTTGCAATAATCACAGGCAGCAGTTTCTGTAGTGTAGTGGCTATCACGTTCGCTTAACACGCGAAAGGTCCCCGGTTCGAAACCGGGCGGAAACATTGCTATTTGACACATTCAGTAAGAACTGTATTTATAACAGAGAATAATAATATTTTGGAGAATCAAATACATGCAGTGAATATCAGTAAAATTTGGTTTAGTCCTTGCAAAAATCACATGCAGCAGTTTCTGTAGTGTAGTAGTTATCACATTCGCGTCACACGTGAAAGGTTCCCGGTTCGAAACCGGGCGGAAACAGTGCTCTTTGACACATTCAGTAAGAACTGTATTTTTAACAGAGAATAATAATATTTTGGAGATTCAAATACATGCAGTGAATATCAGTAAAATTTGTTTTAGTCCTTGCAAAAATCACATGCAGCGGTTTCTGTAGTGTAGTGGTTATCACGTTCTCATCACACGAGAAAGGTCCCCGGTTTGAAACCGGGTGGAAACAGTGCTCTTTGACACATTCAGTAAGAACTGTATTTATAACAGAGAATACTGGCTTTCATAAATGCCGTAATTTGGAAATTCAAATACATGCAGTTAATATCAGTAAAATTTGGTTTAGTCCTTGTAAGAATCACAGGCAGTAGTTTCTGTAGTGTAGTGGTTATCACGTTCGCTTAACATGCGAAAGGTCCCCGGTTCAAAACCGTGCGGAAACATTGCTATTTGACACTTTCAGTAAGAACTGTATTTATAACAGAGAATAGTTGCTTTCATAAATGCCTTTTTTTGGAAATTCAAATACATGCAGTGAATATCAGTAAAATTTGGTTTAGTCCTTGCAAAAATCACATGCAGCGGTTTCTGTAGTGTAGTGGTTATCACGTTCTCATCACACGCGAAAGGTCCCTGGTTTGAAACCGGGTGGAAACAGTGCTCTTTGACACATTCAGTAAGAACTGTATTTATAACAGAGAATACTTGCTTTCATAAATGCCGTAATTTGGAAATTCAAATACATGCAGTTAATATCAGTAAAATTTGGTTTAGTCCTTGTAAGAATCACAGGCAGCATTTTCTATAGTGTAGTGGCTATCACGTTCGCTTAACACGCGAAAGGTCCCCGGTTCGAAACCGGGCGGAAACATTGCTATTTGACACATTCAGTAAGAACTGTATTTATAACAGATAATAATAATATTTTGGAATTTCAAATACATGCAGTGAATATCAGTAAAATTTTGTTTAGTCCTTGCAAAAATCACATGCAGCAGTTTCTGTAGTGTAGTGGTTATCACGTTCTCATCACACGCGAAAGGTCCCCGGTTCGAAACCGGGCGGAAACAGTGCTCTTTGACACATTCAGTAAGAACTGTATTTATAACAGAGAATAATAATATTTTGGAAATTCAAATACATGCAGTGAATATCAGTAAAATTTTGTTTAGTCCTTGCAAAAATCACATGCAGCAGTTTCTGTAGTGTAGTAGTTATCACATTTGCGTCACACGTGAAAGGTTCCCGGTTCGAAACCGGGCGGAAACAGTGCTCTTTGACACATTCAGTAAGAACTGTATTTATAACAGATAATAATAATATTTTGGAGATTCAAAGACATGCAGTGAATATCAGTAAAATTTGTTTTAGTCCTTGCAAAAATCACATGCAGTAGTTTCTGTAGTGTAGTTGATTATCACGTTCGCTTCACACGCGAAAGGTCCCCGGTTCGAAACCGGGTGGAAACAATGCTCTTTGACACATTCAGTAAGAACTGTATTTATAACATAGAATACTTGCTTTCATAAATGCCGTAATTTTGAAATTCAAATACATGCAGTGAATATCAGTAAAATTTGGTTTAGTCCTTGCAAAAATCACAGGCAGCAGTTTCTGTAGTGTAGTGGCTATCACGTTCGCTTAACACGCGAAAGGTCCCCGGTTCGAAACTGGGCGGAAACATTGCTATTTGACACATTCAGAAAGAAATGTATTTATAACAGAGAATAATAAAATTTTGGATATTCAAATACATGCAGTGAATATCAGTAAAATTTGGTTTAGTCCTTGCAAAAATCACATGCAGCGGTTTCTGTAGTGTAGTGGTTATCACGTTCTCATCACACGCGAAAGGTCCCCGGTTTGAAACCGGGTGGAAACAGTGCTCTTTGACACAATCAGTAAGAACAGTATTTATAACAGAGAATACTGGCTTTCATAAATGCCGTAATTTGGAAATTCAAATACATGCAGTTAATATCAGTAAAATTTGGTTTAGTCCTTGTAAGAATCACAGGCAGCAGTTTCTGTAGTGTAGTGGCTATCACGTTCGCTTAACACGCGAAAGGTCCCCGGTTCGAAACCGGGTGGAAACATTGCTATTTGACACATTCAGTAAGAACTGTATTTATAACAGAGAATAATAATATTTTGGAATTTTAAAATACATGCAGTGAATATCAGTAAAATTTGGTTTAGTCCTTGCAAAAATCACATGCAGCAGTTTCTGTAGTGTAGTGGTTATCACGTTCGCTTAACATGCGAAAGGTCCCCGGTTCGAAACCGTGCGGAAACATTGCTATTTGACACATTCAGTAAGAACTGTATTTATAACAGAGAATAGTTGCTTTCATAAATGCCTTTTTTTGGAAATTCAAATACATGCAGTGAATATCAGTCAAATTTGGTTTAGTCCTTGCAAAAATCACATGCAGCGGTTTCTGTAGTGTAGTGGTTATCACGTTCTCATCACACGCGAAAGGTCCCTGGTTTGAAACCGGGTGGAAACAGTGCTCTTTGACACATTCAGTAAGAACTGTATTTATAACAGAGAATACTTGCTTTCATAAATGCCGTAATTTGGAAATTCAAATACATGCAGTTAATATCAGTAAAATTTGGTTTAGTCCTTGTAAAAATCACAGGCAGCAGTTTCTGTAGTGTAGTGGCTGTCACGTTTGCTTAACACGCGAAAGGTCCCCGGTTCGAAACCTGGCGGAAACAGTGCTCTTTGACACATTCAGTAAGAACTGCATTTATAACAGATAATAATAATATTTTGGAGATTCAAATACATGCAGTGAATATCAGTAAAATTTGTTTTAGTCCTTGCAAAAATCACATGCAGTAGTTTCTGTAGTGTAGTTGATCATCACGTTCGCTTCACACGCGAAAGGTCCCCGGTTCGAAACCGGGTGGAAACAATGCTCTTTGACACATTCATTAAGAACTGTATTTATAACATAGAATACTTGCTTTCATAATGCCGTAATTTTGAAATTCAAATACATGCAGTGAATATCAGTAAAATTTGGTTTAGTCCTTGCAAAAATCACAGGCAGCAGTTTCTGTAGTGTAGTTGCTATCACGTTCGCTTAACACGCGAAAGGTCCCCGGTTCGAAACCGGGCGGAAACATTGCTATTTGACACATTCAGTAAGAAATGTATTTATAACAGAGAATAATAAAATTTTGGAAATTCAAATACATGCAGTGAATATCAGTAAACTTTGGATTGGTCCTTGCAAAAAATTCATGCAGCAGTTTCTGTAGTGTAGTGGTTATCACATTCGCTTTACACGCGAAAGGTCCTCGGTTCGAAACCGGGCGGAAACAGTGCTCTTCGACACATCCAGTAGGAACTGTATTTTTAAAAGAGAATAGTTGCTTTCATAAATGCCTTTTTTTGGAAATTCAAATACATGCAGTGAATATCAGTAAAATTTGGTTTAGTCCTTGCAAAAATCACATGCAGTAGTATCTGTAGTGTAGTGGTTATCACGTTCGCTTCACACGCGAAATGTCCCCGGTTCTAAACCGGGCGGAGACAGTGCTCTTCGACACATCCAATAAGAACTGTATTTATAACAGAGAATAGTTGCTTTCATAAATGCCTTATTGTGCAGTGCATATCAGTAAAATATGGTTTAGTCCTTGCAGAAATCACATGCAGCAGTTTCTGTAGTGTAGTAGTTATCACATTCGCATCACACGTGAAAGGTTCCCGTTTCGAAACCGGGTGGAAACAGTGCTCTTTGACACATTCAGTAAGAACTGTATTTATAACAGATAATAATAATATTTTGGAGATTCAAATACATGCAGTGAATATCAGTAAAATTTGGTTTAGTCCTTGCAAAAATCACTTGCAGTAGTTTCTGTAGTGTAGTGGTTATCACGTTCGCTTCACACGCGAAAGGTCCCCGGTTCGAAACCGGGTGGAAACAATGGTCTTTGACACATTCAGTAAGAACTCTATTTATAACAGAGAATAATAATATTTTTGAAATTCAAATACATGTAGTGAATATCAGTAAAATTTGGTTTAGTCCTTGCAAAAATCACATGCAGCGGTTTCTGTAGTGTAGTGGTTATCACGTTCTCATCACACGCGAAAGGTCCCCGGTTTGAAACCGGGTGGAAACAGTGCTCTTTGACACATTCAGTAAGAACTGTATTTATAACAGAGAATACTGGCTTTCATAAATGCCGTAATTTGGAAATTCAAATACATGCAGTTAATATCAGTAAAATTTGGTTTAGTCCTTGTAAGAATCACAGGCAGCAGTTTCTGTAGTGTAGTGGCTATCACGTTCGCTTAACCTGCCTAGGATCAGCGTGGCGCTAGCGGCACACCCCCCCCCCCCACTGAAAAACCAGTGCAGCGAAATTCAAAAAAAAATTTTTTTTTTAATATTTAACTTTCACACATTAAAGTCCAATACAGCTAATGAAAGACACAGATCTTGTGAATCCAGTCAACTTGTCCGATTTTTAAAATGTTTTACAGGGAAGACACAATATGTAAAGATGTACATCTATTACCTAAAAACACATTAGCATAATCCACCATCTTTTATTTGTCCACCAACACCAGTAGCCATCACCAATTCGACTAAACTAAGATATTTATAGCCCCTAACCAACAAAAAAACTCATCAGATGACAGTCTGATAACATATTTATGGTATGGGATAGGTTTTGTTAGAAAAAAGTGCATATTTCAGGTATTTGGCATAGGTTACAATTGCACCCACCGTCACAAATGGAATAGAAAAACTACTTAGAGCAACGTGTTTACCTACTTACTAATCATCAAACATTTCGTAAAAATACACAGCATACACGAATCGAAAGACACAGATCCTGTGAATACAGACAATATTTCAGATTTTCTAAGTGTCTTACAGCGAAAACACAATAAATCGTTATATTAGCTTAGCACATAGCAATTAGCAGCCCAGCATTGATTCTAGCCAAAGTGAGCGATAAAAGTCAACATCGCCAAAAGATATTAATTTTTTCACTAACCTTCTCAGAATTCTTCCGATGACACTCCTGTAACATCACATTACAACATGCATATACAGTTTGATCGAAAATGTTTATATTTAGCCACCAAAATCATGGTTAGACAATGTGAAATGTAGACAAGCTGGTAAAGAAAAAGTCCTTGCGCCACTTAGACAGTGATCTACTCTTATACATAAATACTCATAAACGTGACTAAAAAATATAGGGTGGACAGGGATTGATAGACAATTTAATTCTTAATACAATTGCGTTATTACATTTTTTAATTTATCCTTACTTTTCAATACAGTTTGCGCCAAGCGAAGCTACGTCAAAAAACATGGCGTCCTAAGCCACTAAAATGTTTCGACAGAAACACGATTTATCATAATAAAAATGTCCTACCTTGAGCTGTTCTTCCATCAGTATCTTGGGCAAAGGATCCTTTCTTGGGAGGAATCGTCTTTTGGTGGAAAGCTGTCCTCTTGCCATGTGAAAATGCCAACTGCGTTCGGGATGAACTGAAAGCGTGCCCACCTATTCACAGCGTTAAAGAAATAAATGTCCCAAAAACGCACTAAACGGATATAAATTGCTATAAAACGCTTTAAATTAACTACCTTATGATGTTTTTAACTCCCATAACGAGTAGAAACATGACCCGAGTAATATTACCCCCTTCACTAATGCTTGGAACAGGAGAGGGCCGGTGTCCTCTTGGCTCATGACGCAGCTCCCAAAGAATGACTAGCTTCAGGGTTTTTTCATTTGTGGGGCCTGTGAACGCGCAATCGACCCCATTGGAATCGTCATCACGTAAAGGCATCCAGGGGAAGACGTAAGAAGTGTCCGTATAGTCATAGCAAAATCACTGCCGTTTTAACTGACTTCAGAACAGTGGCCAACATTTCTGAAATCTGAATCCATGTCAGGGAAATTGCTGTAGAATGGGCTCTGTTCCACTTAGAGACAAAATTTCAACTCCTATAGAAACTATAGACTGTTTTCTATCCAATAATAATAATAATATGCATATTGTACGATCAAGGATTTTGTGGGAAGCCGTTTCAAAAATTAGCCAAATTAGCATAAATAGTCTAAACAGCGCCCCCATCCCCAACAGGTTATTAACACGCGAAAGGTCCCCGGTTCGAAACCGGGTGGAAACATTGCTATTTGACACATTCAGTAAGAACTGTATTTATAACAGAGAATAATAATATTTTGGAATTTCAAATACATGCAGTGAATATCAGTAAAATTTGGTTTAGTCCTTGCAAAAATCACATGCAGCAGTTTCTGTAGTGTAGTGGTTATCACGTTCGCTTCACACGCGAAAGGTCCTCGGTTCGAAACCGGCCGGAAACAGTGCTCTTCGACACATCCAGTAAGAACTTTATTTTTAACAGAGAATAGTTGCTTTCATAAATGCCTTTTTTTGGAAATTCAAATACATGCAGTGAATATCAGTAAAATTTGGTTTAGTTCTTGCAAAAATCACATGCAGCGGTGTCTGTAGTGTAGTGGTTATCACGTTCTCGTCACATGTGAAAGGTCCCTTGTTCGAAACCGGGCGGAAACAGTGCTCTTTGACACATTCAGTAAGAACTGTATTTATAACAGATAATAATAATATTTTGGAGATTCAAAGACATGCAGTGAATATCAGTAAAATTTGGTTTAGTCCTTGCAAAAATCACATGCAGTAGTTTCTGTAGTGTAGTTGTTCATCACGTTCGCTTCACACGCGAAAGGTCCCCGGTTCGAAACCGGGTGGAAACAATGCTCTTTGACACATTCAGTAAGAACTGTATTTATAACATAGAATACTTGCTTTCATAAATGCCGTAATTTTGAAATTCAAATACATGCAGTTAATATCAGTAAAATTTGGTTTTAGTCCTTGCAAAAGTCACAGGCAGCAGTTTCTGTAGTGTAGTGGCTATCACATTCGCTTTACAAGCGAAAGGTCCTCGGTTCGAACCCGGGCGGAAACAGTGCTCTTCGACACATCCAGTAAGAGCTGTATTTTTAACAGAGAATAGTTGCTTTTAAAAATGCATTTTTTTGGAAATTCAAATACATGCAGTGTATATCAGTAAAATTTGGTTTAGTCCTTGCAAAAATCACTTGCAGCGGTTTCTGTAGTGTAGTGGTTATCAGGTTCTCATCACACGTGAAAGGTCCCCGTTTCGAAACCGGGTGGAAACAGTGCTCTTTGACACATTCAGTAAGAACTGTATTTATAACAGAGAATAATAATATTTTGGAATTTCAAATACATGCAGTGAATATCAGTAAAATTTTGTTTAGTCCTTGCAAAAATCACATGCAGCAGTTTCTGTAGTGTAGTGGTTATCACGTTCGCTTCACACGCGAAAGGTCCTCGGTTCGAAACCGGGCGGAAACAGTGCTCTTCGACACATCCAGTAAGAACTTTATTTTTAACAGAGAATAGTTGCTTTCATAAATGCCTTTTTTTGGAAATTCAAATACATGCAGTGAATATCAGTAAAATTTGGTTTAGTTCTTGCAAAAGTTACATGTAGCGGTTGCTGTAGTGTAGTGGTTATCACGTTCTCATCACATGTGAGTGGTCCCCGGTTCGAAACCGGGCGGAAACAGTGCTCTTTGACACATTCAGTAAGAACTGTATTTATAACAGAGAATAATAATATTTTGGAAATTCAAATACATGCAGTGAATATCAGTAAAATTTTGTTTAGTCCTTGCAAAAATAACATGCAGCAGTTTCTGTAGTGTAGTAGTTATCACATTCGCGTCACACGTGAAAGGTTCCCGGTTCGAAACCGGGCGGAAACAGTGCTCTTTGACACATTCAGTAAGAACTGTATTTATAATAGATAATAATAATATTTTGGAGATTCAAATACATGCAGTGAATATCAGTAAAATTTGGTTTAGTCCTTGCAAAAATCACATGCAGTAGTTTCTGTAGTGTAGTTGATCATCACGTTCGCTTCACACGCGAAAGGTCCCCGGTTCGAAACCGGGTGGAAACAATGCTCTTTGACACATTCAGTAAGAACTGTATTTATAACATAGAATACTTGCTTTCATAAATGCCGTAATTTTGAAATTCAAATACATGCAGTTAATATCAGTAAAATTTGGATTAGTCCTTGCAAAAATCACAGGCAGCAGTTTCTGTAGTGTAGTGGCTATCACATTCGCTTTACAAGCGAAAGGTCCTCGGTTCGAAACCGGGCGGAAACAGTGCTCTTCGACACATCCAGTAAGAGCTGTATATTTAACAGAGAATAGTTGCTTTTAAAAATGCCTTTTTTTGGAAATTCAAATACATGCAGTGAATATCAGTAAAATTTGGTTTAGTCCTTGCAAAAATCACAGGCAGCAGTTTCTGTAGTGTAGTGGCTATCACGTTCGCTTAACACGCGAAAGGTCCCCGGTTCGAAACCGGGCGGAAACATTGCTATTTGACACATTCAGTAAGAAATGTATTTATAACAGATAATAATAATATTTTGGAAATTCAAATACATGCAGTGAATATCAGTAAACTTTGGATTGGTCCTTGCAAAAAATACATACAGCAGTTTCTGTAGTGTAGTGGTTATCACATTCGCTTTACACGCGAAAGGTCCTCGGTTCGAAACCGGGCGGAAACAGTGCACTTCGACACATCCAGTAGGAAATGTATTTTTAAAAGAGAATAGTTGCTTTCATAAATGCCTTTTTTTGGAAATTCAAATACATGCAGTGAATATCAGTAAAATTTGGTTTAGTCCTTGCAAAAATCACATGCAGTAGTTTCTGTAGTGTAGTGGTTATCACGTTCGCTTCACACGCGAAAAGTCCCCGGTTCTAAACTGGGCGGAGACAGTGCTCTTCGACACATCCAGTAAGAACTGTATTTATAACAGAGAATAGTTGCTTTCATAAATGCCTTATTGTGCAGTGAATATCAGTAAAATATGGTTTAGTCCTTGCAGAAATCAAATGCAGCGGTTTCTGTTGTGTAGTAGTTATCACATTCGCATCACACGTGAAAGGTTCCCGTTTCGAAACCGGGCGGAAACAGTGCTCTTTGACACATTCAGTAAGAACTGTATTTATAACAGAGAATAATAATATTGTGGAAATTCAAATACATGCAGTGAATATCAGTAAAATTTGGTTTAGTCCTTGTAAGAATCACAGGCAGCAGTTTCTGTAGTGTAGTGGCTATCACGTTCGCTTAACACGCGAAAGGTCCCCGGTTCGAAACCGGGTGGAAACAGTGCTCTTTGACACATTCAGTAAGAACTGTATTTATAACAGAGAATAATAATATTTTGGAATTTCAAATACATGCAGTGAATATCAGTAAAATTTGGTTTAGTCCTTGTAAGAATCACAGGCAGCAGTTTCTGTAGTGTAGTGGTTATCACGTTCGCTTCTCACGCGAAAGGTCCCCGGTTCGAAACCGGGTGGAAACAGTGCTCTTTGACACATTCAGTAAGAACTGTATTTATAACAGAGAATAATAATATTTTGGAAATTCAAATACATGCAGTGAATATCAGTAAAATTTGGTTTAGTCCTTGCAAAAATCACATGCAGCGGTTTCTGTAGTGTAGTGGTTATCACGTTCTCATCACACGCGAAAGGTCCCTGGTTTGAAACCGGGTGGAAACAGTGCTCTTTGACACATTCAGTAAGAACTGTATTTATAACAGAGAATACTTGCTTTCATAAATGCCGTAATTTGGAAATTCAAATACATGCAGTTAATATCAGTAAAATTTGGTTTAGTCCTTGTAAAAATCACAGGCAGCAGTTTCTGTAGTGTACTGGCTGTCACGTTCGCTTAACACGCGAAAGGTCCCCGGTTCGAAACCGGGTGGAAACATTGCTATTTGACACATTCAGTAAGAACTGTATTTATAACAGATAATAATAATATTTTGGAATTTCAAATACATGCAGTGAATATCAGTAAAATTTTGTTTAGTCCTTGCAAAAATCACATGCAGCAGTTTCTGTAGTGTAGTGGTTATCACGTTCTCATCACACGCGAAAGGTCCCCGGTTCGAAACCGGGCGGAAACAGTGCTCTTTGACACATTCAGTAAGAACTGTATTTATAACAGATAATAATAATATTTTGGAGATTCAAATACATGCAGTGAATATCAGTAAAATTTGGTTTAGTCCTTGCAAAAATCACATGCAGTAGTTTCTGTAGTGTAGTGGTTATCACGTTCGCTTCACACGCGAAAGGTCCCCGGTTCGAAACCGTGTGGAAACAATGCTCTTTGACACATTCAGTAAGAACTATATTTATAACAGAGAATAATAATATTTTTGAAATTCAAATACATGTAGTGAATATCAGTAAAATTTGGTTTAGTCCTTGCAAAAATCACATGCAGCGGTTTCTGTAGTGTAGTGGTTATCACGTTCTCATCACACGCGAAAGGTCCCCGGTTTGAAACCGGGTGGAAACAGTGCTCTTTGACACATTCAGTAAGAACTGTATTTATAACAGAGAATACTGAATTTCATAAATGCCGTAATTTGGAAATTCAAATACATGCAGTTAATATCAGTAAAATTTGGTTTAGTCCTTGTAAGAATCACAGGCAGCAGTTTCTGTAGTGTAGTGGCTATCACGTTCGCTTAACACGCGAAAGGTCCCCGGTTCGAAACCGGGTGGAAACATTGCTATTTGACACATTCAGTAAGAACTGTATTTATAACAGAGAATAATAATATTTTGGAATTTCAAATACATGCAGTGAATATCAGTAAAATTTGGTTTAGTCCTTGCAAAAATCACATGCAGCAGTTTCTGTAGTGTAGTGGTTATCACGTTCGCTTCGCACGCGAAAGGTCCTCGGTTCGAAACCGGCCGGAAACAGTGCTCTTCGACACATCCAGTAAGAACTTTATTTTTAACAGAGAATAGTTGCTTTCATAAATGCCTTTTTTTGGAAATTCAAATACATGCAGTGAATATCAGTAAAATTTGGTTTAGTTCTTGCAAAAATCACATGCAGCGGTGTCTGTAGTGTAGTGGTTATCACGTTCTCATCACATGTGAAAGGTCCCTTGTTCGAAACCGGGCGGAAACAGTGCTCTTTGACACATTCAGTAAGAACTGTATTTATAACAGATAATAATAATTTTTTGGAGATTCAAAGACATGCAGTGAATATCAGTAAAATTTGGTTTAGTCCTTGCAAAAATCACATGCAGTAGTTTCTGTAGTGTAGTTGTTCATCACGTTCGCTTCACACGCGAAAGGTCCCCGGTTCGAAACCGGGTGGAAACAATGCTCTTTGACACATTCAGTAAGAACTGTATTTATAACATAGAATACTTGCTTTCATAAATGCCGTAATTTTGAAATTCAAATACATGCAGTTAATATCAGTAAAATATGGTTTAGTCCTTGCAGAAATCACATGCAGCAGTTTCTGTAGTGCAGTAGTTATCACATTCGCATCACACGTGAAAGGTTCCCGTTTCGAAACCGGGCGGAAACAGTGCTCTTTGACACATTCAGTAAGAACTGTATTTATAACAGATAATAATAATATTTTGGAGATTCAAATACATGCAGTGAATATCAGTAAAATTTGGTTTAGTCCTTGCAAAAATCACACGCAGTAGTTTCTGTAGTGTAGTGGTTATCACGTTCGCTTCACACGCGAAAGGTCCCCGGTTCGAAACCGGGTGGAAACAGTGCTCTTTCACACATTCAGTAAGAACTGTATTTATAACAGAGAATACTGGCTTTCCTAAATGCCGTAATTTGGAAATTCAAATACATGCAGTTAATATCAGTAAAATTTGGTTTAGTCCTTGTAAGAATCAAAGGCAGCAGTTTCTGTAGTGTAGTGGCTATCACGTTCGCTTAACACGCGAAAGGTCCCCGGTTCGAAACTGGGCGGTAACATTGCTATTTGACACATTCAGTAAGAACTGTATTTATAACAGAGAATAATAATATTTTGGAATTTCAAATACATGCAGTGAATATCAGTAAAATTTGGTTTAGTCCTTGCAAAAATCACATGCAGTAGTTTCTGTAGTGTAGTTGTTCATCACGTTTCCTTCACACGCGAAAGGTCCCCGGTTCGAAACCGGGTGGAGACAACGCTCTTTGACACATTCAGTAAGAACTGTATTTATAACATAGAATACTTGCTTTCATATATGCCGTAATTTTGAAATTCAAATACATGCAGTGAATATCAGTAAAATTTGGTTTAGTCCATGCAAAAATCACAGGCAGCAGTTTCTGGAATGTAGTGGCTATCACGTTCGCTTAACACGCGAAAGGTCCCCGGTTCGAAACCGGGCGGAAACATTGATCTTTGACACATTCAGTAAGAACTGTATTTATAACAGAGAATAATAATATTTTGGAAATTCAAAAACATGCAGTGAATATCAGTAAACTTTGGATTAGTCCTTGAAAAAAACACATGCAGCAGTTTCTGTAGTGTAGTGGTTATCACATTCGCTTTACACGCGAAAGGTCCTCGGTTCGAAACCGGGCGGAAACAGTGCTCTTTGACACATTCAGTAAGAACTGTATTTATAACAGAGAATAGTTGCTTTCATAAATGCCTTATTGTGCAGTGAATATCAGTAAAATATGGTTTAGTCCTTGCAGAAATCACATGCAGCGGTTTCTGTAGTGTAGTAGTTATCACATTCGCATCACACGTGAAAGGTTCCCGTTTCGAAACCGGGCGGAAACAGTGCTCTTTGACACATTCAGTAAGAACTGTATTTATAACAGAGAATAATAATATTGTGGAAATTCAAATACATGCAGTGAATATCAGTAAAATTTGGTTTAGTCCTTGCAATAATCATATGCAGTCGTTTCTGTAGTGTAGTGGTTATCACGTTCGCTTCTCACGCGAAAGGTCCCCGGTTTGAAACCGGGTGGAAACAATGCTCTTTGACACATTCAGTAAGAACTGTATTTATAACAGAGAATAATAATATTGTGGAAATTCAAATACATGCAGTGAATATCAGTAAAATTTGGTTTAGTCCTTGTAAGAATCACAGGCAGCAGTTTCTGTAGTGTAGTGGCTATCACGTTCGCTTAACACGCGAAAGGTCCCCGGTTCGAAACCAGGTGGAAACAGTGCTCTTTGACACATTCAGTAAGAACTGTATTTATAACAGAGAATAATTATATTTTGGAATTTCAAATACATGCAGTGAATATCAGTAAAATTTGGTTTAGTCCTTGCAAAAATCACATGCAGCAGTTTCTGTAGTGTAGTGGTTATCACGTTCGCTTAACATGCGAAAGGTCCCCGGTTCGAAACCGTGCGGAAACATTGCTATTTGACACATTCAGTAAGAACTGTATTTATAACAGAGAATAGTTGCTTTCATAAATGCCTTTTTTTGGAAATTCAAATACATGCAGTGAATATCAGTAAAATTTGGTTTAGTCCTTGCAAAAATCACATGCAGCAGTTTCTGTAGTGTAGTGGTTATCACGTTCTCATCACACACGAAAGGTCCCTGGTTTGAAACCGGGTGGAAACAGTGCTCTTTGACACATTCAGTAAGAACTGTATTTATAACAGAGAATACTTGCTTTCATAAATGCCGTAATTTGGAAATTCAAATACATGCAGTTAATATCAGTAAAATTTGGTTTAGTCCTTGTAAAAATCACAGGCAGCAGTTTCTGTAGTGTAGTGGCTGTCACGTTCGCTTAACACGCGAAAGGTCCCCGGTTCGAAACCGGGCGGAAACATTGCTATTTGACACATTCAGTAAGAACTGTATTTATAACAGATAATAATAATATTTTGGAATTTCAAATACATGCAGTGAATATCAGTAAAATTTTGTTTAGTCCTTGCAAAAATCACATGCAGCAGTTTCTGTAGTGTAGTGGTTATCACGTTCTCATCACACGCGAAAGGTCCCCGGTTCGAAACCGGGCGGAAACAGTGCTCTTTGACACATTCAGTAAGAACTGTATTTATAACAGATAATAATAATATTTTGGAGATTCAAATACATGCAGTGAATATCAGTAAAATTTGGTTTAGTCCTTGCAAAAATCACATGCAGTAGTTTCTGTAGTGTAGTGGTTATCACGTTCGCTTCACACGCGAAAGGTCCCCGGTTCGAAACCGGGTGGAAACAATGCTCTTTGACACATTCAGTAAGAACTATATTTATAACAGAGAATAATAATATTTTTGAAATTCAAATACATGTAGTGAATATCAGTAAAATTTGGTTTAGTCCTTGCAAAAATCACATGCAGCGGTTTCTGTAGTGTAGTGGTTATCACGTTCTCATCACACGCGAAAGGTCCCCGGTTTGAAACCGGGTGGAAACAGTGCTCTTTGACACATTCAGTAAGAACTGTATTTATAACAGAGAATACTGAATTTCATAAATGCCGTAATTTGGAAATTCAAATACATGCAGTTAATATCAGTAAAATTTGGTTTAGTCCTTGTAAGAATCACAGGCAGCAGTTTCTGTAGTGTAGTGGCTATCACGTTCGCTTAACACGCGAAAGGTCCCCGGTTCGAAACCGGGTGGAAACATTGCTATTTGACACATTCAGTAAGAACTGTATTTATAACAGAGAATAATAATATTTTGGAATTTCAAATACATGCAGTGAATATCAGTAAAATTTGGTTTAGTCCTTGCAAAAATCACATGCAGCAGTTTCTGTAGTGTAGTGGTTATCACGTTCGCTTAACATGCGAAAGGTCCCCGGTTCGAAACCGTGCGGAAACATTGCTATTTGACACATTCAGTAAGAACTGTATTTGTAACATAGAATAGTTGCTTTCATAAATGCCTTTTTTTGGAAATTCAAATACATGCAGTGAATATCAGTAAAATTTGGTTTAGTCCTTGCAAAAATCACATGCAGCGGTTTCTGTAGTGTAGTGGTTATCACGTTCTCATCACACGCGAAAGGTCCCTGGTTTGAAACCGGGTGGAAACAGTGCTCTTTGACACATTCAGTAAGAACTGTATTTATAACAGAGAATACTTGCTTTCATAAATGCCGTAATTTGGAAATTCAAATACATGCAGTTAATATCAGTAAAATTTGGTTTAGTCCTTGTAAAAATCACAGGCAGCAGTTTCTGTAGTGTAGTGGCTGTCACGTTCGCTTAACACGCGAAAGGTCCCCGGTTCGAAACCGGGCGGAAACATTGCTATTTGACACATTCAGTAAGAACTGTATTTATAACAGATAATAATAATATTTTGGAATTTCAAATACATGCAGTGAATATCAGTAAAATTTTGTTTAGTCCTTGCAAAAATCACATGCAGCAGTTTCTGTAGTGTAGTGGTTATCACGTTCTCATCACACGCGAAAGGTCCCCGGTTCGAAACCGGGCGGAAACAGTGCTCTTTGACACATTCAGTAAGAACTGTATTTATAACAGATAATAATAATATTTTTGGAGATTCAAATACATGCAGTGAATATCAGTAAAATTTGGTTTAGTCCTTGCAAAAATCACATGCAGTAGTTTCTGTAGTGTAGTGGTTATCACGTTCGCTTCACACGCGAAAGGTCCCCGGTTCGAAACCGGGTGGAAACAATGCTCTTTGACACATTCAGTAAGAACTATATTTATAACAGAGAATAATAATATTTATGAAATTCAAATACATGTAGTGAATATCAGTAAAATTTGGTTTAGTCCTTGCAAAAATCACATGCAGCGGTTTCTGTAGTGTAGTGGTTATCACGTTCTCATCACACGCGAAAGGTCCCCGGTTTGAAACCGGGTGGAAACAGTGCTCTTTGACACATTCAGTAAGAACTGTATTTATAACAGAGAATACTGAATTTCATAAATGCCGTAATTTGGAAATTCAAATACATGCAGTTAATATCAGTAAAATTTGGTTTAGTCCTTGTAAGAATCACAGGCAGCAGTTTCTGTAGTGTAGTGGCTATCACGTTCGCTTAACACGCGAAAGGTCCCCGGTTCGAAACCGGGTGGAAACATTGCTATTTGACACATTCAGTAAGAACTGTATTTATAACAGAGAATAATAATATTTTGGAATTTCAAATACATGCAGTGAATATCAGTAAAATTTGGTTTAGTGCTTGCAAAAATCACATGCAGCAGTTTCTGTAGTGTAGTGGTTATCACGTTCGCTTCGCACGCGAAAGGTCCTCGGTTCGAAACCGGCCGGAAACAGTGCTCTTCGACACATCCAGTAAGAACTTTATTTTTAACAGAGAATAGTTGCTTTCATAAATGCCTTTTTTTGGAAATTCAAATACATGCAGTGAATATCAGTAAAATTTGGTTTAGTTCTTGCAAAAATCACATGCAGCGGTGTCTGTAGTGTAGTGGTTATCACGTTCTCATCACATGTGAAAGGTCCCTTGTTCGAAACCGGGCGGAAACAGTGCTCTTTGACACATTCAGTAAGAACTGTATTTATAACAGATAATAATATTTTTTTGGAGATTCAAAGACATGCAGTGAATATCAGTAAAATTTGGTTTAGTCCTTGCAAAAATCACATGCAGTAGTTTCTGTAGTGTAGTTGTTCATCACGTTCGCTTCACAAGCGAAAGGTCCCCGGTTCGAATCCGGGTGGAAACAATGCTCTTTGACACATTCAGTAAGAACTGTATTTATAACATAGAATACTTGCTTTCATAAATGCCGTAATTTTGAAATTCAAATACATGCAGTTAATATCAGTAAAATATGGTTTAGTCCTTGCAGAAATCACATGCAGCAGTTTCTGTAGTGTAGTAGTTATCACATTCGCATCACACGTGAAAGGTTCCCGTTTCGAAACCGGGCGGAAACAGTGCTCTTTGACACATTCAGTAAGAACTGTATTTATAACAGATAATAATAATATTTTGGAGATTCAAATACATGCAGTGAATATCAGTAAAATTTGGTTTAGTCCTTGCAAAAATCACATGCAGTAGTTTCTGTAGTGTAGTGGTTATCACGTTCGCTTCACACGCGAAAGGTCCCCGGTTCGAAACCGGGTGGAAACAGTGCTCTTTCACACATTCAGTAAGAACTGTATTTATAACAGAGAATACTGGCTTTCCTAAATGCCGTAATTTGGAAATTCAAATACATGCAGTTAATATCAGTAAAATTTGGTTTAGTCCTTGTAAGAATCACAGGCAGCAGTTTCTGTAGTGTAGGGGCTATCACGTTCGCTTAACACGCGAAAGGTCCCCGGTTCGAAACCGGGCGGAAACATTGCTATTTGACACATTCAGTAAGAACTGTATTTATAACAGAGAATAATAATATTTTGGAATTTCAAATACATGCAGTGAATATCAGTAAAATTTGGTTTAGTCCTTGCAAAAATCACATGCAGTAGTTTCTGTAGTGTAGTTGTTCATCACGTTTCCTTCACACGCGAAAGGTCCCCGGTTCGAAACCGGGTGGAGACAACGCTCTTTGACACATTCAGTAAGAACTGTATTTATAACATAGAATACTTGCTTTCATATATGCCGTAATTTTGAAATTCAAATACATGCAGTGAATATCAGTAAAATTTGGTTTAGTCCATGCAAAAATCACAGGCAGCAGTTTCTGTATTGTAGTGGTTATCACGTTCTCATCACACTCGAAAGGTCCTCGTTTCGAAACCGGCCGGAAACAGTGCTCTTTGACACATCCAGTAAGAACTGTATTTATAACAGAGAATACTTCCTTTCATAAATGCCGTAATTTGGAAATTCAAATACATGCAGTTAATATCAGTAAAATTTGGTTTAGTCCTTGCAAAAAACACATGCAGCAGTTTCTGTAGTGTAGTGGCTATCACGTTCGCTTAACACTTGAAAGGTCCCCGGTTCGAAACCGGGTGCAAACAGTAGTCTTTGACACATTCAGTAAGAACTGTATTCATAACAGAGAATAGTTGCCTTCATAAATGCCTTATTGTGCAGTGAATATCAGTAAAATGTGGTTTAGTCCTTGCAGAAATCACATGCAGCAGTTTCTGTAGTGTAGTAGTTATCACATTCGCATCACACGTGAAAGGTTCCCGGTTCGAAACTGGCCGGAAACAGTGCTCTTTGACACATTCAGTAAGAACTGTATTTATAACAGATAATAATAATATTTTGGAGATTCAAATACATGCAGTGAATATTAGTAAAATTTGGTTTAGTCCTTGCAAAATTCACATGCAGTAATATCTGTAGTGTAGTGGTTATCACGTTCGCTTCATACGCGAAAGGTCCCCGGTTCAAAACCGGGCAGAAACAGTGCTCTTCGACACATCCAGTAAGAACTGTATTTTTAAAAGAGAATAGTTGCTTTCATAAATGCCTTTTTTTGGAAATTCAAATACATGCAGTGAATATCAGTAAAATTTGGTTTAGTCCTTGCAAAAATCACATGCAGCGGTTTCTGTAGTGTAGTGGTTATCACGTTCGCATCACACGCGAAAGGTCCCCGGTTTGAAACCGGGTGGAAACAGTGCTCTTTGACACATTCAGTAAGAACTGTATTTATAACATAGAATACTTGCTTTCATAAATGCCGTAATTTGGAAATTCAAATACATGCAGATAATATCAGTAAAATTTGGTTAAGTCCTTGCAAAAATCACATGCAGGGGTTTCTGTAGTGTAGTGGCTATCACGTTCGCTTAACACTTGAAAGGTCCCCGGTTCAAAACCGGGTGCAAACAGTGGTCTTTGACACATTCAGTAAGAACTGTATTTATAACAGAGAATAGTTGCCTTCATAAATGCCTTATTGTGCAGTGAATATCAGTAAAATGTGGTTTAGTCCTTACAGAAATCACTTGCAGCAGTTTCTGTAGTGTAGTAGTTATCACATTCGCATCACACGTGAAAGGTTCCCGGTTCGAAACCGGCCGGAAACAGTGCTCTTTGACACATTCAGTAAGAACTGTATTTATAACAGATAATAATAATATTTTGGAGATTCAAATACATGCAGTGAATATCAGTAAAATTTGGTTTAGTCCTTGCAAAATTCACATGCAGTAGTTTCTGTAGTGTAGTGGTTATCACGTTTGCTTCATACGCGAAAGGTCCCCGGTTCGAAACCGGGCAGAAACAGTGCTCTTCGACACATCCAGTAAGAACTGTATTTTTAAAAGAGAATAGTTGCTTTCATAAATGCCAATTTTTTTGGAAATTCAAATACATGCAGTGAATATCAGTAAAATTTGGTTTAGTCCTTGCAAAAATCACATGCAGCAGTTTCTGTATTGTGTGGCTATCAGGTTCGCTTAACACGCGAAAGGTCCCAGGTTCGAAACCGGGCGGAAACAGTGCTCTTTGACACATTCAGTAAGAACTGTATTTATAACAGATAATAATAATATTTTGGAGATTCAAATACATGCAGTGAATATCAGTAAAATTTGGTTTAGTCCTTGCAAAATTTACATGCAGTAGTTTCTGTAGTGTAGTGGTTATCACGTTCTCATCACACGCGAAAGGTCCCCGGTTTGAAACCGGGTGGAAACAGTGCTCTTTGACACATTCAGTAAGAACTGTATTCATAACAGAGAATACTTGCTTTCATAAATGCCGTAATTTGGAAATTCAAATACATGCAGTTAATATCAGTAAAATTTGGTTTAGTCCTTGCCCAAAATCACATGCAGCAGTTTCTGTAGTGTAGTGGCTATCACGTTCGCTTAACACGCGGAAGGTCACCGTTTCGAAACCGGGCGGAAACAGTGCTCTTTGACACATGCAGTAAGAACTGTATTTATAACAGAGAATAATAATATTTTGGAAATTCAAATACATGCAGTGAATATAAGTAAAATTTTGTTTAGTCCTTGCAAAAATCACATGCAGCGGTTTCTGTAGTGTAGTGGTTATCACATTCTCATCACACGCGAAAGGTCCCCGGTTTGAAACCGGGTGGAAACAGTGCTCTTTGACACATTCAGTAAGAACTGTATTCATAACAGAAAATACTTGCTTTCATAAATGCCGTAATTTGGAAATTCAAATACACGCAGTTAATATCAGTAAAATTTGGTTTAGTCCTTGCAAAAATCACATGCAGCAGTTTCTGTAGTGTAGTGGCTATCACGTTCGCTTAACACGCGGAAGGTCACCGTTTCGAAACCGGGCAGAAACAGTGCTCTTTGACACATTCAGTAAGAACTGTATTTATAACAGAGAATAATAATATTTTGGAAATTCAAATACATGCAGTGAATATAAGTAAAATTTGGTTTAGTCCTTGCAAAAATCACATGCAGCGGTTTCTGTAGTGTAGTGGTTTCACGTTCTCATCACACGCGAAAGGTCCCCGGTTTGAAACAGGGTGGAAACAGTGCTCTTTGACACATTCAGTAAGAACTGTATTCATAACAGAGAAACTTGCAATCATAAATGCCGTAATTTGGAAATTCAAATACACGCAGTTAATAGCAGTAAAATGTGGTTTAGTCCTTGCATAAAATCACATGCAGCAGTTTCTGTAGTGTAGTGCCTATCACGTTCGCTTAACACGCGGAAGGTCACCGTTTCGAAACCGGGCAGAAACAGTGCTCTTTGACACATTCAGTAAGAACTGTATTTATAACAGATAATAATAATATTTTGGAGATTCAAATACATGCAGTGAATATCAGTAAAATTTGGTTTAGTCCTTGCAAAAATCACATGCAGTAATATCTGTAGTGTAGTGGTTATCACGTTCGCTTCATACGCGAAAGGTCCCCGGTTCAAAACCGGGCAGAAACAGTGCTCTTCGACACATCCAGTAAGAACTGTATTTTTAAAAGAGAATAGTTGCTTTCATAAATGCCTTTTTTTGGAAATTCAAATACATGCAGTGAATATCAGTAAAATTTGGTTTAGTCCTTGCAAAAATCACATGCAGCGGTTTCTGTAGTGTAGTGGTTATCACGTTCGCATCACACGCGAAAGGTCCCCGGTTTGAAACCGGGTGGAAACAGTGCTCTTTGACACATTCAGTAAGAACTGTATTTATAACATAGAATACTTGCTTTCATAAATGCCGTAATTTGGAAATTCAAATACATGCAGATAATATCAGTAAAATTTGGTTAAGTCCTTGCAAAAATCACATGCAGGGGTTTCTGTAGTGTAGTGGCTATCACGTTCGCTTAACACTTGAAAGGTCCCCGGTTCAAAACCGGGTGCAAACAGTGGTCTTTGACACATTCAGTAAGAACTGTATTTATAACAGAGAATAGTTGCCTTCATAAATGCCTTATTGTGCAGTGAATATCAGTAAAATGTGGTTTAGTCCTTACAGAAATCACTTGCAGCAGTTTCTGTAGTGTAGTAGTTATCACATTCGCATCACACGTGAAAGGTTCCCGGTTCGAAACCGGCCGGAAACAGTGCTCTTTGACACATTCAGTAAGAACTGTATTTATAACAGATAATAATAATATTTTGGAGATTCAAATACATGCAGTGAATATCAGTAAAATTTGGTTTAGTCCTTGCAAAATTCACATGCAGTAGTTTCTGTAGTGTAGTGGTTATCACGTTTGCTTCATACGCGAAAGGTCCCCGGTTCGAAACCGGGCAGAAACAGTGCTCTTCGACACATCCAGTAAGAACTGTATTTTTAAAAGAGAATAGTTGCTTTCATAAATGCCAATTTTTTTGGAAATTCAAATACATGCAGTGAATATCAGTAAAATTTGGTTTAGTCCTTGCAAAAATCACATGCAGCAGTTTCTGTATTGTGTGGCTATCAGGTTCGCTTAACACGCGAAAGGTCCCAGGTTCGAAACCGGGCGGAAACAGTGCTCTTTGACACATTCAGTAAGAACTGTATTTATAACAGATAATAATAATATTTTGGAGATTCAAATACATGCAGTGAATATCAGTAAAATTTGGTTTAGTCCTTGCAAAATTTACATGCAGTAGTTTCTGTAGTGTAGTGGTTATCACGTTCTCATCACACGCGAAAGGTCCCCGGTTTGAAACCGGGTGGAAACAGTGCTCTTTGACACATTCAGTAAGAACTGTATTCATAACAGAGAATACTTGCTTTCATAAATGCCGTAATTTGGAAATTCAAATACATGCAGTTAATATCAGTAAAATTTGGTTTAGTCCTTGCCCAAAATCACATGCAGCAGTTTCTGTAGTGTAGTGGCTATCACGTTCGCTTAACACGCGGAAGGTCACCGTTTCGAAACCGGGCGGAAACAGTGCTCTTTGACACATGCAGTAAGAACTGTATTTATAACAGAGAATAATAATATTTTGGAAATTCAAATACATGCAGTGAATATAAGTAAAATTTTGTTTAGTCCTTGCAAAAATCACATGCAGCGGTTTCTGTAGTGTAGTGGTTATCACATTCTCATCACACGCGAAAGGTCCCCGGTTTGAAACCGGGTGGAAACAGTGCTCTTTGACACATTCAGTAAGAACTGTATTCATAACAGAAAATACTTGCTTTCATAAATGCCGTAATTTGGAAATTCAAATACACGCAGTTAATATCAGTAAAATTTGGTTTAGTCCTTGCAAAAATCACATGCAGCAGTTTCTGTAGTGTAGTGGCTATCACGTTCGCTTAACACGCGGAAGGTCACCGTTTCGAAACCGGGCAGAAACAGTGCTCTTTGACACATTCAGTAAGAACTGTATTTATAACAGAGAATAATAATATTTTGGAAATTCAAATACATGCAGTGAATATAAGTAAAATTTGGTTTAGTCCTTGCAAAAATCACATGCAGCGGTTTCTGTAGTGTAGTGGTTTCACGTTCTCATCACACGCGAAAGGTCCCCGGTTTGAAACAGGGTGGAAACAGTGCTCTTTGACACATTCAGTAAGAACTGTATTCATAACAGAGAAACTTGCAATCATAAATGCCGTAATTTGGAAATTCAAATACACGCAGTTAATAGCAGTAAAATGTGGTTTAGTCCTTGCATAAAATCACATGCAGCAGTTTCTGTAGTGTAGTGCCTATCACGTTCGCTTAACACGCGGAAGGTCACCGTTTCGAAACCGGGCAGAAACAGTGCTCTTTGACACATTCAGTAAGAACTGTATTTATAACAGATAATAATAATATTTTGGAGATTCAAATACATGCAGTGAATATCAGTAAAATTTGGTTTAGTCCTTGCAAAAATCACATGCAGCAGTTTCTGTAGTGTAGTGGCTATCACGTTCGCTTAACACGCGGAAGGTCACCGTTTCGAAACCCGGGCAGAAACAGTGCTCTTTGACACATTCAGTAAGAACTGTATTTATAACAGAGAATACTTGCTTTCATAAATGTCGTAATTTGGAAATTCAAATACATGCAGTTAACTTCTTGAGAATACAGGGGGTGCTGTTTCGCATTAGCATAATTGCCTCTACAGATTAAACTGCCTCTTTTTCAATTATTGCTGTTACTATATGCATATAACCATATAGCATTGGATAGAAAACAAGCTATGGTTTCTAAAACCGTTCCAATTGAGTCTCTGAGTCAAACACAGGTCATTTCACAGCACTTTCCCTGAGCCAGAAGAAAATTGCAAGATGTGTATGCTCGCTTCAAAGCTCTGCCTATATATGGTCACGCGACCTATGACCCGAATCACACTTCCTTCTTCTTCCTCTGGGTGTCTGGAAGACGTCAGAGGAGAAATGTTTTGTTTATCTTGTACTGACGTGAAATAAGACCTATTTCTTTAGCGTGACCGACAACTTCCGGTTTCTGAAATGCGCGTTTTCAGAGGTGGCATTGTATTTTGTTATGCTGACGTTACGGATGAAAACTATCTCCGTGTCGAAGTTTGTTTGATACATGTGACCATATCACCGTAATGTATGTTTTTTCAATATAGTTTAATCAGATTATTAGAATTTTTTCGGGAGTTTTGCCGTGTTCCGTTCTTTGAGTTTTTTAACTTTGGACATGGACCGTGCCAGTCGACCAGTACCCAGGCTAAATGAAGAGTGGAGGTTGCCATTGTGAATGGATTGAACGACTCATCAGGACTAAGGACACCTTGATCAACATTCTGATGAAAGACCAGCAATAGTAAGACCCAATTTACGATGTTATTTCATATATCTGTCGTGCATGTGAACTGGTCGGGCGCGTCCAGCCGGTTCTGGCTGGCCTCGTTATGCTAATTTAGCGATACATTTTGTTTTCGCTATAAAACATTTAAAAAATCTGAAATATTGTTTGGATTCACCAGATGTTGGGCTTTCAATGTCTGTACGCTGTGTATTTTTTCTGAAATGTTTTAAGACAAGTAATTAGTTATATAACGTTGGTCTCTGTAATTGTTCTAGCTGCATCAGCACTATATCAGATTGCAGCTGCAATGTAGAACTGTGATTTATACCTGAAAAATGCACATTTAAAAAAAAAAAACTATGCTATACCATAAATATGTTATCAGACTGTCATCTTATAAATTTGTTTGTTGGTTTGTGGCTATCAATATCTTAGTTTAGCCGAATTGGTGATAGCACCTGATGGAGTAAGCAACTGTTGGAGTAAGAAAATGGTGTCTTTTGCTAACGTGTTTAGCTAATAGATTTACATATTTTGTCTTCCCTGTAAAACATTTAAAAAATCTGAAATGGTGGTTTTATTCACAAGATCTGTGTCTTTCATTGGGTGTCTTGGACTTGTGATTTAATGATATTTAGATGCTACTATTTAATTGTGACGCTATGCTAGCGATGCTAATCAGTGTGTGGGGGGGGGGGGGTGCTCCCGGATCCGGGTTAGGTACTCTGTAGAGGTTAATATCAGTAAAATTTGGTTTAGTCCTTGCAAAATTCACATGCAGCAGATTCTGTAGTGTAATGGCTATCACGTTCGCTTAATACGCGGAAGGTCACCCTTTCGAAACCGGGCAGAAACAGTGCTCTTTGACACATTCAGTAAGAACTGTATTTATAACATGGAATAATAATATTTTGGAAATTCAAATACATGCAGTGAATATCAGTAAAATTTGGTTTAGTCCTTGCAAAAATCACATGCAGCGGTTTCTGTACTGTAGTGGTTATCACGTTCTCATCACACGCGAAAGGTCCCCGGTTTCAAACCGGGTGGAAACAGTGCTCTTTGACACATTCAGTAAGAACTGTATTTATAACAGAGACTACTTGCTTTCATAAATGCCGTAATTTGGAAATTCAAATACATGCAGTTAATATCAGTAAAATTTGGTTTAGTCCTTGCAAAAATCACATGCAGCAGTTTCTGTAGTGTAGTGGCTATCACGTTCGCTTAACACGCGAAAGGTCCCCGGTTTGAAACCGGGTGCAAACAGTGGTCTTTGACACATTCAGTAAGAACTGTCATTATAACAGAGAATAATAATATTTTGGAAATTCAAATACATGCAGTGAATATCAGTACAATTTGGTTTAGTCCTTGCAAAAATCATATGCAGCAGTTTCTGTAGTGTAGTGGTTATCACGTTCGCTTCACACGCGAAAGGTCCCCGGTTCGGAACCGGGTGGAAACAATGATCTTTGACATATTCAGTTTGAACTGTATTTATAACAGAGAATAATAATATTTTGGAAATTCAAATACATGCAGTGAATATCAGTAACATTTGGTTTAGTCCTGGCAAAAATCACAGGCAGCAGTTTCTGTAGTGTAGTAGTTATCACATTCACATCACACGTGAAAGGTTCCCGGTTCGAAACCGGGTGGAAACAATGCTCTTTGACACATTCAGTAAGAACTGTATTTATAACAGAGAATAATAATATTGTCGAAATTCAAATACATGCAGTGAATATCAGTAAAATTTGGTTTAGTCCTTGCAATAATCACATGCAGTCGTTTCTGTAGTGTAGTGGTTATCACGTTCGCTTCTCACGCGAAAGGTCCCCGGTTTGAAACCGGGTGGAAACAATGCTCTTTGACACATTCAGTAAGAACTGTATTTATAACAGAGAATAATAATATTGTGGAAATTCAAATACATGCAGTGAATATCAGTAAAATTTGGTTTAGTCCTTGCAAAAATCACATGCAGCAGTTTCTGTAGTGTAGTGGCTATCACGTTCGCTTAATACGCGGAAGGTCACCGTTTCGAAACCGGGCAGAAACAGTGCTCTTTGACACATTCAGTAAGAACTGTATTTATAACAGAGATTAATAATATTTTGGAAATTCAAATACATGCAGTGAATATCAGTACAATTTGGTTTAGTCCTTGCAAAAATCACATGCAGCGGTTTCTGTAGTGTCGTGGTTATCACGTTCGCATCACACGCGAAAGGTCCCCGTATCGAAACCGGGCGGAAACAGTGCTCTTTGACATATTCAGTAAGAACTGTATTTATAACAGAGAATAATAATACTTTGGAAATTCAAATACATGCAGTGAATATCAGTAAAATTTGGTTTAGTCCTTGCAAAAATCACAGGCAGCAGTTTCTGTAGTGTAGTGGCTATCACGTTCGCTTCACATGCGAAAGGTCCCCGGTTCGAAACCGGGCGTAAACATTGCTCTTTGACACATTCAGTAAGAACTGTATTTATAACAGTGAATATTTTGGAAATTCAAATACATGCAGTGAATATCAGTTAACTTTGGATTAGTCCTTACAAAAAATACATGCAGCAGTTTCTGTAGTGTAGTGGTTATCACATGCGCTTTACACGCGAAAGGTCCTCGGTTCGAAACCGGGCGGAAACAGTGCACTTCGACACATCCAGTAAGAACTGTATTTTTAACAGAGAATAGTTGCTTTCATAAATGCCTTTTTTTGGAAATTCAAATACATGCAGTGAATATCAGTAAAATTTGGTTTAGTCCTTGCAAAAATCACATGCAGTAGTTTCTGTAGTGTAGTGGTTATCACGTTCGCTTCACACGCGAAAAGTCCCCGGTTCGAAACCGGGCTGACAGTGCTCTTCGACACAACCTGTAAGAACTGTATTTATAACAGAAAATAGTTGCTTTCATAAACGCCTTATTGTGCAGTGAATATCAGTAAAATTTGGTTTTGTCCTTAGAGAAATCACATGCAGCAGTTTCTGTAGTGTCGTAGTTATCACATTCGCATCACACGTGAAAGGTTCCTTGTTCGAAACCGGGCGGAAACAGTGCTCTTTGACACATTCAGTAAGAACTGTATTTATAACAGAAAAAAATAATATTTTGGAGATTCAAATACATGCAGTGAATATCAATAAAATTGGGTTTAGTCCTTGCAAAAATCACATGCAGCAGTTTCTGTAGTGTAGTGGCTATCATGTTCGCTTAACACGCAAAAGGTCCCCGGTTCGAAACTGTGTGGAAACAGTGTTCTTTGACATGTTCAGTAAGAACTGTATTTATAACAGAGAATAATAATTTTTGGGAAATTCAAATACATGCAGTGAATATCAGTAAAATTTGGTTTAGTCTTGCAAAAATCACATGCAGCGGTTTCTGTAGTGTAGTGGTTATCAAGTTTGCATCACACGCGAAAGGTCCACGGTTCGAAACTGGTTGGAAACAGTGCACTTTGACACATTCAGTAAGAACTGTATTTATAACAGAGAATAGTTGCAATCATAAATCCCTTTTTTTGGAAATTCAAATACATGCAGTGAATATCAGTAATGTGGTTTAGTCCTTGCAGAAATCACATGCAGCAGTTTCTGTAGTGTAGTAGTTATCACATTCGAATCACACGTGAAAGGTCCCCGGTTCGAAACCGGGCAGAAACAGTGCTCTTTGACACATTCAGTAAGAACTGTATTTATAACAGAGAATAATAATATTTTGGAAATTCAAATACATGCAGTGAATATCAGTAAAATTTGGTTTAGTCCTTGCAAAAATCACATGCAGCGGTTTCTGTATTGTAGTGGTTATCACGTTTGCATCACAAGCGAAAGGTCCCCGGTTCGAAACTAGGTGGAAACAGTGCTCTTTGACACATTCAGTAAGAACTGTATTTATAACAGAGAATAGTTGCTTTCAAAAATGCCGTAATTTGGAAATTCAAATACATGCAGTGAATATCAGTAAAATTTGGTTTAGCCTTTGCAAAAACCACATGCAGCAGTTTCTGTAGTGTAGTGGCTATCACGTTCGCATTACACGAGAAAGGTCCCCGGTTCGAAACCGGGTGGAGACAGTGCTCTTTGACACATTCAGAAAGAACTGTCTTTATAACAGAGAATAGTTGCATTCATAAATGCCTTTTTTTGGAAATTTAAATGCATGCAGTGAATATCAGTAAAATTTGGTTTAGTCCTTGCAAAAATCACATGCAGCAGTTTCTTTAGTGTAGTGGCTATCACGTTCGCTTAACACGAGGAAGGTCCCCGGTTCGAAACCGGGTGGATACAGTGCTCTTTGACACATCCAGTAAGAACTGTATTTATAACAGAGAATTGTTGCTTTCATAAATGCCTTCTTTTGCAGTGAATATCATTAAAATGTGGTTTAGTCCTTGCAGAAATCACATGCAGCAGTTTCTGTAGTGTAGTAGTTATCACATTCGAATCACACGTGAAAGGTCCCCGGTTCGAAACCGGGCAGAAACAGTGCTCTTTGACACATTCAGTAAGAACTGTATTTATAACAGAGAATAATAATATTTTGGAAATTCAAATACATGCAGTGAATATCAGTAAAATTTGGTTTAGTCCTTGCAAAAATCACATGCAGCGGTTTCTGTATTGTAGTGGTTATCACGTTTGCATCACACGCGAAAGGTCCCCGGTTCGAAACTAGGTGGAAACAGTGCTCTTTGACACATTCAGTAAGAACTGTATTTATAACAGAGAATAGTTGCTTTCAAAAATGCCGTAATTTGGAAATTCAAATACATGCAGTGAATATCAGTAAAATTTGGTTTAGCCTTTGCAAAAACCACATGCAGCAGTTTCTGTAGTGTAGTGGCTATCACGTTCGCACAACACGAGAAAGGTCCCCGGTTCGAAACCGGGTGGAGACAGTGCTCTTTGACACATTCAGAAAGAACTGTCTTTATAACAGAGAATAGTTGCATTCATAAATGCCTTTTTTTGGAAATTTAAATGCATGCAGTGAATATCAGTAAAATTTGGTTTAGTCCTTGCAAAAATCACATGCAGCAGTTTCTTTAGTGTAGTGGCTATCACGTTCGCTTAACACGAGGAAGGTCCCCGGTTCCAAACCGGGTGGATACAGTGCTCTTTGACACATCCAGTAAGAACTGTATTTATAACAGAGAATTGTTGCTTTCATAAATGCCTTCTTTTGCAGTGAATATCATTAAAATGTGGTTTAGTCCTTGCAGAAATAACATGCAGCAGTTTCTGTAGTGTAGTAGTTATCACATTCGAATCACACGTGAAAGGTCCCCGGTTCGAAACCGGGCAGAAACATTGCTCTTTGACACATTCAGTAAGAACTGTATTTATAACAGAGAATAATAATATTTTGGAAATTCAAATACATGCAGTGAATATCAGTAAAATTTGGTTTAGTCCTTGCAAAAATCACATGCAGCAGTTTCTGTAGTGTAGTGGCTATCACGTTCGCTTAACATGCGAAAGGGCCCCAGTTCAAAACCGGGCGGAAACATTGCTCTTTGACACATTCAGTAAGAACTGTATTTATAACAGAGAAAAATAGTGAAAGTGAAATTCAAATACATGCAGTCTATATCAGTAAACTTTGGATTAGTCCTTGCATTAAACACCTGCAGCAGTTTCTGTAGTGTAGTGGTTATCACATTCGCTTTACACGCGAAAGGTCCTCGTTTCGAAACCGGGTGGAAACAGTGCTCTTCGACACATCCAGTAAGAACTGTATTTTTAACAGAGAATAGTTGCTTTCATTAATGCCTTTTTTTGGAAATTCAAATACATGCAGTGAATATCAGTAAAATTTTGTTTAGTCCTTGCAAAAATCACATGCAGTAGTTTCTTTAGTGTAGTGGTTATCACGTTCTCATCACACGCGAAAGGTCCCCGTTTCGAAACCGGGTGGAAACAGTGGTCTTTGACACATTCAGTAAGAACTGTATTTATAACAGAGAATAATAATATTTTGGAAATTCAAATACATGCAGTGAATATCAGTAAACTTTGGATTAGTCCATGCAAAAAACACATGCAGCAGTTTCTGTAGTGTAGTAGTTATCACATTCGCATCACACGTGAAAGGTTCCCGGTTCGAAACCGGGCGGAAACAGTGCTCTTTGACACATTCAGTAAGAACTGTATTTATAACAGATAATAATACTATTTTGGAGATTCAAATACATGCAGTGAATATCAGTAAAATTTGGTTTAGTCCTTGCAAAATTGACATGCAGTAGTTTCTGTAGTGTAGTAGTTATCACGTTCTCATCACACGCGAAAGGTCCCCGGTTTGAAACCGGGTGGAAACAGTGCTCTTTGACACATTCAGTAAGAACTGTATTCATAACAGAGAATACTTTCTTTCATAAATGCCGTAATTTGGAAATTCAAATACATGCAGTTAATATCAGTAAAATTTGGTTTAGTCCTTGCAGAAATCACAGGCAGCAGTTTCTGTAGTGTAGTGGCAATCACGTTCGCTTAACATGCGAAAGGTCCCCGGTTCGAAACCGGGTGGAAATATTGCTCTTTGACACATTCAGTAAGAACTGTATTTATAAAAGAGAAAAATAATAATATTTTGGAAATTCAAATACATGCAGTGAATATCAGTAAACTTTGGATTAGTCCTTGCAGAAAACACATGCAGCAGTTTCTATAGTGTAGTGGTTATCACATTAGCTTTACACGCGAAAGGTCCTCGGTTTGAAACCGGGCGGAAACAGTGCTCTTCGACACATCCAGTAAGAACTGTATTTTTAACAGAGAATAGTTGCTTTCATAAATGCCTTTTTTTGGAAATTCAAATACATGCAGTGAATATCAGTAAAATTTGGTTTAGTCCTTGCAAAAATCACATGCAGTAGTTTCTGTAGTGTAGTGGTTATCACGTTCTCATCACACGCGAAAGGTCCCCGTTTTGAAACCGGGCGGAAACAGTGTTCTTCGACATATTCAGTAAGAACTGTATTTATAACAGAGAATAATAATATTTTGGAATTTCAAATACATGCAGTGAATATCTGTAAAATTTGGTTTAGTCCTTGCAAAAATCACATGCAGCGTTTTCTGTAGTGTCGTGGTTATCACGTTCGCATCACACGCGAAAGGTCCCCGTTTTGAAACCGGGCGGAAACAGTGCTCTTTGACATATTCAGTAAGAACTGTATTTATAACAAAGAATAATAATATTTTGGAAATTCAAATACATGCAGTGAATATCAGTAAAATTTGGTTTAGTCCTTTCAAAAATCACAGGCAGCAGTTTCTGTAGTGTAGTGGCTATCACGTTCGCTTAACACTCAAAAGGTCCCCGGTTCGAAAACGGGTGGAAAAATTGCTCTTTGACACATTCAGTAAGAACTGTATTTATAACAAAGAATAATAATATTTTGGAAATTCAAATACATGCAGTGAATATCAGTAAACTTTGGATTAGTCCTTGCAAAAATCACATGCAGCAGTTTCTGTATTGTGTGGCTATCAGGTTGGCTTAACACGCGAAAGGTCCCAGGTTCGAAACTTGGCGGAAACAGTGCTCTTTGAAACATTCAGTAAGAACTGTATTTATAACAGAGAATAATAATATTTTGGAAATTCAAATTGATGCAGTGAATATCAGTAAACTTTGGATTAGTCCTTGCAAATAACACATGTAGCAGTTTCTGTAGTGTAGTGGCTATCACGTTCGCTTAACTCGCAAAAGGTCCCCGGTTCAAACAGTGGTCTTTGACACATTCAGTAAGAACTGTATTTATAACAGAGAATAATAATATTTTGGAAATTCAAATACATGCAGTGAATATCAGTAAAATTTGGTTTAGTCCTTGCAAAAATCACAGGCAGCAGTTTATGTGGTGTAGTGGCTATCACGTTCGCTTAACATGCGAAAGGTCCCCGGTTCGAAACCGGGCGGAAACAGTGCTCTTCGACACATCCAGTAAGAACTGTATTTTTAACAGAGAATAGTTGCTTTCATAAATGCCTTTTTTTGGAAATTCAAATACATGCAGTGAATATCAGTCAAATTTGGTTTAGTCCTTGCAAAAATCACATGCAGTAGTTTCTGTAGTGTAGTGGTTATCACGTTTGCTTCACAAGTGAAAAGTCCCCGGTTCGAAACCGGGCGGAGACAGTGCTCTTCGACACATCCAGTAAGAACTGTATTTATAACAGAGAATAGTTGCTTTCATAAATGCCTTATTGTGCAGTGAATATCAGTAAAATTTGGTTTAGTCCTTGCAAAAATCACATGCAGCAGTTTCTGTATTGTGTGGCTATCAGGTTCGCTTAACACGCGAAAGGTCCCAGGTTCGAAACCGGGCGGAAACAGTGCTCTTTGACACATTCAGTAAGAACTGTATTTATAACAGATAATAATAATATTTTGGAGATTCAAATACATGCAGTGAATATCAGTAAAATTTGGTTTAGTCCTTGCAAAATTCACATGCAGTAGTTTCTGTAGTGTAGTGGTAATCACGTTCTCATCACAAGCGAAAGGTCCCCGGTTTGAAACCGGGTGGAAACAGTGCTCTTTGACACATTCAGTAAGAACTGTATTCATAACAGAGAATACTTTCTTTCATAATTGCCGTAATTTGGAAATTCAAATACATGCAGTTAATATCAGTAAAATTTGGTTTAGTCCTTGCAAAAATCACATGCAGCAGTTTCTGTAGTGTAGAGGCTATCACGTTCGCTTAACACGCGGAAGGTCCCCGGTTCGAAACCGGGCGGAAACAGTGCTCTTTGACACATTCAGTAAGAACTGTATTTTTAACAGAGAATAGTTGCTTTCATAAATGACTTTTTTTGGAAATTCAAATGCATGCAGTGAATATCAGTAAAATTTGGTTTAGTCCTTGCAAAAATCACATGCAGTAGTTTCTGTAGTGTAGTGGTTATCACGTTAGCTTCACACGCGAAAATTCCCCGGTTCGAAACCGGGCGTAGACAGTGCTCTTCGACACATCCAGTAAGAACTGTATTTATAACAGAGAATAGTTGCTTTCATAAATGCCTTATTGTGCAGTGAATATCAGTAAAATGTGGTTTAGTCCATGCAAAAATCACAGGCAGCAGTTTCTGTAGTGTAGTGCCTCTCACGTTCGCTTAACACGCGGAAGGTCCCCGGTTCGAAACCGGGCAGAAACAGTGCTCTTTGACACATTCAGTAAGAACTGTATTTATAACAGAGAATAATAATATTTTGGAAATTCAAATACATGCAGTGAATATAAGTAAAATTTGATTTAGTCCTTGCAAAAATCACATGCAGCAGTTTCTGTAGTGTAGTGGCTATCACGTTCGCTTAACACGCGAAAGGTCCCCGGTTCAAACAGTGGTCTTTGACACATTCAGTAAGAACTGTATTTATAACAGAGAATAATAATATTTTGGAAATTCAAATACATGCAGTGAATATCAGTAAAATTTGTTTTTGTCCTTGCAAAAATCACATGCAGCGGTTTCTGTAGTGTCGTGGTTATCACGTTCGCATCACACGCGAAAGGTCCCCGTTTCGAAACAGGGCGGAAACAGTGCTCTTTGAGATATTCAGTAAGAACTGTATTTATAACAGAGAATAATAATATTTTGGAAATTCAAATACATGCAGTGAATATCAGTAAAATTTGGTTTAGTCCTTGCAAAAATCACAGTTAGCAGTTTCTGTAGTGTAGTGGCTATCACGTTCGCTTAACATGCGAAAGGTCCCCGGTTCGAAACCGGGCGGAAACATTGCTCTTTGACACATTCAGTAAGAACTGTATTTATAACAGAGAAAAATAGTGAAAGTGAAAGTGAAATTCAAATACATGCAGTTAATATCAGTAAAAATTTGGTTTAGTCCTTGCAAAAATCACATTCAGCGGTTTCTGTAGTGTCGTGGTTATCACGTTCGCATCACACGTGAAAGGTACCCGGTTCGAAACCGGGCGGAAACAGTGCTCTTTGAAACATTCAGTAAGAACTGTATTTATAACAGATAATAATAATATTTTGGAGATTCAAATACATGCAGTGAATATCAGTAAACTTTGGATTAGTCCTTGCAAAAAATCACATGCAGCAGTTTCTGTAGTGTAGTGGTTATCACATTCGCTTTACACGCGAAAGGTCCTCGGTTCGAAACCGGGCGGAAACAGTGCTCTTCGACACATCCAGTAAGAACTGTATTTTTAACAGAGAATAGTTGCTTTCATAAATGCCTTTTTTTGGAAATTCAAATACATGCAGTGAATATCAGTAAAATTTGGTTTAGTCCTTGCAAAAATCACATGCAGTAGTTTCTGTAGTGTAGTGGTTATCACGTTTGCTTCACAAGTGAAAAGTCCCCGGTTCGAAACCGGGCGGAGACAGTGCTCTTCGACACATCCAGTAAGAACTGTATTTATAACAGAGAATAGTTGCTTTCATAAATGCCTTATTGTGCAGTGAATATCAGTAAAATTTGGTTTAGTCCTTGCAAAAATCACATGCAGCAGTTTCTGTATTGTGTGGCTATCAGGTTCGCTTAACACGCGAAAGGTCCCAGGTTCGAAACCGGGCGGAAACAGTGCTCTTTGACACATTCAGTAAGAACTGTATTTATAACAGATAATAATAATATTTTGGAGATTCAAATACATGCAGTGAATATCAGTAAAATTTGGTTTAGTCCTTGCAAAATTCACATGCAGTAGTTTCTGTAGTGTAGTGGTAATCACGTTCTCATCACAAGCGAAAGGTCCCCGGTTTGAAACCGGGTGGAAACAGTGCTCTTTGACACATTCAGTAAGAACTGTATTCATAACAGAGAATACTTTCTTTCATAATTGCCGTAATTTGGAAATTCAAATACATGCAGTTAATATCAGTAAAATTTGGTTTAGTCCTTGCAAAAATCACATGCAGCAGTTTCTGTAGTGTGGAGGCTATCACGTTCGCTTAACACGCGGAAGGTCCCCGGTTCGAAACCGGGCGGAAACAGTGCTCTTTGACACATTCAGTAAGAACTGTATTTTTAACAGAGAATAGTTGCTTTCATAAATGACTTTTTTTGGAAATTCAAATGCATGCAGTGAATATCAGTAAAATTTGGTTTAGTCCTTGCAAAAATCACATGCATTAGTTTCTGTAGTGTAGTGGTTATCACGTTAGCTTCACACGCGAAAATTCCCCGGTTCGAAACCGGGCGTAGACAGTGCTCTTCGACACATCCAGTAAGAACTGTATTTATAACAGAGAATAGTTGCTTTCATAAATGCCTTATTGTGCAGTGAATATCAGTAAAATGTGGTTTAGTCCATGCAAAAATCACAGGCAGCAGTTTCTGTAGTGTAGTGCCTCTCACGTTCGCTTAACACGCGGAAGGTCCCCGGTTCGAAACCGGGCAGAAACAGTGCTCTTTGACACATTCAGTAAGAACTGTATTTATAACAGAGAATAATAATATTTTGGAAATTCAAATACATGCAGTGAATATCAGTAAAATTTGTTTTTGTCCTTGCAAAAATCACATGCAGCGGTTTCTGTAGTGTCGTGGTTATCACGTTCGCATCACACGCGAAAGGTCCCCGTTTCGAAACAGGGCGGAAACAGTGCTCTTTGACATATTCAGTAAGAACTGTATTTATAACAGAGAATAATAATATTTTGGAAATTCAAATACATGCAGTGAATATCAGTAAAATTTGGTTTAGTCCTTGCAAAAATCACAGTTAGCAGTTTCTGTAGTGTAGTGGCTATCACGTTCGCTTAACATGCGAAAGGTCCCCGGTTCGAAACCGGGCGGAAACATTGCTCTTTGACACATTCAGTAAGAACTGTATTTATAACAGAGAAAAATAGTGAAAGTGAAAGTGAAATTCAAATACATGCAGTTAATATCAGTAAAAATTTGGTTTAGTCCTTGCAAAAATCACATTCAGCGGTTTCTGTAGTGTCGTGGTTATCACGTTCGCATCACACGTGAAAGGTACCCGGTTCGAAACCGGGCGGAAACAGTGCTCTTTGAAACATTCAGTAAGAACTGTATTTATAACAGATAATAATAATATTTTGGAGATTCAAATACATGCAGTGAATATCAGTAAACTTTGGATTAGTCCTTGCAAAAAATCACATGCAGCAGTTTCTGTAGTGTAGTGGTTATCACATTCGCTTTACACGCGAAAGGTCCTCGGTTCGAAACCGGGCGGAAACAGTGCTCTTCGACACATCCAGTAAGAACTGTATTTTTAACAGAGAATAGTTGCTTTCATAAATGCCTTTTTTTGGAAATTCAAATACATGCAGTGAATATCAGTAAAATTTGGTTTAGTCCTTGCAAAAATCACATGCAGTAGTTTCTGTAGTGTAGTGGTTATCACGTTTGCTTCACAAGTGAAAAGTCCCCGGTTCGAAACCGGGCGGAGACAGTGCTCTTCGACACATCCAGTAAGAACTGTATTTATAACAGAGAATAGTTGCTTTCATAAATGCCTTATTGTGCAGTGAATATCAGTAAAATTTGGTTTAGTCCTTGCAAAAATCACATGCAGCAGTTTCTGTATTGTGTGGCTATCAGGTTCGCTTAACACGCGAAAGGTCCCAGGTTCGAAACCGGGCGGAAACAGTGCTCTTTGACACATTCAGTAAGAACTGTATTTATAACAGATAATAATAATATTTTGGAGATTCAAATACATGCAGGTAATATCAGTAAAATTTGGTTTAGTCCTTGCAAAATTCACATGCAGTAGTTTCTGTAGTGTAGTGGTTATCACGTTCTCATCACACGCGAAAGGTCCCCAGTTTGAAACCGGGTGGAAACAGTGCTCTTTGACACATTCAGTAAGAACTGTATTCATAACAGAGAATACTTTCCTTCATAAATGCCTTTTTTTGGAAATTCAAATACATGCAGTGAATATCAGTAAAATTTGGTTTAGTCCTTGCAAAAATCACATGCAGCAGTTTCTGTATTGTGTGGCTATCAGGTTCGCTTAACACGCGAAAGGTCCCAGGTTCGAAACCGGGCGGAAACAGTGCTCTTTGACACATTCAGTAAGAACTGTATTTATAACAGATAATTATAATATTTTGGAAATTCAAATACATGCAGTGAATATCAGTAAAATTTGGTTTAGTCCTTGCAAAATTCACATGCAGTAGTTTCTGTAGTGTAGTGGTTATCACGTTCTCATCACACGCGAAAGGTCCCCAGTTTGAAACCGGGTGGAAACAGTGCTCTTTGACACAATCAGTAAGAACTGTATTCATAACAGAGAATACTTTCCTTCATAAATGCCGTAATTTGGAAATTCAAATACATGCAGTTAATATCAGTAAAATTTGGTTTAGTCCTTGCAAAAATCACATGCAGCAGTTTCTGTAGTGTAGTGGCTATCACGTTCGCTTAACACGCGAAAAGTCCCCGGTTCAAACAGTGCTCTTTGACATATTCAGTAAGAACTGTATTTATAACAGAGAATAATAATATTTTGGAAATTCAAATACATGCAGTGAATATCAGTAAAATTTGGTTTAGTCCTTGCAAAAATCACAGTTAGCAGTTTCTGTAGTGTAGTGGCTATCACGTTCGCTTAACATGCGAAACGTCCCCGGTTCGAAACCGGGCGGAAACATTGCTCTTTGACACATTCAGTAAGAACTGTATTTATAACAGAGAAAAATAGTGAAAGTGAAAGTGAAATTCAAATACATGCAGTTAATATCAGTAAAAATTTGGTTTAGTCCTTGCAAAAATCACATTCAGCGGTTTCTGTAGTGTCGTGGTTATCACGTTCGCATCACACGTGAAAGGTACCCGGTTCGAAACCGGGCGGAAACAATGCTCTTTGAAACATTCAGTAAGAACTGTATTTATAACAGATAATAATAATATTTTGGAGATTCAAATACATGCAGTGAATATCAGTAAACTTTGGATTAGTCCTTGCAAAAATCACATGCAGCAGTTTCTGTAGTGTAGTGGCTATCACGTTCGCTCAACATGCGAAAGGTCCCCGGTTCGAAACCGGGCGGAAACATTGCTCTTTGACACATTCAGTAAGAACTGTATTTATAACAGAGAAAAATAGTGAAAGTGAAAGTGAAATTCAAATACATGCAGTTAATATCAGTAAAAATTTGGTTTAGTCCTTGCAAAAATCACATTCAGCGGTTTCTGTAGTGTCGTGGTTATCACGTTCGCATCACACGTGAAAGGTACCCGGTTCGAAACCGGGCGGAAACAGTGCTCTTTGAAACATTCAGTAAGAACTGTATTTATAACAGATAATAATAATATTTTGGAGATTCAAATACATGCAGTGAATATCAGTAAACTTTGGATTAGTCCTTGCAAAAAATACATGCAGCAGTTTCTGTAGTGTAGTGGTTATCACATTCGCTTTACACGCGAAAGGTCCTCGGTTCGAAACCGGGCGGAAACAGTGCTCTTCGACACATCCAGTAAGAACTGTATTTTTAACAGAGAATAGTTGCTTTCATAAATGCCTTTTTTTGGAAATTCAAATACATGCAGTGAATATCAGTAAAATTTGGTTTAGTCCTTGCAAAAATCACATGCAGTAGTTTCTGTAGTGTAGTGGTTATCACGTTTGCTTCACAAGTGAAAAGTCCCCGGTTCGAAACCGGGCGGAGACAGTGCTCTTCGACACATCCAGTAAGAACTGTATTTATAACAGAGAATAGTTGCTTTCATAAATGCCTTATTGTGCAGTGAATATCAGTAAAATTTGGTTTAGTCCTTGCAAAAATCACATGCAGCAGTTTCTGTATTGTGTGGCTATCAGGTTCGCTTAACACGCGAAAGGTCCCAGGTTCGAAACCGGGCGGAAACAGTGCTCTTTGACACATTCAGTAAGAACTGTATTTATAACAGATAATAATAATATTTTGGAGATTCAAATACATGCAGGTAATATCAGTAAAATTTGGTTTAGTCCTTGCAAAATTCACATGCAGTAGTTTCTGTAGTGTAGTGGTTATCACGTTCTCATCACACGCGAAAGGTCCCCAGTTTGAAACCGGGTGGAAACAGTGCTCTTTGACACATTCAGTAAGAACTGTATTCATAACAGAGAATACTTTCCTTCATAAATGCCTTTTTTTGGAAATTCAAATACATGCAGTGAATATCAGTAAAATTTGGTTTAGTCCTTGCAAAAATCACATGCAGCAGTTTCTGTATTGTGTGGCTATCAGGTTCGCTTAACACGCGAAAGGTCCCAGGTTCGAAACCGGGCGGAAACAGTGCTCTTTGACACATTCAGTAAGAACTGTATTTATAACAGATAATTATAATATTTTGCAAATTCAAATACATGCAGTGAATATCAGTAAAATTTGGTTTAGTCCTTGCAAAATTCACATGCAGTAGTTTCTGTAGTGTAGTGGTTATCATGTTCTCATCACACGCGAAAGGTCCCCAGTTTGAAACCGGGTGGAAACAGTGCTCTTTGACACAATCAGTAAGAACTGTATTCATAACAGAGAATACTTTCCTTCATAAATGCCGTAATTTGGAAATTCAAATACATGCAGTTAATATCAGTAAAATTTGGTTTAGTCCTTGCAAAAATCACATGCAGCAGTTTCTGTAGTGTAGTGGCTATCACGTTCGCTTAACACGCGAAAAGTCCCCGGTTCAAACAGTGCTCTTTGACATATTCAGTAAGAACTGTATTTATAACAGAGAATAATAATATTTTGGAAATTCAAATACATGCAGTGAATATCAGTAAAATTTGGTTTAGTCCTTGCAAAAATCACAGTTAGCAGTTTCTGTAGTGTAGTGGCTATCACGTTCGCTTAACATGCGAAAGGTCCCCGGTTCGAAACCGGGCGGAAACATTGCTCTTTGACACATTCAGTAAGAACTGTATTTATAACAGAGAAAAATAGTGAAAGTGAAAGTGAAATTCAAATACATGCAGTTAATATCAGTAAAAATTTGGTTTAGTCCTTGCAAAAATCACATTCAGCGGTTTCTGTAGTGTCGTGGTTATCACGTTCGCATCACACGTGAAAGGTACCCGGTTCGAAACCGGGCGGAAACAGTGCTCTTTGAAACATTCAGTAAGAACTGTATTTATAACAGATAATAATAATATTTTGGAGATTCAAATACATGCAGTGAATATCAGTAAACTTTGGATTAGTCCTTGCAAAAAATACATGCAGCAGTTTCTGTAGTGTAGTGGTTATCACATTCGCTTTACACGCGAAAGGTCCTCGGTTCGAAACCGGGCGGAAACAGTGCTCTTCGACACATCCAGTAAGAACTGTATTTTTAACAGAGAATAGTTGCTTTCATAAATGCCTTTTTTTGGAAATTCAAATACATGCAGTGAATATCAGTAAAATTTGGTTTAGTCCTTGCAAAAATCACATGCAGTAGTTTCTGTAGTGTAGTGGTTATCACGTTTGCTTCACAAGTGAAAAGTCCCCGGTTCGAAACCGGGCGGAGACAGTGCTCTTCGACACATCCAGTAAGAACTGTATTTATAACAGAGAATAGTTGCTTTCATAAATGCCTTATTGTGCAGTGAATATCAGTAAAATTTGGTTTAGTCCTTGCAAAAATCACATGCAGCAGTTTCTGTATTGTGTGGCTATCAGGTTCGCTTAACACGCGAAAGGTCCCAGGTTCGAAACCGGGCGGAAACAGTGCTCTTTGACACATTCAGTAAGAACTGTATTTATAACAGATAATAATAATATTTTGGAGATTCAAATACATGCAGGTAATATCAGTAAAATTTGGTTTAGTCCTTGCAAAATTCACATGCAGTAGTTTCTGTAGTGTAGTGGTTATCACGTTCTCATCACACGCGAAAGGTCCCCAGTTTGAAACTGGGTGGAAACAGTGCTCTTTGACACATTCAGTAAGAACTGTATTCATAACAGAGAATACTTTCCTTCATAAATGCCTTTTTTTGGAAATTCAAATACATGCAGTGAATATCAGTAAAATTTGGTTTAGTCCTTGCAAAAATCACATGCAGCAGTTTCTGTATTGTGTGGCTATCAGGTTCGCTTAACACGCGAAAGGTCCCAGGTTCGAAACCGGGCGGAAACAGTGCTCTTTGACACATTCAGTAAGAACTGTATTTATAACAGATAATTATAATATTTTGGAAATTCAAATACATGCAGTGAATATCAGTAAAATTTGGTTTAGTCCTTGCAAAATTCACATGCAGTAGTTTCTGTAGTGTAGTGGTTATCACGTTCTCATCACACGCGAAAGGTCCCCAGTTTGAAACCGGGTGGAAACAGTGCTCTTTGACACAATCAGTAAGAACTGTATTCATAACAGAGAATACTTTCCTTCATAAATGCCGTAATTTGGAAATTCAAATACATGCAGTTAATATCAGTAAAATTTGGTTTAGTCCTTGCAAAAATCACATGCTGCAGTTTCTGTAGTGTAGTGGCTATCACGTTCGCTTAACACGCGGAAGGTCCCCGGTTCGAAACCGGGCAGAAACAGTGCTCTTTGACACATTCAGTAAGAACTTTATTTATAACAGAGAATAATAATATTTTGGAAATTCAAATACATGCAGTGAATATAAGTAAAATTTGGTTTAGTCCTTGCAAAAATCACATGCAGCAGTTTCTGTAGTGTAGTGGCTATCACGTTCGCTTAACACGCGAAAAGTCCCCGGTTCAAACAGTGGTCTTTGACACATTCAGTAAGAACTGTATTTATAACAGAGAATAATAATATTTTGGAAATTCAAATACATGCAGTGAATATTAGTAAAATTTGGTTAAGTCCTTGCAAAAATCACAGGCAGCAGTTTCTGAAGTGTAGTGGCTATCACGTTCGCTTAACATGCGAAAGGTCCCCGGTTCGAAACCGGGCGGAAACATTGCTCTTTGACAAATTCAGTAAGAACTGTATTTATAACAGAGAAAAATAGTGAAAGTGAAAGTGAAATTCAAATACATGCAGTGAATATCAGTAAAATTTGGTTTAGTCCTTGCAAAAATCACAGGCAGCAGTTTATGTGGTGTAGTGGCTATCACGTTCGCTTAACATGCGAAAGGTCCCCGGTTCGAAACCGGGCGGAAACAGTGCTCTTCGACACATCCAGTAAGAACTGTATTTTTAACAGAGAATAGTTGCTTTCATAAATGCCTTTTTTTGGAAATTCAAATACATGCAGTGAATATCAGTAAAATTTGGTTTAGTCCTTGCAAAAATCACATGCAGTAGTTTCTGTAGTGTAGTGGTTATCACGTTTGCTTCACAAGTGAAAAGTCCCCGGTTCGAAACCGGGCGGAGACAGTGCTCTTCGACACATCCAGTAAGAACTGTATTTATAACAGAGAATAGTTGCTTTCATAAATGCCTTATTGTGCAGTGAATATCAGTAAAATGTGGTTTAGTCCATGCAGAAATCACATGCAGCTGTTTCTGTAGTGTAGTATTTATCACATTCGCATCACACGTGAAAGGTTCCTGGTTCGAAACCGGGCGGAAACAGTGCTCTTTGACACATTCAGTAAGAACTGTATTTATAACAGATAATAATAATATTTTGGAGATTCAAATACATGCAGTTAATATCAGTAAAATTTGGTTTAGTCCTTGAAAAAATCACATGCAGTAGTTTCTGTAGTGTAGTGGTTATCACGTTCACTTAACACGCGAAAGGTCCCTGGTTCGAAACTGGGTGGAAACACTGCTCTTTGACAAATTCAGTAAGAACTGTATTTATAACAGAGAATAATAATATTGTGGAAATTCAAATACATGCAGTGAATATCAGTAAACTTTGGATTAGTCCTGGCAAAAAACACATGCAGCAGTGTCTGTAGTGTAGTAGTTATCACATTCGCATCACACGTGATAGGTTCCCGGTTCGAAACCGGGCGGAATCAGTGCTCTTTGACACATTCAGTAAGAACTGTATTTATAACAGATAATAATATTATTTTGGAGATTCAAATACATGCAGTGAATATCAGTAAAATTTGGTTTAGTCCTTGCAAAATTCACATGCAGTAGTTTCTGTAGTGTAGTGGTTATCACGTTCTCATCACACGCGAAAGGTCCCCAGTTTGAAACCGGGTGGAAACAGTGCTCTTTGACACATTCAGTAAGAACTGTATTCATAACAGAGAATACTTTCCTTCATAAATGCCGTAATTTGGAAATTCAAATACATGCAGTTAATATCAGTAAAATTTGGTTTAGTCCTTGCAAAAATCACATGCTGCAGTTTCTGTAGTGTAGTGGCTATCACGTTCGCTTAACACGCGGAAGGTCCCCGGTTCGAAACCGGGCAGAAACAGTGCTCTTTGACACATTCAGTAAGAACTTTATTTATAACAGAGAATAATAATATTTTGGAAATTCAAATACATGCAGTGAATATAAGTAAAATTTGGTTTAGTCCTTGCAAAAATCACATGCAGCAGTTTCTGTAGTGTAGTGGCTATCACGTTCGCTTAACACGCGAAAAGTCCCCGGTTCAAACAGTGGTCTTTGACACATTCAGTAAGAACTGTATTTATAACAGAGAATAATAATATTTTGGAAATTCAAATACATGCAGTGAATATTAGTAAAATTTGGTTAAGTCCTTGCAAAAATCACAGGCAGCAGTTTCTGTAGTGTAGTGGCTATCACATTCGCTTAACATGCGAAAGGTCCCCGGTTCGAAACCGGGCGGAAACATTGCTCTTTGACAAATTCAGTAAGAACTGTATTTATAACAGAGAAAAATAGTGAAAGTGAAAGTGAAATTCAAATACATGCAGTGAATATCAGTAAAATTTGGTTTAGTCCTTGCAAAAATCACAGGCAGCAGTTTATGTGGTGTAGTGGCTATCACGTTCGCTTAACATGCGAAAGGTCCCCGGTTCGAAACCGGGCGGAAACAGTGCTCTTCGACACATCCAGTAAGAACTGTATTTTTAACAGAGAATAGTTGCTTTCATAAATGCCTTTTTTTGGAAATTCAAATACATGCAGTGAATATCAGTAAAATTTGGTTTAGTCCTTGCAAAAATCACATGCAGTAGTTTCTGTAGTGTAGTGGTTATCACGTTTGCTTCACAAGTGAAAAGTCCCCGGTTCGAAACCGGGCGGAGACAGTGCTCTTCGACACATCCAGTAAGAACTGTATTTATAACAGAGAATAGTTGCTTTCATAAATGCCTTATTGTGCAGTGAATATCAGTAAAATTTGGTTTAGTCCTTGCAAAAATCACATGCAGCAGTTTCTGTATTGTGTGGCTATCACGTTCGCTTAACACGCGAAAGGTCCCAGGTTCGAAACCGGGCGGAAACAGTGCTCTTTGACACATTCAGTAAGAACTGTATTTATAACAGATAATAATAATATTTTGGAGATTCAAATACATGCAGTGAATATCAGTAAAATTTGGTTTAGTCCTTGCAAAATTCACATGCAGTAGTTTCTGTAGTGTAGTGGTAATCACGTTCTCATCACAAGCGAAAGGTCCCCGGTTTGAAACCGGGTGGAAACAGTGCTCTTTGACACATTCAGTAAGAACTGTATTCATAACAGAGAATACTTTCTTTCATAATTGCCGTAATTTGGAAATTCAAATACATGCAGTTAATATCAGTAAAATTTGGTTTAGTCCTTGCAAAAATCACATGCAGCAGTTTCTGTAGTGTAGAGGCTATCACGTTCGCTTAACACGCGGAAGGTCCCCGGTTCGAAACCGGGCGGAAACAGTGCTCTTTGACACATTCAGTAAGAACTGTATTTATAACAGAGAATAATAATATTTTGGAAATTCAAATACATGCAGTGAATATAAGTAAAATTTGGTTTAGTCCTTGCAAAAATCACATGCAGCAGTTTCTGTAGTGTAGTGGCTATCACGTTCGCTTAACACGCGAAAGGTCCCCGGTTCGAAACTGGGTTCAAACAGTGGTCTTTGACACATTCAGTAAGAACTGTATTTATAACAGAGAATAATAATATTTTGGAAATTCAAATACATGCAGTGAATATCAGTAAAATTTGGTTTAGTCCTTGCAAAAATCACATGCAGCGGTTTCTGTAGTGTCGTGGTTATCACGTTCGCATCACACGCGAAAGGTCCCCGTTTCGAAACCGGGCGGAAACAGTGCTCTTCGACACATCCAGTAAGAACTATATTTTTAACAGAGAATAGTTGCTTTCATAAATGCCTTATTGTGCAGTGAATATCAGTAAAATGTGGTTTAGTCCATGCAGAAATCACATGCAGCTGTTTCTGTAGTGTAGTATTTATCACATTCGCATCACACGTGAAAGGTTCCCGGTTCGAAACCGGGCGGAAACAGTGCTCTTTGACACATTCAGTAAGAACTGTATTTATAACAGATAATAATAATATTTTGGAGATTCAAATACATGCAGTTAATATCAGTAAAATTTGGTTTAGTCCTTGAAAAAATCACATGCAGTAGTTTCTGTAGTGTAGTGGTTATCACGTTCACTTAACACGCGAAAGGTCCCTGGTTCGAAACTGGGTGGAAACAATGCTCTTTGACAAATTCAGTAAGAACTGTATTTATAACAGAGAATAATAATATTGTGGAAATTCAAATACATGCAGTGAATATCAGTAAACTTTGGATTAGTCCTGGCAAAAAACACATGCAGCAGTGTCTGTAGTGTGGTAGTTATCACATTCGCATCACACGTGATAGGTTCCCGGTTCGAAACCGGGCGGAATCAGTGCTCTTTGACACATTCAGTAAGAACTGTATTTATAACAGATAATAATATTATTTTGGAGATTCAAATACATGCAGTGAATATCAGTAAAATTTGGTTTAGTCCTTGCAAAATTCACATGCAGTAGTTTCTGTAGTGTAGTGGTTATCACGTTCTCATCACACGCGAAAGGTCCCCAGTTTGAAACCGGGTGGAAACAGTGCTCTTTGACACATTCAGTAAGAACTGTATTCATAACAGAGAATACTTTCCTTCATAAATGCCGTAATTTGGAAATTCAAATACATGCAGTTAATATCAGTAAAATTTTGTTTAGTCCTTGCAAAAATCACATGCAGCAGTTTCTGTAGTGTAGTGGCTATCACGTTCGCTTAACACGCGGAAGGTCCCCGGTTCGAAACCGGGCAGAAACAGTGCTCTTTGACACATTCAGTAAGAACTGTATTTATAACAGAGAATAATAATATTTTGGAAATTCAAATACATGCAGTGAATATAAGTAAAATTTGATTTAGTCCTTGCAAAAATCACATGCAGCAGTTTCTGTAGTGTAGTGGCTATCACGTTCGCTTAACATGCGAAAGGTCCCCGGTTCAAACAGTGGTCTTTGACACATTCAGTAAGAACTGTATTTATAACAGAGAATAATAATATTTTGGAAATTCAAATACATGCAGTGAATATCAGTAAAATTTGTTTTTGTCCTTGCAAAAATCACATGCAGCGGTTTCTGTAGTGTCGTGGTTATCACGTTCGCATCACACGCGAAAGGTCCCCGTTTCGAAACAGGGCGGAAACAGTGCTCTTTGACATATTCAGTAAGAACTGTATTTATAACAGAGAATAATAATATTTTGGAAATTCAAATACATGCAGTGAATGTCAGTAAAATTTGGTTTAGTCCTTGCAAAAATCACAGGCAGCAGTTTCTGTAGTGTAGTGGCTATCACGTTCGCTTAACATGCGAAAGGTCCCCGGTTCGAAACCGGGCGGAAACATTGCTCTTTGAAACATTCAGTAAGAACTGTATTTATAACAGATAATAATAATATTTTGGAGATTCAAATACATGCAGTGAATATCAGTAAACTTTGGATTAGTCCTTGCAAAAAAGACATGCAGCAGTTTCTGTAGTGTAGTGGTTATCACATTCGCTTTACACGCGAAAGGTCCTCGGTTCGAAACCGGGCGGAAACAGTGCTCTTCGACACATCCAGTAAGAACTGTATTTTTAACAGAGAATAGTTGCTTTCATAAATGCCTTTTTTTGGAAATTCAAATACATGCAGTGAATATCAGTAAAATTTGGTTTAGTCCTTGCAAAAATCACATGCAGTAGTTTCTGTAGTGTAGTGGTTATCACGTTTGCTTCACAAGTGAAAAGTCCCCGGTTCGAAACCGGGCGGAGACAGTGCTCTTCGACACATCCAGTAAGAACTGTATTTATAACAGAGAATAGTTGCTTTCATAAATGCCTTATTGTGCAGTGAATATCAGTAAAATTTGGTTTAGTCCTTGCAAAAATCACATGCAGCAGTTTCTGTATTGTGTGGCTATCAGGTTCGCTTAACACGCGAAAGGTCCCAGGTTCGAAACCGGGCGGAGACACTGCTCTTTGACACATTCAGTAAGAACTGTATTTATAACAGAGAATACTTTCCTTCATAAATGCCGTAATTTGGAAATTCAAATACATGCAGTTAATATCAGTAAAATTTGGTTTAGTCCTTGCAAAATTCACATGCAGTAGTTTCTGTAGTGTAGTGGTTATCACGTTCTCATCACACGCGAAAGGTCCCCAGTTTGAAACCGGGTGGAAACAGTGCTCTTTGACACAATCAGTAAGAACTGTATTCATAACAGAGAATACTTTCCTTCATAAATGCCGTAATTTGGAAATTCAAATACATGCAGTTAATATCAGTAAAATTTGGTTTAGTCCTTGCAAAAATCACATGCAGCAGTTTCTGTAGTGTAGTGGCTATCACGTTCGCTTAACACGCGGAAGGTCCCCGGTTCGAAACCGGGCAGAAACAGTGCTCTTTGACACATTCAGTAAGAACTTTATTTATAACAGAGAATAATAATATTTTGGAAATTCAAATACATGCAGTGAATATAAGTAAAATTTGGTTTAGTCCTTGCAAAAATCACATGCAGCAGTTTCTGTAGTGTAGTGGCTATCACGTTCGCTTAACACGCGAAAAGTCCCCGGTTCAAACAGTGGTCTTTGACACAGTCAGTAAGAACTGTATTTATAACAGAGAATAATAATATTTTGGAAATTCAAATACATGCAGTGAATATCAGTAAAATTTGGTTTAGTCCTTGCAAAAATCACATGCAGCGGTTTCTGTAGTGTCGTGGTTATCACGTTCGCATCACACGCGAAAGGTCCCCGTTTCGAAACCGGGCGGAAACAGTGCTCTTTGACATATTCAGTAAGAACTGTATTTATAAGAGAGAATAATAATATTTTGGAAATTCAAATACATGCAGTGAATATCAGTAAAATTTGGTTTAGTCCTTGCAAAAATCACAGGCAGCAGTTTCTGTAGTGTAGTGCCTATCACGTTCGCTTAACACGCGGAAGGTCCCCGGTTCGAAACCGTGCAGAAACAGTGCTCTTTGACACATTCAGTAAGAACTGTATTTATAACAGAGAATAATAATATTTTGGAAATTCAAATACATGCAGTGAATATAAGTAAAATTTGGTTTAGTCCTTGCAAAAATCACATGCAGCAGTTTCTGTAGTGTAGTGGCTATCACGTTCGCTTAACACGCGAAAGGTCCCCGGTTCAAACAGTGGTCTTTGACACATTCAGTAAGAACTGTATTTATAACAGGGAATAATAATATTTTGGAAATTCAAATACATGCAGTGAATATCAGTAAAATTTGGTTTTGTCCTTGCAAAAATCACATGCAGCGGTTTCTGTAGTGTCGTGGTTATCACGTTCGCATCTCACGCGAAAGGTCCCCGTTTCGAAACAGGGCGGAAACAGTGCTCTTTGACATATTTAGTAAGAACTGTATTTATAACAGAGAATAATAATATTTTGGAAATTCAAATACATGCAGTGAATATCAGCAAAATTTGGTTTAGTCCTTGCAAAAATCACAGGCAGCAGTTTCTGTAGTGTAGTGGCTATCATGTTCGCTTAACATGCGAAAGGTCCCCGGTTCGAAACCGGGCGGAAACATTGCTCTTTGACACATTCAGTAAGAACTGTATTTATAACAGAGAAAAATAGTGAAAGTGAAAGTGAAATTCAAATACATGCAGTTAATATCAGTAAAAATTTGGTTTAGTCCTTGCAAAAATCACATTCAGCGGTTTCTGTAGTGTCGTGGTTATCACGTTCGCATCACACGTGAAAGGAAACCGGGCGGAAACAGTGCTCTTTGAAACATTCAGTAAGAACTGTATTTATAACAGATAATAATAATATTTTGGAGATTCAAATACATGCAGTGAATATCAGTAAACTTTGGATTAGTCCTTGCAAAAAATACATGCAGCAGTTTCTGTAGTGTAGTGGTTATCACATTCGCTTTACACGCGAAAGGTCCTCGGTTCGAAACCGGGCGGAAACAGTGCTCTTCGACACATCCAGTAAGAACTGTATTTTTAACAGAGAATAGTTGCTTTCATAAATGCCTTTTTTTGGAAATTCAAATACATGCAGTGAATATCAGTAAAATTTGGTTTAGTCCTTGCAAAAATCACATGCAGTAGTTTCTGTAGTGTAGTGGTTATCACGTTTGCTTCACAAGTGAAAAGTCCCCGGTTCGAAACCGGGCGGAGACAGTGCTCTTCGACACATCCAGTAAGAACTGTATTTATAACAGAGAATAGTTGCTTTCATAAATGCCTTATTGTGCAGTGAATATCAGTAAAATTTGGTTTAGTCCTTGCAAAAATCACATGCAGCAGTTTCTGTATTGTGTGGCTATCAGGTTCGCTTAACACGCGAAAAGTCCCAGGTTCGAAACCGGGCGGAAACAGTGCTCTTTGACACATTCAGTAAGAACTGTATTTATAACAGATAATAATAATATTTTGGAGATTCAAATACATGCAGTGAATATCAGTAAAATTTGGTTTAGTCCTTGCAAAATTCACATGCAGTAGTTTCTGTAGTGTAGTGGTTATCACGTTCTCATCACACGCGAAAGGTCCCCAGTTTGAAACCGGGTGGAAACAGTGCTCTTTGACACATTCAGTAAGAACTGTATTCATAACAGAGAATACTTTCCTTCATAAATGCCGTAATTTGGAAATTCAAATACATGCAGTTATTATCAGTAAAATTTGGTTTAGTCCTTGCAAAAATCACATGCTGCAGTTTCTGTAGTGTAGTGGCTATCACGTTCGCTTAACACGCGGAAGGTCCCCGGTTCGAAACCGGGCAGAAACAGTGCTCTTTGACACATTCAGTAGGAACTTTATTTATAACAGAGAATAATAATATTTTGGAAATTCAAATACATGCAGTGAATATAAGTAAAATTTGGTTTAGTCCTTGCAAAAATCACATGCAGCAGTTTCTGTAGTGTAGTGGCTATCACGTTCGCTAAACATGCGAAAGGTCCCCGGTTCGAAACCGGGCGGAAACATTGCTCTTTGACACATTCAGTAAGAACTGTATTTATAACAGAGAAAAATAGTGAAAGTGAAAGTGAAATTCAAATACATGCAGTGAATATCAGCAAAATTTGGTTTAGTCCTTGCAAAAATCACAGGCAGCAGTTTCTGTAGTGTAGTGGCTATCATGTTCGCTTAACATGCGAAAGGTCCCCGGTTCGAAACCGGGCGGAAACATTGCTCTTTGACACATTCAGTAAGAACTGTATTTATAACAGAGAAAAATAGTGAAAGTGAAAGTGAAATTCAAATACATGCAGTTAATATCAGTAAAAATTTGGTTTAGTCCTTGCAAAAATCACATTCAGCGGTTTCTGTAGTGTCGTGGTTATCACGTTCGCATCACACGTGAAAGGAAACCGGGCGGAAACAGTGCTCTTTGAAACATTCAGTAAGAACTGTATTTATAACAGATAATAATAATATTTTGGAGATTCAAATACATGCAGTGAATATCAGTAAACTTTGGATTAGTCCTTGCAAAAAATACATGCAGCAGTTTCTGTAGTGTAGTGGTTATCACATTCGCTTTACACGCGAAAGGTCCTCGGTTCGAAACCGGGCGGAAACAGTGCTCTTCGACACATCCAGTAAGAACTGTATTTTTAACAGAGAATAGTTGCTTTCATAAATGCCTTTTTTTGGAAATTCAAATACATGCAGTGAATATCAGTAAAATTTGGTTTAGTCCTTGCAAAAATCACATGCAGTAGTTTCTGTAGTGTAGTGGTTATCACGTTTGCTTCACAAGTGAAAAGTCCCCGGTTCGAAACCGGGCGGAGACAGTGCTCTTCGACACATCCAGTAAGAACTGTATTTATAACAGAGAATAGTTGCTTTCATAAATGCCTTATTGTGCAGTGAATATCAGTAAAATTTGGTTTAGTCCTTGCAAAAATCACATGCAGCAGTTTCTGTATTGTGTGGCTATCAGGTTCGCTTAACACGCGAAAGGTCCCAGGTTCGAAACCGGGCGGAAACAGTGCTCTTTGACACATTCAGTAAGAACTGTATTTATAACAGATAATAATAATATTTTGGAGATTCAAATACATGCAGTGAATATCAGTAAAATTTGGTTTAGTCCTTGCAAAATTCACATGCAGTAGTTTCTGTAGTGTAGTGGTTATCACGTTCTCATCACAAGCGAAAGGTCCCCAGTTTGAAACCGGGTGGAAACAGTGCTCTTTGACACATTCAGTAAGAACTGTATTCATAACAGAGAATACTTTCCTTCATAAATGCCGTAATTTGGAAATTCAAATACATGCAGTTAATATCAGTAAAATTTGGTTTAGTCCTTGCAAAAATCACATGCTGCAGTTTCTGTAGTGTAGTGGCTATCACGTTCGCTTAACACGCGGAAGGTCCCCGGTTCGAAACCGGGCAGAAACAGTGCTCTTTGACACATTCAGTAGGAACTTTATTTATAACAGAGAATAATAATATTTTGGAAATTCAAATACATGCAGTGAATATAAGTAAAATTTGGTTTAGTCCTTGCAAAAATCACATGCAGCAGTTTCTGTAGTGTAGTGGCTATCACGTTCGCTAAACATGCGAAAGGTCCCCGGTTCGAAACCGGGCGGAAACATTGCTCTTTGACACATTCAGTAAGAACTGTATTTATAACAGAGAAAAATAGTGAAAGTGAAAGTGAAATTCAAATACATGCAGTTAATATCAGTAAAAATTTGGTTTAGTCCTTGCAAAAATCACATTCAGCGGTTTCTGTAGTGTCGTGGTTATCACGTTCGCATCACACGTGAAAGGTACCCGGTTCGAAACCGGGCGGAAACAGTGCTCTTTGAAACATTCAGTAAGAACTGTATTTATAACAGATAATAATAATATTTTGGAGATTCAAATACATGCAGTGAATATCAGTAAAATTTGGTTTAGTCCTTGCAAATAATACATGCAGCAGTTTCTGTAGTGTAGTGGTTATCACATTTGCTTTACACGCGAAAGGTCCTCGGTTCGAAACCGGGCGGAAACAGTGCTCTTCGACACATCCAGTAAGAACTGTATTTTTAACAGAGAATAGTTGCTTTCATAAATGCCTTTTTTTGGAAATTCAAATACATGCAGTGAATATCAGTAAAATTTGGTTTAGTCCTTGCAAAAATCACATGCAGCAGTTTCTGTATTGTGTGGCTATCAGGTTCGCTTAACACGCGAAAGGTCCCAGGTTCGAAACCGGGCGGAAACAGTGCTCTTTGACACATTCAGTAAGAACTGTATTTATAACAGAGAATAATAATATTTTGGAAATTCAAATACATGCAGTGAATATAAGTAAAATTTGGTTTAGTCCTTGCAAAAATCACATGCAGCAGTTTCTGTAGTGTAGTGGCTATCACGTTCGCTTAACACGCGAAAAGTCCCCGGTTCAAACAGTGGTCTTTGACACATTCAGTAAGAACTGTATTTATAACAGAGAATAATAATATTTTGGAAATTCAAATACATGCAGTGAATATCAGTAAAATTTGGTTTAGTCCTTGCAAAAATCACATGCAGCGGTTTCTGTAGTGTCGTGGTTATCACGTTCGCATCACACGCGAAAGGTCCCCGTTTCGAAACCGGGCGGAAACAGTGCTCTTTGACATATTCAGTAAGAACTGTATTTATAAGAGAGAATAATAATATTTTGGAAATTCAAATACATGCAGTGAATATCAGTAAAATTTGGTTTAGTCCTTGCAAAAATCACATGCAGTAGTTTCTGTAGTGTAGTGGTTATCACGTTTGCTTCACAAGTGAAAAGTCCCCGGTTCGAAACCGGGCGGAGACAGTGCTCTTCGACACATCCAGTAAGAACTCTCTTTATAACAAAGAATAGTTGCTTTCATAAATGCCTTATTGTGCAGTGAATATCAGTAAAATTTGGTTTAGTCTTTGCAAAAATCACATGCAGCAGTTTCTGTATTGTGTGGCTATCAGGTTCGCTTAACACGCGAAAGGTCCCAGGTTCGAAACCGGGCGGAAACAGTGCTCTTTGACACATTCAGTAAGAACTGTATTTATAACAGATAATAATAATATTTTGGAGATTGAAATACATGCAGTGAATATCAGTAAAATTTGGTTTAGTCCTTGCAAAATTCACATGCAGTAGTTTCTGTAGTGTAGTGGTAATCACGTTCTCATCACAAGCGAAAGGTCCCCGGTTTGAAACCGGGTGGAAACAGTGCTCTTTGACACATTCAGTAAGAACTGTATTCATAACAGAGAATACTTTCTTTCATAAATGCCGTAATTTGGAAATTCAAATACATGCAGTTAATATCAGTAAAATTTGGTTGAGTCCTTGCAAAAATCACATGCAGCAGTTTCTGTAGTGTAGTGGCTATCACGTTCGCTTAACACGCGGAAGGTCCCCGGTTCGAAACCGGGCGGAAACAGTGCTCTTTGACACATTCAGTAAGAACTGTATTCATAACAGAGAATACTTTCCTTCATAAATGCCTTTTTTTGGAAATTCAAATACATGCAGTGAATATCAGTAAAATTTGGTTTAGTCCTTGCAAAAATCACATGCAGCAGTTTCTGTAGTGTAGTGGTTATCACGTTCGCTTAACACGCGAAAGGTCCCCGGTTCGAAACCGGGTTCAAACAGTGGTTTTTGACACATTCAGTAAGAACTGTATTTATAACAGAGAATAATAATATTTTGGAAATTCAAATACATGCAGTGAATATCAGTAAAATTTGGTTTAGTCCTTGCAAAAATCACAGGCAGCAGTTTCTGTAGTGTAGTGGCTATCACGTTCGCTTAACATGCGATAGGTCCCCGGTTCGAAACCGGGCGGAAACATTGCTCTTTGACACATTCAGTAAGAACTGTATTTATAACAGAGAAAAATAATATTTTGGAAATTCAAATATATGCAGTGAATATCAGTAAACTTTGGATTAGTCCTTGCAAAAAACACATGCAGCAGTTTCTGTAGTGTAGTGGTTATCACATTAGCTTTGCACGCGACAGGTCCTCGGTTCGAAACCGGGCGTAGACAGTGCTCTTCGACACATCCAGTAAGAACTGTATTTTTAACAGAGAATAGTTGCTTTCATAAATGACTTTTTTTGGAAATTCAAATGCATGCAGTGAATATCAGTAAAATTTGGTTTAGTCCTTGCAAAAATCACATGCAGTAGTTTCTGTAGTGTAGTGGTTATCACGTTAGCTTCACACGCGAAAAGTCCCCGGTTCGAAACCGGGCGTAGACAGTGCTCTTCGACACATCCAGTAAGAACTGTATTTATAACAGAGAATAGTTGCTTTCATAAATGCCTTATTGTGCAGTGAATATTAGTAAAATGTGGTTTAGTCCTTGCAGAAATCACATGCAGCTGTTTCTGTAGTGTAGTAGTTATCACATTCGCATCACACGTGAAAGGTTCCCGGTTTGAAACCGGGCGGAAACAGTGCTCTTTGACACATTCAGTAAGAACTGTATTTATAACAGATAATAATAATATTTTGGAGATTCAAATACATGCAGTGAATATCAATAAAATTTGGTTTAGTCCTTGAAAAAATCACTTGCAGTAGTTTCTGTAGTGTAGTGGCTATCACGTTCGCTTAACACGCGAAAGGTCCCCGGTTCGAAACCGGGTTCAAACAGTGGTCTTTGAAACATTCAGTAAGAACTGTATTTATAACAGATAATAATAATATTTTGGATTTTCAAATACATGCAGTGAATATCAGTAAACTTTGGATTAGTCCTTGCAAAAAATACATGCAGCAGTTTCTGTAGTGTAGTGGTTATCACATTCGCTTTACACGCGAAAGGTCCTCGGTTCGAAACCGGGCGGAAACAGTGCTCTTCGACACATCCAGTAAGAACTGTGTTTTTAACAGAGAATAGTTGCTTTCATAAATGCCTTTTTTTGGAAATTCAAATACATGCAGTGAATATCAGTAAAATTTGGTTTAGTCCTTGCAAAAATCACATGCAGTAGTTTCTGTAGTGTAGTGGTTATCACGTTTGCTTCACAAGTGAAAAGTCCCCGGTTCGAAACCGGGCGGAGACAGTGCTCTTCGACACATCCAGTAAGAACTGTCTTTATAACAGAGAATAGTTGCTTTCATAAATGCCTTATTGTGCAGTGAATATCAGTAAAATTTGGTTTAGTCTTTGCAAAAATCACATGCAGCAGTTTCTGTATTGTGTGGCTATCAGGTTCGCTTAACACGCGAAAGGTCCCAGGTTCGAAACCGGGCGGAAACAGTGCTCTTTGACACATTCAGTAAGAACTGCATTTATAACAGATAATAATAATATTTTGGAGATTCAAATACATGCAGTGAATATCAGTAAAATTTGGTTTAGTCCTTGCAAAATTCACATGCAGTAGTTTCTGTAGTGTAGTGGTAATCACGTTCTCATCACAAGCGAAAGGTCCCCGGTTTGAAACCGGGTGGAAACAGTGCTCTTTGACACATTCAGTAAGAACTGTATTCATAACAGAGAATACTTTCTTTCATAAATGCCGTAATTTGGAAATTCAAATACATGCAGTTAATATCAGTAAAATTTGGTTGAGTCCTTGCAAAAATCACATGCAGCAGTTTCTGTAGTGTAGTGGCTATCACGTTCGCTTAACACGCGGAAGGTCCCCGGTTCGAAACCGGGCGGAAACAGTGCTCTTTGACACATTCAGTAAGAACTGTATTTATAACAGAGAATAATAATATTTTGGAAATTCAAATACATGCAGTGAATATAAGTAAAATTTGGTTTAGTCCTTGCAAAAATCACATGCAGCAGTTTCTGTAGTGTAGTGGTTATCACGTTCGCTTAACACGCGAAAGGTCCCCGGTTCGAAACCGGGGTCAAACAGTGGTCTTTGACACATTCAGTAAGAACTGTATTTATAACAGAGAATAATAATATTTTGGAAATTCAAATACATGCAGTGAATATCAGTAAAATTTGGTTTAGTCCTTGCAAAAATCACATGCAGCGGTTTCTGTAGTGTCGTGGTTATCACGTTCGCATCACACGCGAAAGGTCCCCGTTTCGAAACCGGGCGGAAACAGTGCTCTTTGACATATTCAGTAAGAACTGTATTTATAACAGAGAATAATAATATTTTGGAAATTCAAATACATGCAGTGAATATCAGTAAAATTTGGTTTAGTCCTTGCAAAAATCACAGGCAGCAGTTTCTGTAGTGTAGTGGCTATCACGTTCGCTTAACATGCGATAGGTCGCCGGTTCGAAACCGGGCGGAAACAGTGCACTTTGACACATTCAGTAAGAACTGTATTTATAACAGAGAAAGATAATATTTTGGAAATTCAAATATATGCAGTGAATATCAGTAAACTTTGGATTAGTCCTTGCAAAAAACACATGCAGCAGTTTCTGTAGTGTAGTGGTTATCACATTAGCTTTGCACGCGACAGGTCCTCGGTTCGAAACCGGGCGTAGACAGTGCTCTTCGACACATCCAGTAAGAACTGTATTTTTAACAGAGAATAGTTGCTTTCATAAATGACTTTTTTTGGAAATTCAAATGCATGCAGTGAATATCAGTAAAATTTGGTTTAGTCCTTGCAAAAATCACATGCAGTAGTTTCTGTAGTGTAGTGGTTATCACGTTAGCTTCACACGCGAAAAGTCCCCGGTTCGAAACCGGGCGTAGACAGTGCTCTTCGACACATCCAGTAAGAACTGTATTTATAACAGAGAATAGTTGCTTTCATAAATGCCTTATTGTGCAGTGAATATTAGTAAAATGTGGTTTAGTCCTTGCAGAAATCACATGCAGCTGTTTCTGTAGTGTAGTAGTTATCACATTCGCATCACACGTGAAAGGTTCCCGGTTTGAAACCGGGCGGAAACAGTGCTCTTTGACACATTCAGTAAGAACTGTATTTATAACAGATAATAATAATATTTTGGAGATTCAAATACATGCAGTGAATATCAATAAAATTTGGTTTAGTCCTTGAAAAAATCACATGCAGTAGTTTCTGTAGTGTAGTGGCTATCACGTTCGCTTAACACGCGAAAGGTCCCCGGTTCGAAACCGGGTTCAAACAGTGGTCTTTGACACATTCAGTAAGAACTGTATTTATAACAGAGAATAATAATATTTTGGAAATTCAAATACATGCAGTGAATATCAGTAAAATTTGGTTTAGTCCTTGCAAAAATCACATGCAGCGGTTTCTGTAGTGTCGTGGTTATCACGTTCGCATCACACGCGAAAGGTCCCCGGTTTGAAACAGGGTGGAAACAGTGCTCTTTGACACATTCAGTAAGAACTGTATTTATAACAGAGAATAATAATATTTTGGAAATTCAAATACATGCAGTGAATATCAGTACAATTTGTTTTAGTCCTTGCAAAAATCACATGCAGCGGTTTCTGTAGTGTCGTGGTTATCACGTTCGCATCACACGCGAAAGGTCCCCGTTTCGAAACCGGGCGGAAACAGTGCTCTTTGACACATTCAGTAAGAAATGTATTTTTAACAGTAAATAATAATATTTTGGAAATTCAAATACATGCAGTGAAAATCAGTAAACATTGGATAAGTCCTTGCAAAAAACACATGCAGCAGTTTCTGTAGTGTAGTGGTTATCACATTCGCTTTACACGTGAAAGGTCCTCGGTTCGAAACCGGGCGGAAACAGTGCTCTTCGACACATCCAGTAAGAACTGTATTTTTAACAGAGAATAGTTGCTTTCATAAATGCCTTTTTTTGGAAATTCAAATACATGCAGTGAATATCAGTAAAATTCATTTAGTCCTTGCTAAAATCACATGCAGTAGTTTCTGTAGTGTAGTGGTTATCACGTTCGCTTCACACGCGAAAATTCCCCAGTTCGAAACCGGGCGGAGAAAGTGCTCTTCGACACATCCAGTAAGCACTGTATTTATAACAGAGAATAGTTGCTTTCATAAATGCCTTATTGTGCAGTGAATATCAGTAAAATTTGGTTTAGTCCTTGCAAAAATCACATGCAGTAGTTTCTGTAGTGTAGTGGTTATCATGTTCGCTTCACACGCGAAAGGTCCCCGGTTCGAAACCGGGTGGAAACAGTGGTCTTTGACACATTCAGTAAGAACTGTATATTTAACAGAGAATAATAATATTGTGGAAATTCAAATACATGCAGTGAATATCAGTAAAATTTGGTTTAGTCCTTGCAAAAAGCACATGCAGCAGTTTCTGTAGTGTAGTGGCTATCACGTTCGCTTAACACGCGAAAGGTCCCCGGTTCGAAACCAGGTGCAAACAGTGGTCTTTGACACATTCAGTAAGAACTGTATTTATAACAGAGAATAATAATATTTTGGAAATTCAAATACATGCAGTGAATATCAGTAAAATTTGGTTTAGTCCTTGCAAAAATCACATGCAGCGGTTTCTGTAGTGTAGTGGCTATCACGTTCGCTTAACATGCGAAAGGTCCCCGGTTCGAAACCGGGCGGAAACATTGCTCTTTGAAATATTCAGTAAGAACTGTATTTATAACAGAGAAAAATAATATTTTGGAAATTCAAATATATGCAGTGAATATCAGTAAACTTTGGATTAGTCCTTGCAAAAAACACATGCAGCAGTTTCTGTAGTGTAGTGGTTATCACATTAGCTTTGCACGCGACAGGTCCTCGGTTCGAAACCGTGCGTAGACAGTGCTCTTCGACACATCCAGTAAGAACTGTACTTTTAACAGAGAATAGTTGCTTTCATAAATGACTTTTTTTGGAAATTCAAATGCATGCAGTGAATATCAGTAAAATTTGGTTTAGTCCTTGCAAAAATCACATGCAGTAGTTTCTGTAGTGTAGTGGTTATCACGTTAGCTTCACACGCGAAAAGTCCCCGGTTCGAAACCGGGCGTAGACAGTGCTCTTCGACACATCCAGTAAGAACTGTATTTATAACAGAGAATAGTTGCTTTCATAAATGCCTTATTGTGCAGTGAATATTAGTAAAATGTGGTTTATTCCTTGCAGAAATCACATGCAGCTGTTTCTGTAGTGTAGTAGTTATCACATTCGCATCACACGTGAAAGGTTCCCGGTTTGAAACCGGGCGGAAACAGTGCTCTTTGACACATTCAGTAAGAACTGTATTTATAACAGATAATAATAATATTTTGGAGATTCAAATACATGCAGTGAATATCAATAAAATTTGGTTTAGTCCTTGAAAAAATCACATGCAGTAGTTTCTGTAGTGTAGTGGCTATCACGTTCGCTTAACACGCGAAAGGTCCCCGGTTCGAAACCGGGTTCAAACAGTGGTCTTTGACACATTCAGTAAGAACTGTATTTATAACAGAGAATAATAATATTTTGGAAATTCAAATACATGCAGTGAATATCAGTAAAATTTGGTTTAGTCCTTGCAAAAATCACATGCAGCGGTTTCTGTAGTGTCGTGGTTATCACGTTCGCATCACACGCGAAAGGTCCCCGGTTTGAAACAGGGTGGAAACAGTGCTCTTTGACACATTCAGTAAGAACTGTATTTATAACAGAGAATAAAAATATTTTGGAAATTCAAATACATGCAGTGAATATCAGTACAATTTGTTTTAGTCCTTGCAAAAATCACATGCAGCGGTTTCTGTAGTGTCGTGGTTATCACGTTCGCATCACACGCGAAAGGTCCCCGTTTCGAAACCGGGCGGAAACAGTGCTCTTTGACACATTCAGTAAGAAATGTATTTATAACAGTAAATAATAATATTTTGGAAATTCAAATACATGCAGTGAAAATCAGTAAACTTTGGATAAGTCCTTGCAAAAAACACATGCAGCAGTTTCTGTAGTGTAGTGGTTATCACATTCGCTTTACACGTGAAAGGTCCTCGGTTCGAAACCGGGCGGAAACAGTGCTCTTCGACACATCCAGTAAGAACTGTATTTTTAACAGAGAATAGTTGCTTTCATAAATGCCTTTTTTTGGAAATTCAAATACATGCAGTGAATATCAGTAAAATTCATTTAGTCCTTGCTAAAATCACATGCAGTAGTTTCTGTAGTGTAGTGGTTATCACGTTCGCTTCACACGCGAAAATTCCCCAGTTCGAAACCGGGCGGAGAAAGTGCTCTTCGACACATCCAGTAAGCACTGTATTTATAACAGAGAATAGTTGCTTTCATAAATGCCTTATTGTGCAGTGAATATCAGTAAAATTTGGTTTAGTCCTTGCAAAAATCACATGCAGTAGTTTCTGTAGTGTAGTGGTTATCATGTTCGCTTCACACGCGAAAGGTCCCCGGTTCGAAACCGGGTGGAAACAGTGGTCTTTGACACATTCAGTAAGAACTGTATTTATAACAGAGAATAATAATATTTTGGAAATTCAAATACATGCAGTGAATATCAGTAAAATTTGGTTTAGTCCTTGCAAAAATCACATGCAGCGGTTTCTGTAGTGTAGTGGCTATCACGTTCGCTTAACATGCGAAAGGTCCCCGGTTCGAAACCGGGCGGAAACATTGCTCTTTGAACTATTCAGTAAGAACTGTATTTATAACAGAGAAAAATAATATTTTGGAAATTCAAATATATGCAGTGAATATCAGTAAACTTTGGATTAGTCCTTGCAAAAAACACATGCAGCAGTTTCTGTAGTGTAGTGGTTATCACATTAGCTTTGCACGCGACAGGTCCTCGGTTCGAAACCGGGCGTAGACAGTGCTCTTCGACACATCCAGTAAGAACTGTATTTTTAACAGAGAATAGTTGCTTTCATAAATGACTTTTTTTGGAAATTCAAATGCATGCAGTGAATATCAGTAAAATTTGGTTTAGTCCTTGCAAAAATCACATGCAGTAGTTTCTGTAGTGTAGTGGTTATCACGTTAGCTTCACACGCGAAAAGTCCCCGGTTCGAAACCGGGCGTAGACAGTGCTCTTCGACACATCCAGTAAGAACTGTATTTATAACACAGAATAGTTGCTTTCATAAATGCCTTATTGTGCAGTGAATATTAGTAAAATGTGGTTTAGTCCTTGCAGAAATCACATGCAGCTGTTTCTGTAGTGTAGTAGTTATCACATTCGCATCACACGTGAAAGGTTCCCGGTTTGAAACCGGGCGGAAACAGTGCTCTTTGACACATTCAGTAAGAACTGTATTTATAACAGATAATAATAATATTTTGGAGATTCAAATACATGCAGTGAATATCAATAAAATTTGGTTTAGTCCTTGAAAAAATCACATGCAGTAGTTTCTGTAGTGTAGTGGCTATCACGTTCGCTTAACACGCGAAAGGTCCCCGGTTCGAAACCGGGTTCAAACAGTGGTCTTTGACACATTCAGTAAGAACTGTATTTATAACAGAGAATAATAATATTTTGGAAATTCAAATACATGCAGTGAATATCAGTAAAATTTGGTTTAGTCCTTGCAAAAATCACATGCAGCGGTTTCTGTAGTGTCGTGGTTATCACGTTCGCATCACACGCGAAAGGTCCCCGGTTTGAAACAGGGTGGAAACAGTGCTCTTTGACACATTCAGTAAGAACTGTATTTATAACAGAGAATAATAATATTTTGGAAATTCAAATACATGCAGTGAATATCAGTACAATTTGTTTTAGTCCTTGCAAAAATCACATGCAGCGGTTTCTGTAGTGTCGTGGTTATCACGTTCGCATCACACGCGAAAGGTCCCCGTTTCGAAACCGGGCGGAAACAGTGCTCTTTGACACATTCAGTAAGAAATGTATTTATAACAGTAAATAATAATATTTTGGAAATTCAAATACATGCAGTGAAAATCAGTAAACTTTGGATAAGTCCTTGCAAAAAACACATGCAGCAGTTTCTGTAGTGTAGTGGTTATCACATTCGCTTTACACGTGAAAGGTCCTCGGTTCGAAACCGGGCGGAAACAGTGCTCTTCGACACATCCAGTAAGAACTGTATTTTTAACAGAGAATAGTTGCTTTCATAAATGCCTTTTTTTGGAAATTCAAATACATGCAGTGAATATCAGTAAAATTCATTTAGTCCTTGCTAAAATCACATGCAGTAGTTTCTGTAGTGTAGTGGTTATCACGTTCGCTTCACACGCGAAAATTCCCCAGTTCGAAACCGGGCGGAGAAAGTGCTCTTCGACACATCCAGTAAGCACTGTATTTATAACAGAGAATAGTTGCTTTCATAAATGCCTTATTGTGCAGTGAATATCAGTAAAATTTGGTTTAGTCCTTGCAAAAATCACATGCAGTAGTTTCTGTAGTGTAGTGGTTATCATGTTCGCTTCACACGCGAAAGGTCCCCGGTTCGAAACCGGTTGGAAACAGTGGTCTTTGACACATTCAGTAAGAACTGTATATTTAACAGAGAATAATAATATTGTGGAAATTCAAATACATGCAGTGAATATCAGTAAAATTTGGTTTAGTCCTTGCAAAAAGCACATGCAGCAGTTTCTGTAGTGTAGTGGCTATCACGTTCGCTTAACACGCGAAAGGTCCCTGGTTCGAAACCAGGTGCAAACAGTGGTCTTTGACACATTCAGTAAGAACTGTATTTATAACAGAGAATAATAATATTTTGGAAATTCAAATACATGCAGTGAATATCAGTAAAATTTGGTTTAGTCCTTGCAAAAATCACATGCAGCGGTTTCTGTAGTGTAGTGGCTATCACGTTCGCTTAACATGCGAAAGGTCCCCGGTTCGAAACCGGGCGGAAACATTGCTCTTTGAAATATTCAGTAAGAACTGTATTTATAACAGAGAAAAATAATATTTTGGAAATTCAAATACATGCAGTGAATATCAGTAAACTTTGGATTAGTCCTTGCAAAAAACACATGCAGCAGTTTCTGTAGTGTAGTGGTTATCACATTAGCTTTACACGCAAAAGGTCCTCGGTTCTAAACCGGGCGGAAACAGTGCTCTTCGACACATCCATTAAGAACTGTATTTTTAACAGAGAATAGTTGCTTTCATAAATTACTTTTTTTGGAAATTCAAATGCATGCAGTGAATATCAGTAAAATTTGGTTTAGTCCTTGCAAAAATCACATGCAGTAGTTTCTGTAGTGTAGTGGATATCACATTCGCATCACACGTGAAAGGTTCCCGGTTCGAAACCGGGCGGAAAAAGTGCTCTTTGACACATTCAGTAAGAACTGTATTTATAACAGATAATAATAATATTTTAGAGATTCAAATACATGCAGTGAATATCAGTAAAATTTGGTTTAGTCCTTGAAAAAATCACATGCAGTATTTTCTGTAGTGTAGTGGCTATCACGTTCGCTTAACACGCGAATGGTCCCCGGTTCGAAACCGGGTTCAAACAGTGGTCTTTGACACATTCAGTAAGAACTGTATTTATAACAGAGAATAATAATATTTTGGAAATTCAAATACATGCAGTGAATATCAGTAAAATTTGGTTTAGTCCTTGCAAAAATCACATGCAGCGGTTTGTGTAGTGTCGTGGTTATCACGTTCGCATCACACGCGAAAGGTCCCCGTTTCGAAACCGGGCGGAAACAGTGCTCTTTGACATATTCAGTAAGAACTGTATTTATAACAGAGAATAATAATATTTTGGAAATTCAAATACATGCAGTGAATATCAGTAAAATTTGGTTTAGTCCTTGCAAAAATCACAGGCAGCAGTTTCTGTAGTGTAGTGGCTATCACGTTCGCTTAACATGCGATAAGTCCCCGGTTCGAAACCGGGCGGAAACATTGTTCTTTGACACATTCAGTAAGAACTCTATTTATAACAGAAAAAAATAATATTTTTGAAATTCAAATACATGCAGTGAAAATCAGTAAACTTTGGTTTAGTCCTTGCAAAAATCACATGCAGCAGTTTCTGTAGTGTAGTAGTTATCACATTCGCATCACACAAGAAAGGTCCCCGGTTTGAAACCCGGGCGGAAACAGTGCTCTTTGACACATTCAGTAAGAACTGTATATATAACAGAGAATAATAATATTTTGGAAATTCAAATACATGCAGTGAATATCAGTAAAATTTGGATTAGTCCTTGTAAAAATCACATGCAGGGGTTTCTGTAGTGTAGTGGTTATCACGTTCTCATCACACGCGAAAGGTCCCCGGTTCGAAACCGGGTGAAAACAGTGTTCTTTGACACATTCATTAAGAACTGTATTTATAACAGAGAATAATAATATTTTGGACATTCAAATACATGCAGTGAATATCAGTAAACTTCGGTTTAGTCCTTGCAAAAATCACTTGCAGCAGTTTCTGTAGTGTAGTGGTTATCACATTAAACAACTATTGTTCTTTACAAAGGACCCCTTGTACAACATTCTGATGGAAGATCATCAAATGTAGGACCCATTTTATGATGCTATTTCATATATCTATCGAACATGTGAACTAGTAGTTTGCGCCCAGATTTTGGGCACGCTCTCGCCATAACGTAAACTGCATGTCGTAATGAAGTTATTTTTAGGATTCTAATATGGCGATTGCATTAAGAACTAGTGTATCTATCATTTCCTCTACAACATGTATTTTTTTGTTATGTTTATGAATAGCTATTTGGTCAGAATTTGTGAGTGTCAGAAAAATATCCGGACGTTGTGGGAAAAAGATGCTACGTTAGCACAATGTATAACCACTGATTTCAGCTCTAAATATGCACATTTTCGAACAAAACATAAGTGTATGTATAACCTGATGTTATAGGACTGTCATCTGATGAAGCTTATCAAGGTTAGTCAAAAATTATATATCTTTTGCTGGTTTGTTACGATTGCTAACTTTTGCTGCTGGTAAAAGGCTTGTGTTTCTGGCTATTGTGGTAAGCTAATATAATGCTATATTGTGTTTTCGCTGTAAAACACTTAAGAAATCGGAAATATTGGCTGAAATCACAAGATGCCTGTCTTTCATTTTCTGTACACCATGTATTTTTCAGAAATGTTTTATGATGAGTATTTAGGTATTTGACGTTGGTGTCTGTAATTACTCTGTCTGCTTCGGTGCTATTTCTGACGTTAGCTGTGATGGTAGCTGCAATGTAAAACTGATTTATAGCTCAAATATGCACATTTTTCGAACAAAACATAGATTTATTGAATAACATGTTATAAGACTGTCATCTGATGAAGTTGTTTCTTGGTTAGTTTGGTTGGTTCTTGGTTAGTTAGGTTGGTTTTGTGCATGCTCCCTGTGCTGTGAAAAATGTCTGTCCTTTTTTGTATTTGGTGGTGAGCTAACATAAATATACGTGGTGTTTTCGCTGTAAAACATTTTAAAAATCGGACATGTTGGCTGGATTCAAAAGATGTTTATCTTTCATATGCTGTATTGGACTTGTTAATGTGTGAAAGTTAAATATTTCAAAAATATATATTTTTAATTTCGCGCCCTGCACTTGAAGTGGCTGTGTTGTCATATTGTGCCCGGTTTCGGGCTTGTAGCCCAAAGAAGTTAACCTGTTGAGGATGGGGGCGCTGTTGTGACTATTTATGCTAATAGTGTAATTTTTGAAACGGCTTCCCACAAAATCCTTGATCGTACAATATGCATATTATTATTCATATTGGATAGAAAACAGTCTATAGTTTCTATAGGAGTTGAAATTTTGTCTCTAAGTGGAACAGAGCCCATTCTACAGCAATTTCCCTGACATGGAGTCAGATTTCAGAAATTTTGGCCCCTGATCTGGAGTCAGTTAAAAGGGCACTGTTATTGCTATGAGTATACGGACACTGCTTACGTCTTCCCCTGGATGCCTTTACGTGATGACGATTTGAATGGGGTCGATTGCGCGTTCACAGGCACTATAAATTAAAAAAACCTGTAGCTAGCAAGTCTTTTCTTGCTGCGTAATGCGCCTGGAGGACATCGACCCGCACTTGTTCCAAGCATTAGTGGAGGGAGTAATATTACTCTGGTCATGTTTCTACTCGTTATGGGAGTTAAAAACATCATAAGGTAGTTAATTTAAAGCGTTTTATTGCAATTTATATCCGTTTAGTGCGATTTTGGGACATTTATTTCTAAAACGCTGTGAATTGCTGGGCACGCTTCCAGTTCATCCCGAACGCAGTTGGCATTTCCACATGGCAAGAGGACAGCTTTCCACCAAAAGACGATTGGACCCAAGAAAGGATCCTTTGCCCAAGATACTGATGGAAGAACAGCTCAAAGTAGGACATTTTTATTATGATAAATCGTGTTTCTGTCGAAAAATGTTAGTGGCTTAGGACGCCATGTTTTTTGACGTAGCTTCGCTTGGCGCAAACTGTATTGAAAAGTAAGGATAATTTAAAAAATGTAATTCCGCGATTGTATTAAGAATTAAATTATCTATCAATCCCTGTCCACCCTATATTTTTTAGTCACGTTTATGAGTATTTATGTATAAGAGTAGATCACTGTCTAATATGGCGCACGGACATTTTCTCATCAGCTGGGCTACATTTCACATTGTCTAACCATGATTTTGGTGGCTAAATATAAACATTTTCGATCAAACTCTATATGGATTGTGTAATATGATGTTACAGGAGTGTCATCTGAAGAATTCTGAGAAGGTTAGTGAAAAAATTAATATATTTTGGCGATGTTGACTTTTATCGCTCACTTTGGCTAGAATCAATGCTGGGCTGCTATGTGCTATGTGCTATGCTAATATAACGATTTATTGTGTTTTCGCTGTAAGACACTTAGAAAATCTGAAATATTGTCTGTATTCACAGGATCTGTGTCTTTCGATTCGTGTATGCTGTGTATTTTTACGAAATGTTTGATGATTAGTAAGTAGGTAAACACGTTGCTCTAAGTAGTTTTTCTATTCCATTTGTGACGGTGGGTGCAATTGTAACCTATGCCATCTACCTGAAATATGCACTTTTTTCTAACAAAACCTATCCCATACCATAAATATGTTATCAGACTGTCATCTGATGAGTTTTTTTCTTGGTTAGGGGCTATAAATATCTTAGTTTAGCCGAATTGGTGATAGCTACTGGTGTTGGTGGACAAATAAAAGATGGTGGATTATGCTAATGTGTTTTTAGGTAATAGATGTACATCTTTACATATTGTGTCTTCCCTGTAAAACATTTAAAAAATCGGACATGTTGGCTGGATTCACAAGATCTGTGTCTTTCATTAGCTGTATTGGACTTTAATGTGTGAAAGTTAAATATTAAAAAAATAAAAAAAAATTGAATTTCGCGGCACTGGTTTTTCAGTGGGGGTGGGGGGGGAGTGCCGCTAGCGGCACCCTCATCCTAGACAGGTTAAACAATGCCACTTTAAATAATGCCACTTTAATAATGTTTATATATCTTACATTACTCATATCACATGTATACACTGTATTTTATACCATTTACTGCATGTTGCCTATGCCGCTCGGGCATCGCTCATCCATATACTTATATGTACATATTCTCATTCACCCCTTTAGATTTGTGTGAATTAGGTAGTTGTTGGGGAATTGTTAGATTACTTGTTAGATTTGTGTGTATTAGGTAGTTGTTGGGAAATTGCTAGATTACGTGTTAGATATTACTGCACCTCTGGAACTAGAAGCACAAGCATTTCGCTACACTCGCATTAACATCAGCTAACCAAAGCCCCATATACTACCCACCATTGCGACCTCTATGCTCTCGTTCTGGGAATGACACTTGCTTATTATGAGTATTTCTGGGATTTCTGTGGCTATCTGCAAAATCACTGGATGTTTTGGAATCCAAACATTACTGCACGTAACGCGCCAATGTAAACTTAGATTTTTGGATATAAATATGCACATTATCGAACAAAATATACATGTACTGTGTAACATTATGTCCTATGAGTGTCATCTGATGAAGATCATCAAAGGTTAGTGATTCATTTTATCTATATTTCTGCTTTTTGTGACTCCTATCTCTGGCTGGAAAAATGGCTGTGTGTTTTTTTTTACTTGGCTCTGAACTAACATAATCATACGTTGTGCTTTCACTGTAAAGCCTTTTTGAAATCGGACACGATGGGTAGATTAACAAGAATTATATCTTTCATTTGCTGTACTGGACTTGATATGTGTGAAAGTTACATATTTCAAAAACATATTTTTGAATTTCGCGCGCTTCCTTTTCAGCGGAATGTTGTTGAGGGGTTCCGCTAGCGGAACGCCTGCGTTAGAAAAGTTCAACTTTGGGACAGTGTCCCTTCCACGGGACGGTTGAGCTAACGTAGGCTAATGCGATTAGCATGAGGTTGTAAGTAACAAGACCATTTCCTAGGACATAGACATATCTGATATTGGCAGAAAGATTAATTTCTTGTTAATCTAACTGCACTGTTATTAATAAACAAATTAGGCACATTTGGGCAGTCTGATACAACATTTTGAACAGAAATGCAATGGTTTATTGGATCAGTCTAAAACGTTGCACATGCACTGATGCCATCAGGTGGCCAAAATATAAATTGCACCTGGGCTGGAATAATACATTATGGCTTTTCTCTTGCATTTCAAAGATTGTGTTACAAAAAAAATACAAAAGAACGGTTGGATTTTTCTTTGTATTATCTTTTACCAGATCTAATGTGTTATATTCTCCTACATTCCTTTCACATTTCCACAAACTTCAAAGTTTTTCCTTTCAAAAGGTACCAAGAAAATACATATCCTTGCTTCAGGGCCTGAGCTACAGGCAGTTAGATTAGGGCATGTCAATTTAGGAGAAAAATGAAAAAAAGGGTCCGATCCTTAATTAAGGAAGACATCCTCTTCTGCAAACCACTGGAAACCAGGGCAACATGAGAGGATATTTTAAATGTACTTTGTGACATCAAATTGACTTTGTGGTCAAGATGTGTTTGTATCTGTACTGATGGCGCAAAAAGCCATGACAGGGTGACATAGTGGTGGTAACGCGCGTGCAAACAGTTGCTCTTGACACCACTTGGGTACACTGCAGAATCCACCGAGAGGCTCTTGCTGCCAAGGGAATGCCTCAGAGCTTGAAATACGTTTTGGACACTACAGTGAAAATGGTTAACTTTCTTAAAGCAAGGCCCCTGAACTCTTGTGTATTTTCTGCATTATGCAATGATATGGGCAGTGACTATGTCATGCTTTTACAACATACAGAAGTGTGCTGGTTATCAAGGAGCAAAGTATTGACAAAACATTTTTGAATTGAGAGATGAGCTTAAAGTTTTCTTTACTGACCATCATTTTCACTTGTCTGACCGCTTGCATGATGGCGAGTTTCGTCTCGCCTGAATGATCTGAATCTAGGATTACAGGGACTTTGGGTATGTCAATTTAGGCGAAAAATGTTCAATGTGCGGGACAAAATTGAGGCTATGATTAAGAAGTTGGAGCTCTTTTCTGTTTGCATTTACCTCTACAGGGGACGGTTGAGCTAACGTAGGCTAATGCGATTAGCATGGGATTGTAAATTACAAGAACATTTCCCAGGACATAGACATATCTGACAACACACAGGTCTTTCCATTATTGTATGATTTTTTGTGTGCAAATTAACTCAAGCTTACAGACAATGTGAAATGTGATATAGCAAAGCACCTGAGCTGGGTGCGCAGTTACGCAGGTACTTTCCCGAAACGGACGACACAAACAACTAGATTCGTTATCCCTTTCATGCCCTGCCTCCAGTCCACTTACCGATATCTGAACAAGAGAGCCTCATCGATATTCCAACAAACGGTTCTATGAAAATTGAATTTAATCAGAAGCCAGTGACAGATTTCTGGATAGGGCTGCACTCAGAGTTTCTTGCCTTGGCAAATCGCACTGTTAAGACACTGATGCCCTTTGCAAACACGTGTGAGAGTGGATTCTCGGCCCTCACTAGCATGACAACTAAATACAGACACAGACTGTGTGTGGAAAATGATTTAAGACTGAGACTCTCTCCCATAGATCCCAACAATGCAGAGTTATGTGCATCATCAAACAACCCCTTCTCATTAACCTGTGGTGAGTTAATAACAATTTTTGATGAACAAATAAGGTTTTATATGTAAGATGGCTAAACAAAGAAATAAAGAGCAAAATGATTGATTATTATTATTATTTGTGCCCTGGTCCTATAAAGCTCTTTGTCACTTCCCACAAGCCGGGTTGTGACAACAACTCACACTCATTCTTATGTTTAATAAATGTATCGTACAGTGTGTGTGTGTGGCAGGCTTACAATGATGGCAACAAACAACATTTTATAGTGTGCTGACCCTGGTGCTAGAGGGGGTATGCAGCTGGAGGTTGAATGTTTGAAGGGGAATGGGACAATAAAAAGTTTGTGAACCACTGGTGTAGATGAAGTGCAGGAGACAGGCTAAAGAAGGACTTTTAAGTCTTGAGACAATTGAGACATGGATTGTGTATGTGTGCCATTCAGAGAGTGAATGTGCAAGACAAAAAGATGTAAGTGCCTTTGAACGAAGTATGCAAATAGGTGCCAGGCACACTGGTTTGAGTGTGTCAAGAACTGCAACACTGGACACCACCCAAAGAACATCTAGCCAACTTGACACAACTGTTGGGATGCATTTTAGTCAACATGGACCAGAATCCATGTGGATCGCTTTCGACACCTTGTAGAGTCCATGCCCCGATGAATTGAAGCTGTTCTGAGGGCAAAAGTGGGTGCAACTCAATATTAGGAAGGTGTTGCTAATGTTTTGAACACTCAGTGTCTACTATGCCAATACTGATCAACAATGGAGCCTTTCTGAAGAATGAATATGATATAAATTGCTTTTCTATGCAATGGAAAGGGGTATGGAAGGACAAATTCAGTACACGGCATGGATTCATCTTTTCCCGTCATCTGAAGTTCAGTTTCAACACTGGCAAAATGGCGAAATGTATGCCACTAGCTTGGTTTCCATCCAAATGGTGACATATTTCCACACAAATATTCTAAAATCTGTGCATTTTCTCACCAGAGATGTGTTTCCATCAAACTGATTAATTGTGGATATAAGGCTGTGCGTGATGACATAGTGCACATAAAAATAACTTTTGCGGTTAAATTCCCATGTATCTTATAAAAAATGTATCTTATAAAAAATCTTATAAAAAATACAAATTAAATGGGTTTCCATTGCATTTTCAACTCGACAATGTTTTGTCACAACAAATGTTGCATTATATAGCAAAGATACAATGAAGGAAGGCTACCTACGTGAGATTTTTATGGATAAAAGCAAGATTGTTTTTATTTGTCAGATGGCAGCCAAGCATTGATCATCATGTCACCAGAATAATGCCCTTGATTTGTACTGGAATGAAGAAATCACTGTGCAATTTCATCACCCTGTAAAGTTCATCATTTATTTAATCTGTAGCCTAATAAACTGCATGCTGATCATCGCGTGAAAGTTTACTTTGATATGATGGTTCTTATATCAATGTGTGCACATAAAGGCATTTACACCATGATTTTTTACTGACACAAAAAGAACAAACAAATAATCAACATTTATAAAATTGTACAGGCATTTCCTGTTTTCATCAGCCCGTCCGTTTTTTCATGCGTCAGCTAATTCATCCACATTAAATGGTTGGATGGAACCTGGGTCATGTTTATTTTAGATTTTTTTTTGTATAATCCATTGGGACAGCCTCCCCCTCCACTAGGCGAACATGGACACACCAGCCACAGTTGCGCGGCCTTCAGCATAAATTGTGGTCCACCAATGCTGCTGCAGATGTTGGTGAAGATGGAGGTGGAGGGGGGTCTTAGATCGAGCTTTCAACAACGAGGGCCCTTAGAATTCACTGCCAGGCTCACCATGGCAGAAGAATGGGCTACTTCACGGTGGAGAGCAAGCTTTATACAACGACTGACGATGAGTCAAGAGAAACCCTGTCCTGAACTGAGCGCAGAATGTTTCATTTTACACTCACCCACACAATCACCCCGCTCACTGCGCCAAAGACAATTAGGAATAGGGATTTTTAACACTGCAGATAATTCAGTATTCAAACCCCCAACCCGCTCGCATACAGTAGGAACATGGGACTACACTTGCGCACACTCATTCAGAAGGCCAACCACATGCATGCACGCACTGACATGAGCACACACACACACATCTAAGGTTACAGAAACACCATCAAATATAGACACACATGTTTAGAAGAAAATGCACAGAAACATACTCACTCATGTCCTCTGTGAGCAATTTGTCAACTGGATCTGATTGACTAGGAGAATCTAGGCAAAAAATATGGCATGGTCCCACTCTTACTGTAATTATTAAAGCTAACATTTGCACTGCAAACATACAAGGTTTCCATCCACAAACCCCCTCTTGTGAGGACTGTTTTGTTTAGACCCTGCTCTGTACACTTGCACTAGCTTTACAGAGACAATATTTTCATTGCGGTAATTGAATCAAATGTAATCATTATGGTTGTCAATAAGAGCAAGGTGTTTCAGGGAAGAAGCCTGCTCAAAGGCCAACCATCACCTCTCTCAACAGACTCACAGGCTGTCATTGAATTGGTTGAGACAAAATCAGGGTAGATTCCATATGAGGGCGATTCCAGCATTACATTTGCACGTAAAATAACTACTTTAATGTCTCACAGAATGGACATACAAAATATTAATTAAACTTTTGATGTGTGTCTGTAGTAACCCTTGTGGGGTGTATACCCCAAAAAATCGGAATTCTAAATATTGGCAAGTTGAAGAAATAAAGGTAATAAGCACCGTTATGAATGTTCTATGAAATGCAGTGTTTATGTCTTGGGTCAAAACATGGATAGCCATTTCGAAGGAAAGGCTTGGCTGAACACAAAAATAATAATTTTGAAAAGGTTGTCATTGCCATTAACACTTTCGAGAGGAAAAATGACCATAGTGGGAGTAATATTTTATATGTTTATTTACAGTATTTTATATTATATTATATATTGAGTACCTCACATATTGCCCGTTTCCAGAGTAACTCTGCAGGATCACGGTCGAACCAGGAGCTGAACCTGTTTTTATTTCAAATTTTCTTATCAGCAGTATGTTTGTTAACACTACCACTGAAAATATAAAAAAAGAAGGTCCAAGCGTCTTCGACAGAGGGGGATCAAGCTGATTCTATACCATTTTAAAGAGGCCAGTTCATGAAGGAAGGCTTGCTAATTAATGTTTTTTAGCAAGTGTCTATGACAAATCAGGACAGGTTGTTTTAATGAGCAGCCATCACTGTCACGTTCCTGACCTGTTTTCCTTTTTTCTTGTATTTATTTAGTTGGTCAGGGCGTGAGTTGGGTGGGTTGGTCTATGTGTGTTTTTCTATGTTGGGGTTTTTGTGTTCGGCCTGGTATGATTCTCAGTCAGAGGCAGCTATAGATCGTTTGTCCCTGATTGAGAATCATACTAAGGCAGCCGGGGTTTCACGTGTGTTTTGTGGGTGGTTGTATCGCGTGTCTGCATTCGTGATCCTGGACGGCAAAGGACCCTTGGCTCAGCCAGGGGAATATCGCCGTCCCAAGGCGGAGCTGGAAGCAGCGAAGGCAGAGAGGCGCTGGTATGAGGAGGCAGCGCGGCGACGCGGTTGGGAGCCCGAGAGTCAGACCCAAAAATTTCTTGGGGGAGGGCACACGAGGAGTGTGGCAAAGCCGGGTAGGATACCTGAGCCAACTCCCCGTGCTTACCGTGGAGTGAGAGGGCGTCGTACTGGTCAGACACTGTGTTATGCGGTAAAGCGCGCGGTGTCCCCAGTACACGTGCTTAGCCCAGTGCGGGCTATTCCACCTCGCCGCACTGGTAGGGCTAAGTTGGGCATCGAGCCGGATGTCATGAAGCCGGCCCAACGCATCTGGCCTCCAGTGCCGGCATACATGGCACCAGCCTTACGAATGGTGTCCCCGGTTCGCCAGCATAGCCCGGTGAGGCTATTCCACCTCGCCGCACTGGCAGGGCTACGGGCACCATTCAACCTGATAAGGTTGGGCAGCCTCGGTGCTCAAGAGCACGTGTCCTCCTTCACGGTCCGGTATTTTCGGCGCCACCTCCCCGCCCCAGCCCAGTATCACCAGTGCTGGTACCACGCACCAGGTCCATAGTGCGTTTTGAGAATCCAGTGTGCCCTGTCCCTGCTCCCCGCACTAGCCTGAAAGTGCGTGTCCTTAGCCCGGTACCTCCAGTTCCGGCACCACGCACCAGGCCTACAGTGCGCCTCATCCGGCCAGAGCCATCCGTCTGCCCAGTGCCATCAGAGTCTGCCGTCTGCCCAGCGGCGCCTGAACTGCCTGCCTGCTCAGTGCTGTTTGAGCTGCCTGCCTTCCCAGCGCTGTCCGTCTGTTATGAGCCGTCCAGCCAGGACCAGCCAGAGCCGTCCAGCCAGGACCAGCCAGAGCCGTCCAGCCAGGACCAGCCAGAGCCGTCCAGCCAGGACCAGCCAGAGCCGTCCAGCCAGGACCAGCCAGAGCCGTCCAGCCAGGACCAGCCAGAGCCGTCCAGCCAGGATCCGCCAGAGCCGTCCAGCCAGGATCCGCCAGAGCCGTCCAGCCAGGATCCGCCAGAGCCGTCCAGCCAGGATCCGCCAGAGCCGGCCAGCCAGGATCCGCCAGAGCCGGCAAGCCAGGATCCGCCAGAGCCTGCCAGCCAAGACCAGCCAGAGCCGTCCAGCCAGGACCAGCCAGAGACGTCCAGCCAGGACCAGCCAGAGCCGTCCAGCCAGGATCCGCCAGAGCCGTCCAGCCAGGATCCGCCAGAGCCGTCCAGCCAGGATCCGCCAGAACCGTCCAGCCAGGATCCGCCAGAGCCGGCCAGCCAGGATCCGCCAGAGCCGGCCAGCCAGGATCCGCCAGAGCCAGCCAGCCAGGATCCGTCAGAGCCAGCCAGCCAGGATCCGCCCCTCAGTCTGGTGCTGTCCCTCAGTCTGGTGCTGTCCCTCAGTCTGGTGCTGCCCCTCAGTCCGGTGCTGCCTTTTGGTAGAGTGGGTTTGACATGGAGGGTGGCCATTGGGAGGAGACCACGGAAGCGGGGTTTGACTATGGTGGGTTGGGGACCACGACCAGCGCCAGAGCCGCCACCGTGGACAGACGCCCACCCAGACCCTCCCCTAGAGTTTATGCGGGTGCGCCCGGAGTTCGCACCTTAAGGGGGGGTTATGTGACGTTCCTGACCTGTTTTCCTTTTTTCTTGTATTTATTTAGTTGGTCAGGGCGTGAGTTGGGTGGGTTGGTCTATGTGTGTTTTTCTATGTTGGGGTTTTTGTGTTCGGCCTGGTATGATTCTCAGTCAGAGGCAGCTGTTGATCGTTTGTCCCTGATTGAGAATCATACTAAGGCAGCCGGGGTTTCACGTGTGTTTTGTGGGTGGTTGTATCGCGTGTCTGCATTCGTGCCACACGGGACTGTTTGTCGATTGTTTCATGGTGTTCTTTTGTTTCGTGTTCAGTTTCGATTCATTAAATAATCATGGACACTAATCACTCCGCATATTGGTCTGATCCTTCTCGCCTCTCCTCCTCGTCCGAGGAGGAGGATTACGACGATCGTTACAATCACGAGCACTTAGGTCATTACAAAAAACATCAGACTGATACCTATCGCCACCGGACAATTTACATTGATGCTGATGGAGGTGCTGATGGAGGACAATAGCACCCTGCAACAGTCAACAAAGTGCTATTTGAAAGTTTAATATTTAAAATCAGCAAATCACATTTTTGGGGGATAGACTTGGTGGAGACAACCGAGCACTGAAGGTGATCCTTGGTAAAGATTGCCGAAAAAGGTTATAACCAAAAAGGTTAACATCAGTATTCAAAACACTCTTCCTTAGCCATGTCTCAGTAATGACCAACAAATCTGGATTGGAGCTGTGAACCCACAATTTCTATTAATCAATTTTAGGTAATTAGCTTCTAGTGCTAACGTGCAGAAAACCCAGGTTTTTACAGGAGCGGAAATCAGTGAAGCAGATATCAGTGCACAAGTCAGAATTGGTGCAAGCAACAGTAGACGGGCCAGAATGTACATGCACATTTCCAGATATCATCAACAGTAATACAATCAAGGCACGGCATAGGACAGGGAGAGCTCTGCAGTGCTGATTTATGACATCTGAATGTGCATGGCAACAGATGGCAACAAGATCATATTGTACAGCAATTTCAATTTCACCTGTACCAGAGGGGGAGACAACCAGGGCAGTGCAGCAGGCAATGGGAGTAGGTGTCACACCCACTTGGGAGAAGCTTTTATTTCTGGAGGCAGATTTCTTGTAGAAAATGCCAATGGATGGACTGAACAGCAGGAGGGGGCTTCAGGGCCTCTGGATCTGGGTGGGGTAGCCTGCCATTTGTTGGGCTCAAAGGCTTCTTGCTTCACACGTCAGTTGTGAAACTGGGCTTTGCTGACCCTGGTTTCCCTCGACCCTGCTCGAATTTCAGAATTCCATTCGAGCCAGTTCAAATTTGGCCCTAAATTTAAGTACCAGTGGAAAAGGGGCTTATGTAAACCTGATCAACACAGTGAATGCTGAATTATGCTCAAATTATTGCATACAATTGACAAAAAGAGTCACTTTGGGAGCTGGAATGCCTTACATACATCCTTTATTATGGATGTTACACTGTCTGAAATAGACGTTCAAATCTTAAAGATGTCTTGATCAAAATCTATAATAACATATTTGTTGTCATTTGGAATGTCTTTAAAATGGCATAATACTTTAGGATTGCATAATTACAGAGTAGTATACAAGGCCTGGCGCCACACCCTAATAGGGCACGGTAAATTCTTCAGTTTTTAATCTATACTGAGAGTGTTGCATCTAACACTGTTCTAGTGTATACACAGGTCTACACTAAAGTAACACTTTGCTTATTGTAAAGCCTTATTTGCATATTTCTCATTGTGCCTTTCGAGTGAATTGTAGAGACATACCCCCCATGACTATATTTGTTAGTGAGTGAGACATGGTTGTGTATTAGTACATTTCTAGTACATTTTTAGTCGTATTTTAGTACTGTTTTCTGCTTTCACCAAGTGACATCCTAAGTCAGTATGATACTTTTAAAATGTAATTCCTTAAGACAATAAATTACATATTTCATAAGGCCTTATTTTGATTGCCTAGTTTGACCTTAATGTAACGTTCTTAAACTCATGGTTTACAGGCCACATCAGGCCTGCACGTCACATTACGCTGTCTTGCTAAAATTATGTGTAATTCCAATTGGAATCCAGCCAGAGTGGGAATGTCCAACAATAGAACTTGTATTCACCTGCAAAATGACTTAGTTAGGAGTTAGGAGGACTATGTGAGACCACCTAAACCATCTGAACTGGAACAATCATTTCAGTAACGGGTGCAATAAAACTAAATAACAGATTGTTTTAGATTCGAAAAATGTATGTTATTTCTGTTTTGTAGCATAACATTAAATAATCAATCAAAAACATAGATTTTGAAACAAACAATTGTTCAACCTGCAGTAGAGCATGCTGGGAAATTAATTAATGCCTACACTGGGGTTATTTTATACCATTGAGTGTTAATTTAACTCCTGAATCAACACTAGAACTAAAAATCCATACTAGGTAACCCTGGCCAATTTGCTGTGGGTGTTTTTTTCCCCTGTTTATATTATAGACACAATGATAGCCAGCAATGCATGTTAAATTCAGTTTTTACCCTCGTAATTTCCCTGTCAGCACTCCATATTATGGAATGAAATTTGGCAAACTGGTTGAGAACTCAATTCCCTAAATGATCAGCAGATGGCACTGTGATTCACTTGCAAGTTTTCTTGTTGGAAGGATGTAAATAAATGTGGCATTCTCCCATAGGGATTCTCGAAGAAGACATTTAAGAAATTCATTAAGAAGTTGTCAATAGTGATGCTCGAATGACCGAGAAAGATTATTTTAGAATTGCCTTAATTATAATCATGCAACCACAAGTCAAATATACCAAAACACAGCTTAGCTTGTTGTTAATCCACCTATCGTGTCAGATTTTGAAAATATGCAATGAAAGCAATCAAAACTTTTGTGAGTGTATCAATCAATGCTAGAACATTTAGCCTTATATTAGCTTGGTTAGCTTGGTCACGAAAGTCAGAAAAGCAATAAAATTCATCTCTTACCTTTGATAATCTTCGGATGTTTGCACTCACGAGACTCCCAGTTAGACAACAAATGTTCTTATTGTTTGATAAATATTACTTTTATAACAAAAAAACGCCATTTGGGTTGCTCGTTATGTTGACAAAAATTCCAAAAAGTAGCCGTAATGGTCGTAGAAACATGTCAAATGTTTTTTATAATCAATCCTCGGGTTGTTTTTAACAAACATAATCGATAATATTTCAACCGGACCGTAACTTATTCAATAAGAGAGAAAAGGAAAATGGAGAGCTCCCCTCTCGCGCGCAGGAACAATTCAGAGGACACCTGACTTCTTTTGCAAAATCTTGTTCATTTTTCAAAATAAAAGCCTGAAACTATGTCTAAAGCCTGGTCACAGCCTGAGGAAGCCATTGGAAAAGGAATCTGGTTGATACCCCTTTAAATGGAAGAAAGACTGTCCAGGAAACACAATTAAAAAAAATATATATTTATAACTTCTTGGTTATATTTTATCAGGTTTTTGCCTGCAGAATTAGTTTTCTTATACTCACAGACAATATTTTGACCGTTTTGGAAACTTGAGTGTTTTCTATCCTAATCTGTAAATTATATGCATATTCTACGATCTGGTCCAGAGAAATAGTCAGTTTACCTTGGGAACATTATTTTAAAAAATAATAATAATCTGACCCCTCGCGTCAAGAAGTTAACCAAATCACATATATCTTCAAATGAACGTACTTTTCAGAAACTAAACCTACTAAATGTAGTAAATATACTAAACATGTATTCAATGTGTTAACAGATAATACATCCAATACAACTTGAAATCATCAGCATGGTAATGAAGAAAAGAGCGAATACAAAATACTGGGTCAATATTTGACAATCACAGCATTGGGTTAATTCAAAGCAGCAGGGTTGGGTTGTGCTTCTAACCCAGCGCCTTGGGTTGAGTGCTGGGCCCAGCTGCTGGGTCAGTTAGATTACATTGCTGGGCATAAACTGAGCCCATTGGGTTGGGGGATTGACCCAGCATCTGGATAATTTTTTATGTCTTCCTTGGGTTATTTTTAGTATAATCCTAATTAAAAATGTTCTTATGTATTTTTGTCTTCTCTACCATCCCACCCCTCATTTTCCTACACACAATCAAGACACAATTTTGAATGTCAAATAATTCATTTGTATTGCCTGCATTTCAGAACATACATCACAGAACATCAGAGAATTGTCCACAATGTAAAAGAACATATACATGTTTTCAATAGCAAATTGAAACAAATCCCTATTGTCTAAGTATGTTATTTCATGAGATAAGATTTCATAAGACATGATTGAGTATTACAAATAATGTATAATATTTCATGAAACAACCAGTCCAAACATCAGACAAAAGCCTATTTATATAATGCACATTAATTTGGAGGGAAGAAATTATTAAATATTATAGTATTAAACCTCTCACAAAAGGCTTCAGTCATACAGAGGTTATACTTGGGGTGGCAGGTAGCCTAGTGGTTAGAGCATTGGGCATTAACTGAAAGGTTGCTAGATTGAATCTCTGAGCTGACAAGGTAAAAAAAAACTGCCGTTCTGCCCCTGAACAAGGCAGTTAACCCACTGTTCCTAGGCCGTCATTGTAAATAAGAATTTGTTCTTAACTGTCTTGCCTAGTTAAATAATAAAAAAAACAAAAATAAATCAAAACTGATTCTCTAGCAGATTAGTAAGAATGTCTCACCCCATGTTCAATAATGGCCTTTTTCCCTTTAATCAGATTACAACCTCTCACTTTCGGTTATTTGAAAATGAAATCATCTCCAAAATATCACAATTTTTAAAACAAGCCATAGCAAGTTGGTTGCAATTTCAGTTTAATCCACCTGAAAAGATAGAACTATTATTACAACAACTATTACGGTTAAACTCAGTTAAAATATTGTTTATTGAACACACACACGAATGGTGTATAGGTACTTTGTAGAAAAGACAAGTATTCAATTCTTATATAAACACAATAGAGGAGAACAGATACAAAAATACCCAGCGTTATAGGTAAAGCATGACATATATCACACATAGGGGATGTATCAGGAAATATCCTATGCAGCTTAGTTTTGGAATAGTGCAATCTGGGTAATACCTTGAATTGTATGAGACAATGTCTGGAGATAATGGAGCAGGTTGGATATACTCCAACCTATCCTCCCACTCTGCCACAGAAATGTCAGTCCCTTGCTCTTTCTCCCATTGGGGCGGCAGGGTAGCCTAGTGGTTAGAGCGTTGGACTAGTAACCGAAAGGTTGCAAGTTCAAATCCCTGAGCTGACAAGGTACAAATCTGTCGTTCTGCCCCTGAACAGGCAGTGCACTGTTCCTAGGCCGTCATTGAAAATAAGAATTTGTTCTTAACTGACTTGCCTAGTTAAATAAAGGTTAAAAAAAATAAATAAATTGAAAAGCGTCATATAGACGAGATATCAGTGTGCCTGATGTGGGACTAATTTTATGCATCCGTACAACAGGGAAGGTTTAAAACCTGTTGGGGATGGGGGCGCTGTTTAGACTACTTATGCTAATTTGGCTAATTTTTTAAACGGCTTCCCACAAAATCCTTGATCGTACAATATGCATATTATTATTATTATTGGATAGAAAACAGTCTATAGTTTCTATATATTTTTCCACTAGCACAGGTTTCATAAAATTCACAAATAGCGATTAAATATTCGCTTACTTTTTGAAAGTCTTCCTCTGATTTGTCATCCAAAGGGTCCCAGCTACAACACATAGTGTCATTTTGTTAGATAAAATCTTTCTTTATATCCCAAAAAGTTGGTTTAGTTGGCGCCATCGATTTGAGTAATCCACTCGTTCAACATGCAGAGAAAGGAATCCAAAACGCTACCGCTAAACTGTTCAAACAAGTCAAAATATGTTTATATTTAACCCTCGGGTACCCTAAAATGTAATTAAACTATAATATTTCATACAGAAAGAAGTATGTTCAATAGGAAAACGATATTAGCAGGTGCGCGTCCTCTTCGTTGCGAGCGCATAGACTGATTTCCAAGTCTGTATCCCAGTACTAAAACTCAAAATTCTTCCTCGTTTGTGAAGAAACAAGCGTGAAACCTTGAACAAAGTCTACTGACATCCAGTGTCGCATACTGGGAGCTAGATTTCATTTTTCCCCTATACATTCTAATGGAAGAGCATGGGCTCTCCAAAAAAAATCTGTTGGATTTTCTCCTACCTTATATATTGTGTTATAGTCTCCTACATTATTGTAACATTTATACAATCTTCAGAGTGTTTTCTTTCCAATGGTACCAATTCTATGCATATCTTTGATTCAGGGCCTGAGCAACAGGGAGTTTACTTTGGGCACGTCAGTCAGGCGGAAATGGAGGAAAATAGACCCTAGCATGAATAAGTTGGTCCATTTTGAATTTAGACCAATATCATTCCTGCTCCCTATTGTGAGGAATCCCTCCTTTGTCCCATCTAACCTTAATAACACATTTGAGCGATGGGGAGAGTTAGGGATCAATACCATAGGCAATTTATATATAGAAGGGACCATTGCCTCCTTTGATTTGCTGAGGGAAAGGTATAATCTTCCCAGAAGTATCTTTTTCAGATACCTACAGATTAGAGATGTTAGAAAACATCTTCTGAATTTTGGAAATGTTAACCTGTCTAGGATCAGCGTGGCGCTAGCGGCACAACCCCCCCCCCCCCCCCCCACTGAAAAACCAGTGCCGCGAAATTCAAAAAAAATATTTTTTTTAAATATTTAACTTTCACACATTAAAGTCCAATACAGCTAATGAAAGACACAGATCTTGTGAATCCAGTCAACATTTCCGATTTTTAAAATGTTTTACAGGGAAGACACAATATGTAAAGATGTACATCTATTACCTAAAAACACATTAGCATAATCCACCATCTTTTATTTGTCCACCAACACCAGTAGCCATCACCAATTCGGCTAAACTAAGATATTTATAGCCCCTAACCAACAAAAAAACTCATTAGATGACAGTCTGATAACATATTTATGGTATGGGATAGGTTTTGTTAGAAAAAAGTGCATATTTCAGGTATATGGCATAGTTTACAATTGCACCCACCGTCACAAATGGACTAGAATAATTACAATGAGCAACGTGTTTACCTAACTACTAATCATCAAACATTTCGTAAAAATACACAGCATACACGAATCGAAAGACACAGATCCTGTGAATACAGACAATATTTCAGATTTTCTAAGTGTCTTACAGCGAAAACACAATAAATCGTTATATTAGCTTAGCACATAGCAATTAGCAGCCCAGCATTGATTCTAGCCAAAGTGAGCGATAAAAGTCAACATCGCCAAAAGATATTAATTTTTTCACTAACCTTTTCACTAACCACCAAGCACTAAGCCACCTGTGCGTCTCCAGAGCCCTGTACACACTGTTCCTTCTCCCCGTACTCGTCCTGATGTGCATGCACTCAGCCCGGTGCCCCCAGTGCCGGTACCACGCACCAGGCAAATAGTACGCTTTGAGAGTCCAGTGTGCCCTGTTCCTGCTCCCCGCACTAGGCTTGAAGTGCATGTCTCCAGTCCGGTGCCTCCAGTTCCGGCACCACACACCAGGCCTACAGTGCGTCTCAGCCGGCCAGAGTCTGCTGTCTGCCCAACGGCGCCTGAACTGTCCGTCTACCAAGCGCCGCATGAACTGCTCGTCTGTATTGAGCCTTCAAAGCCGCCCGTCTGCCATGAGCCTGCAAAGTCGCCCGTCTGCCATGAGCCTACAGAGCCTTCCGCCAGACTGGAGCCGCCAAAGCCTTCCGCTAGACAGGATCAGTCTGAGCCATCCGTCTCCTCAGCGTCATCTGAGCCATCCGTCTCCTCAGCGCCGTCTGAGCCATCCGTCTCCTCAGCGCCGTCTGAGCCATCCGTCTCCTCAGCGCCGTCTGAGCCATCCGTCTCCTCAGCGCCGTCTGAGCCATCCGTCTCCTCAGCGCCGTCTGAGCCATCCGTCTCCCCAGCGCCGTCTGAGCCATCCGTCTCCCCAGCGCCGTCTGAGCCATCCGTCTCCCCAGCGCCGTCTGAGCCATCCGTCTCCCCAGCGCCGTCTGAGCCATCCGTCTGTCCCGAGCCATTAGAGCCGCCCGTCTGTCCCGAGCCGTCAGAGCCGTTAGTCAGTCAGGAGCCGCTAGAGCCATTCGTCAGTCAGGATCTGCCAGAGCCGCCAACCAGACAGGATCTGCCAACCAGACAGGATCTGCCAGAGCCGCCAACCAGACAGGATCTGCCAGAGCCGCCAACAAGACAGGATCTGCCAGAGCCGCCAACCAGACAGGATCTGCCAACCAGACAGGATCTGCCAGAGCCGCCAACCAGACAGGATCTGCCAGAGCCGCCAACAAGACAGGATCTGCCAGAGCCGCCAACCAGACAGGATCTGCCAGAGCCGCCAGCCTGCCATGAGCGTCCAGAGCCGTCAGCCAGCCATGAGCGTCCAGAGCCGTCAGCGAGCCATGAGCGTCCAGAGCCGTCAGCCAGCCATGATCATCCAGAGCCGTCAGCCAGCCATGAGCGTTCAGAGCCGTCAGCCAGCCATGAGCGTCCAGAGCCGTCAGCCAGCCATGAGCGTCCAGAGCCGTCAGCCAGCCATGAGCGTCCAGAGCTGTCAGCCAGTCATGAGCTGCCCCTCAGCCCAGAGCGGCCATTAATCCAGAACTGCCCCTCAGTCCAGAGCTGTCTCTCTGTCTGGAGCTGCCTTTCAGTCCGGAGTTGCCCCTCTATCCTGAGCTACCTCTCTATCCTGAGCGAGCTCTCTATCTACCTCTCTATTCTCACCTACCTCGATGTCCTGAGCTACCTTGTTCCGGAGCTGTCCCTTTATTTTGTGTTGCCTATATTAGGTGGATGGAAGAGAGGGGTGGTCATTCTGAGGGGGATTAGCAAGCTGGGATTGACTATGGTGGGGTGGGGACCTCGTCCTGAGCCTGAGCCACCACCGTGGTCAGATGCCCACCCAGACCCTCCCCTAAACTTTGTGCTGGTGCGCCCGGAGTTCGCACCTTAAGGGGGGGGGGGTTATGTCACGTTCCTGACCTATTTCTGTTAGTTTGTTGTATGTGTTAGTTGGTCAGGACGTGAGTTTGGGTGGGCATTCTATGTTTTCTGTTTCTATGTTGGTTTAAGGGTTGCCTGGTATGGCTCTCAATTAGAGGCAGGTGTTTGGCGTTTCCTCTAATTGAGAGTCATATTTAGGTAAGTTGTTTCACAGTGTTCGTTGTGGGTGGTTGTCTCCTGTGTCAGTGTTTGTCGCACCATACGGGACTGTTCGGTTTGTTTGTACATCGTTCTTTTTGTGTAGTCTATTTTCCCTGTTTGTGCGTTCTGTGTGTTATATGTAAGTTCGTATAGTTCAGGTCTGTCTACGTTTTCGTTTCGTTATTTTGTTAATTATTCAAGTGTTTTCGTTTCGTGTTTTTCCCATCTTGTTTAATTAAAATATGTCATTTCACAACGCTGCGCCTTGGTTCAATCACTACTCCTCCTCTTCGGTTGAAGAGGAGGAGGAGTAACACCGTTACACCTCACATGTGAATCCTTAAAGAGATGGGTGGGGCTTTCTTCGGGGTAGGGGGCAGCATTTTCACTTTTGTATAAATAGCATGCCAAAATTCAACTGCCTGCTACTCATCCCCAGAATGTAAGATATGCGTATTATTAGTAGATTTGGATAGAAAACAGAACTTATGTAGCAGGCAAAACCCCGAGGACAAACCATTCAGAATAAAAAAATTGAGATCACTGTCTTTTCAATGAGATTTCATTGGGACACTAGATTTCTAAGGGACTTGTTTGCAGTTCCTACCGCTTCCACTGGATGTCACCAGTCTTTGGAAATTGGTTGAGGTTTTTCCTTTGTGTAATGAAGAAGTACGGCTATCTTAAATGAGAGTCACTTGAAGTATATTGTTTGAGAGAGGCACATTACCAGAAAAGTTGCATCAGTTTGTTTTCTTTTTGTATTGAACACAGATCATCCCGTCTTCAATTTCATCGATTCATGTTTAAAAATACCTAACGTTGTATTTCAAAAGTAGTTTGAAATGTTTTGGTAAAGTTTACATGTAACGTTTGAGATATTTTGTAGTGACGTTGCGCAAGTTGGAAGCTGTGTTTTTCTGGATGAAACGCGCCAAATAAATTGATATTTTGGATATATAGATGGAATTAATCGAACAAAGGACCATTTGTGATGTTTATGGGACATATTGGAGTGCCAACAAAAGAAGTTTGTCAAAGGTAAGGCATGAATTGTATTTTTATTTCTGCGTTTTGTGTCATGCCTGCAGTGTTGAAATATGGTACTCTCTTTGTTTACTGTTGTGCTATCATCAGATAATAGCATCTTATGCATTCGCCGAAAAGCCTTTTGAAATCTGACTTGTTGGGTGAATTCACAACGAGTGTAGCTATAATTTGGTATCTTACATGTGTGATTTAATGAAAGTTCGATTTTTATATAATTTTATGTGAATATGGCGCTCTGTATTTTCCCTGGCTATTGGCCAGGTGGGACGATTGCGTCCCACCTACCCCAGAGAAGTTAACTTTTACTTGGTACTCATCCCGGATCCGGGAGCACCCTCATCAGTAAAAAAGCTGACTAGCATAGCCTAGCATAGCGCCAAAAGTAAATACTAGCATCTAAATATCATGAAATCACAAGTCCAAGACACCAGATGAAAGATACACATCTAGTGAATCCAGCCATCATTTCTGATTTTTAGAATGTTTTACAGGGAAGACACAATATGTATTTCTATTAACTAACCACGATAGCAAAAGACCCAACTTTTTTTTCTCCACCATTTTTTTACTGCATAGGTAGCTATCACAAATTCGACCAAATAAAGATAGAAATAGTCACTAACCAAGAAACAACTTCATCAGATGACAGTCTGATAACATATTTATTGTATAGCATATGTTTTGTTCGAAAAATTTGCATATTTCAGGTATAAATCATAGTTTTACATTGCAGCCACCATCACAAAATCTCACCAAAGCAGCTAGAATAACTACAGAGACCTACGTGAATTACCTAAATACTCATCATAAAACATTTATGAAAATACACAGCGTACAGCAAATGAAAGACCAACATCTTTTGAATCCAGCCAATATTTCAGATTTTTTAAGTGTTTTACAGCGAAAACACAATATAGCATTATATTAGCTTACTACAATGGCCAACCACACAGCAGCATTGATTCATGCACGTTAGCGATAGCGAATAAACCAGCAAAAGATATTACATTTTTCACTAACCTTCTCAAAACTTCATCAGATGACAGTCCTATAACATCATATTACACAACACATATATGGTTTGTTCGAAAATGTGCATATTTAGCGGCACAAATCGTGGTTATACAATGAGAATAGTAGCCAAACTGCAAACAAAATATCGGGAGAAATCTTGGGAGAGGCACCTAATCTAATCAATAACTGATCATAAACTTGACTAAAAAAATACAGGTTGGACAGCAATTGAAAGATACATTAGTTCTTAATGCAACCGCTGTGTTAGATATTTTAAATTAACGTTACTACGACATACAGCGTGCGTTAAAGCGAGACCGCACCGAAATGAATGACGGAATAATAGTTTAACATTTTTCAACAGAACAATGAATTAACATCATAAATAGTTCTTACTATTTGATGAGCTTCCATCAGAATCTTGTGCAAGTTGTCCTTTGTCCAGAATAATCGTTGCTCGGTTGTAGATTGTCATCTTCAACTTTGGAATTAGCAGCAAACATTAGCCATGTGGCGAAAACGTGTCCAACTCACCATAACGCAGCACAAACAAAATACCGAAAATCGCAATATACTGATATAAACTGATATAACATGGTTTAAATTAACTACATTATGATGTTTTTAACATCTATATCGAATAAAATCAGAGCCGGATAAATCTAACTCCTATAACAAGAGCTTTTCAGAATGCAATCCTGAGGTCTGTCTCGCGTCATGACGAACTTTGAAAAGATTGCACCCCCGGTTCCAAGAGCTTTTGTACGGCCTCAGATCTACCTAGACACTCCATTCCAATTCTCACTGCTTACTGACATCTAGGGGAAGGCGTATGCAGTGCATGTCGACCCATAGATTACATGCAAATTAATAAACTGACCCTGGAACAGAGTGCCCGATTTCAGATTTCTCACTTCCTGACAGGAAGTTTGCTGCAAAATGAGTTCTGTTTTACTCACAGATATAATTCAAACGGTTTTAGAAACGAGAGTGTTTTCTATCCAATAGTAATAATAATATGCATATTGTACGAGCAAGAATTGAGTACGAGGCAGTTTAATTTGGGAACGAATTTTTACAAAGTCGAAATGGTGCCCCCCTATTGAGAAAATTAAGAGGGTGTGAACAATGCTGAATTGGTGTAGACATAGGAGAACTCTCCAGTAGGTACCAAAATATTCAAAGGCCAATCTCAAAAGTGCGTTTACAAGTTTATCAACTTTCAAAGCGGAAAACATCTCCTTTGCATAGAGTTGATCAGGCTGTTGATTGTGGCATGTGGAATGTTATCCCAATCCTCTTCAATGGTTGTGCAAAGTTGCTGGATATCGGCAGGAATGGGAAACAGCTGTCATGCACAATGATTCAGAGCATCCCAAACATGCTCAATGGGTGACATGTCCGGAGAGTATATAGGCCATAACTGGACCATTTTCAGCTTCCAGGAAGTGTGTACAGATTCTTGCAACATGGAGCCATGGATTATCATGCTGAAACTTGAGGTGATGGTGGCAGATGAATGGCATGATAATGGGCCTCAGGATCTATGCCTGGCCATACCATAACCCCACCGTCAAAATGGGGCTCACCGCTCGCCCACACGACGCTATACACATGTTCTGCGATTGTGAGGCCGGTTGGACGTACAGACAAATTTTAGTTTTAAATATAGAAATATTTAACATTCATGAAAATACAAGTGTCATATATCAAAATAAAGCTTAACTTCTTGTTAATCCAGCCGCTTTGCCAGATTTTAAGAAGGCTTTACGAACCAGGCAGGTGCGCCACAAAAGTCAGAAATAGTGATATAATAAAAGCCTTACCTTTGATGATCTTCTTCTGTTGGCACTCCAAAAGGTCCCAGCTACATCACAAATGTTCCTTTTGTTCAATAAAGTCCTTCTTTGTAACCCCAAAAACTTGGTTTAGCTGGCGTGCTTCATTCAATAATCCACCGGTTTCCCTCCTTCAAAATGCATACAAAATTAATCCCAAACGTTACCAATAAATTTCTCCAAACAAGTCAATCAACGTTTATATTCAAACTTTAGGTACGCTAATACGGAAATAAACGATCTAATTTAAGCCAGAGAATCGTTATTGTCTATACCGCAGATAAACAACAAAGAACACGCTCTCTTCTATGCGCATGAAAACACTACAGCTAAAATGGGAGCAACTTAGAAAAACTACAATTTCTAGCTCATTTTTCAAAAAACAAGCCTGAAACTCTTTCTAAAGACTGTTGACATCTAGTGGAAGCCCTAGGAACTGCAATCTGGGAGGATTTCACCTCATAATAAACATGACAGCCATTGGAAACAGTGGTAGGCTGAAACTATTATTTTGTGGGATGGTTTGTCCTTGGGGTTTCGCCTGCCATATCAGTTATGTTATACTTGCAGACATTATTTTAACAGTTTTAGAAATGTTCGTTTTTTCTATCGAAATCTACCAATTATATGCATATCCTAGCTTCTGGGCCTGAGTAACAGGCAGTTTAATTTGGGCCCGCTTTTCATCCGGTCGTCAAAATACTGCCCCCTAGCCCAAAGAGGCTAAAGACATAGATGGATAGATAGATAGATATACACACAAAAAAAGAAATATATATATATGTGGGAGTCAGGCAAATACCTTTTACTGAGCTGTGTAAAGACAGACTGGCAGGGGTGACACAATTAATTGTAATGTATCTTAATGTTCTTTTGTTGTTTGCAGGTTCACTATCCTTCTGACCCTATGTAGCCAGGTCCAATCTACTTTTGAACTCCGAGCAAGTGTGGCTTGTTTGGTGTCTGCTGTGAAGGAATACCAGAACAAGTCGAACTACTTGATTGATGAAGGCATCCAGCAAAGGCAGCAGTGCAGTCATCATGTGAAGGACAGCACTGTGACCGGGGTCAACATCCCACAGCTGGTTGGACTGGAGGATGGTACGGTGCTGGTGGAAAGCTATGGCTGGCAACAAAACCTGACTGTACTTCAGGCTGCAGCCACAAATCAAGCATTACCAGCAGTTCAGGTGAATATAATTTTCATTGAATTGCATGAGGTTATTCTTCTTATCTAAACTTGCGAGGTGAATTGATGTTGTGCAAGGTTGTAATGTCTTCTACATTTGTTTTGTTATTTCCTGTTTTACAGCTTCAATGCTCTGGAGCCTGGTGTTGTTGCCAAGGAGCGTTCGGATTCAGTCGGGACCAGGTTTCAGCTGCTGCGCAACGCTGACCTCCTTCCTCCCATAGATGGTCTGCCTGTACAAGCACCACCTTGACTGGGCACAGCTAGACAAACGTATATTTTTGAGAAGATCAGGGAGTTTCATGACGGAGAGGCTATAGACATCACATGCCCTGCACCAAAGTCAAGGGCAGGACAGAAACAGGCTCTCCGAATATAGATTCCCTTGTTCATGCGTGGTTCAGATGGACCAGTCATCAGCACTATCTGCAGTGCCTCTATTCAAATGACTCTCTCCTAAAACACATGCCATACATTGCTGCTACTATTTTTTATACCCTGCTGCTCAGCCTCTTTACCCCTGAATGTATGCATATAACTACCTCGTCTATCACTGTTATCATTATTGATATTGTTCTTGCACATACTTTTTTATTTTTATTTATATTGACACAATCTATTTATGATATTGCTACTATGCAAGTAACCATTTGGCTGTACACCTTCTGTAGAGACCGATCCACTTTGCAAGATGTGGCCAGTGGTGTAAAGTACCTAAGTAAAAATACTTTAATGTACTACTGAATCAGTTTAAAGGAGAAAATGTTGCTTACTTGTTGAGAAAAATCAAAGCTGTAATGCATCCTGATGTCTTTGCTTGCTGGTTTAGTAGGGGCCCCCAGAGACAACTGCAGGTCTTGACAAGTGGTCTTGCAGTCAGCAACCATCTTCTGGTAGACAGACCAGAAGATCACACTCTTGCTTCTTCAGCTTGGCTGACTTAACAGCTTCTGGCAGATTGTTCCTCTGGCACTACCAGCACAGGTCTGTCCTGGACTTAGTGCTTGAGATGTGGGGCAGCAATTTTCTCCACAGATTCCTGGAGGAAGACAGACCAACTACACATACTACTGGAAAACACAGAAATAATGTGAGGTCAATGAAATAATAAAAATGTGTTTATGCTTTACATACCAAGTGTTGTCATTGATTCTTTGTGGAGACACCACACTCCTGCTTTTGTGACATGCGATGGCAGCAGCTTTCCACCAAAGTGTTTGTGTCCTGGGTGGCGTCCTGTTAATACTATTGCATTATCCTCTGTGTAATTGTTAATGAAGTTCACCACTCGCTGCAAGTCCTCATGCTTCAGGTGTAACCTGTGCTTGCTTGGGCCAGCTCTCTTTTTGATGGAAGACATTAGACCCTTCTCCTTGTATGACTGGTGGAGGAGAGTCAGCCATGAAGCTTTCAGCCATGTATAAGGGTACGAGTCTATCTACAGTTTCAGATACTATACATTCCTAATTTTGTAAAATAGAAAAATCATTAAATAAGACGTCCTGTGTCGTTTAACTTCTTCTTAATAGGGGCGCTATTTTCACTTTGGGAAAAAATCGTTCCCAAATTAAACTGCCTCGTACTCTGTTCTAGATCATACAATATGCATATTATTATTATTATTATTGGATAGAAAACACTCTGAAGTTTCTAAAACTGTTTGAATTATATCTATGAGTAAAGCAGAACTCATTTGGCAGCAAACTTCCAAACAGGAAGTGAAAATTCTGAAAATGGGGCTTTGTGTCAGGGCCTGCCTATTCAACTATTCTGCATGCACTTCATACGCCTTCCACTAGATGTCAACAGGCAGTAGAATGTTGAATGGGGTGTCTAGCTTGATGTGAGACCGAATGAGAGCTTTTGGAGTGACAGGTCCGCTCTTTTGTCAGTATTCAACTGCGCACCAGGGAACCTCACATTGTCTTCTGAAATGCGTTAGGTATACACGACGAAATGCTCCGGCTCCGGCTGATTTTATTGGATACATGAGAAAAACATCATAAAGTAGGGTTTTCAACCGAGTTTGACCAGTTTATTCTACGTTTATTGGGACTTTTGGAATTTTTCATTCCATGCGCTAAGATTTTTTGGACATGTGCCCTCCACATGGCTAGCCAAAGTTGCTAATTCGACAGAAGAAATGGACATTCTAAAACAAAACAATGATTTATTCTGGAACTAGGACTCCTTGCACAACATTCTGATGGAAGATCATCAAAAGTAAGAGAATATTTATGATGTTATTTCATATTCTTGTGGTTTGTGTTGGCTCCAACAAGGCGGAGAATTGTTGGGCGCTGTCTCACAATATTGCATGCTGTACGTTGTACTAAAGTTATTTTTTAAAATCTAAAACAGTGGTTGCAGAACCAGTGTATCTTCCATTTGCTGTACAACATGTATTTTTTAGTAAAGTTTATGATGAGTTTTTTGGTTAGATTACGTGACTGTCCAAAATTTCTCCAGACAATTTGGTGCATCATGGCTACGTATTCACAATGTAAAACCACGATTTGTACCTCTAAATATGCACATTTTCGAACAAAACATAAATGTATTGTATAACATGATGTTATAAGACTGTCATCTGATGAAGTTGTTCAAAGTTTAGTGATTAATTTTATCTCTATTTGTGGGTTTTGTGAAAGCTATGTTGACGGTGAATAAATGACGTTGTGTGTTTGGCTATTGTGGTGAGCTAATATAAATATATATATATTGTTTTCGCTGTAAAACACTTAAAAAAATCGGAAATATTGGCTGGATTCACAAGATGATTATCTTTCATTTGCTGTACAACATTTATTTTTCATAAATGTTTCATAAATGAGAAGGAACCCTGGATTGTGTTCTGAAAAGCTTTCGTTATAGACGTTATATATCTCCGGCTCTGAATTTATTTGATATATGTGTTAAAAAGATCATAAAGTAGGTATTTTAACTTTATATGGCTGCAAGGGCAGTAATGAGTACCTCTGATAAAAGGTGCCCATTTCAAACGGCCTCGTACTCAATTCTTGCTCGTACAATATGAATATTATTATTACTATTGGATAGAAAACACTCTCTAGTTTCTAAAACCATTTGAATTATAACTGTGCGTCAAACAGAACTCATTTGGCACAAACTTCCTGACCAGGAAGTGGAAAGTCTGAAAACGAGACTCTGTTCTACTTCCCGCCTATACATGGGCATGATACGTATTAGTATACGTGCACTTCATACACCTTCCCCTGGATGTCAAGAGGCGGTGAGAGAAGAAATTTTGTGTTTATCTTGGTCTGAAGTGGAATACAAGCTCTTTGTATGACGTGTCCGCCCATTTCCTGTTTTCTGGAGAGCGCGAAGGGGGACTTGGATTTGCCTTCTGTTTAGCTGCCGTTATAGGCGACTAATATCTCCGGCTTTGATTTTATTTGATACATGTGACCATATCATCGTAAAGTATGTTTTTTCAATATAGTTTCAGCAGATTATTGAACATTTTTCGGGAGTTTTGCCGTGTTCCGTTCTCTTCCGTTTGTTGACATGGAGAGCTTCGAGCCACTTGGCTAGTGCGCTTGCTAATTCAAGAGGGAAAATGAACGTTCTAAATCCAAACAACGATTGTTCTTGACAAAGGACACCTTGTCCAACATTCTGATGGAAGATCACCAAAAGTAAGAAACATTTTATGATGCTATTTCATATATCTGTCGTGCATGTGAACTAGTCGCCGGCGCCCAACTTTGGGGTACTCTAGATATACCGAAGCTGGATGTCGTAATGAAGTTATTTTTTAGAATTCTAACACTGCGATTTCATTAAGAACTAATGGATCTATCATTTCCTATACAACATGTATTTTTTGTTATGTTTATGAATAGCTATTTGGTCAGAATATGTGTGTCAGAAAAAGTGTCAGAAAAATATCGTTGCTGTTTAGACGTTGTGGAAAAAGTAGCTAAGATAGCAACATGTATAACCACTGATTTCAGCTTTAAATATGCACATTTTCGAACAAAACATAAGTGTATGTATAACCTGATGTTATAGGACTGTCATCTGATAAAGAATATCAAGGTCGGACATGTTGGCTGGATTCACAAGATGTGTTCCTTTCATTTGCTGTATTGGACTTGTTAATGTGTGAAAGTTAAATATTTAAAATTTCAAACGGCCTCGTACTCAATTCTTGCTCGTACAATATGCATATTATTATTACTATTGGATAGAAAACACTCTCTAGTTTTCTATCCAAAACACTCTCGACGTCGGACTTGCAGCCATAAGAAGTTAAGAACAAGTGTATCTTTAATTCTATGTAAAACATGTATCTTTCATCAAAGTGTATGATGAGTATTTCTGTTATTAGATGTGGTTCTCTGCAATTTCTCTGGATATTTTGGAGGCATTTCTGAACATGGCGCCAATGTAAACTAACTTATTTTTGGATATAAATATGCCCATTATCAAATCAAATCAAATTTTATTTGTCACATACACTTGGTTAGCAGATGTTAATGCGAGTGTAGCGAAATGCTTGTGCTTCTAGTTCCGACAATGCAGTAATAACCAACAAGTAATCTAACCTAACAATTCCACAACTACTACCTTATACACACAAGTGTAAAGGGATAAAGAATATGTACATAAAGATATATGAATGAGAGATGGTACAGAACGGCATATGCAAGATGCAGTAGATGGTATAGAGTACATTATATACATATGAGATGAGTAATGTAGGGTATATAAACATAAAGTGGCATAGTTTAAAGTGGCTAGTGATACATGTATTACATAAAGATGGCAAGATGCAGTAGATGACATAGAGTACAGTATATACATATACACATGAGATGAGTAATGTAGGGTATGTAAACATTATATTTAGTGGCATTGTTTAAAGTGGCTAGTGATACATTTTTACATCAATTTCCATCAATTCCCATTATTAAAGTGGCTGGAGTTGAGTCAGTATGTTGGCAGCGGCCACTAAATGTTAGTGGTGGCTGTTTAACAGTCTGATGGCCTTGAGATAGAAGCTGTTTTTCAGTCGCTCGGTCCCTGCTTTGATGCACCTGTACTGACCTTGCCTTCTGGATGATAGCGGGGTGAACAGGCAGTGGCTCGGGTGGTTGTTGTCCTTGATGATCTTTATGGCCTTCCTGTGACATCGGGTGGTGTAGGTGTCCTGGAGGGCAGGTAGTTTGCCCCCGGTGATGCGTTGTGCAGACCTCACTACCCTCTGGAGAGCCGTACGGTGTGGGCAGAGCAGTTGCCGTACCAGGCGATGATGCAGCTCGACAGGATGCTCTCGATTGTGCATCTGTAGAAGTTTGTGAGTGCTTTTGGTGACAAGCCGAATTTCTTCAGCCTCCTGAGGTTCATTCACTGTATCACATTTCCAGTGGGTCAGAAGTTTACATACACAAAGTTGACTGTGCCTTTAAACAGCTTGGAAAATTCCAGAAAATGACGTCATGGCTTTAGAAGCTTCTGATAGGTTAATTGACATAATTTGAGTCAATTGGAGGTATACCTGTGGATGTATTTCAAGGCATACCATCAACCACAGTGCCTCTTTGCTTGAAATCATCGGAAAATCAAAAGTAGTCCAAAAAATAATGGTAGACCTCCACAAGTCTGGTTCATCCTTGGGAGCAATTTCCAAATGCCTGAAGGTACCACGTTCATCTGTACAAACAATAGTAAGCAAGTATAAACACCATGGGACCACGCAGCCGTCATACCGCTCAGGAAGGAGACGCTTTCTGTCTCCTAGAGATAAATGTGCTTTGGTGTGAAAAGTGCAAATCAATCCAAAAACAACAGCAAAGCACCTTGTGAAGATGCTGGAGGAAACAGGTACAGAATTATATCCACAGTAAAACGAGCCCTATATCGACATAACCTGAAAGGCCGCTGAGCAAGGAAGAAGCCACTCCTCCAAAAAAAAGCCAGACTACGGTTTGCAACTGCACATGGGGACAAAGATCGTATTTTTGGAGAAATTTCTGATGAAACAAAAATAGAACTGTTTGGCCATAATGACCATCGTTATATTAGGAGAAAAAAAGGTGAGGCTTGCAAGCCGAAGAACACCATCCCAACCGTGAAGCACAGGGTTGGCAGCATCATGTTATGGAGGTGCTTTGCTGCATGAGGAACTTGTGCACATCACAAAATACATGGAATCATGAGGAACAAAAATTATGTGGATATATTGAAGCAACATCTCAAGACATCAGTCAGGAAGTTAAAGCTTGGTCGCAAATGGGTCTTTCAAATGGACAATGACCCCAAGCATACTTCCAAAGCTGTGGTAAAATGGCTTAAGGACAACAAAATCAAGGTTTTGGATTGGCCATTACAAACCCTGACCTCAATCCTATACAAAATGTGTGGGCAGAACTGAAAAACCGTGTACGAGCAAGGAGACTTACAAACCTGACTCAGTTACACCAGCTCTTTCAATAAGAATGGGCCAAAATTCACCCAACTTATTGTGGGAAGCTTGTGGAAGGCTACCTGAAACATTTGACCCAAGTTAAACAATTTAAAGTCAATGCTGACAAATACTAATTGAGAGTATGTACATTTCTGACCCACTGGGAATGTGATGAAAGAAATAAAAGCTGAAATAAATAATTCTCTACTATTAATCTGACATTTCACATTCTTAAAATAAAGTGGTGATCCGAACTGACCTAAGACAGGGAAATTCTACTAGGTTTAAATGTCAGATATTGTGAAAACTGAGTTTAAATGTATTTGGCTAAGGTTGATGTTAACTTCCGACTTCAACTGTGTGTATGATTTGGGCATGAAGCGCAAGAAATGCTAAGATGCATTGGATTTGGGCCACAAGTGATGAAATGCTGAAAAATGTGTGTTTGGAAACAGTGGCCAGGTTAAAAAAACTAAGCATGGATTGCTGTCATACCTTGTCCATAGACTGCTTACAGGGTAAGCAAACCAATGTAGTTTGTCGTTTGGGTGAACTATCCCTTTCAGGAACAAAAAAATTATATGTATAGGCTTTATGTACCTAATAAAACTATGGAGGCCTAATCTCTCCACGGATTGCAGGTAGGAATGATGTCAGTAGGTCTTAATTCCTTCACTACTCTCAGAAACAGTTTTTCCACCTCTTGGTTGAGCAGAATTAGACAGTGTTTGGTCACTACTGGTCAGTCTTCTGTACTCACTGGGCTAGGGTCAACTATGGTCCGCGGTCATCAATCATATCAGGCAGTGAGCAGGCAACGATGAGCTGGCTAAAAGAGTTGACGGCTTGACACAACTTGGCCATCGGTGCCGCTCCGAATTCCAAGTCTTCACAGTCTGAAAGGATTACTTGCATATATTTCGTGGTACAAGAAAGCATTCATGCCCCCTTTTTGCAGAGTTTTTATTGGCTTTTTATAGTTGATTTATTTGTCAGCCACCCCTCCTTCCCAAAACCACATCTTGATATTTGTCTTTGCATCCCGTTATTACTTTTCTTTAAATTAGTGAGAGGTTGAAAAATGTACTGCAATATGTAACTTTTTGGGTGATCAGACCAAATTCACAAAGAAAAATGATTTACAAATCTGTCATTCTCATTGAATGCAAGTCTAAGACGTTGTAGATCTGTTCTATTTGCAATATTTCTATGCTTCCCGTTCCTAAATTTTGTTTTAACATCTTTTAGATGTTATAGCTAAAAATACAATATTTTTGGTTATGGAAAATATATTTCACAGCGGTTTAGATGGTACAATGATTCTCTACACAATGACTGGTGGTCTTGTCACATAAACTGAAATTAGGCAAACTATTAGACTTTTTACAACCAGGACATTTGCATATTGCACCTTTAATCCTCTTCATTCCTATGTGGAATATATGGCTTCCACGAAACAGCACCACTGTTGCTGATATTCTGCCTCTTTGGGGATGGTTTTCATAGCTTCCTTCTCTACAGTTCTTCACCAGGTTTCTTTTGGGGGGCTACGGTTCCTTTTTCAATCTGTTGTCCTCTTTACCCAGGACATCACCAAACACAGGATCATTTCTTCACCAAGGTCAGAACGTCCTGTGATTTTGCCCTTTTTAAAGTAAATACTTACGGACATTGAACAAACAAAGGCCATCATTTAAAAAAGAGATTCAATGATTAAGTCAGTTGAACATTTTTCACTCCATACAGTTGGCAGTTTCTCAGGTAAAGTGAGTACTGGTCCTGGGGATCCAAAGGGGTGCACATTTCAGTTTCTGCCGTAGCAATAACATGCTAGATGATGAGTTGATTAGAATCAGGTATGAGACTTTGCCTGAAAGCTCCGGAAGTCCAACTTCCGAGCCTGGTTACCCAATCCCCCACCCCCTTCGACCCTGAAACAATAGAGATTGTAACGGCCGTGCCAGGATTTCTCACCTGACTTCTTCTACATATGACTTCAAAAGGGAACTTCTAAGTCTTGCCCTTATGACAAGATAATTGCATTTCTCATACGGCACACCACAATCAACACATTGTCTGTAATGGCAACAGAAACATAATATGCTCGCATTGGATGTGAATTAAGTCCACCTATTTGATTGCATCTCAATATTACTAACACATTCCTGCATTTTTAAGCAGTTAAGAAACAGGCCTTTTTCATGCAAGATGAGCAGCAACGATAAACACACTACCCTTTAATCTTTTGTCGTGGCATGGTGACGGCATTGGGGCATGGCATACAATTCACCTCAGGTAACATTTCCTGTATGTCATCATGTCTTTCAAAGCTTTGTGAGTGAGAACGATGTGTCATTCTCCGCCTATGCTATCTTTTCCCCACAAGGCAGGCAGGAAGTGGGGCAGAGGATCTTGCACAATGGCCCACAGCGGTGAGTTTACATAGCTGAGATACCCAGAAAGATACCCAGGGCACTCTCTGCAGCCCGCTGTCACATAAAGGCCTGATAGGAACTAATCAGTGCTGGGGGTTTTAACTGTCAGGCAAATCTGATGGGCCGGACCTCACAAGGTCTCCGGTATGCTGTCTGAATGTGTGACAGATTATTTCTTAGCGATGGCCTGAAATCTATCCTGCTAATGCCCGCCTTAGGTGCTCTGTTCGTGTGGCTCTCAATTGTTCCTTTTTTTTAAAATGGGAGCTCTGTACACACTTAGAAAAGAAGGTTCTTCAAGGGTTCGTTGGTAAGGGGGATGGTTCTATGTGCAACCATAACTCTTTGAGCCAACAGTTCTTTGCAGTTCAGAAAAGGGTTAAGGTGCCTCATTTAAAAATGCTGCACGTACGCTGAAAGTACAAAATATACCCAAAAACAAGTGTGTGCCTGTTTTCCCCAAAAAATATTATAAACTGGGTGGTTCGAGCCCTGAATGCTGATTGTCTGTCATCCGTGTTATCTCAGACCGTATACCACAGGTATGTTAAAACTTGTATTTCTACTGCTCTAATTACATTGGTAACCAGTTTATATTACCAATAAGACAACTCGGGGGTTTGTGGTATATGGCCAATATAACATGGCTAAGGGCTGTTCTTAAGTGCCTGGACACAGCCCTTAGCCATGGTATATTGGCCATACACCACACCCCTTCGGGTCTTATTGCTTAAGTATTCACTGTAGTGTTTTTGTAGAATTTACTGTACTATTCACTGTAGTGTTTACAGTTAACAATAGCATAAATACTGTAGTAAAATAGATGTAGTAAGTCATGTCCTGTTTTTTCAAATTAAATACAATTTTATTGGTCGCCACACATATTTAACAGATGTTATTGCGGGTGTAGCAAAATGCTTGTGTTCCTAGCTCCAAAAGTGCTGTAATATCCAACAAAATACAACAATAAACACAAATCTAAAAAGTTAAAGAATGGAATTAAGAAATAAAGAAATAATAGAAAGAGCAATGTCGGAGTCTGGAGTATGTCTATATATGTACATCTATGTATTTATATATACTGTACATACAGTATATATACTTGACTTTTTCCACATTTTGTTACGTTACAGCCTCATTCTAAAATGGATTAAATAAAAATCCTCGTCAATCTACACATAATCACCTATAATGAAAAAACTAAAAAAATGTATTAACACTTTTTCTTGCAAATATATAAAAAATAAAATCTGAAATGCCTTATTTACATAAGCATTCAGACCCTTTGCTATGAGACTCAAAATGGAGCTCAGGTGCATCCTGTTTCCATTGATCATCCTTTGATGTTTCTACAACTTGATTTCAGTCCACCTGTTGTTAATTCAATTGATTGGGTGTGATTTGGAAAGGAGGTCCCACATTTGACAAGCCATGAGGTCGAAGGAATTGTCCGTAGAGCTCCGAGACAGGATTGTGTCGAGGTACAGATCTGGGGAAGGGTAGAATGTTTTTTGCAGCATTGAAGGTCCCTAAGAACATCGTGGCCTCCATTATTCTTAAATGGAAGAAGTTTGGAACCACCAAGACTCGGGGGAGAAGGGCCTTGGTCAGGTAGGTGACCAAGAACCCGGTGGTCACTCTGACAGAACTCCAAAGTTCCTCTGTGGAAATGCAAGAACCTTCCAGAAGGACAACCATCTCTGCAGCACTCCACCAATCAGGCCTTTATGGTAGAGTGGCCAGACAGAAGCCACTCCTCAGTAAAAGGCACATGACAGCCCGCTTGGAGTTTGCCAAAAGGCAGCTAAAGGACTCTCAGACTATGAGAAACAAGATTCTCTGGTCTGATGAAACCAAGATTGAACTCTTTGGCCTGAATGCCAAGCATCACGTCTGGAGAATACCTGGCAGCATTCCTAAGGTGGCAGCATCATACTGTGGGGATGTTTTTCAGCGGCCAGGACTTGGAGACAGTATCGAGGGAAAGATGAACGGAGTAAAGTACAGACAGATCCTTGATGGAAACCAGCTTATTGTAGGAAGCTTGTGGAAGGCTACCCGAAACGTTTGACCCAAGATAAACAATTTAAAGGCAATGTTATCAAATAGTAATTGAGTGTATGTAAACTCTTGACCCACTGGGATTATGATGAAAGAAATAAAAGCTGAAATAAATCATTCTCTCTACTGTTTTTCTGAGATTTCACATTCTCAAAATAAAGTGGTGATCCTAACTGACCTAAGACAGGGAGTTTTTACTAGGATTAAATGTCAAGAATTGTGAAAAACTGAGTTTAAATGTATTTGGCTAAGGTGTATGTAAACTTCGAATTTCAACTGTATTTGCAAAAATTTCTAAAAACCTTTTTTTATGATGTAGTATTGTGTGTAGATTGATGGGGGAAAAAAAACAATTTAGTAAATTTTATTATAAGGCTGTAACGTAACAAAATATGAAAAAAGTTTAGTGTTACTTTCCAAATGACTGTATGCATTTACCCAACAGTGGTGTCTTTCCACCAAATTAACTTGTTGCGGGAAAAAAATCAGTGTGTGATTACGTAGTGCACCGCCATTTCTCCCATTATTGATTTAACAGACACAAGCAGATCCCACCTTGTCTTGCGTGTTTTGTTTTGTCGACATTTGTAAAGTTTACGGACATTCTTTTTTTTCACCAGTCTATGACATTTTTTTATCGTACTTTACTAGCATAAAAAGGTTGGATGGAAACCTGTTTATTGTTACCATAAAAGGTGAATGGAGGGCATATTACAGGCGGAGTTATAATGCTCATTCACCTGCACACAGTTTTTGGACAAGTCTGATTTATAACAGGAAACATGCACCAAGTTTATTATGAATGTCAATATTTTTTGATATACTCATTCTTTAAAAAAATGGCGCACGCAGATTTCTTTATGTGACATTTATGCAACGTTATAAATTAGGTAACTGGACAATATTTGGGGATATGGTTTACACAGTTCTTTATGCAACCATGAGTGAGTGTCATTCCAGTTTTTTTTGTTCTGTTGTTTTGTGCCAGCAAATATTAAACATGTTTACTGCAATGAAGAAAGTATTCTAAAAGATAAGAACTCTTGTCAAAATCCAATATTAGTTAGACATTTTCATATAAAAGTAGGTTACATGAAATTGAATATAGTAACTGCTAAAACACCTTTGGAATTATAATTCAGCACAAAACAAAGTATTAGTATGTACTATAGAACATATTATGACTAACCAGAATAAACGACCCTGTATAAAAAAACGTATTTGTTGTCACGCCCTGACCTTAGAGATCCTTTTTATGTCTCTATTTTGGTTGGTCAGGGCGTGAGTTCGGGTGGGCATTCTATGTTGTCCTTGTTTTGTATTTCTATGTGTTTGGCTTGGTATGGTTCCCAATCAGAGGCAGCTGTCTATCGTTGTCTCTGATTGAGAACCATACTTAGGTAGCCTGCTCCCACCTGTGTTTGTGGGTAGTTGTTTTCTATTTTGTGTGTCATCACCTTACAGAACTGTTCGTTTGTCGTTTTTGTTGTTTTGTTCAGTGTTCAGTTGATTGGTTAAAATAGGAACACTTACCACGCTGCACCTTGGTCCTCTTCTCCTTCTCCCAACGACGTTCGTTACATTTGTAGAACCTTTGAGATTTAGAATGGTTCTTCAAAGTTTTTTTTACAGTACCATAAATGTTCTATATATAACCCTTTGAGCATGGTTCTTTATAGAACCTTTTAAAAAGGATTCTACAGTTTATCGCACCAAAAAGGGTTCTGCTGTCGTTACAAGCTTAAGAACCCTTTTTTAATACCATGTACTGTAGATCCTTTTTTGTTAAGTGTGTGTCACGCCCTGGCCTTAGTATTCTTTGTTTTCTTTATTATTTTAGTTAGGTCAGGGTGTGACATGGGGAATGTTTATGTTTTGTTGGTTTTGGGTGTTTATATGGTAAAGGGGTTATGGGGTGTAGTATATGGGTTTGTGTTGAGTGTAGATGTCTAGCGTTGTCTATGTATGTTTTGTTATCTAGGAGAGTCTATGGTTACCTGAATGAGTTCCCAATTAGAGACAGCTGATTTCGGTTGTCTCTGATTGGGAGCCTTATTTAGGGTAGCCATAGGCTCTCATTGGTTGTGAGTAATTGTCTATGTAGAACGTTTGTAGCCTGTATGTATGTGCACAACGTTTGTAGCTTCACGGTTGTTTTGTTAGTTTGTATAGAGTTTTGTGTCGTGTTCATCTTCGTGGTGTTAATAAAAGAAGATGGCTTATTTTCCAACTGCTGCATTTTGGTCCGTCAATCCGCCACACGATCGTGACAGTGTGTACTACACGCTTAGAAAAAATGAAGTAGCTGCGGATCCTAGTTATCTGGAACTGTCTTCCCCACAGCTAAAGGTCTTATGCTTCAGGGCATGTGTGGGATTCTCTACTTTACACACAGTCTCTGCTCTACTCGTTCGGCTGTCCAGAGAACAGGCTACTCTGGAGAATGGTGCCCAGCTAATAACAACCCGATAATTGCCTCAAAACTGAACGTAAACTATACCGAAATTAATTTCACACATATAACAACAGATTAAATCAGTTAAGTAAAGGATGATGGGGAAAGAATGGGGTAAATGGGTGAGTTGATAAGTGAGTGGAAGCGAACAATGCATAATTATGTAATCACCAATTGCGGATGAAGAACAGGGCAGGCCATTCTATTGTATTGATCCATTCTAATAATGATCTTAAAATGGTATGTATCCTATATCAGTTCACCGAATCAAAGCCGTCTTATCAGTCTACTCTGGCCTACTTGAAGTAGGCTACACAGTGAGAGTGTGTGTAATTGTACATGTTGAACAGCTTTACTATCTGTGAAAATATCCACATCGAGCAGCAGTGTCAGAGAATGTGGTGATGAGGCTTGTGGAATCTTACATTGTCAAGGAGAGAAATGTCACCATAGACAATTTCTTCACTTCACTGTCATTAGCGAACAAGTTGCTTGCAAAGAAAGGAAGTCTGGCCGGCACCATGAACAAAGTGAGACGGGAGCTCCCTCCCTCTGCGCAAAAAAAGCATCTGCACAGCTATTGTACTCCACAATAGTGCTGAAGAATGAAAAGATGACAGGGACACAAATAAGAGAGAACTGGAGAATATTACGCACTACAAGCAAGTGGTCATTGAATGTTTTGGTAAACCTACTGGGGAGCTCTTCTTTGTCTACACCCATTCAGCATCATTCACACCCACTTAAGCCTTAACCCCACCCATCTCTTTAAGTATTTACATGTGAGGCCATGTACTAAACAGTCAAAGATTTCAAGACTAAAGGCTGGTTTATACTACAGCGTCCAGTTCCCTCGTAAATTCAATCTGGAGTGCCAGAGTGTGCTCAGAGTGCGTTCAGGTTGTTCCTAAACTCAGAGCATTTCTCTCTTGGAGCATTCAGAGCGGACACTGGATGCTGTGGTTGAGGAGTAGGGTTGATCCGAGAGTTCTGACCTAACAACAGTGTCAAGCACCCAAGCTAACCTCCAGTTGGCTAGCTTGCTAGCTACTTACAGACACAAATGGGAGAACAGCTCACTGTGACCCTTTAACTGGCCCAAGCAGAGCAGGTTATATTGTTTTTATGCTGTCCAGACCATTGGAGACTTTAACTGTGCTGCTGGCAACAATTTAATTGTGCTTTTTTGTCAACTTTTACTGACACCAGCCATATTCAACAGGTGTTGAGCGTTCATAAACTCTTAAATTATTCTGCGCTATGGCACACTCAGACGAGAGTGCTCTAAAATCAGAGTAGATAGCCAGAGCGAATTTACCAGCTACGTCTATCGACAGTTGTCGCAGTGGTATCATGAACATTCTATTGAAATGGTTACTTGCATAGTGGGGTCTTTTGTTTAAAACATGTAGCTAGCTAGCTAAGTAATGAATTAATCTGCAAGTAACTAACCAACCAGGTTCAATGTTAGCTAGCATTAGGCTATAACTAGCAATGCAAATGGCTCTAAGATACAAATAATATTACTACACAGATCATATACATAACGTTAGCTAGCGAGTCAACCAGTTAACATTAGCTAGCTAGCTAACAGACACTTTAACTTGAAATGAATACAACTTCCTGACAAAATTAGAATCGTGTAATATCTGAAAATGTAGCTAGCTAGACTATCTTACCAGTATAAATGGATGGATGCTTCTCCCTCTGTCAAGGATGCCATGGTTGCCCTTTATTTGAAGATGTAATCCAGAGACAGGTATTTTATACAACATCCTTCAATGTGTTCGCTTTTTGACTCCCTCTGCATATTTGCAATCAAATGGCAGAATTCTCTCCCCCATTAGCTATCATCCTCTAAATCCACCGGGCATTCCACTGGTTTCAAAACTCGGGCCTCCAGAAAGTGGAGAGCAACACTTTTGCAGTTGAACTATGTGATATCTTTCAAAAAAGCCCCATTAGAAATGATGACCTACACATACTGACCAGCTCATGTTAAAGACAGAAGCGAGCTACATGGCAGACCAATCCGAACTCATTCCTCGGCATGTCCAGCCCACTCATAATATCAGCCAATCATGGCTAGCGGGAAGGTTCCTGTCTTTTTCCATGGCTAAACCAACTAGGCTCGTAATTTAACAATTGTATTTGTATTTACAGATGGCATACATATTTGTTAAGTCACATGAAAGTTAATATGTTCCAGAAGGCATTTCTGCCATTTTGATTTTTAAAAAAAGTTTACGTTCAAATGGCTCTCCTGTGAAGTAGTGACTCATTTCAGGAAACTAGGCGTAATTACACTGTTAGAATGTTGCAGTCCGTTGGGGCCCAGCTGTTCTAGTGTTAAAGAACACTTTTTGGGTTCCATGTAGAACCCTTTCCACAAAGAGTTCTACATGGAACCCAAAAGAGTTCTGTCTGGAACCCAAAAGTGTTCTTCAAAGGGCTGTCCCATGTGAACAACTGAAAAACCCTTTTGGAACCCAAGAGTATGGTAGTAATGCTCTTCCATGCTCTTTAACCATACACTTCTTACTTGTATTACATCCTCCTGAAAAGAGAACTACCTTTTGATCAATCAAGGTAGACATCTCTATGGCCTATCTCATTATCAATATATACATTTTAAGTAAATAAACAATCCGGCATATTGTGTCTGTGTTTTGCATGTGTGTTTGTGTCTATCGATACACATGTTGGCATATACCTATTTGAGTACAAACAAATTAAACAGATTAGTCACAAACTAATGGAGTCAACATGTGGTTGTGATGGCTGGAGTGTGACCCTGCTCCACAGGGGCAGTTAGCGCTGCGCGGCACACAGGGGTTTCCATGCGGCCCTGTGAGGTGACAGGGTTCTGTGGTTGGCTCGGTGCACAGAGACCTGCTCTGTACCAGCCTGCGGGGCCCTGGGCTCCATGCGTCAGACCTGGCCTTGAAGAGAAGGGCTACATTATGGGGCCTCGGCCCCCGCCACTCGCCTGTAGTTCACAGCTTTTTCAACCAGTCGAAAATGTTGTGGTGGGTCTGTGGAGTTTTTTCCCCCCTCTTAAATTTCACTTTCTAATCATGCCTCTGGGTTCTTGGCTCGGTACACTGAGGGAACTCGGCACCCAATCATGTCAAGTAACACGTCCATGCTATCAGCCACTCTATGAAATTCTATTTGCCATCCAAAAGCCTCAATAAATGAATTCACACTCGGGCCTTGGCTGATTTAAATAGTCATCTGAATGTACCTATTCAAATCCTATTGAAATACCTGCTCTGATACATGATACCAGTGGGATTACAGCATGTATCTAAAGACATACCAAACGTATGACCAGTGAAGGCATCTCAGACGTCAAGCAACATTTCTAATGTCCTGTTAAAGCTCAGTAAGGATCAAATACTGTATGTACATGCTAGCAGCAAGACCAGAATTAGATGTCTCCTGGGGAAACATCTACAATATAACTGTCCTTGGGAGTCTCCTACTGTTATTTACTATCATGGATGATATACAGGCAGGACAAGATGAACAAGGGGCAATGTAAGACCTGAGCCAGCCTCTACCAGAATAGAAGATAATTTCCAGTCTCCTCCCTTTGTCACCATTGTAAATAAAGCCATCTGGGCTGTAGCATAACCTTTGCCTCACTATCTGTTCCACGTCAAGCCCAGGTCAAAGTACATCATCATTCAGACAGTATAAAAGGACTTTACCAACCTGCGACTGCAATTGAAGGTTCTCAACCAGTTGTTCTTCAAATATGCAAGGAGAAAGGCCTGAGGAATTTATTCACATTTGCCACATTATCTTCTTAATGTCTTGCTTAATCCTCACCATCTTCTTGATAAGAGGGAGCTAATTGCTAGTCCCTGTTGAATGGATTGGAGCTGTTTCTCTTACTTTGCTTAACCTTGTTTGTAGAAGATCTAACTATAATCTGCTACCTTTAACAGATGCTGCTTTTTATTTCAAATGTTTATGGAAATACGTGGCAACAGTCTTGTGTGGTCCACTTGTTTAATGGAACACATACACACGCTCCTAGCAACTGTCAGATCAGTCGCCAGAGCACCGGTCTCCTTGGACTTTACTTCTGAAGAGAAAATATTATACAGAAAGAAACGTTGTCTTTTTTCAGAAGATCTCGTACCATGTTTGCCCGCCCTGTTGGTGTTGGTGGCCAGCGGGTTGGTGTGAGGTTCAGGTGGGTTCAAGCCAGAGGAGTAAAGGTGGGTCACAATGGGTGTGTGGTACAGGTAACTCCTTTACCAGGGAGAGTGAGGATTTGTCACAGTGGGTGTGAGGGTTCAGGTATGTCCGTACTAGGGGGTCAGGATCGGTCACAGTGGGTGTGAGGTTCAGGTAAATCTGTACTAGGGGGTTAGGATGGGTCACAGTGGTTGTGAGGTTCAGGCGGGTCCTAACCAGGAGGAGTCAAGATGTGTCACAGTGGGTGTGAGGTTCAGGTAGGTCCTAACCAGGGGGAATTAGGATGGGTCACAGCGGGTGGGACGTTCAGGTAAGTCCGTACTAGGCGGTCAGGATTGGTCACGCGTGAAGGTCTGAATCTGGGTCTGGTTCATCTACCCTCGGACACGTGGAGGTCCCAGAGAGGACAGAGCTAGAGGGATTAACCCAGGTGGGGGGCTCTGTGGGTCTATTGACTGGGAACAGTGTTCAGGTGTCAGGGTCGGTTTTTACTGTACATTTGATCTCCTGATTGATGTCCCATTGTGTGTACTGTTTGTTCTCAGACAATCAGAAGGATAATAACTGACATAAAGCATAAAGTAACATTATTTCCACCACTATTATTGTCACATAATTATCATAACCATTGTCATCAAATTCATCCACATCATAATTTTTTTATTATTATTACATTTACATTTAAGTCATTTAGCAGACGCTCTTATCCAGAGCGACTTACAAATTGGTGCATTCACCTTATGACATCCAAAAAATGTGGAAAAGTAATTTTTTTTTTTGTCCTGAATACAAAGTATTATGTTTGGGACAATTCCAAACCAACACCTTTGTTTCTTCTTTTATTTAACTAGGCAAGTCAGTTAAGAAGAAATTCTTATTTACAATGGCAGCCTACACCTGCCAAACCTGGATGAGGCTGGGACAATTGAGCACCACTCTATGGGACTCCCAATCACCGAAAGTTGTGATTCAGCCTGGATTCGAACCAGGGTGTCTGTAGTGACACCTTTAAGGCACTGAGATACAGTGCCTTAAACTGCTGCGCCACTCGGGAGCCCACATCACTGAGTACCACTCTTCATATTTTACAGCATGGTGATGGCCGCATCATTTTATGGCTATGCTTGTCATCGGCAAGGACTGGGGAGTTTTTTTTACAGGATAAAAAGAAATAGCATAGAGCTAAGCACAGGCAAAATTCTAGAGGATAACCTGGTTCAGTCTGCTTTCCATCAGAGACTGGGATACAAATTCACTTTTCAGCAGAATAATTACCTAAAACACACAGCCAAATATACACTGGAGCTGCAAACGAAGATGACATTGAAGGTTCCTGAGGGGCCTAGTTATGGTTTTGATTTAAATCTGCTTGAAAATCTATGGCAAGTCTTGAAAATAGCTGTCTATCAATGATCGACAACCAACTTGACAGAGCTTGAAGAATTTTTAAAGAATAATGGGTAAATATTGTACAATACAGGTGTGCAAAGTTAGAGACTTACCCAGAAAGACTCAAAGGTAATTCTAACGTGTTGACTCAGGGGGTTGAATACTTATCTAATAAAGATATATTTGTGTTTTTTTCCCATCAATTTTCACTTTGACATTACTGAGTTTTTTTGTGTAGATCGTTAACAAAAAAATTACAATTAAATCCATTTTAATCCCATTTTGTAACAACAAAAGGTCAAGGGGTATGAATACTTTCAATGTAATGGGCAGCTGATCCAAAAGGGTGGGCTTTTTTCAGGTGAAGTGAGGGCTGCCCTTGGAACCACCTGCCTTGGGGTGAATGTGGAAGCAGTGAGCAAAGGCATATCGGACCCATTTGGGCAGCCTACATAGGTTCAATGATGCATTGGGCCCACATTTTGCCAATATCGGCATGTCTGCTGGGGGAAAATAATTAGATTTTGCTTATTTTAGGCAAAGTGAGGGCTGCCCTCACCAGATATGGGCTGCCAATGTGGAGCCGATGAGCAAAGGCCCATCTGCCCAATGTGGGCAGCCAATGTGGGGCCAATATTTTCACCGTGCATTGAGCCCACATCGTGCCAATGAGGACATGTTTGCTGGAAAGAGCTCCAGGCTCTTTAGAGTTGGGGTGCCAGTGAGGCTGAACACAATACTCATACCTCACCAAACGGAGATGTCATCAGTGTTCACCGCTCAGAACCCCCATCTCTTGGAAGCAGGGTGCCAAAGTAAGACCTCACCTTGTTCCAGTTCTTAATGGGCTGGGGAAATGGGAGGTAGGAAGTGGGCAGTAGAGTTAAAGGCCTTGGCGGCTGTGTGAGTCCACACATCTTGACGGATGATGTCTCTGCACAGACGGATGGATCCTAAAGCTGCCCTTGGGCGCTTCTGTGACATTTGCAGGTGCGCGGGCCCAGAGGTGGAAAACTTCAATTGATTCTGCAAATAAAGACAGTTCTTAAAAACCACACACCTACAGAGACAGAGGGAGAGCCCAAAGCCGTTTCCTCATAATTTCAAACCAAACTTGTAGCTGTTGATAGTATTGCTACAAGCCAAACATTTTTACATTCCCAATGAGTCTATATGAAATAGCATATAGCTTATTTTAACTATTTTAATCTGCCACAGAGGCGGCTGTTGTGGAGCTTTAGTTTATGCAAAGCCACTTTGTGTCTCCACCTGAATATAACCATGTGTGTAAATGAGGCTTTTGTGTTTTAATGTGTGTGTTTTACATGTCACGCAACTTTACTTCTCCACCTGAATATAACCATGTGTGTAAAGGGAGCTTTTGTGTTTCCATTTGTCTGTCCTTACGTGTCCCAACTCTCCAGCGTATGTGAAGAAACTCACTCCAGAAAAACAGCCACCCCTCTTAATGCAAGGGCAGGTTTGGCTTTTTTTCCCCCTCTTTCCAAATCTAGTTGCAGCACAGCTTTTAATTAAGTCTTTGCCATCATCTTGATAAACATACAAAAACAGTGCACACAAGACAAAGGGCAACAAATATGTGTTGCAATTTACTATGACAGCGGAACAATACAACTTCACTTCCATCTCGGACATACTCCCCGCCCTTCCCTTGTTAAGAGTACCAGACAAGGCCTGCAAGCGAGTGCCAGGTACCCACAGTACCTGCCTCCTGAAGTGACGGACCACACATCTCTTTTCCACTCGCCCTCTTCTCTGATTGTAAACTGAACTCCAAAAAGGAGGACAACTGAATAATGTTTGCTCTCACTTTGCCCTTTTCTCTCTAGTCATATAACAGTTCAGTTACACTCATGAGACATTGTTTGGGCAGACAGACAAATAGCTTTGGAGTTACACAGTTTCTGTTTAACCTGTCTAGGATCAGCGTGGCGCTAGCGGCACACCCCCCCCCCCCCCACTGAAAAACCAGTGCCGCGAAATTCAAAAAAAATATTTTTTTAAAATATTTAACTTTCACACATTAAAGTCCAATACAGCTAATGAAAGACACAGATCTTATGAATCCAGTCAACATTTCCGATTTTTAAAATGTTTTACAGGGAAGACACAATATGTAAAGATGTACATCTATTACCTAAAAACACATTAGCATATTCCACCATCTTTTATTTGTCCACCAACACCAGTAGCCATCACCAATTCGGCTAAACTAAGATATTTATAGCCCCTAACCAACAAAAAAACTCATTAGATGACAGTCTGATAACATATTTATGGTATGGGATAGGTTTTGTTAGAAAAAAGTGCATATTTCAGGTAGATGGCATAGTTTACAATTGCACCCACCATCACAAATGGACTAGAATAATTACAATGAGCAACGTGTTTACCTAACTACTAATCATCAAACATTTCGTAAAAATACACAGCATACACGAATCGAAAGACACAGATCCTGTGAATACAGACAATATTTCAGATTTTCTAAGTGTCTTACAGCGAAAACACAATAAATCGTTATATTAGCTTAGCACATAGCAATTAGCAGCCCAGCATTGATTCTAGCCAAAGTGAGCGATAAAAGTCAACATCGCCAAAAGATATTAATTTTTTCACTAACCTTCTCAGAATTCTTCCGATGACACTCCTGTAACATCACATTACAACATGCATATACAGTTTGATCGAAAATGTTTATATTTAGCCACCAAAATCATGGTTAGACAATGTGAAATGTAGACAAGCTGGTAAAGAAAACGTCCTTGCGCCACTTAGACAGTGATCTACTCTTATACATAAATACTCATAAACGTGACTAAAAAATATAGGGTGGACAGGGATTGATAGACAATTTAATTCTTAATACAATTGCGTTATTACATTTTTTAATTTATCCTTACTTTTCAATACAGTTTGCGCCAAGCGAAGCTACGTCAAAAAACATGGCGTCCTAAGCCACTAAAATGTTTCGACAGAAACACGATTTATCATAATAAAAATGTCCTACCTTGAGCTGTTCTTCCATCAGTATCTTGGGCAAAGGATCCTTTCTTGGGAGAAATCGTCTTTTGGTGGAAAGCTGTCCTCTTGCCATGTGGAAATGTCAACTACGTTCGGGATGAACTGAAAAGCGCACCCAACTTTTCACATCGTTGCAAAAATAAATGTCCCAAAATCGCACTAAACGGATATAAATTGCTATAAAACGCTTTAAATTAACTACTTTGTGATGTTTGTAACTCCTATAACGAGTGAAAAGATGACCGGAGAAATATAACAGGCTAAACTAACGCTTGGAACAGGAGAGGGTCGGTGTCTTCCACGCGCGTTACGCAGCAAGAAAAGACTTGCTAGCTAAAGGTTTTTTTCATTTGTAGGGCCTGTGAACGAGCAATCGAGCCCGTTGGAATCGTCATCACGTAAAGGCATCCAGGGGAAGACGTAAGAAGTGTCCGTATAGTCATAGCAACGACAGAGCCCTTTTAAATGACTTCAGAAAAGTGGCCAACGTTTCTCAAATCTGACTCCATGTCAGGGAAATTGCTGTAGAATGGGCTCTGTTCCACTTAGAGACAAAATTTCAACTCCTATAGAAACTATAGACTGTTTTCTATCCAATAATAATAATAATATGCATATTGTACGATCAAGGATTTTGTGGGAAGCCGTTTAAAAAATTAGCCACATTAGCATAAATAGTCTAAACAGCGCCCCCATCCCCAACAGGTTAATGCCCCAGGGTTTTATTCAATAAATATTTGGTGTGTCCTCCTTGGCGGGGTCTAGGAGTTTCTGCAAAAGCAGAAAGTAAATGTCTCTGTGTCCAGTGCAAGCTGACCAATAATTATTCATGGTTGTATTGAGATTTTCACTTATTGTGAAATTAATAGCTCGCGAAGTTGCGTAACAGTTTTGCACATGTAAGATGCTGCATAGAAGTCCCATATCTTGGAATAATTGCATGTAACTACAAAGGATCAATAGTTATTTATTTGAAACAAATACCTTATTCGCAGTTATCATGTACAGCTAGAATCAATGGTTATAAGATAGCAGCATGGACTAAGGGCAACTTCATGTACAATCTTGCCTAAACATGCACATTGCGTCTGTAATTTGCTCTATTGTGCTATCATAATCATTAAGAGGTGACTGGTTTATCCTCACTCGTATATACATGTAGTAAAATACAATTTTATTGGTCACATACAGTGCAGTAGTATCTAACAATTCACAACAATACACACAAGTCTAAAAGTAAAATAATGTCATTAAGAAATATATAAATATTAGGATCAGCAATGTCAGAGTGGCATTGACCAGAAAACAGTATATCCATATGAAATGAGTAAAGCAGTATGTAAAAAATTATTAAAGTGACCAGTGATTCTATGTCTATGTATATGGGGCAGCAGGGTTGAGTAACCGGGAGGTATCCGGCTAGTCTGATGGCATTGAGATAGAACCTGTTTTTTAGTCTCTCTGTCCCAGCTTTGATGCACCTGTACTGACCTGCCAGGATGCTCTCAAAGTCACCTGTCAGGTCAGTCAGTCAGTAATTGCTGCAAATGTGCTCAATAGTTCTTGAGCCTATAATACTCCCCAAAGCATGGTGAAACACATAGAGCTGTGTCACAAGCTAAACACATGTACTTTGTCAACCTCCTCTGCTTCCTTCTCCTGGTGCCAGACAGGCAGACTTTGCAGTGCCTCCGTGTGCGACTACCTTGAGCAGCAGTTTGAGGGACTTCAATGGGATAATACCATGCAGTGAGGTGTAGGGGATTGTCTGCAGCAGGACAGCCCCCAGTGGATGGGCGCCGAGGGGTGTGGTGCTCCTCTAGCAGCTCTCTCATGAGGTGTTCCCTTTACTTTTGGTAGGTAATTACTTTACCTATGGGGGAGAGGGAGTGGGGATCATGTGGGGAGAGGATGATGACGCAGTGGGTAGGTGGGTGAGAAAGTCACTATAATCGCATAATGGAACTGTATGTGAACTGTACGTCCAATTACAAAAAAGACCTTGTTCCCTAATCATCTCACCTGTTAGTTGGTGGTGAACTATGTGGCCATTGAGGACCGCAGTGTCGATCAGATGGAGAAAATATCTTCTTATACCACTTGGAAGTTTTCCGAGTGCATTCCACAAAGCTGTTCATCATGTTCGCGTTATCCACTGCACCCATTTTGAGGTTATAATCAAGCACATAGTCTGGTTTGATATTTCTCTCTCCCGTCAGGTGGTCCACCTTCCCTGTGCCCGACATGGTTGCTGTATGGACAGTAGATAGGACATGGACGTCTCGTTTGTCATGCCACTTTACTGCCAGCTGTTGACCTTTCTCCTTGAACTCCACCTACCCTTTCTGCATCTTCCTGCATTCGAATGCCGGCATCCCCTTCCTGTTTGACCTGACTGTGCCACAGGCCCCTGTGCTGTTGGAGAGCAGATGCTGGAAGAGTGTGGGACTGCTGTACCAATTGTCCACATACAAAGTGTGTCCCTTGCCGAGATGTGGAGACAGCATGGTCATCACCATGGACCCGGACACCCCAAGCCCCTGATAATGTTGGATGTCAGTGGTGGACCCTGTGTAGACTATAATGTCGTGGACAAATCCTGTCTTCACGTCGCACATGACAAACAACTTGACCCCAAACTTGTGCCTTTTGGAGGGAAAATATTGACGGAAAGCCAGCCTACCCCTCCATAACATCAGGGACTCATCAATGTATAGCTCCTTGTATGGCACAAAGACCCGACCAAATGCTGATGTCAGGCTGATAAGAACATTTCATATTTTGTGTAACGGGTCATTAGGTTGGCAGTAGCATTGTTGAAGAAATGCACGCATCGCAGCAGAACTAAGAAGCAGTCTTGGAAAAAGAGGGTGACAAAGAAGGGAGTTGCAAACATAGGATCTGTGCTCCAGTATTCTCTCAGGGAGTTCTTCTTTACTATTCCCATGAGAAGGACGGTTGTCAACCATTTAGCAAGTTCCCCCTCACTCCTGGCTCTCTCTTCTCCTGTAGCTCCAAGGCATAGCGATTGGTCTCCTCTACTATGTCTCCCACCAGCTCCTCTGTCAGAAACAGCTTGAAGCACTCTGCCTCAGAGGGAAATAGTAAGGGGCTTTTCTCTCCAGACTGGGAAGCATCAAAGCAAACAGCAGGGCCAGGAGGGGTGAACTGGCTGGCGGCCTTCCAGCTACCACAGAACTCAAGTATTGCATCCACTGTCGGTCTGCCTCCATCACCAGCAGCATCTTCAAAGGGACCTGGGACTTTGTCAATGGACAAGGGGTCCTCAGATTCAGGGTTCTCAATGGCTACAAGGTTGGGGGCAGCTCCTATGTCACAGTCACTGTCAGAATCCGATTACTGACTTTAACCTGTTGGGGATGGGGGCGCTGTTTAGACTACTTATGCTAATTTGGCTAATTTTTTAAACGGCTTCCCACAAAATCCTTGATCGTACAATATGCATATTATTATTATTATTGGATAGAAAACAGTCTATAGTTTCTATAGGAGTTGAAATTTTGTCTCTAAGTGGAACAGAGCCCATTCTACAGCAATTTCCCTGACATGGAGTCAGATTTGAGAAATGTTGGCCACTCTTCTGAAGTCATTTAAAAGGGCACTGTCGTTGCTATGACTATACGGACACTTCTTACGTCTTCCCCTGGATGCCTTTACGTGATGACGATTCCAACGGGGTCGATTGCACGTTCACAGGCCCTACAAATGAAAAAACCCTGAAGCTAGTCATTCTTTGGGAGCTGCGTCATGAGCAAAGTGGACACCGGCGCGCACCTGTTCCAAGCGTTAGTTTAGCCTGTTATATTTCTCCGGTCATCTTTTCACTCGTTATAGGAGTTAAAAACATCATAAGGTAGTTAATTTAAAGCGTTTTATAGCAATTTATATCCGTTTAGTGCGATTTTGGGACATTTATTTTTGCAACGATGTGAAAAGTTGGGCACGCTTTTCAGTTCATCCCGAACGCAGTTGACTTTTCCACATGGCAAGAGGACAGCTTTCCACCAAAAGACGATTTCTCCCAAGAAAGGATCCTTTGCCCAAGATACTGATGGAAGAACAGCTCAAGGTAGGACATTTTTATTATGATAAATCGTGTTTCTGTCGAAATATTTTAGTGGCTTAGGACGCCATGTTTTTTGACGTAGCTTCGCTTGGCGCAAACTGTATTGAAAAGTAAGGATAAATTAAAAAATGTAATAACGCAATTGTATTAAGAATTAAATTGTCTATCAATCCCTGTCCACCCTATATTTTTTAGTCACGTTTATGAGTATTTATGTATAAGAGTAGATCACTGTCTAAGTGGCGCAAGGACAAATTCTGACCAGCTGAGTTACATTTCACATTGTCTAACCATGATTTTGGTGGCTAAATATAAACATTTTCGATCAAACTGTATATGCATGTTGTAATGTGATGTTACAGGAGTGTCATCGGAAGAATTCTGAGAAGGTTAGTGAAAAAATTAATATATTTTTGGCGATGTTGACGTTATCGCCCACTTTGGCTAGAATCAATGCTGGGCTGCTATGTGCTATGTGCTATGCTAATATAACGATTTATTGTGTTTTCGCTGTAAGACACTTAGAAAATCTGAAATATTGTCTGTATTCACAGGATCTGTGTCTTTCGATTCGTGTATGCTGTGTATTTTTACGAAATGTTTGATGATTAGTAGTTAGGTAAACACGTTGCTCATTGTAATTATTCTAGTCCATTTGTGATGGTGGGTGCAATTGTAAACTATGCCATATACCTGAAATATGCACTTTTTTCTAACAAAACCTATCCCATACCATAAATATGTTATCAGACTGTCATCTAATGAGTTTTTTTGTTGGTTAGGGGCTATAAATATCTTAGTTTAGCCGAATTGGTGATGGCTACTGGTGTTGGTGGACAAATAAAAGATGGTGGATTATGCTAATGTGTTTTTAGGTAATAGATGTACATCTTTACATATTGTGTCTTCCCTGTAAAACATTTAAAAAATCGGAAATGTTGACTGGATTCACAAGATCTGTGTCTTTCATTAGCTGTATTGGACTTTAATGTGTGAAAGTTAAATATTTTAAAAAAATATTTTTTTTGAATTTCGCGGCACTGGGTTTTCAGTGGGGGGGGGGGGGTGTGCCGCTAGCGCCACGCTGATCCTAGACAGGTTAATACTCAGACTCATTGTCAGAATTTATAAAGATCTCCAGAATTTCTGCATTTGTGAGTTGTCTCCTTTTGGAATACATTGCTAATGCTACAGCTTAGCTCACTAGCTACATAGATGAACAACAACACTGAATGGCTCAGAGTGAGTGAGAGGTTACGTGATTGACTGCCGGCACGCGCCACTTGTATCAACAAATCCCTATCAGAAAATGTTTTGTGTGGTAATTCTTTATTTATTTACTGTTTTATTCACATGTTCTCGTGTACTGGTGACAAATCATGCTTTCCGATTATTGCATAGATTGTAATTGACACATTATGTGTGTAAAATACTTTTTTGAACGTTGTGCTGATTATGATGAGCTAAGCTAATTCCAGCTAATTCCAGTCATGTGTGTAAAAATATGACCGCTTGTTTTAAGTCAATCTTTCCTCATTTAGCGCTAGGACAAATCTAGTTTGGATGATTGTGTTACGCTGTAGCTACTTCTGTGAATGTCTGAACATTGCATCCAAAAATAAACTGGTCACATTCTGGACATAACTTTGTAAGGACTGTGTTTGTGCAAAATGTTTCTGTGAAAAAACAGTCTGGCAAGCTCAAATGCTGATTGTTGCATCAATTAAAACTGGACGTTCTAAATAAGTGTTCTAATCACACTGGTTTGAGTGTACCCTAAAGGGACCACTGTAGAATGATCAAACCCATTTGTTGGTATGTGTGAAAATGTTAACTAGCCTCTCAAAGCACTTCATGATGACAGAAGTGAGTGCTATGGGGTGATAGTCATTTAGTTCAGTTTGATTTCATGGGTACATGAACAATGGTGAACATCTTATAGCAAGTAGGAACAGCAGACTGGGATAGGCAGAGATTGAATATGTCCGTAAACACTCTGACGCAGCTAGGGATGCCATCTGGGTTGGTAGTCTTGCAAGGGTTAACACGCTTAAATGTTTTACTCACCTCGGCCACGGAGAACTAGAGACCATAGTCCTTGGGAGCGGGCCGCGTTGGTGGCACTGTGTTATCCTTAAAGCGGACGAAGAAGCCATGGATTACAGGCAACATCCGCACTGAGCTAAAGGGTAGAGCGCTCCCTTTCAAGGAGCGGGAAGCTTATAAGAATTCCCACTATGCCCTCTGATGAACCATCAAACAGGCAAAGCGTCATTACAGGATTAAGATCGAATCGTTCTACACCACCTCCGAAGCTCGTCGGATTTGGCAGGGCTTGCAAACTATTACAGACTATAAAGGGAAGCACCGCCAAGATCTGGCCAGTTACACGAGCCTACCAGACGAGCTAAATTACTTCTAAGCTCGCTTCGAAGCTAGTAACACTGAAACATGCATGAGAGCATCAATTGTTCCGGACGACTGTGTGATCACGCTCTCCGCAGCCGATGTGAGTAAGACCTTTAAATAGGTCAACATTCACAAGACGAATTACCAGGATGTGTACTCCGAGAATGTGCTGGCCAACTGGCAAGTGTCTTTCAACCTCTCCCTGTCTGAGTCTGTAATACCAACAATGTTTCAAGCAACCACCATAGTTCCTGTGCCCGAGAACACTAGGGTAACCTGGCAAAATTACTACCAACCCGTAGAACTCACATACAGTGGGGAGACCAAGTATTTGATACACTGCCGATTTTGCAGGTTTTCCTACTTACAAAGCATGTAGAGGTCTGTCATTTTTATCATAGGTACACTTCAACTGTGAGATACGGAATCTAAAACAAAAATCCAGAAAATCACATTGTATGATTTTTAAGTAATTAATTTGCATTATTATTATTGGCACTGTATGTAACCATGAGTGCTTTGAAAGTCTGGTCATGGCTCACATCAACACCATTATCACAGAACTCTAGACCCACTCCAATTTGTATACCATCCCAGCAGATCCACAGATGATGCGCTCTCTATTGCACTCCACACTGCCCTTTCACACCTGAACAAAAGGAACACCTATGTGAGAATGCTATTCATTGACTACAGCTCAGCGTTCAACACCATAGTGCCCTAAAAATCTCATCGCGAAACAAAGGACCTGGAACTAAACACCTTCCTCTGCAACTGGATCCTGGACTTCCTGACAGGCCACCCCCCAGATGGTAAGGGTAGGTAACAACCCATCTGCCACACTGATCCTCAACACGGGGGACCCTCAGGGGTGCGTTCTCAGCCCCCTCCTGTACTCCCTGTGGACTGCACGGCCAGGCAAGACTCCAACATCATCAGGAAGTTTGCCGATGACAACAGTGGTAGGCCTGATCACCAACAACGATGAGACAGCATATAGGGAGGAGGTTAGAGACCTGGCCATGTGATGCCAGGACAACAACCTCTCACTCAACGTGATCAAGACTAAAGAGATGATTGTGGACTACAGGAAAAGGAGGACCAATCACGCCCCCATTCTCATTGACGGGGCTGTAGTGGAGCAGGTAGAGAGATTCAAGTTCCTTGGTGTCCACATCACCAACAAACTAACATGGTCCAAGCACACCAAGAGAGTCGTGAAGAGGGCACGACAAAACCTATTCCCCCTCAGAAGATTGAATAGATTTGGCCAGGGTCCTCAGATCTTCAAAAGGTTATACAGCTGCATCATCGAGATCATCCTTACTGGTTGCATCACTGCCTGGTATGGCAACTGCTCGGACTCCGACCGCAAGGCACTACAGAGGGTAGTGTGTACGGCCCAGGACATCACTGGGACCAAGTTTCCTGCCATCCAGGACATCTATACCAGGCGATGTCAGAGGAAGGCCTTAAATATTGTCAAAGACTCCAGCCACCCTAGTCATAGACTGTTCTCTCTGCTACCGCACGGCAAGCGGTACCGGAGCGCCAATTCTAGGTCCAAGAGGCTTCTAAACCGCTTCTTCCCCCAAGCCATAAGACTACTTAACATCTACTCAAATGGCTACCCAGATTATCCATGTTTTTTGTTTTAATAGTCATAGAGGGAGCAACATGCCCTATACACTTCCTGATGAACTCAGTCACCGTGTCTGTGTGTACATCAATGTTATTCTCAGAGGCTACCCGGAACATATCCCAGTCCGCGTGATCAAAATAATCTTGAATCATAAATTCCAATTGGCCAGACCAGCGTTGAATAGACCTTACCACGGGTTCTTCCTTTTTAAGTTTCTGCCTATAGGAAGATTTGCCAAACGGAGGGCGGGACTTGTTGGCATCCCGGAAGGGGGAGTAGCATGTGGTCAAGTGTTTTTCCAGCGCGAGTACTACAGTCAATGTGTTGATAGAACTTCGGTAGCGTGTTCCATCAAATTCCCTGTTGTTAAAATCCCCAGCTACAATAAATGCAACTTCATATGTGGGTTCCGGTTTGCACAAAATCCAGTGTAGTTCCTTGAGGGCTTTCGTGGTATCGGTTTCAGGGAGAATAAACACGGCTGTGACTATAACCGAAGAGAATTCTCCTGTGAGGTAAGACGGTCGGCATTTGATGGTGAGGTATTCTAGGTCGGGCGAACAAAAGGACTTGAGTTTCTGTACGTTATCAGAATCACACCATGAGTAGTTAATCATGAAATATACACCACCGCCTTTCTATTTCCCATTGAGTTCTTTATTCCTGTCTGGGCAATGTACTGAGAACCAAGCTGGCTGTAATGGCAGGGACAGTATATCCGGAGAGAGCCATGATTCTGTGAAACAGAGTATGTCACAATCCCTGTTTCTCTGGAAGGAGATCCTCGCCCTGAACTCGTCTACTTTATTATCCAGAAACTGAACATTAGTGAGTAATATACTCAGAAGCATTGGAAGGTCCACTTTGAATACCTCTTCTCAGCCGTCGGCAACTTGGAGCAGCCTCTGGGATAAGTTAAATTGCCCTGGGGGGTACGAACAAACCGTGAGTTACCTCTGATATCCAAAAGTTATTTTGAGCTGTATGTAATAACACAAAAAATGTCCTGGGCTAATAATGTAAGAAATGTAAGAAATTACGCAAAAAAAGAATAAATACTGCAAAGTTGCTTAGGAGCAACCAATGTCATTGTGGTTATTTAAGCATTAAGGCACGAGAACCCGGGGATTATCGTTAGAATAGCACATACCTAAGGGTTGTTCTTAGGAGAAACTTGAGAGACAGCCCTTAGCAGTGTGTTATTCACAATAATCCACCAGTTCAAGTGCCTTATTGCTTTCATAAAACGGTTGCCAAAATAGTAAAAAATGTAAAGGTATCGCAGTTGCTAGCTGTGCCACTAGAGATCCTGGTTCGAGTCAAAGGCTCTGTTGTAGCTGGCCGCGACTGGGAGACCCATGGGGCGGTGCACAATCGGCCCAGCGTCATCGAGGTTAGGGGAGGGTTTGGCCGGCATGGATGTCCTTGTCCCATCGCGCTCTAGAGCCTCCTGTGGCGGGTTTGGGCGCATGCACGCTGACATGGTAGCCAGGTGTACGGTGTTTCCTCCGACACATTGGTGTAGCTGGCTTCGTGGTTAAGCGGCGCATTATGTCAAGACGCAGTGCGGCTTGGTTGGGTCATGTTTCAGAAGGACATAAGACATGTTTTCATTTTCAAAAACGACATGTTTTCTTAAAAAAATATATTTTGATGAGTAAATTTGTTTAGTTTTGTCATTCTACCAGATTATATAGTCCGGTCAAAAGCCAGCCGTTAGTTCTTAGATTCTGAAGTTGCTATTCAAGCGGGCTGGTCTTCTGCTCTATTGGGATGGTTACTAGCTAAGCGGACTGGTTGTCCATTCTAAGCTCAAAAGATTGTTACGCGACTGGATACTTCTCCTTTGCTAGCTAGCCAACTAAAGCTAACACACAAGCACAACAAGCAGCTGCTAGAAGCATGGGGAAATAATGTGTAGAGATTAAGTTTATGTTTATGAATTAAGTTTATGAATTTCCTGGCTGGGCTGAGACAGCATTACCCAGGGACTGTCGTGAATAACTCCCTGCTATCAATCAATTAGCATCCAGGATCGAAACAACCCATTTTCTAAATGACAATAACAGCATTCTATTTTGGATTCATCCTCTACTTGGGATCTACTATAATAGTCTCCAGATCATAGATGTTACTGATGTTATAGTCTGGTATGTTCCTCTGTTGAGGCAAAAACAACCAATTACTCATGAGAGTGGAGATTGCTGCAAGTCAAACTCGAGGAGACTATGATACTGTAGCCAGTGCAGAAATGTTCCATCATTAAAAATGGATTAGCAGAGCAGTAGTAATTCAACTTTTTTATGATCACTAAGTGTGGAATTCAGGCCGGACCATTGGTTTACAGGGCTGAAACGCCGTAGCTCCCACAACTCTCTTCGGACAGGGTGACTGGAGAGTTAGCAGTTCTATCCTACATATCCTACCTTCCACAGTTCAGATGTCTGTGTCCCATCCCATGGGAGGCTGCACATGAAGTCTCTCTTGTATGGGCTTTGACATTTTTATATCCACCTCTGGAAATGCAACCTCTCCACGGTAAATGAATGTCTTTCAGAGAGTGATGCTGAGCTGAATTCTTGTTTTTCACTAACAGGTACCTATAAAGGTATATAAACACACACATAAGTTATGTCTGACTTTTATGAAATGTTCGAGTGTGAGGCAGGCAGAAACCCATAAAAATAATCTATACTTTACATCACACTAATGGGGATCGTGCTTGGCTCAGTGTGCCTCACGAAGTATCCTCTACAAACCCATTTACAAAACAATTAATCCAAACTCGTCAAATAAGAGGAACTGGTCAGTCAACAATTATATTTTCACCCTGGAAACTCTGTAGGAAGATCTACCATATGAACAACATGTAATAATTCAGATGATGATAGATGTACAGTATGAATGCAAATTAGACTCCATTACTAAATAAACAGAAACTGTTTAACCTGTTTGGGGTGCAAGCCCGACCTCGGACCAAAAATGACAACAGCTGCAGAGCGCGAAATTCAAAATCTATTTTTTAAAAATATTTAACTTTTACACATTAACAAGTCCAATACAGCATTTGAAAGATAAACATCTTGTCAATCCAGCCAACATGTCCGATTTTTTAAATGTTTTACAGAGAAAACACCACATATATTTATGTTAGCTCACCACCAAATACAAAAGTGGACAGACACGTATGAATTATGATTATGAAGTATGAATTATGATTGAAGTAGCATGCACAACCAACCGAAATAAACTAAAACCAACCTAAAGAGCCCAGAAAAAACGACCTCAGATGACAGTCATATAACATGTTACACAATAAATCTATGTTTTGTTCATAAAAAGTGCATATTTTAGCTATAAATCTGTTTTACATTGATGCTACCCAAAAATGCTAACACATAGCTAGAGTCTGAATCCAGCCGGGAGTAGCCAGAGAAAATACATACACCAACGTCGGCTACTAATTACACCTCATAAAACATTTCAGAAAAACATATGGTGGATAACTAATGAAAGACAGATATCTTGTGAATACAGACAACATTTCCGATTTTTGAAGTGTTTTACAGCGAAAACACAATATATCGTTATATTAGCTAACATCATAAGCTAGCATAAGGCAGCATTGATTCTAGTCAAGCGCTAGCCTAGCATAGTTAGCAGCGTTAGCATTCAACAGTTCGACATATATATGAAAAAGCATCCCAAATTGGGTCTTATCTTTCTTGGTACTCCATCAGAATGTTGTAACGGGGTCCAATGTCCAGTAGAGTCTTTAGTTGGGTTCCAGAACGAAGGATTCCCCTCTTTGGTTAGCTAGCACGGTAGCATTGCTGCGCCAGAAAGCGTTTCTTCAAAAAATTCTTCCGTCGTTTCACATCTAAAGTCCAGAATAAATTGCAATAATATAATTAAAGTATATTGAAAAAACAACCTTTAGGATGATTTTGTGACATGTAGCAAATAATATCGTAGTCAGGCATCATATTCAAAGTTACCTACCTTGTTCCAGAAGCCGAGATCAAATTATCCTTCGCGCCCGGATTTTTATTTTAACTGCGCATGTCTCACAAGAAGTTCTGTTATTCAGTCCAGGGACGAGATATTCGACCCCTTTCAATTCTCACTTCCGCATTACAGTCTAAGGTACGCCTCTGACGTGTCCCTATGGTCCTAAGTCAAATGGCCTTTTATAGAGAAGGTCTTAAAGAGACACATCGCATTTTGGGAAACTCAATTCGGCTGGGAAAATGGCTGTAAAAATATTTCTGTTCGACTTAGAGAAACAATTCAAACCTTTTTAGAAACTACAGACTGTTATCTATCCAACAGTAGTAAATATATGCATATTGGAAAATAAAAAGTTTCTTAGGAGGCCGTTTGAAAATGTGCACACATTTTCCAGTTTTTTCAATATTCAGCGTGCAGCCATAACAGGTTAACCTATAATAAAATCTAATGTGAAGATGATTTTTCTATCCCATGTGAAGGATCTCTCTCATGTGCAGTGCAGGCACAAACTAGCATTGCAAAACAGTTACACAGAAAGCCTTACAGGGACAATCTGGAGTATTGTCACGCCCTGACCATAGTAAACTGTTTATTCTCTGTATTGGTTGGGGCGTGACTTGGGTGGGTCATCTAGGTGTTTTGTATTTCTATGGTGGCCTGATATGGTTCCCAATCAGAGGCAGCTGTTTATTGCTGTCTCTGATTGGTGATCATATTTAGGTAGCCATTTCCTCATTTGTGTTTGTGGGATCTTGTCTATGTTTAGTTGCCTGTCAGCACTATTTGTAGAGCTTCACGTTTCGTTCGTTGATTGTGTTGTTTTTTTGTTCAGTGTTCATTCATTAACCTCTAACGCCTACCAAACCCGGATCCGGGAGCCCCCCCATCACAAAAGCTGACTAGCATAGCCTAGCCTAAAGCCACAGGGCTTTCATATAATAAAATGTTCACGAAATCACAAGTCCAAGACACCAAATGAAAGATACACATCTTGTGAATAAAGCCATCATTTCTGATTTTTAAAATGTTTTACAGGGAAGACAAAATATGTAAATCTATTAGCTAACCACGTTAGCAAAAGACACCACTTCCATACTCCACCATTTTCTTACTGCATCAGTAGCTATCACAAATTCGACCAAATAAAGATATAAATAGCCACTAACCAAGAAACAACCTCATCAGATGACAGTCTGATAACATATTTATTGTATAGCATAGGTTTTGTTAGAAAAATTTGCATATTTCAGGTATAAATCATAGTTTACCATTGCAGCCCCCATCACAACTCTCACTAAAATGACTAGAATAACTACAGAGACCATCGTGTATTAGCTAATTACTCATCATAAAACATTTCTTAAAAATACACAGCGTGCAGCAGATGAAAGACACAGATCTTGTGAATCAAGACAATATTTTAGATTTTCTAAGTGTTTTACAGCGAAAACACAATATAGCGTTATATTAGCTTAGCACAATAGCGAACATTACAACAGCATTGATTCAAGGCAAAAATAGCTATAACGTATAAACCACCAAAATATATTAATTTTTTCACTAATCTTCTCAGAATTCTTCAGATGACAGTCCTGTAACATCATATTGCACAATGCATATAGAGTTTGTTCGAAAATGTGCATATTTAGTGGCACAAATTGTGCTTATACAATGAGAAAAGTAGCCAAGCTGCCCAGAAAATGGCAGGAGAAATCTTTGAAGAGGCACCTAAGGGATATTTGCCGTTCCAGATCAAAACAACGACTGTTCTGGACAAAGGACACCTTATCCAACATTCTGACGGAAGATCACCAAAAGTAAGAAACATTTTATGATGCTATTTCTAATATCTGTCGTGCATGTTGACTGGTCGTGGACGCCCAAGTGTTTCTGGCTATTGTGGCTATGCTAATATCACGCTACATTTTGTTTGCACTGTAAAACACTTAATAAATCGTAAATATTGTCTAGAATCACAAGATGCCTGTCTTTCAATTGCTGTACACTATGTATTTTTCAGAAATGTTTTATGATGAGTAATTAGGTATTTGATGTTGGTGTCTGTAAATATTATGGCTGCTTTCGGTGCAATTTCTGATTGTAGCTGAAATGTAAACTATGATTTATACCTGAAATATGCACATTTTTCAAAAAAAACATATGCTATACAATAAATATGTTATCAGACTGTCATCTGATGAGGTTGTTTCTTGGTTAGTGGCTATTTATATCTTTTTTTGGTGGAATTTGTGATAGCTACTGATGCAGTAAGAAAATGGTGGAGTAAAAAAAATGTTGTATTTTGCTAACGTGGTTAGCTAATAGATTTACATATTGTGTCTTCCCTGTAAAACATTTTAAAAATCAGAAATTATGTCTGGATTCACAAGATGTGTATCTTTCATCTGGTGTCTTGGACTTGTGATTTAATGATATTTAGATGCTAGTATTTACTTGTGACGCTATGCTAGGCTATGCTAGTAGCTTTTCTACTGATGGGGGTGCTCCCGGATCCGGGTTTGGGAGGCGTTGGAAGTTAAAAGAGAATGTACGCATAACACACTGCGTCGTGGTCCATTCCATACAACGATCGTGACAAGTTTAAACAACAACAAAGTGATCACTCCGCCACTGTTTTGGTAATAACCCGAGGGGGCTGAAGAAATGTAAACTCTCAAATTCATTGACAGAGCTCTGGATGCAAGGACTCACCATCTATGTGATGAAAGTTATAGCATGACATTGGTACGACAGTTTAACTAAACTCATGAGGCATTTATATTCTTCATGAATCAATGGGCATATATCATTAATTTTAAAGTCCAGGAATACATGTACCAATCCCAGATTGGCCCTTTAAACTTACATTAGTGGTAGCTATCAGTACAGGTGGTGGACAACATGCTAACTTATGGTATGGCTGATCATCTCCAAAGGGTCCCACATAAGTAACAAGTCTCAACGTGTCTGCAAACAACACGGGCTCAGGCATGTCAAAATACTATGCCAGTTGCTGGTGCATACATATATCTAATTTATGGGTGAGATCAGGTCAGGTTGAGGTTATGAAATTGGGTATAACTGTGAGTAATAAAAGTTAGTCTAATGTAATAAAAGAGTTGACCCCAAAGCCCTGGGAAAAACTTTACTCGATGGCTTACCTTTTAAGAGGGATACAATAGCATTGTATTGGCCAGAGGTAGTAGAGCGAGTAAGGGTTTGTCGTCGGTGAAGAGGAAGGGCAATTTGATCTCTGAAATTCCATACATTTCCCTTTGTTGATGACAGAAGTCCTCAAATGATTTTCAATCAGAGTACCAGCATGGGAATCCCCTGACAGGCAACCATAACACACTCTCTTTCTTTCTTTCTTTCTATGCACATAGACCCAAAAAATGTACACATATACAAATGAACACCCACGCAATAACACAATCCCAAACACTCATCATAGGAATGATCCTTCATTTTAGGCCGCAGAATGACTCATGAAATCAGATTCCCCTCCTTTGAAGTCTTGAGCCCATAATACCTACATGTGAAAACGTTGTTTTCCCGATGCTCTCAGAGCTGACAACAGACTCACCTACATCACTGGCGGAAGAACTTCACTCCCACATATGACAACACCACAGCCTGTGTATGCATCCCAAATGACACCCTATTCCCCACATTTGACTAGAGCCCTGTGAGGTGCCAATTGGGACACAGACAATGTTACCTCACAGACGTCCACCCCACACATCCTGTTTGTGGCAGCATCCTCCATTGTTCATCTGTATCTACCTGAGCAGGTACACACTTTTATCACGCCCCACAATTTTCTTTCCATTCCTACGATTGTTATGAAGTTAACTGCCACAAGAATAAACCACCGTCTCAAGGCACACTAAATCTACATCTTGGATGTACCGTTTTTGTTTTGTTACCATTGTTCTAATACTTTGTTGCTCCTTTGTGTCAATCTTAGGAAGCTGGAGAGGGGGAGGATGGAGGAAGAGGGGGAGGATGGAAAATATGCTGATACATGCCCAAGATAGAGAAGATGTATTAAAAAGAGGAAACAGTTCACTGCTGTTCATCGATCATCCCAAACTATTCTCAAAGGAGTGCAAAGGAAATGGTCATGTATTTGTGTCTTGTGTCCAAGTGGTATGGGATGGGTTAAGTAGACTAAACGGACATGGGGAGTGGAGAGCCTTGCTACCGACAAAGAGAATAAGGTACCTTGAAGGGACCAACACCCTGACTGATGTCACCCTAAGGAAGTCCTTTGAAGAGGATGGGGGCACAAGACATCCAGGCAGTACAATGTGGCGTTGTGCACTCACAGCATCTTCAGGAGATGACTCTATCCCCTCGGGGAAAGAGGCTCCACAATGCAGGATGGTTGTGATCACATTGTTTTGAGGATGCCCCCCATTCCCATCTGACATAGCTGGGTAAGGAAAAGGTAAACAAATGACTTAATTGAGCTTACCTGATCTTATATCTAGAAGATTCTCAGGGTCACTGGTTCGGTAATCATGGGGTGGGTGATGGTTAATGGATAATGAACTGTCAACTTTACATCTAAAGGTTGTACAAAAAGATACATAGAATAATGTTTTGGTCATATTTAAGCTGATGGCATAGACATTGTAGCCTTGGGGAATGTAAGGAATCACAATAGTGTTACAACGGTCAGCAATAGGGTGAGACTGCCATCCAGTGGAGAAGATGAGGCACATCAAATTCCATTTTATAATCAGAACTGGTATTCTCTACCCCCCCCCCCCACCCTCTCTCTTATTTTTTGGGTTTGGCCAGGCCAAGTTGGCCATATGGCTAACAAGCAAGAACCGGGTCAGAGGGAGTGGGGGCAACGCACCCGGTCCTATTATATAAAGGGATGTTCTCTGCGCTCCTTAGGGTTGAATTAGAATTTTATAAAATGATTAACAATGAGCTGATGTTTCAGGAGGTATGGGGGCTGAGGGGGTACAGCTGGAGAGGATGGGTTGGATGTAATGCGGTGCAGGATTGTGTATTGTATTCTATTGTACTGTGTTGTTGTGTACTGTGTAATGGGATTGTGTTGTGGTGTCATGAGATACTTTTTTTATGTATGTGTGTGTGTGTGTGGGGGGGTGGGGGGGTGTAATGAGAATGTTTCACTACAGTAAGACAAAAAGTCAAAGTCTCTCCCTCCCGGTTAATTAGAAGACTAATTGATCAGATATTAAAATATCTGAAAGTTATATTAGGAAAATTATAATTTAGTAATCTGAAGATTTTCCTTGGTGCCCCGACTTCCGAGTTAATTACATTTACATGATTACTTTAATCACGTAATATTAATTACAGAGAATTGATTTGATAAAATAACAGTCTTCAGTTTAATGATGCCAAAGACACGACAACCCTCAGTTGTGCCCCCTCAGATGTAGTTTTATGTTTCATTGTTTCAAAATATTCCTTCAATTCTCATATGACCTATTGTAGAGTGTAGATGTTAAACTGTTTTTGGCCAGAGAGTACCAGATACATGGGCTACACATACTAAAACAGAGGGGCGCTGTTTTGCTCTCCCGGATGCTTTCTAAGGTGAGATTGATGCGTCTTGCTGTCGGCTAGCGTCTCTGTGAAATTATCAATATTTAGAGACCCCACCAAAGTTTGACTTTAGTTGCCTTTCGAGGTGCTCATGTCTCTTTCAGTGGAGATCCCTGTAATTCACACCCTGCATTGTGGTATAGAGTGATATATAGTTGAAGTCGGAAGTTTACATGCAACATAGCCAAACACATTTAAACTCAGTTTTTCACAATTCCATGACATTTAATATTGTTAAAAATGCTCTGTCTTAGGTCAGTTAGGATCACCACTTTACTTTAAGAATGTCAGAATAATAGTGGAGAGAATGATTTATTTCAGCTTTTATTTATTTCATCACATTCCCAGTGGGTCAGAAGTTTACAAACAATCATTTAGTATTTGGCAGCATTGCCTTTAAATTGTTTAACTTGGGTAAAACGTTTTGGGTAGCCTTCCACAAGCTTCCCACAAAATGTTGGGTGAAGTTTGGCCCATTCCTCCATCACAAACGCTTGACCTCAATCCCAGCTCTGGTGTATTTGACTCAGGTTTGTAGGCCTTTTTGCTCGCACACGCATTTTCAGTTCTGCCGACGAATGTTCTACGGGATTGAAGTCAAGCGTTTGTGATGGCCACTCTAATACCTTGACTTTGTTGTCCTTAAGCCATTTTGCCACAACTTTGGAAGTATGATTGTCCATTTGGAAGACCCATTTGTGACCAAGCTTTAACTTCCTGACTGATGTCTTGAGATGTTGCTTCAATATATCCACATAATTTTCCCTCTCATGATGCCATCTATTTTGGGAAGAACACCAGTCCCTCCTGCAGCAAAACACCCCCACAACATGATGCTGCCACCCCCGTGCTTCACGGTTGGGATGGTGTTCTTCGGCTTGCAAGCTTCCCCTTTTTTCCTCCAAACATAACGATGGTCATTATGGCCAAACAGTTCCATTTTTGTTTCATCAGACCAGAGGTCTCAAAAAACTATGATATTTTTTCCCATGTTCAGTTGAAAACCGTAGTCTGGCTTTTTATGGTGGTTTTGGAGCAGTGGCTTCTTCCTTGCTGAGCCGCCTTTCAGGATATGTCGATATAGGACACGTTTTACTATAACTAGAGATCATTTGGTACATGTTTCCTCCAGCATCTTAACAAGGTCCTTTGCTGTTGTTCTGGGATTGATTTTCACTTTTCGCACCAAAGTACGTTCATCTCCAGGAGACAGAATGCGTCTCCTTCCTGAGCGGTATGACGGCTGTGTGGTCCCATGGTGTTTATACTTGCGTACTATTGTTTGTACAGATGAACGTGGTACCTTCAGGGGGTTGGAAATAGCTCCCAAGGATGAACCAGACTTGTGGATTTCTACAATCTTTTTTATGAGGTCTTGGCTGATTTTTTTTAATTTTCCCATGATGTCAACCAAAGAGGTTTGAAGGTAGACCTTGAAATACGTCCATAGGTACACCTCCAATTGACTCAAATTATGTCTATTAGCCTATAAAAAGCTTTGAAAGCCATGACATAATTTTCTGGAATTTTCCAAGCTGTTTAGAGGCACAGTCAACTTAGTGTATGTACACATCTGGAATTGTGATACAATGAATTAATCTGTCTGTAAACAATTGTTGGAAAAATTACTTGTGTCATGCACAACGTAGATGTCCTAAATGACTTCAAGAAATTTGTGGAGTGTTAGAATAATTAGTTTTAATGACTCCAACTAAGTTTATGTAATCTTCCGACTTCAACTATATACAGTGGCTTGCAAAAGTATTTTCCCCCTTGGCATTTTTCTTATTTTGTTGCCTTACAACCTGGAAATAAAATTGATTTTTGGGGGCTTTGTATCATTTGATGTATACAAAACTTTGAAGATGCAAAATATATTTTTCTTGTGAAACAAACAAGACAACAAAAACTGAACTTGAGCGTGCATAACTATTACAGCTGCAAGTCTCTTGGGGTATGTCTCAAAAGCTTGGCATATCTAGCCAATGGGATTGTTGTTCCATTCTTCAAGGTACAACTGCTCCAGCTTCTTCAAGTTGGATGGGTTCTGCGGGTTTACATCAATCTTTAAGTCATGGATTGAGGTCTGGGCTTTAGCTAGACCATACCAAGACATTTAACTGTGTCCCCTTAATTAAACCAGTTGAGTGTTGCTTTAGCAGTCTGCTTAGGGTCATTGTCCTGCTGGAAGGTGAACCTCCGTCCCAGTCTCAAATCTCTGGAAGACTGAAACAGGTTTCCTTGAAGAATTTTCCTGTATTTTGCGCCATCCATCATTCCTTCAATTCTGACCAGTTTCCCAGTCCCTGCCGATTAAAAACATCCCCACAACATGATGCTGCCATCATGGTGTTTCAGGGGTAATGAGAGGTGTTGGGTTTGCTCCAGAGATAACGTTTTCCTTGATGGCCAAAAAGCCAACATTTTGTCTGATCTGACCAGAATACCTTCTTCCATATGTTTGGGGATTCTCCCACATGCCTTTTGGCAAACACCATATGTGTTTGCTTATTTTTTTCTTTAACAATGGCTTTTTATCTGGCCACTCTTCCGTAAATCCCAGCTCTGTAGAATGTACGGTTTAAAGTGGTCGTATGGACAGAAACTCCCATCTCCGCTGTGGAGCTTTGCTGCTCCTTCAGGGTCATATTTGGTCTCTCTGTTGCTTCTCTGATTAATGCCCTCCTTGCCTGGTCCGTGAGTTTTGGTGGACAGCCATCTCTTGGCAGGTTTGCTGTGGTGCCATATTCTTAAAAAAATGGATTTAATGGTGCTCCGTTGGATGTTTAACATTTCGGGTATTGTTTTTATTAACCCTAACCCTGATCTGCTCCTTGGTTTTCATGGTGCCGCTTGCTTGGTGGTGCCCCTTGCCCCTTGGTGTTGCAGATTCTGGGGCCTTTCAGAACTGGTGTTTATATACTGAGATCATGTGACAGATCATGTGACACTTAAATAAAGTCCGCCTGTATGCAATGTAACTAATTATGTGACTTCTGAAGATAATTTGTTTCACCAGATCTTATTTAGGGGCTTCATAGGGGTGAATACAAACTTTTCCGTTTTGTATTTTTTGAATTTTTGGAAACAAGTATTTCAGTAATATTTTTCATTTCACTTCACCAATTTGGACTATTTTGTGTATGTCCATTACATGAAATCCAAATATAAATCCATTTAAATTACAGGTTGTAATGCAACAAAATGGGAAACATGCCAAGGGGGATGAATACTTTTGCAAGGAACTGTATGACTTGCATCCTTGGCACAAAGTTATATTATATTCTACTCAGTCCATAGGCTCCATTAATGTCATTCAGACTGTTTTGAAGTTGATATAACTGGCCATGATAGCGGAGGTTCATGTTTAGGTTCTGAACTAATATGTATACCAAAGGTTTGGGTCCAAACACAGATTGGCTAGATAGCTAGCTTCACATCCATAGGCATACAGGTATTTTTTATCCTCCACTGCACAATAAGCAAGAACATGTGTTATTTCATATATCTGATTTGCATGGCACATATCAGCAAGGCAAGCTTACAAAATTGTACATTCAATTTGCAGTAAATGTTTAGCTAGCTAGATTCTTTACATCCACTGTTTCACAAGACGACAGCCTGGTTTGCTGGTTGTTTCAGGAGTCCCTAAAACATTAACCTGTTTTGGCTGCAGGGGCAGTATTGAGTAGCCAGATAAAAGGTGCCCATTTCAAATGGCCTCGTACTCAATTCTTGCTCAATTCTTGCTCGTACAATATGCATATTATTACTATTGGATAGAAAACACTCTCTAGTTTCTAAAACCGTCTAAAACCGAATTATATCTGTGAGTGAAACAGAACTCATTCTGCAGCAAACTTCCTGACAGGAAGTGGAAAGTCTGAAATTGAGGCTCTGTTCCAGGGGCTGCCTATTAAAGTCCATGTTATTTATTAGTTTAGATGCACTTCATACGTCTTCCACTAGATGTCGACAAGGAGTGAGAGAAGAAATGGACTGTGTAACTTGATCTGGACTCGAATTACAGCTCATGGAATGACGTGTCCTCCATTTCCTGTTTTCAGGAAGGCGCGAAGAGGGACATGGATTTGCTTTTTGAAAAGCTGTCGTTATCGCGACTACTATCTCCGGCTTTGATTTTATTTGATACATGTGACCATATCATCGTAAAGTATGTTTTTTCAATATAGTTTAATCAGATTATTGAATTTTTTTCGGGAGTTTTGCCGTGTTCCGTCCTCTGACTTTGTTGACGATGGAGAGCTTCGTGCCACTTGGCTAGTGTGCTTGCTAATTCAAGAGGGAAAGTGGCCGTTCTAAATGCAAACAACAATTGTTCCCGACAAAGGACCCCTTGTCCAACATTCTGATGAAAGATCAGCAAAAGTAAGAAACATTTTATGATGCTATTTCAAATATCTGTCGCACATGTGAAGTAGTCGTCGGCGCCCAACTTTTGGGTACTCTAGCTATACCAAAGCTGGATGTCGTAATGAAGTTATTTTTTAGAATTCTAACACTGCGATTGCATTAAGAACTAATGGATCGATCATTTCCTATACAACAAGTATTTTTTAGTTATGTTTATGAATAGCTATTTGGTCAGAATATGTGTGTCAGAAAAAGTGTCAGAAAAATATCTGGACGTTGTGGAAAAAGTAGCTAAGTTAGCACAATGTATAACCATTGATTTCAGCTCTAAATATGCACATTTTCGAACAAAACATAAGTGTATGTATAACCTGATGTTATAGGACTGTCATCTGATGAAGAATATCAAGGTTAGTCAAAAATTATATATCTTTTACTGGTTTGTTACGATCGCTAACTTTTACTGCTGGGAAATGGCTTGTGTTTCTGGCTATTGTGGTAAGCTAATATAACGCTGTATTGTGTTTTCGCTGTAAAACACTTAATAAATCAGAAATATTGGCTGGAATCACAAGATGCCTGTCTTTCATTTGCTGTACACTATGTATTTTTCTGAAATGTTTTATGATGAGTAATTAGGTATTTGACGTTGGTGTCTGTAATTATTCTGGCTGCTTCGGTGCAATTTCTGATTGTAGCTGCAATGTAAACTATGATTTATACCTGAAATATGCAAATTTTTCGAACAAAACATAGATTTATTGTATAACATGTTATAAGACTGTCATCTGATGAAGTTGTTTCTTGGTTAGTTTGGTTGGTTCTTGGTTAGTTAGGTTGGCTTTGTGCATGCTACCTGTGCTGTGAAAAATGTCTGTCCTTTTTTGTATTTGGTGGTGAGCTAACATAAATATACGTGCTGTTTTCGCTGTAAAACATTTTAAAAATCGGACATGTTGGCTGGATTCACAAGATGTGTACCTTTCATTTGCTGTATTGGACTTGTTAATGTGTGAAAGTTAAATATTTCTAAAAAATATATTTTGAATTTCGCGCCCTGCACTTGAAGTGGCTGTTGTCATATTGTGGGCGTCCTCGGGCTTGCAGCCAGAAGAAGTTAACCTCTACCGAGCACCTACCCCGGGTCCGGGAGCACCCCCCCCCCCCCCCCCACACTGATTAGCATCGCTAGCATAGCGTCACAATTAAATAGTAGCATCTAAATATCATTAAATCACAAGTCCAAGACACCTAATGAAAGATACAGATCCTGTGAATAAAGCCACCATTTCAGATTTTTTAAATGTTTTACAGGGAAGACACAATATGTAAATCTATTAGCTAAACACGTTAGCAAAAATCACCATTTTTCTTGTCCAACATTTTCTCTCAACACCAGTAGCTATCACCAATTCGGCTAAACTAAGATATTGATAGCCACTAACCAAGAAAAAACCTCCTCAGATGACAGTCTGATAACATATTTATGGTATAGGATAGGTTTTGTTAGAAAAATGTGCATATTTCAGGTAGATGTCATAGGTTACAATTGCACCCACCGTCACAAATGGACTAGAATAACTACATAGAGCAACGTGTTTACCTACTTACTAATCATCAAACATTTCGTAAAAATACACAGCATACACTAATCGAAAGACACAGATCCTGTGAATACAGACAATATTTCAGATTTTCTAAGTGTCTTACAGCGAAAACACAATAAATCGTTATATTAGCATACCACATATGCAAACGTTACCAGAGCATTGATTCTAGCCAAAGAGAGCGATAACGTAAACATCGCCAAAATATATTAATTTTTTCACTAACCTTCTCAGAATTCTTCAGATGACACTCCTGTAACATCACATTACAACATACATATACAGTTTGATCGAAAATGTGCATATTTAGCGGCACAAATCGTGCTTACACAATGGAAATACTGTCCAACTACTCAAGCAATCTGCCCGGCAGCATCATGATAATACAGCTATTTTTATCGAAAACTATTCATAAACTTGACAAAAAAAATACAGGTTGGCCATGAAATGAAAGATGCATTAGTTATTAATGCAACCGCTAAGTTAGATTTTTAAAATTAACGTTACTAGACATACAGTGTGCGTTACAGCCAGACTAGTGCCGCAATAACGGCGTCACTATTTACCGTTATTGAGTTTACATTTTTCCACATAAAAATGGAATAACATCATAAATAGCTCTTACTTTTCGACGAGCTTCCATCGGAATCTTGGCCAAGTGGTACTTTTGTCCAAAAGAATCGTTGCTTGGTTATAAAACGTTGCATTCAACTTCTGATATAGCAGCTAACTATAGCTAACAATTGCTAACATTAGCTAACGTGTCCAAATCCTCATTACGCAATACTGAGGAAATTCCGAAAAATAGCAATATACTCGCATAATCTGATATAACTCGGTTTCAAATAGCTTCGTTATGATGTTTCTAACACCTATATCAAATTAAATTACAGACTGATATATCTAAAGTTCATTACTAAGCGTTCGAAAATGGCATCCCGGGGTCTCTCTCTGCGTAAAGTTCAACGTCGAAAAGATGGCGTACCTCACTCCTTGGTGTTTTATAACCTCTGAGAGCTACGCAGGAAGCCCATTCCACTTCTCATTGGTTACTGAAATCCAGGGGAAGGCGGGTGCAGTTCGTGTCGTTCCATAGGATATACACACCCCTTTAAACTGAACTGAGATCAGAGCTTCGCTCTCAGACCTTCGCAAAACCTGTCATGGATTTCGCTGTAGAAAGAGTTCTGTTCCACTCAGAGACATAATTCAAACGGCTATAGAAACTAGATAGTGTTTTCTATCCAATAATAACAATAATATGCATATTGTACGATCAAGAATTGAGTAGGAAGCCGTTTCATCTGTAGAGACAATTATGCTAATTTGAAACAGCACTCCCTATAGTCGCAAGAAGTTAAACAACCAGAATTACAATTTCATACTCATGTCACAACCCCCATAAAGCTATCCAGCTAGCTGGCGCATGTTAGCTAGTCAGCTAGCTTGCTAAATCATGATTTACGTAAATTAACTTTATGATAAAAAATATGCATAATCGTTTGTCTCTACATTAACATATTCCTGTCAAATGTACATTTTTTGCATGATTCATTATTATGTTATAATTACTTACATCATAGTGTTTTTGTCAGCCATCTTTGCTGAAGAAAGTCTCCAGCCTTGAGTCGCATAGGGTCAAATTCATCATGGAAACCACTCGATATGATTGGTCATCGCCCAGCGGTCGCCGCTGGTGATTTGCATAAAGTTTGGCAAAGTTTTTTTCACCGTCTCCCACGCCACCTTCGCACCGCCCAAAGGTCCCCCGCCCTCTCTGCTTCTCACCGCTTTCCTTCCGTTGAAATGAATGGGAAGCGGTGTCATCCTGTGCTAGTGTATAATGAGGGTAAGCCGGATGGGTGGAGTCAGATACATTACTTCACAAGTCCCTCACAAGTTGCCGTTTTTCCTTGTCGGAGAAATGTTCTGTGGAAATATAGGCTAATTTGACCGGACAATAAGCCTATGATATGAAAAGGCTATTATTGAATATATTAATGATTGGGGACTGGGTTTATGCAGTAGGCTAATCCTTGATAATTAACCTCTTGACGCTAGGAGTCAGATTATTATTATTTTTTTTAAATAACGTTCCCAAGGTAAACAGACTATTTCTCAGGTCCAGATCGTAGAATATGCATATAATTGACAGATTAGGAGTCACGTTCGTTGTATGGATGAGACCAAGGCGCAGCGTGAGATGAATACATCTTTAATGAAACGAAGAACACTTAAACAAACTTACAAAACAACAAAACAAACGTGAAGCTATATATGAAAAGTGCTGACACAGGCAAATAACACATAGACAATCACCCACGAAATACTCAAAGAATATGGCTGCCTAAATATGGTTGCCAATCAGAGACAACGATAAACAGCTGCCTCTAATTGAGAACCAATCTAGGCAACCATAGACATATAACTACCTAGACTAGTCAAAACCCCATAGACATACAAACACCCCTAGACAAGACACAACTAAACAAACCACCCCTTGTCACACCCTGACCTAACCAAAATAATAAAGAAAACAAAGAATACTAAGGTCAGGGCGTGACATTAGGATAGAAAACACTCCAAAGTTTCCAAAACTGTCAAAATATTGTTTGTGAGTATAACAAAACTGATTCTGCAGGCGAAAACCTGAGAAAGTCTAACCCGGAAGTGATATATATAAATCTGTGTTTCCTGGCCAGTCTTTCTTCCATTTAAAGGGGTATCAACCAGATTCATTTTCCAATGGCTTCCTCAGGCTCTGACCAGGCTTTAGACATAGTTTCAGGCTTTTATTTTGAAAAATGAACAAGATTTTTCAAAAGAAGTCAGGTGTCCTCTGAATTGTTCCTGCGCGCTAGAGGGGAGCTCTCCATTTTCTTTTTCTCTCTTATTGAATAGGTTACGGTCCGGTTTAAATATTATTGATTATGATTGTTAAAAACAACCTGAGGATTGATTATAAAAAACATTTGACATGTTTCTACGACCATTACGGATACTTTTTGGAATTTTCGTCGAACGGAACGAGGCTGTAGTTTTTTCAACATAACGTGCAACCCAAATGGCGTTTTTTTGTTATAAAAGTAATATTTATCGAACAAAAATAACATTTATTGTGTAACTGGGAGTCTCGTGAGTGCAAACATCCGAAGATTATTAAAGGTAAGCGATTAATTGTATTGCTTTTCTGACTTTCGTGACCAAGCTAACCAAGCTAATATAAGGCTAACTTATCTAGCATTGATTGATACACTCACAAAAGCTTAGATTGCTTTCGTTGCAAAACATATTTTCAAAATCTGACACGGTAGGTGGATTAACAACAAGCTAAACTGTGTTTTGGTATATTTCACTTGTGATTGCATGATTATAAATATTTTTAGTAATATGTTTGTATCTGATACGTTTGGGAATTTTATTCTGCCATTCAGCACCGGAACGAGGCTGTAGTTTTCTCAACACAACGCACAACCCAAATGGTGTTTTTTTTGTTATAAAAGTAATATTTATCGAACAAAAATAACATTTATTGTGTAACTGGGAGTCTCGTGAGTGCAAACATCCGAAGATTATCAAAGGTAAGCGATTCATTTTATTGCTTTTCTGACTTTCGTGACCATGCTAATTTGGGGCTAGCTGTTGTAGCATTGATTGATACACTCACAAAAGCTTGGATTTCTTTCTCTGTAAAGCATATTTTCAAAATCTGACACGATAGGTGGATTAACAACAAGCTAAGCTGTGTTTTGGTATATTTCACTTGTGATTGCATGATTATAAATATTTTTAGTAATATTTTTGAATTTGGCGCCCTGCAATTCAGCGGTTGTTTAGGGAAATGATCCCGCTAAAGGGATCTGTGTGCAGATCGGTTAACTTCTCTAGGGTAGGGGGCAGCATTGGAAATTTTGGATGAAAAGCGTGCCCAAATTAAACTGCCTGCTACTCAGTCATAAACCCTAGAATATGCATATAATCAGTAGATTTGGATCAAAGCTAGAATATGCATATTATTAGTAGTATTGGATAAAAAACACTGAAGTTTCTAAAACTGTTTGAATGATGTCTGTGAGGGTAACATAACTCATATGGCAGGCAAAAACCTGAGAAAAAATCCAACCAGGAAGTGGGAAATCTGAGATTTGTAGTTATCAAGTGAATGCCTATCGAATATCCAGTGTCTGTGGGGTCAGATTGCACTTCCTAAGGCTTCCACTAGATGTCAACAGTCTATAGAACGTTGTTTTAGGCTTCTACTGTGAAGGGGGAGCAAATAAGAGCTGTTTGAATCAGGGGTCTGGCTGAAAGCCATGAGCTAAGTCTCGCACGCGGCCGTGAGCGTGAGCTTTGTTCCTTTTCCTTTCTAATGACAAAGGAATTGTCCGGTTGGAATATTATTGAAGATTTATGATAAAAACATCCTAAAGATTGATTAGAAACATCGTTTGACATGTTTCTACGAACTCAAATTGAACTTTTTTTAGACTTTTTGTCTAGACTTTGTGCCCGCAAAAAAGGAGGTATTTGGACATAAAGATTAACTTTATCGAACAAAACAAACATTTAATATCTTACATGGAGACCTGGGAGTGCCATCAGATGAAGATCATCAAAGGTAAGTGATTCATTTTAATTATATTTCTGACTTTTGTGACACCTCTCCTTGGCTGGAAAATGGCTGTATGTTTTTTTGTGGCTAGGCGCTGACCTAACATAATCGCATGGTGTGCTTTAGCCGTAAAACCTTTTTGAAATCGGACACTGTGGTTGGATTAACTTCTCTAGGTTAGGGGGCAGCATTCAGAATTTTGGATGAAAAGCATGCCCAAATTAAACTGCCTGCTCCTCGGGCCCAGAAGATATGATATACATATACCTGGTATACATATACCTGATTTGGATAGAAAACACTCTAACGTTTCCAAAACTGTTAAAATAGTGTCTGTGAGTATAACAGAACTGATTTGTCAGGCGAAAACCTGAGAAAAATCCATTCAGGAAGTAGTTTTTGGGGGGGGGTGTAGTTTTCTAATCAATGCCATTACAGTATCCATTGACGTTCGGACTCAAATTGCAGTTCCGATGCCTTCCACTAGATGTCAACAGTCTTTAGAAATTGTTTCAGGCTTGTATTCTGAAAAATGAGGAAGTAAGAGCAGTCGGAATGAGTGGACCCTAAAGTGTCACAGAGCTTTTTCATGCGCGTGACCGAGAGAGTACCTTTCTTGTTTACCTTTTATATTGACGATGTTATTGTCCGGTTGAAATATTATCGATTATTTAGGCTAAAAACAACCTGAGGATTGAAAAGCAACATCGTTTGACATGTTTCTATGAACTTTACAGATACAATTTAGATTTTTTGTCTGCCTGTTTTGACTGCGTTTGAGCCTGTGGATTACTAAAGAAAACGCGCGAACAAAACTGAGGTTTTTGGATATAAAGAGACTTTATCGAACAAAAGGAACATTTATTGAGTAAATGACTGTCTGCTGAGTGCAACCATATGAAGATCATCAAAAGTAAGGTATACATTTTATCTTTATTTCTGACTCTTCTACTTGGCTGGTTACTGTTTGTAATGATTTGTCTGCTGGGCTCTGTTCTCAAATAATCGTAAGGTATGCTTTCGCTGTAAAGCATTTTTTAAATCTGACACCGTGGTTGGATTCACAAGAAGTTCATCTTTAAACCTATGTAAAATATGTTTTGTTTTCTGATTTTTTTATAATGAGTATTTCTGCATTTTAATTTGGCGCCCTGCAGTTTCACTGGCTGTTGAAGAGGTGGGACGCTACCGTCTCACGTACCCTAGAGAAGTTAACAAGAAGTGTATCTTTAAAATGGTGTATTCTACTTGTATGTTTGAGGAATTTTAATTATGAGATTTCTGTTGTTTAAATTTGGCGCCCTGCAATTTCACTGGCTGTAGGCCAGGTGTTCCGCTAGCGGAACCCCCTTCCCAGAAAGGATAACACAGTCCCCACATTATCGAAGGATGCATACACTGACACTGATATTGTATTATGTTATGTGAAAGTAGCAAACATATGTTTGACTCTTTGATTCAACATAAGTTCTTGTTCTCTACAGTTTATATGTATATGTTGTTTTCTCGTGTACGAAAATTATTCTAATGATTGAAGTGTATGCACCTAGTATGTTCTATCAGCAGTCTTTAAGATTACTTTTAAAAAACATGTGATTTTGTTAATTAAACTGATTAAAATATAAAAAAAATAGTCTTCTTCTATAGAAATATGCCAGGCCTGTCACAGCCATTGAAGGAGGAGGACCAAGGTGCAGCGTGGTGAGCGTAAATTTCCTTTATTTAAGAATGACGCCGACAAAAAACAATAAACCATACAAAAACAAAACATGAAGCTCAAAGGCTATGTTCCCTAAACAAAGTCAACCCCCCACAAAGAACGGTGGGAAAAAAAGCTACCTGGGTATGGTTCTCAACCAGAGACAACGATAGACAGCTGCCTCTGATTGAGATCCACACCCGGCCAAACACAAAGAAATACACAACATAGAACATAGAATACCCACCCCAACTCACGCCCTGACCAAACCAAAATAGAGACATAAAAAGGATCTCTAGGGTCAGGGTGTGACAAGGCCTCTGGCTTAATAGTACCATGCAGTAGTTCCACATCTGTTTGCATTGCTTGGTAGTGTAATAGCAGGGTATGAGACAAGATAAATAATACAATTTAAGTGATGTATAACTAAACAGTATTATCCTAAATTGAGAGATTAATTTTTTTTAAATGATCACATCCAGATCAAAATCTTTCAGAATGTACATGTTTTCAGTATAGTTTCATCCGAAAGAAAAATATAAAAAAAAAATATGTGTAATATACATATTTTATACAAATTTCAAATAGATTTCAGATATATTAACCTAAATTAACCTAATTATATCTGGGCTTTTTTTTTTTTTTTTTTTTTCCCAGAAAAGCCGTTCTCCGCGACAGAACGGGGCGAGGCCAACTATCCCGTTCGTTAAAGGGTGAGATATAGCTTTACTACCCTTTATTTAATTCTAAATCTTTAGTACAGACATTTAAAACATGTTATATTAGTTAAACATTTTTACTATTCCTTTCTTACAGAAAAAAATGGCTATAAGGTTGGCTAAAGGGTTGTCCCAGACATCCAGCCTTTTCCAATTCACCGCCGTCAAGACAGACTCTCTTGCTCGATATCCCACCCATTCCACATTCCGTGAGTTTTCCAGGCACAAAGTAGTTCACATCCAGACAGGCTTTGGAAAATACATACGAACTAGCAGATTTTTGTAGCATTTCTTGTGCTGACAAACTGCCTGGGAGCTCCTCAGTGGTGAAACTCCTCCTCCTTCAATCAGTGGTGAACCAGGTGGAACAAATCTTCCAGGCAATCTGGGCGTGCAGCACCTGGCTCTGCTGTTGTCTTTAGACCGCAGTGAAAGGAGCATTTATAAAACCACAAGACCAAGGAAACTTCATCTTTGTGATCAAGGTGACTGTGCAAGTCCAAGCCCTCCACAAAACTGTGAAAGACAGCCGGTAAGCGCCATATTGGCCATGTTTGGTTAGACTGACTTAAGCAGTGCACTGCTAATGATACTCTGGAAAACACAGACTTAACTCTTAACTTTGATAGGACTTTTGCAGTGGTATTTATAACTTCAAATGTTGTTTGTGGGGTATAAAGTAAGAAGAGCCAAATTCATTGTTGATAGAACTTGTTTGAAATGGTTAAAAGTAATTTAAACTTTGTAGAAATCTTAGTAAACCAAGTTCTTCATTCAGTAACAAATGTATAGTCTAAAAAATCTTTGGCTAAAAAATGTAAGATTTGTCTGCTTAACTGCTGATTAGAAAATAAATGTAATTTTTTACTACTAAAAATATTTTGAATGTATTTGGCTAAAATGCAAATTTAGATAAAAATATACTGATTCTGCTCATTTGATTAAAAATGGTGGGTTTCTATTTTGGGAAACATTTGCTTAACAGTGGAAACCTTGTATTTGATAATGGCAGAAATGTGTTTCTGAGGTGAATGTGGATAATTTTGTGTATTTAATTAGGCTGTCAACTCAAATAATCACTTGTATTTGTCATCTCTTTTTTGAGGTTTTTCACCTGTTTACTGTCAACCAAAGAATGGTAAATAAAAGACAAACAACTGATTCTATGGCTGTTTATTGAGTGAAATCCAGTTAAAATCTTCACGTGAAGGGATTGTCCTTTTCAAGTGGGGAATTGCACAAGAAAGAGGTCAGAACTTGACATTTCTACTATATCTGACATGTTACTGTGGTCTTTTTTAAGTCAATAAACTTGTGTGTAAAGTGTATACTTTTGTTTCACAGTAGATTTGTTTAAGACCACCAAGAAACACCTGACTTATCCCATTGCATTAATTAATAAGTGGTGTAGAAAATGAATCTGTAAAAGTCATAAATAAAGGGCCAAACTTAAAGAGTACAATTACCCTTTCAAAAAGAGGCTGGCATGATTGACTGTGACAGCCACCCCCTGGAGAGCATCTCTCCTTTGATCCCCAATCTGGGAAAAATCACCTGTTGTTTGGGTATCGTTATGTATATATGCCCTCCTGTTGTTGAATTGTTTAGATAAAAAAAACATTGTTTCAAACACCCCTGCAGAGACACACACACACACACACACACCCTGAAAAAAACATTGTTTTGAAACACAATTGCATACACACATACTCACACGCAAACCCCTGGATAGATCAACTGCAAACACATGCTTTAACATATACAGATACACTGTCTTGTTTAATAAACACTAACTCTAAAGCGCGACAGCTTCATAGGAATAGATGCACTATATGCATAAATTAACACTCACTGTAAGGCGTAGGAACAGGATGTCCTGACAGGATGCCCCTATATGTTTGGAAGGAATCAGTGACAGTCGCTGTGTCGTCTCAAATCTGTGAATAAGGCGATATTTTCCAAATTGAAAATGATAAACATTCAAAATTGTCCATGCTGTCAATGAAGCATGATTTGTGCCACGCTCAAAACAACTTAACTCGGAACTTCGAAAACTTGACTTCAGTGAGTTCATGACAACTGGGAAGTAGGGAATAAATGAGCTCTGACATGGTTAAAACCTGTCTAGGATCAGCGTGGCGCTAGCGGCACACCCCCCCCCCCCCCACTGAAAAACCAGTGCCGCGAAATTCAAAAAAAATATTTTTTTTAAATATTTAACTTTCACACATTAAAGTCCAATACAGCTAATGAAAGACACAGATCTTGTGAATCCAGTCAACATTTCCGATTTTTAAAATGTTTTACAGGGAAGACACAATATGTAAAGATGTACATCTATTACCTAAAAACACATTAGCATAATCCACCATCTTTTATTTGTCCACCAACACCAGTAGCCATCACCAATTCGGCTAAACTAAGATATTTATAGCCCCTAACCAACAAAAAAACTCATTAGATGACAGTCTGATAACATATTTATGGTATGGGATAGGTTTTGTTAGAAAAAAGTGCATATTTCAGGTAGATGGCATAGTTTACAATTGCACCCACCATCACAAATGGACTAGAATAATTACAATGAGCAACGTGTTTACCTAACTACTAATCATCAAACATTTCGTAAAAATACACAGCATACACGAATCGAAAGACACAGATCCTGTGAATACAGACAATATTTCAGATTTTCTAAGTGTCTTACAGCGAAAACACAAATCGTTATATTAGCATAGCACATAGCACATAGCAGCCCAGCATTGATTCTAGCCAAAGTGGGCGATAACGTCAACATCGCCAAAAATATATTAATTTTTTCACTAACCTTCTCAGAATTCTTCAGATGACACTCCTGTAACATCATATTACACAATCCATATAGAGTTTGATCGAAAATGTTTATATTTAGCCACCAAAATCATGGTTAGACAATGTGAAATGTAGCTCAGCTGGTCAGAAAATGTCCTTGCGCCACTTAGACAGTGATCTACTCTTATACATAAATACTCATAAACGTGACTAAAAAATATAGGGTGGACAGGGATTGATAGACAATTTAATTCTTAATACAATTGCGTTATTACATTTTTTAATTTATCCTTACTTTTCAATACAGTTTGCGCCAAGCGAAGCTACGTCAAAAAACATGGCGTCCTAAGCCACTAAAATGTTTCGACAGAAACACGATTTATCATAATAAAAATGTCCTACCTTGAGCTGTTCTTCCATCAGTATCTTGGGCAAAGGATCCTTTCTTGGGAGAAATCGTCTTTTGGTGGAAAGCTGTCCTCTTGCCATGTGGAAATGTCAACTGCGTTCGGGATGAACTGAAAAGCGTGCCCAACTTTTCACATCGTTGCAAAAATAAATGTCCCAAAATCGCACTAAACGGATATAAATTGCTATAAAACGCCTTAAATTAACTACCTTATGATGTTTTTAACTCCTAAAACGAGTGAAAAGATGACCGGAGAAATATAACAGGCTAAACTAACGCTTGGAACAGGTGCGCGCCGGTGTCCTCTAGGCTCATGACGCAGCTCCCAAAGAATGACTAGCTTCAGGGTTTTTTCATTTGTAGGGCCTGTGAACGCGCAATCGACCCCGTTGGAATCGTCATCACGTAAAGGCATCCAGGGGAAGACGTAAGAAGTGTCCGTATAGTCATAGCAACGACAGTGCCCTTTTAAATGACTTCAGAAGAGTGGCCAACATTTCTCAAATCTGACTCCATGTCAGGGAAATTGCTGTAGAATGGGCTCTGTTCCACTTAGAGACAAAATTTCAACTCCTATAGAAACTATAGACTGTTTTCTATCCAATAATAATAATAATATGCATATTGTACGATCAAGGATTTTGTGGGAAGCCGTTTAAAAAATTAGCCAAATTAGCATAAATAGTCTAAACAGCGCCCCCATCCCCAACAGGTTTTAAATACATTTTGAATGACATCCAGCTCAGATTTGTAAATCCGGTGTAACGCTCTTAGGCGTAGTGGGTGCGGAGTCAGGCGCAAGAGGCAGAAGGCAGAAGGCAGAAGACAGAAATAGTGCTTTATTTACGCACAGGACAATCCTACGCGCTAATCTACTAGGCGCACAACCCAGGACTAAACAAAAACCAGGACTAAACATGTCCGGAGGAAAACCCACAACTGAGACGCACTACCACACAAATAACACAGTGGGAAAAACAAGCCAGCACAAAGAGCAGGCGGGCCTACCGGCTTAAATAGCCCAACTAAAAAACCTAAACAATAAACAGGTGTAACTAATAAGACAAAACCAACAGAAAAGGAATCGGTGGCAGCTAGTAGACCGGTGACGTTGACCGCGGAGCGCCACCCCAACAGGAAGAGGAGCCACCTTCGGTAGGAGTCATGACATCGACTTCAAGAGCTACGACTTCAAGATCAATGACGTCATCATGATTCGACCTTGTTGTTTTCAGAGGTCCCAGTTGTTTTGAAAGAACCATAAATCCAGAGAATGCCAGACTTTGTTGACAAAATTTGCCCACAAAGGACCGCCGCGCCAACTTCCTGTTCAAGTGAGCACAGCACAACATGGTGAGTCCAAAAATGTATTGTATGCTGCTGCATAAATTATGTAATATGCCAGGGAGATATGTATACTGTAGCTAAGAAAGTAATACTAGGTAATGCTTACTAAAGTACTACAAACTACTATGTTGTGTAGTAAGATGTTAGTAGCCCATGTGCCTCAGCCTAATAATTTGGCCTGCTGTTCTGACTTGGTTGTGCACATGTCGCCTATAACCTGTTTCAGAGAAATGTAATCTATCTAATATTTTAAGAGCTTTGTTTGCTTATATACCCCCTTTATTTATCTTACGGTTCCGACTCGGTGTACAGGGAAAACACTAAGAACGGCCCATGTTATGAATTCTGTTGCTGTACATTTCAAAAGTGCTGAACAAATAGTTATATTGACTACGTCTGTCCTCACTCGCTCATTAATGTCTTAATCGAAATTACGGATTGCCTCTTATCCGCTTGTCATCCCGTTATGCTATACTTTGTACATATCAATTGTCATGAGAAAACACATTTGTTTAAGCAAGTCAGCCATATCAGCTATGTTTTTTTAAAAGGCAGTAAATTAGGCTGAATTAACTATTTCACTGCCAGACAAGGCTCCTCTGATTGCCAGGTGTAGCAGTAGCAAGAAGTTGGGACTGCTGTTGGGACAGTTTTATGTAGGCCCTAACAGTTTGTGAGCACCGTTTGTCACAGCTATAGTGCAATTAATGTATTGTTTAGTGTTGTGTTTTGTAGTGGCTTTGCCGGCATGCATCCAAATTGTTTTTTTTTGCCTCACCAAGATTTACATTCTAAAATCGGCACTGATTGTAGTACATCATTGATTAATCGTATACCTCCACTGCACTACTTTGATACTGTGGAAGGACCACCAGAGGGCAGGCTGGGCTCACGGATAGTAGCCCAACAAGGCATAGGAGACAAGGTAACCAGAGGCAATCAAGCACAGCTGACGGTACTAATGAGATATTCTCCTTCCCTTATAAGAGAGAGTATGGAACCAGCAGACCAGGGGAAAAATACTATCTCTGGAAGATGGCCACCGAGACAGAGGAGCGATCCATGAAGAACCACTAAGATGGTGACAATCCCGTGACTTTTGATGTAGTTTAAAGATAATCGTATTGTGTTCCTGTTTGATCTGGAGGCTTTCTTCAGCAAAGATGGCTGACTAAATACTATGATGGAAGCAAATGTAAGTAATTATAACATCATAACGAATCATGCAAAAAATTTGAAATGTGTTAGTTAAACCTGTTGGGGATGGGGGCGCTGTTTAGACTATTTATGCTAATGTGGCTAATTTTTTAAACGGCTTCCCACAAAATCCTTGATCGTACAATATGCATATTATTATTATTATTGGATAGAAAACAGTCTATAGTTTCTATAGGAGTTGAAATTTTGTCTCTAAGTGGAACAGAGCCCATTCTACAGCAATTTCCCTGACATGGAGTCAGATTTGAGAAACGTTGGCCACTTTTCTGAAGTCATTTAAAAGGGCACTGTCGTTGCTATGACTATACGGACACTTCTTACGTCTTCCCCTGGATGCCTTTACGTGATGACGATTCCAACGGGCTCGATTGCTCGTTCACAGGCCCTACAAATGAAAAAAACCTTTAGCTAGCAAGTCTTTTCTTGCTGCGTAACGCGCGTGGAAGACACCGACCCTCTCCTGTTCCAAGCGTTAGTTTAGCCTGTTATATTTCTCCGGTCATCTTTTCACTCGTTATAGGAGTTACAAACATCACAAAGTAGTTAATTTAAAGCGTTTTATAGCAATTTATATCCGTTTAGTGCGATTTTGGGACATTTATTTTTGCAACGATGTGAAAAGTTGGGCACGCTTTTCAGTTCATCCCGAACGTAGTTGACATTTCCACATGGCAAGAGGACAGCTTTCCACCAAAAGACGATTTCTCCCAAGAAAGGATCCTTTGCCCAAGATACTGATGGAAGAACAGCTCAAGGTAGGACATTTTTATTATGATAAATCGTGTTTCTGTCGAAACATTTTAGTGGCTTAGGACGCCATGTTTTTTGACGTAGCTTCGCTTGGCGCAAACTGTATTGAAAAGTAAGGATAAATTAAAAAATGTAATAACGCAATTGTATTAAGAATTAAATTGTCTATCAATCCCTGTCCACCCTATATTTTTTAGTCACGTTTATGAGTATTTATGTATAAGAGTAGATCACTGTCTAAGTGGCGCAAGGACGTTTTCTTTACCAGCTTGTCTACATTTCACATTGTCTAACCATGATTTTGGTGGCTAAATATAAACATTTTCGATCAAACTGTATATGCATGTTGTAATGTGATGTTACAGGAGTGTCATCGGAAGAATTCTGAGAAGGTTAGTGAAAAAATTAATATCTTTTGGCGATGTTGACTTTTATCGCTCACTTTGGCTAGAATCAATGCTGGGCTGCTAATTGCTATGTGCTAAGCTAATATAACGATTTATTGTGTTTTCGCTGTAAGACACTTAGAAAATCTGAAATATTGTCTGTATTCACAGGATCTGTGTCTTTCGATTCGTGTATGCTGTGTATTTTTACGAAATGTTTGATGATTAGTAGTTAGGTAAACACGTTGCTCATTGTAATTATTCTAGTCCATTTGTGATGGTGGGTGCAATTGTAAACTATGCCATATACCTGAAATATGCACTTTTTTCTAACAAAACCTATCCCATACCATAAATATGTTATCAGACTGTCATCTAATGAGTTTTTTTGTTGGTTAGGGGCTATAAATATCTTAGTTTAGCCGAATTGGTGATGGCTACTGGTGTTGGTGGACAAATAAAAGATGGTGGATTATGCTAATGTGTTTTTAGGTAATAGATGTACATCTTTACATATTGTGTCTTCCCTGTAAAACATTTTAAAAATCGGAAATGTTGACTGGATTCATAAGATCTGTGTCTTTCATTAGCTGTATTGGACTTTAATGTGTGAAAGTTAAATATTTAAAAAAAATATTTTTTTTGAATTTCGCGGCACTGGTTTTTCAGTGGGGGGGGGGGGGGGTGTGCCGCTAGCGCCACGCTGATCCTAGACAGGTTAAAACTTCTTATGGATGAGATCCCGCTAACGTGATCGATATGACGACAGCCAGTGAAAGTGCAGGGCGCCAAAATCAAAACTACAGATATACCATAATTAAAATTCCTCAAACATACAAGTATTTCACACCATTTTAAAGATACAACAGTGTCCGATTTCAAATAGGCTTTACGGTGAAAGCACCACAAACGATTATGTTAGGTAGGTCAGAACCAAGTCACAGGAAAAACACAGCCATTTTTCCAGCCAAAGAGAGGACTCACAAAAATCAGAGATAGAATTAATCACTAACCTTTGGTGATCTTCATCAGATGACACTCATAGGACTTCATGTTACACAATACATGTTTGTTTTGTTCGGTAAAGTTCATATTTATATCCAAAAATCTCAGTTTACATTGGCGTGTTATTTTCAGTAGTTCCAAAACATCTGGTGATTTTGCAGAGAGCCACATCAATTTACAGAAATACTCATAATAAACATTGCTAAAAGATATAACTGTTATCCTCTTGAAGCTAGGGGGCACTATTTTTATGTTTGGAAAAATAACGGTCCCAAATTAAACATTCTATTTCTCAGGCCCAGATGCTAGCATATGCATATAATTGACAGATTAGGATAGAAAACACTCTAAAGTTTCCAAAACTGTCAAGATATTATCTGTGAGTATAACAGAACTGATTTTGCAGGCAAAAACCTGAGGAAATCCAACCAGGAAGTGCTTCTTATTTTGAAAAATCCCTGTTCCATTGCTTGCCTTTCCTCCATTTAAAGGGATATCAACCAGATTCCTTTTCCAATGGCTTCTACAGGGTGTGAACAGTCTTTAGACATAGTTTCAAGCTTTTATTCTGAAAAATAGTACCTACCCTCACTTGTTGTCGCTTGCATTTCTTCATCTGAAGACATGCAAACCACATCATCCTATGAATCATCCAATCAAAAAAATGTATGCATTTATCACTACAATAACTGACTTTTCAGCCGTTCTCGGTGTATAACGCCAGCACTTGGAAGTGCATTGCTGTGCTGCAGATTTTACAAAGTGACTTATGATTTATTTTGCTGAATTCGAGGGCATCTTGGGGGAGTGGCCTAAAATCGAGGTGGTCTTGGAGTGGGGTGATGTAAGGACATACTTTCCATAGGAACTGGACATCTTCAGCCCTTTTGTGCTGTAGCTATCTGACTCGGAGGGACCAGAAGAACCTTCCTCTGCCCACTTCCCCCTTCATTTGGAAGAGCAACATTTACAGATAATATTAAGATCATTACTTGTTTACAAAACATTATGTTCAGTAAACACTGCAAGCGCCATACCCTTGAGGAGTAAGTGTCAACAGTGACTGCATACATTCATTTCTGTGAAGACATTGTGGAAACCAGTAATTGGTTCCCCATTAATCACACCATCCATTCACATGGTTTAACAGATACATTCACATATGAAGACAATGTTCCCTCCTGTCCTCTTCCCTTTCTGATATTCTGCATAGCACCAGAGACATGTAAAAGACAAGCCTGACCTCTCCTCTCTCTGGGCCCCAGGTGACTGAGCCCCAGCTGAGGGAAGAAGTGCAATTGCCAACACCAGAGTCCGAAGGGATACATTCTAATAACAAGTATATCACATAAGCATATTATGCAGATAAGACATCTTAATTATCCATGTTACCCAACTAATTCTGATTCATCCGCCACACTACTTAATATGCAACGTTTATAGGAGACAAATTCTCTTATTGCTCCTAAAATCACATCCCTATTTAACAACAATAATTTCATATTTTTTCATATTTCATGCGCAAAGTTAAGGATGGAGACCTTGAACATGCAGGGTATATACTTTTCAAGTTACAGTATTTCCTTTATAAGACTTTTAATAACATCTGTCACGCCTGCTCCTGCTCTCCCTTTCTGGCGCTTGAGGGCGCCAGACTGCCTATCATTATGCACACCTGTCCCCTTCGTTACGCACACCTGTGCCTCATTGGGACCCACCTAAACTCCATTATTTTATTGCCTCCCCTTTATCTGTCTGTTTCCTCTGTTTCATCCCTGTGTCAGCATTGATGTCGTTACTTTGTCCCCTTTCCAGACGCTGTTCCTGTCCTGTTTCATGCCCGTAGTTTATTAAATGTTCTCTCTGTACCTGCTTCCTGTCTCCAGCGTCGATCCTCACACATCACAAAATAAAAACCACATTCGTTTTCTATAGCTCACCACTGACCATTCTCCACATACTTATGTTAGAAATATTGTTCCAGTTTTACATTTTTGAATGTGTGGGTTGAAGGGGATCTGGTTGAGTTATTCATTGCAAACCTGATCGGACCCATTTGGATCCACACAGGACAGTATTGACACTAAACACTGCCTATTTCTAGTTTATTTTCTTAAAATCTGATTTTAAACCTAATCCTAACCTTCACCCTAACCACACTGCTGACATTATGCCTAACCTTAAGCACATTTTTGTTTTTAATTTTTACAATATACAAATTTTTACAATATATCCAATTGTACTTCGTGGCAATTAGTGACAACCGAATTGCAGCCACTGACCTGATCGCAGGAAGGGAAACATGTTTATTTATTTTTTTAAAGTCTGACCTGTCCTGTAAACTCTGGGCATGAATAATAAACCAAACAAAAATGCACAATTGAAAAATGTATAAACATAAATCATAATCAAACTAATGTATTTATACAAGTACTTAGTTGATACTGTAGATGCTCCAACTATCAACAAACTGTCAACTGCGAGTCAAACAAGGCAGCATCATGTACACTTTATAAACAACACTCTTAGCGGTAGCTCTCTCAAAATGAAGTGCATTCCAACCAAACCACAAAATGATCTACAAAACAAATTGTATATGTCACATGCTTCATAATGTAGACGAACAGTGAAATAATAATTTGCACAAATTGATCTGTAAAACGCGACTCACAAATACGTGGAGCAACTCACAAAAAAAAAACGGATGTCTGAGGTGGTGACGTCACTTCCTGTTGAATCTGCAGACGTGTTGCTGTGCGTTTTTGTTGCTGTGCGATTTGCTGCGAACTTTACTTTACTTTGCTTGCTGACAACTTTACGTTTTTTGTTTTGTTTCTGTTTTTAATTACCGTTTATATTTTTAGTTTTTCCATCGCAACTTTTTTCCCTCATTCAACCTTTTCACTCCGGACGCTTTATCTGGACATGGTTCGTCAACACCTTCAACAGCCGAAGCTAAGTAGTAACATTAACATGATGTCTTCTAATTGCAATCGCTGTACTCATAATATACAGGAGAACGATCGCCTTACGGCGAAAATAGCTGTGCTGCAAGCCCAGCTTCAGACGCAATCGTTAGGCAAGGGTATTTTCAGTGTAGGAAAGGAAGAAACAGCGTCTGTGCCACCAGTAAGTACAGATAGTAACGTTAGTATAAATCCCCCCGCACAGTCCCCGCAGCCGGACAACTTTCTCATGGCTTCTGGAGGGAAATGCTGTTGGAATGCTCAACCGGTGTCGCTCATTCAGCCGACAGAAACTTTCAACCGGTTTTCCCCATTATGTAGCGAGTCGGAGTCTGAGTCTTCTCTTGTCTCTACTCCTCCCGTTACGGGGTCTGAGACGCCGAAGGCTCCCACCGTTAGCTCTGACAAATTGAAAACCCTAGTCATTGGCGACTCCATTACCCGCAGTATTAGACTTAAAACGAATCACCCAGCGATCATACACTGTTTACCAGGGGGCAGGGCTACCGACGTTAAGGCTAATCTTAAGATGGTGCTGGCTAAAGCTAAATCTGGCGAGTGTAGAGAGTATAGAGATATTGTTATCCACGTCGGCACCAACGATGTTAGGATGAAACAGTCAGAGGTCACCAAGTGCAACATAGCTTCAGCGTGTAAATCAGCTAGAAAGATGTGTCGGCATCGAGTAATTGTCTCTGGCCCCCTCCCAGTTAGGGGGAGTGACGAGCTCTACAGCAGAGTCTCAGCACTCAATCGCTGGTTGAAAACTGTTTTCTGCCCCTCCCAAAAGATAGAATTTGTAGATAATTGGCCCTCTTTCTGGGACTCACCCACAAACAGGACCAAGCCTGACCTGCTAAGGAGTGACGGACTCCATCCTACCTGGAGGGGTGCTCTCATCTTATCTACCAACATAGATAGGGCTCTAACTCCTTTAGCCCCACAATGAAATAGGGTGCAGGCCAGGCAGCAGGCTGTTAGCCAACCTGCCAGCTTAGTGGAGTCTGCCAATAGCACAGTCAGTGTAGTCAGCTCAGCCATACCCATTGAGACTGTGTCTGTGCCTCGACCTAGGTTGGGCAAAACTAAACATGGCGGTGTTCGCCTTAGCAATCTTATTAGGATAAAGACCTCCTCCATTCCTGCCATTATTGAAAGAGATCGTGATACCTCACATCTCAAAATAGGGTTACTTAATGTTAGATCCCTCACTTCAAAGGCAGTCATAGTCAATGAACTAATCACTGATCATAATCTTGATGTGATTGGCCTGACTGAAACATGGCTTAAGCCTGATGAATTTACTGTGTTAAATGAGGCCTCACCTCCTGGTTACACTAGTGACCATATCCCCCGTGCATCCCGCAAAGGCGGAGGTGTTGCTAACATCTACGATAGCAAATTTCAATTTACAAAAAAAAAAATGGCGTTTTCGTCTTTTGAGCTTCTAGTCATGAAATCTATGCAGCCTACTCAATCACTTTTTATAGCTACTGTTTACAGGCCTCCTGGGCCATATACAGCGTTCCTCACTGAGTTCCCTGAATTCCTATCGGACCTTGTAGTCATAGCAGATCATATTCAAATTTTTGGTGATTTTAATATTCACATGGAGAAGTCCACAGACCCACTCCAAAAGTCTTTCGGAGCCATCATCGACTCAGTGGGTTTTGTCCAACATGTCTCTGGACCTACTCACTGCCACAGTCATACTCTGGACCTAGTTTTGTCCCATGGAATAAATGTTGTAGATCTTAATGTTTTTCCACATAATCCTGGACTATCGGACCACCATTTTATTACGTTTGCAATCGCAACAAATAATCTGCTCAGACCCCAACCAAGGAGCATCAAAAGTCGTGCTATAAATTCTCAGACAACACAAAAATTCCTTGATGCCCTTCCAGACTCCTTCTGCCTACCCAAGGACGTCAGAGGACAAAAATCAGTTAACCACTTAACTGAGGAACTCAATTTAACCTTGCGCAATACCCTAGATGCAGTTGCACCCCTAAAAACGAAAAACATTTGTCATAAGAAACTAGCTCCCTGGTATACAGAAAATACCCGAGCTTTGAAGCAAGCTTCCAGGAAACTGGAACGGAAATGGCGCCACACAAAACTGGAAGTCTTCCGACTAGCTTGGAAAGACAGTACCGTGCAGTACCGAAGAGCCCTCACCGCTGCTCGATCATCCTACTTTTCCAACTTAATCGAGGAAAATAAGAACAATCCAAAATTTCTTTTTGATACTGTTGCAAAGCTAACTAAAAAGCAGCATTCCCCAAGAGAGGATGGCTTTCACTTCAGCAGTAATAAATTCATGAACTTCTTTGAGGAAAAGATCATGACCATTAGAAAGCAAATTACGGACTCCTCTTTGAATCTGCGTATTCCTCCAGGGCTTAGCTGTCCTGGATCTGCACAGCTCTGCGAGGGCCTGGGATCGGGAGAGACACTTAAGTGTTTTAGTACTATATCTCTTGACACAATGATGAAAATAATCATGGCCTCTAAACCTTCAAGCTGCATACTGGATCCTATTCCTACTAAACTGCTGAAGGAGCTGCTTCCTGTGCTTGGCCCTCCTATGTTGAACATAATAAACAGCTCTCTATCCACCGGATGTGTACCAAACTCACTAAAAGTGGCAGTGATAAAGCCTCTCTTGAAAAAGCCAAACCTTGACCCGGAAAATATAAAAAACTATCGGCCTATATCGAATCTTCCATTCCTCTCAAAAATTTTTGAAAAAGCTGTTGCGCAGCAACTCACTGCCTTTCTGAAGACAAACAATGTATACGAAATGCTTCAGTCTAGTTTTAGACCCCATCATAGCACTGAGACTGCACTTGTGAAGGTGGTAAATGACCTTTTAATGGCGTCAGACCGAGGCTCTGCATCTGTCCTCGTGCTACTAGACCTTAGTGCTGCCTTTGACACCATCGATCACCACATTCTTTTGGAGAGACTGGAAACCCAAATTGGTCTACACGGACAAGTTCTGGCCTGGTTTAGATCTTACCTGTCGGAAAGATATCAGTTTGTCTCTGTGAATGGTCTGTCCTCTGACAAATCAACTGTACATTTCGGTGTTCCTCAAGGTTCCGTTTTAGGACCACTATTGTTTTCACTATATATTTTACCTCTTGGGGATGTTATTCGAAAACATAATGTTAACTTTCACTGCTATGCGGATGACACACAGCTGTACATTTCAATGAAACATGGTGAAGCCCCAAAATTGCCCTCGCTAGAAGCCTGTGTTTCAGACATAAGGAAGTGGATGGCTGAAAACTTTCTACTTTTAAACTCGGACAAAACAGAGATGCTTGTTCTAGGTCCCAAGAAACAAAGAGATCTTCTGTTAAATCTGACAATTCATCTTGATGGTTGTAAAGTCGTCTCAAATAAAACTGTGAAGGACCTCGGTGTTACTCTTGACCCTGATCTCTCTTTTGACGAACATATCAAGACTGTTTCAAGGACAGCTTTTTTCCATCTACGTAACATTGCAAAAATCAGACATTTTCTGTCCAAAAATGATGCAGAAAAATTAATCCATGCATTTGTTACTTCTAGGTTAGACTACTGCAATGCTCTACTTTCCGGCTACCCGGATAAAGCACTAAATAAACTTCAGTTAGTGCTAAATACGGCTGCTAGAATCCTGACTAGAACCAAGAAATTTGATCATATTACTCCAGTGCTAGCTTCCCTACACTGGCTTCCCGTTAAGGCAAGGGCTGATTTCAAGGTTTTACTGTTAACCTTTAAAGCGTTACATGGGCTTGCTCCTACCTATGTTTCCGAGTTGGTCCTGCCGTACATACCTACACGTACGCTACGGTCACAAGACGCAGGCCTCCTAATTGTCCCTAAAATTTCTAAGCAAACAGCTGGAGGCAGGGCTTTCTCCTATAGATCTCCATTTTTATGGAACAGTCTGCCTACCCATGTGAGAGACGCAGACTCAGTCTCAACCTTTAAGTCTTTACTGAAGACTTATCTCTTCAGTAGGTCATATGATTGAGTGTAGTCTGGCCCAGGAGTGTGAAGGTGAACGGAAAGGCTCTGGAGCAACGAACCGCCCTTGCTGTCTCTCCAGGGCCGGTTCCCCTCTCTCCACTGGGATTCTCTGCCTCTAACCCTGTTACTGGGGCTGAGTCACTGGCTTGCTGGTGCTCTTTCATGACGTCCCTAGGAGGGGTGCGTCACTTGAGTGGGTTGAGTTACTGACGTGAACTTCCTGTCTGGGTTGGCGCCCCCCCTTGGTTGTGCTGTGGTGGAGACCTTTGTGGGCTATACTCGGCCTTGTCTCAGGATTGTAAGTTGGTGGTTGAGGATATCCCTCTAGTGGTGTGGGGGCTGTGCTTTGGCAGAGTGGGTGGGGTTATATCCTTCCTGTTTGGCCCTGTCCGGGGGTTTCTTCGGATGGGGCCACAGTGTCTCCTGACCGCTCCTGTCTCAGCCTCCAGTATTTATGCTGCAGTAGTTTATGTGTCGGGGGGCTAGGGTCAGTTGGTTATACCTGGAATACTTCTCCTGTCTTATCCAGTGTCCTGTGTGAATTTAAGTATGCTCTCTCTAATTCTCTCGTTCTCTCTTTCTCTCTGAGAACCTGAACCCTAGGACCATACGTCAGGACTACCGGCCGTGGTGACTCCTTGCTGCCCCCAGTCCGCCTGGCCTTGCTGCTATTCCAGTTTCAACTCTTCTGCCTGCGGTTATGGAACCCCTACCTGTCCCAGACCTGCTGTTTTCAACTCTTAATGATCGGCTATGAAAAGCCAACTGAGATTTATTCCTGATTATTATTTGACCATGCTTGTCATTTATGAACATTTTGAAAATCTTGGCTCTCTCTAATTTTCTCCTTCTCTCTTTCTTTCTCTCGGAGGACCTGGGCCCTAGGACCATGCGTCGGGACTGCCGCCCGTGGTGACTCCTTGCTGTCCCCAGTCCGCCTGGCCTTGCTGCTATTCCAGTTTCAGCTGTTCTGCCTGCGGTTATGGAACACCCACCTGTCCCAGACCTGTTGTTTTTCAACTCTTAATGATCAGCTATGAAAAGCCAACTGAAAATTATTCATGATTATTATTTGACCATGCTTGTCACTTATGAACATTTTTGAACATCTTGGCATAGTTCTGTTATAATCTCCACCCGGCACAGCCAGAAGAGGACTGGCCACCCCTCATAGCCTGGTTCCTCTCTAGGTTTCTTCCTAGGTTTTGGCCTTTCTAGGGAGTTTTTCCTAGCCACCGTGCTTCTACACCTGCATTCTAGCTGTTTGGGGTTTTAGGCTGGGTTTCTGTACAGCACTTCGAGATATTATCTGATGTACGAAGGGCTATATAAAATAAAATTGATTGATTGATTGATTGACAAATACGTGGAGCAACTCACAAATACGTGGAGCAACTCACAAATCTGAGGCAAGTCAAAAATGTAATGCAGGTCAGAAATATGTAAAATGCAGGTCACAAATGTAATGTGTCGTCACAAATGTGGTCACATTCAGAAAAACATATTTACCAATTTGTGTTTGCAAAATAAATAAATATATTTGAAAAATATGCAGTGTTAATGAGCAAAAAACTATCAAAACCAGTCTTGCATTTATTTGCCAATCATCATTTGTTTTTGTTAATGATGGCTCATTTGCTTTTGGATCATGAGATATGTTTATCAATCAATCAATCAAATGTATTTATAAAGCGCTTCGTACATCACCTGATGTCACAAAGTGCTATACAGAAACCCAGCCTAAAACCCCAAACAGCAAGCAATGCAGATGTAGAAGCACGGTGGCTAGGAAAAACTCCCTAGAAAGGCCGGAACCTAGGAAGAAACCTAGAGCGGAACCAGGCTCTGAGGGGTGGCCAGTCCTCTTCTGGCTGTGCCGGGTGGAGATTATAACAGAACATGGCCAAGATGTTCAAACGTTCATAGATGACCAGCATGGTCAGATAATAATAATCAGTGGTTGTAGAGGGTGCAACAGGTCAGCACTGTTTATGAAACTATGTGGGCATATCGGCAGACTGTGTATTCTGTATTCACACAATACCTCTTCTGTTCGTGACTTTCTTCTGTTTGTGACTTACTATTTATATATTTACAACATTTTGTTGAGCATGCAATACCTAGAATCTCCACGTATAGCATTTATGGCGAAAATTTATGAAGAGCACGTACAATAAATATCTTTCTTTCTTATGATATCAAGGTGGCTGGTGGGATTTCTTTTCATTAAAAGCACCATTGTTGGTAGGATTGCCGAGTGTTGCTGCTTTACTGCTTGGTAGCTCAACCAGGACCTTTGCCCGTTATAGCCTACAAAGCAAGATTGGAATGCCCAATCTATGGATGACCATTATAGAGCTACATTGGGACTAGAGATAATAAGGGATTTATGTCTGGCAATTTCTACTCTTTACATTAACTTATCCAGCTTCAAAGGAATGCAATGTAGTATCATGTCTGACGAATGGAAATATTGGTAACACTATGCTTAAAGCCAGCAAGTATGATGCTCTTTGATGTGGTTATAATGTATTGTTATAGCAAGAGTTGTTATACGCATGTACAGTATGAACCATTATAATCAGTGCTTGGGCAGGAGCTCACTGGAGTTAAGTACCGGCACCTCAAATGTTTTACTGCTTGAGTTCCTGCAAGTCATATAGAATATTAGCGCAAAAGTATTGTAGCGTTTCTGCACCGAAATATAAACAGTGCCGGCAAACAAAATGAGTACAGGCACATATTTCACAACATTTTCACAACATAGGAGCCGTGGGCATGATGTATCTACTGCAAACAGCCCATCCTAAACTAGAGTGTGTATCATGACACAAGGCTAGACCCAGATGCAGACACAGGAGGCAGATGGCTGGAGTCTTACAATATTTAATAATCCAATAGGGTAAGGCAAGAGAATGGTCGTGGACAGGCAAAGGGGTCAAAACCAGTTCAGAGTTCAAAAAGTACCGAAGGGCAGGCAGAATCAAGGTCAGGGCAGGCAGAATGATCAGGCAGGCGGGAAAGTAGTCCAGTCAGGCAGGGGTCAAAACCGGGAAGACTATCAAAAAGAGAATAGCAAAAGGAGAACGGGAAAACCATGCTGGTTGACTTGACAAACATACAAGACGAACTGGCACAGAGAGACAGGAAACACAGGGATAAATACACTGGGCAAAATAAGCGATACCTGGAGGGGGTGGAGACAATCACAAGGACAGGTGAAACAGACCAAGGCAAGACAATGTGAACATAAAATACATCCCAATGTCACAACATCACTCCACGTTAACCCCTGACTAAAATGTCACTTACACACATGCACACACACACAAATACAATAAGGTGAAGTCCAGGTCCATTGACATGAATGAATCCACGACAACGTTCCTGTTAGAAAACAGTTTGTTTGGGGCGGCAGGTAACCTGGTGGTTAGAGCATTGGCCCAGTAACCGAAATGTTGCTAGATCAACTCCCAGAGCTGACAAGGTAAAATCTGTCGTTCTGCCCCTGAACAAGGAAGTTAACCCACTGTTCCTAGGCCGTCATTTTAAATAAGAATTTGTTCCTAACTGACTTGCCTAGTTAAATAAAGGTTAAATAAATAAAAAATGTGTATGTGATTGTCGCATGCTTAGTTTATTTGGACTTGTTGTCAATTTGAGGCACTTCAATCTTTTCCCCAGTAAGGAACTGCCAGATGCCTCCTCTGTAGTTCTCATTGCCCAGGGCATACAGGAAAACGTTGAAGGTGGGAGAGGTCTTTGCCAGAATAGGAGCCAGCTACAAACACAAAGCCAAACAGAGCAATGTCAATGTCTCAGTACTAGCAAGTTCAAAAAGGTGGTACACATTTTGTGTCAAAGTACTGTACAGCAAGTTTGATAAAATATAGATATATATAGAGCGCTTGATTGACTCAGTTGGTTGGAGTATGATATTTGGCACACCAGAGTTGTGAGCTTGATTCCTGCATGGGCTATTGCACTAGACAAGTCGTGTAATGGCCCCTTTGGGGACCAAATGACCATTAGTTAGATCATCAAGCAGTGCAATTAATGGCTACTATATTACACAGAAACCCAAAGTATTGTATTTGCTTTAGGGTGTTTGTGTATTTGGTAAATGGTGTAAAAGACTTTTGGCATACACAAAGTAATATGACCTTGAGAAATCTATATGTGGTCACTGTTAGATTAGATGCGCGTGTGTGTGTGTTTCCCCACGCATGTGAGTGTGTGCGCACGTGTGTATTGTCCTCACCATCCTTATCTTGGGAGAGACCAGGTTGGCATTCTCAACAGCAGCGTAAAAGGCCAGCACTCCATAGGGTCCCCAGCAGAACAAAAATGTCTTCAGGGGAGTGGCAGTGTTGAACTGTAGAGATAGGGGTATTATTACTTAATTCCAACACCATTGATTTAATATGTAACTCTATGTTTGCTTTGGTAATGTATGTGGTTACACTCTCCATTCAAATAAAGCCATTTGAATTAATTAGAGAGAGAGGAGAAAGAGAACAGCGTAAGGGGGAGTAGAAGGAGAGGAAAAGGGGTGAAAGAAAATAGGAGAGGGAGGGAGAGAGAGAAAGGATTGTTACTGTTCGACAATGAATAGTGGAAGAAAGAGCGAAAAGCGTCACATGCTTACATGCATGTGACGCCCTGGTCACAAGCCTGGGATAAAAACACAATATCTGGCTTACCATCATTTCATAATCAACTCAACTCAACGTTCTGCTTGTAAACAAAGACATAAGGCACCAAAACAGGTACACAGTAAAACGTTGTTCACTGACCATTCAGAGTAATCCCATGTTTCATACTCATACTACACTATGCTTAGGGTTAACAGTTTTGTTAGAGTATGTGTTCTTTTTGAGTACAAATGACGCAAAGACTGCAATGCCTTTTGCCATGTATAGAACCTTTGTATCCATTCAGGAATGTTAATGATGTGGTTGTTTACAGTGTTGTGGACCTTCCTAGCAGAAACCCAACACTGGGGCATCTGAAAGGAGAGGGGGCTTTGCTTTCTGTGTTTTGTGTTTCCAAAGTAATAATGACGTGATTCGTGCATTTGAGGTATTGGACACTCTTTGAAAGTGCGGCCTTGTGTGTGTGTGTATGTATGAGAGAAAGCAAGAGTGACAAAGAGAGAACATATATGTTTTCCCCTTTCTGCAATCAGTATTACTGTTATTGTTGATGTCATTATCTCACTTTGCTTTAGCAACAGTGGCTTTATCATTCATGCTAATAAAGCTTATCTGAGAGAGCGAGAGCATGTCTGTGTGTGTGATGCTATTTGAAGGTTACGTAACAGTAACAGTGCTGCCTTAGTGAGAAGAGCTCATTGTTTCCTGCAGCATAGACGCCTTTGTGCTCTGGCTAAGTCCTAGCTACACCACCGCGAGTAATTGGCTTATGCAACATATAGAGCGAGATTCAGTCCCAACCTGATTCAGTCCCTCCAGTCTCGTGTGGGACCTAGGGATGTTATGGTCACCGAGCAGTCATGATTCATGACCCGCAGTCAAATTCCACGTGACCGTTTAGTCAAGCTCTGATGTCGCTGATGGTCATTAGTAGTCTACCAAACTTGCTAACTTCCTGGTACTCAGCACTCTATTGTCCCTCTAAATCACTCTGACATCAATGCAAATGCAATCGAAAATCATATTAAACACTTCATGAGAGCCCATGAGCTCATGTTGTGCAACATTTCTATAGGCTATGACATTCTTTTCTCACTCAGCGTTTTGATGGCCTTTATTAAAAAGGAGGGGGATGCCATCAGGTTTCTATAATCTAGGCCTACTATATTTATTCCTCAACTTTGCTAATATTAAGCACATTGCTTCACTTTACAACAGGAGTATAGCCTACCTGGCTTCGCATGAAAATGAATCATGGGAAAAGCGTCCTCCATTCGCTATTTAAGATGACATGTATTTTTTTCCCCTGACCCTGTTCAGAGACAGGTACATGATTATGGTCCATTCTAAATCAAAACTAATTTCACACACATATTATTTAGTATATGTAAAGACAAACTTGAATTAAGAAAAGTCTGATGGGTGACAACATTAGTCTTTCATTTGTGAATGATGTATTATCACTGAATGATGCCCATCGTGTACACTGTCAAGTGTCTTCACTGACATTTTCAACTTCTCCCTGACCGAGTCTATAATACCTACATGTTTCAAGCAGACCACCATAGTCCCTGTGCCCAAGGAAGCGAAGGTAACCTGCCTAAATGATTTCCGCCCCGTGGCACTCACGTCGGTAGCCATGAAGTGCTTTGAAAGGCTGGTCATGGCTCACATCAACAGCATCCTCTCGGACACCCTAGACCCACTCCAATTCGCATACCGCCCCAACAGATCCACAGATGACGCAATCTCAAGCCCACTCCACACTGCCCTTTCTCACCTGGACAAAAGGTGAGAGTGTTGATCATTGACTACAGCTCAGCATTCAACAGAATAGTGCCCACGAAGCTCATCACTAAGCTAAGGACTCTGGTACTAAACACCTCCCTCTGCAACTGGATCCTGGACTTCCTGACGGGCCGCCCCCAGGTGGTAAGAGCAGGCAACAACACGTCTGCCATGCGGATGCTTAACACTGGGGCCCCTCAGGGATGTGTACTTAGGTCCCTCCTGTACTCCCTGTTCACCCACGACTGCATGGCCAGGCACGACTCCAACACCATCATTACGTTTGCAAATGACATAGCAGTGGTAGACCTGATCCGACAACAATGAGACGGCCTATAGGGAGGAGGTCAGAGAACTGGCAGTGTGGTGCCAGGACAACAACCTCTCCCTCAATGTGAGCAAGACAAAGGAGCTGATGGTGGACTACAGGAAAAGGCGGGCCGAACAGTCCCCTATTAACATCAAAGGGGCTGTAGTGGAGCGGGTCGAGTGTTTCAAGTTCCTTGGTGTCCACATCACGAACGAACTATCATGGTCCAAACAGCCCAAGACAGTTGTGAAGAGGGCATGACAAAACCTTTTCCCCCTCAGGAGACTAAAAATATTTGGCATGGGTCCCCAGATCCTCAAAAGGTTCTACAGCTGTACCATCGAGAGCATCCTGACCGGTTGCATCACCGCCTGGTATGGCAACTGCTCGGCATCTGACCGTAAGGCGCTAATGAGTGTAGTGCGTACGGCCCAGTACATCACTGGGGCCAAGCTTCCTGCCATCCAGGACCTATACAATAGGCGGTGTCAGAAGAAAGCCCATAAAATTGTCAGAGACTCCTGTCACCCAAGTTATAGACTATTTTCTCTGCTACCACACGGCAAGCGTTACCGGAGTGCCAAGTCTAGGACCAAAAGGCTCCTCAACAGCTTCTACCCCCAAGCCATAAGACTGCTATACAATTACTAAAATCACCACCGGACAATTTACATTGACCCCCCCCCCTCCCTTTTGTACACTGCTGCTACTTGCTGTTTATTATCTATGCATAGTCACTTCACACCCACCTACATGTACAGATTACCTCAACTAGCCTGTACCCCCGCACAGCGACTCGGTACCGGTGCCCCCTGTATGTAGCCTTGTTATTGTTATTGTGTTACTGTTTATTATTGCTTTTTATTTTAGTCTACATGGTAAATATTTTCTTAACTCTTCTTGAACTGCACTGTTGGGTTAAGGGCTTGTAAGTAAACATTTCACAGTAAAGTCTACACTTGTTGTATTCGGCACATGTGACAAATAAAGTTTAATTTGATGGCAAGAAACAATGCATGCCTTTTTTTCTCTACTTTTTCAAATTGTAGTCACACAGGAGTAGCCTAGCCCATAGGCCTATATACACTGCTCAAACAAATAAAGGGAATACTAAAATAATACATCCTAGATCTGAATGAATGAAATATTCTTATTAAATACTTTTTTCTTTACATAGTTGAATGTGCTGACAACAGAATCACACAAAAATGATCAATGGAAATCAAATTTATCAACCCATGGAGGTCTGGATTTGGAGTCACACTCAAAATTAAAGTGGAAAACCACAATACAGGCTGATCCAACTTTGATGTAATGTTCTTAGAACAAGTCAAAATGAGGCTCAGTAGTGTGTGTGGCCTCCACGTGCATGTATGACCTCCCTACAACGCCTGGGCATGCTCCTGATGAGGTGGCGGATGGTCTCCTGAGGGATCTCCTCCCAGACCTGGACTAAAGCATCCGCCAACTCCTGGACAGTCTGTGGTGCAACGTGGCGTTGGTGGATGGAGCGAGATTTGATGTCCCAGATGTGCTCAATTGGATTCAGGTTTGGGGAACGGGCGGGCCAGTCCATAGCATCAATGCCTTCCTCTTGCAGGAACTGCTGACACACTCCAGCCACATGAGGTCTAGCATTGTCTTGCATTAGGAGGAACCCAGGGCCAACCGCACCAGCATATGGTCTCACAAGGGGTCTGAGGATCTCATCTCGGTACCTAATGGCAGTCAGGCTACCTCTGGCGAGCACATGGAGGGCTGTGCGGCCCCCCAAAGAAAGGCTACCCCACACCATGACTGACCCACCGCCAAACCGGTCATGCTGGAGGATGTTGCAGGCAGCTGAACGTTCTCCACGGCGTCTCCAGACTCTGTCACGTCTGTCACATGTGCTCAGTGTGAACCCGCTTTCATCTGTGAAGAGCACAGGGCGCCAGTGGCGAATTTGCCAATCTTGGTATTCTCTGGCAAATGCCAAACGTCCTGCACGGTGTTGGGCTGTAAGCACAACCCCCACCTGTGGACGTCAGGCCCTCATACCACCCTCATGGAGTCTGTTTCTGACTGTTTGAGCAGACACATGCACATTTGTGGCCTGCTGGAGGTCATTTTGCAGGGCTCTGGCAGTGCTCCTCCTTGCACAAAGGCGGAGGTAGCGGTCCTGCTGCTGGATTGTTGTCCTCCTACAGCCTCCTCCACGTCTCCTAATGTACTGGCCTGTCTCCTGGTAGCGCCTCCATGCTCTGGACACTACGCTGACAGACACAGCAAACCTTCTTGCCACAGCTCGCATTGATGTGCCATCCTGGATGAGCTGCACTACCTGAGCCACTTGTGTGGGTTGTAGACTCCGTCTCATGCTACCACTAGATTGAAAGCAACGCCAGCATTCAAAAGTGACCAAAACATCAGCCAGGAAGCATAGGAACTGAGAAGTGGTCTGTGGTCACCACCTGCAGAACCACTCCTTTATTGGGGGTGTCTTGCTAATTTCCTATAATTTCCACCTGTCTATTCCATTTGCGCAACAGCATTTTTTATTTTTTTTATTTCACCTTTATTTAACCAGGTAGGCTAGTTGAGAACAAGTTCTCATTTGCAACTGCGACCTGGCCAAGATAAAGCATAGCAGTGTGAACAGACAACAACACAGAGTTACACATGGAGTAAACAATAAACAAGTCAATAACATGGTAGAAAAAAAAGAGAATCTATATACAATGTGTGCAAAAGGCATGAGGTAGGCAATAAATCGAGTAATTACAATTTAGCAGATTAACACTGGAGTGATAAATCATCAGATGATCATGTGCAAGAAGAGATACTGGTGTGCAAAAGAGCAGAAAAGTAAATAAATAAAAGCAGTATGGGGGGTGAGGTAGGTAAATTGGGTGGGTAGTTTACAGATGGACTATGTACAGCTGCAGCGATCGGTGAGAAATGTATTGTCAATCAGTGTTGCTTCCTAAGTGGACAGTTTGATTTCACAGAAGTGTGATTGACTTACATTGTTACATTGTGTTGTTTAAGTGTTCCCTTTATTTTTTGAGCAGTGTATTTATAAGGTTTGTATCATAAATAAAGTGGCCAAATAACTTCTTAAAATTAAGCACATTAATCCGCTTTACAACCGGTGTAGAGCCTAACTGGCATACATAGGCAGTGTGTGAGTTTCAAGGTTGGGGGAAATCATTTTCACCATAAAATGGCCTTTATAATAAAGCATTGCATAAATAATCGCATTTGCGGTCAACTTTGAGAATGTTTTTTTCCCACTAATTGATAGCATTTTGGAACATTCACGCTTATACCCTACTGCCGTGTGTGGATTGCTGCGCTTATAATGTGAATAAATAGCCTAAGAGTTTATCAACATTTTAAGTTCTGATCTGTTGCATCAGCCTCATTGCTTTTAAAAGGTTTTTTGATGCGGGTGGTTGTATTAATTTGGGATCTATCGCATCCCACAACTGTCCCAGAGTATGTTTGGAACATTTAGTCGCATCATGCAGCCTTAGAATGTTTTAAATATCACAACATATAGCCTAACGTTTGTATCACCAACTAAAGTTACATAAATAACTACAAGTGAAGCGTACAGGAGGACCTGTTTCTTTGTTAACTGCTCAACACAGAATAGAATGCGCACACTCTCGGAAATCGTTTGGAGAAAATATCCTTTTTATTTTATTCAGGTATGTTCAATTGTCATTATTTTATATTATTTTATTTTATAGTATGAAGAATACAAGGAATTTTAAGCAAATCTTGTCTGCTAAATTAACTAGTGTAGCCCAAAGCCATATGGCATAGTCAGATCGGGGCCTAACATAAGGACAGCAGTTTGCTATTCTGTTCTTCTGAAATAGACTAGATTTTCTTCATATGATGTTTCTTTAGATCTGTCTAAATTAAATAATGGATTTATTGTGATGGTGTAAGCTATATTAAATAGATTGATTAGACTTTTTAAAATGTAGATGTTCCAAATGTCTGCATTAGTGGCTTGTAGGCTATGTGTGGTAGTCAGAAGATGTACATTACCAGTCAATTACCGTGAAACCGGCAGTTATTTGCTTGACAATCACAGGCTGACAACAGTTCTTGACCGCCACTGCCCTAGTGGTGGGACCTACAGTATACTCTACTAGTCTACTGTGTCTATTCAACAGTACAATGGATTCCTTTAAGGCACAGTGACTGCATTCCAAACCATGGGGACTTCGTGGTCTACACCAGGGGTGGGCAACTCCAGTCCTCGAGGGCCTAATTGGTTTCACACTTTTTCTCCATCCCTAGCAAACACAGCTGATGAATCAAATTGCATTCTAAACTGAAGATCATGATTAGGTGATTATTGGAGTCAGGTGTGTTAGCTGGGGCTGCTGCAAAACTGTGACACCAATCAGGCCCTCGAGGACTGTAATTTCCCACCCCTGGTCTACACCTTGCAGGGCTGAAAAGACTAAATAGATTAACATTAGCACTATAGGGATTGTTTCTCCTCCCTAGTACTCAAATAAGCAGTGGTCAGTCATCGATAGACAGGGGGAACATTTTGGGTTTGGAACTGAGTGGATACTTTTTAAATGCAGCAATCTTTGAAGGTATCACTGATTTGACATGACTGGTTCTGTGAAATCTGGAAATATAATCTATGATTCACTTGCATTCACCTATCAATTCATGTTAGAGCAGTGATTCCTTCAAGGTAGCAAGGAGGGAAGGGTGCATGTTGACAGTATCGGAACAGGGCCATGTATGACAATAATAGTGGACATGCTTCTTGTTAAGTTCATGATTTAAGTATCCCTATATTTATGTTATTACAGGCTATCACTCTGTTATTAGTGGGCCTGCGCAGCAGTCTTGCTGTTGATGAACCTGGCCTGAGTGCAATGGCAACCATGTAGTGTGCTAATACGGTTTAGTAAACGTTGTTAAACTGGAACCTTGTCGTTGTGTTATTTCGAGTTAACACTTCTTACCCTGGCGTTTCCGGTCTTCTTGAACTTCTGGCCAATGGACTTGTAGCAGGTAATGACAACAAAGGTCTGGACGGCCATGTTGAAAATGGCCATGGGGATGAGGTAGGACACATAGTTCCTGTTTAGGATAAGAAAGAACAGAGGATGTTATGAAACAAGTGCATCTGGGGAGCCAAAATGGATGTTTTACACTACAGAAAGAGACAATACTCTGAAAACCATGTACTGTACTAAGGTTGATAGACATGGCAGGGCGGAAGGTTTTGGCAATGATGTAGACAACCGTTCAAAAGATTGGGGTCACTTAGAAATGTCCTTGTTTTCGAATGAAAAACACATTTTTTGTCCAGTAAAAGAACATCAAATTGATCAGAAATACAGTGTAGACATTGTTAATGTTGTAATTGACTATTTTAGCTGGAAACGGCAGATTTTTAATGGAATATCTTCATAGGTGTACAGAGGCCCATTATCAGCATCCATCCCTCCTGTGTTCCAATGGCACGTTGTGTTAGCTAATCCAAGTTAATAATTTCTGTTCTGGTTAAAGACAGTTTGCACTGCTCTGTGACGGGAGTAGTACACAGCGTTGTACAAGATCTTCAGATTCTTGGCAATTTCTAGCATGGAATAGCCTTAATTTCTCAGAACAAGAATAGACTGACGAGTTTAGGAAGAAAGGTCTTTGATTCTGGCCATTTTGAGCCTGTAATCAAACCCACAAATGCTGATGCTCCAGATACTCAACTAATCTAAAGGACTTTAATCAGAACAACAGTTTTCAGTTGTGCTAACATAATTGCCAAAGGGTTTTCGAATGATCAATTAGCCTTTTAAAATGAAAAACTTGGATTAGCTAACACAATGTGCCATTGGAACACAAGAGTGATGGTTGCTGATAATGGGCTTCTGTACGCCTATTTATTTATTTTATTTTTTATTTCACCTTTATTTAACCAGGTAGGCTAGTTGAGAACAAGTTCTCATTTGCAACTGCGACCTGGGCTAGATAAAGCAAAGCAGTTTGACACATACAACACAAAGTTACACATGGAATAAACAAACATACAATCAATAATACAGTAGAAAAATCTATGTACAGCATGTGCAAATGAGGTAGGATAAGAGAGGTAAGGCAATAAATAGGCCATGGTGGCAAAGTAATTACAATATAGCAATTAAACACTGGAATGGTAGGATGTGCAGAAGATGAATCTGCAAGTAGAGATACTGGGGTGCAAAGGAGCAAAATAAATAAATAAATACAGTATGGGGATGAGGTAGATTGGATGGGCTATTTACAGATGAGCTATGCAGTGATCTGTGAGCTGCTCTGACAGCTGGTGCTTAAAGCTAGTGAGGGAGGTAGGAGTCTCCAGCTTCAAAGATTTTTGCAGTTTGTTCCAGTCATTGGCAGCAGAGAACTGGAAGGACAGGCGGCCAAAGGAAGAATTGGCATTGGGGGTGACCAGTGAGATATACCTGCTGGAGCACGTGCCTATGTAGATATTCCATAAAAAAATCTGCCGTTTCCAGCTACAATAGTCATTTACAACATTAACGATGTCTACACTGTATTTCTGATCAATTTGATGTTATTTTAATGGACAGAAAATTTGTTTTTCTTTCAAAAACAAGGACATTTCTAAGTGACCCCAAACTTTTGAGCAGTAATGTATTTCTGATTTGTATGTGTGTATGACCTGTCTCCCTTGTTGTAGGCCATGTTTTTTTTGTATTTGTGTGTGTGTGTACGCGCATATGTCTGTCTGCCCATCAATCTGTCTTTTTGCCATTTGTGAAGATGTTTGTGTGTTATGTTATGTTATGTTATGTTTGTGTGTCTCCTTGCTGTAGTCCATGGGCGTGTGCAGGTATGTGGGTGTGTTCGTGACCTGTCTCCTTTGCTGTAGTCCAGAGTACAGCAGGTTCTGAGGGGTTCGTAGTCATACTCTCCCCAGCCGATGAGGGGCATGGCGGACCAGAAGGCGGTGAACAGCCAGATGAAGATAGTCAGAGTGATGGCACTGCTCCACTGTAGCTTTGTCCCTGATGAGAAGCACAACCATAGAAATACAATGATTAGAATAGATTCTATTTCAATAATGTATATTTCCCATTGGAATGGAGAGGGAGAGTAAAGGTGTGTGCTGTGCTCAGAAATATATTTTTATTATTGTATTTCTATGAGCACAACACACACCGTTACTCTCCACCATTCCAATGTATATATGAAATATCCCCTCACCCCCATTGCTTTCCAGGACCAGACAGATATACAACACATTCATAAAATAAACAAAAAATGTACTTCAAACTAGCTGTGAACGCACAGACCAGTAGAATGCATGTTTTACGTGTTACAATAAAATGTGTAAATATTGTATTATTTTGATTTTAACATGTACATTTTTGGTAGGGCAGGACAAGAGGGAATCTCTGAGGAAGTGTTCATGATAAAACCTTTAAGGGTTGTCTTCATATTTCCTCAATTGTAGCTGTATTTTGTTTTATTGGATGTAATTCCACAGATTTTATGGTTTCAAATCACAAATTCCATCTGCGACATACCCAAAGAATGAGAAGAGATAAGGGGGGTAATATAATAATAATATAATACAATTCATGTTGATCCTTGTCTTGAAGTAGGTCTAAGCTCAACATGGTTAATATTGGTTTACTATTTGCTTGAAATAAAACAAAACAAAATGCTTCCCATTGGCCAGTTATTGGCCACATACAGGGCCTAATAAATGCAGGTACTTACCGGGGATGAAAGTAACAAATATAAGAACAATGGAAATATATACACAGTATATGAATATATATATATATATATATATATATATATATATATATATATATATATATATATATATATATATATATATATATACACACACACACACACACACACACACACACACACACACACACACACACACACACACATACATACATACACTGCCGTTCAAAAGTTTGGGGTCACTTAGAAATGTCTTTGTTTTCGAAAGAAAAGCAAATTTTTTGTCCATTAAAATAACATCAAATTGATCAGAAATACAATGTATGACTATTGTAGCTGGAAACGGAAGATTTCTTATGGAATATCTACATAGGCGTATAGAGGCCCATTATCAGTAACCATCACTCCTGTGTCCCAATGGCACGTTGTGTTAGCTAATCAAACTTTATCATTTTAATTGATCATTAGAAAACCCTTTTGCAATTATGTTAACACAGCTGAAAACTGTTGTTCTGATTAAAGAAGCAATAAAACTGGCTTTCTTAAGACTAGTTGAGTATCTGGATCATCAGCATTTGTGGGTTCGATTACAGGCTGAAAATGGACAAGAAACTGAAGATCTCGTACAACGCTGTGTACTACTCCCTTCACAGAACAGTGCAAACTGGCTTTATCCAGAATAGAAGGAGCAGTGGGAGGCCCCGGTGCACAACTGAGCAAGAGGACAAATACATTAGAGTGTCTTGTTTGAGAAACAGACACCTCACAAGTCCTCAACTAGCAGCTTCATTAAATAGTACCCACAAAACACCAGTCACAACGTCGAGAGAGAGAGAATGGCTGCAGGTAAAGCAGACACCGGATGACCACTAGGGGGTGTGGCAGGAGCAGATGTGACAGTACCCCTCCCTCTACAGGCGCCACCTTTTTTTAAAACCTTTATTTAACCAGGAAGGGCTCATTGAGATTTAAAATCTCTTTTTCAAGAGCGTCCTGGCCAAGATAGGCAGCACCAAGTCATTACAAAAAATGACAGACAGACATGAAAAACTACAAGTAATCTAGTAAAAACCATTGAATTCACAAGAGTATAACAAAATCAAAAACAGCAAATTAAAAACATTGACAGGTCAGGGAATCAGCCTCAAAATCCTTCATCAGTGATTTAAAAACACCAATCGGGACAAATTCTTCCAGTTTAAAAGTATTTTGTAAGGTGTTCCAAGATGATGGCGCAGAGTACATAAAAGCCCTTTTACCAAATTCAGTTCGGACATTTGGAACAGTTAGCAGGATAAAGTCCAGCGAATGAAGAGAGTATATTTCTGATCAATAAGAATGCCCAAATAAAAAGGTAGTAAACCCAAAACGGCTTTGTAAATAAAAGTATACCAGTGACTAGAGAAGGCCAGCCAACCCCGGTATACAAAGTGCAGTGGTGTGTAAGGGTTTTGCAGTTTAAAATAAATCTCAAAGTGCCATGGTAAAGATGGTCAATTGATCTCAAACACTGTGCGGAAGCATTCATATATAAAATATCCCCATAGTCTAGTAAAGGCATAAATGTAGCGGATACTAGCCTTCTTCTGGCTTCAAAAGAAAAACAGGCCTTATTCCTAAAATAAAATCCCAATTTCAGCTTCAATTATTTTGTAAGTTGTTGAATATGCAATTTAAAAAAGAGAGGCCATCATCAATTAGAATTCCAAGATATTTATATGAGGTTACAATCTCAATCTCCTTGCCCTGACAGGTAGTAATAGGTGAAAGGTTCAGAGGTCTATTTCTTGCATTAGAAAACACCATTAGTTTAGTTTTGTCAGTATTGAGGATAAGCTTCAATTGACACAAGGTATGTTGAACAGTATAAAAAGCAGTTTGCAAGTTCTGGAAAGCTTTTGTAAGAGACGAGGCACAACAGTAAATAACAGTATCATCAGCATAAAAATGAAGTTGTGCATTTTGGACATTTTTGTCTAAATCATTTATATAAATAGTGGATAAGAGAGGACCAAGTACAGAGCCTTGGGGCACACCATTAAGGACAGACAATTTAACAGACATAAGCCCATCAAATTGAGTGCACTGAGTTCTATCAGACAGATAGTTAGCAAACCATGCAACTGCATGCTCTGAAAGACCTACACTCAACAATCTCTGCCTTAGTATAGCATGATCAACTGTATCAAAAGCCTTAGAGAGATCAATAAAAAGTGAGACACAGTGCTGTTTTTTGTCAAGGGCTTCAGTGATATAATTTAAAACCATCATGGCTGCTGTAATTGTGCTATGCTTCTTCCTGAAGCCCGATTGGTACATTGATAAAATAGAGCTAGTAAATAAAACCTATTTTAGCTGCTCACTTACAAGGGTTTCAAGTATTTTCACCAGGGGTGACAGCTTTGAGATTGGCCTATAATTATTTAAAAGAGTTGGATCTCCCCCTTTTAAAAGTGGTAGGACAAATGCTGATTTCCAGATCTTAAGAATTTCATTACAATCCAGGGTTAGATTGAACAGATATGTACGTGGTTCAGCTATGAAATCAGCTGCCAGTTTTAAAAAGCAGGGATCCAAAAGATCAGGACCTGCAGGCTTTCTTTGATCTAAGGATTTCAGGGCTTTATGTACCACCTGCACTGAGAATGGCAAAAAGCTAAACGTTTGACTAGCTCTCACTGGTTCATCCACACAGGGTTGTACAGAGACAGAGGACACTGAATCAAACAGCCTACCAGATGATACAAAGTGCTCATTGAAACAATTCAGTATTTCAGTTTTGTCATATATAGCAACAGAGTCCTTCAAAACACATGGCGGTAATTCATTAACATTACTGTTAACCTGTTGGGGATGGGGGCGCTGTTTAGACTATTTATGCTAATGTGGCAAATTTTTTAAACGGCTTCCCACAAAATCCTTGATCGTACAATATGCATATTATTATTATTATTGGATAGAAAACAGTCTATAGTTTCTATAGGAGTTGAAATTTTGTCTCTAAGTGGAACAGAGCCCATTCTACAGCAATTTCCCTGACATGGAGTCAGATTTGAGAAATGTTGGCCACTTTTCTGAAGTCAGTTAAAAGGGCACTGTCGTTGCTATGACTATACGGACACTTCTTACGTCTTCCCCTGGATGCCTTTACGTGATGACGATTCCAACGGGGTCGATTGCTCGTTCACAGGCCCTACAAATGAAAAAAACCTTTAGCTAGCAAGTCTTTTCTTGCTGCGTAACGCGCGTGGAAGACACCGACCCTCTCCTGTTCCAAGCGTTAGTTTAGCCTGTTATATTTCTCCGGTCATCTTTTCACTCGTTATAGGAGTTACAAACATCATAAAGTAGTTAATTTAAAGCGTTTTATAGCAATTTATATCCGTTTAGTGCGATTTTGGGACATTTATTTTTGCAACGATGTGAAAAGTTGGGCACGCTTTTCAGTTCATCCTGAACGTAGTTGACATTTCCACATGGCAAGAGGACAGCTTTCCACCAAAAGACGATTTCTCCCAAGAAAGGATCCTTTGCCCAAGATACTGATGGAAGAACAGCTCAAGGTAGGACATTTTTATTATGATAAATCGTGTTTCTGTCGAAACATTTTAGTGGCTTAGGACGCCATGTTTTTTGACGTAGCTTCGCTTGGCGCAAACTGTATTGAAAAGTAAGGATAAATTAAAAAATGTAATAACGCAATTGTATTAAGAATTAAATTGTCTATCAATCCCTGTCCACCCTATATTTTTTAGTCACGTTTATGAGTATTTATGTATAAGAGTAGATCACTGTCTAAGTGGCGCAAGGACAAATTCTGACCAGCTGAGTTACATTTCACATTGTCTAACCATGATTTTGGTGGCTAAATATAAACATTTTCGATCAAACTGTATATGCATGTTGTAATGTGATGTTACAGGAGTGTCATCGGAAGAATTCTGAGAAGGTTAGTGAAAAAATTAATATCTTTTGGCGATGTTGACTTTTATCGCTCACTTTGGCTAGAATCAATGCTGGGCTGCTAATTGCTATGTGCTAAGCTAATATAACGATTTATTGTGTTTTCGCTGTAAGACACTTAGAAAATCTGAAATATTGTCTGTATTCACAGGATCTGTGTCTTTCGATTCGTGTATGCTGTGTATTTTTACGAAATGTTTGATGATTAGTAGTTAGGTAAACACGTTGCTCATTGTAATTATTCTAGTCCATTTGTGATGGTGGGTGCAATTGTAAACTATGCCATCTACCTGAAATATGCACTTTTTTCTAACAAAACCTATCCCATACCATAAATATGTTATCAGACTGTCATCTAATGAGTTTTTTTGTTGGTTAGGGGCTATAAATATCTTAGTTTAGCCGAATTGGTGATGGCTACTGGTGTTGGTGGACAAATAAAAGATGGTGGATTATGCTAATGTGTTTTTAGGTAATAGATGTACATCTTTACATATTGTGTCTTCCCTGTAAAACATTTTAAAAATCGGAAATGTTGACTGGATTCACAAGATCTGTGTCTTTCATTAGCTGTATTGGACTTTAATGTGTGAAAGTTAAATATTTTAAAAATATTTTTTTTTTTGAATTTCGCGCACTGGTTTTTCAGTGGGGGGGGGGGGGGGGTGCCGCTAGCGCCACGCTGATCCTAGACAGGTTAAAAGACATAGACTTAATAGCATTCCAAAATGTTCTAGGGTCATTCAGGTTATCAGTGGTAACAGACATAAAATATTCAGACTTGGCCTTCCTGAGAAGAAAAGAACACTTGTTTCGTAACTGCCTAAAACTAAGCCAATCAGCATCAGAACAAGATTTCCGTGCTTTAGCCCAGGCTAGATTACGGTCGTGAATAATACAAGACAGCTCAGAAGAAAACCATGGATTATCCCGTCCCATATTTTCACAATTTTTTACCGCATAGGTAGCTATCACAAAACTGACAAAATAGAGATATAATTAGTCACCAACCAAGAAACAACTTCATCAGATGACGGTCTTATAACATGTTATACAATAAATCTATGTTTTGTTCGAAAATGTGCATATTTGAGGTATAAATCATAGTTTTACATTGCAGCCACCATCAAAAATAGCACCAAAGCAGCCAGAATAATTACAGAGAGCAACGTGAAATACCTAAATACTCATCATAAAACATTTATGAAAAATACATGGTGTACAGCAAATGAAAGATAAACATCTTGGGAATCCAGCCTATATTTCCGATTTTTTAAGTGTTTTACAGCGAAAACACAATAGAGCATTATATTAGCTTACCACAATAGCCAAACACACAACCGCATTCATTCGCGCTGTTTTCACTTTGAAAAAATTTGTGCCCAAATGAAACGGCCTCGTACTCTGTTCTAGATTGTACAATATGCATATTATTATTACTATTGGATAGAAAATACTCAGACGTTTCTAAAACTGTTTGAAATATATCTGTGAGTAAAACAGAACTCATTTTGCAGCAAACTTCCATACAGGAAGTGAAAAATCTGAAAACGAGGCTCTGTTTCAGGGCCTGCCTATTCAACTGGCTTTTATTTATCGATATGCATGCACTTCATACGCCTTCCACTAGATTTCAACAGGCAGTGGAAGGTGGAATGGGGTGTCTAGCTTGATCTGAGGCCGAACAAGAGCTTTTGGAGTGACAGGTCCGGTATTTTCTTTGTCTTCGACGGCGCGCGAAGGACCTCGACATTGTCTTCTGAAAAGCGTTCGGTATACACGGCGAATATCTCCGGCTCTGATTTTATTTGATACATATGATGATAACATCATAAAGTAGGTTTTTTCAACCGAGTTTTATCAGTTTATTCAATGTTTATTGGGACTTTTGGAGTTTTCCGTTCTTTGCGCCAAGAGAGGATGGGAATGTTAGCAACCTTGGCTAGCATTGTGGCGCGAATTCGACAGAAGAAAGGGACATTCTAAAACCAAACCACGATTTATTCTGGAAATAGGACTCCTTGTACAACATTCTGATGGAAGCTCAGCAAAAGTAAGACAACATGTATGATGTTATTTCGTATTTCTGTGAAATATGTTGATGTCTATTCTCCGCCGTGTTGGTGAGCACTGTCTCACAATAACCCAAGCTGTATGTTGTGGTAGAGTTATTTTTAAAAATCTAACACAGCGGTTGCATTAAGAACCAGTGTATCTTTCATTTGCCATGCAACAAGTATTTTTATGTAAAGTTTATGATGAGTTCTTTGGTCAGATTCTCAATTTAATTGAGCAGACAACAGTATAGCCTACCTTATTGGCACTAGCGGAGAGCATCGGCCATATCCCCGGTGAATGAGCACGCACTGTGCATATTCACTCTTTAACATTATTGGGTCAGTGCCACTAAAAGTTTTTTTTTTTTACAATAATTTCCTCCTCCAGTTTAGATGGACCTCATTGTCACGCCCTGGCCTTAGTATTATTTGTTTTATTTATTATTTTAGTTAGGTCAGGGTGTGACATGGGGTATGTGTGTATTTTGGGGTATTATATGGTAGAGGGGGTGTTTGGTGTAGTTTATGGTTTGGTGTTGAGTGTATGTGTCTAGCTGTGTCTATGTTGGGTGTAGTTCTAGGAAAGTCTATGGTGGCCGGAATGGCTTCTCAATTAGAGACAGCTGATTTCGGTTGTCTCTAATTGGGAGCCATATTTAAGGCTGCCATAGGCTTTAGCTGTTTGTGGGTCATTGTTTGTGTATATGTATAGTTCAACGTAAGTAGTTTGTGTGTGCACTTACGTTTGAAGTTTTCACGATCGTTTGTTGTTTTTCGTTAGTGTTGTAATAGTGTGTCGTGTTCATCTTCGTCGTTATTAAAAAGAAGATGTATCCAAATCATGTTGCGCCTTGGTCCTCTCGTTCATGTCAACACGATCGTGACAGAATGACCCACCTATATACGACCAAGCAACATGACCAGCGGCAACAGGAGCAATGCAAGGATTCATGGACATGGGAGGAAATTTTAGACCGGGAGGTACCAGGAGGATATAACCGCCCCAAAGCTGAGCTGGAGGCAGCGAAAGCAGAGAGGCGGCGATATGAGGAGCTTGCTAGGAGGCAGGAAAAGGAACCTACAAAGGATCTGGGCTACACTACGTGGAAGGAGATCGACAGGTGGGCGATCAACCCAGGGAGAGTGCCGGAGCCCGCCTGGGATTCTCTGGCGCAGTGCGAGGAGGGATACCGGCGAATGGAGGCAGCACGACGAAGCGGTAGGAAGCCTGTGGGAAAACCCCAAAAATTTCTTGGGAAGGGGCTTAAAGGGAGAGTGGCGAAGTCAGGTAGGAAACCTGCGCCTACTCCCTGTAATTACCGTGGAGAGCGAGAGTACGGGCAGACACCGTGTTACGCAGTAGAGCGCACGGTGTCTCCTGTACGTGTGCATAGCCCGGTGCGGGTTATTCCACCTCCCCGCACTGGCAGGGCTAGATTAAGTATTGAGCCGGATGTCATGAAGCCGGCCCTACATATCTGGCCACCAGTGCGTCTCCTCGGGCCGGTTTACATGGCACCAGCCTTACGCATGGTGTCCCCGGTTCGCCTACATAGCCCGGTGCGGAATTATTCCACCTCCCCGCACTGGTCGGGCAACGGGGAGCATTCAACCAGGTAAGGTTGGTCAGGCTCAATGCTCAAGGGAGCCAATACGCCTGCACGGTCCGGTATTTCCGGCGCCACCTCCCCGCCCCAGTTCAGTTCCACCAGTGCCTACACCACGTAACAGGCTTCCAGTGTGTCTCCAGAGCCCTGTTCCTCCTCACACACTCGTCCTATGGTGCGTGTCTCCAGCCCGGTACCACCAATTCCGGCACCACGCATTAAGCCTCTTGTGCGTTTCCAGAGTCCTGTGCATCCTGTTGCTGCTCCCCGCATTAGCCCTGAGATGCGTGTCCCCAGTCCGGTACCACCAGTTCCGGCCCCACGCACTAGGCCTAATGTGCGTCCCCAGGGTCCAGTATGCCCTGTTCCTTCTCCCCGCACTAGCCTGAAAGTGCGTGCCTTTAGCCCGGTGCCACCAGTCCCGGCACCACGCACCAGGCCTACAGTGCGCCTCAGCCGGCAGGAGTCTGCCGTCTGCACAGCGATGCCTGAACTGCTCGTCTGCCAAGCGCCATCTGAGCCATCCGTCTCCCCAGCGCCATCTGAGCCATCCGTCTCCCCAGCGCCATCTGAGCCATCCGTCTCCCCAGCGCCATCTGAGCCATCCGTCTGCCATGAGCCTGCAAAGCCGCCCGTCTGCCATGAGCCTGCAAAGCCGCCCGTCTGCCATGAGCCTACTGAGCCGTCCGCCAGACAGGAGCCGCTAGAGCCGCCAGCCAGACAGGAGCCGCTAGAGCCGTACGTCAGACAGGATCTGCCAGAGCCGCCAACCAGACAGGATCTGCCAGAGCCGCCAACCAGACAGGATCTGCCAGAGCCGCCAACCAGACAGGATCTGCCAGAGCCGCCAACCAGACAGGATCTGCCAGAGCCGCCAACCAGACAGGATCTGCCAGAGCCGCCAACCAGACAGGATCTGCCAGAGCCGCCAACTAGACAGGATCTGCCAGATCAGTCAGCTAGCCATGAGCAGCCAGATCCGTCAGCCAGCCATGAGCAGCCAGATCCGTCAGCCAGCCATGAGCAGCCAGATCCGTCAGCCAGCCATGAGCAGCCAGATCCGTCAGCCAGCCATGAGCAGCCAGGCCCGTCAGCCAGCCATGAGCAGCCAGATCCGTCAGCCAGCCATGAGCAGCCAGATCCGTCAGCCAGCCATGAGCAGCCAGATCTGTCAGCCAGCCATGAGCCGTCCAGCCAGGATCTGCCCATTATCCTGGTGTTGCCCCTTATCCCGGTGCTGCCCCTTATCCCGGTGCTGCCCCTTATCCCGGTGCTACCCCTTATCCCGGTGCTACCCCTTATCCCGGTGCTGGCCCTTATCCCGGTGCTGCCCTTTATCCCGGTGCTGCCCCTTATGACTATGGTGGGGTGGGGACCACGACCAGTGCCGGAGCCGCCGCCGTGGAAGGAAGCCCACCCAGACCCTCCCCTAGACTATGTGTTGGTGCGTCCGGAGTTCGCGCCTTAAGGGGGGGGTTATGTCACGCCCTGGCCTTAGTATTATTTGTTTTATTTATTATTTTAGTTAGGTCAGGGTGTGACATGGGGTATGTGTGTATTTTGGGGTATTATATGGTAGAGGGGGTGTTTGGTGTAGTTTATGGTTTGGTGTTGAGTGTATGTGTCTAGCTGTGTCTATGTTGGGTGTAGTTCTAGGAAAGTCTATGGTGGCCGGAATGGCTTCTCAATTAGAGACAGCTGATTTCGGTTGTCTCTAATTGGGAGCCATATTTAAGGCTGCCATAGGCTTTAGCTGTTTGTGGGTCATTGTTTGTGTATATGTATAGTTCAACGTAAGTAGTTTGTGTGTGCACTTACGTTTGAAGTTTTCACGATCGTTTGTTGTTTTTCGTTAGTGTTGTAATAGTGTGTCGTGTTCATCTTCGTCGTTATTAAAAAGAAGATGTATCCAAATCATGTTGCACCTTGGTCCTCTCGTTCATGTCAACACGATCGTGACACTCATTGTATTTGTGTCTCCCCTTATTGTATTCCTGTTATATGGACAGTGTTGTTTTTATTGATGTGTTTGTCGTATTAAAAAATATTCTGCTTAAGCTTCTGGTCCTGTATCACACATTCATGAAAATAGCCATGGCCTCTAAACCGTCAAGCTGCATACTTGACCCTATTCCAAATAACCTACTGAAAGAGCTACTCACTGTGTTGCGTAGAAACTCACTGCCTTCCTGAAGACAAATAATGAATACAAAATGCTTCAGTCTGGTTTTAGACCCCATCATAGCACCGAGACTGCCCTCGTGAAGGTGGTAAATTACCTTTTAATAGCATCAGACCAAGGTTCTGCATCTGTCCTCGTGCTCCTAGACCAGGGGTGTCAAACTCATTCCACGGAGGACCTAGTGTCTGCAGGTTTTTGGTTTTTCCTTTCAATAAAGCCCTAGACAACCAGGTGTGGGGAGTTCCTAACTAATTAGTGATGTTAATTCATCAATCAAGTATAAGGGAGGAGCGAAAACCCGCAGACACTCGGCCCCCCGTGGAATGAGTTTGACACCTGTGTCCTAGACCTTAGTGCTGCTTTTGACACCATCGATCACCACATTCTTTTGGAGGGATTATACACCCTAATTGGTCTACACGGACAAGTTCTTGCCTGGTTTAGATCTTATCTGTCGGAAAGATATCAGTTCGTCTCTGTGAATGGATTGTCCCATGAAAAATAATTTGTAACTTTTGGCATTCCTCAAGGTTCCGTATTAGGACCACTATTGTTTTCACTATATATTCTACCTCTTGGTGATGTCATTCGGAAACACAATGTCAACTTTCACTCCAATGGGGACGACACAGCTGTACATTTCAATGAAACATGATGAAGCCCCAAAATTGCCTACCTTTTAAGCCTATGTTTCAGACATAAGGAAGTGGATGGCGGCAAACATTGTACTTCTAAACTCAGACAAAATAAAGATGCTAGTTCTAGGTCCCAAGAAACAAAGATCTGCTGTTGGATCTGACAATTAATCTTGATGGTTGTACAGTCGTCTAAAATAAAACAGAAGGACCTCTGCATTACCCCTGGACCCTGATCTCTCTTTTGATGAACAATCAAGAATATTTCAAGGACAGCTTTTTTCCATCTTCCGAAAATTGCAAAAATCTGACATTTTTTCCAAAAATTATGCAGAAAAGCTCATCCATGCTTTTGTCACTTCTAGATTAGACTACTGCAATGCTCTACTCTCCGGATAAAGCATTAAATAAACTTCAGTTAATGCTAAACACGGCTGCTAGAAACCTGACCGGCTCCCCTCTCTACACTGGGATTCTCTGCCTCTGACCCTATTACGGGGGCTGAGTCACTGGCTTACTAGTGCTCTTCCATGCCGTTCCTAGGAGGGGTGCGTCACTTGAGTGGGTTGAGTCACAGACGTGATCATCCTGTCTGGTTTCGTGCCCCCTCAAGCTCATGCGGTGGAGATCTTTGTGGGCAATACTCAGCCTTGTCTCAGGGCAGTAAGTTGGTGGTCTATTAATATCCCTCTAGTGGTGTGGGGGCTGTGCTTTGGCAAAGTAGGTGGGGTTAAATCAAATCAAATTTTATTAGTCACATGCGCTGAATAAAACAGGTGTAGGTAGACCTTACAGTGAAATGCTTACTTACAAGGCCCTAACCAACAATTCAGTTTCAAAAATACAGATAAGAATAAGAGATTAAAGTAACAAGTAATTAAAGAGCAGCAGTGAAATAACAAGAGCGAGACTACAGTTGAAGCGGAAGTTTACATACACTTAGTTTGGAGTCATAAAAACTGTTTTTTCAAACGCTCCACAAATTTCTTGAACAACAACAGTTTTGGAAAGTCGGTTAGGACATCTACTGTGTGCATGACACAAGTAATTTTTCCAACAATTGTTTACAGACATATTATTTCACTTATAATTCACTGTATTACAATTCCAGTGGGTCAGACGTTTACATACACTAAGTTGACTGTGCCTTTAAACAACTTGGAAAATTCCAGAAAATGATGTCATAGCTTTAGAAGCTTCTGATAAATGATTAGCCTGAGTCAATTGGAGGTGTACCTGTGGATGTATTTCAAGGCCTACCTTCAAACTCGGTGCTTATTTGCGTGACATCATGGGAAAATCAAAAGAAATCAGCCAAGACCTCAGGAAAAAAATGTAGACCTCCACAAGTCTGGTTCATCCTTGGGAGCAATTTCCAAACGCCTGAAGGTACCACGTTCATCTGTACAAACCATAGTACGCAAGTCATACCGCTCAGGAAGGAGACGCGTTCTGTCTCCTAGAGATGAACAGACTTTGGGGCGAAATGTGCAAATAAATCCCAGAACAACAGCAAAGGACCTTGTGAAGATGCTGGAGGAAACAGGTACAAACTTATCTATAACCACAGTAAAAACAAGTCCTATATCGACATAACCTGAAAGGCAGCTCAGCAAGGAAGAAGCTACTGCTCCAAAACCGCCATAAAAAAGCCAGACTGCGGTTTGCAACTGCACATGGGGACAAAGATTGTACTTTTTGGAGAAATGTCCTCTGGTCTGATGAAACAAAAATAGAACTGTTTGACCATAATGACCATCGTTATGTTTGTAGGAAAAAGGGGGCGGCTTGCAAGCCAAAGAACACCATCCCAACCGTGAAGTGCGGGGTGGCAGCATCATGTTGTGGGGGTGCTTTGCTGCAGGAGGGACAGGTGCACTTCACAAAATAGATGGCATTATGAAAGAAAATTATGTGGATATATTGAAGCAACATCTCAAGACATCAGTCAGGAAGTTAAAGCTTGGTCGCAAATGGGTCTTCCAAATGGACAATGACCCCAAGCATACTTCCAAAGTTGTGGCGAACTGGCTTAAGGACAACAAAGTCAAGGTATAAGAATGGCCATCACAAAGCCCTGACCTAAATCCTATAGAAAATTTGTGGGCAGAACTGAAAAAGTGTTTGCGAGCAAGGAGGCCTACAAGCCTGACTCAGTTACACCTTCTCTGTCAGGAGGAATGGGCCACAATTCACCCAATTTATTGTGGGAAGCTTGTGGAAGGCTACACAAAATGTTTAACCCAAGTTAAACAATATAAAGGCAATGCTACCAAATGCTAATTGAGTGTATGTAAACTTCTGACCCACTGGCAATGTGATGAAAGAAATAAAAGCTGAAATAAATCATTCTCTCTACTATTATTCTGACATTTCACATTCTTAAAATAAAGTGCTGATCCTATCTGACCTAAGACAGGGAATTTTTACTTGGATTAAATGTCAGGAATTGTGAAAAACTCAGTTTAAATGTATTTGGCTAATGTAAACTTTTGACTATTTGACTAGATGTTCAGGAGTCTTATGGCTTGGGGGTAGAAGCTGCTTAGAATTCCTCTTGGACGTGCGATAGCAGAGAGAACAGTTTATGACGAGGGTGGCTGGAGTCTTTGACAATTTTTAGGGCCTTCCTTTGACACTGGTATAGAGGTCCTGGACGACAGGAAGCTTGGCGCCAGTGATGTACTGGGCGGTTTGCACTACCCTCTGTAGGGCCTCGGATGCCGAGCAGTTGCCATACCAGTCAGTGATGTAACCACTCAGGATGCTCTCGATGGTGCAGCTGTAGAACCTTTTGAGGATCTGAGGACCCATGCCAATCTTTTCAGTCTCCTGAGGGAGAATAGGTTTTGTCGTGCCCTCTTCACGACTGTCTTGGTGTTCTTGGACTATGTTAGTTTGTTGGTGATGTGGACACCAAGGAACTAGAAGCTCTCAATCTGCTCCACTGCAGCCCCGTCGATGAGAATGAGGGCGTGCTCGGGCCTCTTTTTCCTGTAGTCCACAATCATCTCCTTTGTCTTGATCATGTTGAGGGAGAGGTTGTTGTCCTGGCACCACACGACCAGGTCTCTGACCTCCTCCCTATAGGCTGTCTCGACGTTGTCGGTGATCAGGCCTACCACTGTTGTGTCATCTTCAAACTTAATGATGGTGTTGGAGTTGTGCCTGGCCATGCAGTCATGGGTGAACAGGGAGTACAGGAGGGGACTGAGCATGCACCTGAGGGGCCCAGTGTTGAGGGTCAGTGTGACGGATGTGTTGTTATCTAGCCTTACCACCTGGGCTTGGCCCGTCAGGAAGTCCAGGATCCAGTTGCAGAGGGAGGTGTTAAGTCCCAGGGTCCTTAGTTTATTGATGAGCTTTGAGGGCACTATGGTGTTGAACGGTGAGCTGTAGTCAATGAAAAGCATTCTCACATAAGTGTTCCTTTTGTCCAGGTGGGAAGGGCAGTGTGGAGTGCAATGGAGACGCATCATCTGTGGATCTGATGGGGTGGCATGTAAATTGGAGTGGGTCTAGGGTTTCTGAGATGATGGTATTGATGTGAGCCATGACCAGCCTTTCAAGGCACTTCATGGCTACAGACGTCAGTGCTACGGACCGGTAGTCATTTAGGCAGGTTACCTTAGTGTTCTTGGGGACAGGTACTATGGTGGTCTGCATAAAACATGTTGGTATTACAGACTCGGAGAGGGAGAGGTTGAAAATGTCAGTGAAGACACTTCCCAGTTGGTCAGCGCATGCTCGCAGTACACGTCCTGGTAATTCGCCTGCCCCTGCAGCCTTGTGAATGCTGACCAGTTTAAAGGTTGACTCACATTGGCCGCGGAGAGCGTGATCACAGTGTTTTTGCCTCAAAGCAAGCATAGAAGTAGTTTAGCTCGTCTGGTAGGTTCGTGTCACTGGGCAGCTCTCGGCTGTGCTTCCCCTTGTAGTCTGTAATGGTTTGCAAGCCCTGCCACATCCGACGAGCATCAGAGCCAGTGTAGGTCGATTCGATCTTAGTCCCGTATTGATGCTTTGCCTGTTTGATGGTACGTCGGAGATCATAGCGGAATTTCTTATAAGCTTCCGGGTTAGAGTCCCACTCCTTGAAAGCGGCAACCCTAGCCTTAAGCTCAGTGCGGATGCTGTCTGTAATCCATGGCTTCTGGTTGGGGTATGTACGTACGGTCACTGTGGGGACGATGTCATCGATGCGCTTATTGATGAAGCCAATGACTGATGTGGTGTACCCCTCAATGCCATCAGAGGAATTCCGGAACATATTCCAGTCTGTGCTAGCAAAACAGTCCTGTAGCTGAGCATCTGCTCCATCAGTCCACTCTATTGATCTAGTAACTGGTGCTTCCTGCTTTAATTTTAGCTTGTAAGAGGGAATCAGGAGGATATAATTATGGTCAGATTTGCCAAATGGAAAGCGAGGGAGAGCTTTGTATGTGTCTCTGTGTGTGGAGTATAGGTGGTCCAGAGTTATTTTTCCTCTGGTTGCACATTTAACATGCTTATAGAAATTTGCTATAAACGGATTTAAGTTTCCCTGCATTAAAACCTCTTGAAGCTAGGGGGCATAATTTATTTTGGTATGTAAACAGCTACAAAGAATACAGATGAAAACTCTCAATAGGTAGTGTGGTCTACAGCTTATCATGAGAAACTCTACCTGAGGTGAGCAATAGCTCAAGACTTCCTTAGATATCGTGCACCAGCTGTTGTTTACAAAATACCTAGACCGCCAACCCTTGTCTTACCAGACGCCTCTGTTCTATGCTGCCGGTACATCGTATAACCAGCCAGCAATATGTTGATGTTGTCGTCATTCAGCCACGACTCCATGAAGCATAAGATGTTAAAGTTTTTAATGTCCCGTTGGTAGTTTAATCTTCTGCGTAACTTGTCGATTTCATTGTCCAAAGATTGCACGTTTGCTAGCAGAATGGAGGGAAGTGGGGGTTTATTCGATCGCCTGCGAACTCTCAGAAGGAAGACGGACTTTCGGCCCATCTTTCTCCGCCTCCTCGTCACGCAGATCGGGGCCTGTTCCGTCGGGCTCGTCAGAATCGTGAAAGGAAAAAAAGAGGATTCTGCTAGTCCGTCGTGAGTAATCTCAGTCCTGTTATTTTAAATTATTTTCGGTCATAAGAGACGGTAACGGCAACATTATATACAAAATAAGTTTCAAACCACGCAAATAAGCGAACAAAAAACACAATCGGCTGGGGGCATGTAAAACGTCTGCCATCTTCCCTGGCGCCATCTTATATCCTGCCTGGTTTGCCCTGTCCGGGGGTATCGTCGGACGGGGCCACAGTGTCCCCCGACCCACCGTGTCCCCCGACCCACCCATGTCTCAGTCTCCAGTATCTATGATGCAATTAGTCTAAGTGCTGAGGAGCTAGGGTCAGAGTGTTATATCTGGTGTAATTCTCCTGTCTTATCTGGTGTCCTGTGTAAATGTAAGTATGCTCCCTAAATTCTCCCTCTCCCTCTCTCTTGTCCGGTAGAACTTGAGCACCAGGATCATGCCTCAGGACTACCTGGCCTGAAGACTCCTGGCGTTCCCCAATTCACCTGGCCGTGTTGCTGCTCTAGTTTCAACTGTTCTGGTCAGAGCCTGGTTCCTCTCTAGGTTTCTTCCTAGGTTCCTGCCTTTCTAGGGAGTTTTTCCTAGTCACCATGCTTCTACATCTGCATTACTTGCTGTTTGGGGTTTTAGGCTGGGTTTCTGTATAGCACTTTGTGACATCTGCTGATGTAAAAAGGGCTTTACAAATCAATTTGATTGATATAAAGTGTAGTATCTGATATAGCCTATGCCTACTCTACACTACATGCGCTCAGCCATGCATTGAAGTCTTTTTTGCAAACAGTGATTGAGTTATATTATTCGCCTAACTGATGACTATTCAATCTAGGCAAGTAGGCAAAAAAATGTAAAAGCTCCAGGGCCTATTTCAATCTGGCCCTGGCCACATAATGTTGCTCTCTCTGACAGTAGCCTGGTTACTTCTGGTTGTTGTGGTACTGTATCTCTCTTATTGCTCTCTGATATATAGTTTGACAGAATCATGACACACAATAGAAAGTGTGTCAGTGTTAGTGTAATCTGCAGATTATGTATTCGTGAGAGTCATATGCATGGCTTTAATGACGTGACAACCTAACAGATTATTAGACTCCTAGGCTGAAGGCCAGATGGCCTCTTAGGACGCTGTGAGGCCAAAAGAGCAGCTGCACCCAAAGACTAGTTTATGGGCTCCCGAGTTGCGCAGCAGTCTAAGGCACGGCATCTCAGTGCAAGAGGCGTCACTACAGTCTGGTTCGAATCCAGGCTGTATCACATCCGGCCGTGATTGGGAGTCCCATAGGGCGGAGCACAATTGGCCCAGCTTTGTCCGGGTTTGGCTGTTATTATAAATAAGAATTTGTTCTTAACTGACTTACCTAGTTAAATAAAATAGTCCTATCTAATGTGCATTTGTTGTTGGGGATGAGTGTATGTGGTTATGTATGAGACTTAAAAGACCTATGAAACTCATTCCATTTACTTGTGCAGTACTGGTGATATCTGTCCCATGCGATGGCAGCAATGAAGTGGATGCTGGCGAGAGCTGTCACGAAACCCTGGAAGCCATGAGTCTGGCAGCCATCAGAGCCATAGGGCCAGTACCTGGAGAAGGACATAGTAAAGAGGGGGAAAGACAATACATTAGGCCTTAACATAGTCTATTTGTTCAGCTGGTTGTGAATGACTTTTACAATGCTCAACAACCAATGGTTAGACTGTAGGGAAGGTCAGTGTCTTGTTTCTGAACTTTTGCATTGACCACGGTCATCTATTAATAACCATTTTGAATGTGAAGGGAATCCGGTGCCTGTTTTCATCCTAAATCACCTAGCCGGCAACGTCATCGTTCATCCCCCTGATTACAGAGTTCTAAATCCTCCGCCTTTACACAGCACAGTCGCCAGGAGGTCTGTAACATGTACTGTATGCCCTAAACCCTGTTGGTCTTTGCCCCGGCCTTATCGGTCTACTACTCTAACACTACGCAGAGATATTGATGAGCCAATTGACTGCATTATGTCTGAGAGAGCGACAACCTCCTTTGCGTTGCTCCACTATAGACTATTGTAGGAATAGTATAGAACAGGGATCATCAACTAGATTCAGCCGCGGGCCAAGTTTTTATTGAGCGGATGGTCGGGGGGCCGAAACATAATTCAAATAAGTTGTAGACTGCAAATTGACTGCAAGAAGCCAAAACAGATATATTGTTTGACTAAAACATAATAATTCCAAACCTTGCTTACATTTGTAAATGATAACGTGTGTCTCTCTATTATGCGTGGGCATACTTGGGAACAGATTTCTTAAATAAAAATCACTTGTAGTTAAATTCCTGGTGTTTTTAAGTCTATGTCCAACAATTAACTCTAGTGGTGTGGGGGCTGTGCTTTGACAAAGTGGGTGGGGTTATATCCTGCCTGTTTGGCCCGGCATTGTCGGATGGGGCCAAATCGTCTCCAGACCCCTCCTGTCTCAGCCTCCAGTATTTATGCTGCAGTAGTTTATGTGTCGGGGGGCTAGGGTCAGTCTGTTATATCTGGAGTATTTCTTCTGTCTTATCTGGTGTCCTGTGTCAATGTAAGTATGCTCCCTCAAATTCTCTCTCTCTTTCTCTCTTTTTCTCTCTTTCTTTCAGAGGACCTGAGCCCTAGGACCATGCCTCAGGACTACCTGGGCTAATGACTCCTTGCTGTACCCAGTCCACCTGGCCGTGCTGCTGCTCCAGTTTCAACTGTTCTGCCTGCGGCTATGGAACCCTGACCTGTTCACCGGATGTGCTACCTGTCCCAGACCTGCTGTTTCAACTCTCTAGAGACAGCAGGAGCGGTAGAGATACTCTGAATGATCGGCTATGAAAAGTCAACTGACATTTACTCCTGAGGTGCTGACCTGTTGCACCCTCAACAACCACTGTGATTATTATTTTTTGACCCTGCTGGTCATCTATGAACATTTTAATATCTTGGCCATGTTCTGTTATAATCTCCACCCGGCACAGCCAGAAGAAGACTGGCCACCCCTCATAGCCTGGTTCCTCTCTAGGTTTCTTCCTAGGTTCTGGCCTTTCTATGGAGCTTTTCCTAGCCACCGTGCTTCTACACCTGCATTGCTGGCTGTTTGGGGTTTTAGGCTGGGTTTCTGTACAGCGATTTGAGACATCAGCTGATGTAAGAAGGGCTTTATAAATTAATGTGATTGATTGATTGAATTAAAACAACTTGGGGGGGCAAAATAAAACCACGTGAGCCAAATTCGTCCTGCGGGCCGCCAGTTGGAGAACCCTGGTATATAATATTCTATATTCCATTCAATTCATGGTATTTCACAGTGGATAAAAATTGCAACAATGAGTCAGTGTGAGTAGAAAGTAAATTAGGTGATTGAAAGGATTAGTAGGTTATATTACGTCACTCACCTCAGAAAGCTGGAGAAAGCGGCAATGGTTGCGTTCGCGGAGATGCCCATATCAGCCAATGCCAAGCTAAAGACTAGGAAATTGCTGGGGGTTCTCAGTTCTCTTATTTTTATGAAAGCAGCGACTGTCACAGCATTCAGGAAGAATCCCAGAAGACCTTTAGGGAACATAAAACAGAATAGGCTATAAACACAGCGGCAGTGCGCATAGCAAAGTACTCCAAAATGATTTCACCCACGGAGTTGAGAGCAGACTTTTAATACTTAAACCCTTAAGTTTGTCCTCTGTAGCGTGCCTTTGTTTGCTGAAATCCAAACTTTTTAATAAAATGTTAATCAAATACAACCATCAACTGTTTCCTTGTTGAGATTCAATTGGCACATGCGGATCTGTGCTGAGTTGCCATCTTAGAGCAACAGCAATGAGGAAACAGTCTGCAGTTGTATTTGTGAACTACCGGCTCGATTAGGTCTTCTGTAGCAATTTTTGAAATTGTGTTGTGTACTGTACGAGTCAAAAGTTTGGACACACCTACTCATTCAAGGGTTTTTCTTTATTTTTACTATTTTCTACATTGTAGAACAATAGTGTAGACATCACAACTATGAAATAACACAAAAGTGTTAAACAAATCAAAATATATTTTATACTTGAGATTCTTCATAGTAGCCACCATTTGCCCTGATGACAGCTTTGCACACTCTTGGCATTCTCTCAAACAGCTTGATGAGGTAGTCACCTGGAATGCATTTCAATTAAAAGGTGTGCCTTGTTAAAAGTTAATTTATGGCAATCAGTTGTGTTGTGACAGAGTAGAGGTGGTATACAGAAGATAGCCCTATTTGGTAAAAGACCAAGTCCATATTATTGCAAGAACAGCTCAAATAAGCAAAGAGAAACGACAGTCCATTACTTTAAAACATGAAGGTCAGTCAATACGGGAACATTTCTTCAAGTGCAGTCGCAAAAACCATCAAGTGCTATGATGAAACTGGCTCTCATGAGGACCGCCACAGGAATGGAAGACCCAGAGTTACTTCTGCTGCAGAGGATAAGTTCATTAAGGTTACCAGTCTCAGAAATTGCAGCACAAATAAATGCTTCAGAGTTCAAGTAACAGACACATCAGCAGTTCAGAGGAGAATGCATGAATCAGGCCTTCATGGTCGAATTGCTGCAAAGAAACCACTACTAAAGGACACCAATAAGAAGAAGAGACTTGCTTGGGCCAAGAAACACAAGCAATGGACATTAGACCGGGGGAAATGTATCCTTGTTCGGATGAGTCCAAATTTGAGATTATTGGTTCCAAAAAAGTAGGTGAACGGATAATCTCGGCATGTGTGGTTCCCACCGTGAAGCATGGAGGAGGAGGTGTGATGGTGTGGGGGTGCTTTGCTGGTAACACATGTCTTTGTGAGACGAAGAGTAGGTGAACGGATAATCTCGGCATGTGTGGTTCCCACCGTGAAGCATGGAGGAGGAGGTGGGATGGTGTGGGGGTGCTTTGCTGGTAACACTGTCTGTGATTTATTTAGAATTCAAGGCACACTTAACAAGCATGGCTGCCATAGCATTCTGCAGTGATACACCATCCCATCTGGTTTGGGCTTAGTGGGACTATCATTTGTTTTTCAACAGGACAATGACCCAACACACCTCAAGGCTGTGTAAGGGCTATTTGACCAAGAAGGATAGTGATGGAGTGCTTCATCAGATTAACTGGCCTCCACAATCACCCGACCACAACCCAATTGAGATGATTTGGGATGATTTGGACCCCAGCGTGAAGGAAAAGCAGCCAACAAGTACTCTGCTCAGCATTTGTGGGAACTCCTTCAAGACTGTTGGAAAAGCATTCCAGATGAAGCTGGTTGAGAGAATGCCAAGAGTGTGCAAAGGTGTCATCAAGGCAAAGGGCTACTATGAAGAATCTCAAGTAAAATATATTTTGATTTGTTTAACACTTTTTTTTATCCTACATGATTTCATATGTGTTATTTCATAGTTTTGATGTCTTCTCTATTATTCTACAATGTAAAAAAAATAGTAAAAAATTAAGAACAACCCTTGAATGAGTAGGTGTCAACTTTTGACTGGTACTGTGCATTGGATAAAAGTAGGGACCAATGTTCCCTCTAATGTTTTTTTTTTTTTTACAGTGAACACTGTGTAACGCTCGTCTTTCTCCTCATCTGAAGAGGAGCAAGGATCGGACCAATATGCAGCATAGTTTAAAGACATAATCACGTTTATTTAAACGAAGACGAAAAACACTTGAACAAACTACAAAATAAGAAACGACGTGAACAGACCTGAAATTGAGAACAAAACACATGAACTGGAAGGAACACATGAATGAAATAAACGAAACGAACGAAAACAGTCCCGTGTGGCACAAACACTGACACAGGAACAATCACCCACAAACAAACGGTGAGAACAGCCTACCTTAATATGGTTCTCAATCAGAGGAAACGTAAAACACCTGCCCCTGATTGAGAACCATATCAGGCTAATTGAACATGAACCCAACATAGAAACACATAACATAGAATGCCCAGCTCACGTCCTGACCAACTAAACAAAGACAAAACAAAGGAAATAAGGTCAGGAACGTGACACACTGAGGCTGTACTGTTACAGTTTTAGGCAGTAGCCAATGGGCTATTGAGGCTATTTGAGCATAATGTAGACCTACTAACAAAACTAATGGAGCAAATCCAATAACATTTTCACATGGAAATAGATTTTGATTTCTAGAAGATAAGCTTTATGAGGTGTTCATTGCATGATACTTTTAAAAACATTTTTACATAAAACATTTTTTTACTTGGTCTGTAACACCATGAGCCAAATAAGTCATTGTCATTGTATTGTGCTGTATGATGCAAGAAACCACTTTACAAAATAAAAGTAATTATTACCATACAGAGAATTAGACAATGTAGGCTACCCCTCTGCCTATTGGCTTATTTACATATTCAAGCCTGTCTCAAAATACAACACTGGCCCTTTAACTAAGACTAAGCTTTTTACCTGACTGGCTTTTCAATGAGCTTGAAGTGTAGCCTACACAATTTGTGCTCTTGTAGGCAGCCGTAACTCCCCATTTCTGACCTATACTTTTCTATAACTGGGCTAATAACTTACTAACTAGCAAAGAATATCAACAAATGTGCACACGCTCGGGCGGCTCTGCGCTCTGAACTGATCTGAAAAGCACATTCATTCATTGGTGATTGAAACACCACTCATGGGCTACCACCTCCAATAGAATTGTACTCTGTTGCACTCTAGCTCTGCCTCCAAAAAAATCACACTCAATCCTGCAAAGTTAGATTTGTTTTGGTTTGTTGCATTGATAAGGGTCTGATATATAATGTTGATTCGATCACAGAAAAAAACATTGATCTATATAGTGCAAACTCATGAACTTCAATCGCTTGCTTCTCTGCATGACCTGGCATTTATTCAGCGAGGCAGTCCTAGAGGAGGTGCGCGACCATGCACACGCACAGCTTAGTAGGAACATTGGTAGGGACTCAGTGCTAGCAAATGGTATATCATACACTACAGTTGAGGAACAATGGGAAAGTAATTCTGCTTTGAAAGTTGATACAATTTTGAGAAAATGGCCCTTGAATCGTTTGGTACACCTACTGGAGAGCTATTCTTTGTCTACACTCATTCAGCATCCTTCACATCCTCTTAAGTCTTAGCCCCACCCATCTCTTTAAGAATTCACATGTGAGGCCATGTGCTAAACAGAGTGGGAACAATAGTGTAATAAACAACCAAAGATTTCAAGAATAAAGGCTGGTTTATACTACGTCTATCGACATGTCTGTAGACGGTTGTCGCAATAACATCATGAACATTCTATTGTCGTCCGACATTAAACTTGACATTGTCGTTATTAAAAAGTATTAACACAAAAATTACAGGCTGCATGACATCAGCAGCCTGATAGTCCAAAATAGCACAGCTGGTGTATTTTTACACCAATAAACCCATCTGTTTAGAAATGAATTTAGTATATGTCAATCTAGCAAACCAGGGAACTAAAAGCAACTTTTCTGTTTTTGTTTGTTTCTAGCTTGTTAGCTTACTAGCTAACGTTCAATTAGCTGGCTAGCCAGTTCAAATAATGATCATATCATATAGCTGACAACGTCTTCACTTTAGCTTATTTGTATTCACTATTACAGGAAAATAAACTCACAACAAAATCATTATTTACAAATTAATGGCGATGTAATTACAAAACATTGATCACGGTTGTGAGTGTGACAAAAAAATAAATAAATTGAAACATATATCTGAAAATGTACACTACCATTCAAAAGTTTGGGGTCACTTAGAAATGTCCATGTTTTTGAAAGAAAAGCCCCAAAAAATGTTCCATTAGAATATCATCAAATTGATCAGAAATACAGTGTAGACATTGTTAATGTTATAAATGACTATTGTAGCTGGAAATGGAAGCTTTTTTATGGAATATCTACATAGGCGTACAGAGGCCCATTATCAGCAACCATCACTCCTGTGTTCCAATGGCACGTTGTGTTAGCTAATCCAAGTTGATCATTTCAAAAGGCTAATTGTTCATTAGAAAACCCCTTTGCAATTATGTTAGCACAGCTTAAAACTGTTCTGATTAAAGAAGCAAGAAAGTTGGCCTTCTTTAGACTAGTTGTGTATCTGTAGCATCAGCATCTGTGGGTTCGATTACAGGCTCCAAATGGCCAGAAACAAAGAAATTTCTTCTGAAACTCGTCAGCCTATTCTTGTTCTGAGAAATGAAAGCTATTCCATGTGAGAAAAACGCATTTTGATTAAAAAAAACAAATGTTTACATTAAATTGCCTCTGCTGTGTTGTAGTGACAAACGACATAAGCCATCTTTCCTGAAAGAAGTCACATTTGGATAATGTTTTATAAAAATTATGGCTTTCAGCAAACAAAGGCATGCAACAACAGAGGGCAAACATAGGTTTACAGTAACACCATACCGAAACTAGGTGTGCGCAAATTGATTTTGTCCCCCCACACCAAACGCGATCACGACACGCAGGTTGAATTATCAAAACATACTCTCTACCAATTATGTTAATTTGGGTGCAGGTTTAAAAGCATTAAACATTTATGGCAATTTAGCTAGCTAGCTTATTTGTTCTATTTAGCTAACTTGTTGTTGCTAGCTAATTTGTCCTGGGATAGAAACGTTGAGTTGTTATTTTACCTGAAATGAAAAAGGTCCTCTACTCCGACAATTAATCCACATATAAAACAGTCAACCAAATCGTTTCTAGTGATCTCTCCCCCTTCCAGTCTTGATCTTCTTTGGACTTTATAAAAAGCCTGGAAGGACAGATGACTAGAAACTATTTGGTTGAACATTTTATGTGTGGATTAATTGTCAGAGTAGAGGACTTTGTGCATTTCAGGTAAAATAACAACTCAATGTTGCATATTCCATGACAAATTAAGTTAGCTAGCAACAGCAAGTTAGATAAATACTACAAATTAGCTAGCAACTGCAGGCTACCTAAGGATTGATTATAAACGTTGATTGACTTGTTTGGATAAGTTTATTGGTAACGTTTGGGATTCATTTTGTAAGCATTTTGAAAGGGGGAAACCGAGTGGATTATTGACTGAAGCGCACCAGCTAAACTGAGTTTTTATGGATATAAAAAAGGACTTTATCGAAAAAAAGAACCATTTGCAATGTAACTGGGACATATTGGAGTGCCAACAGAAGATCTTCAAAGGTAAGGCATATATTATTACGCTATTTCTGACTTTCGTGTCGCAACTCCCTGGTTGAAAATGATTTGTTATGCATTTGTGTGCGGGACGCTGTCCTCAGATAATCGCATTGTTTGCTTTCGCTGTAAAAACTTTAAAAAATCTGACACCTTGGCTGGAATAACAACAAGTTAGGCTATATTTTGATGTATTGCACTTGTGATTTCATGAAAGTTTAATATTTATAGTAATTTAATTTGAACTTTGCGCTCTGCAATTTCACCTGATGTTGGCCAGGTGGGACGCTAATGTCCCAGCTATCCCAAGTAAGTTTTTAAGCAACTTCTATTTTTGCACGTGGCAAACTCAGAGGCTTGTAGGCTCGGAGCAGTGTGGGTGTAATGATTGAATAACATGTGTGCTCATATTTATTTTGCAACGCTCGTGTCGGTGTGGTCAGCATATAAGGGTTTAATATTTTACATTATTTAAGTATTCACTGCAGTGACTGGAAGGAGTAGGAGGCTAATTGTAAAACAACTCCAGTCTGTGCTCAAATCCTCAGCTCCTTGGATGAAATCATCCTGGAGTTAAAGTACTTGGCTACAGTGCGCAAAGCCAAGCGGCAAATTCCCTGAAAAATGAAAGCAGACACGTTTTTCTTTTCAAGTGCTTCTAAACAATAATATTGTGTTATTCCTAACTATTGAAGGTGACATTCTAGGATATATCATGTGATTTGCTGGCCAACATCAGCATTGCATCTATATTGTATCAAGTCACATAACACCGCTGGGACCGTTTAAGAGCATAACAGGCCACCACCTCCTGACCAAGGAGCATCAGATCTAACATAGCATACTGTAGTTACCGCATTTATGGCAGAATACCCTCAGAAAACGTGACACTCACCCTCCACCAGCAGACAAGATCCTAAAGAGAACACATCAATTTCCGAGAAGCCATCCGGTAAAGGGTAGGAAGACACCATCTTGAATGCGATTTTTCATACAAATAAAGTGCAAATATCACTGACCCACTTACTCGTTACTGTCCGCTCGCTTAAAGATGTGCCTCTAACCTAACGGAACCCGCTTCTAAAGCAGCATTTCACGTGAAAAAGCATGCACGTAATTATGTAAAGCTCTCTCTCTCTCTTGCACCAATCCGCATAAGAATGTCTTACTGAACATAACACTAACCGCTGCCCCCTACCACGTTATTTCCACACCGCTACTCTAAAGCGCTGAATTAGTTGTACACAACAAGCCTTTGTGTCTGTGTGCGACCACCGTCTGGAGAAGGATGCCTGTGATGTCAAATGCACGCGTTTGATGTAAACTACAGCTCTTTGTCGCTGACGCGAGTCAACAGGTGTCCAGCTCTTTGAAAGGATGTACAGCACCTAGCCATATAGCCTAATCCATTCATTCATGCTTACTGTAGGCTACTGAAGAGCTTGCATGGCAGTAATATATTATAGTGCACAATTGGCCCAGCATTTTCCGGGTTTGGCCGGTGTAGGCCATCATTGTAAATAAGAATTTGTTCTTAACAGACTTTCCTAGTTAAATAAAGGCTAAATACAAAATGACATCATTCAAGTTGTGAGATCTATATTAATAACTCTAATGAGTAAACAAATCTAATTGAAAGTCAACCCTGTAAACATTGCTATAGTTCCGAAATACAAAAGGACGTTCTGTTGAACAATCATAAAGACTAGAGGTTTTCTGACAAAGTGGTGAGAGATACAAAAGTCACCACTTGGCGTAAATTATACCATCTATTCTTTAATGGAGCATGCTGTAACGATGTTCCTCCTCCTCTCCATTTTCGGAGAAGGAGGAGTATTGAGGGAACCAAGGCGCAGCGGATTGTGAAGACATAATGATTTATTGAAGACACGACAAAATAACAAACACGACGTAGACAGAAAACGAACTATACTTGAATAAACTACAAAACAAAATAAACGATGAAAACAGACCTGGACACGATGAACTTACATACAACGTGAAGAACGAAATGAACAGACTACATGAAATGAACAAACCGTATACAGTCCCGTATGGTGCAAACATTGACACGGACACAGGAGACAACCACCCACAAACACACAGTGATAATGCCCTACCTAAATATGACTCTTGATTAGAGGAAAATGCAAACCACCTGCCTCTAATCAAGAGCCATACCAGGCAAACCGAAACCCACATAGAAACAGATAACATAGACTGCCCACCCAAAACACATGCCCTGACCATAAACACATAAAAAACAACATAAAACAGGTCAGGACTGTTACAGTACCCCCCCCTCAAGATGCGCACGCCGGGCGCACAAGCACAAAGTCCAGGGGAGGGTCCGGGTGGGCAGTTGACCACGGTGGTGGTTCCGGCTCAGGACGCTGTCCCCTTACCACCTTAGTCACTCCCCTCTTCTGTCTACCCCTTCTAATGACCACCCAAACATTAGCTTCCCCTAAATAAACAGCTAGCACCGGGACAAAGGGCAGCACCGGGACAAGGGGTAGCACCGGGACAAGGGGCAGCACCAGAACAAGGGGCAGCACCAGGATAAGGACCATCACTGGAATAAGGGGCAGCACCGGGACAAGGGGCAGCACCGGGACAAGGGGCAGCACCGGGACAAGGGGCAGCACCGGGACAAGGGGCAGCACCGGGACAAGGGGCAGCACCGGGACAAGGGGCAGCACCGGGACAAGGGGCAACACCGGGACAAGGGGCAGATCCCGGCTGAAGGACTCTGGCAGGTCCTGTTTGGACGGCTCTGGCAGGTCCATGCTGGCTGACGGCTCTCGACGCTCATGGCAGACTGACGGCTCTCGACGCTCATGGCAGGCTGACGGCTCTCGACGCTCATGGCGCTCTGACGGCTCTGGCTGCTCATGGCTCACTGACGGCTCTGGCTGCTCATGGCTCACTGACGGCTCTGGCTGCTCATGGCTCACTGACGGCTCTGGCTGCTCATGGCTCGCTGGCGGCTCTGGCAGATCCTGTCTGGTTGGCGGCTCTGGCAGATCCTGTCTGGTTGGCGGCTCTGGCAGATCCTGTCTGGTTGGCGGCTCTGGCAGATCCTGTCTGGTTGGCGGCTCTGGCAGATCCTGTCTGTCTGACGGCTCTAGCGGCTCCTGTCTGGCTGATGGCTCTAGCGGCTCCTGTCTGGCTGACGGCTCTGTAGGCACATGGCAGACGGGCGGCTTTGCAGGCTCATGGCAGACGGGCGGCTTTGCAGGCTCCTGGCAGACGGATGGCTCAGATGGCGCTGGGGAGACGGATGGCTCAGATGGCGCTGGAGAGACGGATGGCTCAGATGGCGCTGGGGAGACGGATGGCTCAGATGGCGCTGGGGAGACGGATGGCTCTGGCCGGATATGGCGCACTGTAGACCTGGTGCGTGGTGCCGGAACTGGAGGCACCGTGCTACTGACAAGCACCTTCCTACTAGTGCGGGGAGCAGGGACAGGGCACACTGTATTCTCAAAGCCTACTCTATCCCTGATGCGTGGTACCGGCACTGGTGACGCCGGGCTGAGGACAAGCACATCAGGATTAGTAGGGGGAGAATATACAGTGTGTACAGGGCTCTGGAGACGCACTGGTAGCTTAGTGCGTGGGCCCGGAACTGGAGGCACCGGGCTAAATACACGCACCACAGGGAGAGTGCGTGGAGGAGGAACAGGGCTCAGGATACGCACTGGTAGCCTAGTGCATAGTGTAGACACTGTAGGTACTAGGCTGGGGCGGGGAGGTGGTGCCGGAAATACCGGACCGTGGAGGCGTACTGGCACTCTTGAGCATTGAACCTGCCCAACCTTACCTGGTTGAATGCTCCCGGTTGCCCGACCAGTGCGGGGAGGTGGAATAACCCGCACCGGCCTATGTAGGCGAACCGGGGAAACCATGCGTAAGGCAGGTGCCATGTATGCCGGCCCGAGGAGACGCACTGGAGACCAGACGCGTTGAGCCGGCCTCATGACACCTGGCTCAATGCCCAATCTAGCCCTCCCAGTGCGGGGAGGTGGAATAACCCGCACCGGGCTATGCACTCGTACAGGAGACACCGTGCGCTCTACTGCGTAACACGGCGCCTGCCCGTACTCCCGCTCTCCACGGTAAGCCCGGGAAGTGGGCGCAGGTCTCCTACCTGCCCTTGGCCCACTACCCTTTAGCCCCCCCCCAAGAAATTTTTGGGAGTTACTCACGGGCTTTTTCGGCTTCCGTGCCAGACGCGTTCCCTCATAGCTCCGGTTCCTCTCTCCGGTAGCCTCTGCTCTCCGCAGTGCCTCCAGCTGTTCCCATGGGAGGCGATCTCTACCAGCTAGGATCTCCTCCCATGTGTAGACACCCTTTCCATCCAACACATCGTCCCATGTCCATTGCTCCTTCTTCTCCTGTCCCTTTCTCCTTTGACTCCGCTGCTTGGCTCTGGGTTGGTGGGTGGTTCTGTAACGATGTTCCTCCTCCTCTCCATTTTCGGAGAAGGAGGAGTATTGAGGGAACCAAGGCGCAGCGGATTGTGAAGACATAATGATTTATTGAAGACACGACAAAATAACAAACACGACGTAGACAGAAAACGAACTATACTTGAATAAACTACAAAACAAAATAAACGATGAAAACAGACCTGGACACGATGAACTTACATACAACGTGAAGAACGAAATGAACAGACTACATGAAATGAACAAACCGTATACAGTCCCGTATGGTGCAAACATTGACACGGACACAGGAGACAACCACCCACAAACACACAGTGATAATGCCCTACCTAAATATGACTCTTGATTAGAGGAAAATGCAAACCACCTGCCTCTAATCAAGAGCCATACCAGGCAAACCGAAACCCACATAGAAACAGATAACATAGACTGCCCACCCAAAACACATGCCCTGACCATAAACACATAAAAAACAACATAAAACAGGTCAGGACTGTTACACATGCTATAATTGCAACATCCCAATTGGCAACTTTTCGTACAATATGGTTAGAGGGGAGACTGAGGGTCATATTGTCTGGCTACAAATCTGGATTATCAGATTGGGTAATTGAAAACATGTTTTTTTTTTAAGTGCAAAGTCATATGATGATGCAAATCATCATTACTAAATGAGTTCATTGAGGGATTCTGTAATGTTTTGTGTATTGCATATTTTAATAAACTGATTCAAATACGTGTGCTTTTGGTTTCTGTTTTGGTCTGTGACCAAAATAAATACATGTTTCAACACATGTTTATTCAGATCTGAGGCTATGAAATATTTGTCTTTTTAATGTGATAAAAAACTAGGCTATGTATTTTAGTTATCTGTCCTGTATGAGTCTTTAACACGACTCGTCTGATACAGATTTGTCATTATAAACTGACCTGTTTATAGCGTAGCTCTTAGTTGTCTCTGATATGGAGCCAAGCACACACATCTGTCTGTCCTTGGCTGACCTTAATACGGCTGGCTTTAGGGGACAGGGGAATTGCCATCTGTACATGGGCTTTTTGGCCTTCATGAAAAACATATTTCTCACTAAAAATAAATACAAAATCCAAATATTTATTTCCAACATTTTACTTTGTCAATATCTATAATTTCAATATTTTTTACCTATGGAAGTTTGTTGGGGAAACGTGCTGATAACCTTTAAATATTTTCTATTTCTTAAAAAATATATGCCAAATGTCTCTGGACTGTAAATTGTATCTGCCAAAAATATGCCCCATGAGACTGTAATTTCAGAGTTTTTAGTCAGTCAATGAAGGTTAAAAACTGTATATTTAGAGAGACCATGAGTGCGCACACACATGTACACACACGGACTACATCAAGGGAGACAGGTAACACACAGCAAAAAGACAGAACGATGGACAGACAGAGATTCTCTCACACTCACTCACACTCACACACACACGACAGAAAGACAGACTGATAGACAGGCAGACACACACACACACACACACACGTGCGCGCGTATGTACACACACAGCCTTTTAAGTTTATTTCTTTGTCATCCAACACCAAAGAATGTAAGATCAGAATAGCTATAGAACAGCAATGACACCCATGGCCTAGAGTATATATCACCATGGCAACGCTGATTGAAATGGTGATTGTACGTATCTTTTTCCATGATTTAATGCTTCTCATTCATACATACAGTAGCAATAGTTGTGGCCCATAGGTGCAGGAGTAGCCTGTCACTCTTGATAGACTTTCTACAGAAATACATTTTACAGATATTACAGGCTCTCATATAACACCCTACCCACTGTGTATAAACTGGTTGAGTCAATGTTGTTTCAATGTAATTTGTCAACGTATTGTGACGTGGAGTCTCCGTGTAAAGACTTTAGATATGCAAAAAGGCATCAAACTTTTGTTTTGAGGGTGACATTTAAACCACAGGATTATGTCATCATGTTAAAATGGCACTCCAATCTCCTTTGTACCTAGTTTAACAATGTCAGATCTTCAACGTTATGTCCACTATCAGGAAAAACTATAGGCTGGACAGCACTTCCTACTGGCAAGTTGATCTCCTGTAGGTTAGTTGGTTAAGCATGGCACTTAGTGGGTTCGATTCCTGGGACCACCCGCATGTAAAATGTATGAACGCATGACTGTAAGTCGCTATGGATAAATTGTCTGCTAAATGGCATATAAAATCTATCTACAGCTATCCAATTCTGGGTCCCATCCAGGGTTTTGACCAAGCATTTATCACTGACTATTACCAATGCGCTATTGTGAGATTGTTGATTGTTGAGGGATCTCCACTTTAAAACTAAATCCTTTTTTTCATAAGTCGTTCCAAAGGGTAGTTTTAATAGAGCTAGTGAAATGTAATCAAACTTTATCAATGTAATCATATTTCATCAAAAATACTATCTAGGCCTATAGCATTTGCGAAAAATCAGCAGCAGCTATTGGTTCAATTTAACCCAGGATTCAACTAAAAAAAGACAATAGATATAGGCCTACATTCTTAGAAAAAATGGTTCCAAAGGGGTTCTTTGGCTGTTCCCATAGGAGCACCCTTTTTGGTTCCATGTATAACCCTTTTGGGTTGCATGTAGACCTCTCTGTGGAAAAGTCCCTACTGTACAAGGAACTTAAAAGGGCTCTTCAAAGGATTCTCTTATGGGGACAGCCGAAGAACAATTTTAGGTTTTAGATAGAAAAAAAGGGGCTAATATTGTCGAATTTCAAGCTTTGATTGATTTCACATTTGATTCCAGTTTGTTGACAAGTTAATAATTGATTCTTCTGGATCGGTGTCCCATCCACGGGACGGTTGCGCTAACGTAGGCTAATGCGATTAGCATGAGGTTGTAAGTAACAAGAACATTTCCAAGGACATAGACATATCTGATATTGGCAAAAAGCTTAAATTCTTGTTAATCTAACTGCACTGTCCAATTTACAGTAGCTATTACAGTGAAATAATGCTATTGTTTGAGGAGAGTGCACAGTTTTGAACATAAAAAGTTATTAAAAAACATATTAGGCACATTTTGGCAGTCTTGACACAACATCTTGAACAGAAATCCATTGGTTCATTGGATCAGTCGAAAACTTTGCACATACACGGCTGCCATCTAGTGTCCAAAATCTAAATTGCAGCTGGACTGGAATAATACATTATGGCCTTTCTCTAGCATTTCAAAGATGATGGTTGTTTTTTTTCTTTGTATTATCTTTTACCAGATCTATTGTGTTATATTCTCCTACATTCCTTTCACATGGTACCATGAATATTCATATCCGTGCTTCAGTGCCTGAGTTACAGGCAGTTAGATTTGGGGATGTAATTTTAGGCGAAAATTGAAAAAAGGGGCGGATCCAAAAAAAGGAACTCTAAGTTTTTATTTTACCTTTATTCAACTAGGCAAGTCAGTTAAGAACAAATTCTTATTTTCAATGACAGCCTAGGAACACTGGGTTAACTGGCTTGTTCAGGGGCAGAACGACAGATTTTTACCTTGTCAGCTTGGGGATTCGATCTTGCACAACCTTTTGGTTACAAGCTGTTAAGAGAATTTTGTTCTCAATGTTCATAAACTGAACTTCAATTAAACTGTTACTAAGAATTTGTAAGGTTCTCATTGAAATGAAACTGACAGAGGCCAGTCTACAATAGTCAGCAAAGTTTATTTACGAGAGTGCTGCTGTGCATATACAAAAACGTTCCTTTTATAATATTCTCTTAACCTACGCACATACATACACACTAATATTTGGATTCTCTCTTTTTCTCCTGGAGTCTCACCACAGTTTATTACCACACAGCTGACAGTTCCAGTCTCCCTGTCCTATCTTATCTCCCCAGAGTTATAGCCGGGTCGGTTCAAACATAGTTTAATGATCCACTTTGTTTTCTTTAGGCACACACATACATTCCTCTCTTCCCATGTACATGCTACATAACCTCTTTCTTATGAACTAACATTATTTATCAATATAGAAAAACAGGATAGAATTCAGTTAGTAAAAGTTATACGTTAAATGTATACATAATTTAGTCATTATTCATAAAAATCATAACACAAGTCCAACGCTCTATCCACTAGGCTACCTGCCGCCCCAATTAAAGAATAGGACTAAGCCAGTGGCATAGATGGAACTATCCAAGCAGTATATACAGTGCATTGGAAAGTATTCAGACCCCCACTTTACAGCCTTATTCTAAAATGTATTAAATAAATTGTCCTCATCAATCTACACACAATACCCTATAAAGATTTTTAATAATAAAAGTTCTAAATTTGCTTTGAGTAGTGCGTGACCCTAGGGTGGCAACACATACATTCTAAGTGATTTCAATGGGTGTTTCTCCATTCTGTTGTTTTATACTGTTCAATTCAACTTCAACCCCAAAAAAGTCATCATTTTCATAAATGTCTGCATTTGAGATCATTTCCTCACTGCCACATAGGGCTGCACGATCTGGGCAAGTAATCTCGGCCATATTTTTAACCAAATGTTGCAATTTGACCTGCGTTAACACTTGGGTTAACTGTTGGAATCATGGGAATAGAATATCTATTCTAATAGCCCTTATGCACATTCCATGATCGAACGTTCTAAACACACTTCCTATCGGTTTGGCAATTTCCGGTCAGTCTAGTTGTTATCGACTAAATAACGTTACTACCACTATGTCGCAGTTTTTTACTAGGTGTCTTCAGGACTTGCCTCAAAATTAATATTAATGATGTACATCGAATTGTTAAATCAGCCTCCGAGACTTCAGCTAGCAAGAATGAAAAGGGGTTCAAGATATACAAATAACATGCTGATTTAGGTATACATAATCACTAATTACGCTTGCTCTTCCTCAGTACATTTATTAGCTAGCTAGCGATTAGCATTAGTGGCAAACAAGATTTAGGAACAACTTGCTAAGAAAATACAAACTAGCTGTTTGCAGATGTAAGAAACACGAGCTGATAGTGTAATTATAGAATGCTAGTAGATTTATATTAAGAAGCAAAGTGACAACTGCATCGTTGTCATCAACAGTGTTGCATATGCTGCATTGACCATACAGACTGAACGCAAGTGTCTCGTGGTTGAGGAACGTCAAATGCGCTCCCTGAGTGACAGGGGGCGTGGCTAGGTCTGTTTGGAAAGCGGCATAGAGAGTGGAGAGAGATGACTCGTGTAGCGAAGTAAACTATAGAAATGGACGTTACACACTGCATGTCACATTTAACAATCTAAACATTAAATTACCGGTATAGATGGTACAGTAAAAACCCAAACCGGTCTGGGCATCAATACCGGTATATCACAAAACACGGTATACTGCCCAGCCCTAATTGTACATGATTTGGACACCTGTCTATATAAGGTCCCACAGTTGACAGTGCATGTCAGAGCAAAAACCAAACCATGAGGTCGAAGGAATTGTCCATAGAGCCCCGAGACAGGATTGTGTCGCATCGGGTGAGAATGGCTTTGGTCAGGGAGGTGACCAAGAACCCGATGGTTACTCTGACAGAACTCCAGAATTCCTCTTTCGGGATGGGACAACCTTCCAGAAGGACAACCATCTCTGAAGCACTCTACCAATCAGGCCTTTATGGTAGAGTGGCCAGACTGGAGCCACTCCTCAGTAAAAGGCACATGACAGCCCGCTTGGAGTTTGCCAACAGCCACCTAAAGACTCTCAGACCATGAGAATAAAGATTATCTGGTCTGATGAAATTAAGATTTATCTCTTTGGCCTCCAGTGTCAAGTCTGGAGGAAACCTGGCATCATCCCTACGGTGAAGCATGGTGGTGGCAGCATCTTACTTTGGATGTTTTTTAGCAGACAACGACAGGAGTGGCCCCTGGGACAGGTCTCTGAATGTCCTTTAGTGATCCCGGACTTCAACCCGATCAAACATCTCTGGAGAGACCTGAAAATAGCTGTGCAGCGACGCTCCCCATTCAACCTGACAGTGCTTAAGATGATCTGCAGAGAAAAATGGGAGAAACTCCCCAAATACTTGTGTGCCAAGCTTGTAGCGTCATACCCAAGAAGACTCAAGGCTGTAATCACTGCCAAAGGTTCTTCAACAAAGTACTGAGTAAAGGGTCTGAATACTTATGTAAATGTCATATCAGTTTTATTTTTTAATAAATGGGGTATTGTGTGTAGATTGATGATGGGGGGAAAAATACATTTTAAAAAAGGCTGTAAAGTAACAAAATTTGAAAAAAAGTCAAGGGCTTTGAATACTATACGAATGCACTGTCTAGCTTTTTTTAATGTAGATTTTTAGCTGTGTAGAAAACCAAACACAATTAAAATGAGTGAAACATCCATGGCCACATTTTGGGTTACTGTAACTATACATTCACGTATGCAATCATAGAAAGTGTGCATTTTGAAGATAGTCACAGGTTTGTAGAGATCTTCACAATTGCTTTAATAATCTGTGCAGAATCTTGATCAGCATTGATCACTTGCACCATGCACTTTTTAATGAATGCAATCTTAACTGAAATTCAGGTCATTTGGTTGTGCTATAAGATTGTGAAAATGACAACCCTATTGCAAAGTTCCGAGTGGGGAGTGGGTCGCCAACCGGAGAATTGCTCAGTGTCCTAGTCACCAATATTCTGCCATTGTGCCCTTGAACAAGTAATTTAACCCCTAAACTGCTCCAGGGGTGCTGCACTGTATGGACATTTGCTTTCTCAAATGCAAAATCCACTTAAAGTATTCTCAGATTCTCCTTTCTTCCATTCATTCCTAGCAATGCTACTTTAACCCACATAGAAACATTGCATGTTTAAGCTTTTAGTATAACACTGTTCATTTAAATTACTCTGGTTGAAATACTGAATTGGTAATTGAGTAGGTATTCTCATACCAAAGGACATTTCCTGAATGCACATGTGAAAATGAATGCAGTGAATCTCTGGAGCTCACAGCTGACAATAGCAGTCCCGGATCCGGCATTTGTGCTGTATTTGGGCCACCTTGTGGCAAAAACCAACGGCAGCCCTACAACAGATTAGCAGTCACGGCAGGGCTTAAATGAACACACTGAATTTGTGGGGGAGAAAAAAAATAAACATCAGTGGATTATGACAATTTCGGAAGTATTTTCGGTGATAATAAATAGGGACATATCTGTGGATTCCGGGATGCAATACGCATCCAGATGAAAATAACTACAGTCCTTTCGCTAATCCTTGTCTATCCTTTTTATCTTGGGACTCATAGCAGTCTGATCACTATGGGACAGCGAAGCGGTGGGACAAAGCCATGCGGATGATATTCCAGTAAATTAGATATTCAGGTCTCTTTGACTTCAGTGGGCGCTGACTGGATGCATGCAGACCAGCTGTGCAGTCTGCAGATAAATGTGGGGCAAAATGTTCCTCGTGTTCTTCCTGGGACTCTACCTGGCAACAGGTGTGTTTCCCTCCTCGGTGAGTGCGTGCCCGTCGCAGTGCAGCTGTTTTTTTCATAACCTAAGTGATGGATCTAAGGCCAGGTGAGTAGAAGAAATTAATGACAACGCCAAACAAATGATCGCTTTATGCTAACGATGTATTTGTTTGCGCACTCATGTGCACATGCATTCTCTCATTCTCTCTAATTGAAGATACTTTTCTCCCGTGATCACATATGTTTGCTGCAAACTGTGCAATCAGCACGTGGACAATTTCAATTATGGGAGTGCATGATCTCCAATTGTATTTAATGTAGGATTATCTTGTGATGGCACGTCGACCAACTCTCCATCTCTGACAATCTCAGGTTTTCGTGAGAGTGTTATTGATTGACTATAATTATGATGCAAATAATTATAATATGACTGGACATATAGCCAATATAAATTAATTTATGAATTTCACATGAATTATTCACAGCAATCTTTTTTTTATACAAAAATACAGGTCAAATAATATTCACTTTGTTTCTTTCCTCACACATTTTAATTGAAATAATAAAAGCCTAAATTAAACACATCCCGTTATGTTTCCTCAGGAGTGTCATTTGCAACGACCCCGAGATCTCCCTTGTGCCTGCCAGTTTCCCCGTGGACACGTCCAAGCTGCGTATTGAGAAAACAGCCATCCAACGGATTCCAAGTGAAGCCTTCAACTACCTCCCCAATCTGGAGTTCCTTTGGATGTCCTTTAACGTGCTGTCCGCTCTCAACCCGGACAGTTTCCGTGGGCTGCTAGATCTGGAGGAGCTGCGACTGGATGGGAATGCCCTCACCGCGTTCCCCTGGGAGTCTCTTATGGATATGTCCAGCCTCAGGCTGCTGGACTTGCACAACAACCGGTTGACCTCCGTTCCCGCTGATGCCACAATGTATATAAAAAACCTGACCTACCTGGATCTGTCCAGCAACAACCTTCTGACTGTCCCGGCCGAGGTGCTAGCCACCTGGCTAACAGTTAAATCTGCACATGGCCCAGATAGCTCCAAAATGATACTGGGTAAGGCAGAGCGATTTTTACCTTTTATTTTTCCTTCTGTTTATCTAACCTAATTTAACAGGTGATCACATGTACCATTGAGGTACAATCTCATTTACAAGTGAGATGTGGCTCGAAGGCAGCTCTAATATAAAACCACAGGACATCAGTGCCCTATCACTTTGTAATAACACCTTGTAATTAAGCATTTATAACGGATTAGTAATTAGTTTATTCATTTATTTATCGTTACTCCCCCATTTGTAAATGTTGGTATTATTACATTCTTAAGTTGTTTATGAGTGTGTGAATAACTAGCTAGTTATTCCCACATTTATTCACACTTTTAAGTATTCAATAATGATTAACAAGATAATTCAAAAGACGTTTAATATAGGTCCTTGTAAACCATTTACTAATCATTAGTTAAGTCTTTGTGTGGCCTAATGTAAAGTGAGGCCTATTTATGAATACTTTATAAATGTTTTGGCCCCTAGAGTTGATGTCAGCGCCAGCGCTGAACTTTATGGCTGTAAGTTGCTTTGGATAAAAGTGTCTGCTAATTGGCATATATTATATAATCTAATTAGCAAAATACAAATATTCCCATCAAAGCTGTCTGTTTAAGCTATAGATATGTTTTTTTGCATGGGCTGCGTCTCAATGCACCGCATCCGCCGATGTCGACCTTCCACATCTGCGGTGGAAGGTGGCAGAGATACAGCTGTGTTTGTCAGACCACAAGATTTCCCAAAAATCGGTCTTCTCACAAAAACGCCTGTAGAGTTGGAATGGATTTACGACCCCTAGATGCATCACAGGACTTGTCTGAAGTAGGAACAGCAGATGTGCCAACTTCTGTCTGTAGCGTCCGAGCAGTTTGGCCTACACACTAATATGACCCCTCAATGGAAAAATTTGACTCTCACGAACACTATGGTATTCTCCGTTTTGCTCTATAACCGCCACAAGTGTCACAGGACTCGTCTGAAGGTAACCCAGTACCAGGCTGAAAAACAAATGGAAGTGAATAGGAAGGTATACAGATCACTCTGACAACAAAATATTCTGAGCTTTCTTATGTCTCTCAGATATAGGACAGACACTTCAAAACATACTTCCTTTTGATACATTTCTTGACTGTTTTTCCATGTGTGAATCTGTTATTAAATGCGTTTCTATAGGCCAATAGCAGTAAGGCCACATTCAACTGTATGTATGTATGTATGTATGTATGTATGTATGTATGTATGTATGTATGTATGTATGTATGTATGTATGTATGTATATTGAATATTGAATACAGGGGTCCTAAAATGTTAAATCAATTATCTAAATGATCCTTAGTACGGATCATACCCTTTTTTTCAATTTTCACCTAAAATGACATACCCAAATCTAACTGCATGTAGCTCAGGACCCGAAGCAAGAATATGCATATTTTTGATACCATATGAAAGAAAACACTTTGAGGTTTGTGGAAATGTGACATTAATGTAGGAGAATATAACACATTAGATCTGGTAAAAGATAATATAAAAAAAGTGTTTTCTATTTTTTGCAACACGTTAGGAAAAACGCCAAGGGGTATGAATACTTTTGCAAGGCACTGTACATATCACACTGTTACAACAGCATAACTGTTTTGGATTAAAATGTTTTTCTTTTTTCTAAAACATCCTCTGTATTATGTGCTTGCGGTTGTCCCCCATGATGATATCACAGACACCACTCACCCGATTTTGATGATGCGTCTTGCCATAGAGAGCCATCATTTACCAAATTACACTGATTGACCCAAGTGGAGCGCTATAGTAATCAATAGAAATTCCAAACTTTGAACAAGCATCTCTCCTGACCCGTTTGAGCTTGACTTGTTGTCTCTAATTGGCCCAAGGAGGGACGCTGCATCATTCGTGGGGGGTGACATGTTTGCTGTTGCCTTGTTTAACCATTGATATGTTCTAGGGGCTATTTTGAGACCTTAACCCTAAGAATCTAAGCCTTTAGATGGCGATATCTACTATATCTAATATGCTAATATGTTAAAAAAATGTAATATGGTCATAAGCCCCTGGAGGTGTCAAAAAAATATAAACAATTATCTGATGAAACATTGCATTTGGTCTTACTGCTATTAGCCAATAGAAGGACATTTAATTACGTATTCATACATGGTAAAAAAAAAGACAGTCCAAAAATAAATTGCTCCAACTGTGCGAATCTCAGCTTGCGATAGTGGGGTCCAAATAGTTTTGGACTTTACATATGTTTTCCTGAGAAGACCGGTGCGAATGGCCGACACCGGTGGATGCAGTGGATTGAGACACAACAGTAAATGGTTGATAAAGACCTGCATTGATCAACTTAATAATGATCTTATGAATCATTATTTACCTAAGGTCGATGTCCGAGGCCATACCTATGTCGCACTTCTGCATCTGCTGTGAAAGCTGACGGAGTTAGAGCGGTGTTTGTCAGACCATGAGACATTCCGAAAATCATTTCTCTCACAAAATCATCTGTAGCTTCCGAACAGTATGGCCTACAAACTATTATGATCCCTCTTTGGAAATATGAATCTCTCAAGAACACGTACATGTCATGGGACTCGTCAAGTTGGTACAGCCTATCTGCAAACTTCTGTCTGTAGCGTCCGAACAGTTTAGGCTACACAAGAACATGACCCATCTGTGCAAAGGTGAGATGAACACGTACATGTCAGTTGTTTTACAATACTAGTCTGAAGGTCCCCCGGGTACCAGTTGAAAAAATGAATGGAAGTATATATGGAGACTGTTTCGTGCCAAAAAAATAAGGGGTTAAATACATGTAAATTAAAAAAACGTTTCCTGATCTTTCTTATATCTCTCAGATAGTAGAACCCCCCTATACAGAACAATGTGTGAGGTGTGATCTGAGTATTGTGGGATCACTGCCTTAATCCCAATTTAACCATCGTCATCGTCAGCATCACCACCACCACCACCGTCATTGTAGTTTAGTGTAGCATGTAAGTAATCCTCACACAGACATCCACAGCAGTCATCTGTAGCCGCACAGTAAAGCTGTGAAACCAGACAGACACTCTCACAATGTGTTTATAAAGTGACCAGGGCCAGGAGTTTTTCCTGACCACGTGACCTGACCAGGAAAAACTGCGGGCCCTTCTTATAACATCTCCCCCACTTCAAACAGTAACTCTTATGCTTTCCCCTCTTCTCTGACCTCACCAACCCCCATTAGCGTCCTTTTTATTTTATTCATCACAGAATTCAAAGTTCAATTGTATTCTGACATGTGAATGAATGAGTTGAACTTCAACCATCCAGGTCTCCATGACAACTCCTGGGTGTGTGACTGCCGCCTGTACGACCTGATCCAGTTCCAGAAGTCGCCAACGCTCTCCGTGGCATTAATCGACACGCGCCTCCGCTGCTCCGCCCCCGAGAGTCTGTCAGGTGTTCTGTTCAGCGACGCCGAGTTGCGGAGGTGCCAGGCGCCACGCATTCACACAGCAGTGGCGCGAGTCCGCAGCGCCTTGGGAAACAATGTGCTGCTGCGCTGCGGGACCATCGGCATTCCCAGTCCGGATCTGGCCTGGCGGAGGGCGGATGGTAAAGCCCTTAATGGGACAGGTAAATAAGCAAGGGATTTGTGTACGTGTGTGTTTGTGTGTGTGTTTGCGCCTTTTTTTCTCTGGGCTCTATTCAATCTATATCACTGAAGCGTTACAGATTGCGTGATAGAAATCTTAAATGTAATTTCTGATTGAGCCGACATATGCAGAGTTTATCTCCACTAACACGGGAACACGTCTACGATACCGATTGAATAGAGCCTCCTCTCTCTATGAGTCTGTACACGTGTGTGTGTGAGTTTGCACGCGTGAGTCCAGGCTGGTTAAGACACTTTCATTCAGTTTGCCCTGTAGCGTTAATATGTTGGTAATTAAACAGAGAGCTAGAGCTATATCCTTGGTGTCAGCACCAGGACATCTGTGGTGAGAATGCACTGTGAAAGCAACACAGCAAATTTTTCATCCAATACTAGATACTTTACTTTTTATGTAAAGGACGGGATTCATTACAGAAAACAATGGTCAATTATTGGATATTTTTGATATTGGGGGCCATTTTACTGGACGCTGATTAAGGATGTTCCTGGACTAAAAAACACTTTCAATGGGAATCTCTCTCTTTGTATGACTTTTTGTATTATTTTATTTAAATGTTATACTCTGACTAATAGTGTGTCCATGTCACTTCTCTGGCGCTACAGTCCAGCAGGAGAACTCCAAGGAAGGCATCGTCTGGTCAATCCTCAGTGTCCCGGCCGTGTCCTACCGCGACTCAGGGAAGTATGTCTGCAAGGCCAATAACTACGCAGGCAACGCCGAGGCCGTCATCTCCCTAGTTATCTCCGAAGCACCCCCAAAGCCCGACAACAACAACAACCTAACCAGCGTGGTTGCTGCTGCCGTAAAAAAAAACAAAGTCAAGAAACCCAATGGGATAGGGAAAGCAGCATACCAGGAGAAACTGGTGGCTAGGGTAGGGGTTCCCACCACCAGCCCTCCACCCCCACTTGTTGTGTTGGACTCCAGCCCTACGACTGAGGGTGTGGGGAGTGTGGCAGATAGAGCCACCCCTGGACCAACCACTTTGCCTAGTCCAGATGGACTCCTGGAGCTGGAGAAAACCAACCTGAGCAACCTGGCCCAGGCCCAGTATGACCCGGACCGGATAGTTCGCTCTGTCAAGGTGTTGGGCGACACAGAGAACACAATCACCCTGAACTGGCGGGCGCCCAAGGCCAAGAACACCACAGCCTTCAGCGTGCTCTACGCTGTCTTCGGCGAGCGGGACATGCGCAAGATCAATGTGGCGGCGGGCCAGAATCGCGTCTTCATCGAGGGCCTGGTGCCCAAGACCAAGTACATTGCTTGCGTTTGCGTCCGGGGCCTGATCCCCAAGAAGGAGCAGTGCGTCATCTTCTCAACCGATGAGGCGGCCAGCGCAGCCGGCACCCAGAAGCTCATCAACGTGATCGTGATCACGGTGGCGTGCGTCATCGCCGTGCCGCTCACCGTCATCGTGTGCTGTGGCGCACTCAAGAGGCGCATCCAGAAGATGTGGGGCAAGAAGTCCAAGGACATCCAGGATTCGTACGTGACTTTTGAGACGCTGTCCCCCGGGACCAAGGCTAAAGGGTTGGATGGTGAGTACCTGACCAGACTCAACCCTGAGGAGTCCAACCGACTGCTGTCGGCCCGCTCCAGTCTGGACTCAGAGGCCACAGCTAAGATAGAGGGACAGCCCAACGAGTACTTCTGCTGACATCATGCTCCACCTCCCTCCCCATGCTATCACCCCCGCTCACACACCCTGGCTCAACACAGCCCCACACACACACCTCATCTACATCATAGCCCCACACACACGTCTCTTCCTCACACACCTCACTCTCATCACAGCCCCACACACACACCTCATGCTCACCACAGCCCCATACATACACCTCGTGCTCACCATAGCCACACACACAAACCTTGTCCCCACACACCTAATCCTTTCTCTCAACCTCAAATTCAGCAAAGTCCCACAGACACATTTCGTCATCACCACAGCCCCATACGCAAACCTCAAACTCTCCCTGAGGTTCACCACAGCCCCACACACACACACCACAGTCCCACACACACACCTCGCTGTCTCCCTTTCACTTACGGTAGCCCCACACACATATCTGGTTCTCTCCCTTTCTCTCACCTTAGCCGTCCACAAACACACTCACACAGGGCACAGGACTCTCTCCCACCTCTCCACCCACGTTGGGCTCCACCACATAGGGGGTTCTATCAGATGACGCTTGGACAATGCACCATCATGGAAATATCAGTTTAAAAGAGTTCTGACATTAAATTATAAAAAAATGTTTTACATCTGAAATGTATAGTATTTCAACAGAGAATTTGAATATTGTAATGAGTTTTTACACATTTGGGGGACTATTAGTTTTAAATGAGCCCTCAAACAAGGCCCCAGAGTATTTCATTCAAATTCATTTATCATAGATAAATGGACAATTCTGCCCTTTTATCAACATTCATTATGCTGTTAGTATATATGCACTACTGTAAGATTTCATACACATTGTGATGTTCTGTCGTTTTTGTTAGTCATACTGCATGATTTCTAGTTTTTGTAATTTTGAAGCTTCTGCATTGCCCTCGTCTACAGCGTTCTACAATTCCCAGGGTGCATTTTGTCTCACATGATGCAATGCTTTGCCTAGTTAGCCTGCAGTTAGCTTAGCTAGCTTGCTATCAAGCCCAGATGCATCTTAGTCTAAATACATTGCCTATGTCATAAGTTATGAGTGCATTTCACATCACTTTTGGGTTGTAAATATATTATAATGCTAGCCTCAATGTCATAGGGGCCGATTCCGACCAGAGTAAGCGCGCGTAAATGGAAAGTAATTCCATTTTTATGCACTTTTCTCTCTATGCATATTCTGACCTTGAACTTAAGCATGAGAATAGCGTACTATTCATCCGCTATATATTGGGGGTGGAGATCAAAGAAATGAAGGTGTTTCGGAGTGTGTACAGATACAATGTATTCTGACCTTGACATAATTCCCTCATAATTCCAACACCTTTACACGCAATAAAACAATGAATAAGGTTGAGCAACCTGTTGGAAAATCGACTTAATTTTTTCAGATAGAAATAACTCCTTTCTCCATACACTGAAATGTACGAATTGATAAGAGCTGGGTAAATGATTAAGTCGTTTGGATAAGGGGATTGTAAATATAAATTACAATTGTTTCCGATATATTTGACCTTATGATCACTGGAGACAAATGTGAAACCAGTCATATGGCAGAAAACTGAAGCATATCAACACGCTGTAACACCTTTTCCACAGTGAAGTGTATGAAATGCTGGCCTTATAACTTGGGATGAAATTTGGAGACCCAAGCTATAGATTTCTGTAGCCATGTGCAAATGACAGTATAGCGCCAAACCTAACGAGTTCATTTATGATTTCTAGAATGTTTTAATTACATGTCCGGACTTTTCAATGTATTTTTTACAATTTGTATCATGTTAAATATTAGCCACTATTGGTAGCCACCATCAGTTATACCCACATACGTTCATAACTGTCACTGACTTTAGTCTTAATTTTATTTGCATTTTGAATCATTCCATTGCATAATTAATTTAACTTCCTTTCCTCCGTGTTTGCCTGGTTGTTACTGAGCATCATTAGTGGATGGTATTAGGCTAATGTATTACAAGTTGTGCATTAATTTGGGACATGTAGCTTATTTGAATCATTATGGAACGCAGACCATACGTAGCAGTTTAAACCTGGAGCATGGTTCATGACGACTCGACCGTTGTCGTCACAGTTCCATGATTAGTGAGGAGTATTAGAGTAGATTTATAGGACTACTGTTCAACTACTGTACACTTTTCTAACCTTATAATATTAATTGGATTGAACAATTGAATATGGCAACTTTCAGGATGAATCAAAACACTGCATTTTTCATTCACAAATATATTTATAAAATGTCATTTGATTCAATTTTTGTGCGTAAAGGCTCTCCAAACCATTTTTTTATTCATGAATGCTTTCCTAACACTAAATAATATACAAGATCAGAGATTTTGTAAATATACCAATTGGTGGTGAAAAGGAGATAAATATGTGGGTATTTAGGCATATATGGCTTTCTTTCATTAATCCCTAAAATTCAGTCTGTCGTGAGAATTAAAGGTAAAGGTACACCAAATTTAAATGGATAGCTTTAGATAAAGGTACTGAAAACCCTATTGAATTAAAACTCCACAAGAAAATCTGTTGGCCAGCAAGTGGGAGGGTTTTCAGTGGTTGAAATACATTTATTCAGAGCAAGCAAGGGATTTTGTCCACCCACACCAGACATGATCAGGACACGCAGGTTGAAATATCAAAACGAACTCTGAACCAACTATATTAGTTTGGGGACAGGTCGAAAGCATGAAACATTTATGGACGAATTTTGAAAGAAGCTAGGAGTGAGATTTTGCCTAGATGGGGTCTGGGGTTCTTCCCAGGGAAAAATGTACTATTTTAAAGGTAATTTAAAGGTCATGTATTTTGACATGGCTTAAGACTATTACCAGGGTAGGGGGGACAGGTCAGGTATATTCGGATTGCTTTGAACATTAAATGAACACTCAACATTTGACGACTTTGTTATTTTGCTGTTTTTGAGGGATGACATTTAAAGTATGCTAATATTTCAACATATATTTTAGATGGTTTGATACTTTTTTCAGATATTAATTAAATTAGATGGGGAGACAGTCAAATGGGAGAAACACTGGGAAGGTCAGTGGGAATGCTCTGCACAGGAAATACTAAAATTAATGGCTGATGGCAGTGGGTAACCAAATCATAGATTGCAATCTCCTTGTCCATAGACTGCCTTCAAAGTAAGGAGAAATTTTTTTTGTACTTTGTTATTTTGGTTAACTATCTCTTTGAAATAGGTCTGGGGAAAAAATAAATTATTTTCTCAGAATCACCCAAACTTCAAGGAAGATCTAATACATATAAATATTCTAATGGTTTATGCCTACTAGTTGAAGATCCTTGCCATCATCTTACTCTACATAGACAGCATATGATGTGCTTATGAGTTGTGAGTCCCCCCTACCATCACTGCCTAGTATGTTCACTGTACTAAAATAAAAAAAATTATATTCGAGGATTGGCGCAATCAATATCCAATGCATATTTGTAGGATTTATTCAAAACTGTCCATAAATGACTGCAAAAATACATAGCCTCTTATTGTCACGCCCTGACCTTAGAGCCTTTTTTATTCTCTATTTGTTTAGGTCAGGGTGTGATTTGGGTGGGCATTCCAGTTTTTTCTATTTCTTTGTTGGCCGTGTATGGTTTCCAATCAGAGGCAGCTCTCTATCATTGTCTCTGATTGGGGATCATACTTAGGCTGCCTTTTCCACCTTTAATATGTGGGATCTTGACTATGTTTTTGTGTAGCTGCCTGTGAGCAGCCCAGAACGTCACGTTTTGTTTTTCTTCTGTTTTGTTTGGTGAGTTTTAATTTATAAAAAATGTGGAATTCTACGCACGCTGCGCCTTGGTCCACTCATTCCATCAACGAACGTAAAAGAAGATCCCACCACAACTGGACCAAGCAGCGTGCCCGGGAGGAGAGCAACAACGACGACACTGGGGTTCGCGGCCACGACGGAAGCCCAAGAGGCAGCCTCAACAAAAAAAATTGGGGGGGACACATGGGATGGTTGGCGGAGCCAAGATGGGAACCAGAACCAACTCCCTGTACTCACCGTGTGGAGTTGGTCAACGTTCAGGTGCCATGTTTTCCGGTTCTACGCACCGTGTCTCCAGTGCGCCTCTACAGCCCTGTGCATTCTGTGCCAGCTTCCCGCACTAATCGTGCTAAAAGGGGTATCTGTCCAGGACAGGTTGTGCCGGCTCAGCACTCATGGTCTCCAGTACGCTTTCAGGGTCCAGTACATCCTGCGCCGGTTCTACCCACTGTGTCCCCAGTGTGCCTACACAGTCCAGTACGTCCTGTGCCTCCTCCCTGCACTCGCACTGAGGTGCGTGTCACCAGCCCGGTGCCACCTGTACCGGCCCCTCGTATCAGGCCTCCACAGTCCAGTACGTCCTGTTCATCCTCCCCGCACTCGCCCTGAAGTGCGTGTCACCAGCCCGGTGCCACCTGTACCGGTCCCAGGCATCAGCCCTCCAGTGCGCCTCCACATTCCAGTACGTCCTGTGCCTCCTCCTCGCACTCGCCCTGAGGTGCGTGTCACCAGCCCGGTGCCACCTGTACCGGTCCCATGCATCAGGCCTCCAGTGCGCCTCCTCAGTCCAGTACGTCCTTTGCCTCCTCCCCGCACTCGCCCTGAGGTGCGTGTCCCCAGCATGGTGCCACCTGTACCGGCCCCACGCATCAGGCCACCAGTGCGCCTCCTCAGTCCAGTTTGTCCTGTGCCTGCTCCTCGCGCTCGTCCTGGGGTGCGTGTCACCAGCCCGGTACCACCAGTGCCTGCCCCACACACCAACCTTCTGGAGACAGTTCCCAGTCCAGAGCTTCCGGCGACAGTTCCCAGTCCAGAGCTTCCGGCGACAGTTCCCAGTCCAGAGCTTCCGGCGACGTTTCACAGTCCGGAACCTCCGGCGATGGTCCGCAGTCCGGAACCTCCAACAGCGGTCAGCAGTCCGGAACCTCCAACGTCGGTCCCCAGTCCGGAACCTCCAACGACGGTCCGCAGTCCGGAACCTCCAACGACGGTCCGCAGTCCGGGACCTCCTGAGACGGGCCGCAGTCCGGGACCTCCTGAGACGGGCCGCAGTCCGGGACCTCCTGAGGCGGGCCCCAGTCCGGGACCTCCTGAGGCGGTCCGCAGTCCGGGACCTCCTGAGAAGGTCCTCAGTCCGGAACCTCCTGAGACGGTCCGCAGTCCGGAGTCTCCGGCTACGGTCCGCAGTCCAAAGCTCCCGGCGACGGTCGGCAGTCCAGAGCTTCCGGCGACGGTCGGCAGTCCAGAGCCTCCAGCGGGGGTTCCCAGTCCGGAGCCTCCTGCGACGATCCACGGTCCGGAGCCTCTGGCGACGGTCCACGGTCCGGAGTCCCCGGCGACAATCTACGATTTGGTTCCTTCGGCGACAATCTATGGTCCGGTTCCTCCGGCAACGATCCACGGTCCGGAGCCTGAGTTTCTTATTTATAAAAAATGTGGAATTCTACTCACTCTGCGCCTTGGTCCAATCATTCCATCAACGAACGTAACACTTGTAATTCATTTTCAAAAAAGGTAGGCATATCAGATTTCAAATCTGTGAATACACTGGCAAAATTGGGAAGAAATTGAATAATAAATACTGAAAGTGTGGTGAACAACAAGTGTTTTTGCTTACAAGCACACTAATTACCCTTTATTTTAGCCCATTGTTATGAATGAGAATAAAGACAAAATAAAGTAATAAAATCTCTTGAAGACAAGATTACATACATCTTCCCTTACACTTTACCAAATCATTTGTATTTTTATTGCCACCCTCCCCCCTCAAGTGGCGCAGCAGTCTAAGACACTACATCGCAGTACAAACTGTGTTTCTACAGATGCTGGTTCGAGACCTGTGCCGGCCGCAACTGGGAGACCCATGAGGCGATGAACAATTGGCCCAGCGTTGTCCCAGTTAGGGGAGGGTTTGGCCGGCCGGGATGTCCTTGTCCCATTGCGCTGTAGCGACTCCTGTGTCGTGCTAGGCGCATGGACGCTGACACGGTCACCAGGTGTATGGTGTTTCCTCCGAGACAAAATGTTTTTTTGTGGATGGGTATAATTTGTATGTATAAAATGTATAGTAGCAATATTGAAAATTACTAAATTGGGTAATTTCGTATACGTATATTTAAATTTGCATCAGGCCGCTGGTAAGATTCTGGTAAGATGCCGGCAAAGTCGGCTGAATTCTGGTAGACGGAAACTGCACAATGTACTTGGGCAGATTCTGGGCAGTCATTCATTTTGATTCCTGGCCAAGTCCGACCCCTTGATTCAATTAGTTCTGGACCCCCGGAAGAGGGGGTTCTGTGCCGATTCCTCATTGCTAGCTAGGTCCCTACACTCGCATTAACATCTGCTAACCACGTGTATGTAACCAATAAAAGTTGATTTAGGAACATTGTAGATAAAACAGCACTACCTTGCTGCTCATTTTACATGGAGAGAGAGAAAATGGAGAGAGAGAAAATGAATGGAGAGAGAGAAAATGTTCTCTCTCTCCATTCAGCTCCACTCTAATCTTGAGGGGCATTTCTTTAAAACGCACATCCAATCCCCTTGATCTGTGGTTCACAGTGCTGTTACAAAACAGGACAATGATAGAGGTTCCAGCTTGATGTTAAATCACGGTCGCAGATCCTCCGATTTCAAAACGATTTGGAGCACAGTTGAAAACATAATGCACTATACAATGGACTAATTAGAAAAATAAAAGATAGTACTCTCTAATGTGTGAGATATAGCGTGAGAAGAGGGTCAAATTCATGTCTCACAGCCAATGAGTGAGAGTAGCCAGCTCTGCAAACGGCAGCCAAGTATCGATGATCATGTCACCCGAATAAGACCCTTGAGGACCACACAACATGTCAACACATGATTCCAAGTGTAAGCTACTTCAATATGATGGTCATTAGGCTTTATCAATATTTGTGCATTAAAGCGCTTTGACCGACATTTCTCGCATAATACATTTTACAGACGGAAAAAGTTCCCACCTTGTCTAGCATATTTTGTTTTCTCGACATTTGGAAAGTTTCCCAACAAGTTTTTGGTTTCCATCAGGCCTGTCATGGCATTTAAAAAAAAGGTTGGATGGAAACTTGGTTAGTGTCACCAATCAACTGCAATACACTCAAAAATTATTTGAATGTAGATGCTAACCCAGTTAGCAATGAGCAAGCAGCATGCATGTGTCCCGCCAGAGTACTGTGCTGACAGTGTTTTTCCCACATCGACCTCACTCACAGTGCCCGCAATAAGCCGTGCTCCTACGTTCACTTGCTGTTTTCCTCACACAGCCCAGCCGCCCTTCTCCCGACATGGTGCTTTTTCAGCATCAAACCAGCGGCAACGTATCACCACTTATTTTTATTATATAAGCCATGTCCATTTGAAAAAAGTTTGTGGAAAAGTACTGTAATTGATTATGTGTGTGCAAAATACAATATGTCAGATAACCAGGGTCAGTCCTGGTCAACTGGATCCACTGGTCATGACATATCAAATGCAGTCGAATCTAATTTTATCGTCCATGTACCTGCAGGCTTCTCACACAGTGCAATAATGACACAAGTTACATAGTAATCAAATAAATAACATAAAAAAGCAATTAAATAAGTTACAATGTAAATATATGAGATATAAAAAAATATAAAATAACTAAATCAAGTACAAGAGGCATGCAGATAAGAAAATAAGGATTTTAAAAAATGTGCAAATAGGGATAGAGTATGGACATTGTTTGCCCATGTGCATAGTGAGTTGAATAAGGTACAGTGCAGTAGCAGCATATAACTACATGAAAATATATACAATAGTAGTGCAGTAAGGTGACATAACTATTTAATTGATCTCTTAGACTAAAGTAATTTCAGTGTGTACAGAATATGAATAAATGGTAAGCGTGTGGTAGGGTGCAGTAAATCAGCTGTTGGAATAGTCTTGTGGTTTGGGAGTAGAGGCTGGCTTTGAGACAGGTGATCCGAGACTTGATGTTGACCCTCGCTGCAGAGCCCTCTCCCCTGTGAGTCTCCTTCTCCTGCATTCACAATCGAAGGCACCTTTCAGGTAAAAGGTGACTTGAATCCGATGCCCTAATCCGTGGCATCCCGGGTTGCAGGGTTCTTATAAATGGCTCCTATATACACCAAAAAATAACATTGAGTTACATTTGAATCACACATGGTCTTACACATGAGTTGAAGAACGTACTTACAAGTAGGGAAAACAAGTGTAACACATTCAATAATATCAAAACTAACTGTGAAGAATGGTCTTCAGAAACAAGTCTTTTAAACAGGCCTTATCCCCAGTCCAGGTTGTGGCGATGGAAAATTGGTTTGACAGAATGCAAGGTAGCATCTGCCACACACACAACTTCAGGTCCTTTACACCCATTACAGCCTGAAACCCAAGCTACAAATGCAAGAGACGTATTAGAAAAGACACATTATGTTAACATATTTCCCTCCCCCACCACCTATTTTTTATATACATGCAACAATTTCTAAGATTTGACTGATTTCATATAAGGAAATCAGTTAATAAATCCTTTTGTCAATAGGGGGGGCACCATTTCGACTTTGTAAAAATTTGTTCCCAAATTAAACTGCCTCTTACTCAATTCTTGCTCGTACAATATGCGTATTATTATTACTATTGGATAGAAAACACTCTCTAGTTTCTAAAAACGTTTGAATTATTTCTCTGAGTGAAACAGAACTCATTCTGCAGCACACTTCCTGTCAGGAAGTGAGATTTCTGAAATCGAGGTCCCTGTTCCAGGGTCAGTTTATAAGTCCCCATGTAAGCTATGGGGCTACATGCACTGCATACGCCTTCCTCTAGATGTCAGTAAGCGGTGAGCATTTGAATGGAGTGGATTGCACCATCTGGGGCACTATAAAAGCTCATGGAACGGAAACACCGTTCTTTTCAACGGGGCGCCTGGCGCAAGAGGGACATCACAATGGCGTCCTGAAAAGCTTTAGTTTTAGCAGTTCTATATCTCCGGCTCTGATTTAATTAGATTTTTGTCTTAAAAATGTCATAAGGTAGTTAATTTAAACCGACTTATAGCAGTTTATAGCAGTTTATTGCGATTTTCTGGAATTTCTTTGTCTTGCGCTATCGCGAGTTGGACACCTCTCCGGTGGATGGCTAGCGTTAGCTGCTATTTCTACAGGAGAAGAGAAAATCTTTCAACCAAAAGACGATTGTTCTGGAGAAAGGACACCTTGCCCAAGATTCTGATGGAAGCTCAGCAAATAGTAAGCAGTCTTTATGCTGTTAATTCGTATTTATGTTGACAAATGTAAAATAATAATTCCGCGATGAATTTCGGTGCGGTCTTGCTTTAGCGCACGCTGTATGCGTAGTAACGTTAATTTTAAAAATCTAACACAGCGGTTGCATTAAGAACTATCTTTCATTTGCTGTCCAACCTGTATTTTTTTAGTCAAGTTTATGATTAATTATCGATTAGAATAGGTGCCTCTCCAAGATGGCTTTGACAGATTACTTGAAGTTTGGCCACTAATCACATTGTATAACCACGATTTGTGCCGCTAAATATGCACATTTTCGAACAAACCCTATATGCATTGTGTAATATGATGTTACAGGACTGTCATCTGATGAAGAAAATTATATATCATTTGCCTGTTTGTTACGATCGCTAACCTTTGCTGCTGGTAAATGGTTTGTGTTTCTGGCTATTGTGGTAAGCTAATATATTGCTATATTGTGTTTTCGCTGTAAAACACTTAGAAAATCTGAAATATTGGCTGGATTCACAAGATGTTTGTCTTTCATTTGCTGTACGCTGTGTATTTTTAACAAATGTTTTATGATGAGTAATTACGTAATACACAATGGTCTCTGTAGTTATTCTAGTTGCTTTGGTGAGAGTTGTGATGGTGGCTGCAATGGTAAACTATGATTTATACCTGAAATATGCACATTTTTCTAACAAAACATATTTATTGTATAGCATATGTTATAAGACTGTCATCTGATGAAAGTGTTTCTTGGTTAGTGGCTATTTATATCTTTATTTGGTCGAATTTGTGATAGCTACCTATGCAGGAAAAAAATGGTGGAGTAAAAAAAGTGGTGTCTTTTGCTAACGTGGTTAGCTAATAGATTTACATATTGTGTCTTCCCTGTAAAACATTTTAAAAATCAGAAATGATGGCTGGATTCACAAGATGTGTATCTTTCATCTGGTGTCTTGGACTTAATGATATTTAGATGCTGGTATTTACTTGTGACGCTATGCTAGGCTATGCTAGTCAGCTTTTTTACTGATGGGGGTGCTCCCGGACCCGGGACTGGGAGGAAGTAGAAGTTAACCTGTCTAGGATGAGGGTGCCGCTAGCGGCACTCCCCCCCCCCCCCCCCCCCACTGAAAAGGCAGAGCCGCCAAATTCAAAAAAAATATTTTTTTTAAATATTTAACTTTCACACATTAAAGTCCAATACAGCTAATGAAAGACACAGATCTTGTGAATCCAGCCAACATGTCCGAATTTTAAAATGTTTTACAGGGAAGACACAATATGTAAAGATGTACATCTATTACCTAAAAACACATTAGCATAATCCACCATCTTTTATTTGTCCACCAACACCAGTAGCTATCACCAATTCGGCTAAACTAAGATATTTATAGCCCCTAACCAAGAAAAAAACTCATCAGATGACAGTCTGATAACATATTTATGGTATGGGATAGGTTTTGTTAGAAAAAAGTGCATATTTCAGGTAGATGGCATAGGTTACAATTGCACCCACCGTCACAAATGGAATTGAAAAACTACATTGAGCAACGTGTTTACCTACTTACTAATCATCAAACATTTCGTATAAATACACAGCATACACTAATCGAAAGACACAGATCCTGTGAATACAGACAATATTTCAGATTTTCTAAGTGTCTTACAGCGAAAACACAATAAATCGTTATATTAGCATAGCACATAGCACATAGAAGCCCAGCATTGATTCTAGCCAAAGAGAGCGATAAAAGTCAACATCGCCAAAATATATTAATTTTTTCACTAACCTTCTCAGAATTCTTCAGATGACACTCCTGTAACATCATATTACACAATCCATATAGAGTTTGATCGAAAATGTTTATATTTAGCCACCAAAATCATGGTTAGACAATGTGAAATGTAGCCAAGCTGGTGAGAAAATGTCCGTGCGCCACTTAGACAGTGATCTACTCTTATACATAAATACTCATAAACGTGACTAAAAAATATAGGGTGGACAGGGATTGATAGACAATTTAATTCTTAATACAATCGCGGAATTACATTTTTTAATTTATCCTTACTTTTCAATACAGTTTGCGCCAAGCGAAGCTACGTCAAAAAACATGGCGTCCTAAGCCACTAACATTTTTCGACAGAAACACGATTTATCATAATAAAAATGTCCTACTTTGAGCTGTTCTTCCATCAGTATCTTGGGCAAAGGATCCTTTCTTGGGAGTAATCGTCTTTTGGTGGAAAGCTGTCCTCTTGCCATGTGGAAATGCCAACTGCGTTCGGGATGAACTGAAAAGCGTGCCCAGCAATTCACAGCGTTTCAGAAATAAATGTCCCAAAATCGCACTAAACGGATATAAATTGCTATAAAACGCTTTAAATTAACTACCTTATGATGTTTTTAACTCCCATAACGAGTAGAAACATGACCCGAGTAATATTACTCCCTCCACTAATGCTTGGAACAGGTGCGGGGCGGTGTCCTCTAGGCGCATGACGCAGCAAGAAAAGAGTGACTAGCCTCAGGGTTTTTTAATTTGTAGTGCCTGTGAACGCGCAATCGACCCCATTCAAATCGTCATCACGTAAAGGCATCTAGGGGAAGACGTAAGCAGTGTCCGTATACTCATAGCAATAACAGTGCCCTTTTAACTGACTCCAGATCAGGGGCCAAAATTTCTGAAATCTGACTCCATGTCAGGGAAATTGCTGTAGAATGGGCTCTGTTCCACTTAGAGACAACATTTCAACTCCTATAGAAACTATAGACTGTTTTCTATCCAATAATAATAATAATATGCATATTGTACGATCAAGGATTTTGTGGGAAGCCGTTTCAAAAATTACACGATTAGCATAAATAGTCACAACAGCGCCCCCATCCTCAACAGGTTAATTGAACTAAATGTAATTAGGCCTTAATCTATGTATTTCACATGACTGGGAATACAGATATGCATCTGTAGGTTACAGATAGCAACAACAACAAAAAAGTAGGGGTGTTGATCAGAAAACCAGTCAGTATCTGCTGTGACCACCATTTGCCTCTTGAAGCGTGACACATCTCCTTCGCATAGAGTTGATCAGGCTGTTGATTGTGGCTTGTAGAATGTTGTCCCACTCCTCTTCAATGGCTGTGAGAAGTTGATGGATATTGGCGGAAACTGGAACACGTACATGTCAATCCAGAGCATTTCTAACATGCTCAATGGGTGACGTGTGGTGAATATGCAGGCCATCGAAGAACTGGGACATTTTCAGCTTTCAGGAATTGTGTACAGATCCTAGCGACATGGGGCCGTGCATTATCATACCAAAACATGAGGTGATGGTGGCGGACGAATGGCACAACAATGGGCCTCGGGATCTCTGCATTCAAATTGCCATCAATAAAATGCAATTGTGTTTGTTGTCCGTAGCTTATGCTTGCCCATACCATAACCTCACCGCCAACATGGAACACTCTGTTCACAACGTTGACATCAGCAAACCGCTTGCTCAAACAACGCCATATCTGCTATCTACCTGGTACAGTTGAAATCCAGATTCATCAGTGAAGAGTACACTTCTCCAGCATGCCGGGGGCCATCAAAGGTGAGCATTTTCCCACTGATGTCGGTTACTACGCAGGACTGCGTTCAGGTCAAGACCCTGGTGAGGACGACAACCACACAGATGAGCTTGGTTTCTGACAGTTTGGTTTCTGACAGTTTGTGTAGAAACTATTCAGTTGTGCGAACCCACAGTTTCATCAGCTGTCTGGGTGGCTGGTCTCAGACGATCCCACAGTTAAAGAAGCCGCATGTGGAGGTCCTGTGGTGGCGTGGTTGCACAAGGTCTGTGGGTTGTGAGGCAGATTGGACGTACAGTTGACGTACTGTTGCGTTCATATTTTGCTTCAGTATATTTACATTTAAGTTGGTATGTTCTTACCTCTGCGGCCCAAATTTGGCACCGCTGGGCTGTTATAGTGTCCCACTCCTGGCCCTGAATGAATCAATAACTTACACTGAAATGTAGTAAATACTATGCAAGAAAGTAGTAGCTTGGATAATAAGGTGCTCAGAGTAAACTGCCTGCTTCTCTGGCCCAAAAGCTAGAATCTGCATATAATTAGTATATTTGGATAGAAAACACTCTGAAGTTTCTAAAACTGTTTGAATGATGTCTGTGAGTATAACATAACTCATATGGCAGGCAAAAACCTGAGAAGAAATCCAACCAGTTAGTGGAAAATCTGAGGTATGTCGTTTTTCAAGTCATTGCCTATCGAATATACAGTGTCTATGGGGTCATATTGCACTTCCTAGGGCTTCCACTAGATGTCAGCAGTCTTTAGAACCTTGTTTGAGGCTTCTACTGTGAAGGGGGAGAGAATGAGAGCTGGTGAGAGTTAGCTGTGTTCCATTGTGTTCCATTGCAGTTTCTAAAGAGAAAGGAATTCTCCGGTTGAAAAATTATTGAAGATTTATGATAAAAACATCCTAGATTGATTCTATACATCGTTTGACATGTTCCTACGAACTGCAATATGACTTATGCCCGCGCCTCCTGAGTTTTGATTTGTAAACTAAACGCGAACAAAAAGGAGGTATTTGGACATAAATGAAGGCCTTTATCGAACAAAACAAACATTTATTGTGGAACTGGGATTCCTGGGAGTGCATTCTGATGAAGATTATCAAAGGTAAGTGAAGATTTATAATGCTATTTCTGACTTATGTGACACCTCTCCTTCTTTGGAAAATGGCTGCATGTTTTTTTGTGACTTGGCGCATACCAAAAATAATTGCAAGACGTGCTTTTGCCGTAAAGCGTTTTTGAAATCTGACAAAGCGGTCGCATTAAGGAGAAGTTTATCTATATTTCCATGCATAACACTTGCAACTTTTAACAATGTTTATTATGAGTATTTCTGTAATTTGATGTGGCTCTCTGCACTTTCACCGGATGTTTGTTTGAGCCAATGCATTTCTGACCATAACACAACAATTTCAAATGAGGTTTTTGGACATAATGATTAACTTCATCGAACAAAACACACATGCATTGTGTAACATGAAGTCCTGTGAGTGCCATCTGATGAAGATCATCAAAGGTTAGTGATTCATTTAATCGCTATTTCTGACTTTTGTGAGGGCTCTCCTTGGCAGGAAAATGGCTTTATGGTTTTCTGTGACTAGGTGCTGACCTAAAATATTTGTTTGGTGTGCTTTCGCCGTAAAGCCTATTTGAAATCGGACACTGTGGCGTCATTGTTTACTCCTATATTTGTAGAAGGTTTGATTATGTTGGCTACTGTTTATATTTGTAAGAAAATGACTGTAACTACTCTTGAACATGCTGGAGTGATGACGTTGGTAGAAACTGATACAAATCGTGCTGAAGGTGAGACTAGTGCATTTCTGGTTTATCTTTTCTGGTTGTTCCCAGGACAACTTACCCCACCCCACCAGCATTCCAGGAACCTCATGAGTTGTTTCTCCCTTTAGCAGGCCATCCCTGGGATCAAATGGAGCCAGGGGATATGATTTCAGAGGAGAATATTATGATTGAAACTGTGGGATTTAGTCTCAAGGGGGAATGATGGGGGTCACCTTGGAGTCATGATAGGGGCTACACCAATTGATTGATGTATTATAATAATTGATTATGCTTATGTTGTATTGATAGAAGGGGAAGGGCTATAAGTCCTGGACCACAGATTAGCAATATATGCATTATAAGGTTTAACCTGTTTGGGCTGCAAGGGGCAGTATTGAGTAGCCAGATAAAAGGTGCCCATTTCAAACGGCCTCGTACTCAATTCTTGCTCGTACAATATGCATATTATTATTACTATTGGATGGAAAACACTATCTATTTCTCTGAGTGAAACAGAACTCATTCTGCAGCACATTTCCTGACCAGGAAGTGGAAAGTCTGAAATCGATGCGCTGTTCTTCTTCCTGCCTATAAATGGGCACGAGATCTAGTAGTATACATGCACATCATACACCTTCCCCTGGGTGTCAAGAGGCTGTGAGAAAAGGAATGAGGTGATTATCTTGGTCTGAGATGGAACACATCATCTTGGAATGACGTGTCCCCCATTTTCGGTACTCTGAAGAGCGCGAGGTGGACAGTGGGATTGCCTTTTGTTTAGCTGCCGTTATAGGCGACTATTATCTCCGGCTTTGATTTTATTTGATACATGTCACCATATCATCGTAAAGTATGTTTTTTCAACATAGTTTCATCAGATTATTGAACATCTTTCGGGAGATTTGCCGTGTTCCGTTCTCTTCCGTTTGTTGACATGGAGAGATTCGAGCCACTTGGCTAGGTGCGTGCTAAATGAAGAGGGAAAGTTGCCGTTCTAAATCCAAACAACGACTGTTCTGGACAAAGGACACCTTGTCCAACATTCTGATGGAAGATCAGCAAAAGTAAGAAACATTTTATGATGCTATTTCATATATCTGTCGTAGTCGTCGGCGCCCAAGTGTTTCTGGCTATTGTGGTAAGCTAATATAACGCTACATTTTTTTTTCGCTGTAAAACACTTAATAAATCGGAAATATTGGCTGGAATCACAAGATGCCTGTCTTTCATTTGCTGTACACTATGTATTTTTCAGAAATGTTTTATGATGAGTAATTAGGTATTTGACGTTGGTGTCTGTAATTATTCTGGCTGCTTTCGGTGCAATTTCTGATTGTAGCTGCAATGTAAACTATGATTTATATCTGAAATATGCACATGTTTCGAACAAAACATAGATTTATTGAATTACATGTTATAAGACTGTCATCTGATGAAGTTGTTTGTTGGTTAGTTTGGTTGGTTCTTGGTTAGTTAGGTTGGCTTTGTGCATGCTACCTGTGCTGTGAAAAATGTCTGTCCTTTTTTGTATTTGGTGGTGAGCTAACATAAATATACGTGCTGTTTTCGCTGTAAAACATTTTAAAAATCAGACATGTTGGCTGGATTCACAAGATGTGTACCTTTTATTTGCTGTATTGGACTTGTTAATGTGTGAAAGTTAAATATTTCAAAAAAATATATTTTGAATTTCGCGCCCTGCACTTGAGCTGGCTGTTGTCATATTGTGGGCGGCCTCGGGCTGCAGCCATAAGAAGTTAACCTGTTGAGGCTAGGGGGTGCTGTTGTCACTATTTCTGGAAATCGTGTAATTTTTGAAACGGCTTCCCACTAAATTCTTGATCGTACAATATGCATATTATTATTATTATTGGATAGAAAACAGTCTCTAGTTTCTATAGCCGTTGAAATTTTGTCTCTGAGTGGAACAGTACTCATTCTACAGCAATTTCCCTGACATGCAGTCAGATTTCACACATTTTGGCCCCTGATCTGGAGTCAGTTTTAAGGCCACTGTTATTCCTATGAGTATACGGACACTGCTTACGTCTTCCCCTGGATGCCTTTACGTGATGACGCTTTGAATGGTATCGATTGCCCAATCACAGCCACTATAAATGAAAAAATCCTGTAGGTAGGAACTCTTTTCTTGGTGCGTCAGGCGCGCGGAGGACACCGACCTACTGTTTTTCCAAGCATTAGTGTAGCCAGTTATATTTCTCCGGTCATATTTTTACTCGTTATAGGAGTTAAAAACATCATAAGGTAGTTAATTTAAAGCGTTTTATAGCAATTTATATCCGTTTAGTGCGATTTTGGGACATTTATTTCTGAGCCACTGTGAATCTCTGGGCACCGTTCCAGTTCATGCCGAACGCAATGTGCATTTCTGCATGGCAAGAGGACAGCTTTCGACCAAAAGACGATTAGACCCAAGAAAGGATTCTTTGACCAAGATTCTGATGGAAGAACAGCTCAAAGTAGGAACAATTTATTATGATAAATCGTGTTTCTGTTGAAAAATGTTAGTGGCTTAGGACGCCATCTTTTTTGACGTAGCTTCGCTTGGCGCAAACTGTATTGAAAAGTAAGGATAATTTAAAAAATGTAATTCCGCGATTGTATTAAGAATTAAATTGTCTATCAATCGCTGTCCACCCTATATTTTTTAGTCACGTTTATGAGTATTTATGTATACGACTAGATCACTGTCTAATATGGCACACGACATTTTCTGACCAGCTGGGCTACTTTTCTCATTGTCTAACCATGATTTTGGTGGCTAAATATGCACATTTTCGAACAAACTGTATATGTATGTTGTAATGTGATGTTACAGGAGTGTCATCTGAAGAATTCTGAGAAGGTTAGTGAAAAAATTAATATATTTTGGCGATGTTTACGTTATCGCTCTCTTTGGCTAGAATCAATGCTGGGGTAATGTTTGCACATGTGCTATGCTAATATAACGATTTATTGTGTTTTCGCTGTAAGACACTTAGAAAATCTGAAATATTGTCTGTATTCACAGGATCTGTGTCTTTCGATTAGTGTATGCTGTGTATTTTTACGAAATGTTTGATGATTAGTAGTTAGGTAAACACGTTGCTCATTGTAATTATTCTAGTCCATTTGTGACGGTGGGTGCAATTGTAAACTATGACATCTACCTGAAATATGCACATTTTTCTAACAAAACCTATCCTATACCATAAATATGTTATCAGACTGTCATCTGAGGAGGTTTTTTCTTGGTTGGTGGCTATCAATATCTTAGTTTAGCCGAATTGGTGATAGCTACTGGTGTTGGTGGACAAAGAAAAGATGGTGGATTATGCTAATGTGTTTAGCTAATAGATTTACATCTTTACATATTGTGTCTTCCCTGTAAAACATTTAAAAAATCGGACATGTTGGCTGGATTCACAAGATCTGTGTCTTTCATTAGCTGTATTGGACTTTAATGTGTGAAAGTTAAATATTTAAAAAAAAAAAAAAAAATTAATTTCGCGACTCTGTCTTTTCAGTGGGGGTGGGGGGGGGTGTGCCGGCTAGACAGGTTAAGGAAGATATTGTCTGATTTCACCAATTAGCCAATGATTGACAAGGAACAAGGAACCTACTCCAACAAGTGTCAGCGAAGTGGAGATGTTGTTTCCTACCTTCACCACCTGGGGGCGGTCCGGCAGAAATTCCAGGACCCAATTGCACAGGGTGGGGTTGAGACCCAGGGCCTCAAGCTTAATGATGAGCTTGGAGGGTACTATGGTGTTGAATGCTGAGCTGTAGTCAATGAACAGCATTCTTACATAGGTTTTCCTCTTGTCCAGATGGGATAGGGCAGTGTGCAGTGTGATGTTGATCGCATCGTCAATGGACCTGTTGTGGCGGTATGCAAACTGAAGTGAGTCTAGGGTGGCAGGTAAGGTGGAGGTGATATGATCCTTGACTAGTCTCTCAAAGCAGTTCATGATGACAGAAGTGAGTGCTACGGGGCGATAGTCATTATGTTCAGTTATCTTTGCCTTCTTGTGTACAGGAACAATGGTGGCCATCTTGAAGCATGTGGGGACAGCGGACTGAGATAGGGAGCGATTGAATATGCCCGTAAACACACCAACCAGCTGGTCTGCGCATGCTCTGAGGACGCGGCTAGGGATGCCTTCTGGGTCAGCAGCTTTGAGATGGTGAACACGTTTATATGTCTGACTCACGTTGGTCACAGAGAAGGAGAGGGGGGGCCCTCAGTCGTTGGAAGCGGGCTGCATTGGTGGCACTTTATTATCTTCAAAGCGGGCGAGGAAGGTGTTTAGTTTGTCTGGATGCAAGACGTCGGACACCTGGGCCTGTATTCATAAAACGTATCAGAGTAGGAGTGCTGCTCTAGGATCATTTAGCCTTTTAGATCATAATAATTAACCTCTCTGGCGCAGGCGTGCCACTAGCGACCCACCTCGATAACATCCGGTGAAATTGCAGAGCGCCAAATTCAAAATACAGAAATAGTCATAATAAACATTCATAAAATACAAGTGTCTGGTTTAAAGATTAACTTCTTGTTAATCCAGCCGCTTTGTCAGATTTCAAAAAGGCTTTACGGCGAAAATATGCCATGCGATTATCTGAGGACAGCGACACGCTTCCAAACGCATACAAACATTTTCCAACCAAGTTGAGGAGTCACGAAAGTCAGAAATAGCGATACAATTAATCACTTACCTTTGAAGATCTTCATCTGGTTGCAGTCACAAGAGTCCCAGTTACACTATAAATGTTTGTTTTGTTCGATAAAGTCCCTCTTACATGCTACTACTGGCATGTAAAGTGGTCGGGAGCTGAACCCTGAATAAACAACCAGAGACCAAGCAGACGGACGGTGTAAACTGGAATCACAAAGCGTTAAAACTACAAGTCCAGAAAACATGGGACCGTGGTCCACACGTTGAATTTGTTAGAATCTTTGTACTGAGACCAGACAGCATGGAGCAGTGGCTACATGGCTGAAAATTGTTTAAACTCTATAGACCAGCTGACATACAGAGTGAGCTGAACATTACAAAATGGTTAGAAGCTCTGAAACTCTCAACACAAGTGAAGAAGGTAAAGACCAGAACATGTACAGTCTGCAGCTGTGCATGCAAAACTAGTCATAGAACTGACTCTGATACAACCGTGGGTACGTCTGGAGTATCTATTCTAACGAACACTCCAAGACCAGAAAACCTCTACAGCTAAGAAGGACATTGTGACCTTTGGTGGACAACCATAGACCCATAGACCGATCAATTGGTTTGAACAGCGAGACGACAGAGAAACACATCTATGCGTAAATATATATTGCATTTCTAACCCGAATGAGTGGTAGTTAGGGTGCTAAGTATTCTGGTTATTGTGAGCATAATTTCTAAATGTATGTACCATAAATTGATTCGCTTTGTCTCTCCCTCGCTTTATCTTTCCCCACCACCTTTTAATTGTGTAACAAGCCGTCATATCATATCAGTCCACTAGGGAATTTTATCTCACGTAAGTGTATGGTATTCTGTGTTATTATTTAGTTAGTTAATAAATAAACTATTATAGCAGTTTGTGTAGTACTGAATATTCAAAAGGGCTAGGTTTCTTACGGATCCATGGATTATGTGACATTCAGAATGAGACTGATGAGGTAATAATGAATAATCAACCGTTATTGATGTGAGAGATATCTGTATATAGTTTAAGTTGGGAGAGAGCAACCCGTTTAACAACTTTTCCCGTGGTTCCCAAAATTCCTGATGAGTTAATTGTTACATGATTAATTTAGTAAAGTAAAAATTAAACATAATTCGTTTGATTAGATAAATAGCAGTCATCAGAGTAATGATAGTCACGTCATGACATTATTGTTGCGTTTTTTTGTTTGTTTTGTTTCGATTTAAATCTCACCAGATTGGGTCTGCTGGATGATCGACATTACTCCCTAAGGATTAGCAGCCTAATTTCCTGATCCTATGGCTCTGCGATGAGGTTAACTTCTCTGCGCACGGATCCCTTTTACGGGATCATTTTCCTAAACAACCGCTGAATTGCAGGGCGCAAAATATTACTAAAAATATTTATTATCATGAAATCACAAGTGAAATATACCAAAACACAGTTTAGCTTGTTGTTAATCCACGTATTGTGTCCGATTTTGAAAATATGCTTTACAGAGAAAGAAATCCAAGCTTTTGTGAGTGACCCATGGTCATGAAAGTCAGAAAAGCAATAAAATGAATCGCTTACCTTTGATAATCTTTGGATGTTTGCACTCACGAGACTCCCAGTTACACAATAAATGTTATTTTTGTTCGATAAATATTACTTTTTTAACAAAAAAACGCCATTTGGGTTGCGCGTTATGTTCAGGAAACTACAGCCTCCGGTGCTGAAAGGCAGAAGAAAATTCCCAGACGTATCAGATTCAAAAATATTATTAAAAATATTTATAATCATGCAATCACAAGTGAAATATACAAAAACACAGCTTAGCTTGTTGTTAATCCACCTATCGTGTCAGATTTTGATAATATGCTTTGCAATGAAAGCAATCTAAGCTTTTGTGAGTGTATCAATCAATGCTAGAACAGTTAGCCTTATATTAGCTTGGTTAGCTTGGTCACGAAATTCAGAAAAGCAATCAAATTAATCGCTTACCTTTGATAATCTTCGGATGATTGCACTCACGAGACTCCCAGTTACACAACATATGTTCTTTTTGTTCGATAAATATTACTTTTATAAGAGAAAAACGCCGTTTGGGTTGCGCGTTATGTTCAGAAAACCAAAGCCTCGTTCCGACGAAAATTCCAAAAAGTATCCGTAATGGTCGTAGAAACATGTCAAATGTTTTTTATAATCAATCCTCAGGTTGTTTTTAACAAACATAATCGATAATATTTCAACCGGACCGTAACCTATTCAATAAGAGAGAAAAAGAAAATGGAGAACTCCCCTCTCGCGCGCAGGAACTATTCAGAGGACACCTGACTACTTTTGAAAAATCTCACTCATTTTTCGAAATAAAAGCCTGAAACTATGTATAAATCCTGGTCACAGCCTGAGGAAGCCATTGGAAATGAATCTGGTTGATACCCCTTTAAATGGAAGAAAGACAGGCCAGGAAACACAGATAAAAAAAAAAGATCACTTCCGGGTTAGATGTTCTCAGGTTTTTGCCTGCAGAATCCATTTGTTATACTCACAGACAATATTTTGACAGTTTTGGAAACTTTGGAGTGTTTTCTATCCTAATCTGTAAATTATATGCATATTCTACGATCTGGACCTGAGAAATAGTCCGTTTACCTTGGGAACGTTATTTTAAAAAATGAAAATAATAATCTGACCCCTAGTGTCAAGAGGTTATTAATTAACATAAATCGTCAATAATGTTCCAACTGGAGAATTCCTTTGTCTTCAGAAATGCAATGGAACTCAAGCTAACTCTCACGTGAACGCGCATGGTCAGCTCATGGCACTCTCGGAGAGAACTTACTCAATCCCCTCTCATTCGCCTTCACTTCACAGTAGAAGCATCAAACAAGGTTCTAAAGACTGTTGACATCTAGTGGAAGCCTTAGGAAGTGAAATATGACCCCATAGACACTGTGTATTCGATAGGCCAAGAGTTGAAAAACTACAAACAGATTTCCCACTTCCTGGTTGGATTTTTCTCAGGTTTTCCCCTGCCATATGAGTTATGTTATGCTCACAGACATCATTCAAACAGTTTTAGAAACTTCAGTAATCCATGGCTTCTGGTTGGGGTATGTACGTGCGGTCACTGTGGGGATGACGTTGTTGATGCACTTATTGATGAAGCCGATGACTGAAATGGTATACTCCTCAATGCCATTGGATGAATCCCAGAACATATTCCCATCTGTGCTAGCAAAAAAGTCCTGTAGCGTAGCATTCGCGTCATCTGACCACTTCCGTATTGAGCGAGTCACTGGTACTTCCTGTTTTAGTTTTAGCTTGTAAGCAGGAATCAGAAGGATATAGATATGGTCAGATTTGCCAAATGGAGGGTGGGGGAGAGCTTTGCATGCTTTGTGTGTGTGTGGAGTAAAGGTGGTCTAGAGTTTTTTCCCTCTGGTTGCACGTGACATGCTGGTAGAAATGAGGTAAAACGGATTTAAGTTTCACTGCATTAAAGTCGCCGGCCACTGGGAGCGACACTTCTGGATGAGCATTTTCTTGTTTGCTTATGACCTGATAGAGTTGGTTGAGTGTGGTCTTAGTGCTAGCATCAGTTTGTGGTGGTAAACAGATGGCTACAAATCCTATAGATGAGAACTCTCTTGGTAGATAGTGTGGTCTACAGCTTATCATGAGGTATTCTACCTCAGGCGAGCAATACATCGGGACTTCTTTATTATTAGACATCGCGCACCAGCTGTTACTGACAAATAGACACACACCCCCACCCCTCGTCTTACCAGACGTAGCTTCTCTGTCCTGCCGGTGCGTGGAAAATCCCGCCAGCTCTATATTATCCGTGCTGTCGTACAGCCACGACTCGGTGAAACTTAACCTGTTGGGGATGGGGGCGCTGTTTAGACTATTTATGCTAATGTGGCTAATTTTTTAAACGGCTTCCCACAAAATCCTTGATCGTACAATATGCATATTATTATTATTATTGGATAGAAAACAGTCTATAGTTTCTATAGGAGTTGAAATTTTGTCTCTAAGTGGAACAGAGCCCATTCTACAGCAATTTCCCTGACATGGAGTCAGATTTGAGAAACGTTGGCCACTTTTCTGAAGTCATTTAAACGGGCACTGTCGTTGCTATGACTATACGGACACTTCTTACGTCTTCCCCTGGATGCCTTTACGTGATGACGATTCCAACGGGCTCGATTGCTCGTTCACAGGCCCTACAAATGAAAAAAACCTTTAGCTAGCAAGTCTTTTCTTGCTGCGTAACGCGCGTGGAAGACACCGACCCTCTCCTGTTCCAAGCGTTAGTTTAGCCTGTTATATTTCTCCGGTCATCTTTTCACTCGTTATAGGAGTTACAAACATCACAAAGTAGTTAATTTAAAGCGTTTTATAGCAATTTATATCCGTTTAGTGCGATTTTGGGACATTTATTTTTGCAACGATGTGAAAAGTTGGGAACGCTTTTCAGTTCATCCCGAACGTAGTTGACATTTCCACATGGCAAGAGGACAGCTTTCCACCAAAAGACGATTTCTCCCAAGAAAGGATCCTTTGCCCAAGATACTGATGGAAGAACAGCTCAAGGTAGGACATTTTTATTATGATAAATCGTGTTTCTGTCGAAACATTTTAGTGGCTTAGGACGCCATGTTTTTTGACGTAGCTTCGCTTGGCGCAAACTGTATTGAAAAGTAAGGATAAATTAAAAAATGTAATAACGCAATTGTATTAAGAATTAAATTGTCTATCAATCCCTGTCCACCCTATATTTTTTAGTCACGTTTATGAGTATTTATGTATAAGAGTAGATCACTGTCTAAGTGGCGCAAGGACGTTTTCTTTACCAGCTTGTCTACATTTCACATTGTCTAACCATGATTTTGGTGGCTAAATATAAACATTTTCGATCAAACTGTATATGCATGTTGTAATGTGATGTTACAGGAGTGTCATCGGAAGAATTCTGAGAAGGTTAGTGAAAAAATTAATATCTTTTGGCGATGTTGACTTTTATCGCTCACTTTGGCTAGAATCAATGCTGGGCTGCTAATTGCTATGTGCTAAGCTAATATAACGATTTATTGTGTTTTCGCTGTAAGACACTTAGAAAATCTGAAATATTGTCTGTATTCACAGGATCTGTGCCTTTCGATTCGTGTATGCTGTGTATTTTTACGAAATGTTTGATGATTAGTAGTTAGGTAAACACGTTGCTCATTGTAATTATTCTAGTCCATTTGTGATGGTGGGTGCAATTGTAAACTATGCCATATACCTGAAATATGCACTTTTTTCTAACAAAACCTATCCCATACCATAAATATGTTATCAGACTGTCATCTAATGAGTTTTTTTGTTGGTTAGGGGCTATAAATATCTTAGTTTAGCCGAATTGGTGATGGCTACTGGTGTTGGTGGACAAATAAAAGATGGTGGATTATGCTAATGTGTTTTTAGGTAATAGATGTACATCTTTACATATTGTGTCTTCCCTGTAAAACATTTTAAAAATCGGAAATGTTGACTGGATTCATAAGATCTGTGTCTTTCATTAGCTGTATTGGACTTTAATGTGTGAAAGTTAAATATTTTAAAAAAATATTTTTTTTGAATTTCGCGGCACTGGTTTTTCAGTGGGGGGGGGGGGGGTGTGCCGCTAGCGCCACGCTGATCCTAGACAGGTTAAGATATTACAGTTTTTAATGTCCCTTTGTTAGGATAATCTTGACCGTATGTCATCGATTATATTTTCCAATGATTGCACTTTGGCCAATAGAACGTTTGGCAGTGGGAGTTTACTCGCTCGCTTACAAATTCTCAGAAGGCAGCCCAACCTCAGCCCCCTTTTTCTCTGTCTTTTCTTCATGCAATGATGGGGATTTGGTACTGTTGCTGAGAAAGCAGTACATCTTTGACGTTAGACCAGTTCGAGGTGATGTCCAGAACATCCCCATAGATCATTTAAAGTTCTGTGATTTTGTTTATGTAGATACAACATTTCAATAACCAAAAAACGGACCGTGACGGCATATTCATACTGAGTTTGCAGCATAACATAATTGCTTCTGTCAAACCGGTAAGCCTACCTCTCATTTCTTCAATATTGCTCAAACTTTCATCACCGGATGCTGTCCATATTGATTTTAGAAACAGTGATCCACACATTGCATCATTCTTAACTTTCTCATCTTTCTAATTCATCAATTATATTCCATTCACTTGTTTTTATCAGGGTCATATTTCCACTATTAAGCTTTCACATGTGTGTTTTACACTTTTTAGCAAGCTGTTGGTGGTTGCTTCTATTTATGCCAAATCTTTTGACCGTTGTAGGTTGAGATTCTTGTTTCTTGTATTCCTTTACGATTTTCTGTAGTGAATAGAGATGGCCATATACCCATCACATCCCATATTATGATAATGAGGTCACAATTTTGAGTCTGTATTGGGAAGGTGTGAAACATATCAATGAGAGAAAGAAGCCAATCAATCTTATTGTATAAGTTCTCTCCAGTTTATGAGATATTGCACTCCTCATTCCATGGAGAAAACTAATACCAACATTAAACTTTGATTAATTCATTGATTGAATGAAACCATATCAATGCATTTGAATCATGACGGTCTTATAAAAACTATTCTGATTCACGTTTGTCCAACAAGAGGAAATCTTAGCACATTTCACACATCAAAGCCTAAACAAAATACACTGCTCAAAAAAATAAAGGGAACACTTAAACAACACAACTCCAAGTCAATCACACTTCTGTGAAATCAAACTGTCCACTTAGGAAGCAACACTGATTGACAATAAATTTCACATGCTGTTGTGCAAATGGAATAGACAAAAGGTGGAAATTATAGGCAATTAGCAAGACACCCCCAAAAAAGGAGTAATTCTGCAGGTGGTGACCACAGACCTCTTCTCAGTTCCTATGCTTCCTGGCTGATGTTTTGGTCACTTTTGAATGCTGGCGGTGCTCTCACTCTAGTGGTAGCATGAGACGGAGTCTACAACCCACACAAGTGGCTCAGGTAGTGCAGTTCATCCAGGATGGCACATCAATGCGAGCTGTGGCAAAAAGGTTTGCTGTGTCTGTCAGCGTAGTGTCCAGAGCATGGAGGCGCTACCAGGAGACAGGCCAGTACATCAGGAGACGTGGAGGAGGCTGTAGGAGGGCAACAACCCAGCAGCAGGAGCGCTACCTCCGCCTTTGTGCAAAGAGGTGCACTGCCAGCGCCCTGCAAAATGACCTCCAGCAGGCCACAAATGTGCAGACAGTCGGACAGTCTGAGCACTGATGGAGGGATTGTGCGCTCCTGGTGTAACTCTGGCAGTTGTTGTTGCCATCCTGTACCTGTCCCGCAGGTGTGATGTTCGGATGTACTGATCCTGTGCAGGTGTTGTTAAACGTGGTCTGCCACTGCGAGTACGATCAGCTGTCCATCCTGTCTCCTTGTAGCGCTGTCTCACATTGCAATTTATTGCCCTGGCAACATCTGCAGTCCTCATGCCTCCTTGCAGCATGCCTAAGGCACGTTCACGCAGATGAGCAGGGACCCTGGGCATCTTTCTTTTGGTGTTTTTCAGAGTCAGTAGAAAGGCCTCTTTAGTGTCCTACGTTTTCATAGCTGTCTGATCAATCAATCAATCAATCAAGTTTATTTTATATAGCCCTTAGTACATCAGCTAATATCTGGAAGTGCTTTACAGAAACCCAGCCTAAAACCCCAAACAGAAAGCAATGCAGGTCTGATCACACATTATCATCACACTTCAAAATACTTCAGTGTTCTGTAAATTAGATATTGAACATGTACAGTCATTTACTCATGTAGAGCAATTATGCAAGGAAAGATTGTTGTGGAAATTCTTACCAAATGAAAGACTGACGTTCAATAAAAACTTCTCTTTATTAAATAATAATTGCTTCAATTTAGCGGTTAACAGATCACATAAAGTGCAATGTTAAGAGCCCAACGAAGAAGAGTTGGGTCTCAGTTTATATAAGAAAAGTACAGCCCTCTTTTGGGTGGTGTGACAAACAAACAGAACAATAGCCATGAGGAAGTACTGGTTGGTGACACTAAAAGACTATCGAACTGAGAAACTGCGGTTGGCCTGTGGTGAGGTCATTTCTCAATGCTTATTGTCTCGACACTGAAAGAAACCAAAACTATTTATCTTGCAGCTTGTCTTGCAGCTTAGTTATTTGTCTTACAGCTTAGTTCAGTCTACTGCTAAATTTGTAATAACAGCACATTGTCTCTAATTCCAAAACCTATGGTCAGTCACATAGACAAAGGGGAGGTGTTCTAACAGAGGGAGCAAGTACATCATATTACTTTAGTTAAATGCATAGATAGACTGGATAAACATTATTACAGCAATTTTTGCCACCGTAAGATTGACCCAGAATAGATATAGGCCACTGCAATATCATAACCACATAAATATAATTACTTGAAGGGACAAAGCCCCTTAGACTCTGGCAATTTTACTGGAACACACGTTTACACTCATCAATGGAAGTGAATGGGTTATGTATGCAATTATCAATATTTCATAGCCAAATCAACTGAAATAATCTCCATATTTGGTTTGATGTTACTTAAAGGGGATTTGGCAAGATAAATAGGCCACTTTCACTTATTATTATCTATTAATTTATATTTAACCTGTCTAGGATCAGCGTGGCGCTAGCGGCACACCCCCCCCCCCCCCCACTGAAAAACCAGTGCCGCGAAATTCAAAAAAAATATTTTTTTAAAATATTTAACTTTCACACATTAAAGTCCAATACAGCTAATGAAAGACACAGATCTTGTGAATCCAGTCAACATTTCCGATTTTTAAAATGTTTTACAGGGAAGACACAATATGTAAAGATGTACATCTATTACCTAAAAACACATTAGCATAATCCACCATCTTTTATTTGTCCACCAACACCAGTAGCCATCACCAATTCGGCTAAACTAAGATATTTATAGCCCCTAACCAACAAAAAAACTCATTAGATGACAGTCTGATAACATATTTATGGTATGGGATAGGTTTTGTTAGAAAAAAGTGCATATTTCAGGTAGATGGCATAGTTTACAATTGCACCCACCATCACAAATGGACTAGAATAATTACAATGAGCAACGTGTTTACCTAACTACTAATCATCAAACATTTCGTAAAAATACACAGCATACACGAATCGAAAGACACAGATCCTGTGAATACAGACAATATTTCAGATTTTCTAAGTGTCTTACAGCGAAAACACAATAAATCGTTATATTAGCTTAGCACATAGCAATTAGCAGCCCAGCATTGATTCTAGCCAAAGTGAGCGATAAAAGTCAACATCGCCAAAAGATATTAATTTTTTCACTAACCTTCTCAGAATTCTTCCGATGACACTCCTGTAACATCACATTACAACATGCATATACAGTTTGATCGAAAATGTTTATATTTAGCCACCAAAATCATGGTTAGACAATGTGAAATGTAGCTCAGCTGGTCAGAAAATGTCCTTGCGCCACTTAGACAGTGATCTACTCTTATACATAAATACTCATAAACGTGACTAAAAAATATAGGGTGGACAGGGATTGATAGACAATTTAATTCTTAATACAATTGCGTTATTACATTTTTTAATTTATCCTTACTTTTCAATACAGTTTGCGCCAAGCGAAGCTACGTCAAAAAACATGGCGTCCTAAGCCACTAAAATGTTTCGACAGAAACACGATTTATCATAATAAAAATGTCCTACCTTGAGCTGTTCTTCCATCAGTATCTTGGGCAAAGGATCCTTTCTTGGGAGAAATCGTCTTTTGGTGGAAAGCTGTCCTCTTGCCATGTGGAAATGTCAACTGCGTTCGGGATGAACTGAAAAGCGTGCCCAACTTTTCACATCGTTGCAAAAATAAATGTCCCAAAATCGCACTAAACGGATATAAATTGCTATAAAACGCTTTAAATTAACTACTTTATGATGTTTGTAACTCCTATAACGAGTGAAAAGATGACCGGAGAAATATAACAGGCTAAACTAACGCTTGGAACAGGAGAGGGTCGGTGTCTTCCACGCGCGTTACGCAGCAAGAAAAGACTTGCTAGCTAAAGGTTTTTTTCATTTGTAGGGCCTGTGAACGCGCAATCGACCCCGTTGGAATCGTCATCACGTAAAGGCATCCAGGGGAAGACGTAAGAAGTGTCCGTATAGTCATAGCAACGACAGTGCCCTTTTAACTGACTTCAGAAAAGTGGCCAACATTTCTCAAATCTGACTCCATGTCAGGGAAATTGCTGTAGAATGGGCTCTGTTCCACTTAGAGACAAAATTTCAACTCCTATAGAAACTATAGACTGTTTTCTATCCAATAATAATAATAATATGCATATTGTACGATCAAGGATTTTGTGGGAAGCCGTTTAAAAAATTAGCCAAATTAGCATAAATAGTCTAAACAGCGCCCCCATCCCCAACAGGTTAACTAGGCAAGTCAGTTATGGGACTCCCAGTCATGACTGGTTGTGATACAGGGTCTGTAGTGACTCTTCCAGCACTGAGATGCAGTGACTTAGACCGCTACGCCACTCGGGAGCCCTACCGGTGACCAAAGTCAGCGGAAGTTTGTAGTGGGTATTTTAAAGAAAACTGAAACAAGGATTACAGTTTCTCCTGGTTTATAGACTACTTTCAGGATGAGGAACTATCTAACATCAAGATGTAAAATCCCGAACTTGCCTTTAACTTGAAAGGGATTGTAAATTCTAATAATTATATTTCTATTATCATAAACAGCAAAGCAAATTGAGACAAATTCTCATAACCAGAACGAAGCCAACTGTGTGTTGATGATTGAGACCATGTTGGAGATTATAGCCTACTCCACCTCATATTGACATGTAGACCTAATCTATCATTACAAGTCAGCCACTGTGTCACACAACATAATCTTTGCCATGTGAAGTAGCTGAACTTGGAGTAATGCAGAACATAAAGTAGATCAGCTTTGATTGGACAGCAGTGCCTGTTTCTATACAGTACAGTGTTTGGAGGAGGTTTTTTAAAATCCAAAACGGGTGCTTTTCAACCAAACTCGTGATCCGATAAAATTGGAACATGGAATTGTGTGTCCACTTGAACTGTGGCTGGGGACACTAATAATAATATATATAAGTCCATTCCTCCATCAGACCACTTGTTTTACATCTGTAAAATTGCAGTGATTGAGGAGGAACAGTTGGAGAAGGGCTGGTACCAGTGACCCTACTGTTACAAAGCAATCTCACTACTCACTACTGTGCCATAAAGTTCCACACCTCATGGCTGACATGTGACACAACCATAGTGCCATATAAAGACTGTAACAAATCTCCTGTTGTTTTTACAGTTACTTACTGGTAGCCAGTTGCATGTAAGTTAACATAAAAAAAGGTAAAGTATGTTACTGTACTATATTTTACAGTATCCAATACTGTTACTGTAATTGATTTACAGTACCAATAATGCTTCTGTAGTCATTTTACAGTCAGATACTCTTACTGTAATCTTTGGTACCATTGTTTTAGATGTACAAAAGTATGTGGACACCTCTTTAAACTAGTGGATTTGGCTATTTCAGCCACACCCGTTGCTGACAGGTGTATAAAGTCGAGCACACAGCCATGCAATCTCCACAGACAAACATTGGCAGTAGAATGGCCTTACTTAAGAGCTCAGTGACTTTCAACATGGCACCGTCATAGGATGCCACCTTCCTAACAGGTCAGTTTGGAAAAGTTCTAACCTGCTTGAGCTGCCCCGGTCAACTGTAAGTGCTGTTATTGTGAAGTGGAGACGTCTAGGAGCAACAACGGCTCAGCCGCAAAGTGGTAGGGCACACAAGCTCCCAGAACGGACCGCCCAGTGTTGAAGCGCGTAAAAATTGTCTGTCCTCGGTTGCAACACTCACTACCAAGTTCCCAACTGCCTCTGGAAGCAACGTCAGCACAATAACTGTTTGTCGGGAGCTTCATGAAATGGGATTCCATAGTCGAGCAGCTTCACACAAGTCTAAGATCACCATGCGCAATGCCAAGCATTGGCTGAAGTGGTATAAACCTCACCGCCATTGGACTCTGGAGCAGTGGAAATGTGGCACACTGGAGTGATGAATCACGCTTCACCATAAGGCAAACTGTCGGACAACTACATGTCTTGGTAGTTTCATTGTTCAAATTACAGTATATGAGTAGGCTATCTATGAACAATTATATTGTTGAAAAGAGGAAAGGGACGCTATATTTCAAACCTATTTCTAAGTTGCTAGGACAAGTTGAAATTAGCATCATAGTTAATACGGGTGTGCCGAATAGTCGGACAAACCGATTATAGTAACGGATATAGGCATTTTTCTGGAAACGATTATGATCAGAGTATTCTTGAAATTTTCCTTGATAAAAAATAAAATATTTTCCAGCATGCATCTTTCTCATGTTAGCCAGCAATGTGCAAGGTTGTACGTGGTCTAAATAACTCAAGTGGCTAGTTTTGCCTGTCTGCAAAGAGAAGGGCAGGCTGTACGTTGATCCTGCTGCTCTGATTGGATAGAGTGAGACTGTATTTGTCCATCCACTCACTTCATAATTTCACCCGATCACTTTTCCTTGTATGTTTTCGGTCTGATCATTTAGATTGATGCTACCTGCTACTATGATAAATCACATGGCGAGGACATTTGCTATCAAGCTATCAATGTGCATTACATTGGTTCCTCCTTTAACCTGTTGGGGATGGGGGCGCTGTTTAGACTATTTATGCTAATTGGGTAATTTTTGAAACGGCTTCCCACAAAATCCTTGATCGTACAATATGCATATTATTATTATTATTGGATAGAAAACAGTCTATAGTTTCTATAGGAGTTGAAATTTTGTCTCTAAGTGGAACAGAGCCCATTCTACAGCAATTTCCCTGACATGGAGTCAGATTTGAGAAATGTTGGCCACTCTTCTGAAGTCATTTAAAAGGGCACTGTCGTTGCTATGACTATACGGACACTTCTTACGTCTTCCCCTGGATGCCTTTACGTGATGACGATTCCAACGGGGTCGATTGCTCGTTCACAGGCCCTACAAATGACAAAACCCTGAAGCTAGTCATTCTTTGGGAGCTGCGTCATGAGCCTAGAGGACACCGGCGCGCACCTGTTCCAAGCGTTAGTTTAGCCTGTTATATTTCTCCGGTCATCTTTTCACTCGTTTTAGGAGTTAAAAACATCATAAGGTAGTTAATTTAAGGCGTTTTATAGCAATTTATATCCGTTTAGTGCGATTTTGGGACATTTATTTTTGCAACGATGTGAAAAGTTGGGCACGCTTTTCAGTTCATCCCGAACGCAGTTGACATTTCCACATGGCAAGAGGACAGCTTTCCACCAAAAGACGATTTCTCCCAAGAAAGGATCCTTTGCCCAAGATACTGATGGAAGAACAGCTCAAGGTAGGACATTTTTATTATGATAAATCGTGTTTCTGTCGAAACATTTTAGTGGCTTAGGACGCCATGTTTTTTGACGTAGCTTCGCTTGGCGCAAACTGTATTGAAAAGTAAGGATAAATTAAAAAATGTAATAACGCAATTGTATTAAGAATTAAATTGTCTATCAATCCCTGTCCACCCTATATTTTTTAGTCACGTTTATGAGTATTTATGTATAAGAGTAGATCACTGTCTAAGTGGCGCAAGGACATTTTCTGACCAGCTGAGCTACATTTCACATTGTCTAACCATGATTTTGGTGGCTAAATATAAACATTTTCGATCAAACTCTATATGGATTGTGTAATATGATGTTACAGGAGTGTCATCTGAAGAATTCTGAGAAGGTTAGTGAAAAAATTAATATATTTTTGGCGATGTTGTCATAGCTGTCGCTCTCCTCATCCTCAGATGAAGTGAGGAGAGAAGGATCTTCAGACCAATATGCGGAGTCAGGGAAATATGCCATCTTTATTTATAACGAAAACTGATGACACGAAAACAAACACTTTAACAAACTACAAAATAAGAAAACGACGTACAACGGAACCTGAACATAAACTCACATCAACAAACGTAAACTCACGAACAGGAACGTACATCAAAACGAACGAACAGCCAAACAGCTCCAAAAGTGAATACATCGAACATAACGAAGACATCACAGGAGACAATCACCCACAAACAAACAGTGAGAATGCCCTACCTAAATATGACTCTTGATTAGAGGAAAATGCAAACCACCTGCCTCTAATCAAGAGCCATACCAGGCAAACCGAAACCAACATAGAAACAGATAACATAGACTGCCCACCCAAAACACATGCCCTGACCATAAACACATAAAAACTAACATAAATAGGTCAGGACTGTTACAGATGTTGACGTTATCGCCCACTTTGGCTAGAATCAATGCTGGGCTGCTATGTGCTATGTGCTATGCTAATATAACGATTTATTGTGTTTTCGCTGTAAGACACTTAGAAAATCTATAATATTGTCTGTATTCACAGGATCTGTGTCTTTCGATTCGTGTATGCTGTGTATTTTTACGAAATGTTTGATGATTAGTAGTTAGGTAAACACGTTGCTCATTGTAATTATTCTAGTCCATTTGTGATGGTGGGTGCAATTGTAAACTATGCCATCTACCTGAAATATGCACTTTTTTCTAACAAAACCTATCCCATACCATAAATATGTTATCAGACTGTCATCTAATGAGTTTTTTTGTTGGTTAGGGGCTATAAATATCTTAGTTTAGCCGAATTGGTGATGGCTACTGGTGTTGGTGGACAAATAAAAGATGGTGGATTATGCTAATGTGTTTTTAGGTAATAGATGTACATCTTTACATATTGTGTCTTCCCTGTAAAACATTTTAAAAATCGGAAATGTTGACTGGATTCACAAGATCTGTGTCTTTCATTAGCTGTATTGGACTTTAATGTGTGAAAGTTAAATATTTTAAAAAAATATTTTTTTTGAATTTCGCGGCACTGGTTTTTCAGTGGGGGGGGGGGGGGGGTGTGCCGCTAGCGCCACGCTGATCCTAGACAGGTTAAAACTTGCATCACAGGAATCTATGGCACGCTATTTATTGTCAGCCATTTTTACAATAATGCAAGTTAGTGCTAGTTTGACCACCAGAGGGCATCTTTGAGAGAAGCATTTGATAGACTTCCATATTGGCATTACTAGAGAATTTAAAACCTTTTTTGTAAGAACAGTCTATGGGATTGATTTTAATAAATTGAGTTGAATTCATTTGATTAATATTATGATGTTTCTATTCCAGGAGAAATGAAAAACAAAACCCTCAGGGTTTCAGTTAGGATGGAACGGAAAATATGGCACTGTACAACGTGACGTTCGGGAGTAGGCTACACTATAAGAGGATTGGAGGATTCTAAATTAATATCTAAGGGGCAGAACATTTTCACACACTAATTGTAGTGTAAACAATACCCAAATGGAGATTAGGTGAAAATAAAAATCTCATTGATTTATCAAGACCAGTCCCCATGCTTGTCTCAGAGCAGCACAAAACGATGCTGAAAAAGTTATTGCTTCAAATCCTATTGCTTCTAACTTCAATATGCTTTTTAAATAAATAAGACCTACACCCCTTTTAACAGCACATTACTCAACACCAGTGAAACTCATTTCGCCTACGTTAGAACCTGCAGTAAGTATATCTAAAAATATTATTTCAATGAAGTGACAAACCAATATTTACATTTAGAGGATTGGAGGATTCTAAATTACTATCTAAGGGGCATTTTTCATTAGGATCTGTGAGAATATCTGAGAATATCTAAAGGGCTTTATATCATTCTAAATTAATTAATAATAATAGCTTTGTTTAAAAAGTAGCAATATTTTGGAGATGATTTTGTTTTCATTTAACCTAGAGTGAACGAGAAAATGGCCATTCTTGAACATGGTGTGAGACATTCTCACTAATTTGTAAATAAAGCCAGTTTGTTATTTAGAATGCATTATTTCAGGAGAAACCAAAGGCTGCCTCATGGTTCTCCCAGTGACGGCCAGCAAGTGTATCAAACCAGCATCTGCGATGCAGTGTCTTAGACCGCTGCGGCACTCAGGCGCTGTACAACTTGACCGGTCGGGAGTAGGCTACAGTAAGAAGGTATATTTTCCTGCTAATTGCCCATAATGGGCTATGATAATACTGTACATGGTGTCCAGGTCAGGATAACCAAAACATTTCTTTATTGAAGACAATCAGAAAGAATGTTGGTACTTTTTTATTTTGATCCAAAGCCATGAATGAGTGAGTCACTCAGCTTTATGTAGGTGCCGGGGCTATAGTGCCATCAACTTGATAATATATAACAATATTTTGGAGATTATTTTGTTTTCAAATAAACGAAAGTGAGCGATTGTAATCTGAATGAAGGCCAAACTAATATTTGTAAAGGCCAAAACATTTATTTCTGTTTTTAGAGGGAGAGAAATGCTGGGCCAATTGTGCGCCGCCCTATGGGACTCGGTCGGATGTGATACATAATAATAATACTTTTTCCCCCTCCCACATGTTAAAGGTTCAAATTGATAAAAGTGTTTTTTCAAATCAATCAGGATATTTGACTTTAACAACAATATTTGTTGTATTATTTGTTCTGTCTTTTCTGGTGGATTAGGTATTGAACCAGCATCTGTAGCAATGCAGTTTGCACTACTATTTGGTGTCTTAGACCGCTGAACCACTCACGCGCTGTATAATGTGACTGGTCGGGAGTAGGTTACAGTACTACAGTAAGAGCAAAATAATCTTAACATTTCCACACTCTAATTGTAGTCTAAGTTTCTCTTAGAATAAAAACCTTAGTTTAACAATATATTTAGTAAGTAATACTTATGAGTAGTAACAAAAAAATAAGTGTCAGTTAGAGACACAGTAGCGCCTTGGGACCCAAAAGCATAATCAGTGCTCTTACTCCCCCTTGTGCTGGTCTGGAGCAATGACGTAGTGACGCAGGGTACCCAACTAAACCACAAATTACCTCTAAATCCCGCAGCATAATCACAAAACTTTAAGTTGAGCAGCCACTGTATATCTAACAAGCAGGGCAAGGGTAAGGAAAAATTCAACTGGGTGACAGCAAACTTGGCTGCCCCCTGCGAGTTGAGGACACACAGACACACATACATACACACACTCCTCCGTGCGCTGCTCCTCATATGCAGCTTTTTTGCAGAGAGAACCTTCAGGAAGGGATTTTGGGTAAATCTATTTAGGCATATTTAAACACTGATCACGAGTATCATCTGATCCGACTATCAACTGTTAATTTACAGATATGATTACGAATACCATTATGGTTATGATGGCACACCCCTAATAGTTATGGTCAGTTGGTGGTGATTATGTATAAAAAGTCATGCTTACGAAGTATAAACTCTTGTATTGTGTTAGGAATAGCCTGAATACTTCTTAGAGGGTAGACCGGGGCTGTTTCTCACACTTTTTACTTGAGTGTATTTTTTGTATCGGATACATTGATTTCTTAATTTCAAATGGACAGTGTGTTTGATAGACAATAACTCCAAAAGGGTGCCCATTTCAACCCAAGACTTTGCTTTCTATTAATGTTGAAAAGAGTTTTGTAAAATACAAAAAATACACTCAAGTAAAAAGTGTGAGAAACAGCCCCGGTCTACCCTAATCTGCACTGGATGCTCTCAAATGCGCTACTATCACAAAATGTTTCAGATATATGAAGTTCTGATATTGCATGCATTTTGTCAAATGCTCGCAGTCAAACAACCAATGATATTGCACACTTCTGGTTATTTTCCAGTGGTGGAAAAAGTACCCAATTGTTGTACTTGAGTAAAAGTAAAGATACCTAAATAGAAAATGACTCAAGTAAAAGTGAAAGTCACCCAGTAAAGTCCAACATTATTTTGTTTTGAATATACTTAAGTATCAAAACTAAATGTTATTGCTTAAAAATACTAATAATAATTTCCTTATATTAAGCAAACCAGACAACACCATTTTCTGTCCTGCTAAGGATTCAAAATGTAACGATTCCTTTAGGTGTCAGGGAAAATGTTTGGATTAAAATGTACATCATTTTCTTCAGGAATGTAGTGAAGTACAAGTAAAAGTTGTCAAAAATATTAATAGTAAAGTAAAGTACAGATACCCAAAAAAATGACTATTTTTACTTAAGTACTTTACACCACTGTTGTTCGGAATGCGTTCTCATCTGCAGTGAACCGCACCAATTATTTTATTTGCATTGTAATTTCGGGAAAATGTCCATAATATATCTGTTGCTAATAGTGGAATAATAGTGTTTCATAGTATTACTTACCCGCCAGTGTTGTGATTGGCTGTGGTATTTGCCTATTGATTTATCCTGCCGAAGTGGCATCTGTTGTCAAACTGGGGAAGCTGTTCTGACTTTGTGACTGTGTTATCTAGTGGAAATCGCTCTGTCATTTCCTGGTTCCTAAAATTCCACACTGTTCACTTAATTTCAGTTCATATGAGAAAACAATCACTGAATAGTGTAGGGAATATTTATTTCCTTACATGAACTGAAATTGAGCTGAGTTTTTTTTCTCTCAAATTTTAGCAACCAGAAAATGTGCGTTTTGCACTAGATACACAGCCGAAGTCAGAACAGCTTTCCCAGTTTGACAAAAGATGTCACTCTAGTGGGAGTAATACTGTCAAACACTATCATTCCACTTTAGCACCAGATTTTTTATGGACATTTTCTGAAATTACAATACAATAAAAAAATCTAATCCAGCACCTTTAAAGGTAGACTCAGCGAGATGACATAGATGACAAAGTAAACAGCAGTAGTGTGTCAATTTCCACAGCAACTAAGAGCATTAAAGCACGTGGCTAAACTTCTCCGTTGTTTTAGTCCCATTGCTATCACGTTGTAGCAGAGTGAAGAGCACCATGCAGTGCTGCTTGTGGCATCGTCATTTCGCTAAATCTACCTTTAATTTGAAGTCGATCCACATGGTTGGGAATTTATTTTGGTCTAATCGGATAGTTACTTTACATGATTATGGTATGAACACATAACTGTTTCACACAGGGTCAGGGAATGAGCTTTGGGATAATCGAAATGCGGGGAAGAAAGGAACTCGTGCAAAAAAAGCAGGACCCTGGTCATAAAGACTGGACAGACAATATGCTGTCATATTTTAACTTCAAGTCATTACGTACTATTTACAGTGGTCCTGTGAGGCTCAGTCACTACAGAATGTTCCTTGCAATGCCAGGGCTGGGGGTTCAATTCCCACTGGGGCTTCCCATACAATAATGTATGAAAGCACTATTGTAAGTTGCTTTGGATAAAAGTGTTTACTAAATGGCATTTATTACAGTGTCATTTGCCACCACAGTCTGACTGGTGTGTTGAACAACCAACATGTTAAGCTACAGTATTAAGGGTGAGACATTTGTACTGTTGTCTTAGTACCTATCTGTAATAATACACTACCTAACTCTCTCCATGGTTTTAGGTAAAAGAAAATGTGATGGAAACAAATCTCAAATGCATCGTATGTGTGAATCAGTGGTGCCCTAAGATCAGGTCATGTATTAGTAACGCTAAGGGCTGTTCTTCTGCACGATGCAACGCGGAGAGACTGGACACTGCCGTGGTATATTGGCCATAATTCATGAACCCCTGAGGTGCCTTACTGCTATTATAAACGGGTTACCAACATAATTAGAGCAGTAAAAATAAATGTTTTGTCATACCCGTGGTATACGGTCTGATTTTCCATGGCTGTCAGCCAATCAGCATTCAGGGCTCGAACCACCCAGTTTATTATGTTTTAACCCATCTCTATGTTACCTCAGAGAACTAGTTTAAAGCAAATTCCAGATGAAATATGGATGTATATCTTTGTTTGGAATTCTGTGCCTGCCCTGCATGGCTTTCTCTATCCTGGTGCATCAATGTACTTTGCAATTTGGTAATCCTCTACCAAAAAGCCTGGTAATCTGGACTGCATTTTACAGAGTAGCATAATGCACTGCCATTTGGGCTTGTTCTCACGCAGTCTCTACCATTTCTCTTTAGATGACTAAAAGTATCCATCCCTGAGTAGCGTGTGTGTGTGTGTGCGTGTGCGTGTGCGTGTGTGCGCGTTAGTATTCTGAAGAAATTGAAAATTAACTGATGGTCAATGCGAACAATAACATCTTATATTGAGGACGACGTGATCATTTGAGAATATGTATGCTAAATATTGGTTTTCAAGTACTGTGGTGTTAAGCACTTTATTTCGTTTTTGTACATTAAACACATATAAAGGACTTGAATGCCAAGACGAAATCCAAAATGAGGGAAATATGTAAGGGATAATTGATGAGAGGCTGGGGATATTTTGATATATTGTGCCTTCAGAAAGTATTCGTACACCTTACTCCACATTTTGTTGTGTTACAGTCTGAATGGATTAAATTGATTTTGTTTCTCACCCATCCACCCCATAATAACAAAGTGAAAACATGTTTGTAAACATTTTTGCTAATTTATTTAAATTTAAATACAGAAATATCAAATTTACATAAGTACTCACACCCCTGAGTCAGTACATGTTAAAATCACCTTTGCAAGCAATTACACATACTTTTTCCGTGAGTCTCTATTTTAGCTTTGCATACCTGGATTGTACAATATTTGCACATTATTATTTCAAAAATTATTCAAACTCTGTCAAGTTGGTTGTTGATCATTGCTATACAGCCATTTTCATGTCTTGCCATAGATTTTCAAGCCAATTTAAGTCAAAACTGTTACTAGGTCACTCAGGAACATTGAATGTTGTCTTGGTAAGCAACTCCAGTGTGTATTTGGCCTTGTGTTTAAGGTTACTGTCGTGCTGAAAGGTGAATTTCACTCCCAGTGTCTGTTGGAAAGCAGACTGAACAAGGTTTTCCTCTAGGATGTTGCCTGTGCTTCGCTCTATTCCGTTTCTTTTTAATCCTAAATAACAAAATGTGCCCTTGCCGATGACAAGCATATCCATAACATGATACAGCTACCAACATGCTTGAAAATATGAAGGGAGGTACTCAGTAATTTGCCCCAAACATAACGCTTTGTTTTCAAGTCATAAAGTACATTTGTTAGTATTTTCTGTTGTTGCAGTTTTACTTAATTGCCTTATTGCATACATAATGCATACATAATGCATACACACTCCTTCCGTGGCCTCCAACTGCTCTTAAACGCTAGTAAAACCAAATGCATGCTTTTCAACCGTTCGCTGCCTGCACCCGCACGCCCGACTAGCATCACCACCCTGGACGGTTCCGACCTAGAATATGTGGACATCTATAAGTACCTAGGTGTCTGGCTAGACTGCAAACTCTCCTTCCAGACTCATATCAAACATCTCCAATCCAAAATCAAATCTAGAGTCGGCTTTCTATTCCGCAACAAAGCCTCCTTCACTCACGCCGCCAAACTTACCCTAGTAAAACTGACTATCCTACCGATCCTCGACTTCGGCGATGTCATCTACAAAATAGCTTACAATACTCTACTCAGCAAACTGGATGCAGTCTATCACAGTGCCATCCGTTTTGTTACTAAAGCACCTTATACGACCCACCACTGCGACCTGTATGCCCTAGTCGGCTGGCCCTCGCTACATGTTCGTCGTCAGACCCACTGGCTCCAGGTCATCTACAAGGCTATGCTAGGTAAAGTGCCGCCTTATCTCAGTTCACTGGTCACAATGGCTACACCCACCCGTAGCACGCGCTCCAGCAGGTGTATCTCACTGATCATCCCTAAAGCCAAAACTTCATTTGGACGCCTTTCCTTCCAGTTCTCTGCTGCCTGCGACTGGAACGAATTGCAAAAATCTCTGAAGTTGGAGACTTTTATCTCCCTCAACAACTTTAAAAATCTGCTATCCGAGCAGCTAACCGATCGCTGCAGCTGTACATAGTCCATCTGTAAACTACCCACCCAATTTACCTACCTCACCCCCATACTGCTTTTATTTATTTACTTTTCTGCTCTTTTGCACACCAGTATCTCTTCTTGCACATGATCATCTGATGATTTATCACTCCAGTGTTAATCTGCTAAATTGTAATTACTCGATTTATTGCCTACCCCATGCATTTTGCACACATTGTATATAGATTCTCTTTTTTTCTACCATGTTATTGACTTGTTTATTGTTTACTCCATGTGTAACTCTGTGTTGTTGCTGTTCACACTGCTATGCTTTATCTTGGCCAGGTCGCAGTTGCAAATGAGAACTTGTTCTCAACTAGCCTACCTGGTTAAATAAAGGTGAAATAAAAATAAATAAAATAAAAATGTTTGGGAATATTTGTATTCTGTACAGGCTTCCTTCTTTTCACTCTGTCATTTATGTTACTATTGTGGAGTAACAACGTTGTTGATCCATCCTCAGTTTTCTCCTCTCACAGCCATTACAATCTGGAACTGTTTTAAAGTCACCATTGTTCTCATGGTAAAATACCTGAGTGGTTTCCTTCCTCTCTGGCAACTAGGAAGGATGCCTATAACTTTGTAGTGACTGGGTGTATTGATACCCTAAAGTGTAATTAATAACTTCCCCATGCTTAAAGGGATATTCAAAGTCTGCTTTTTTTTTTTTTTTTTACATATCTATCAATAGGTGCACTTCTTCACAAGGCATTGGAAATTTTCCCTGGTCTTTGTTGTTGAATCTGTGTTTGATATTCACTGCTCGACTGAAGGACCTTACATATAATTGTATGTGTGGGGTACAGAGATGAGGTAGTCAACACTATTATTGCACACAGAATGAGTCCATGCAACTTTCTATGCACATTTTTACTCCTGAACTTATTAAAGCTTGCCATAAAAAAGGTGTTGATTAATTATCGACTCGAGACATTTCAGCTTTTACATTTGTAGTAATTTGTGAAAATGTCTAAAAACATAATTCAACTTTGACATTATGGGGTATTGTGTGTAGGCCAGTGACACAAAATCTTAATTTAATACATTTTAAATTCAGGCTGTAACACAAGAAAAAATTTGAAAATTTTAAGGGGTGTGAATACTTGCTGAAGGCACTGTAACATGCCAAGTTTGTCAGTTAAACTGAGACTCAGCGACATGATCTTGCCACCATCATCAGGATATTGTAGATGAGCGCAACACAAGTTGCACTCACCAAAAAAATATCTGTGCGTGTGTACATTTGCACTTCACGCTGTTGCAACATGATAGCTGCAGGACCAAAACAGAGGAGAAGTGTAACGTTCTTCGTCGGGCGAAAGAGAGGAGGACCAAAATGCAGCGTGGTGAGTATCCATTTTAATCAGAATACTTGAAACAAACAACCGAAAATGACGAATAAACGAACAAACACGAAACAGTCCCGTATGGTGAACAAACACAGAAACAGGAACAATCACCCACAACCCACAAACAAACCAGGCTACCTAAATATGGCTCCCAATCAGAGACAACGACAAACACCTGCCTCTGATTGAGAACCATATCAGGCCAAACACATAGAAATAGACAAACTAGACAAACAACATAGAATGCCCACTCAGATCACACCCTGACCAAACAAAACTTAGAAACATACAAAGCAAACTATGGTCAGGGCGTGACAAGAAGTTAGGAAATTGGCCTGATGGTACTGTGTACTTCGTGCATCGCTGACTCTACCTTTAACAAAGAGGACAGTAGGTTGTCAGATTTTGATTGTAAATCGGTTCTGGACCTGTTCCGACTGACTTTTTGTGTACAAAGTGTTCTGTGAATATCATATGGGCCCCGTGTCTTATAGTGCCAGAAAGCCAAGTCTCTCTGCTCTTCTCTCCCATATATGAGGCCCCCCCTCATATATCGGAGAGTGGGAACTCAGTTGGGGTAGAATACACAAGGTGAAATTTCAAAATTTGGTTGTTCATCAACAATTTTTCTGTTTTATCAGTCAATTAGCCCACGTCAGCTAAACATTTTTAGTTTGCTAAATTAGTTTAGTGGCAGTGATCTAACCTTGTTATCATGGTCGAATTACCAGCCAGGGGGCTCCCATTGATTTAGTTAGACAGTCTCAATCAAATATCCAATTTTTTTTAAACGACAAACATTTCTCCCCAACTTATGGCAAAATGTGTAGAATTTCAGGAAACTAGTTATAAAATCGCGACATTTTATAACTAGTAGATACATTTTACTGTGATATTGTCAGCCACATTTAGAACTCTCAACATGAAAACAATTCTAAATAATTTAATAGAATTGAACTGCGACCACTTTGTATTGGTCACAGAGGGACAAAATTACATTGTGCTTAAAGAAGAATTTGTATCAAGTCACATATAAATGGTGTCCCTGTGCCTCTCAGTGGACATTTTGGAGAAAATTCTCTGTCATGAGTTATATGAAATGGTACAAAATTGTACTGTTGCTACGTATGATCATATTTATTTTACAGTTATAAGAAACCTGGAATATTATAGCAAGTCATTGATAATATGACTGTTAATATATTTAGAAAACCTTTCAGTCATTTCAAGCCCCATTGCCCATTGTCACACCCTGGCCTTTGTTATATTGATTTTCTTTATTAGTTTGTTAGGTCAGGGTGTGACATGGGGGATGTTTGTGTGTTTTGTCTAGTTTAGGGTGTGTGTATTGTTTAAGGGGTTTTGTAGTATGTATGGGGTTGTGTTCAGTGTAGGTGTTTAGGAAAGTCTATGGTTGCCTGATTTGGTTCTCAATCAGAGACAGCTGTTTATTGTTGTCTCTGATTGGGAGCCATATTTAAGGCAGCCATAGGCTTTAGGTGTTTGTGGGTAATTGTCTATGTCTAACGTTAGTAGCTGTGTGTGCACTTTCGTTTGTAGCTTCACGTTCGTGGTTTATTTTTTTTGTACTAGTTTGTATAGTGTTCGGTTCGTCTTCGTTTCCAATAAAAGAAGATGTATTCATATCACTCTACGTTTTGGTCCGATCCATGCTCCTCCTCAGATGAGGAGGAGAACGAACGTGACACCCATTTTGTTGAATTGGAAAAAATTAATATATTTGTAAAATAGACTTGACCTTGTGTCCTCAAAAAACACCTCAGTAATTTATAAATATTTTTACCAGAATGGAGAGTTAAAGACCTTATTGTTTATGGCCCTCTCATGAAAAAGTATTATTTTTGGGTAAATTTAGGCGAAAATCAACATTTCATTCAAGAGGTTAATGCCAGCTCATCTTTATTTTATCAAGCTATGCTAGATCATTTCATGTCACGTACTTTCTTCTTAATCTCGCCAACCAAGAACGAAAGTCTAGCGCAACCTACTCGATTAGGTTCTGGGGGGAGAGATATGAGAAATGATACTTGAACGAGTGAGGGGCCAGTTCAAGCTGGCCCGGTTCACCGGGTGGACGGAGTTTGCACCAGGTGAAAGTGGTTGAATTTGTTTTGCCCTCCTGGTTGTGAGCCGGGTGCCCCATTCAAAGCCTATGGTGAATTCGGCTCAAAACTAAGTGACGTACAGTGATTTCGGAAAGTATTGACTAACTTTTTTCACATTTTGTTTTACGTTACTGCCTTATTCTAAAATCCTAATCACTCTATACACAATACCCCATAATGACAAAGCGGAACCAAGTTTTTAGAAATGTTTGCAAATGTATTACAAATAAAAAACAGAAATACCTGATTTACGTAAGTATTCAGACCTTTTGCTACGAGACTTGAAATTGAGCTCAGGTGCTTCCTGTTTCTTACAGTGGATCACAGTTCTACAGAGATATCTCTCCCTCCCGCAGGGGTAGAGGTATAGAGGGATTGATGGGGGGGGGGGGTTATGACCTCACGCCCATCGTAAATTTTAAGGCATTAGACCAACTCCTTTCTGGTCTCTAATGTGAGAGACTGGAATGTCTGTGTGCCTTAGGAAGAGTTTACAGGCCAAAACTACAGAACATCAAATAAATGGACTTTGGGACAATATATTTCATCATCCAAATTGGTGTTAATCAAGAAAAGGCACATGACAGCCCGCTTGGAGGACTCTCAGACGATGAGAAACAAGATTCTTGAAACATACACGTGTTTAGCAGATTTTATTGCTGGTGTTGCGAAATGCTTGTAATAACATTTGATTTGATTTGATGAAACCAAGATTGAACTCTTTGGACTGAATGCCAAGCGTCATGTCTGGAGGAAACCTGGCACCATCCCTACGGTGAAGTATGGTCGTGGCAGCATCATGCTGTTCGGATGTTTTTCAGCAGCAGGGAATGGGTGGCTAGTCAGGATCGAGGGAAAGATGAACAGAGCTAATTACAGAGACACCCTTAATAAAAATCTGATCCAGAGGGCTCAGGACCTCAGACTGGGGCGAAGGTCTACCTTCTAACAGGACAACGACCCCAAGCATACAGCCAACACAATGCAGGAGTGGCTTTGGGACAAATCTCTCAATGTCCTTGAGTGCTCCAGCCAGAGCAGGAACTTCAAGCTGATTGAACATCTCTGGAGAGACCTGAAAATAGCTCTGCAGCGACGCTCCCTATCCAACCTGACAGGATCTGCAGAGAGGAATGGGTTAAATTCTAGCACATGTAAGGGTTTTGCATGCCGTAGTTTAAAAACGTTGTTCATATCTGTATTCTGCCATCTTTATGCACTACGCCGTTGTTCCTTGTTATGCGTCACATCCCACAATCTGTTGACAGATGTTCCCTTACCATTTATGGTATGTATATCTGTTCACAAGAGATTAGTTCCTACCATATCAGGCCAAGCTAGCTCAGTGCACATGGACTTTTGGTAGTCATCCATGAAGGCAATATTGTACCCAAATGTTTGGACGTGTTGTGCCCTGGATTAGAGGGAGAGAGAGTGAAACTTCAGACTGCAGTAGATGTCTGGACTAGATGTTTACATAAACACTGTACCCAGCAGGCACTCCAGTGTTTCTTCCTAATCAGTGATGTTAATCATGAACACGAAGTCTCAGGACAAGAAGGAAACTTGTTCAACAGAATGTAAACTGAATGTGACCTTAAAAAAAGATTGTGAGAGATTCTGATTTTATATTTGGAAACATAGAGTACTTGTGGGTATGTTGTATGTACAGTATGTAGAGCTATATTGCTATATTATGTGTATGTAGGGCAACATAATAATTATGTAAATAAGAGATTAATGAGGTCAACTGAAAAATAGTATGTTGATATATGTAATGATGTCACGTTAAGATCATATTTTGGTTTCACTTTAAACAAATTCCAACTTATGAATGCTTTGCATAGCCTACATAAAGTCTTCATAAACATTACAGATGCTTCACAAATACTCTAGAAGATTATGCCATACTGTATAAAAGGTGATAATAGCTCCTTATTTAGGGTGCATTGCCAAATGTGACATAACCCGCTATATAAATTCAGTAGCACCTTACTTGAAGGAGGTATATATAAAGCATTCATAACGTCTTTATCGTACCAGACATGACACTTTCATGAATGTTGCAATATCATTCATAACAACTTTCCTAACAAACCATATGTCTGGAACTCTATTGGAGGGATGCGACACCATTTTTCTACAAGAGATTCCATCATCTGTTGTTTTGTTGATGGTGGTGGAAAATGCTGTCTCAATCGCTGCTTAAAAATCTCCCATAAATGTTCAGTTGGGCTGAGATCTGATGACTGAGACGTCCATGGCATATGGTTTACATTACATTTTCATGCTCATCAAATCATTCGGTGCCCACTCGTGCCCTGTGGATGGGGGCATTGTCATCCTGTTGTGCATAGCCATGGTAACCAAAATAATGGCCTGTCCAGCATTTTTATACATGACCCTAAGCATGATGGAATGATAATTGCTTAATTTAAAATGTATTCCAGCTAGGGTCTATTTTTCTCCACTTCCTGTCTGACTTATGTGCCCAAAGCCAACTGCCTGTTACTCAGGCCCAGAAGCCAGGATATGCATATAATTCTTACCATTGGATAGAAAACACATTGAAATTTGTAGAAATGTTAGAATAATGTATGAGACTATAACACAATTGATATGGTAGGAGAAAATCCAAAGAAAAACCAACCAGGATTTTGTTTTTTTGAGACCCCATGCTCTTTCAATGGAAAGCTATGGGTCCTATGCAACTCCAGCTCCCAGATTGCAATTCCTATGGCTTCCACTAGATGTCAACAGTCTTTGTTCAAGGTTTCAGGCTTGATTCTTCCCAAACGAGGAAGAATTTAGAGTTTTGGTATTGAGAGTCAGAGTTGGAAATCAGTCTGTGCGCGTGAGACCAAGAGGACGCGCACTTATTTATTTTGCTTTTCTATTGAACATACTACATACTTCTTTCCGTATGAAATATTATAGTTTAATAAAATTTTAGGGTACCTGAGGATTGAATAGAAATCTATTTTGACTTGTTTTTTCAAAGTTTAGCGATAACTTTTTGGATTCCTTTCTCTGCATGTTGAACGAGTGGATTACTAAAATCGATGGCGCCAACTAAACAAACTTTTTGGGATATAAATAAGGATTTTATCTAACAAAACGACCATGCATGTTGTAGCTGGGACCCTTGGGATTGCAAATCAGAGGAAGACTTTCAAAAAGTAAGTGAATATTTCTTCGCTATTTGTGATTTTACGAAGTCTGTGCCAGTTGAAAAATATTTTGATATGGGGCGCCGTCCTCAAACAATCACGTCATGCTTTCGCTGTAAAGCCTATTGTAAATCGGACAATGCAGTTAGATTAACAATAATTTAAGCTTTTAACCGACATAAGACACTTGCATGTACCTAGATTTTTAATATCCATAATTGTTATGATTATTTATTTGAATTGTGCGACCTCCAATTTCAAATCAAATTACATCTTTGCTTTGACCGTAGAACTGTGGAGATGGGAGAACCTTCCTGAAGGACAAGCTTCTCTGCAGCACTCCACCAATCAGGCCTTTATGGTAGAGTGCCCAGACGAAAGCCACTCCTCAGTAAAAGGCACATGACAGCCTGCTTGGAGTTTGCCAAAAGGCACCTAAAGGACTCTCAGAACATGAGAAACAAGATTCTCTGATCTGATGAAATCAAGATAAAAAAAATTGTCCCGAATGCCAAGTGTCACGTCCGCAGGAAACCTGGCACCATCCCTACGGTGAAGTATGGTGGTGGCAGCATCATTCTGAGGCAGGGACTGGGAGACTAGTCTGAATCGAGGAAAAGATGAACTGAGCAAAGTACAGAGAGATCCTTGATGAAAACCTGTTTCAGAGGCATCAGGACCTCAGACTGGGGCGAAGGTTCACCTTCCAACGGGACAACGACCCTAAGCACACAGCCAAGACAACACAGGAGTGCATTTAAGACAAGTCTCTAAATGTCCTTGTGTGGCTCAGCCAGAGCCCATACTTGAACCTTCTCTGGAGAGAAGTGAAAATGGCTGTGCAGCGACGCTCCCCATACAACCTGACAGAGCTTGAGAGGTTCTGCAGAGAGGAATGGGAGAAACTCCCCAAATAGCCAAGAAGACTCGAGGCCATAATTGCTGCCAGAGGTGCTTCAACAAAGTTGTAAGTAAAGGGTCTGATTACTTAAAAATAAAAAAATTGCCCAAATTTTAAAATATCTGTTTTTGCTTTGTCATTATGGGGTATTGTGTGTAGATTGATGAGGGAAAAAAACATTTTGTGTCACAAAATGTGGAAAAAGTCAAGAGGTCTGAATACATTCCGAATGCACTATATATTTGTTGTTTGTGATTAAACCGTCCTAAGTATTTCATATTTTTTTGTGATACAATATGCCACCGATAGACATGGCCATTCTGTTTCTGGCTCCTAAGCAACTTTGCAGTATTTATTTATTATTTTGTGTTATTTCTCACATTATTAGCCTAGAAGGATTTTTGCAATATTACATACAGATGGACATAACTTTGGGATATCAGAGCGGTAGCAACTCACCAGCATTTCAACCAGAATTACGACTTTTGTGAATATTAGCCTTTTTTCGTACCACCCAAGGCGATTGAACTTATCCCAGTGGCTGCTCCAAGACGCCGCCTGCGGAGAAGAGTGGACATCCACCACTTCCGAGTATATTCTTCTCCAATGTTCAGTCCCTGGAAAATAAAGTAGACGATCTCAGGTCGAGGATCTCCTTCCAGAGAGACATCAGGGAACATACTGGAATCATGACTCTCTCCGGATTTACTGTCCCCATCCATACAGCCAGCTGGATTCTCATTACATTGTGGAATAAAGAACTCCGGGAAGAAGAAAGGCGTTGCTGTATGTTTCATGATTAACTACTCATGGTGTAATTGTGGTAATGTACAGGAACTCAATGTAACGTCCTGACCAGAGTTCTTATGTGTTTTCCTTGTTTAGTGTTGGTCAGGACGTGAGCTGGGTGGGAATTCTATGTTGTGTGTCTAGTTCGTCTGTTTCTGTGTTCAGCCTAATATGGTTCTCAATCAGAGACAGCTGACAATCGTTGTCCCTGATTGAGAATCATATATAGGTGGCTTGTTTTGTGTTGGGGATTGTGGGTGGTTGTTTCCTGTCTCTGTGTTTTGTCTGCACCAGATAGGTCTGTCTCGGTTTTTTCACATTTGTTATTTTGTATGTTGTTTGTAGTGTTTCACTTGTTCTTTAATTAAACATGTTGAACACTAGCCACGCTGCACTTTGGTCCTCTCCTTCACCCCTGGAAGAAAGCCGTTACACTCAAGTCCTTTTGTTCGCCCAACCTAAAATACCTCACAATCAAATGCCGACCGCATTACCTCCCGAGATAATTATATTCTGTCATCATCACAGCTGTGTATATTCCACGGTGGCTCTCAAGAAACTACACTGGACTTTGTGCAAACTGGAAACCGCATATCCTGAGGCTGCATTCATTGTAGTTGGGGACTTTAATAAAGCAAATCTGAGGAAAACACTACCAAAGTTATATCAACACATTACCTTCAGTACTCGCACTTCCAAAACTTTAAACCATTCTTACTCTCCCTGACTCCATTCTGCTCCTCCCTTCCTATAAGCAGAAACTCAAACAGGAAGTACCTGTGCTAAGGTCTATTCAACACTCGTCAGACTAATCGGAATCCATGCTTCAAGATTTTTTTGATCACACGGACTGGGATATGTTTCCCGGGTTGCCTCTGAAAATGACATTGACGTATACACTGACACGGTGACTGATTTCATCAGGAAGTGTATAGGGGATGTTGTTCCCACTGTGATGTTAAAACTTATCCAAAACAAAAACTGTGGGTAGATGGCAGCATTCGCGCAAAACTGAAAGAGCAAACTGCTTTTAATCACGGCAACTTGACTGGGAATATGGTCAAATACAAACAATCCAGTTATGGCCTCCGTAAGCAAATCAAACAGGTAAAGCGTTTTTACAGAGACAAATTATAGTCGCAATTCAACGGCTCAAGCATAAGACATATGTAGCAGGGACTCCAGACAATCATAGATATAAAGGGAAAACACTGACCTCGTCCTTCTGGACAAGCTAAACACCTTCTTCGCCCGCTTTGAGGATAACACATTGCCGCGGACTGGATTGCTTGGAGATGTCCACAAATGTCTCTGTACCCAAGAAAGTGAAGGTAACTGAACTAAATGACTGTCGCCCCATAACACTCACTTCTGTCATCATGAAGGGCTTTGAGAGGCTGGTTAATAACCTGTTGAGGCTGGGGGCGCTGTTGTCACTATTTATGCTAATCGTGTAATTTTTGAAACGGCTTCCCACAAAATTCTTGATCGTACAATATGCATATTATTATTATTATTGGATAGAAAACAGTCTATAGTTTCTATAGGAGTTGAAATGTTGTCTCTAAGTGGAACAGAACCCATTCTACAGCAATTTCCCTGACATGGAGTCAGATTTCAGAAATGTTGGCCCCTGATCTGGAGTCAGTTAAAACCTGTCTAGGATCAGCGTGGCGCTAGCGGCACACCCCCCCCCCCCCCCCCACTGAAAAACCAGTGCCGCGAAATTCAAAAAAAATATTTTTTTTAAATATTTAACTTTCACACATTAAAGTCCAATACAGCTAATGAAAGACACAGATCTTGTGAATCCTGTCAACATTTCCGATTTTTAAAATGTTTTACAGGGAAGACACAATATGTAAAGATGTACATCTATTACCTAAAAACACATTAGCATAATCCACCATCTTTTATTTGTCCACCAACACCAGTAGCCATCACCAATTCGGCTAAACTAAGATATTTATAGCCCCTAACCAACAAAAAAACTCATTAGATGACAGTCTGATAACATATTTATGGTATGGGATAGGTTTTGTTAGAAAAAAGTGCATATTTCAGGTAGATGGCATAGTTTACAATTGCACCCACCGTCACAAATGGACTAGAATAATTACAATGAGCAACGTGTTTACCTAACTACTAATCATCAAACATTTCGTAAAAATACACAGCATACACGAATCGAAAGACACAGATCCTGTGAATACAGACAATATTTCAGATTTTCTAAGTGTCTTACAGCGAAAACACAATAAATCGTTATATTAGCTTAGCACATAGCAATTAGCAGCCCAGCATTGATTCTAGCCAAAGTGAGCGATAAAAGTCAACATCGCCAAAAGATATTAATTTTTTCACTAACCTTCTCAGAATTCTTCCGATGACACTCCTGTTACATCACATTACAACATGCATATACAGTTTGATCGAAAATGTTTATATTTAGCCACCAAAATCATGGTTAGACAATGTGAAATGTAGCTCAGTTGGTCAGAAAATTTCCTTGCGCCACTTAGACAGTGATCTACTCTTATACATAAATACTCATAAACGTGACTAAAAAATATAGGGTGGACAGGGATTGATAGACAATTTAATTCTTAATACAATTGCGTTATTACATTTTTTAATTTATCCTTACTTTTCAATACAGTTTGCGCCAAGCGAAGCTACGTCAAAAAACATGGCGTCCTAAGCCACTAAAATGTTTCGACAGAAACACGATTTATCATAATAAAAATGTCCTACCTTGAGCTGTTCTTCCATCAGTATCTTGGGCAAAGGATCCTTTCTTGGGAGAAATCGTCTTTTGGTGGAAAGCTGTCCTCTTGCCATGTGGAAATGTCAACTGCGTTCGGGATGAACTGAAAAGCGTGCCCAACTTTTCACATCGTTGCAAAAATAAATGTCCCAAAATCGCACTAAACGGATATAAATTGCTATAAAACGCTTTAAATTAACTACCTTATGATGTTTTTAACTCCTATAACGAGTGAAAAGATGACCGGAGAAATATAACAGGCTAAACTAACGCTTGGAACAGGTGCGCGCCGGTGTCCTCTAGGCTCATGACGCAGCTCCAAAAGAATGACTAGCTTCAGGGTTTTTTCATTTGTAGGGCCTGTGAACGCGCAATCGACCCCATTGGAATCGTCATCACGTAAAGGCATCCAGGGGAAGACGTAAGAAGTGTCCGTATAGTCATAGCAATGACAGTGCCCTTTTAACTGACTTCAGAAGAGTGGCCAACATTTCTCAAATCTGACTCCATGTCAGGGAAATTGCTGTAGAATGGGCTCTGTTCCACTTAGAGACAAAATTTCAACTCCTATAGAAACTATAGACTGTTTTCTATCCAATAATAATAATAATATGCATATTGTACGATCAAGGATTTTGTGGGAAGCCGTTTAAAAAATTAGCCAAATTAGCATAAATAGTCTAAACAGCGCCCCCATCCCCAACAGGTTAAAGTCTGAAGTGAACCATTGTGTTTTCAACATTTATATCATTTACAAAATAAATTATACAAAATGCTAAACTCACAGTAAAAAATGTTGGGGCTGTTTTTACATTCAGTTTCCTGTAAGTTACTATCAAAACATATACATGACGTTACCGTACTGGTATTGTCTGGGTCATCAACATATTTTGAGTAATGCCTTGTATGAAACCTCATTTGTGGCACCCGTTATTGAGAGGTGTACCAATTTAACAGATATATGACCCGTTTCAGTAAACTAGGGGTGATCTTTTTTATCAAAATGTGCTTTTTGGCAGAAATGCCATATGGAACATATGAACTTTCATGTGCCTTAATAACAAACGTGTATGCCATCTGTAAATACGAATACAATTGTTAAATTATGAGCCTAGTATGTTTAGCCGCAGAAAAAGTCAGCAACCTTCCCGCTAGCCATGACTGGCTGAGATAATGAGTGGGCTGGACATGCCGAGAGATGCGTCCAGATTGGTCTAACATACGCTTTTGTCTATTTGAACTGGTTATTATGTGTTGTCAATCCTGTCTAACACAACTTTTTTTATATATGTATTGCTTAGTAGAACTGCAAAAGTGTTGCTCTCCACTTTCTGGAGTACCGAGTTTTTAAATCAGTGGAATTTGACTATGATAGCTAAGGAGATGGAGAAAACACCTGTCTCTGGATACACATCTTCAAACTAAGGGCGTCCATGGCATCTTTGACAGGGAGAAGCATCCAACCATGATGAACACCACCGTTCAAAAGTTTGGGGTAACTTAGAAATGTCCTTGTTTGTTAAAATAACATCAAATTGATCAGAAATACAGTGTAGACATCGTTAATGTTGTAAATGACTATTGTAGCTGAAAACGGCTGATTTTTTTATGGAATATCTACATAGGCATACAGAGGCCCATTATCAGCAACCATCACTCCTGTGTTCCAATGGCCTCTGAAGGTAGATCATGTACTTACATTCAGTAGTCTTGCTCTGATTTCTCACCCTGAGGGTCCCAGAGATAAAATGTAGCATAGTTTTGTTTGATAAAATCCATTTTTATATTAAAATGTAGGAACTAGGTTCTACAGTTTGAACCCCTGCCATGCTACTGTTTGAGGAGAGTGCACAAAAGCAAAACTTTTATCACTGCCATGTTATTGTTTGAGGAGAGTGCACAGCAACAAAATGCTTTTATCACGGCAACTGGTTTGATACATTCACCTCTGAAGGTAAATAATGTACTTACATTCAGTAATGTTGCTCTGATTTATCACCCTGAGGGTGCCAGAGATAAAATATAGTATAGTTTTGTTTGATAAAATCCACTTTTATATTCAAATGTAGGAACTGGGCTCTACAGTTTGAACCTATGCTGTGTCTGCCCCCCCCCCCCCCCTCCCCATATCCTTGCCTCAGGTTCTGAGCTACATGCAGTTACATTTGGGTTACACATGTCATTTTAGGCAAAAATAACTATCACAAATAGTTATTTTAAAAAGTTGCCAATCAGACAATGCTGTGCGGTTACAGTAATGTACTGTTACACCAAAGTTTCTCTGGAATTTATGGTATAATTAACCATTTACACCTTTGTTACTTTTTCTTACAGTTTAGGAATATGCCCAGAAACTACTTCTCCAACAGAAATCCCCAATCACCCTTGTAGGCGATGTCATTGTGACATTAGCTAGCTTAGCTCATGCGAAGAAACATGTCATAACGGTCGTGTAGCACCAAACTGTGCCTGTGCAGGCCGTCAAATCAAAGACACTCATTCGATATAAAGAGAAAATGAACAACTAATGACACGTTTCACATCTCTCGTTGACTTTCCAAACCCGGTCTGGTTTGTTGAGTCTGCTTCGCAAGACGTTCCCTGAAGTATCAGCATGTTAGACTTCTAGGTTTGAAAATTCTGCGAGCTAAAGCCAAGGCATTTGCTTTTGTAGCTAATACAAGTCTTCAGGTCTCAGGCAAGATTCATTTTTGTGTTGAACATGTAATCCTTATGAAACTCTACAAAATATTCGCAAATAATAAACCCTGGTTTGCCTAGGCAAGATACATTTTTGTGTTGAAAATGTAATCCCTGTGAAACGCTACAAAATATTCCCCAAAAATAAGCCCTGATTTACCAGCCTGGCCTTGAATACTAGATGTAACATAGTAAAGCTACATTTATATCCCTCCAATTACTATGATATGTTATGTTTGGTATGGTTACGTAAGACAGGAGGTTACTTGCATTTTCACAACTCTAAGCACGGAAATCTAAACAGATCATAAAAATGATAGACACTAGTCTGAATAAAATTTACCCTGTCTCAAGAAACGAATCGCATTAAGCTAAACAAAGGGTGATGTGAATATTGTCACCATACAAATGTAAGACGGAAGTAAGAAGTAAGAAGGAAAAGGATACGTGTCCTCTCCATTTCAACCGAAGCTAGATAAGCGAGTGCAAAGGAGACTTGTCCTCTACATTTCAACCCAAAACTATATTAGAAAAATGCACCCTCTTCGGCTTGGGACCGAGATATACAATAAGAAAAAGAAAATGGGCAGCTGTGTGTATATATATATAGCCCTTGAGCTATAAAATAATAATAACCTCTGCTGTGAGGTCTGAAAACGCCTTAACCTGTCTAGGATCAGCGTGGCGCTAGCGGCACACCCCCCCCCCCCCCACTGAAAAACCAGTGCCGCGAAATTCAAAAAAAATATTTTTTTAAAATATTTAACTTTCACACATTAAAGTCCAATACAGCTAATGAAAGACACAGATCTTATGAATCCAGTCAACATTTCCGATTTTTAAAATGTTTTACAGGGAAGACACAATATGTAAAGATGTACATCTATTACCTAAAAACACATTAGCATAATCCACCATCTTTTATTTGTCCACCAACACCAGTAGCCATCACCAATTCGGCTAAACTAAGATATTTATAGCCCCTAACCAACAAAAAAACTCATTAGATGACAGTCTGATAACATATTTATGGTATGGGATAGGTTTTGTTAGAAAAAAGTGCATATTTCAGGTAGATGGCATAGTTTACAATTGCACCCACCATCACAAATGGACTAGAATAATTACAATGAGCAACGTGTTTACCTAACTACTAATCATCAAACATTTCGTAAAAATACACAGCATACACGAATCGAAAGACACAGATCCTGTGAATACAGACAATATTTCAGATTTTCTAAGTGTCTTACAGCGAAAACACAATAAATCGTTATATTAGCTTAGCACATAGCAATTAGCAGCCCAGCATTGATTCTAGCCAAAGTGAGCGATAAAAGTCAACATCGCCAAAAGATATTAATTTTTTCACTAACCTTCTCAGAATTCTTCCGATGACACTCCTGTAACATCACATTACAACATGCATATACAGTTTGATCGAAAATGTTTATATTTAGCCACCAAAATCATGGTTAGACAATGTGAAATGTAGACAAGCTGGTAAAGAAAACGTCCTTGCGCCACTTAGACAGTGATCTACTCTTATACATAAATACTCATAAACGTGACTAAAAAATATAGGGTGGACAGGGATTGATAGACAATTTAATTCTTAATACAATTGCGTTATTACATTTTTTAATTTATCCTTACTTTTCAATACAGTTTGCGCCAAGCGAAGCTACGTCAAAAAACATGGCGTCCTAAGCCACTAAAATGTTTCGACAGAAACACGATTTATCATAATAAAAATGTCCTACCTTGAGCTGTTCTTCCATCAGTATCTTGGGCAAAGGATCCTTTCTTGGGAGAAATCGTCTTTTGGTGGAAAGCTGTCCTCTTGCCATGTGGAAATGTCAACTACGTTCGGGATGAACTGAAAAGCGTGCCCAACTTTTCACATCGTTGCAAAAATAAATGTCCCAAAATCGCACTAAACGGATATAAATTGCTATAAAACGCTTTAAATTAACTACTTTGTGATGTTTGTAACTCCTATAACGAGTGAAAAGATGACCGGAGAAATATAACAGGCTAAACTAACGCTTGGAACAGGAGAGGGTCGGTGTCTTCCACGCGCGTTACGCAGCAAGAAAAGACTTGCTAGCTAAAGGTTTTTTTCATTTGTAGGGCCTGTGAACGAGCAATCGAGCCCGTTGGAATCGTCATCACGTAAAGGCATCCAGGGGAAGACGTAAGAAGTGTCCGTATAGTCATAGCAACGACAGTGCCCGTTTAAATGACTTCAGAAAAGTGGCCAACGTTTCTCAAATCTGACTCCATGTCAGGGAAATTGCTGTAGAATGGGCTCTGTTCCACTTAGAGACAAAATTTCAACTCCTATAGAAACTATAGACTGTTTTCTATCCAATAATAATAATAATATGCATATTGTACGATCAAGGATTTTGTGGGAAGCCGTTTAAAAAATTAGCCACATTAGCATAAATAGTCTAAACAGCGCCCCCATCCCCAACAGGTTAACCTTTATGGACTACCAATCCAGAATCCGGGATCATTGTCATCAGAAACGCTGACTAGCATAGCCTAGCATAGCACCACAGGTAAATAATATACTATAATATCAAGAAACCACAAGTCCAATACAGCAAATGAAAGATAAACATCTTGTGAATCCAGCCAACATGTCAGATTTTTTAAATGTTTTACAGCTCACCACCATATAAAAAAAAACACAGCCATTTTTTCACAGCAAAGATCGCTTTCACAAAACCCACAAATAGAGATAAAATTAATCATTAACCTTTGAACATCTTCATCAGATGACAGTCATATGACAGCATGTTATACAATACATTTATGTTTTGTTCGATAATGTGCATATTTATAGCCACAAATCGTGGTTTTACATTGGCGCCATGTTCAGAAATGCATCCAAAATAGCCAGAATAATTACAGAGAGCAACGTGAAATACAGAAATACTCATCATAAAACTTTGATGAAAGATACATGTTGTACATATAATTAAAGATACACTGGTTCTTAATGCAACCGCTGTGTTAGATTTCAAAAATAACTTTAGTAAAAAGCACACCATGCAATAATCTGAGACGGCGCTCAGCCATTCTCCGCCATGTTGGAGTCAACAGAAATACGAAATTACATCATAAATATTCCCTTACCTCTGGTGATCTTTCATCAGAATGCAGTGCCAGGAATCCTAGTTCCACAATAAATGGTTGTTTTGTTTTATAATGTCCATTACTTCTGTCGAATTAGCAACTTTGGCTAGCATGTGTAGTACACGTGTCCATACAAATTTACGCTAATGAACGAAAACTTCAAAAAGTGATATTACAAATCGAATAAACTGGTCAAACTCAGTTGAGAATCAATCTTCAGGATGTTTTTCTCATATATATCCAAAAACGTCCCAAACGGAGCATTTCTTCATGTCTATATAACTCATGGCAAACAAGGACATCCCATGCCCAGCGTAACAACTTCTTCTTAATAGGGGGGCGCTATTTTCACTTAGGGAAAAAATTGTGCCCAAATTAAACAGCCTCATACTCTGTTCTAGATCATACAATATGCATATTATTATTACTATTGGATAGAAAACACTCTGAAGTTTCTAAAACTGTTTGAATTATATCTGTGAGTAAAACAGAACTCATTTGGCAGCAAACTTCTAAACAGGAAATGAAAATTATGAAAATGGGTCTATGTGTCAAGGCCTGCCTATTCAACTGGCTTTTATTTATGGATCTGTATGCACTTCATACGCCTTCCACTAGATGTCAACAGGCAGTAGAATGTTGAATTTGGTGTCTAGCTTGATGTGAGACCGAATGAGAGCTTTTGGAGTGACAGGTCCGCTCTTTTGTCAGTATTCAACTGCGCACCAGAGAACCTCACATTGTCTTCTGAAATGCGTTAGGTATACACAACGAAAGGCTCCAGCTCTGATTTTATTGGATACATATGAGAAAAACATCATAAAGTAGTATTTTCAACCGAGTTTGACCAGTTTATTCGACGTTTATTGGGACTTTTGGAATTTTTCGTTCCATGCGCTAAGATTTCTTGGACATGTGCCCTCCACATGGCTAGCCAAAGTTGCTAATTCGACAGAAGAAATGGACATTCTAAAACAAAACAAGGATTTATTCTGGAACTAGGACTCCTTGCACAACATTCTGATGGAAGATCATCAAAAGTAAGAGAATATTTATGATGTTATTTCGTATTTTGTGGTTTGTGTTGGCTCCAACAAGGCGGAGAATTGTTGGGCGCTGTCTCACAATATTGCATGCTGTACGTTGTACTAAAGTTAATTTTTTAAATCTAACACAGCGGTTGCATTAAGAACAAGTGTATCTTTCATTTGCTGTACAACATGTATTTTTTAGTAAAGTTTATGATGAGTTTTTTGGTTAGATTATGTGACTGTCCAAAATTTCTCCGGACAATTTGGTGCATCATGGCTACGTATTCACAATGTAAAACCACGATTTGTACCTCTAAAATTGCACATTTTCGAACAAAACATAAATGTATTGTATAACATGATGTTATAAGACTGTCATCTGATGAAGTTGTTCAAAGGTTAGTGAATAATTTTATCTCCATTTGTGGGTTTTGTGAACGCTATGTTGGCGGTGAATTAATGGCATTGTGTGTTTGGCTATTGTGGTGAGCTAATATAAAGATATATTGTGTTTTCGCTGTAAATAACTTAAAAAATCTGAAATATTGGCTGGATTCACAAGATGTAGAAGAGTAGGGGAAGATTTTATATAGCAAACATTTTTTTCTGTAAAATGTTGGGAAAGGGGTCAAAACGGCAGTTGTTTGTGAAAGTTTAAAAAACACAATGTAGTGCATTTAGTAAAACTGCTGTAACGTAAATTCCATACTGAATAAACCTTCTCCGCATTTGACAAGCAGTGAAGTAGAGGAAGTTTTAATCCAATATACTTTTGTCAAACTCTTTGGTTTAGTGGTCAAAATGATAGTTGTTTTGAATTGAATGAATATGCAAACCTCTGACATGTTTTACCGAAGCCAGAAAAACAGGCGATGGGTTACAAAAATAGCTCTAGTTACAGATTGGTAGCCCCAATTTGAAATCCGACTTCTTGCTTGAAAAGCAGAAGAGTAGGGGAAGATTTTATATAGAAAACATAGTTTTCTGTAAAATGTTGGGAAAGGGGTCAAAACGGCAGTTGTTTGTGAAAGTTTAAAAAACACATGGTAGTGCATTTAGTAAAACTGCTGTAACGTAAGTTCCATACTGAATAAACCTTCTCCGCATTTGACAAGCAGAGAAGTAGAGGAAGTTTTAATCCAATATACTTTTGTCAAACTCTTTGGTTTAGTGGTCAAAATGATAGTTGTTTTGAATTGAATGAATCTGCAAACTTCTGACATGTTTTACCGAAGCCAGAAAAACAGGCGATGGGTTACAAAAATAGCTCTAGTTACAGATTGGTAGCCCCGATTTGAAATCCGACTTCTTGCTTGAAAAGCAGAAGAGTAGGGGAAGATTTTATATAGCAAACATTTTTTTCTGTAAAATGTTGGGAAATGGGTCAAAACGGCAGTTGTTTGTGAAAGTTTAAAAAACACAATGTAGTGCATTTAGTAAAACTGCTGTAACGTAAATTCCATACTGAATAAACCTTCTCCGCATTTGACAAGCAGAGAAGTAGAGGAAGTTTTAATCCAATATACTTTTGTCAAACTCTTTGGTTTAGTGGTCAAAATGATAGTTGTTTTGAATTGAATGAATCTGCAAACTTCTGACATGTTTTACCGAAGCCAGAAAAACAGGCGATGGGTTACAAAAATAGCTCTAGTTACAGATTGGTAGACCCGATTTGAAATCCGACTTGTTGCTTGAAAAGCAGAAGAGTAGGGGAAGATTTTATGTAGCAAAAAAAATTCTGTTAAATGTTGGGAAAGGGGTCAAAACGGCAGATGTTTGTGAAAGTTTAAAAAACACAATTTAGTGCATTTAGTAAAACTGCTGTAACGTAAATTCCATACTGAATAAACCTTCTCCGCATTTGACAAGCAGAGAAGTAGAGGAAGTTTTAATCCAATATACTTTTGTCAAACTCTTTGGTTTAGTGGTCAAAATGATAGTTGTTTTGAATTGAATGAATCTGCAAACTTCTGACATGTTTTACCGAAGCCAGAAAAACAGGCGATGGGTTACAAAAATAGCTCTAGTTACAGATTGGTAGACCCGATTTGAAATCCGACTTGTTGCATGAAAAGCAGAAGAGTAGGGGAAGATTTTATGTAGCAAAAGAAATTCTGTTAAATGTTGGGAAAGGGGTCAAAACGGCAGATGTTTGTGAAAGTTTAAAAAACACAATATAGTGCATTTAGTAAAACTGCTGTAACGTAAATTCCATACTGAATAAACCTTCTCCGTAGCGGAAGTTTTAATCCAATATACTTTTGTCAAACTCTTTGCTTTAGTGGTCAAAATGATAGTTGTTTTGAATTTAATTAATCTGCTAACTTCTGACATGTTTTACCGAAGCCAGAAAAACAGGCGAAGGGTTACAAAAATAACTCTAGTTACAGATTGGTAGACCCGATTTGAAATCATACTTGTTGCTTGAAAAGCAGAAGAGTAGGGGTATATTTTATATAGAAAACATAGTTTTCTGTAAAATGTTGGGAAAGGGGTCAAAACGGCAGTTGTTTGTGAAAGTTTAAAAAACACAATGTAGTGCATATAGTAAAACTGCTGTAACGTAAATTCCATACTGAATAAACCTTCTCCGCATTTGACAAGCAGAGAAGTAGCGGAAGTTTTAATCCAATATACTTTTGTCAAACTCTTTGGTTTAGGGGTCAAAATGATAGTCGTTTTGAATTGAATGAATCTTCAAACTTCTGACATTTTTTACCGAAGCCAGAAAAACAGGCGAAGGGTTACAAAAAGAACTCTAATTACAGATTGGTAGACCCGATTTGAAATCCGAATTGTTGCTTGAAAGGCTGAAGAGTAGGGAAAGATTTTATACAGCGAACATTTTTTTCTGTAAAATGTTGGGAAAGGGGTCAAAACGGCAGTTGTTTGTGAAAGTTTAAAAAACACAATTTAGTGCATTTAGTAAAACTGCTGTAACGTAAATTCCATTCTGAATAAACCTTCTCCGCATTTGACAAGCAGAGAATTAGAGGAAGTTTTAATCCAATATACTTTTGTCAAACTCTTTGGTTTAGTGGTCAAAATGATAGTTGTTTTGAATTGAATGAATCTGCAAACTTCTGATATGTTTTACCGAAGCCAGAAAAACAGGCGATGGGTTACAAAAATAGCTCTTGTTACAGATTGTATAGACCCGATTTGAAATCCGACTTCTTGCTTGAAAAGCAGAAGAGTAGGGGAAGATTTTATATAGCAAACATTTTTTTCTGTAAAATGTTGGGAAAGGGGTCAAAACGGCAGTTGTTTGTGAAAGTTTAAAAAACACAATGTAGTGCATTTAGTAAAACTGCTGTAACGTAAATTCCATACTGAATAAACCTTCTCCGTAGCGGAAGTTTTAATCCAATATACTTTTGTCAAACTCTTTGCTTTAGTGGTCAAAATGATAGTTGTTTTGAATTTAATGAATCTGCTAACTTCGTTTTACCGAAGCCAGAAAAACAGGCGAAGGGTTACAAAAATAACTCTAGTTACAGATTGCTAGACTCGATTTGAAAACATACTTGTTGCTTGAAAAGCAGAAGAGTAGGGGTAGATTTTATATAGAAAACATTGTTTTCTGTTAAATGTTGGGAAAGGGGTCAAAACGGCAGATGTTTGTGAAAGTTTAAAAAACACAATATAGTGCATTTAGTAAAACTGCTGTAACGTAAATTCCATACTGAATAAACCTTCTCCGCATTTGACAAGCAGAGAAGTAGAGGAAGTTTTAATCCAATATACTTTTGTCAAACTCTTTGGTTTAGTGGTCAAAATGATAGTTGTTTTGAATTGAATGAATCTGCAAACTTCTGACATGTTTTACCGAAGCCAGAAAAACAGGCGATGGGTTACAAAAATAGCTCTAGTTACAGATTGGTAGACCCGATTTGAAATCCGACTTGTTGCTTGAAAAGCAGAAGAGTAGGGGTAGATTTTATATAGAAAACATAGTTTTATGTAAAATGTTGGGAAAGGGGTCAAAACGGCAGTTGTTTGTGAAAGTTTAAAAAACACAATATAGTGCATTTAGTAAAACTGCTGTAACGTAAATTCCATACTGAATAAACCTTCTCCGTATTTGACAAGCAGAGAAGTAGAGGAAGTTTTAATCCAATATACTTTTGTCAAACTCTTTGGTTTAGTGGTCAAAATGATAGTTGTTTTGAATTGAATGAATCTGCAAACTTCTGACATGTTTTACCGAAGCCAGAAAAACAGGCGATGGGTTACAAAAAATAGCTCTAGTTACAGATTGGTAGCCCCGATTTGAAATCCGACTTCTGGCTTGAAAAGCAGAAGAGTAGGGGAAGATTTTATATAGCAAACATTTTTTTCTGTAAAATGTTGGGAAAGGGGTCAAAACGGCAGTTGTTTGTGAAAGTTTAAAAAACACAATATAGTGCATTTAGTAAAACTGCTGTAACGTAAGTTCCATACTGAATAAACCTTCTCCGCATTTGACATGCAGAGAAGTAGAGGAAGTTTTAATCCAATATACTTTTGTCAAACTCTTTGGTTTAGTGGTCAAAATGATAGTTGTTTTGAATTGAATGAATCTGCAAACTTCTGACATGTTTTACCGAAGCCAGAAAAACAGGCGATGGGTTACAAAAATAGCTCTAGTTACAGATTGGTAGACCCGATTTGAAATCCGACTTGTTGCTTGAAAAGCAGAAGAGTAGGGGAAGATTTTATGTAGCAAAAAAAATTCTGTTAAATGTTGGGAAAGGGGTCAAAACGGCAGATGTTTGTGAAAGTTTAAAAAACACAATTTAGTGCATTTAGTAAAACTGCTGTAACGTAAATTCCATACTGAATAAACCTTCTCCGCATTTGACACCAGAGAAGTAGAGGAAGTTTTAATCCAATATACTTTTGTCAAACTCTTTGGTTTAGTGGTCAAAATGATAGTTGTTTTGAATTGAATGAATCTGCAAACTTCTGACATGTTTTACCGAAGCCAGAAAAACAGGCGATGGGTTACAAAAATAGCTCTAGTTACAGATTGGTAGACCCGATTTGAAATCCGACTTGTTGCATGAAAAGCAGAAGAGTAGGGGAAGATTTTATGTAGCAAAAGAAATTCTGTTAAATGTTGGGAAAGGGGTCAAAACGGCAGATGTTTGTGAAAGTTTAAAAAACACAATATAGTGCATTTAGTAAAACTGCTGTAACGTAAATTCCATACTGAATAAACCTTCTCCGCATTTGACAAGCAGTGAAGTAGACGAAGTTTTAATCCAATATACTTTTGTCAAACTCTTTGGTTTAGTGGTCAAAATGATAGTTGTTTTGAATTGAATGAATATGCAAACCTCTGACATGTTTTACCGAAGCCAGAAAAACAGGCGATGGGTTACAAAAATAGCTCTAGTTACAGATTGGTAGCCCCGATTTGAAATCCGACTTGTTGCTTGAAAAGCAGAAGAGTAGGGGAAGATTTTATATAGAAAACATAGTTTTCTGTAAAATGTTGGGAAAGGGGTCAAAACGGCAGTTGTTTGTGAAAGTTTAAAAAACACATGGTAGTGCATTTAGTAAAACTGCTGTAACGTAAGTTCCATACTGAATAAACCTTCTCCGCATTTGACAAGCAGAGAAGTAGAGGAAGTTTTAATCCAATATACTGTTGTCAAACTCTTTGGTTTAGTGGTCAAAATTATAGTTGTTTTGAATTGAATGAATCTGCAAACTTCTGACATGTTTTACCGAAGCCAGAAAAACAGGCGATGGGTTACAAAAATAGCTCTAGTTACAGATTGGTAGACCCGATTTGAAATCCGAATTGTTGCTTGAAAAGCAGAAGAGTAGGGAAAGATTTTATATAGCGAACATTTTTTTCTGTAAAATGTTGGGAAAGGGGTCAAAACGGCAGTTGTTTGTGAAAGTTTAAAAAACACAATTTAGTGCATTTAGTAAAACTGCTGTAACGTAAATTCCATTCTGAATAAACCTTCTCCGCATTTGACAAGCAGAGAAGTAGAGGAAGTTTTAATCCAATATACTTTTGTCAAACTCTTTGGTTTAGTGGTCAAAATGATAGTTGTTTTGAATTGAATGAATCTGCAAACTTCTGACATGTTTTACCGAAGCCAGAAAAACAGGCGATGGGTTACAAAAATAGCTCTAGTTACAGATTGTATAGACCCGATTTGAAATCCGAGTTCTTGCTTGAAAAGCAGAAGAGTAGGGGAAGATTTTATATAGCAAACATTTTTTTCTGTAAAATGTTGGTAAAGGGGTCAAAACGGCAGTTGTTTGTGAAAGTTTAAAAAACACAATTTAGTGCATTTAGTAAAACTGCTGTAACGTAAATTCCATTCTGAATAAACCTTCTCCGCATTTGACAAGCAGAGAAGTAGCGGAAGTTTTAATCCAATATACTTTTGTCAAACTCTTTGGTTTAGGGGTCAAAATGATAGTCGTTTTGAATTGAATGAATCTTCAAACTTCTGACATTTTTTACCGAAGCCAGAAAAACAGGCGAAGGGTTACAAAAATAACTCTAATTACAGATTGGTAGACCCGATTTGAAATCCGAATTGTTGCTTGAAAGGCTGAAGAGTAGGGAAAGATTTTATATAGCGAACATTTTTTTCTGTAAAATGTTGGGAAAGGGGTCAAAACGGCAGTTGTTTGTGAAAGTTTAAAAAACACAATTTAGTGCATTTAGTAAAACTGCTGTAACGTAAATTCCATTCTGAATAAACCTTCTCCGCATTTGACAAGCAGAGAATTAGAGGAAGTTTTAATCCAATATACTTTTGTCAAACTCTTTGGTTTAGTGGTCAAAATGATAGTTGTTTTGAATTGAATGAATCTGCAAACTTCTGACATGTTTTACCGAAGCCAGAAAAACAGGCGATGGGTTACAAAAATAGCTCTTGTTACAGATTGTATAGACCCGATTTGAAATCCGAGTTCTTGCTTGAAAAGCAGAAGAGTAGGGGAAGATTTTATATAGCAAACATTTTTTTCTGTAAAATGTTGGGAAAGGGGTCAAAACGGCAGTTGTTTGTGAAAGTTTAAAAAACACAATGTAGTGCATTTAGTAAAACTGCTGTAACGTAAATTCCATACTGAATAAACCTTCTCCGTAGCGGAAGTTTTAATCCAATATACTTTTGTCAAACTCTTTGCTTTAGTGGTCAAAATGATAGTTGTTTTGAATTTAATGAATCTGCTAACTTCTGACATGTTTTACCGAAGCCAGAAAAACAGGCGAAGGGTTACAAAAATAACTATAGTTACAGATTGGTAGACTCGATTTGAAATCATACTTGTTGCTTGAAAAGCAGAAGAGTAGGGGTAGATTTTATATAGAAAACATTGTTTTCTGTTAAATGTTGGGAAAGGGGTCAAAACGGCAGATGTTTGTGAAAGTTTAAAAAACACAATATAGTGCATTTAGTAAAACTGCTGTAACGTAAATTCCATACTGAATAAACCTTCTCCGCATTTGACAAGCAGAGAAGTAGAGGAAGTTTTAATCCAATATACTTTTGTCAAACTCTTTGGTTTAGTGGTCAAAATGATAGTTGTTTTGAATTGAATGAATCTGCAAACTTCTGACATGTTTTACCGAAGCCAGAAAAACAGGCGATGGGTTACAAAAATAGCTCTAGTTACAGATTGGTAGACCCGATTTGAAATCCGACTTGTTGCTTGAAAAGCAGAAGAGTAGGGGTAGATTTTATATAGAAAACATAGTTTTATGTAAAATGTTGGGAAAGGGGTCAAAACGGCAGTTGTTTGTGAAAGTTTAAAAAACACAATATAGTGCATTTAGTAAAACTGCTGTAACGTAAATTCCATACTGAATAAACCTTCTCCGTATTTGACAAGCAGAGAAGTAGAGGAAGTTTTAATCCAATATACTTTTGTCAAACTCTTTGGTTTAGTGGTCAAAATGATAGTTGTTTTGAATTGAATGAATCTGCAAACTTCTGACATGTTTTACCGAAGCCAGAAAAACAGGCGATGGGTTACAAAAAATAGCTCTAGTTACAGATTGGTAGCCCCGATTTGAAATCCGACTTCTGGCTTGAAAAGCAGAAGAGTAGGGGAAGTTTTTATATAGCAAACATTTTTTTCTGTAAAATGTTGGGAAAGGGGTCAAAATGGCAGTTGTTTGTGAAAGTTTAAAAAACACAATATAGTGCATTTAGTAAAACTGCTGTAACGTAAGTTCCATACTGAATAAACCTTCTCCGCATTTGACATGCAGAGAAGTAGAGGAAGTTTTAATCCAATATACTTTTGTCAAACTCTTTGGTTTAGTGGTCAAAATGATAGTTGTTTTGAATTGAATGAATCTGCAAACTTCTGACATGTTTTACCGAAGCCAGAAAAACAGGCGATGGGTTACAAAAATAGCTCTAGTTACAGATTGGTAGACCCGATTTGAAATCCGACTTGTTGCATGAAAAGCAGAAGAGTAGGGGAAGATTTTATGTAGCAAAAGAAATTCTGTTAAATGTTGGGAAAGGGGTCAAAACGGCAGATGTTTGTGAAAGTTTAAAAAACACAATATAGTGCATTTAGTAAAACTGCTGTAACGTAAATTCCATACTGAATAAACCTTCTCCGCATTTGACAAGCAGTGAAGTAGACGAAGTTTTAATCCAATATACTTTTGTCAAACTCTTTGGTTTAGTGGTCAAAATGATAGTTGTTTTGAATTGAATGAATATGCAAACCTCTGACATGTTTTACCGAAGCCAGAAAAACAGGCGATGGGTTACAAAAATAGCTCTAGTTACAGATTGGTAGCCCCGATTTGAAATCCGACTTGTTGCTTGAAAAGCAGAAGAGTAGGGGAAGATTTTATATAGAAAACATAGTTTTCTGTAAAATGTTGGGAAAGGGGTCAAAACGGCAGTTGTTTGTGAAAGTTTAAAAAACACATGGTAGTGCATTTAGTAAAACTGCTGTAACGTAAGTTCCATACTGAATAAACCTTCTCCGCATTTGACAAGCAGAGAAGTAGAGGAAGTTTTAATCCAATATACTTTTGTCAAACTCTTTGGTTTAGTGGTCAAAATTATAGTTGTTTTGAATTGAATGAATCTGCAAACTTCTGACATGTTTTACCGAAGCCAGAAAAACAGGCGATGGGTTACAAAAATAGCTCTAGTTACAGATTGGTAGACCCGATTTGAAATCCGAATTGTTGCTTGAAAAGCAGAAGAGTAGGGAAAGATTTTATATAGCGAACATTTTTTTCTGTAAAATGTTGGGAAAGGGGTCAAAACGGCAGTTGTTTGTGAAAGTTTAAAAAACACAATTTAGTGCATTTAGTAAAACTGCTGTAACGTAAATTCCATTCTGAATAAACCTTCTCCGCATTTGACAAGCAGAGAAGTAGAGGAAGTTTCAATCCAATATACTTTTGTCAAACTCTTTGGTTTAGTGGTCAAAATGATAGTTGTTTTGAATTGAATGAATCTGCAAACTTCTGACATGTTTTACCGATGCCAGAAAAACAGGCGATGGGTTACAAAAATAGCTCTAGTTACAGATTGTATAGACCCGATTTGAAATCCGAGTTCTTGCTTGAAAAGCAGAAGAGTAGGGGAAGATTTTATATAGCAAACATTTTTTTCTGTAAAATGTTGGTAAAGGGGTCAAAACGGCAGTTGTTTGTGAAAGTTTAAAAAACACAATTTAGTGCATTTAGTAAAACTGCTGTAACGTAAATTCCATTCTGAATAAACCTTCTCCGCATTTGACAAGCAGAGAAGTAGCGGAAGTTTTAATCCAATATACTTTTGTCAAACTCTTTGGTTTAGGGGTCAAAATGATAGTCGTTTTGAATTGAATGAATCTTCAAACTTCTGACATTTTTTACCGAAGCCAGAAAAACAGGCGAAGGGTTACAAAAATAACTCTAGTTACAGATTGGTAGACTCGATTTGAAATCATACTTGTTGCTTGAAAAGCAGAAGAGTAGGGGTAGATTTTATATAGAAAACATTGTTTTCTGTTAAATGTTGGGAAAGGGGTCAAAACGGCAGATGTTTGTGAAAGTTTAAAAAACACAATATAGTGCATTTAGTAAAACTGCTGTAACGTAAATTCCATACTGAATAAACCTTCTCCGCATTTGACAAGCAGAGAAGTAGAGGAAGTTTTAATCCAATATACTTTTGTCAAACTCTTTGGTTTAGTGGTCAAAATGATAGTTGTTTTGAATTGAATGAATCTGCAAACTTCTGACATGTTTTACCGAAGCCAGAAAAACAGGCGATGGGTTACAAAAATAGCTCTAGTTACAGATTGGTAGACCCGATTTGAAATCCGACTTGTTGCTTGAAAAGCAGAAGAGTAGGGGTAGATTTTATATAGAAAACATAGTTTTATGTAAAATGTTGGGAAAGGGGTCAAAACGGCAGTTGTTTGTGAAAGTTTAAAAAACACAATATAGTGCATTTAGTAAAACTGCTGTAACGTAAATTCCATACTGAATAAACCTTCTCCGTATTTGACAAGCAGAGAAGTAGAGGAAGTTTTAATCCAATATACTTTTGTCAAACTCTTTGGTTTAGTGGTCAAAATGATAGTTGTTTTGAATTGAATGAATCTGCAAACTTCTGACATGTTTTACCGAAGCCAGAAAAACAGGCGATGGGTTACAAAAAATAGCTCTAGTTACAGATTGGTAGCCCCGATTTGAAATCCGACTTCTGGCTTGAAAAGCAGAAGAGTAGGGGAAGATTTTATATAGCAAACATTTTTTTCTGTAAAATGTTGGGAAAGGGGTCAAAACGGCAGTTGTTTGTGAAAGTTTAAAAAACACAATATAGTGCATTTAGTAAAACTGCTGTAACGTAAGTTCCATACTGAATAAACCTTCTCCGCATTTGACATGCAGAGAAGTAGAGGAAGTTTTAATCCAATATACTTTTGTCAAACTCTTTGGTTTAGTGGTCAAAATGATAGTTGTTTTGAATTGAATGAATCTGCAAACTTCTGACATGTTTTACCGAAGCCAGAAAAACAGGCGATGGGTTACAAAAATAGCTCTAGTTACAGATTGGTAGCCCCGATTTGAAATCCGACTTGTTGCTTGAAAAGCAGAAGAGTAGGGGAAGATTTTATATAGAAAACATAGTTTTCTGTAAAATGTTGGGAAAGGGGTCAAAACGGCAGTTGTTTGTGAAAGTTTAAAAAACACATGGTAGTGCATTTAGTAAAACTGCTGTAACGTAAGTTCCATACTGAATAAACCTTCTCCGCATTTGACAAGCAGAGAAGTAGAGGAAGTTTTAATCCAATATACTTTTGTCAAACTCTTTGGTTTAGTGGTCAAAATTATAGTTGTTTTGAATTGAATGAATCTGCAAACTTCTGACATGTTTTACCGAAGCCAGAAAAACAGGCGATGGGTTACAAAAATAGCTCTAGTTACAGATTGGTAGACCCGATTTGAAATCCGAATTGTTGCTTGAAAAGCAGAAGAGTAGGGAAAGATTTTATATAGCGAACATTTTTTTCTGTAAAATGTTGGGAAAGGGGTCAAAACGGCAGTTGTTTGTGAAAGTTTAAAAAACACAATTTAGTGCATTTAGTAAAACTGCTGTAACGTAAATTCCATTCTGAATAAACCTTCTCCGCATTTGACAAGCAGAGAAGTAGAGGAAGTTTTAATCCAATATACTTTTGTCAAACTCTTTGGTTTAGTGGTCAAAATGATAGTTGTTTTGAATTGAATGAATCTGCAAACTTCTGACATGTTTTACCGAAGCCAGAAAAACAGGCGATGGGTTACAAAAATAGCTCTAGTTACAGATTGTATAGACCCGATTTGAAATCCGAGTTCTTGCTTGAAAAGCAGAAGAGTAGGGGAAGATTTTATACAGCAAACATTTTTTTCTGTAAAATGTTGGTAAAGGGGTCAAAACGGCAGTTGTTTGTGAAAGTTTAAAAAACACAATTTAGTGCATTTAGTAAAACTGCTGTAACGTAAATTCCATTCTGAATAAACCTTCTCCGCATTTGACAAGCAGAGAAGTAGCGGAAGTTTTAATCCAATATACTTTTGTCAAACTCTTTGGTTTAGGGGTCAAAATGATAGTCGTTTTGAATTGAATGAATCTTCAAACTTCTGACATGTTTTACCGAAGCCAGAAAAACAGGCGAAGGGTTACAAAAATAACTCTAGTTACAGATTGGTAGACTCGATTTGAAATCATACTTGTTGCTTGAAAAGCAGAAGAGTAGGGGTAGATTTTATATAGAAAACATTGTTTTCTGTTAAATGTTGGGAAAGGGGTCAAAACGGCAGATGTTTGTGAAAGTTTAAAAAACACAATATAGTGCATTTAGTAAAACTGCTGTAACGTAAATTCCATACTGAATAAACCTTCTCCGCATTTGACAAGCAGAGAAGTAGAGGAAGTTTTAATCCAATATACTTTTGTCAAACTCTTTGGTTTAGTGGTCAAAATGATAGTTGTTTTGAATTGAATGAATCTGCAAACTTCTGACATGTTTTACCGAAGCCAGAAAAACAGGCGATGGGTTACAAAAATAGCTCTAGTTACAGATTGGTAGACCCGATTTGAAATCCGACTTGTTGCTTGAAAAGCAGAAGAGTAGGGGTAGATTTTATATAGAAAACATAGTTTTATGTAAAATGTTGGGAAAGGGGTCAAAACGGCAGTTGTTTGTGAAAGTTTAAAAAACACAATATAGTGCATTTAGTAAAACTGCTGTAACGTAAATTCCATACTGAATAAACCTTCTCCGTATTTGACAAGCAGAGAAGTAGAGGAAGTTTTAATCCAATATACTTTTGTCAAACTCTTTGGTTTAGTGGTCAAAATGATAGTTGTTTTGAATTGAATGAATCTGCAAACTTCTGACATGTTTTACCGAAGCCAGAAAAACAGGCGATGGGTTACAAAAAATAGCTCTAGTTACAGATTGGTAGCCCCGATTTGAAATCCGACTTCTGGCTTGAAAAGCAGAAGAGTAGGGGAAGATTTTATATAGCAAACATTTTTTTCTGTAAAATGTTGGGAAAGGGGTCAAAACGGCAGTTGTTTGTGAAAGTTTAAAAAACACAATATAGTGCATTTAGTAAAACTGCTGTAACGTAAGTTCCATACTGAATAAACCTTCTCCGCATTTGACATGCAGAGAAGTAGAGGAAGTTTTAATCCAATATACTTTTGTCAAACTCTTTGGTTTAGTGGTCAAAATGATAGTTGTTTTGAATTGAATGAATCTGCAAACTTCTGACATGTTTTACCGAAGCCAGAAAAACAGGCGATGGGTTACAAAAATAGCTCTAGTTACAGATTGGTAGACCCGATTTGAAATCCGACTTGTTGCTTGAAAAGCAGAAGAGTAGGGGAAGATTTTATGTAGCAAAAAAAATTCTGTTAAATGTTGGGAAAGGGGTCAAAACGGCAGATGTTTGTGAAAGTTTAAAAAACACAATTTAGTGCATTTAGTAAAACTGCTGTAACGTAAATTCCATACTGAATAAACCTTCTCCGCATTTGACAAGCAGAGAAGTAGAGGAAGTTTTAATCCAATATACTTTTGTCAAACTCTTTGGTTTAGTGGTCAAAATGATAGTTGTTTTGAATTGAATGAATCTGCAAACTTCTGACATGTTTTACCGAAGCCAGAAAAACAGGCGATGGGTTACAAAAATAGCTCTAGTTACAGATTGGTAGACCCGATTTGAAATCCGACTTGTTGCATGAAAAGCAGAAGAGTAGGGGAAGATTTTATGTAGCAAAAGAAATTCTGTTAAATGTTGGGAAAGGGGTCAAAACGGCAGATGTTTGTGAAAGTTTAAAAAACACAATATAGTGCATTTAGTAAAACTGCTGTAACGTAAATTCCATACTGAATAAACCTTCTCCGCATTTGACAAGCAGTGAAGTAGACGAAGTTTTAATCCAATATACTTTTGTCAAACTCTTTGGTTTAGTGGTCAAAATGATAGTTGTTTTGAATTGAATGAATATGCAAACCTCTGACATGTTTTACCGAAGCCAGAAAAACAGGCGATGGGTTACAAAAATAGCTCTAGTTACAGATTGGTAGCCCCGATTTGAAATCCGACTTGTTGCTTGAAAAGCAGAAGAGTAGGGGAAGATTTTATATAGAAAACATAGTTTTCTGTAAAATGTTGGGAAAGGGGTCAAAACGGCAGTTGTTTGTGAAAGTTTAAAAAACACATGGTAGTGCATTTAGTAAAACTGCTGTAACGTAAGTTCCATACTGAATAAACCTTCTCCGCATTTGACAAGCAGAGAAGTAGAGGAAGTTTTAATACAATATACTTTTGTCAAACTCTTTGGTTTAGTGGTCAAAATTATAGTTGTTTTGAATTGAATGAATCTGCAAACTTCTGACATGTTTTACCGAAGCCAGAAAAACAGGCGATGGGTTACAAAAATAGCTCTAGTTACAGATTGGTAGACCCGATTTGAAATCCGAATTGTTGCTTGAAAAGCAGAAGAGTAGGGAAAGATTTTATATAGCGAACATTTTTTTCTGTAAAATGTTGGGAAAGGGGTCAAAACGGCAGTTGTTTGTGAAAGTTTAAAAAACACAATGTAGTGCATTTAGTAAAACTGCTGTAACGTAAATTCCATACTGAATAAACCTTCTCCGCATTTGACAAGCAGAGAAGTAGAGGAAGTTTTAATCCAATATACTTTTGTCAAACTCTTTGGTTTAGTGGTCAAAATGATAGTTGTTTTGAATTGAATGAATCTGCAAACTTCTGACATGTTTTACCGAAGCCAGAAAAACAGGCGATGGGTTACAAAAATAGCTCTAGTTACAGATTGGTAGACCCGATTTGAAATCCGACTTGTTGCTTGAAAAGCAGAAGAGTAGGGGTAGATTTTATATAGAAAACATAGTTTTATGTAAAATGTTGGGAAAGGGGTCAAAACGGCAGTTGTTTGTGAAAGTTTAAAAAACACAATATAGTGCATTTAGTAAAACTGCTGTAACGTAAATTCCATACTGAATAAACCTTCTCCGTATTTGACAAGCAGAGAAGTAGAGGAAGTTTTAATCCAATATACTTTTGTCAAACTCTTTGGTTTAGTGGTCAAAATGATAGTTGTTTTGAATTGAATGAATCTGCAAACTTCTGACATGTTTTACCGAAGCCAGAAAAACAGGCGATGGGTTACAAAAAATAGCTCTAGTTACAGATTGGTAGCCCCGATTTGAAATCCGACTTCTGGCTTGAAAAGCAGAAGAGTAGGGGAAGATTTTATATAGCAAACATTTTTTTCTGTAAAATGTTGGGAAAGGGGTCAAAACGGCAGTTGTTTGTGAAAGTTTAAAAAACACAATATAGTGCATTTAGTAAAACTGCTGTAACGTAAGTTCCATACTGAATAAACCTTCTCCGCATTTGACATGCAGAGAAGTAGAGGAAGTTTTAATCCAATATACTTTTGTCAAACTCTTTGGTTTAGTGGTCAAAATGATAGTTGTTTTGAATTGAATGAATCTGCAAACTTCTGACATGTTTTACCGAAGCCAGAAAAACAGGCGATGGGTTACAAAAATAGCTCTAGTTACAGATTGGTAGACCCGATTTGAAATCCGACTTGTTGCTTGAAAAGCAGAAGAGTAGGGGAAGATTTTATGTAGCAAAAAAAATTCTGTTAAATGTTGGGAAAGGGGTCAAAACGGCAGATGTTTGTGAAAGTTTAAAAAACACAATTTAGTGCATTTAGTAAAACTGCTGTAACGTAAATTCCATACTGAATAAACCTTCTCCGCATTTGACAAGCAGAGAAGTAGAGGAAGTTTTAATCCAATATACTTTTGTCAAACTCTTTGGTTTAGTGGTCAAAATGATAGTTGTTTTGAATTGAATGAATCTGCAAACTTCTGACATGTTTTACCGAAGCCAGAAAAACAGGCGATGGGTTACAAAAATAGCTCTAGTTACAGATTGGTAGACCCGATTTGAAATCCGACTTGTTGCATGAAAAGCAGAAGAGTAGGGGAAGATTTTATGTAGCAAAAGAAATTCTGTTAAATGTTGGGAAAGGGGTCAAAACGGCAGATGTTTGTGAAAGTTTAAAAAACACAATATAGTGCATTTAGTAAAACTGCTGTAACGTAAATTCCATACTGAATAAACCTTCTCCGCATTTGACAAGCAGTGAAGTAGACGAAGTTTTAATCCAATATACTTTTGTCAAACTCTTTGGTTTAGTGGTCAAAATGATAGTTGTTTTGAATTGAATGAATATGCAAACCTCTGACATGTTTTACCGAAGCCAGAAAAACAGGCGATGGGTTACAAAAATAGCTCTAGTTACAGATTGGTAGCCCCGATTTGAAATCCGACTTGTTGCTTGAAAAGCAGAAGAGTAGGGGAAGATTTTATATAGAAAACATAGTTTTCTGTAAAATGTTGGGAAAGGGGTCAAAACGGCAGTTGTTTGTGAAAGTTTAAAAAACACATGGTAGTGCATTTAGTAAAACTGCTGTAACGTAAGTTCCATACTGAATAAACCTTCTCCGCATTTGACAAGCAGAGAAGTAGAGGAAGTTTTAATCCAATATACTTTTGTCAAACTCTTTGGTTTAGTGGTCAAAATTATAGTTGTTTTGAATTGAATGAATCTGCAAACTTCTGACATGTTTTACCGAAGCCAGAAAAACAAGCGATGGGTTACAAAAATAGCTCTAGTTACAGATTGGTAGACCCGATTTGAAATCCGAATTGTTGCTTGAAAAGCAGAAGAGTAGGGAAAGATTTTATATAGCGAACATTTTTTTCTGTAAAATGTTGGGAAAGGGGTCAAAACGGCAGTTGTTTGTGAAAGTTTAAAAAACACAATTTAGTGCATTTAGTAAAACTGCTGTAACGTAAATTCCATTCTGAATAAACCTTCTCCGCATTTGACAAGCAGAGAAGTAGAGGAAGTTTTAATCCAATATACTTTTGTCAAACTCTTTGGTTTAGTGGTCAAAATGATAGTTGTTTTGAATTGAATGAATCTGCAAACTTCTGACATGTTTTACCGAAGCCAGAAAAACAGGCGATGGGTTACAAAAATAGCTCTAGTTACAGATTGTATAGACCCGATTTGAAATCCGAGTTCTTGCTTGAAAAGCAGAAGAGTAGGGGAAGATTTTATATAGCAAACATTTTTTTCTGTAAAATGTTGGTAAAGGGGTCAAAACGGCAGTTGTTTGTGAAAGTTTAAAAAACACAATTTAGTGCATTTAGTAAAACTGCTGTAACGTAAATTCCATTCTGAATAAACCTTCTCCGCATTTGACAAGCAGAGAAGTAGCGGAAGTTTTAATCCAATATACTTTTGTCAAACTCTTTGCTTTAGTGGTCAAAATGATAGTTGTTTTGAATTTAATGAATCTGCTAACTTCTGACATGTTTTACCGAAGCCAGAAAAACAGGCGAAGGGTTACAAAAATAACTCTAGTTACAGATTGGTAGACTCGATTTGAAATCATACTTGTTGCTTGAAAAGCAGAAGAGTAGGGGTAGATTTTATATAGAAAACATTGTTTTCTGTTAAATGTTGGGAAAGGGGTCAAAACGGCAGATGTTTGTGAAAGTTTAAAAAACACAATATAGTGCATTTAGTAAAACTGCTGTAACGTAAATTCCATACTGAATAAACCTTCTCCGCATTTGACAAGCAGAGAAGTAGAGGAAGTTTTAATCCAATATACTTTTGTCAAACTCTTTGGTTTAGTGGTCAAAATGATAGTTGTTTTGAATTGAATGAATCTGCAAACTTCTGACATGTTTTACCGAAGCCAGAAAAACAGGCGATGGGTTACAAAAATAGCTCTAGTTACAGATTGGTAGACCCGATTTGAAATCCGACTTGTTGCTTGAAAAGCAGAAGAGTAGGGGTAGATTTTATATAGAAAACATAGTTTTATGTAAAATGTTGGGAAAGGGGTCAAAACGGCAGTTGTTTGTGAAAGTTTAAAAAACACAATATAGTGCATTTAGTAAAACTGCTGTAACGTAAATTCCATACTGAATAAACCTTCTCCGTATTTGACAAGCAGAGAAGTAGACGAAGTTTTAATCCAATATACTTTTGTCAAACTCTTTGGTTTAGTGGTCAAAATGATAGTTGTTTTGAATTGAATGAATCTGCAAACTTCTGACATGTTTTACCGAAGCCAGAAAAACAGGCGATGGGTTACAAAAAATAGCTCTAGTTACAGATTGGTAGCCCCGATTTGAAATCCGACTTCTGGCTTGAAAAGCAGAAGAGTAGGGGAAGATTTTATATAGCAAACATTTTTTTCTGTAAAATGTTGGGAAAGGGGTCAAAACGGCAGTTGTTTGTGAAAGTTTAAAAAACACAATATAGTGCATTTAGTAAAACTGCTGTAACGTAAGTTCCATACTGAATAAACCTTCTCCGCATTTGACATGCAGAGAAGTAGAGGAAGTTTTAATCCAATATACTTTTGTCAAACTCTTTGGTTTAGTGGTCAAAATGATAGTTGTTTTGAATTGAATGAATCTGCAAACTTCTGACATGTTTTACCGAAGCCAGAAAAACAGGCGATGGGTTACAAAAATAGCTCTAGTTACAGATTGGTAGACCCGATTTGAAATCCGACTTGTTGCTTGAAAAGCAGAAGAGTAGGGGAAGATTTTATGTAGCAAAAAAAATTCTGTTAAATGTTGGGAAAGGGGTCAAAACGGCAGATGTTTGTGAAAGTTTAAAAAACACAATTTAGTGCATTTAGTAAAACTGCTGTAACGTAAATTCCATACTGAATAAACCTTCTCCGCATTTGACAAGCAGAGAAGTAGAGGAAGTTTTAATCCAATATACTTTTGTCAAACTCTTTGGTTTAGTGGTCAAAATGATAGTTGTTTTGAATTGAATGAATCTGCAAACTTCTGACATGTTTTACCGAAGCCAGAAAAACAGGCGATGGGTTACAAAAATAGCTCTAGTTACAGATTGGTAGACCCGATTTGAAATCCGACTTGTTGCATGAAAAGCAGAAGAGTAGGGGAAGATTTTATGTAGCAAAAGAAATTCTGTTAAATGTTGGGAAAGGGGTCAAAACGGCAGATGTTTGTGAAAGTTTAAAAAACACAATATAGTGCATTTAGTAAAACTGCTGTAACGTAAATTCCATACTGAATAAACCTTCTCCGCATTTGACAAGCAGTGAAGTAGACGAAGTTTTAATCCAATATACTTTTGTCAAACTCTTTGGTTTAGTGGTCAAAATGATAGTTGTTTTGAATTGAATGAATATGCAAACCTCTGACATGTTTTACCGAAGCCAGAAAAACAGGCGATGGGTTACAAAAATAGCTCTAGTTACAGATTGGTAGCCCCGATTTGAAATCCGACTTGTTGCTTGAAAAGCAGAAGAGTAGGGGAAGATTTTATATAGAAAACATAGTTTTCTGTAAAATGTTGGGAAAGGGGTCAAAACGGCAGTTGTTTGTGAAAGTTTAAAAAACACATGGTAGTGCATTTAGTAAAACTGCTGTAACGTAAGTTCCATACTGAATAAACCTTCTCCGCATTTGACAAGCAGAGAAGTAGAGGAAGTTTTAATCCAATATACTTTTGTCAAACTCTTTGGTTTAGTGGTCAAAATTATAGTTGTTTTGAATTGAATGAATCTGCAAACTTCTGACATGTTTTACCGAAGCCAGAAAAACAAGCGATGGGTTACAAAAATAGCTCTAGTTACAGATTGGTAGACCCGATTTGAAATCCGAATTGTTGCTTGAAAAGCAGAAGAGTAGGGAAAGATTTTATATAGCGAACATTTTTTTCTGTAAAATGTTGGGAAAGGGGTCAAAACGGCAGTTGTTTGTGAAAGTTTAAAAAACACAATTTAGTGCATTTAGTAAAACTGCTGTAACGTAAATTCCATTCTGAATAAACCTTCTCCGCATTTGACAAGCAGAGAAGTAGAGGAAGTTTTAATCCAATATACTTTTGTCAAACTCTTTGGTTTAGTGGTCAAAATGATAGTTGTTTTGAATTGAATGAATCTGCAAACTTCTGACATGTTTTACCGAAGCCAGAAAAACAGGCGATGGGTTACAAAAATAGCTCTAGTTACAGATTGTATAGACCCGATTTGAAATCCGAGTTCTTGCTTGAAAAGCAGAAGAGTAGGGGAAGATTTTATATAGCAAACATTTTTTTCTGTAAAATGTTGGTAAAGGGGTCAAAACGGCAGTTGTTTGTGAAAGTTTAAAAAACACAATTTAGTGCATTTAGTAAAACTGCTGTAACGTAAATTCCATTCTGAATAAACCTTCTCCGCATTTGACAAGCAGAGAAGTAGCGGAAGTTTTAATCCAATATACTTTTGTCAAACTCTTTGGTTTAGGGGTCAAAATGATAATCGTTTTGAATTGAATGAATCTTCAAACTTCTGACATTTTTTACCGAAGCCAGAAAAACAGGCGAAGGGTTACAAAAATAACTCTAATTACAGATTGGTAGACCCGATTTGAAATCCGAATTGTTGCTTGAAAGGCTGAAGAGTAGGGAAAGATTTTATATAGCGAACATTTTTTTCTGTAAAATGTTGGGAAAGGGGTCAAAACGGCAGTTGTTTGTGAAAGTTTAAAAAACACAATTTAGTGCATTTAGTAAAACTGCTGTAACGTAAATTCCATTCTGAATAAACCTTCTCCGCATTTGACAAGCAGAGAATTAGAGGAAGTTTTAATCCAATATACTTTTGTCAAACTCTTTGGTTTAGTGGTCAAAATGATAGTTGTTTTGAATTGAATGAATCTGCAAACTTCTGACATGTTTTACCGAAGCCAGAAAAACAGGCGATGGGTTACAAAAATAGCTCTTGTTACAGATTGTATAGACCCGATTTGAAATCCGAGTTCTTGCTTGAAAAGCAGAAGAGTAGGGGAAGATTTTATATAGCAAACATTTTTTTCTGTAAAATGTTGGGAAAGGGGTCAAAACGGCAGTTGTTTGTGAAAGTTTAAAAAACACAATGTAGTGCATTTAGTAAAACTGCTGTAACGTAAATTCCATACTGAATAAACCTTCTCCGTAGCGGAAGTTTTAATCCAATATACTTTTGTCAAACTCTTTGCTTTAGTGGTCAAAATGATAGTTGTTTTGAATTTAATGAATCTGCTAACTTCTGACATGTTTTACCGAAGCCAGAAAAACAGGCGAAGGGTTACAAAAATAACTCTAGTTACAGATTGGTAGACTCGATTTGAAATCATACTTGTTGCTTGAAAAGCAGAAGAGTAGGGGTAGATTTTATATAGAAAACATTGTTTTCTGTTAAATGTTGGGAAAGGGGTCAAAACGGCAGATGTTTGTGAAAGTTTAAAAAACACAATATAGTGCATTTAGTAAAACTGCTGTAACGTAAATTCCATACTGAATAAACCTTCTCCGCATTTGACAAGCAGAGAAGTAGAGGAAGTTTTAATCCAATATACTTTTGTCAAACTCTTTGGTTTAGTGGTCAAAATGATAGTTGTTTTGAATTGAATGAATCTGCAAACTTCTGACATGTTTTACCGAAGCCAGAAAAACAGGCGATGGGTTACAAAAATAGCTCTAGTTACAGATTGGTAGACCCGATTTGAAATCCGACTTGTTGCTTGAAAAGCAGAAGAGTAGGGGTAGATTTTATATAGAAAACATAGTTTTATGTAAAATGTTGGGAAAGGGGTCAAAACGGCAGTTGTTTGTGAAAGTTTAAAAAACACAATATAGTGCATTTAGTAAAACTGCTGTAACGTAAATTCCATACTGAATAAACCTTCTCCGTATTTGACAAGCAGAGAAGTAGAGGGAAGTTTTAATCCAATATACTTTTGTCAAACTCTTTGGTTTAGTGGTCAAAATGATAGTTGTTTTGAATTGAATGAATCTGCAAACTTCTGACATGTTTTACCGAAGCCAGAAAAACAGGCGATGGGTTACAAAAAATAGCTCTAGTTACAGATTGGTAGCCCCGATTTGAAATCCGACTTCTGGCTTGAAAAGCAGAAGAGTAGGGGAAGATTTTATATAGCAAACATTTTTTTCTGTAAAATGTTGGGAAAGGGGTCAAAACGGCAGTTGTTTGTGAAAGTTTAAAAAACACAATATAGTGCATTTAGTAAAACTGCTGTAACGTAAGTTCCATACTGAATAAACCTTCTCCGCATTTGACATGCAGAGAAGTAGAGGAAGTTTTAATCCAATATACTTTTGTCAAACTCTTTGGTTTAGTGGTCAAAATGATAGTTGTTTTGAATTGAATGAATCTGCAAACTTCTGACATGTTTTACCGAAGCCAGAAAAACAGGCGATGGGTTACAAAAATAGCTCTAGTTACAGATTGGTAGACCCGATTTGAAATCCGACTTGTTGCTTGAAAAGCAGAAGAGTAGGGGAAGATTTTATGTAGCAAAAAAAATTCTGTTAAATGTTGGGAAAGGGGTCAAAACGGCAGATGTTTGTGAAAGTTTAAAAAACACAATTTAGTGCATTTAGTAAAACTGCTGTAACGTAAATTCCATACTGAATAAACCTTCTCCGCATTTGACAAGCAGAGAAGTAGAGGAAGTTTTAATCCAATATACTTTTGTCAAACTCTTTGGTTTAGTGGTCAAAATGATAGTTGTTTTGAATTGAATGAATCTGCAAACTTCTGACATGTTTTACCGAAGCCAGAAAAACAGGCGATGGGTTACAAAAATAGCTCTAGTTACAGATTGGTAGACCCGATTTGAAATCCGACTTGTTGCATGAAAAGCAGAAGAGTAGGGGAAGATTTTATGTAGCAAAAGAAATTCTGTTAAATGTTGGGAAAGGGGTCAAAACGGCAGATGTTTGTGAAAGTTTAAAAAACACAATATAGTGCATTTAGTAAAACTGCTGTAACGTAAATTCCATACTGAATAAACCTTCTCCGCATTTGACAAGCAGTGAAGTAGACGAAGTTTTAATCCAATATACTTTTGTCAAACTCTTTGGTTTAGTGGTCAAAATGATAGTTGTTTTGAATTGAATGAATATGCAAACCTCTGACATGTTTTACCGAAGCCAGAAAAACAGGCGATGGGTTACAAAAATAGCTCTAGTTACAGATTGGTAGCCCCGATTTGAAATCCGACTTGTTGCTTGAAAAGCAGAAGAGTAGGGGAAGATTTTATATAGAAAACATAGTTTTCTGTAAAATGTTGGGAAAGGGGTCAAAACGGCAGTTGTTTGTGAAAGTTTAAAAAACACATGGTAGTGCATTTAGTAAAACTGCTGTAACGTAAGTTCCATACTGAATAAACCTTCTCCGCATTTGACAAGCAGAGAAGTAGAGGAAGTTTTAATCCAATATACTTTTGTCAAACTCTTTGGTTTAGTGGTCAAAATTATAGTTGTTTTGAATTGAATGAATCTGCAAACTTCTGACATGTTTTACCGAAGCCAGAAAAACAGGCGAAGGGTTACAAAAATAACTCTAATTACAGATTGGTAGACCCGATTTGAAATCCGAATTGTTGCTTGAAAGGCTGAAGAGTAGGGAAAGATTTTATATAGCGAACATTTTTTTCTGTAAAATGTTGGGAAAGGGGTCAAAACGGCAGTTGTTTGTGAAAGTTTAAAAAACACAATTTAGTGCATTTAGTAAAACTGCTGTAACGTAAATTCCATTCTGAATAAACCTTCTCCGCATTTGACAAGCAGAGAATTAGAGGAAGTTTTAATCCAATATACTTTTGTCAAACTCTTTGGTTTAGTGGTCAAAATGATAGTTGTTTTGAATTGAATGAATCTGCAAACTTCTGACATGTTTTACCGAAGCCAGAAAAACAGGCGATGGGTTACAAAAATAGCTCTTGTTACAGATTGTATAGACCCGATTTGAAATCCGAGTTCTTGCTTGAAAAGCAGAAGAGTAGGGGAAGATTTTATATAGCAAACATTTTTTTCTGTAAAATGTTGGGAAAGGGGTCAAAACGGCAGTTGTTTGTGAAAGTTTAAAAAACACAATGTAGTGCATTTAGTAAAACTGCTGTAACGTAAATTCCATACTGAATAAACCTTCTCCGTAGCGGAAGTTTTAATCCAATATACTTTTGTCAAACTCTTTGCTTTAGTGGTCAAAATGATAGTTGTTTTGAATTTAATGAATCTGCTAACTTCTGACATGTTTTACCGAAGCCAGAAAAACAGGCGAAGGGTTACAAAAATAACTCTAGTTACAGATTGGTAGACTCGATTTGAAATCATACTTGTTGCTTGAAAAGCAGAAGAGTAGGGGTAGATTTTATATAGAAAACATTGTTTTCTGTTAAATGTTGGGAAAGGGGTCAAAACGGCAGATGTTTGTGAAAGTTTAAAAAACACAATATAGTGCATTTAGTAAAACTGCTGTAACGTAAATTCCATACTGAATAAACCTTCTCCGCATTTGACAAGCAGAGAAGTAGAGGAAGTTTTAATCCAATATACTTTTGTCAAACTCTTTGGTTTAGTGGTCAAAATGATAGTTGTTTTGAATTGAATGAATCTGCAAACTTCTGACATGTTTTACCGAAGCCAGAAAAACAGGCGATGGGTTACAAAAATAGCTCTAGTTACAGATTGGTAGACCCGATTTGAAATCCGACTTGTTGCTTGAAAAGCAGAAGAGTAGGGGTAGATTTTATATAGAAAACATAGTTTTATGTAAAATGTTGGGAAAGGGGTCAAAACGGCAGTTGTTTGTGAAAGTTTAAAAAACACAATATAGTGCATTTAGTAAAACTGCTGTAACGTAAATTCCATACTGAATAAACCTTCTCCGTATTTGACAAGCAGAGAAGTAGAGGAAGTTTTAATCCAATATACTTTTGTCAAACTCTTTGGTTTAGTGGTCAAAATGATAGTTGTTTTGAATTGAATGAATCTGCAAACTTCTGACATGTTTTACCGAAGCCAGAAAAACAGGCGATGGGTTACAAAAAATAGCTCTAGTTACAGATTGGTAGCCCCGATTTGAAATCCGACTTCTGGCTTGAAAAGCAGAAGAGTAGGGGAAGATTTTATATAGCAAACATTTTTTTCTGTAAAATGTTGGGAAAGGGGTCAAAACGGCAGTTGTTTGTGAAAGTTTAAAAAACACAATATAGTGCATTTAGTAAAACTGCTGTAACGTAAGTTCCATACTGAATAAACCTTCTCCGCATTTGACATGCAGAGAAGTAGAGGAAGTTTTAATCCAATATACTTTTGTCAAACTCTTTGGTTTAGTGGTCAAAATGATAGTTGTTTTGAATTGAATGAATCTGCAAACTTCTGACATGTTTTACCGAAGCCAGAAAAACAGGCGATGGGTTACAAAAATAGCTCTAGTTACAGATTGGTAGACCCGATTTGAAATCCGACTTGTTGCTTGAAAAGCAGAAGAGTAGGGGAAGATTTTATGTAGCAAAAAAAATTCTGTTAAATGTTGGGAAAGGGGTCAAAACGGCAGATGTTTGTGAAAGTTTAAAAAACACAATTTAGTGCATTTAGTAAAACTGCTGTAACGTAAATTCCATACTGAATAAACCTTCTCCGCATTTGACAAGCAGAGAAGTAGAGGAAGTTTTAATCCAATATACTTTTGTCAAACTCTTTGGTTTAGTGGTCAAAATGATAGTTGTTTTGAATTGAATGAATCTGCAAACTTCTGACATGTTTTACCGAAGCCAGAAAAACAGGCGATGGGTTACAAAAATAGCTCTAGTTACAGATTGGTAGACCCGATTTGAAATCCGACTTGTTGCATGAAAAGCAGAAGAGTAGGGGAAGATTTTATGTAGCAAAAGAAATTCTGTTAAATGTTGGGAAAGGGGTCAAAACGGCAGATGTTTGTGAAAGTTTAAAAAACACAATATAGTGCATTTAGTAAAACTGCTGTAACGTAAATTCCATACTGAATAAACCTTCTCCGCATTTGACAAGCAGTGAAGTAGACGAAGTTTTAATCCAATATACTTTTGTCAAACTCTTTGGTTTAGTGGTCAAAATGATAGTTGTTTTGAATTGAATGAATATGCAAACCTCTGACATGTTTTACCGAAGCCAGAAAAACAGGCGATGGGTTACAAAAATAGCTCTAGTTACAGATTGGTAGCCCCGATTTGAAATCCGACTTGTTGCTTGAAAAGCAGAAGAGTAGGGGAAGATTTTATATAGAAAACATAGTTTTCTGTAAAATGTTGGGAAAGGGGTCAAAACGGCAGTTGTTTGTGAAAGTTTAAAAAACACATGGTAGTGCATTTAGTAAAACTGCTGTAACGTAAGTTCCATACTGAATAAACCTTCTCCGCATTTGACAAGCAGAGAAGTAGAGGAAGTTTTAATCCAATATACTTTTGTCAAACTCTTTGGTTTAGTGGTCAAAATTATAGTTGTTTTGAATTGAATGAATCTGCAAACTTCTGACATGTTTTACCGAAGCCAGAAAAACAGGCGATGGGTTACAAAAATAGCTCTAGTTACAGATTGGTAGACCCGATTTGAAATCCGAATTGTTGCTTGAAAAGCAGAAGAGTAGGGAAAGATTTTATATAGCGAACATTTTTTTCTGTAAAATGTTGGGAAAGGGGTCAAAACGGCAGTTGTTTGTGAAAGTTTAAAAAACACAATTTAGTGCATTTAGTAAAACTGCTGTAACGTAAATTCCATTCTGAATAAACCTTCTCCGCATTTGACAAGCAGAGAAGTAGAGGAAGTTTTAATCCAATATACTTTTGTCAAACTCTTTGGTTTAGTGGTCAAAATGATAGTTGTTTTGAATTGAATGAATCTGCAAACTTCTGACATGTTTTACCGAAGCCAGAAAAACAGGCGATGGGTTACAAAAATAGCTCTAGTTACAGATTGTATAGACCCGATTTGAAATCCGAGTTCTTGCTTGAAAAGCAGAAGAGTAGGGGAAGATTTTATATAGCAAACATTTTTTTCTGTAAAATGTTGGTAAAGGGGTCAAAACGGCAGTTGTTTGTGAAAGTTTAAAAAACACAATTTAGTGCATTTAGTAAAACTGCTGTAACGTAAATTCCATTCTGAATAAACCTTCTCCGCATTTGACAAGCAGAGAAGTAGCGGAAGTTTTAATCCAATATACTTTTGTCAAACTCTTTGGTTTAGGGGTCAAAATGATAGTCGTTTTGAATTGAATGAATCTTCAAACTTCTGACATTTTTTACCGAAGCCAGAAAAACAGGCGAAGGGTTACAAAAATAACTCTAATTACAGATTGGTAGACCCGATTTGAAATCCGAATTGTTGCTTGAAAGGCTGAAGAGTAGGGAAAGATTTTATATAGCGAACATTTTTTTCTGTAAAATGTTGGGAAAGGGGTCAAAACGGCAGTTGTTTGTGAAAGTTTAAAAAACACAATTTAGTGCATTTAGTAAAACTGCTGTAACGTAAATTCCATTCTGAATAAACCTTCTCCGCATTTGACAAGCAGAGAATTAGAGGAAGTTTTAATCCAATATACTTTTGTCAAACTCTTTGGTTTAGTGGTCAAAATGATAGTTGTTTTGAATTGAATGAATCTGCAAACTTCTGACATGTTTTACCGAAGCCAGAAAAACAGGCGATGGGTTACAAAAATAGCTCTTGTTACAGATTGTATAGACCCGATTTGAAATCCGAGTTCTTGCTTGAAAAGCAGAAGAGTAGGGGAAGATTTTATATAGCAAACATTTTTTTCTGTAAAATGTTGGGAAAGGGGTCAAAACGGCAGTTGTTTGTGAAAGTTTAAAAAACACAATGTAGTGCATTTAGTAAAACTGCTGTAACGTAAATTCCATACTGAATAAACCTTCTCCGTAGCGGAAGTTTTATTCCAATATACTTTTGTCAAACTCTTTGCTTTAGTGGTCAAAATGATAGTTGTTTTGAATTTAATGAATCTGCTAACTTCTGACATGTTTTACCGAAGCCAGAAAAACAGGCGAAGGGTTACAAAAATAACTCTAGTTACAGATTGGTAGACTCGATTTGAAATCATACTTGTTGCTTGAAAAGCAGAAGAGTAGGGGTAGATTTTATATAGAAAACATAGTTTTATGTAAAATGTTGGGAAAGGGGTCAAAACGGCAGTTGTTTGTGAAAGTTTAAAAAACACAATATAGTGCATTTAGTAAAACTGCTGTAACGTAAATTCCATACTGAATAAACCTTCTCCGTATTTGACAAGCAGAGAAGTAGAGGAAGTTTTAATCCAATATACTTTTGTCAAACTCTTTGGTTTAGTGGTCAAAATGATAGTTGTTTTGAATTGAATGAATCTGCAAACTTCTGACATGTTTTACCGAAGCCAGAAAAACAGGCGATGGGTTACAAAAAATAGCTCTAGTTACAGATTGGTAGCCCCGATTTGAAATCCGACTTCTGGCTTGAAAAGCAGAAGAGTAGGGGAAGATTTTATATAGCAAACATTTTTTTCTGTAAAATGTTGGTAAAGGGGTCAAAACGGCAGTTGTTTGTGAAAGTTTAAAAAACACAATTTAGTGCATTTAGTAAAACTGCTGTAATGTAAATTCCATTCTGAATAAACCTTCTCCGCATTTGACAAGCAGAGAAGTAGCGGAAGTTTTAATCCAATATACTTTTGTCAAACTCTTTGGTTTAGGGGTCAAAATGATAGTCGTTTTGAATTGAATGAATCTTCAAACTTCTGACATTTTTTACCGAAGCCAGAAAAACAGGCGAAGGGTTACAAAAATAACTCTAATTACAGATTGGTAGACCCGATTTGAAATCCGAATTGTTGCTTGAAAGGCTGAAGAGTAGGGAAAGATTTTATATAGCGAACATTTTTTTCTGTAAAATGTTGGGAAAGGGGTCAAAACGGCAGTTGTTTGTGAAAGTTTAAAAAACACAATTTAGTGCATTTAGTAAAACTGCTGTAACGTAAATTCCATTCTGAATAAACCTTCTCCGCATTTGACAAGCAGAGAATTAGAGGAAGTTTTAATCCAATATACTTTTGTCAAACTCTTTGGTTTAGTGGTCAAAATGATAGTTGTTTTGAATTGAATGAATCTGCAAACTTCTGACATGTTTTACCGAAGCCAGAAAAACAGGCGATGGGTTACAAAAATAGCTCTTGTTACAGATTGTATAGACCCGATTTGAAATCCGAGTTCTTGCTTGAAAAGCAGAAGAGTAGGGGAAGATTTTATATAGCAAACATTTTTTTCTGTAAAATGTTGGGAAAGGGGTCAAAACGGCAGTTGTTTGTGAAAGTTTAAAAAACACAATGTAGTGCATTTAGTAAAACTGCTGTAACGTAAATTCCATACTGAATAAACCTTCTCCGTAGCGGAAGTTTTAATCCAATATACTTTTGTCAAACTCTTTGCTTTAGTGGTCAAAATGATAGTTGTTTTGAATTTAATGAATCTGCTAACTTCTGACATGTTTTACCGAAGCCAGAAAAACAGGCGAAGGGTTACAAAAATAACTCTAGTTACAGATTGGTAGACTCGATTTGAAATCATACTTGTTGCTTGAAAAGCAGAAGAGTAGGGGTAGATTTTATATAGAAAACATTGTTTTCTGTTAAATGTTGGGAAAGGGGTCAAAACGGCAGATGTTTGTGAAAGTTTAAAAAACACAATATAGTGCATTTAGTAAAACTGCTGTAACGTAAATTCCATACTGAATAAACCTTCTCCGCATTTGACAAGCAGAGAAGTAGAGGAAGTTTTAATCCAATATACTTTTGTCAAACTCTTTGGTTTAGTGGTCAAAATGATAGTTGTTTTGAATTGAATGAATCTGCAAACTTCTGACATGTTTTACCGAAGCCAGAAAAACAGGCGATGGGTTACAAAAATAGCTCTAGTTACAGATTGGTAGACCCGATTTGAAATCCGACTTGTTGCTTGAAAAGCAGAAGAGTAGGGGTAGATTTTATATAGAAAACATAGTTTTATGTAAAATGTTGGGAAAGGGGTCAAAACGGCAGTTGTTTGTGAAAGTTTAAAAAACACAATATAGTGCATTTAGTAAAACTGCTGTAACGTAAATTCCATACTGAATAAACCTTCTCCGTATTTGACAAGCAGAGAAGTAGAGGAAGTTTTAATCCAATATACTTTTGTCAAACTCTTTGGTTTAGTGGTCAAAATGATAGTTGTTTTGAATTGAATGAATCTGCAAACTTCTGACATGTTTTACCGAAGCCAGAAAAACAGGCGATGGGTTACAAAAAATAGCTCTAGTTACAGATTGGTAGCCCCGATTTGAAATCCGACTTCTGGCTTGAAAAGCAGAAGAGTAGGGGAAGATTTTATATAGCAAACATTTTTTTCTGTAAAATGTTGGGAAAGGGGTCAAAACGGCAGTTGTTTGTGAAAGTTTAAAAAACACAATGTAGTGCATTTAGTAAAACTGCTGTAACGTAAATTCCATACTGAATAAACCTTCTCCGTAGCGGAAGTTTTATTCCAATATACTTTTGAAAAAACTCTTTGCTTTAGTGGTCAAAATGATAGTTGTTTTGAATTTAATGAATCTGCTAACTTCTGACATGTTTTACCGAAGCCAGAAAAACAGGCGAAGGGTTACAAAAATAACTCTAGTTACAGATTGGTAGACTCGATTTGAAATCATACTTGTTGCTTGAAAAGCAGAAGAGTAGGGGTAGATTTTATATAGAAAACATAGTTTTATGTAAAATGTTGGGAAAGGGGTCAAAACGGCAGTTGTTTGTGAAAGTTTAAAAAACACAATATAGTGCATTTAGTAAAACTGCTGTAACGTAAATTCCATACTGAATAAACCTTCTCCGTATTTGACAAGCAGAGAAGTAGAGGAAGTTTTAATCCAATATACTTTTGTCAAACTCTTTGGTTTAGTGGTCAAAATGATAGTTGTTTTGAATTGAATGAATCTGCAAACTTCTGACATGTTTTACCGAAGCCAGAAAAACAGGCGATGGGTTACAAAAAATAGCTCTAGTTACAGATTGGTAGCCCCGATTTGAAATCCGACTTCTGGCTTGAAAAGCAGAAGAGTAGGGGAAGATTTTATATAGCAAACATTTTTTTCTGTAAAATGTTGGTAAAGGGGTCAAAACGGCAGTTGTTTGTGAAAGTTTAAAAAACACAATTTAGTGCATTTAGTAAAACTGCTGTAACGTAAATTCCATTCTGAATAAACCTTCTCCGCATTTGACAAGCAGAGAAGTAGCGGAAGTTTTAATCCAATATACTTTTGTCAAACTCTTTGGTTTAGGGGTCAAAATGATAGTCGTTTTGAATTGAATGAATCTTCAAACTTCTGACATTTTTTACCGAAGCCAGAAAAACAGGCGAAGGGTTACAAAAATAACTCTAATTACAGATTGGTAGACCCGATTTGAAATCCGAATTGTTGCTTGAAAGGCTGAAGAGTAGGGAAAGATTTTATATAGCGAACATTTTTTTCTGTAAAATGTTGGGAAAGGGGTCAAAACGGCAGTTGTTTGTGAAAGTTTAAAAAACACAATTTAGTGCATTTAGTAAAACTGCTGTAACGTAAATTCCATTCTGAATAAACCTTCTCCGCATTTGACAAGCAGAGAATTAGAGGAAGTTTTAATCCAATATACTTTTGTCAAACTCTTTGGTTTAGTGGTCAAAATGATAGTTGTTTTGAATTGAATGAATCTGCAAACTTCTGACATGTTTTACCGAAGCCAGAAAAACAGGCGATGGGTTACAAAAATAGCTCTTGTTACAGATTGTATAGACCCGATTTGAAATCCGAGTTCTTGCTTGAAAAGCAGAAGAGTAGGGGAAGATTTTATATAGCAAACATTTTTTTCTGTAAAATGTTGGGAAAGGGGTCAAAACGGCAGTTGTTTGTGAAAGTTTAAAAAACACAATGTAGTGCATTTAGTAAAACTGCTGTAACGTAAATTCCATACTGAATAAACCTTCTCCGTAGCGGAAGTTTTAATCCAATATACTTTTGTCAAACTCTTTGCTTTAGTGGTCAAAATGATAGTTGTTTTGAATTTAATGAATCTGCTAACTTCTGACATGTTTTACCGAAGCCAGAAAAACAGGCGAAGGGTTACAAAAATAACTCTAGTTACAGATTGGTAGACTCGATTTGAAATCATACTTGTTGCTTGAAAAGCAGAAGAGTAGGGGTAGATTTTATATAGAAAACATTGTTTTCTGTTAAATGTTGGGAAAGGGGTCAAAACGGCAGATGTTTGTGAAAGTTTAAAAAACACAATATAGTGCATTTAGTAAAACTGCTGTAACGTAAATTCCATACTGAATAAACCTTCTCCGCATTTGACAAGCAGAGAAGTAGAGGAAGTTTTAATCCAATATACTTTTGTCAAACTCTTTGGTTTAGTGGTCAAAATGATAGTTGTTTTGAATTGAATGAATCTGCAAACTTCTGACATGTTTTACCGAAGCCAGAAAAACAGGCGATGGGTTACAAAAATAGCTCTAGTTACAGATTGGTAGACCCGATTTGAAATCCGACTTGTTGCTTGAAAAGCAGAAGAGTAGGGGTAGATTTTATATAGAAAACATAGTTTTATGTAAAATGTTGGGAAAGGGGTCAAAACGGCAGTTGTTTGTGAAAGTTTAAAAAACACAATATAGTGCATTTAGTAAAACTGCTGTAACGTAAATTCCATACTGAATAAACCTTCTCCGTATTTGACAAGCAGAGAAGTAGAGGAAGTTTTAATCCAATATACTTTTGTCAAACTCTTTGGTTTAGTGGTCAAAATGATAGTTGTTTTGAATTGAATGAATCTGCAAACTTCTGACATGTTTTACCGAAGCCAGAAAAACAGGCGATGGGTTACAAAAAATAGCTCTAGTTACAGATTGGTAGCCCCGATTTGAAATCCGACTTCTGGCTTGAAAAGCAGAAGAGTAGGGGAAGATTTTATATAGCAAACATTTTTTTCTGTAAAATGTTGGGAAAGGGGTCAAAACGGCAGTTGTTTGTGAAAGTTTAAAAAACACAATATAGTGCATTTAGTAAAACTGCTGTAACGTAAGTTCCATACTGAATAAACCTTCTCCGCATTTGACATGCAGAGAAGTAGAGGAAGTTTTAATCCAATATACTTTTGTCAAACTCTTTGGTTTAGTGGTCAAAATGATAGTTGTTTTGAATTGAATGAATCTGCAAACTTCTGACATGTTTTACCGAAGCCAGAAAAACAGGCGATGGGTTACAAAAATAGCTCTAGTTACAGATTGGTAGACCCGATTTGAAATCCGACTTGTTGCTTGAAAAGCAGAAGAGTAGGGGAAGATTTTATGTAGCAAAAAAAATTCTGTTAAATGTTGGGAAAGGGGTCAAAACGGCAGATGTTTGTGAAAGTTTAAAAAACACAATTTAGTGCATTTAGTAAAACTGCTGTAACGTAAATTCCATACTGAATAAACCTTCTCCGCATTTGACAAGCAGAGAAGTAGAGGAAGTTTTAATCCAATATACTTTTGTCAAACTCTTTGGTTTAGTGGTCAAAATGATAGTTGTTTTGAATTGAATGAATCTGCAAACTTCTGACATGTTTTACCGAAGCCAGAAAAACAGGCGATGGGTTACAAAAATAGCTCTAGTTACAGATTGGTAGACCCGATTTGAAATCCGACTTGTTGCATGAAAAGCAGAAGAGTAGGGGAAGATTTTATGTAGCAAAAGAAATTCTGTTAAATGTTGGGAAAGGGGTCAAAACGGCAGATGTTTGTGAAAGTTTAAAAAACACAATATAGTGCATTTAGTAAAACTGCTGTAACGTAAATTCCATACTGAATAAACCTTCTCCGCATTTGACAAGCAGTGAAGTAGACGAAGTTTTAATCCAATATACTTTTGTCAAACTCTTTGGTTTAGGGGTCAAAATGATAGTCGTTTTGAATTGAATGAATCTTCAAACTTCTGACATTTTTTACCGAAGCCAGAAAAACAGGCGAAGGGTTACAAAAATAACTCTAATTACAGATTGGTAGACCCGATTTGAAATCCGAATTGTTGCTTGAAAGGCTGAAGAGTAGGGAAAGATTTTATATAGCGAACATTTTTTTCTGTAAAATGTTGGGAAAGGGGTCAAAACGGCAGTTGTTTGTGAAAGTTTAAAAAACACAATTTAGTGCATTTAGTAAAACTGCTGTAACGTAAATTCCATTCTGAATAAACCTTCTCCGCATTTGACAAGCAGAGAATTAGAGGAAGTTTTAATCCAATATACTTTTGTCAAACTCTTTGGTTTAGTGGTCAAAATGATAGTTGTTTTGAATTGAATGAATCTGCAAACTTCTGACATGTTTTACCGAAGCCAGAAAAACAGGCGATGGGTTACAAAAATAGCTCTTGTTACAGATTGTATAGACCCGATTTGAAATCCGAGTTCTTGCTTGAAAAGCAGAAGAGTAGGGGAAGATTTTATATAGCAAACATTTTTTTCTGTAAAATGTTGGGAAAGGGGTCAAAACGGCAGTTGTTTGTGAAAGTTTAAAAAACACAATGTAGTGCATTTAGTAAAACTGCTGTAACGTAAATTCCATACTGAATAAACCTTCTCCGTAGCGGAAGTTTTATTCCAATATACTTTTGTCAAACTCTTTGCTTTAGTGGTCAAAATGATAGTTGTTTTGAATTTAATGAATCTGCTAACTTCTGACATGTTTTACCGAAGCCAGAAAAACAGGCGAAGGGTTACAAAAATAACTCTAGTTACAGATTGGTAGACTCGATTTGAAATCATACTTGTTGCTTGAAAAGCAGAAGAGTAGGGGTAGATTTTATATAGAAAACATAGTTTATGTAAAATGTTGGGAAAGGGGTCAAAACGGCAGTTGTTTGTGAAAGTTTAAAAAACACAATATAGTGCATTTAGTAAAACTGCTGTAACGTAAATTCCATACTGAATAAACCTTCTCCGTATTTGACAAGCAGAGAAGTAGAGGAAGTTTTAATCCAATATACTTTTGTCAAACTCTTTGGTTTAGTGGTCAAAATGATAGTTGTTTTGAATTGAATGAATCTGCAAACTTCTGACATGTTTTACCGAAGCCAGAAAAACAGGCGATGGGTTACAAAAAATAGCTCTAGTTACAGATTGGTAGCCCCGATTTGAAATCCGACTTCTGGCTTGAAAAGCAGAAGAGTAGGGGAAGATTTTATATAGCAAACATTTTTTTCTGTAAAATGTTGGGAAAGGGGTCAAAACGGCAGTTGTTTGTGAAAGTTTAAAAAACACAATATAGTGCATTTAGTAAAACTGCTGTAACGTAAGTTCCATACTGAATAAACCTTCTCCGCATTTGACATGCAGAGAAGTAGAGGAAGTTTTAATCCAATATACTTTTGTCAAACTCTTTGGTTTAGTGGTCAAAATGATAGTTGTTTTGAATTGAATGAATCTGCAAACTTCTGACATGTTTTACCGAAGCCAGAAAAACAGGCGATGGGTTACAAAAATAGCTCTAGTTACAGATTGGTAGACCCGATTTGAAATCCGACTTGTTGCTTGAAAAGCAGAAGAGTAGGGGAAGATTTTATGTAGCAAAAAAAATTCTGTTAAATGTTGGGAAAGGGGTCAAAACGGCAGATGTTTGTGAAAGTTTAAAAAACACAATTTAGTGCATTTAGTAAAACTGCTGTAACGTAAATTCCATACTGAATAAACCTTCTCCGCATTTAACAAGCAGAGAAGTAGAGGAAGTTTTAATCCAATATACTTTTGTCAAACTCTTTGGTTTAGTGGTCAAAATGATAGTTGTTTTGAATTGAATGAATCTGCAAACTTCTGACATGTTTTACCGAAGCCAGAAAAACAGGCGATGGGTTACAAAAATAGCTCTAGTTACAGATTGGTAGACCCGATTTGAAATCCGACTTGTTGCATGAAAAGCAGAAGAGTAGGGGAAGATTTTATGTAGCAAAAGAAATTCTGTTAAATGTTGGGAAAGGGGTCAAAACGGCAGATGTTTGTGAAAGTTTAAAAAACACAATATAGTGCATTTAGTAAAACTGCTGTAACGTAAATTCCATACTGAATAAACCTTCTCCGCATTTGACAAGCAGTGAAGTAGACGAAGTTTTAATCCAATATACTTTTGTCAAACTCTTTGGTTTAGTGGTCAAAATGATAGTTGTTTTGAATTGAATGAATATGCAAACCTCTGACATGTTTTACCGAAGCCAGAAAAACAGGCGATGGGTTACAAAAATAGCTCTAGTTACAGATTGGTAGACCCGATTTGAAATCCGACTTGTTGCTTGAAAAGCAGAAGAGTAGGGGAAGATTTTATATAGAAAACATAGTTTTCTGTAAAATGTTGGGAAAGGGGTCAAAACGGCAGTTGTTTGTGAAAGTTTAAAAAACACATGGTAGTGCATTTAGTAAAACTGCTGTAACGTAAGTTCCATACTGAATAAACCTTCTCCGCATTTGACAAGCAGAGAAGTAGAGGAAGTTTTAATACAATATACTTTTGTCAAACTCTTTGGTTTAGTGGTCAAAATTATAGTTGTTTTGAATTGAATGAATCTGCAAACTTCTGACATGTTTTACCGAAGCCAGAAAAACAGGCGATGGGTTACAAAAATAGCTCTAGTTACAGATTGGTAGACCCGATTTGAAATCCGAAATGTTGCTTGAAAAGCAGAAGAGTAGGGAAAGATTTTATATAGCGAACATTTTTTTCTGTAAAATGTTGGGAAAGGGGTCAAAACGGCAGTTGTTTGTGAAAGTTTAAAAAACACAATTTAGTGCATTTAGTAAAACTGCTGTAACGTAAATTCCATTCTGAATAAACCTTCTCCGCATTTGACAAGCAGAGAAGTAGAGGAAGTTTTAATCCAATATACTTTTGTCAAACTCTTTGGTTTAGTGGTCAAAATGATAGTTGTTTTGAATTGAATGAATCTGCAAACTTCTGACATGTTTTACCGAAGCCAGAAAAACAGGCGATGGGTTACAAAAATAGCTCTAGTTACAGATTGTATAGACCCGATTTGAAATCCGAGTTCTTGCTTGAAAAGCAGAAGAGTAGGGGAAGATTTTATATAGCAAACATTTTTTTCTGTAAAATGTTGGTAAAGGGGTCAAAACGGCAGTTGTTTGTGAAAGTTTAAAAAACACAATTTAGTGCATTTAGTAAAACTGCTGTAACGTAAATTCCATTCTGAATAAACCTTCTCCGCATTTGACAAGCAGAGAAGTAGCGGAAGTTTTTATCCAATATACTTTTGTCAAACTCTTTGGTTTAGGGGTCAAAATGATAGTCGTTTTGAATTGAATGAATCTTCAAACTTCTGACATTTTTTACCGAAGCCAGAAAAACAGGCGAAGGGTTACAAAAATAACTCTAATTACAGATTGGTAGACCCGATTTGAAATCCGAATTGTTGCTTGAAAGGCTGAAGAGTAGGGAAAGATTTTATATAGCGAACATTTTTTTCTGTAAAATGTTGGGAAAGGGGTCAAAACGGCAGTTGTTTGTGAAAGTTTAAAAAACACAATTTAGTGCATTTAGTAAAACTGCTGTAACGTAAATTCCATTCTGAATAAACCTTCTCCGCATTTGACAAGCAGAGAAGTAGAGGAAGTTTTAATCCAATATACTTTTGTCAAACTCTTTGGTTTAGTGGTCAAAATGATAGTTGTTTTGAATTGAATGAATCTGCAAACTTCTGACATGTTTTACCGAAGCCAGAAAAACAGGCGATGGGTTACAAAAATAGCTCTAGTTACAGATTGTATAGACCCGATTTGAAATCCGAGTTCTTGCTTGAAAAGCAGAAGAGTAGGGGAAGATTTTATATAGCAAACATTTTTTTCTGTAAAATGTTGGTAAAGGGGTCAAAACGGCAGTTGTTTGTGAAAGTTTAAAAAACACAATTTAGTGCATTTAGTAAAACTGCTGTAACGTAAATTCCATTCTGAATAAACCTTCTCCGCATTTGACAAGCAGAGAAGTAGCGGAAGTTTTTATCCAATATACTTTTGTCAAACTCTTTGGTTTAGGGGTCAAAATGATAGTCGTTTTGAATTGAATGAATCTTCAAACTTCTGACATTTTTTACCGAAGCCAGAAAAACAGGCGAAGGGTTACAAAAATAACTCTAATTACAGATTGGTAGACCCGATTTGAAATCCGAATTGTTGCTTGAAAGGCTGAAGAGTAGGGAAAGATTTTATATAGCAAACATTTTTTTCTGTAAAATGTTGGGAAAGGGGTCAAAACGGCAGTTGTTTGTGAAAGTTTAAAAAACACAATTTAGTGCATTTAGTAAAACTGCTGTAACGTAAATTCCATTCTGAATAAACCTTCTCCGCATTTGACAAGCAGAGAATTAGAGGAAGTTTTAATCCAATATACTTTTGTCAAACTCTTTGGTTTAGTGGTCAAAATGATAGTTGTTTTGAATTGAATGAATCTGCAAACTTCTGACATTTTTTACCGAAGCCAGAAAAACAGGCGAAGGGTTACAAAAATAACTCTAATTACAGATTGGTAGACCCGATTTGAAATCCGAATTGTTGCTTGAAAGGCTGAAGAGTAGGGAAAGATTTTATATAGCGAACATTTTTTTCTGTAAAATGTTGGGAAAGGGGTCAAAACGGCAGTTGTTTGTGAAAGTTTAAAAAACACAATTTAGTGCATTTAGTAAAACTGCTGTAACGTAAATTCCATTCTGAATAAACCTTCTCCGCATTTGACAAGCAGAGAATTAGAGGAAGTTTTAATCCAATATACTTTTGTCAAACTCTTTGCTTTAGTGGTCAAAATGATAGTTGTTTTGAATTGAATGAATATGCAAACCTCTGACATGTTTTACCGAAGCCAGAAAAACAGGCGATGGGTTACAAAAATAGCTCTAGTTACAGATTGGTAGACCCGATTTGAAATCCGACTTGTTGCTTGAAAAGCAGAAGAGTAGGGGAAGATTTTATGTAGCAAAAAAAATTCTGTTAAATGTTGGGAAAGGGGTCAAAACGGCAGATGTTTGTGAAAGTTTAAAAAACACAATTTAGTGCATTTAGTAAAACTGCTGTAACGTAAATTCCATACTGAATAAACCTTCTCCGCATTTAACAAGCAGAGAAGTAGAGGAAGTTTTAATCCAATATACTTTTGTCAAACTCTTTGGTTTAGTGGTCAAAATGATAGTTGTTTTGAATTGAATGAATCTGCAAACTTCTGACATGTTTTACCGAAGCCAGAAAAACAGGCGATGGGTTACAAAAATAGCTCTAGTTACAGATTGGTAGACCCGATTTGAAATCCGACTTGTTGCATGAAAAGCAGAAGAGTAGGGGAAGATTTTATGTAGCAAAAGAAATTCTGTTAAATGTTGGGAAAGGGGTCAAAACGGCAGATGTTTGTGAAAGTTTAAAAAACACAATATAGTGCATTTAGTAAAACTGCTGTAACGTAAATTCCATACTGAATAAACCTTCTCCGCATTTGACAAGCAGTGAAGTAGACGAAGTTTTAATCCAATATACTTTTGTCAAACTCTTTGGTTTAGTGGTCAAAATGATAGTTGTTTTGAATTGAATGAATATGCAAACCTCTGACATGTTTTACCGAAGCCAGAAAAACAGGCGATGGGTTACAAAAATAGCTCTAGTTACAGATTGGTAGACCCGATTTGAAATCCGACTTGTTGCTTGAAAAGCAGAAGAGTAGGGGAAGATTTTATATAGAAAACATAGTTTTCTGTAAAATGTTGGGAAAGGGGTCAAAACGGCAGTTGTTTGTGAAAGTTTAAAAAACACATGGTAGTGCATTTAGTAAAACTGCTGTAACGTAAGTTCCATACTGAATAAACCTTCTCCGCATTTGACAAGCAGAGAAGTAGAGGAAGTTTTAATACAATATACTTTTGTCAAACTCTTTGGTTTAGTGGTCAAAATTATAGTTGTTTTGAATTGAATGAATCTGCAAACTTCTGACATGTTTTACCGAAGCCAGAAAAACAGGCGATGGGTTACAAAAATAGCTCTAGTTACAGATTGGTAGACCCGATTTGAAATCCGAATTGTTGCTTGAAAAGCAGAAGAGTAGGGAAAGATTTTATATAGCGAACATTTTTTTCTGTAAAATGTTGGGAAAGGGGTCAAAACGGCAGTTGTTTGTGAAAGTTTAAAAAACACAATTTAGTGCATTTAGTAAAACTGCTGTAACGTAAATTCCATTCTGAATAAACCTTCTCCGCATTTGACAAGCAGAGAAGTAGAGGAAGTTTTAATCCAATATACTTTTGTCAAACTCTTTGGTTTAGTGGTCAAAATGATAGTTGTTTTGAATTGAATGAATCTGCAAACTTCTGACATGTTTTACCGAAGCCAGAAAAACAGGCGATGGGTTACAAAAATAGCTCTAGTTACAGATTGTATAGACCCGATTTGAAATCCGAGTTCTTGCTTGAAAAGCAGAAGAGTAGGGGAAGATTTTATATAGCAAACATTTTTTTCTGTAAAATGTTGGTAAAGGGGTCAAAACGGCAGTTGTTTGTGAAAGTTTAAAAAACACAATTTAGTGCATTTAGTAAAACTGCTGTAACGTAAATTCCATTCTGAATAAACCTTCTCCGCATTTGACAAGCAGAGAAGTAGCGGAAGTTTTTATCCAATATACTTTTGTCAAACTCTTTGGTTTAGGGGTCAAAATGATAGTCGTTTTGAATTGAATGAATCTTCAAACTTCTGACATTTTTTACCGAAGCCAGAAAAACAGGCGAAGGGTTACAAAAATAACTCTAATTACAGATTGGTAGACCCGATTTGAAATCCGAATTGTTGCTTGAAAGGCTGAAGAGTAGGGAAAGATTTTATATAGCGAACATTTTTTTCTGTAAAATGTTGGGAAAGGGGTCAAAACGGCAGTTGTTTGTGAAAGTTTAAAAAACACAATTTAGTGCATTTAGTAAAACTGCTGTAACGTAAATTCCATTCTGAATAAACCTTCTCCGCATTTGACAAGCAGAGAATTAGAGGAAGTTTTAATCCAATATACTTTTGTCAAACTCTTTGGTTTAGTGGTCAAAATGATAGTTGTTTTGAATTGAATGAATCTGCAAACTTCTGACATGTTTTACCGAAGCCAGAAAAACAGGCGATGGGTTACAAAAATAGCTCTTGTTACAGATTGTATAGACCCGATTTGAAATCCGAGTTCTTGCTTGAAAAGCAGAAGAGTAGGGGAAGATTTTATATAGCAAACATTTTTTTCTGTAAAATGTTGGGAAAGGGGTCAAAACGGCAGTTGTTTGTGAAAGTTTAAAAAACACAATGTAGTGCATTTAGTAAAACTGCTGTAACGTAAATTCCATACTGAATAAACCTTCTCCGTAGCGGAAGTTTTATTCCAATATACTTTTGTCAAACTCTTTGCTTTAGTGGTCAAAATGATAGTTGTTTTGAATTTAATGAATCTGCTAACTTCTGACATGTTTTACCGAAGCCAGAAAAACAGGCGAAGGGTTACAAAAATAACTCTAGTTACAGATTGGTAGACTCGATTTGAAATCATACTTGTTGCTTGAAAAGCAGAAGAGTAGGGGTAGATTTTACATAGCAAACATTGTTTTCTGTTAAATGTTGGGAAAGGGGTCAAAACGGCAGATGTTTGTGAAAGTTTAAAAAACACAATATAGTGCATTTAGTAAAACTGCTGTAACGTAAATTCCATACTGAATAAACCTTCTCCGCATTTGACAAGCAGAGAAGTAGAGGAAGTTTTAATCCAATATACTTTTGTCAAACTCTTTGGTTTAGTGGTCAAAATGATGGTTGTTTTGAATTGAATGAATCTGCAAACTTCTGACATGTTTTACCGAAGCCAGAAAAACAGGCGATGGGTTACAAAAATAGCTCTAGTTACAGATTGGTAGACCCGATTTGAAATCCGACTTGTTGCTTGAAAAGCAGAAGAGTAGGGGTAGATTTTATATAGAAAACATAGTTTTATGTAAAATGTTGGGAAAGGGGTCAAAACGGCAGTTGTTTGTGAAAGTTTAAAAAACACAATATAGTGCATTTAGTAAAACTGCTGTAACGTAAATTCCATACTGAATAAACCTTCTCCGTATTTGACAAGCAGAGAAGTAGAGGAAGTTTTAATCCAATATACTTTTGTCAAACTCTTTGGTTTAGTGGTCAAAATGATAGTTGTTTTGAATTGAATGAATCTGCAAACTTCTGACATGTTTTACCGAAGCCAGAAAAACAGGCGATGGGTTACAAAAAATAGCTCTAGTTACAGATTGGTAGCCCCGATTTGAAATCCGACTTCTGGCTTGAAAAGCAGAAGAGTAGGGGAAGATTTTATATAGCAAACATTTTTTTCTGTAAAATGTTGGGAAAGGGGTCAAAACGGCAGTTGTTTGTGAAAGTTTAAAAAACACAATATAGTGCATTTAGTAAAACTGCTGTAACGTAAGTTCCATACTGAATAAACCTTCTCCGCATTTGACATGCAGAGAAGTAGAGGAAGTTTTAATCCAATATACTTTTGTCAAACTCTTTGGTTTAGTGGTCAAAATGATAGTTGTTTTGAATTGAATGAATCTGCAAACTTCTGACATGTTTTACCGAAGCCAGAAAAACAGGCGATGGGTTACAAAAATAGCTCTAGTTACAGATTGGTAGCCCCGATTTGAAATCCGACTTCTTGCTTGAAAAGCAGAAGAGTAGGGGAAGATTTTATATAGCAAACATTTTTTTCTGTAAAAGGTTGGGAAAGGGCTCAAAACGGCAGTTGTTTGTGAAAGTTTAAAAAACACAATGTATTGCATTTAGTAAAACTGCTGTAACGTAAATTTCATACTGAATAAACCTTCTCCGCATTTGACAAGCAGAGAAGTAGCGGAAGTTTTAATCCAATATACTTTTGTCAAACTCTTTGGTTTAGTGGTCAAAATGATAGTCGTTTTGAATTGAATGAATCTGCAAACTTCTGACATGTTTTACCGAAGCCAGAAAAACAGGCGATGGGTTACAAAAAATAGCTCTAGTTACAGATTGGTAGCCCCGATTTGAAATCCGACTTCTGGCTTGAAAAGCAGAAGAGTAGGGGAAGATTTTACATAGCAAACATTTTTTTCTGTAAAATGTTGGGAAAGGGGTCAAAACGGCAGTTGTTTGTGAAAGTTTAAAAAACACAATATAGTGCATTTAGTAAAACTGCTGTAACGTAAGTTCCATACTGAATAAACCTTCTCCGCATTTGACATGCAGAGAAGTAGAGGAAGTTTTAATCCAATATACTTTTGTCAAACTCTTTGGTTTAGTGGTCAAAATGATAGTTGTTTTGAATTGAATGAATCTGCAAACTTCTGACATGTTTTACCGAAGCCAGAAAAACAGGCGATGGGTTACAAAAATAGCTCTAGTTACAGATTGGTAGCCCCGATTTGAAATCCGACTTCTTGCTTGAAAAGCAGAAGAGTAGGGGAAGATTTTATATAGCAAACATTTTTTTCTGTAAAAGGTTGGGAAAGGGGTCAAAACGGCAGTTGTTTGTGAAAGTTTAAAAAACACAATATAGTGCATTTAGTAAAACTGCTGTAACGTAAGTTCCATACTGAATAAACCTTCTCCGCATTTGACATGCAGAGAAGTAGCGGAAGTTTTAATCCAATATACTTTTGTCAAACTCTTTGGTTTAGTGGTCAAAATGATAGTCGTTTTGAATTGAATGAATCTGCAAACTTCTGACATGTTTTACCGAAGCCAGAAAAACAGGCGATGGGTTACAAAAATAGCTCTTAGTTACAGATTGGTAGACCCGATTTGAAATCCGACTTGTTGCTTGAAAAGCAGAAGAGAAGGGGTACATTTTATATAGAAAACATTGTTTTCTGTAAAATGTTGGGAAAGGGGTCAAAACGGCAGTTGTTTGTGAAAGTTTAAAAAAACACATGGTAGTGCAATTAGTAAAACTGCTGTAACGTAAATTCCATACTGAATAAACTTCCGCATTTGACAAGCAGAGAAGTAGAGGGAAGTTTTAATCCAATATATTTTTGTCAAACTCTTTGGTTTAGTGGTCAAAATGATAGTTGTTTTGTATTGAATGAATCTGCAAACTTCTGACATGTTTTACCGAAGTCAGAAAAACAGGCGATGGGTTACAAAAATAGCTCTAGTTACAGATTGGTAGCCCCGATTTGAAATCCGACTTCTTGCTTGAAAAGCAGAAGAGTAGGGGAAGATTTTATATAGCAAACATTTTTTTCTGTAAAATGTTGGGAAAGGGGTCAAAACGGCAGTTGTTTGTGAAAGTTTAAAAAACACAATGTATTGCATTTAGTAAAACTGCTGTAACGTAAATTTCATACTGAATAAACCTTCTCCGCATTTGACAAGCAGAGAAGTAGAGGAAGTTTTAATCCAATATATTTGTCAAACTCTTTGGTTTAGTGGTCAAAATGATAGTTGTTTTGTATTGAATGAATCTGCAAACTTCTGACATGTTTTACCGAAGCCAGAAAAACAGGCGATGGGTTACAAAAATAGCTCTTAGTTACAGATTGGTAGACCCGATTTGAAATCCGACTTGTTGCTTGAAAAGCAGAAGAGAAGGGGTACATTTTATATAGAAAACATAGTTTTCTGTAAAATGTTGGGAAAGGGGTCAAAACGGCAGTTGTTTGTGAAAGTTTAAAAAACACATGGTAGTGCATTTAGTAAAACTGCTGTAACGTAAATTCCATACTGAATAAACTTCCTCATTTGACAAGCAGAGAAGTAGAGGGAAGTTTTAATCCAATATATTTTTGTCAAACTCTTTGGTTTAGTGGTCAAAATGATAGTTGTTTTGAATTTAATGAATCTTCAAACTACTGACATTTTTTACCGAAGCCAGAAAAACAAGCGAAGGGTTACAAAAATAACTCTAATTACAGATTGGTAGACCCGATTTGAAATCCGAGTTGTTGCTTGAAAGGCAGAAGAGTAGGGAAAGATTTTATATAGCAAACATTGTTTTCTGTAAAATGTTGGGAAAGGGGTCAAAACGGCAGTTGTTTGTGAAAGTTTAAAAAACACATGGTAGTGCAATTAGTAAAACTGCTGTAACGTAAATTACATACTGAATAAACCTTCTCCGCATTTGACAAGCAGAGAAGTAGAGGAAGTTTTAATCCAATATACTTTTGTCAAACTCTTTGGTTTAGTGGTCAAAATGATAGTTGTTTTGTATTGAATGAATCTGCAAACTTCTGACATGTTTTACCGAAGCCAGAAAAACAGGCGATGGGTTACAAAAATAGCTCTAGTTACAGATTGGTAGACCCGAATTGAAATCCGACTTCTTGCTTGAAAAGCAGAAGAGTAGGGGAAGATTTTATATAGCAAACATTGTTTTCTGTAAAATGTTGGGAAAGGGGTCAAAACGGCAGATGTTTGTGAAAGTTTAAAAAACACAATATAGTGCATTTAGTAAAACTGCTGTAACGTAAATTCCATACTGAATAAACATTCTCCGCATTTGACAAGCAGAGAAGTAGAGGGAAGTTTTAATCCAATATATTTTTGTCAAACTCTTTGGTTTAGTGGTCAAAATGATAGTTGCTTTGAATTGAATGAATCTGCAAACTTCTGACATGTTTTACCGAATCCAGAAAAACAGGCGATGGGTTACAAAAATAGCTCTAGTTACAGATTGGTAGACCCGATTTGAAATCCGACTTCTTGCTTGAAAAGAAGAAGAGTAGGGGAAGATTTTATATAGCAAACATTTTTTTCTGTAAAATGTTGGGAAAGGGGTCAAAACGGCAGTTGTTTGTGAAAGTTTAAAAAACACAATGTATTGCATTTAGTAAAACTGCTGTAACGTAAATTTCATACTGAATAAACCTTCTCCGCATTTGACAAGCAGAGAAGTAGAGGAAGTTTTAATCCAATATACTTTTGTCAAACTCTTTGGTTTAGTGGTCAAAATGATAGTTGTTTTGTATTGAATGAATCTGCAAACTTCTGACATGTTTTACCGAAGCCAGAAAAACAGGCGATGGGTTACAAAAATAGCTCTTAGTTACAGATTGGTAGACCCGATTTGAAATCCGACTTGTTGCTTGAAAAGCAGTAGAGAAGGGGTACATTTTATATAGAAAACATAGTTTTCTGTAAAATGTTGGGAAAGGGGTCAAAACGGCAGTTGTTTGTGAAAGTTTAAAAAACACATGGTAGTGCATTTAGTAAAACTGCTGTAACGTAAATTCCATACTGAATAAACTTCCGCATTTGACAAGCAGAGAAGTAGAGGGAAGTTTTAATCCAATATATTTTTGTCAAACTCTTTGGTTTAGTGGTCAAAATGATAGTTGTTTTGAATTTAATGAATCTTCAAACTACTGACATTTTTTACCGAAGCCAGAAAAACAAGCGAAGGGTTACAAAAATAACTCTAATTACAGATTGGTAGACCCGATTTGAAATCCGAATTGTTGCTTGAAAGGCAGAAGAGTAGGGAAAGATTTTATATAGCAAACATTGTTTTCTGTAAAATGTTGGGAAAGGGGTCAAAACGGCAGTTGTTTGTGAAAGTTTAAAAAACACATGGTAGTGCAATTAGTAAAACTGCTGTAACGTAAATTACATACTGAATAAACCTTCTCCGCATTTGACAAGCAGAGAAGTAGAGGAAGTTTTAATCCAATATACTTTTGTCAAACTCTTTGGTTTAGTGGTCAAAATGATAGTTGTTTTGTATTGAATGAATCTGCAAACTTCTGACATGTTTTACCGAAGCCAGAAAAACAGGCGATGGGTTACAAAAATAGCTCTAGTTACAGATTGGTAGACCCGAATTGAAATCCGACTTCTTGCTTGAAAAGCAGAAGAGTAGGGGAAGATTTTATATAGCAAACATTGTTTTCTGTAAAATGTTGGGAAAGGGGTCAAAACGGCAGATGTTTGTGAAAGTTTAAAAAACACAATATAGTGCATTTAGTAAAACTGCTGTAACGTAAATTCCATACTGAATAAACCTTCTCCGCATTTGACAAGCAGAGAAGTAGAGGGAAGTTTTAATCCAATATATTTTTGTCAAACTCTTTGGTTTAGTGGTCAAAATGATAGTTGTTTTGTATTGAATGAATCTGCAAACTTCTGACATGTTTTACCGAAGCCAGAAAAACAGGCGATGGGTTACAAAAATAGCTCTTAGTTACAGATTGGTAGACCCGATTTGAAATCCGACTTGTTGCTTGAAAAGCAGAAGAGAAGGGGTACATTTTATATAGAAAACATAGTTTTCTGTAAAATGTTGGGAAAGGGGTCAAAACGGCAGTTGTTTGTGAAAGTTTAAAAAACACATGGTAGTGCATTTAGTAAAACTGCTGTGACGTAAATTCCATACTGAATAAACTTCCGCATTTGACAAGCAGAGAAGTAGAGGGAAGTTTTAATCCAATATATTTTTGTCAAACTCTTTGGTTTAGTGGTCAAAATGATAGTTGTTTTGAATTTAATGAATCTTCAAACTACTGACATTTTTTACCGAAGCCAGAAAAACAAGCGAAGGGTTACAAAAATAACTCTAATTACAGATTGGTAGACCCGATTTGAAATCCGAATTGTTGCTTGAAAGGCAGAAGAGTAGGGCAAGATTTTATATAGCAAACATTGTTTTCTGTAAAATGTTGGGAAAGGGGTCAAAACGGCAGTTGTTTGTGAAAGTTTAAAAAACACATGGTAGTGCAATTAGTAAAACTGCTGTAACGTAAATTACATACTGAATAAACCTTCTCCGCATTTGACAAGCAGAGAAGTAGAGGAAGTTTTAATCCAATATACTTTTGTCAAACTCTTTGGTTTAGTGGTCAAAATGATAGTTGTTTTGTATTGAATGAATCTGCAAACTTCTGACATGTTTTACCGAAGCCAGAAAAACAGGCGATGGGTTACAAAAATAGCTCTAGTTACAGATTGGTAGACCCGAATTGAAATCCGACTTCTTGCTTGAAAAGCAGAAGAGTAGGGGAAGATTTTATATAGCAAACATTGTTTTCTGTAAAATGTTGGGAAAGGGGTCAAAACGGCAGATGTTTGTGAAAGTTTAAAAAACACAATATAGTGCATTTAGTAAAACTGCTGTAACGTAAATTCCATACTGAATAAACCTTCTCCGCATTTGACAAGCAGAGAAGTAGAGGGAAGTTTTAATCCAATATATTTTTGTCAAACTCTTTGGTTTAGTGGTCAAAATGATAGTTGCTTTGAATTGAATGAATCTGCAAACTTCTGACATGTTTTACCGAAGCCAGAAAAACAGGCGATGGGTTACAAAAATAGCTCTAGTTACAGATTGGTAGACCCGATTTGAAATCCGACTTCTTGCTTGAAAAGAAGAAGAGTAGGGGAAGATTTTATATAGCAAACATTGTTTTCTGTAAAATGTTGGGAAAGGGGTCAAAACGGCAGTTGTTTGTGAAAGTTTAAAAAACACATGGTAGTGCAATTAGTAAAACTGCTGTAACGTAAATTACATACTGAATAAACCTTCTCCGCATTTGACAAGCAGAGAAGTAGAGGAAGTTTTAATCCAATATACTTTTGTCAAACTCTTTGGTTTAGTGGTCAAAATGATAGTTGTTTTGAATTGAATGAATCTGCAAACTTCTGACATGTTTTACCGAAGCCAGAAAAACAGGCGATGGGTTACAAAAATAGCTCTAGTTACAGATTGGTAGACCCGATTTGAAATCCGACTTGTTGCTTGAAAAGCAGAAGAGTAGGGGTAGATTTTATATAGAAAACATAGTTTTATGTAAAATGTTGGGAAAGGGGTCAAACGGCAGTTGTTTGTGAAAGTTTAAAAAACACAATATAGTGCATTTAGTAAAACTGCTGTAACGTAAATTCCATACTGAATAAACCTTCTCCGTATTTGACAAGCAGAGAAGTAGAGGAAGTTTTAATCCAATATACTTTTGTCAAACTCTTTGGTTTAGTGGTCAAAATGATAGTTGTTTTGAATTGAATGAATCTGCAAACTTCTGACATGTTTTACCGAAGCCAGAAAAACAGGCGATGGGTTACAAAAAATAGCTCTAGTTACAGATTGGTAGCCCCGATTTGAAATCCGACTTCTGGCTTGAAAAGCAGAAGAGTAGGGGAAGATTTTATATAGCAAACATTTTTTTCTGTAAAATGTTGGGAAAGGGGTCAAAACGGCAGTTGTTTGTGAAAGTTTAAAAAACACAATATAGTGCATTTAGTAAAACTGCTGTAACGTAAGTTCCATACTGAATAAACCTTCTCCGCATTTGACATGCAGAGAAGTAGAGGAAGTTTTAATCCAATATACTTTTGTCAAACTCTTTGGTTTAGTGGTCAAAATGATAGTTGTTTTGAATTGAATGAATCTGCAAACTTCTGACATGTTTTACCGAAGCCAGAAAAACAGGCGATGGGTTACAAAAATAGCTCTAGTTACAGATTGGTAGCCCCGATTTGAAATCCGACTTCTTGCTTGAAAAGCAGAAGAGTAGGGGAAGATTTTATATAGCAAACATTTTTTTCTGTAAAAGGTTGGGAAAGGGGTCAAAACGGCAGTTGTTTGTGAAAGTTTAAAAAACACAATGTATTGCATTTAGTAAAACTGCTGTAACGTAAATTTCATACTGAATAAACCTTCTCCGCATTTGACAAGCAGAGAAGTAGCGGAAGTTTTAATCCAATATACTTTTGTCAAACTCTTTGGTTTAGTGGTCAAAATGATAGTCGTTTTGAATTGAATGAATCTGCAAACTTCTGACATGTTTTACCGAAGCCAGAAAAACAGGCGATGGGTTACAAAAAATAGCTCTAGTTACAGATTGGTAGCCCCGATTTGAAATCCGACTTCTGGCTTGAAAAGCAGAAGAGTAGGGGAAGATTTTACATAGCAAACATTTTTTTCTGTAAAATGTTGGGAAAGGGGTCAAAACGGCAGTTGTTTGTGAAAGTTTAAAAAACACAATATAGTGCATTTAGTAAAACTGCTGTAACGTAAGTTCCATACTGAATAAACCTTCTCCGCATTTGACATGCAGAGAAGTAGAGGAAGTTTTAATCCAATATACTTTTGTCAAACTCTTTGGTTTAGTGGTCAAAATGATAGTTGTTTTGAATTGAATGAATCTGCAAACTTCTGACATGTTTTACCGAAGCCAGAAAAACAGGCGATGGGTTACAAAAATAGCTCTAGTTACAGATTGGTAGCCCCGATTTGAAATCCGACTTCTTGCTTGAAAAGCAGAAGAGTAGGGGAAGATTTTATATAGCAAACATTTTTTTCTGTAAAAGGTTGGGAAAGGGGTCAAAACGGCAGTTGTTTGTGAAAGTTTAAAAAACACAATATAGTGCATTTAGTAAAACTGCTGTAACGTAAGTTCCATACTGAATAAACCTTCTCCGCATTTGACATGCAGAGAAGTAGCGGAAGTTTTAATCCAATATACTTTTGTCAAACTCTTTGGTTTAGTGGTCAAAATGATAGTCGTTTTGAATTGAATGAATCTGCAAACTTCTGACATGTTTTACCGAAGCCAGAAAAACAGGCGATGGGTTACAAAAATAGCTCTTAGTTACAGATTGGTAGACCCGATTTGAAATCCGACTTGTTGCTTGAAAAGCAGAAGAGAAGGGGTACATTTTATATAGAAAACATTGTTTTCTGTAAAATGTTGGGAAAGGGGTCAAAACGGCAGTTGTTTGTGAAAGTTTAAAAAAACACATGGTAGTGCAATTAGTAAAACTGCTGTAACGTAAATTCCATACTGAATAAACTTCCGCATTTGACAAGCAGAGAAGTAGAGGGAAGTTTTAATCCAATATATTTTTGTCAAACTCTTTGGTTTAGTGGTCAAAATGATAGTTGTTTTGTATTGAATGAATCTGCAAACTTCTGACATGTTTTACCGAAGTCAGAAAAACAGGCGATGGGTTACAAAAATAGCTCTAGTTACAGATTGGTAGCCCCGATTTGAAATCCGACTTCTTGCTTGAAAAGCAGAAGAGTAGGGGAAGATTTTATATAGCAAACATTTTTTTCTGTAAAATGTTGGGAAAGGGGTCAAAACGGCAGTTGTTTGTGAAAGTTTAAAAAACACAATGTATTGCATTTAGTAAAACTGCTGTAACGTAAATTTCATACTGAATAAACCTTCTCCGCATTTGACAAGCAGAGAAGTAGAGGAAGTTTTAATCCAATATATTTTTGTCAAACTCTTTGGTTTAGTGGTCAAAATGATAGTTGTTTTGTATTGAATGAATCTGCAAACTTCTGACATGTTTTACCGAAGCCAGAAAAACAGGCGATGGGTTACAAAAATAGCTCTTAGTTACAGATTGGTAGACCCGATTTGAAATCCGACTTCTGGCTTGAAAAGCAGAAGAGTAGGGGAAGATTTTACATAGCAAACATTTTTTTCTGTAAAATGTTGGGAAAGGGGTCAAAACGGCAGTTGTTTGTGAAAGTTTAAAAAACACAATATAGTGCATTTAGTAAAACTGCTGTAACGTAAGTTCCATACTGAATAAACCTTCTCCGCATTTGACATGCAGAGAAGTAGAGGAAGTTTTAATCCAATATACTTTTGTCAAACTCTTTGGTTTAGTGGTCAAAATGATAGTTGTTTTGAATTGAATGAATCTGCAAACTTCTGACATGTTTTACCGAAGCCAGAAAAACAGGCGATGGGTTACAAAAATAGCTCTAGTTACAGATTGGTAGCCCCGATTTGAAATCCGACTTCTGGCTTGAAAAGCAGAAGAGTAGGGGAAGATTTTATATAGCAAACATTTTTTTCTGTAAAATGTTGGGAAAGGGGTCAAAACGGCAGTTGTTTGTGAAAGTTTAAAAAACACAATATAGTGCATTTAGTAAAACTGCTGTAACGTAAGTTCCATACTGAATAAACCTTCTCCGCATTTGACATGCAGAGAAGTAGAGGAAGTTTTAATCCAATATACTTTTGTCAAACTCTTTGGTTTAGTGGTCAAAATGATAGTTGTTTTGAATTGAATGAATCTGCAAACTTCTGACATGTTTTACCGAAGCCAGAAAAACAGGCGATGGGTTACAAAAATAGCTCTAGTTACAGATTGGTAGCCCCGATTTGAAATCCGACTTCTTGCTTGAAAAGCAGAAGAGTAGGGGAAGATTTTATATAGCAAACATTTTTTTCTGTAAAAGGTTGGGAAAGGGGTCAAAACGGCAGTTGTTTGTGAAAGTTTAAAAAACACAATGTATTGCATTTAGTAAAACTGCTGTAACGTAAATTTCATACTGAATAAACCTTCTCCGCATTTGACAAGCAGAGAAGTAGCGGAAGTTTTAATCCAATATACTTTTGTCAAACTCTTTGGTTTAGTGGTCAAAATGATAGTCGTTTTGAATTGAATGAATCTGCAAACTTCTGACATGTTTTACCGAAGCCAGAAAAACAGGCGATGGGTTACAAAAAATAGCTCTAGTTACAGATTGGTAGCCCCGATTTGAAATCCGACTTCTGGCTTGAAAAGCAGAAGAGTAGGGGAAGATTTTACATAGCAAACATTTTTTTCTGTAAAATGTTGGGAAAGGGGTCAAAACGGCAGTTGTTTGTGAAAGTTTAAAAAACACAATATAGTGCATTTAGTAAAACTGCTGTAACGTAAGTTCCATACTGAATAAACCTTCTCCGCATTTGACATGCAGAGAAGTAGAGGAAGTTTTAATCCAATATACTTTTGTCAAACTCTTTGGTTTAGTGGTCAAAATGATAGTTGTTTTGAATTGAATGAATCTGCAAACTTCTGACATGTTTTACCGAAGCCAGAAAAACAGGCGATGGGTTACAAAAATAGCTCTAGTTACAGATTGGTAGCCCCGATTTGAAATCCGACTTCTTGCTTGAAAAGCAGAAGAGTAGGGGAAGATTTTATATAGCAAACATTTTTTTCTGTAAAAGGTTGGGAAAGGGGTCAAAACGGCAGTTGTTTGTGAAAGTTTAAAAAACACAATATAGTGCATTTAGTAAAACTGCTGTAACGTAAGTTCCATACTGAATAAACCTTCTCCGCATTTGACATGCAGAGAAGTAGCGGAAGTTTTAATCCAATATACTTTTGTCAAACTCTTTGGTTTAGTGGTCAAAATGATTGTCGTTTTGAATTGAATGAATCTGCAAACTTCTGACATGTTTTACCGAAGCCAGAAAAACAGGCGATGGGTTACAAAAATAGCTCTTAGTTACAGATTGGTAGACCCGATTTGAAATCCGACTTGTTGCTTGAAAAGCAGAAGAGAAGGGGTACATTTTATATAGAAAACATTGTTTTCTGTAAAATGTTGGGAAAGGGGTCAAAACGGCAGTTGTTTGTGAAAGTTTAAAAAAACACATGGTAGTGCAATTAGTAAAACTGCTGTAACGTAAATTCCATACTGAATAAACTTCCGCATTTGACAAGCAGAGAAGTAGAGGGAAGTTTTAATCCAATATATTTTTGTCAAACTCTTTGGTTTAGTGGTCAAAATGATAGTTGTTTTGTATTGAATGAATCTGCAAACTTCTGACATGTTTTACCGAAGTCAGAAAAACAGGCGATGGGTTACAAAAATAGCTCTAGTTACAGATTGGTAGCCCCGATTTGAAATCCGACTTCTTGCTTGAAAAGCAGAAGAGTAGGGGAAGATTTTATATAGCAAACATTTTTTTCTGTAAAATGTTGGGAAAGGGGTCAAAACGGCAGTTGTTTGTGAAAGTTTAAAAAACACAATGTATTGCATTTAGTAAAACTGCTGTAACGTAAATTTCATACTGAATAAACCTTCTCCGCATTTGACAAGCAGAGAAGTAGAGGAAGTTTTAATCCAATATATTTTTGTCAAACTCTTTGGTTTAGTGGTCAAAATGATAGTTGTTTTGTATTGAATGAATCTGCAAACTTCTGACATGTTTTACCGAAGCCAGAAAAACAGGCGATGGGTTACAAAAATAGCTCTTAGTTACAGATTGGTAGACCCGATTTGAAATCCGACTTCTGGCTTGAAAAGCAGAAGAGTAGGGGAAGATTTTACATAGCAAACATTTTTTTCTGTAAAATGTTGGGAAAGGGGTCAAAACGGCAGTTGTTTGTGAAAGTTTAAAAAACACAATATAGTGCATTTAGTAAAACTGCTGTAACGTAAGTTCCATACTGAATAAACCTTCTCCGCATTTGACATGCAGAGAAGTAGAGGAAGTTTTAATCCAATATACTTTTGTCAAACTCTTTGGTTTAGTGGTCAAAATGATAGTTGTTTTGAATTGAATGAATCTGCAAACTTCTGACATGTTTTACCGAAGCCAGAAAAACAGGCGATGGGTTACAAAAATAGCTCTAGTTACAGATTGGTAGCCCCGATTTGAAATCCGACTTCTTGCTTGAAAAGCAGAAGAGTAGGGGAAGATTTTACATAGCAAACATTTTTTTCTGTAAAAGGTTGGGAAAGGGGTCAAAACGGCAGTTGTTTGTGAAAGTTTAAAAAACACAATATAGTGCATTTAGTAAAACTGCTGTAACGTAAGTTCCATACTGAATAAACCTTCTCCGCATTTGACATGCAGAGAAGTAGCGGAAGTTTTAATCCAATATACTTTTGTCAAACTCTTTGGTTTAGTGGTCAAAATGATAGTCGTTTTGAATTGAATGAATCTGCAAACTTCTGACATGTTTTACCGAAGCCAGAAAAACAGGCGATGGGTTACAAAAATAGCTCTTAGTTACAGATTGGTAGACCCGATTTGAAATCCGACTTGTTGCTTGAAAAGCAGAAGAGAAGGGGTACATTTTATATAGAAAACATTGTTTTCTGTAAAATGTTGGGAAAGGGGTCAAAACGGCAGTTGTTTGTGAAAGTTTAAAAAAACACATGGTAGTGCAATTAGTAAAACTGCTGTAACGTAAATTCCATACTGAATAAACTTCCGCATTTGACAAGCAGAGAAGTAGAGGGAAGTTTTAATCCAATATATTTTTGTCAAACTCTTTGGTTTAGTGGTCAAAATGATAGTTGTTTTGTATTGAATGAATCTGCAAACTTCTGACATGTTTTACCGAAGTCAGAAAAACAGGCGATGGGTTACAAAAATAGCTCTAGTTACAGATTGGTAGCCCCGATTTGAAATCCGACTTCTTGCTTGAAAAGCAGAAGAGTAGGGGAAGATTTTATATAGCAAACATTTTTTTCTGTAAAATGTTGGGAAAGGGGTCAAAACGGCAGTTGTTTGTGAAAGTTTAAAAAACACAATGTATTGCATTTAGTAAAACTGCTGTAACGTAAATTTCATACTGAATAAACCTTCTCCGCATTTGACAAGCAGAGAAGTAGAGGAAGTTTTAATCCAATATATTTTTGTCAAACTCTTTGGTTTAGTGGTCAAAATGATAGTTGTTTTGTATTGAATGAATCTGCAAACTTCTGACATGTTTTACCGAAGCCAGAAAAACAGGCGATGGGTTACAAAAATAGCTCTTAGTTACAGATTGGTAGACCCGATTTGAAATCCGACTTGTTGCTTGAAAAGCAGAAGAGAAGGGGTACATTTTATATAGAAAACATAGTTTTCTGTAAAATGTTGGGAAAGGGGTCAAAACGGCAGTTGTTTGTGAAAGTTTAAAAAACACATGGTAGTGCATTTAGTAAAACTGCTGTAACGTAAATTCCATACTGAATAAACTTCCTCATTTGACAAGCAGAGAAGTAGAGGGAAGTTTTAATCCAATATATTTTTGTCAAACTCTTTGGTTTAGTGGTCAAAATGATAGTTGTTTTGAATTTAATGAATCTTCAAACTACTGACATTTTTTACCGAAGCCAGAAAAACAAGCGAAGGGTTACAAAAATAACTCTAATTACAGATTGGTAGACCCGATTTGAAATCCGAGTTGTTGCTTGAAAGGCAGAAGAGTAGGGAAAGATTTTATATAGCAAACATTGTTTTCTGTAAAATGTTGGGAAAGGGGTCAAAACGGCAGTTGTTTGTGAAAGTTTAAAAAACACATGGTAGTGCAATTAGTAAAACTGCTGTAACGTAAATTACATACTGAATAAACCTTCTCCGCATTTGACAAGCAGAGAAGTAGAGGAAGTTTTAATCCAATATACTTTTGTCAAACTCTTTGGTTTAGTGGTCAAAATGATAGTTGTTTTGTATTGAATGAATCTGCAAACTTCTGACATGTTTTACCGAAGCCAGAAAAACAGGCGATGGGTTACAAAAATAGCTCTAGTTACAGATTGGTAGACCCGAATTGAAATCCGACTTCTTGCTTGAAAAGCAGAAGAGTAGGGGAAGATTTTATATAGCAAACATTGTTTTCTGTAAAATGTTGGGAAAGGGGTCAAAACGGCAGATGTTTGTGAAAGTTTAAAAAACACAATATAGTGCATTTAGTAAAACTGCTGTAACGTAAATTCCATACTGAATAAACCTTCTCCGCATTTGACAAGCAGAGAAGTAGAGGGAAGTTTTAATCCAATATATTTTTGTCAAACTCTTTGGTTTAGTGGTCAAAATGATAGTTGTTTTGAATTGAATGAATCTGCAAACTTCTGACATGTTTTACCGAATCCAGAAAAACAGGCGATGGGTTACAAAAATAGCTCTAGTTACAGATTGGTAGACCCGATTTGAAATCCGACTTCTTGCTTGAAAAGAAGAAGAGTAGGGGAAGATTTTATATAGCAAACATTTTTTTCTGTAAAATGTTGGGAAAGGGGTCAAAACGGCAGTTGTTTGTGAAAGTTTAAAAAACACAATGTATTGCATTTAGTAAAACTGCTGTAACGTAAATTTCATACTGAATAAACCTTCTCCGCATTTGACAAGCAGAGAAGTAGAGGAAGTTTTAATCCAATATACTTTTGTCAAACTCTTTGGTTTAGTGGTCAAAATGATAGTTGTTTTGTATTGAATGAATCTGCAAACTTCTGACATGTTTTACCGAAGCCAGAAAAACAGGCGATGGGTTACAAAAATAGCTCTTAGTTACAGATTGGTAGACCCGATTTGAAATCCGACTTGTTGCTTGAAAAGCAGTAGAGAAGGGGTACATTTTATATAGAAAACATAGTTTTCTGTAAAATGTTGGGAAAGGGGTCAAAACGGCAGTTGTTTGTGAAAGTTTAAAAAACACATGGTAGTGCATTTAGTAAAACTGCTGTAACGTAAATTCCATACTGAATAAACTTCCGCATTTGACAAGCAGAGAAGTAGAGGGAAGTTTTAATCCAATATATTTTTGTCAAACTCTTTGGTTTAGTGGTCAAAATGATAGTTGTTTTGAATTTAATGAATCTTCAAACTACTGACATTTTTTACCGAAGCCAGAAAAACAAGCGAAGGGTTACAAAAATAACTCTAATTACAGATTGGTAGACCCGATTTGAAATCCGAATTGTTGCTTGAAAGGCAGAATAGTAGGGAAAGATTTTATATAGCAAACATTGTTTTCTGTAAAATGTTGGGAAAGGGGTCAAAACGGCAGTTGTTTGTGAAAGTTTAAAAAACACATGGTAGTGCAATTAGTAAAACTGCTGTAACGTAAATTACATACTGAATAAACCTTCTCCGCATTTGACAAGCAGAGAAGTAGAGGAAGTTTTAATCCAATATACTTTTGTCAAACTCTTTGGTTTAGTGGTCAAAATGATAGTTGTTTTGTATTGAATGAATCTGCAAACTTCTGACATGTTTTACCGAAGCCAGAAAAACAGGCGATGGGTTACAAAAATAGCTCTAGTTACAGATTGGTAGACCCGAATTGAAATCCGACTTCTTGCTTGAAAAGCAGAAGAGTAGGGGAAGATTTTATATAGCAAACATTGTTTTCTGTAAAATGTTGGGAAAGGGGTCAAAACGGCAGATGTTTGTGAAAGTTTAAAAAACACAATATAGTGCATTTAGTAAAACTGCTGTAACGTAAATTCCATACTGAATAAACCTTCTCCGCATTTGACAAGCAGAGAAGTAGAGGGAAGTTTTAATCCAATATATTTTTGTCAAACTCTTTGGTTTAGTGGTCAAAATGATAGTTGTTTTGAATTGAATGAATCTTCAAACTACTGACATTTTTTACCGAAGCCAGAAAAACAAGCGAAGGGTTACAAAAATAGCTCTTAGTTACAGATTGGTAGACCCGATTTGAAATCCGAATTGTTGCTTGAAAAGCAGAAGAGTAGGGGTAGATTTTATATAGAAAACATTGTTTTCTGTAAAATGTTGGGAAAGGGGTCAAAACGGCAGTTGTTCGTGAAAGTTTAAAAAACACAATGTAGTGCATTTAGTAAAACTGCTGTAACATAAATTTCGTACTGAATAAACCTTCTCCGCATTTGACAAGCAGAGAAGTAGAGGACGTTTTAATCCAATATACTTTTGTCAAACTCTTTGGTTTAGTGATCAAAATGATAGTTGTTTTGAATTGAATGAATCTGCAAACTTCTGACATGTTTTACAGAAGCCAGAAAAACAGGCGAAGGCTTACAAAAATAACTCTAGTTACAGATTGGTAGACCCGATTTGAAATCCGACTTGTTGCTTGAAAAGCAGAAGAGTAGGGGTAGATTTTATATAGAAAACATTGTTTTCTGTAAAATGTTGGGAAAGGGGTCAAAACGGCAGTTGTTTGTGAAAGTTTAAAAAACACAATGTATTGCATATAGTAAAACTGCTCTAACGTAAGTTCCATACTAAATAAACTTCCGCATTTGACAAGCAGAGAAGTAGAGGGAAGTTTTAATCCAATATATTTTTGTCAAACTCTTTGGTTTAGTGGTCAAAATGATAGTTGTTTTGAATTTAATGAATCTGCAAACTTCTGACATGTTTTACCGAAGCCAGAAAAACAGGCGATGGGTTACAAAAATAGCTCTAGTTACAGATTGGTAGACCCGATTTGAAATCCGACTTCTTGCTTGAAAAGAAGAAGAGTAGGGGAAGATTTTATATAGCAAACATTGTTTTCTGTAAAATGTTGGGAAAGGGGTCAAAACGGCAGTTGTTTGTGAAAGTTTAAAAAACACATGGTAGTGCAATTAGTAAAACTGCTGTAATGTAAATTACATACTGAATAAACCTTCTCCGCATTTGACAAGCAGAGAAGTAGAGGAAGTTTTAATCCAATATACTTTTGTCAAACTCTTTGGTTTAGTGGTCAAAATGATAGTTGTTTTGTATTGAATGAATCTGCAAACTTCTGACATGTTTTACCGAAGCCAGAAAAACAGGCGATGGGTTACAAAAATAGCTCTAGTTACAGATTGGTAGACCCGATTTGAAATCCGACTTGTTGCTTGAGAAGCAGAAGAGTAGGGGTAGATTTTATATAGAAAACATTGTTTTCTGTAAAATGTTGGGAAAGGGGTCAAAACGGCAGTTGTTTGTGAAAGTTTAAAAAACACAATGTAGTGCATTTAGTAAAACTGCTGTAACATAAATTTCGTACTGAATAAACCTTCTCCGCATTTGACAAGCAGAGAAGTAGAGGACGTTTTAATCCAATATACTTTTGTCAAACTCTTTGGTTTAGTGGTCAAAATGATAGTTGTTTTGTATTGAATGAATCTGCTAACTTCTGACATGTTTTACAGAAGCCAGAAAAACAGGCGATGGGTTACATAAATAGCTCTAGTTACAGATTGGTAGACCCGATTTGAAATCCGACTTCTTGCTTGAAAAGCAGAAGAGTAGGGGAAGATTTTATATAGCAAACATTGTTTTCTGTAAAATGTTGGGAAAGGGGTCAAAACGGCAGTTGTTTGTGAAAGTTTAAAAAACACATGGTAGTGCAATTAGTAAAACTGCTGTAACGTAAATTACATACTGAATAAACCTTCTCCGCATTTGACAAGCAGAGAAGTAGAGGAAGTTTTAATCCAATATACTTTTGTCAAACTCTTTGGTTTAGTGGTCAAAATGATAGTTGTTTTGTATTGAATGAATCTGCAAACTTCTGACATGTTTTACCGAAGCCAGAAAAACAGGCGATGGGTTACAAAAATAGCTCTAGTTACAGATTGGTAGACCCGATTTGAAATCCGACTTCTTGCTTGAAAAGAAGAAGAGTAGGGGAAGATTTTATATAGCAAACATTGTTTTCTGTAAAATGTTGGGAAAGGGGTCAAAACGGCAGTTGTTTGTGAAAGTTTAAAAAACACATGGTAGTGCAATTAGTAAAACTGCTGTAATGTAAAGTACATACTGAAAAAACCTTCTCCGCATTTGACAAGCAGAGAAGTAGAGGAAGTTTTAATCCAATATACTTTTGTCAAACTCTTTGGTTTAGTGGTCAAAATGATAGTTGTTTTGTATTGAATGAATCTGCAAACTTCTGACATGTTTTACAGAAGCCAGAAAAACAGGCGAAGGCTTACAAAAATAACTCTAGTTACAGATTGGTAGACCCGATTTGAAATACGACTTGTTGCTTGAAAAGCAGAAGAGTAGGGGTAGATTTTATATAGAAAACATTTTTTTCTGTAAAATGTTGGGAAAGGGGTCAAAACGGCAGTTGTTTGTGAAAGTTTAAAAAACACAATGTATTGCATATAGTAAAACTGCTGTAACGTAAATTCCATACTGAATAAACCTTCTCCGCATATGACAAGCAGAGAAGTAGAGGAAGTTTTAATCCAATATACTTTTGTCAAACTCTTTGGTTTAGTGGTCAAAAGGATAGTTGTTTTGTATTGAATGAATCTGCAAACTTCTGACATGTTTTACCGAAGCCAGAAAAACAGGCGATGGGTTACAAAAATAGCTCTAGTTACAGATTGGTAGACCCGATTTGAAATCCGACTTGTTGCTTGAAAAGCAGAAGAGTAGGGGTAGATTTTATATAGAAAACATTTTTTTCTGTAAAATGTTGGGAAAGGGGTCAAAACGGCAGTTGTTTGTGAAAGTTTAAAAAACACGTGGTAGTGCAATTAGTAAAACTGCTGTAACGTAAATTACATACTGAATAAACCTTCTCCGCATTTGACAAGCAGAGAAGTAGAGGAAGTTTTAATCCAATATACTTTTGTCAAACTCTTTGGTTTAGTGGTCAAAATGATAGTTGTTTTGTATTGAATGAATCTGCAAACTTCTGACATGTTTTACCGAAGCCAGAAAAACAGGCGATGGGTTACAAAAATAGCTCTAGTTACAGATTGGTAGACCCGATTTGAAATCCGACTTGTTGCTTGAGAAGCAGAAGAGTAGGGGTAGATTTTATATAGAAAACATTGTTTTCTGTAAAATGTTGGGAAAGGGGTCAAAACGGCAGTTGTTTGTGAAAGTTTAAAAAACACAATGTAGTGCATTTAGTAAAACTGCTGTAACATAAATTTCGTACTGAATAAACCTTCTCCGCATTTGACAAGCAGAGAAGTAGAGGACGTTTTAATCCAATATACTTTTGTCAAACTCTTTGGTTTAGTGGTCAAAATGATAGTTGTTTTGAATTGAATGTATCTGCAAACTTCTGACATGTTTTACCGAAGCCAGAAAAACAGGCGAAGGCTTACAAAAATAACTCTAGTTACAGATTGGTAGACCCGATTTGAAATCCGACTTGTTGCTTGAAAAGCAGAAGAGTAGGGGTAGATTTTATATAGAAAACATTGTTTTCTGTAAAATGTTGGGAAAGGGGTCAAAACGGCAGTTGTTTGTGAAAGTTTAAAAAACACATGGTAGTGCATTTAGTAAAACTGCTGTAACGTAAGTTCCATACTAAATAAACTTCCGCATTTGACAAGCAGAGAAGTAGAGGGAATTTTTAATCCAATATATTTTTGTCAAACTCTTTGGTTTAGTGGTCAAAATGATAGTTGCTTTGAATTTAATGAATCTGCAAACTTCTGACATTTTTTACCGAAGCCAGAAAAACAGGCGAAGGGTTACAAAAATAACTCTAATTACAGATTGGTAGACCCGATTTGAAATCCGACTTGTTGCTTGAAAAGCAGAAGAGTAGGGAAAGATTTTATATAGCAAACATTGTTTTCTGTAAAATGTTGGGAAAGGGGTCAAAACGGCAGTTGTTTGTGAAAGTTTAAAAAACACATGGTAGTGCAATTAGTAAAACTGCTGTAACGTAAATTACATACTGAATAAACCTTCTCCGCTTTTGACAAGCAAAGAAGTAGAGGAAGTTTTAATCCAATATACTTTTGTCAAACTCTTTGGTTTAGTGGTCAAAATGATAGTTGTTTTGTATTGAATGAATCTGCAAACTTCTGACATGTTTTACCGAAGCCAGAAAAACAGGCGATGGGTTACAAAAATAGCTCTAGTTACAGATTGGTAGACCCGATTTGAAATCCGACTTGTTGCTTGAAAAGCAGAAGAGTATGGGTAGATTTTATATAGAAAACATTGTTTTCTGTAAAATGTTGGGAAAGGGGTCAAAACGGCAGTTGTTCGTGAAAGTTTAAAAAACACAATGTAGTGCATTTAGTAAAACTGCTGTAACATAAATTTCGTACTGAATAAACCTTCTCCGCATTTGACAAGCAGAGAAGTAGAGGACGTTTTAATCCAATATACTTTTGTCAAACTCTTTGGTTTAGTGATCAAAATGATAGTTGTTTTGAATTGAATGAATCTGCAAACTTCTGACATGTTTTACAGAAGCCAGAAAAACAGGCGAAGGCTTACAAAAATAACTCTAGTTACAGATTGGTAGACCCGATTTGAAATCCGACTTGTTGCTTGAAAAGCAGAAGAGTAGGGGTAGATTTTATATAGAAAACATTTTTTTCTGTAAAATGTTGGGAAAGGGGTCAAAACGGCAGATGTTTGTGAAAGTTTAAAAAACACAATATAGTGCGTTTAGTAAAACTGCTGTAACGTAAATTCCATACTGAATAAACCTTCTCCGCATTTGACAAGCAGAGAAGTAGAGGGAAGTTTTAATCCAATATATTTTTGTCAAACTCTTTGGTTTAGTGGTCAAAATGATAGTTGTTTTGAATTGAATGAATCTGCAAACTTCTGACATGTTTTACCGAAGCCAGAAAAACAGGCGATGGGTTACAAAAATAGCTCTAGTTACAGATTGGTAGACCCGATTTGAAATCCGACTTCTTGCTTGAAAAGAAGAAGAGTAGGGGAAGATTTTATATAGCAAACATTGTTTTCTGTAAAATGTTGGGAAAGGGGTCAAAACGGCAGTTGTTTGTGAAAGTTTAAAAAACACATGGTAGTGCAATTAGTAAAACTGCTGTAATGTAAATTACATACTGAATAAACCTTCTCCGCATTTGACAAGCAGAGAAGTAGAGGAAGTTTTAATCCAATATACTTTTGTCAAACTCTTTGGTTTAGTGGTCAAAATGATAGTTGTTTTGTATTGAATGAATCTGCAAACTTCTGACATGTTTTACCGAAGCCAGAAAAACAGGCGATGGGTTACAAAAATAGCTCTAGTTACAGATTGGTAGACCCGATTTGAAATCCGACTTGTTGCTTGAGAAGCAGAAGAGTAGGGGTAGATTTTATATAGAAAACATTGTTTTCTGTAAAATGTTGGGAAAGGGGTCAAAACGGCAGTTGTTTGTGAAAGTTTAAAAAACACAATGTAGTGCATTTAGTAAAACTGCTGTAACATAAATTTCGTACTGAATAAACCTTCTCCGCATTTGACAAGCAGAGAAGTAGAGGACGTTTTAATCCAATATACTTTTGTCAAACTCTTTGGTTTAGTGGTCAAAATGATAGTTGTTTTGAATTGAATGAATCTGCAAACTTCTGACATGTTTTACCGAAGCCAGAAAAACAGGCGATGGGTTACAAAAATAGCTCTAGTTACAGATTGGTAGACCCGATTTGAAATCCGACTTGTTGCTTGAGAAGCAGAAGAGTAGGGGTAGATTTTATATAGAAAACATTGTTTTCTGTAAAATGTTGGGAAAGGGGTCAAAACGGCAGTTGTTTGTGAAAGTTTAAAAAACACAATGTAGTGCATTTAGTAAAACTGCTGTAACATAAATTTCGTACTGAATAAACCTTCTCCGCATTTGACAAGCAGAGAAGTAGAGGAAATTTTAATCCAATATACTTTTGTCAAAATCTTTGGTTTAGTGGTCAAAATGATAGTTGTTTTGTATTGAATGAATCTGCAAACTTCTGACATGTTTTACCGAAGCCAGAAAAACAGGCGATGGGTTACAAAAATAGCTCTAGTTACAGATTGGTAGACCCGATTTGAAATCCGACTTGTTGCTTGAGAAGCAGAAGAGTAGGGGTAGATTTTATATAGAAAACATTGTTTTCTGTAAAATGTTGGGAAAGGGGTCAAAACGGCAGTTGTTTGTGAAAGTTTAAAAAACACAATGTAGTGCATTTAGTAAAACTGCTGTAACATAAATTTCGTACTGAATAAACCTTCTCCGCATTTGACAAGCAGAGAAGTAGAGGAAGTTTTAATCCAATATACTTTTGTCAAACTCTTTGGTTTAGTGGTCAAAATGATAGTTGTTTTGTATTGAATGAATCTGCAAACTTCTGACATGTTTTACCGAAGCCAGAAAAACAGGCGATGGGTTACAAAAATAGCTCTAGTTACAGATTGGTAGACCCGATTTGAAATCCGACTTGTTGCTTGAAAAGCAGAAGAGTATGGGTAGATTTTATATAGAAAACATTGTTTTCTGTAAAATGTTGGGAAAGGGGTCAAAACGGCAGTTGTTCGTGAAAGTTTAAAAAACACAATGTAGTGCATTTAGTAAAACTGCTGTAACATAAATTTCGTACTGAATAAACCTTCTCCGCATTTGACAAGCAGAGAAGTAGAGGACGTTTTAATCCAATATACTTTTGTCAAACTCTTTGGTTTAGTGATCAAAATGATAGTTGTTTTGAATTGAATGAATCTGCAAACTTCTGACATGTTTTACAGAAGCCAGAAAAACAGGCGAAGGCTTACAAAAATAACTCTAGTTACAGATTGGTAGACCCGATTTGAAATCCGACTTGTTGCTTGAAAAGCAGAAGAGTAGGGGTAGATTTTATATAGAAAACATTTTTTTCTGTAAAATGTTGGGAAAGGGGTCAAAACGGCAGATGTTTGTGAAAGTTTAAAAAACACAATATAGTGCGTTTAGTAAAACTGCTGTAACGTAAATTCCATACTGAATAAACCTTCTCCGCATTTGACAAGCAGAGAAGTAGAGGGAAGTTTTAATCCAATATATTTTTGTCAAACTCTTTGGTTTAGTGGTCAAAATGATAGTTGTTTTGAATTGAATGAATCTGCAAACTTCTGACATGTTTTACCGAAGCCAGAAAAACAGGCGATGGGTTACAAAAATAGCTCTAGTTACAGATTGGTAGACCCGATTTGAAATCCGACTTCTTGCTTGAAAAGAAGAAGAGTAGGGGAAGATTTTATATAGCAAACATTGTTTTCTGTAAAATGTTGGGAAAGGGGTCAAAACGGCAGTTGTTTGTGAAAGTTTAAAAAACACATGGTAGTGCAATTAGTAAAACTGCTGTAATGTAAATTACATACTGAATAAACCTTCTCCGCATTTGACAAGCAGAGAAGTAGAGGAAGTTTTAATCCAATATTCTTTTGTCAAACTCTTTGGTTTAGTGGTCAAAATGATAGTTGTTTTGTATTGAATGAATCTGCAAACTTCTGACATGTTTTACCGAAGCCAGAAAAACAGGCGATGGGTTACAAAAATAGCTCTAGTTACAGATTGGTAGACCCGATTTGAAATCCGACTTGTTGCTTGAGAAGCAGAAGAGTAGGGGTAGATTTTATATAGAAAACATTGTTTTCTGTAAAATGTTGGGAAAGGGGTCAAAACGGCAGTTGTTTGTGAAAGTTTAAAAAACACAATGTAGTGCATTTAGTAAAACTGCTGTAACATAAATTTCGTACTGAATAAACCTTCTCCGCATTTGACAAGCAGAGAAGTAGAGGACGTTTTAATCCAATATACTTTTGTCAAACACTTTGGTTTAGTGGTCAAAATGATAGTTGTTTTGAATTGAATGAATCTGCTAACTTCTGACATGTTTTACAGAAGACAGAAAAACAGGCGATGGGTTACATAAATAGCTCTAGTTACAGATTGGTAGACCCGATTTGAAATCCGACTTCTTGCTTGAAAAGCAGAAGAGTAGGGGAAGATTTTATATAGCAAACATTGTTTTCTATAAAATGTTGGGAAAGGGGTCAAAACGGCAGTTGTTTGTGAAAGTTTAAAAAACACATGGTAGTGCATTTAGTAAAACTGCTGTAACATAAATTTCGTACTGAATAAACCTCCGCATTTGACAAGCAGAGAAGTAGAGGACGTTTTAATCCAATATACTTTTGTCAAACTCTTTGGTTTAGTGGTCAAAATGATAGTTGTTTTGAATTGAATGAATCTGCAAACTTCTGACATGTTTTACCGAAGCCAGAAAAACAGGCGAAGGCTTACAAAAATAACTCTAGTTACAGATTGGTAGACCCGATTTGAAATCCGACTTGTTGCTTGAAAAGCAGAAGAGTAGGGGTAGATTTTATATAGAAAACATTTTTTTCTGTAAAATGTTGGGAAAGGGGTCAAAACGGCAGTTGTTTGTGAAAGTTTAAAAAACACGTGGTAGTGCAATTAGTAAAACTGCTGTAACGTAAATTACATACTGAATAAACCTTCTCCGCATTTGACAAGCAGAGAAGTAGAGGAAGTTTTAATCCAATATACTTTTGTAAAACTCTTTGGTTTAGTGGTCAAAATGATAGTTGTTTTGTATTGAATGCATCTGCAAACTTCTGACATGTTTTACCGAAGCCAGAAAAACAGGCGATGGGTTACAAAAATAGCTCTAGTTACAGATTGGTAGACCCGATTTGAAATCCGACTTGTTGCTTGAGAAGCAGAAGAGTAGGGGTAGATTTTATATAGAAAACATTGTTTTCTGTAAAATGTTGGGAAAGGGGTCAAAACGGCAGTTGTTTGTGAAAGTTTAAAAAACACAATGTAGTGCATTTAGTAAAACTGCTGTAACATAAATTTCGTACTGAATAAACCTTCTCCGCATTTGACAAGCAGAGAAGTAGAGGAAGTTTTAATCCAATATACTTTTGTCAAACTCTTTGGTTTAGTGGTCAAAATGATAGTTGTTTTGAATTGAATGAATCTGCAAACTTCTGACATGTTTTACAGAAGCCAGAAAAACAGGCGAAGGCTTACAAAAATAACTCTAGTTACAGATTGGTAGACCCGATTTGAAATCCGACTTGTTGCTTGAAAAGCAGAAGAGTAGGGGTAGATTTTATATAGAAAACATTGTTTTCTGTAAAATGTTGGGAAAGGGGTCAAAACGGCAGTTGTTTGTGAAAGTTTAAAAAACACAATGTAGTGCATATAGTAAAACTGCTGTAACGTAAATTCCATACTGAATAAACCTTCTCCGCATATGACAAGCAGAGAAGTAGAGGAAGTTTTAATCCAATATACTTTTGTCAAACTCTTTGGTTTAGTGGTCAAAATGATAGTTGTTTTGTATTGAATGAATCTGCAAACTTCTGACATGTTTTACCGAAGCCAGAAAAACAGGCGAAGGGTTACAAAAATAGCTCTAGTTACAGATTGGTAGAACCGATTTGAAATCCGACTTGTTGCTTGAAAAGCAGAAGAGTAGGGGAAGATTTTATATAGCAAAAAAAAATCTGTAAAATGTTGGGAAACGGGTCCAAACGGCAGATGTTTGTGAAAGATTAAAAAACACAATATAGTGCATTTAGTAAAACTGCTGTAACGTAAATTCCATACTGAATAAACCTTCTCCGCATTTGACAAGCAGAGAAGTAAAGGAAGTTTTAATCCAATATACTTTTGTCAAACTCTTTGGTTAAGTGATCAAAATGATAGTTGTTTTGAATTGAATGAATCTGCAAACTTCTGACATGTTTTACAGAAGCCAGAAAAACAGGCGAAGGCTTACAAAAATAGCTCTAGTTACAGATTGGTAGACCCGATTTGAAATCCGACTTGTTGCTTGAAAAGCAGAAGAGTAGGGGTAGATTTTATATAGAAAACATTGTTTTCTGTAAAATGTTGGGAAAGGGGTCAAAACGGCAGTTGTTTGTGAAAGTTTAAAAAACACATGGTAGTGCATTTAGTAAAACTGCTGTAACGTAAGTTCCATACTAAATAAACTTCCGCATTTGACAAGCAGAGAAGTAGAGGGAAGTTTTAATCCAATATATTTTTGTCAAACTCTTTGGTTTAGTGGTCAAAATGATAGTTGTTTTGAATTGAATGAATCTGCAAACTTCTGACATGTTTTACAGAAGCCAGAAAAACAGGAAATGGGTTACAAAAATAGCTATAGTTACAGATTGGTAGCCCCAATTTGAAATCCGACGTCTTGCTTGAAAAGCAGAAGAGTAGGGGAAGATTTTATATAGCAAAAAAAATCTGTAAAATGTTGGGAAACGGGTCCAAACGGCAGATGTTTGTGAAAGATTAAAAAACACAATATAGTGCATTTAGTAAAACTGCTGTAACGTAAATTCCATACTGAATAAACCTTCTCCGCATTTGACAAGCAGAGAAGTAAAGGAAGTTTTAATCCAATATACTTTTGTCAAACTCTTTGGTTTAGTGGTCAAAATGATAGTTGTTTTGAATTGAATGAATCTGCAAACTTCTGACATGTTTTACAGAAGCCAGAAAAACAGGCGAAGGCTTACAAAAATAACTCTAGTTACAGATTGGTAGACCCGATTTGAAATCCGACTTGTTGCTTGAAAAGCAGAAGAGTAGGGGTAGATTTTATATAGAAAACATTTTTTTCTGTAAAATGTTGGGAAAGGGGTCAAAACGGCAGTTGTTTGTGAAAGTTTAAAAAACACGTGGTAGTGCAATTAGTAAAACTGCTGTAACGTAAATTACATACTGAATAAACCTTCTCCGCATTTGACAAGCAGAGAAGTAGAGGAAGTTTTAATCCAATATACTTTTGTCAAACTCTTTGGTTTAGTGGTCAAAATGATAGTTGTTTTGTATGAATGAATCTGCAAACTTCTGACATGTTTTACCGAAGCCAGAAAAACATGCGATGGCTTACAAAAATAGCTCTAGTTACAGATTGGTAGACCCGATTTGAAATCCGACTTGTTGCTTGAGAAGCAGAAGAGTAGGGGTAGATTTTATATAGAAAACATTGTTTTCTGTAAAATGTTGGGAAAGGGGTCAAAACGGCAGTTGTTTGTGAAAGTTTAAAAAACACAATGTAGTGCATTTAGTAAAACTGCTGTAACATAAATTTCGTACTGAATAAACCTTCTCCGCATTTGACAAGCAGAGAAGTAGAGGACGTTTTAATCCAATATACTTTTGTCAAACTCTTTGGTTTAGTGGTCAAAATGATAGTTGTTTTGAATTGAATGAATCTGCAAACTTCTGACATGTTTTACAGAAGCCAGAAAAACAGGAAATGGGTTACAAAAATAGCTATAGTTACAGATTGGTAGCCCCAATTTGAAATCCGACGTCTTGCTTGAAAAGCAGAAGAGTAGGGGAAGATTTTATATAGCAAAAAAAATCTGTAAAATGTTGGGAAACGGGTCCAAACGGCAGATGTTTGTGAAAGATTAAAAAACACAATATAGTGCATTTAGTAAAACTGCTGTAACGTAAATTCCATACTGAATAAACCTTCTCCGCATTTGACAAGCAGAGAAGTAAAGGAAGTTTTAATCCAATATACTTTTGTCAAACTCTTAGGTTTAGTGGTCAAAATGATAGTTGTTTTGAATTGAATGAATCTGCAAACTTCTGACATGTTTTACAGAAGCCAGAAAAACAGGCGAAGGCTTACAAAAATAACTCTAGTTACAGATTGGTAGACCCGATTTGAAATCCGACTTGTTGCTTGAAAAGCAGAAGAGTAGGGGTAGATTTTATATAGAAAACATTTTTTTCTGTAAAATGTTGGGAAAGGGGTCAAAACGGCAGTTGTTTGTGAAAGTTTAAAAAACACGTGGTAGTGCAATTAGTAAAACTGCTGTAACGTAAATTACATACTGAATAAACCTTCTCCGCATTTGACAAGCAGAGAAGTAGAGGACGTTTTAATCCAATATACTTTTGTCAAACTCTTTGGTTTAGTGGTCAAAATGATAGTTGTTTTGTATTGAATGAATCTGCAAACTTCTGACATGTTTTACCGAAGCCAGAAAAACAGGCGATGGGTTACAAAAATAGCTCTAGTTACAGATTGGTAGACCCGATTTGAAATCCGACTTGTTGCTTGAGAAGCAGAAGAGTAGGGGTAGATTTTATATAGAAAACATTGTTTTCTGTAAAATGTTGGGAAAGGGGTCAAAACGGCAGTTGTTTGTGAAAGTTTAAAAAACACAATGTAGTGCATTTAGTAAAACTGCTGTAACATAAATTTCGTACTGAATAAACCTTCTCCGCATTTGACAAGCAGAGAAGTAGAGGACGTTTTAATCCAATATACTTTTGTCAAACTCTTTGGTTTAGTGGTCAAAATGATAGTTGTTTTGAATTGAATGAATCTGCAAACTTCTGACATGTTTTACCGAAGCCAGAAAAACAGGCGAAGGGTTACAAAAATAGCTCTAGTTACAGATTGGTAGCCCCGATTTGAAATCCGACTTGTTGCTTGAAAAGCAGAAGAGTAGGGGTAGATTTTATATAGAAAACATTTTTTTCTGTAAAATGTTGGGAAAGGGGTCAAAACGGCAGTTGTTTGTGAAAGTTTAAAAAACACGTGGTAGTGCAATTAGTAAAACTGCTGTAACGTAAATTACATACTGAATAAACCTTCTCCGCATTTGACAAGCAGAGAAGTAGAGGACGTTTTAATCCAATATACTTTTGTCAAACTCTTTGGTTTAGTGGTCAAAATGATAGTTGTTTTGTATTGAATGAATCTGCAAACTTCTGACATGTTTTACCGAAGCCAGAAAAACAGGCGATGGGTTACAAAAATAGCTCTAGTTACAGATTGGTAGACCCGATTTGAAATCCGACTTGTTGCTTGAGAAGCAGAAGAGTAGGGGTAGATTTTATATAGAAAACATTGTTTTCTGTAAAATGTTGGGAAAGGGGTCAAAACGGCAGTTGTTTGTGAAAGTTTAAAAAACACAATGTAGTGCATTTAGTAAAACTGCTGTAACATAAATTTCGTACTGAATAAACCTTCTCCGCATTTGACAAGCAGAGAAGTAGAGGACGTTTTAATCCAATATACTTTTGTCAAACTCTTTGGTTTAGTGGTCAAAATGATAGTTGTTTTGAATTGAATGAATCTGCAAACTTCTGACATGTTTTACAGAAGCCAGAAAAACAGGCGAAGGCTTACAAAAATAACTCTAGTTACAGATTGGTAGACCCGATTTGAAATCCGACTTGTTGTTTGAAAAGCAGAAGAGCAGGGGTAGATTTTATATAGAAAACATTGTTTTCTGTAAAATGTTGGGAAAGGGGTCAAAACGGCAGTTGTTTGTGAAAGTTTAAAAAACACATGGTAGTGCATTTAGTAAAACTGCTGTAACGTAAATTACATACTCAATAAACCTTCTCCGCATTTGACAAGCAGAGAAGTAGAGGAAGTTTTAATCCAATATACTTTTGTCAAACTCTTTGGTTTAGTGGTCAAAATGATAGTTGTTTTGAATTGAATGAATCTGCAAACTTCTGACATGTTTTACAGAAGCCAGAAAAACAGGCGAAGGCTTACAAAAATAACTCTAGTTACAGATTGGTAGACCCGATTTGAAATCCGACTTGTTGCTTGAAAAGCAGAAGAGTAGGGGTAGATTTTATATAGAAAACATTTTTTTCTGTAAAATGTTGGGAAAGGGGTCAAAACGGCAGTTGTTTGTGAAAGTTTAAAAAACACAATGTAGTGCATATAGTAAAACTGCTGTAACGTAAATTCCATACTGAATAAACCTTCTCCGCATATGACAAGCAGAGAAGTAGAGGAAGTTTTAATCGAATATACTTTTGTCAAACTCTTTGGTTTAGTGGTCAAAATGATAGTTGTTTTGTATTGAATGAATCTGCAAACTTCTGACATGTTTTACCGAAGCCAGAAAAACAGGCGAAGGGTTACAAAAATAGCTCTAGTTACAGATTGGTAGAACAGATTTGAAATCCGACTTGTTGCTTGAAAAGCAGAAGAGTAGGGGTAGATTTTATATAGAAAACATTGTTTTCTGTAAAATGTTGGGAAAGGGGTCAAAACGGCAGTTGTTTGTGAAAGTTTAAAAAACACAATGTATTGCATTTAGTAAAACTGCTGTAACGTAAATTCCATACTCAATAAACCTTCTACGCATTTGACAAGCAGAGAAGTAGAGGGTTAGTTTTAATGCAATATATTTTTGTCAAACTTTGGTTTAGTGGTCAAAATGATAGTTGTTTTGAATTTAATGAATCTGCAAACTTCTGACATGTTTTACCGAAGCCAGAAAAACAGGCGAAGGGTTACAAAAATAGCTCTAGTTACAGATTGGTAGCCCCGATTTGAAATCCGACTTCTTGCTTGAAAAGCAGAAGAGTAGGGAAAGATTTTATATAGAAAACATTGTTTTCTGTAAAATGTTGGGAAAGGGGTCAAAACGGCAGTTGTTTGTGAAAGTTTAAAAAACACATGGTAGTGCATTTAGTAAAACTGCTGTAACGTAAATTCCATACTGAATAAACCTTCTCCGCATTTGACAAGCAGAGAAGTAGAGGAAGTTTTAATCCAATATACTTTTGTCAAACTCTTTGGTTTAGTGGTCAAAATGATAGTTGTTTTGTATTGAATGCATCTGCAAACTTCTGACATGTTTTACAGAAGCCAGAAAAACAGGCGATGGGTTACAACAATAGCTCTAGTTACAGATTGGTAGACCCGATTTGAAATCCGACTTGTTGCTTGAAAAGCAGAAGAGGAGGGAAAGATTTTATATAGCAAACATTGTTTTCTGTAAAATGTTGGGAAAGGGGTCAAAACGGCAGTTGTTTGTGAAAGTTTAAAAAACACAATGTAGTGCATTTAGTAAAACTGCTGTAACGTAAATTCCATACTGAATAAACCTTCTCCGCATTTGACAAGCAGAGAAGTAGAGGGAAGTTTTAATCCAATATATTTTTGTCAAACTCTTTGGTTTAGTGGTCAAAATGATAGTTGTTTTGAATTTAATGAATCTGCTAACTTCTGACATGTTTTACAGAAGCCAGAAAAACAGGCGATGGGTTACAACAATAGCTCTAGTTACAGATTGGTAGACCCGATTTGAAATCCGACTTCTTGCTTGAAAAGCAGAAGAGTAGGGGAAGATTTTATATAGCAAACATTGTTTTCTGTAAAATGTTGGGAAAGGGGTCAAAACGGCAGTTGTTTGTGAAAGTTTAAAAAACACATGGTAGTGCATTTAGTAAAACTGCTGAAACGTAAATTCCATACTGAATAAACCTTCTCCGCATTTGACAAGCAGAGAAGTAGAGGGAAGTTTTAATCCAATATATTTTTGTCAAACTCTTTGGTTTAGTGGTCAAAATGATAGTTGCTTTGTATTGAATGAATCTGCAAACTTCTGACATGTTTTACCGAAGCCAGAAAAACAGGCGAAGGGTTTACAAAAATAGCTCTAGTTACAGATTGGTAGAACCGATTTGAAATCCGACTTGTTGCTTGAAAAGCAGAAGAGTAGGGGTAGATTTTATATAGAAAATATTGTTTTCTGTAAAATGTTGGGAAAGGGGTCAAAACGGCAGTTGTTTGTGAAAGTTTAAAAAACACAATGTATTGCATTTAGTAAAACTGCTGTAATGTAAATTACATACTGAATAAACCTTCTCCGCATTTGACAAGCAGAGAAGTAGAGGAAGTTTTAATCCAATATACTTTTGTCAAACTCTTTGGTTTAGTGGTCAAAATGATAGTTGTTTTGTATTGAATGAATCTGCAAACTTCTGACATGTTTTACCGAAGCCAGAAAAACAGGCGATGGGTTACAAAAATAGCTCTAGTTACAGATTGGTAGACCCGATTTGAAATCCGACTTGTTGCTTGAGAAGCAGAAGAGGAGGGGTAGATTTTATATAGAAAACATTTTTTTCTGTAAAATGTTGGGAAAGGGGTCAAAACGGCAGTTGTTTGTGAAAGTTTAAAAAACACAATGTAGTGCATTTAGTAAAACTGCTGTAACATAAATTTCGTACTGAATAAACCTTCTCCGCATTTGACAAGCAGAGAAGTAGAGGAAGTTTTAATCCAATATATTTTTGTCAAACTCTTTGGTTTAGTGGTCAAAATGATAGTTGTTTTGAATTGAATGAATCTGCAAACTTCTGACATGTTTTACCGAAGCCAGAAAAACAGGCGATGGGTTACAAAAATAGCTCTAGTTACAGATTGGTAGACCCGATTTGAAATACGACTTCTTGCTTGAAAAGCAGAAGAGTAGGGGAAGATTTTATATAGCAAACATTGTTTTCTGTAAAATGTTGGGAAAGGGGTCAAAACGGCAGTTGTTTGTGAAAGTTTAAAAAACACGTGGTAGTGCAAATAGTAAAACTGCTGTAACGTAAATTACATACTGAATAAACCTTCTCCGCATTTGACAAGCAGAGAAGTAGAGGAAGTTTTAATCCAATATACTTTTGTCAAACTCTTTGGTTTAGTGGTCAAAATGATAGTTGTTTTGTATTGAATGAATCTGCAAACTTCTGACATGTTTTACCGAAGCCAGAAAAACAGGCGATGGGTTACAAAAATAGCTCTAGTTACATATTGGTAGACCCGATTTGAAATCCGACTTGTTGCTTGAGAAGCAGAAGAGTAGGGGTAGATTTTATATAGAAAACATTGTTTTCTGTAAAATGTTGGGAAAGGGGTCAAAACGGCAGTTGTTTGTGAAAGTTTAAAAAACACAATGTAGTGCATTTAGTAAAACTGCTGTAACATAAATTTCGTACTGAATAAACCTTCTCCGCATTTGACAAGCAGAGAAGTAGAGGACGTTTTAATCCAATATACTTTTGTCAAACTCTTTGGTTTAGTGGTCAAAATGATAGTTGTTTTGAATTGAATGAATCTGCAAACTTCTGACATGTTTTACAGAAGCCAGAAAAACAGGCGAAGGCTTACAAAAATAACTCTAGTTACAGATTGGTAGACCCGATTTGAAATCCGACTTGTTGCTTGAAAAGCAGAAGAGTAGGGGTAGATTTTATATAGAAAACATTTTTTTCTGTAAAATGTTGGGAAAGGGGTCAAAACGGCAGTTGTTTGTGAAAGTTTAAAAAACACAATGTAGTGCATATAGTAAAACTGCTGTAACGTAAATTCCATACTGAAAAAACCTTCTCCGCATATGACAAGCAGAGAAGTAGAGGAAGTTTTAATCCAATATACTTTTGTCAAACTCTTTGGTTTAGTGGTCAAAATGATAGTTGTTTTGTATTGAATGAATCTGCAAACTTCTGACATGTTTTAACGAAGCCAGAAAAACAGGCGATGGGTTACAAAAATAGCTCTAGTTACAGATTGGTAGACCCGATTTGAAATCCGACTTGTTGCTTGAGAAGCAGAAGAGGAGGGGTAGATTTTATATAGAAAACATTGTTTTCTGTAAAATGTTGGGAAAGGGGTCAAAACGGCAGTTGTTTGTGAAAGTTTAAAAAACACAATGTAGTGCATTTAGTAAAACTGCTGTAACATAAATTTCATACTGAATAAACCTTCTCCGCATTTGACAAGCAGAGAAGTAGAGGAAGTTTTAATCCAATATACTTTTGTCAAACTCTTTGGTTTAGTGGTCAAAATGATAGTTGTTTTGTATTGAATGCATCTGCAAACTTCTGACATGTTTTACAGAAGCCAGAAAAACAGGCGATGGGTTACAACAATAGCTCTAGTTACAGATTGGTAGACCCGATTTGAAATCCGACTTGTTGCTTGAAAAGCAGAAGAGGAGGGAAAGATTTTATATAGCAAACATTGTTTTCTGTAAAATGTTGGGAAAGGGGTCAAAACGGCAGTTGTTTGTGAAAGTTTAAAAAACACAATGTAGTGCATTTAGTAAAACTGCTGTAACGTAAATTCCATACTGAATAAACCTTCTCCGCATTTGACAAGCAGAGAAGTAGAGGGAAGTTTTAATCCAATATATTTTTGTCAAACTCTTTGGTTTAGTGGTCAAAATGATAGTTGTTTTGAATTTAACCTCTACAGAGTACCTAACCCGGATCCGGGAGCACCCCCCCCCCCCCACACACTGATTAGCATCGCTAGCATAGCGTCACAATTAAATAGTAGCATCTAAATATCATTAAATCACAAGTCCAAGACACCCAATGAAAGACACAGATCTTGTGAATAAAACCACCATTTCAGATTTTTTAAATGTTTTACAGGGAAGACAAAATATGTAAATCTATTAGCTAAACACGTTAGCAAAAGACACCATTTTCTTACTCCAACAGTTTCTTACTCCATCAGGTGCTATCACCAATTCGGCTAAACTAAGATATTGATAGCCACAAACCAACAAACAAATTTATAAGATGACAGTCTGATAACATATTTATGGTATAGCATAGTTTTTTTTTTTTAAATGTGCATTTTTCAGGTATAAATCACAGTTCTACATTGCAGCTGCAATCTGATATAGTGCTGATGCAGCTAGAACAATTACAGAGACCAACGTTATATAACTAATTACTTGTCTTAAAACATTTCAGAAAAAATACACAGCGTACAGACATTGAAAGCCCAACATCTGGTGAATCCAAACAATATTTCAGATTTTTTAAATGTTTTATAGCGAAAACAAAATGTATCGCTAATTAGCATAACCAGGCCAGCCAAAACCAGCTGGACGCGCGCGACCAGTTCACATGCACGACAGATATATGAAATAACATCGTAAATTGGGTCTTACTATTGCTGGTCTTTCATCAGAATGTTGATCAAGGTGTCCTTAGTCCTGATGAGTCGTTCAATCCATTCACAATGGCAACCTCCCCTCTTCATTCAGCCTGGGTACTGGTCGACTGGCACGGTCAATTCCCAAAGTTAAAAAACTCAAAGAACGGAACACGGCAAAACTCCCGAAAAAATTCTAATAATCTGATTAAACTATATTGAAAAAACATACATTACGGTGATATGGTCACATGTAGCAAACAAACTTCGACACGGAGATAGTTTTCATCCATAACGTCAGCATAACAAAAGACAATGCCACCTCTGAAAACGCGCATCTCAGAAACCGGAAGTTGTCGGTCACGCTAAAGAAATAAGTCTTATTTCACGTCAGTACAAGATAAACAAAAAATTTCTCCTCTGACGTCTTCCAAACACCCATAGGAAGAAGTAGGAAGTGTCATTCGGGTCATAGGTGGCGTGACCATATATAGGCAGAGCTTTGAAGCGAGCATACACATCTTGCAATCTTTTTCAGGCTCAGGGAAAGTGCTGTGAAATGACCTGTGTTTGACTCAGAGACTCAATTGGAACGGTTTTAGAAACCATAGCTTGTTTTCTATCCAATGCTATATGGTTATATGCATATAGTAACAGCAATAATTGAATAAGAGGCAGTTTAGTCTGTAGAGGCAATTATGCTAATGCGAAATAGCACCCCCTGTATTCTCAAGAAGTTAATGAATCTGCTAACTTCTGACATGTTTTACAGAAGCCAGAAAAACAGGCGATGGGTTACAACAATAGCTCTAGTTACAGATTGGTAGACCCGATTTGAAATCCGACTTCTTGCTTGAAAAGCAGAAGAGTAGGGGAAGATTTTATATAGCAAACATTGTTTTCTGTAAAATGTTGGGAAAGGGGTCAAAACGGCAGTTGTTTGTGAAAGTTTAAAAAACACATGGTAGTGCATTTAGTAAAACTGCTGTAACGTAAATTCCATACTGAATAAACCTTCTCCGCATTTGACAAGCAGAGAAGTAGAGGGAAGTTTTAATCCAATATATTTTTGTCAAACTCTTTGGTTTAGTGGTCAAAATGATAGTTGCTTTGTATTGAATGAATCTGCAAACTTCTGACATGTTTTACCGAAGCCAGAAAAACAGGCGAAGGGTTTACAAAAATAGCTCTAGTTACAGATTGGTAGAACCGATTTGAAATCCGACTTGTTGCTTGAAAAGCAGAAGAGTAGGGGTAGATTTTGTATAGAAAATATTGTTTTCTGTAAAATGTTGGGAAAGTGGTCAAAACGGCAGTTGTTTGTGAAAGTTTAAAAAACACAATGTATTGCATTTAGTAAAACTGCTGTAATGTAAATTACATACTGAATAAACCTTCTCCGCATTTGACAAGCAGAGAAGTAGAGGAAGTTTTAATCCAATATACTTTTGTCAAACTCTTTGGTTTAGTGGTCAAAATGATAGTTGTTTTGTATTGAATGAATCTGCAAACTTCTGACATGTTTTACCGAAGCCAGAAAAACAGGCGATGGGTTACAAAAATAGCTCTAGTTACAGATTGGTAGACCCGATTTGAAATCCGACTTGTTGCTTGAGAAGCAGAAGAGTAGGGAAAGATTTTATATAGAAAACATTTTTTTCTGTAAAATGTTGGGAAAGGGGTCAAAACGGCAGTTGTTTGTGAAAGTTTAAAAAACACAATGTAGTGCATTTAGTAAAACTGCTGTAACATAAATTTCGTACTGAATAAACCTTCTCCGCATTTGACAAGCAGAGAAGTAGAGGAAGTTTTAATCCAATATATTTTTGTCAAACTCTTTGGTTTAGTGGTCAAAATGATAGTTGTTTTGAATTGAATGAATCTGCAAACTTCTGACATGTTTTACCGTAGCCAGAAAAACAGGCGATGGGTTACAAAAATAGCTCTAGTTACAGATTGGTAGACCCGATTTGAAATACGACTTGTTGCTTGAAAAGCAGAAGAGTAGGGGAAGATTTTATATAGCAAACATTGTTTTCTGTAAAATGTTGGGAAAGGGGTCAAAACGGCAGTTGTTTGTGAAAGTTTAAAAAACACGTGGTAGTGCAAATAGTAAAACTGCTGTAACGTAAATTACATACTGAATAAACCTTCTCCGCATTTGACAAGCAGAGAAGTAGAGGAAGTTTTAATCCAATATACTTTTGTCAAACTCTTTGGTTTAGTGGTCAAAATGATAGTTGTTTTGTATTGAATGAATCTGCAAACTTCTGACATGTTTTACCGAAGCCAGAAAAACAGGCGATGGGTTACAAAAATAGCTCTAGTTACAGATTGGTAGACCCGATTTGAAATCCGACTTGTTGCTTGAGAAGCAGAAGAGTAGGGGTAGATTTTATATAGAAAACATTGTTTTCTGTAAAATGTTGGGAAAGGGGTCAAAACGGCAGTTGTTTGTGAAAGTTTAAAAAACACAATGTAGTGCATTTAGTAAAACTGCTGTAACATAAATTTCGTACTGAATAAACCTTCTCCGCATTTGACAAGCAGAGAAGTAGAGGACGTTTTAATCCAATATACTTTTGTCAAACTCTTTGGTTTAGTGGTCAAAATGATAGTTGTTTTGAATTGAATGAATCTGCAAACTTCTGACATGTTTTACAGAAGCCAGAAAAACAGGCGAAGGCTTACAAAAATAACTCTAGTTACAGATTGGTAGACCCGATTTGAAATCCGACTTGTTGCTTGAAAAGCAGAAGAGTAGGGGTAGATTTTATATAGAAAACATTGTTTTCTGTAAAATGTTGGGAAAGGGGTCAAAACGGCAGTTGTTTGTGAAAGTTTAAAAAACACATGGTAGTGCATTTAGTAAAACTGCTGTAACGTAAGTTCCATACTAAATAAACTTCCGCATTTGACAAGCAGAGAAGTAGAGGGAAGTTTTAATCCAATATATTTTTGTCAAACTCTTTGGTTTAGTGGTCAAAATGATAGTTGCTTTGAATTGAATGAATCTGCAAACTTCTGACATGTTTTACCGAAGCCAGAAAAACAGGCGATGGGTTACATAAATAGCTCTAGTTACAGATTGGTAGACCCGATTTGAAATCCGACTTCTTGCTTGAAAAGCAGAAGAGTAGGGGAAGATTTTATATAGCAAACATTGTTTTCTGTAAAATGTTGGGAAAGGGGTCAAAACGGCAGTTGTTTGTGAAAGTTTAAAAAACACATGGTAGTGCAATTAGTAAAACTGCTGTAACGTAAATTACATACTCAATAAACCTTCTCCGCATTTGACAAGCAGAGAAGTAGAGGAGTTTTAATCCAATATACTTTTGTCAAACTCTTTGGTTTAGTGGTCAAAATGATAGTTGTTTTGAATTGAATGAATCTGCAAACTTCTGACATGTTTTACAGAAGCCAGAAAAACAGGCGAAGGCTTACAAAAATAACTCTAGTTACAGATTGGTAGACCCGATTTGAAATCCGACTTGTTGCTTGAAAAGCAGAAGAGTAGGGGTAGATTTTATATAGAAAACATTTTTTTCTGTAAAATGTTGGGAAAGGGGTCAAAACGGCAGTTGTTTGTGAAAGTTTAAAAAACACAATGTAGTGCATATAGTAAAACTGCTGTAACGTAAATTCCATACTGAATAAACCTTCTCCGCATATGACAAGCAGAGAAGTAGAGGAAGTTTTAATCCAATATACTTTTGTCAAACTCTTTGGTTTAGTGGTCAAAATGATAGTTGTTTTGTATTGAATGAATCTGCAAACTTCTGACATGTTTTAACGAAGCCAGAAAAACAGGCGATGGGTTACAAAAATAGCTCTAGTTACAGATTGGTAGACCCGATTTGAAATCCGACTTGTTGCTTGAGAAGCAGAAGAGGAGGGGTAGATTTTATATAGAAAACATTGTTTTCTGTAAAATGTTGGGAAAGGGGTCAAAACGGCAGTTGTTTGTGAAAGTTTAAAAAACACAATGTAGTGCATTTAGTAAAACTGCTGTAACATAAATTTCGTACTGAATAAACCTTCTCCGCATTTGACAAGCAGAGAAGTAGAGGAAGTTTTAATCCAATATATTTTTGTCAAACTCTTTGGTTTAGTGGTCAAAATGATAGTTGTTTTGAATTGAATGAATCTGCAAACTTCTGACATGTTTTACCGAAGCCAGAAAAACAGGCGATGGGTTACAAAAATAGCTCTAGTTACAGATTGGTAGACCCGATTTGAAATACGACTTCTTGCTTGAAAAGCAGAAGAGTAGGGGAAGATTTTATATAGCAAACATTGTTTTCTGTAAAATGTTGGGAAAGGGGTCAAAACGGCAGTTGTTTGTGAAAGTTTAAAAAACACGTGGTAGTGCAAATAGTAAAACTGCTGTAACGTAAATTACATACTGAATAAACCTTCTCCGCATTTGACATGCAGAGAAGTAGAGGAAGTTTTAATCCAATATACTTTTGTCAAACTCTTTGGTTTAGTGGTCAAAATGATAGTTGTTTTGTATTGAATGAATCTGCAAACTTCTGACATGTTTTACCGAAGCCAGAAAAACAGGCGATGGGTTACAAAAATAGCTCTAGTTACAGATTGGTAGACCCGATTTGAAATCCGACTTGTTGCTTGAGAAGCAGAAGAGTAGGGGTAGATTTTATATAGAAAACATTGTTTTCTGTAAAATGTTGGGAAAGGGGTCAAAACGGCAGTTGTTTGTGAAAGTTTAAAAAACACAATGTAGTGCATTTAGTAAAACTGCTGTAACATAAATTTCGTACTGAATAAACCTTCTCCGCATTTGACAAGCAGAGAAGTAGAGGACGTTTTAATCCAATATACTTTTGTCAAACTCTTTGGTTTAGTGGTCAAAATGATAGTTGTTTTGAATTGAATGAATCTGCAAACTTCTGACATGTTTTACAGAAGCCAGAAAAACAGGCGAAGGCTTACAAAAATAACTCTAGTTACAGATTGGTAGACCCGATTTGAAATCCGACTTGTTGCTTGAAAAGCAGAAGAGTAGGGGTAGATTTTATATAGAAAACATTGTTTTCTGTAAAATGTTGGGAAAGGGGTCAAAACGGCAGTTGTTTGTGAAAGTTTAAAAAACACATGGTAGTGCATTTAGTAAAACTGCTGTAACGTAAGTTCCATACTAAATAAACTTCCGCATTTGACAAGCAGAGAAGTAGAGGGAAGTTTTAATCCAATATATTTTTGTCAAACTCTTTGGTTTAGTGGTCAAAATGATAGTTGCTTTGAATTGAATGAATCTGCAAACTTCTGACATGTTTTACCGAAGCCAGAAAAACAGGCGATGGGTTACATAAATAGCTCTAGTTACAGATTGGTAGACCCGATTTGAAATCCGACTTCTTGCTTGAAAAGCAGAAGAGTAGGGGAAGATTTTATATAGCAAACATTGTTTTCTGTAAAATGTTGGGAAAGGGGTCAAAACGGCAGTTGTTTGTGAAAGTTTAAAAAACACATGGTAGTGCAATTAGTAAAACTGCTGTAACGTAAATTACATACTCAATAAACCTTCTCCGCATTTGACAAGCAGAGAAGTAGAGGAGTTTTAATCCAATATACTTTTGTCAAACTCTTTGGTTTAGTGGTCAAAATGATAGTTGTTTTGAATTGAATGAATCTGCAAACTTCTGACATGTTTTACAGAAGCCAGAAAAACAGGCGAAGGCTTACAAAAATAACTCTAGTTACAGATTGGTAGACCCGATTTGAAATCCGACTTGTTGCTTGAAAAGCAGAAGAGTAGGGGTAGATTTTATATAGAAAACATTTTTTTCTGTAAAATGTTGGGAAAGGGGTCAAAACGGCAGTTGTTTGTGAAAGTTTAAAAAACACAATGTAGTGCATATAGTAAAACTGCTGTAACGTAAATTCCATACTGAATAAACCTTCTCCGCATATGACAAGCAGAGAAGTAGAGGAAGTTTTAATCCAATATACTTTTGTCAAACTCTTTGGTTTAGTGGTCAAAATGATAGTTGTTTTGTATTGAATGAATCTGCAAACTTCTGACATGTTTTAACGAAGCCAGAAAAACAGGCGATGGGTTACAAAAATAGCTCTAGTTACAGATTGGTAGACCCGATTTGAAATCCGACTTGTTGCTTGAGAAGCAGAAGAGGAGGGGTAGATTTTATATAGAAAACATTGTTTTCTGTAAAATGTTGGGAAAGGGGTCAAAACGGCAGTTGTTTGTGAAAGTTTAAAAAACACAATGTAGTGCATTTAGTAAAACTGCTGTAACATAAATTTCGTACTGAATAAACCTTCTCCGCATTTGACAAGCAGAGAAGTAGAGGAAGTTTTAATCCAATATATTTTTGTCAAACTCTTTGGTTTAGTGGTCAAAATGATAGTTGTTTTGAATTGAATGAATCTGCAAACTTCTGACATGTTTTACCGAAGCCAGAAAAACAGGCGATGGGTTACAAAAATAGCTCTAGTTACAGATTGGTAGACCCGATTTGAAATACGACTTCTTGCTTGAAAAGCAGAAGAGTAGGGGAAGATTTTATATAGCAAACATTGTTTTCTGTAAAATGTTGGGAAAGGGGTCAAAACGGCAGTTGTTTGTGAAAGTTTAAAAAACACGTGGTAGTGCAAATAGTAAAACTGCTGTAACGTAAATTACATACTGAATAAACCTTCTCCGCATTTGACAAGCAGAGAAGTAGAGGAAGTTTTAATCCAATATACTTTTGTCAAACTCTTTGGTTTAGTGGTCAAAATGATAGTTGTTTTGTATTGAATGAATCTGCAAACTTCTGACATGTTTTACCGAAGCCAGAAAAACAGGCGATGGGTTACAAAAATAGCTCTAGTTACAGATTGGTAGACCCGATTTGAAATCCGACTTGTTGCTTGAGAAGCAGAAGAGTAGGGGTAGATTTTATATAGAAAACATTGTTTTCTGTAAAATGTTGGGAAAGGGGTCAAAACGGCAGTTGTTTGTGAAAGTTTAAAAAACACAATGTAGTGCATTTAGTAAAACTGCTGTAACATAAATTTCGTACTGAATAAACCTTCTCCGCATTTGACAAGCAGAGAAGTAGAGGACGTTTTAATCCAATATACTTTTGTCAAACTCTTTGGTTTAGTGGTCAAAATGATAGTTGTTTTGAATTGAATGAATCTGCAAACTTCTGACATGTTTTACAGAAGCCAGAAAAACAGGCGAAGGCTTACAAAAATAACTCTAGTTACAGATTGGTAGACCCGATTTGAAATCCGACTTGTTGCTTGAAAAGCAGAAGAGTAGGGGTAGATTTTATATAGAAAACATTGTTTTCTGTAAAATGTTGGGAAAGGGGTCAAAACGGCAGTTGTTTGTGAAAGTTTAAAAAACACATGGTAGTGCATTTAGTAAAACTGCTGTAACGTAAGTTCCATACTAAATAAACTTCCGCATTTGACAAGCAGAGAAGTAGAGGGAAGTTTTAATCCAATATATTTTTGTCAAACTCTTTGGTTTAGTGGTCAAAATGATAGTTGCTTTGAATTGAATGAATCTGCAAACTTCTGACATGTTTTACCGAAGCCAGAAAAACAGGCGATGGGTTACATAAATAGCTCTAGTTACAGATTGGTAGACCCGATTTGAAATCCGACTTCTTGCTTGAAAAGCAGAAGAGTAGGGGAAGATTTTATATAGCAAACATTGTTTTCTGTAAAATGTTGGGAAAGGGGTCAAAACGGCAGTTGTTTGTGAAAGTTTAAAAAACACATGGTAGTGCAATTAGTAAAACTGCTGTAACGTAAATTACATACTCAATAAACCTTCTCCGCATTTGACAAGCAGAGAAGTAGAGGAGTTTTAATCCAATATACTTTTGTCAAACTCTTTGGTTTAGTGGTCAAAATGATAGTTGTTTTGAATTGAATGAATCTGCAAACTTCTGACATGTTTTACAGAAGCCAGAAAAACAGGCGAAGGCTTACAAAAATAACTCTAGTTACAGATTGGTAGACCCGATTTGAAATCCGACTTGTTGCTTGAAAAGCAGAAGAGTAGGGGTAGATTTTATATAGAAAACATTTTTTTCTGTAAAATGTTGGGAAAGGGGTCAAAACGGCAGTTGTTTGTGAAAGTTTAAAAAACACAATGTAGTGCATATAGTAAAACTGCTGTAACGTAAATTCCATACTGAATAAACCTTCTCCGCATATGACAAGCAGAGAAGTAGAGGAAGTTTTAATCCAATATACTTTTGTCAAACTCTTTGGTTTAGTGGTCAAAATGATAGTTGTTTTGTATTGAATGAATCTGCAAACTTCTGACATGTTTTAACGAAGCCAGAAAAACAGGCGATGGGTTACAAAAATAGCTCTAGTTACAGATTGGTAGACCCGATTTGAAATCCGACTTGTTGCTTGAGAAGCAGAAGAGGAGGGGTAGATTTTATATAGAAAACATTGTTTTCTGTAAAATGTTGGGAAAGGGGTCAAAACGGCAGTTGTTTGTGAAAGTTTAAAAAACACAATGTAGTGCATTTAGTAAAACTGCTGTAACATAAATTTCGTACTGAATAAACCTTCTCCGCATTTGACAAGCAGAGAAGTAGAGGAAGTTTTAATCCAATATATTTTTGTCAAACTCTTTGGTTTAGTGGTCAAAATGATAGTTGTTTTGAATTGAATGAATCTGCAAACTTCTGACATGTTTTACCGAAGCCAGAAAAACAGGCGATGGGTTACAAAAATAGCTCTAGTTACAGATTGGTAGACCCGATTTGAAATACGACTTCTTGCTTGAAAAGCAGAAGAGTAGGGGAAGATTTTATATAGCAAACATTGTTTTCTGTAAAATGTTGGGAAAGGGGTCAAAACGGCAGTTGTTTGTGAAAGTTTAAAAAACACGTGGTAGTGCAAATAGTAAAACTGCTGTAACGTAAATTACATACTGAATAAACCTTCTCCGCATTTGACAAGCAGAGAAGTAGAGGAAGTTTTAATCCAATATACTTTTGTCAAACTCTTTGGTTTAGTGGTCAAAATGATAGTTGTTTTGTATTGAATGAATCTGCAAACTTCTGACATGTTTTACCGAAGCCAGAAAAACAGGCGATGGGTTACAAAAATAGCTCTAGTTACAGATTGGTAGACCCGATTTGAAATCCGACTTGTTGCTTGAGAAGCAGAAGAGTAGGGGTAGATTTTATATAGAAAACATTGTTTTCTGTAAAATGTTGGGAAAGGGGTCAAAACGGCAGTTGTTTGTGAAAGTTTAAAAAACACAATGTAGTGCATTTAGTAAAACTGCTGTAACATAAATTTCGTACTGAATAAACCTTCTCCGCATTTGACAAGCAGAGAAGTAGAGGACGTTTTAATCCAATATACTTTTGTCAAACTCTTTGGTTTAGTGGTCAAAATGATAGTTGTTTTGAATTGAATGAATCTGCAAACTTCTGACATGTTTTACAGAAGCCAGAAAAACAGGCGAAGGCTTACAAAAATAACTCTAGTTACAGATTGGTAGACCCGATTTGAAATCCGACTTGTTGCTTGAAAAGAAGAAGAGTAGGGGAAGATTTTGTATAGAAAATATTGTTTTCTGTAAAATGTTGGGAAAGTGGTCAAAACGGCAGTTGTTTGTGAAAGTTTAAAAAACACAATGTATTGCATTTAGTAAAACTGCTGTAATGTAAATTACATACTGAATAAACCTTCTCCGCATTTGACAAGCAGAGAAGTAGAGGAAGTTTTAATCCAATATACTTTTGTCAAACTCTTTGGTTTAGTGGTCAAAATGATAGTTGTTTTGTATTGAATGAATCTGCAAACTTCTGACATGTTTTACCGAAGCCAGAAAAACAGGCGATGGGTTACAAAAATAGCTCTAGTTACAGATTGGTAGACCCGATTTGAAATCCGACTTGTTGCTTGAGAAGCAGAAGAGGAGGGGTAGATTTTATATAGAAAACATTTTTTTCTGTAAAATGTTGGGAAAGGGGTCAAAACGGCAGTTGTTTGTGAAAGTTTAAAAAACACAATGTAGTGCATTTAGTAAAACTGCTGTAACATAAATTTCGTACTGAATAAACCTTCTCCGCATTTGACAAGCAGAGAAGTAGAGGAAGTTTTAATCCAATATATTTTTGTCAAACTCTTTGGTTTAGTGGTCAAAATGATAGTTGTTTTGAATTGAATGAATCTGCAAACTTCTGACATGTTTTACCGAAGCCAGAAAAACAGGCGATGGGTTACAAAAATAGCTCTAGTTACAGATTGGTAGACCCGATTTGAAATACGACTTCTTGCTTGAAAAGCAGAAGAGTAGGGGAAGATTTTATATAGCAAACATTGTTTTCTGTAAAATGTTGGGAAAGGGGTCAAAACGGCAGTTGTTTGTGAAAGTTTAAAAAACACGTGGTAGTGCAAATAGTAAAACTGCTGTAACGTAAATTACATACTGAATAAACCTTCTCCGCATTTGACAAGCAGAGAAGTAGAGGAAGTTTTAATCCAATATACTTTTGTCAAACTCTTTGGTTTAGTGGTCAAAATGATAGTTGTTTTGTATTGAATGAATCTGCAAACTTCTGACATGTTTTACCGAAGCCAGAAAAACAGGCGATGGGTTACAAAAATAGCTCTAGTTACAGATTGGTAGACCCGATTTGAAATCCGACTTGTTGCTTGAGAAGCAGAAGAGTAGGGGTAGATTTTATATAGAAAACATTGTTTTCTGTAAAATGTTGGGAAAGGGGTCAAAACGGCAGTTGTTTGTGAAAGTTTAAAAAACACAATGTAGTGCATTTAGTAAAACTGCTGTAACATAAATTTCGTACTGAATAAACCTTCTCCGCATTTGACAAGCAGAGAAGTAGAGGACGTTTTAATCCAATATACTTTTGTCAAACTCTTTGGTTTAGTGGTCAAAATGATAGTTGTTTTGAATTGAATGAATCTGCAAACTTCTGACATGTTTTACAGAAGCCAGAAAAACAGGCGAAGGCTTACAAAAATAACTCTAGTTACAGATTGGTAGACCCGATTTGAAATCCGACTTGTTGCTTGAAAAGCAGAAGAGTAGGGGTAGATTTTATATAGAAAACATTGTTTTCTGTAAAATGTTGGGAAAGGGGTCAAAACGGCAGTTGTTTGTGAAAGTTTAAAAAACACATGGTAGTGCATTTAGTAAAACTGCTGTAACGTAAGTTCCATACTAAATAAACTTCCGCATTTGACAAGCAGAGAAGTAGAGGGAAGTTTTAATCCAATATATTTTTGTCAAACTCTTTGGTTTAGTGGTCAAAATGATAGTTGCTTTGAATTGAATGAATCTGCAAACTTCTGACATGTTTTACCGAAGCCAGAAAAACAGGCGATGGGTTACATAAATAGCTCTAGTTACAGATTGGTAGACCCGATTTGAAATCCGACTTCTTGCTTGAAAAGCAGAAGAGTAGGGGAAGATTTTATATAGCAAACATTGTTTTCTGTAAAATGTTGGGAAAGGGGTCAAAACGGCAGTTGTTTGTGAAAGTTTAAAAAACACATGGTAGTGCAATTAGTAAAACTGCTGTAACGTAAATTACATACTCAATAAACCTTCTCCGCATTTGACAAGCAGAGAAGTAGAGGAAGTTTTAATCCAATATACTTTTGTCAAACTCTTTGGTTTAGTGGTCAAAATGATAGTTGTTTTGAATTGAATGAATCTGCAAACTTCTGACATGTTTTACAGAAGCCAGAAAAACAGGCGAAGGCTTACAAAAATAACTCTAGTTACAGATTGGTAGACCCGATTTGAAATCCGACTTGTTGCTTGAAAAGCAGAAGAGTAGGGGTAGATTTTATATAGAAAACATTTTTTTCTGTAAAATGTTGGGAAAGGGGTCAAAACGGCAGTTGTTTGTGAAAGTTTAAAAAACACAATGTAGTGCATATAGTAAAACTGCTGTAACGTAAATTCCATACTGAATAAACCTTCTCCGCATATGACAAGCAGAGAAGTAGAGGAAGTTTTAATCCAATATACTTTTGTCAAACTCTTTGGTTTAGTGGTCAAAATGATAGTTGTTTTGTATTGAATGAATCTGCAAACTTCTGACATGTTTTAACGAAGCCAGAAAAACAGGCGATGGGTTACAAAAATAGCTCTAGTTACAGATTGGTAGACCCGATTTGAAATCCGACTTGTTGCTTGAGAAGCAGAAGAGGAGGGGTAGATTTTATATAGAAAACATTGTTTTCTGTAAAATGTTGGGAAAGGGGTCAAAACGGCAGTTGTTTGTGAAAGTTTAAAAAACACAATGTAGTGCATTTAGTAAAACTGCTGTAACATAAATTTCGTACTGAATAAACCTTCTCCGCATTTGACAAGCAGAGAAGTAGAGGAAGTTTTAATCCAATATATTTTTGTCAAACTCTTTGGTTTAGTGGTCAAAATGATAGTTGTTTTGAATTGAATGAATCTGCAAACTTCTGACATGTTTTACCGAAGCCAGAAAAACAGGCGATGGGTTACAAAAATAGCTCTAGTTACAGATTGGTAGACCCGATTTGAAATACGACTTCTTGCTTGAAAAGCAGAAGAGTAGGGGAAGATTTTATATAGCAAACATTGTTTTCTGTAAAATGTTGGGAAAGGGGTCAAAACGGCAGTTGTTTGTGAAAGTTTAAAAAACACGTGGTAGTGCAAATAGTAAAACTGCTGTAACGTAAATTACATACTGAATAAACCTTCTCCGCATTTGACAAGCAGAGAAGTAGAGGAAGTTTTAATCCAATATACTTTTGTCAAACTCTTTGGTTTAGTGGTCAAAATGATAGTTGTTTTGTATTGAATGAATCTGCAAACTTCTGACATGTTTTACCGAAGCCAGAAAAACAGGCGATGGGTTACAAAAATAGCTCTAGTTACAGATTGGTAGACCCGATTTGAAATCCGACTTGTTGCTTGAGAAGCAGAAGAGTAGGGGTAGATTTTATATAGAAAACATTGTTTTCTGTAAAATGTTGGGAAAGGGGTCAAAACGGCAGTTGTTTGTGAAAGTTTAAAAAACACAATGTAGTGCATTTAGTAAAACTGCTGTAACATAAATTTCGTACTGAATAAACCTTCTCCGCATTTGACAAGCAGAGAAGTAGAGGACGTTTTAATCCAATATACTTTTGTCAAACTCTTTGGTTTAGTGGTCAAAATGATAGTTGTTTTGAATTGAATGAATCTGCAAACTTCTGACATGTTTTACAGAAGCCAGAAAAACAGGCGAAGGCTTACAAAAATAACTCTAGTTACAGATTGGTAGACCCGATTTGAAATCCGACTTGTTGCTTGAAAAGCAGAAGAGTAGGGGTAGATTTTATATAGAAAACATTGTTTTCTGTAAAATGTTGGGAAAGGGGTCAAAACGGCAGTTGTTTGTGAAAGTTTAAAAAACACATGGTAGTGCATTTAGTAAAACTGCTGTAACGTAAATTCCATACTGAATAAACCTTCTCCGCATTTGACAAGCAGAGAAGTAGAGGGAAGTTTTAATCCAATATATTTTTGTCAAACTCTTTGGTTTAGTGGTCAAAATGATAGTTGCTTTGTATTGAATGAATCTGCAAACTTCTGACATGTTTTACCGAAGCCAGAAAAACAGGCGAAGGGTTTACAAAAATAGCTCTAGTTACAGATTGGTAGAACCGATTTGAAATCCGACTTGTTGCTTGAAAAGCAGAAGAGTAGGGGTAGATTTTATATAGAAAATATTGTTTTCTGTAAAATGTTGGGAAAGGGGTCAAAGCGGCAGTTGTTTGTGAAAGTTTAAAAAACACAATGTATTGCATTTAGTAAAACTGCTGTAATGTAAATTACATACTGAATAAACCTTCTCCGCATTTGACAAGCAGAGAAGTAGAGGAAGTTTTAATCCAATATACTTTTGTCAAGCTCTTTGGTTTAGTGGTCAAAATGATAGTTGTTTTGGATTGAATGAATCTGCAAACTTCTGACATGTTTTACCGAAGCCAGAAAAACAGGCGATGGGTTACAAAAATAGCTCTAGTTACAGATTGGTAGACCCGATTTGAAATCCGACTTGTTGCTTGAGAAGCAGAAGAGGAGGGGTAGATTTTATATAGAAAACATTGTTTTCTGTAAAATGTTGGGAAAGGGGTCAAAACGGCAGTTGTTTGTGAAAGTTTAAAAAACACAATGTAGTGCATTTAGTAAAACTGCTGTAACATAAATTTCGTACTGAATAAACCTTCTCCGCATTTGACAAGCAGAGAAGTAGAGGAAGTTTTAATCCAATATATTTTTGTCAACCTCTTTGGTTTAGTGGTCAAAATGATAGTTGTTTTGAATTGAATGAATCTGCAAACTTCTGACATGTTTTACCGAAGCCAGAAAAACAGGCGATGGGTTACAAAAATAGCTCTAGTTACAGATTGGTAGACCCGATTTGAAATCCGACTTGTTGCTTGAGAAGCAGAAGAGTAGGGGTAGATTTTATATAGAAAACATTGTTTTCTGTAAAATGTTGGGAAAGGGGTCAAAACGGCAGTTGTTTGTGAAAGTTTAAAAAACACAATGTAGTGCATTTAGTAAAACTGCTGTAACATAAATTTCGTACTGAATAAACCTTCTCCGCATTTGACAAGCAGAGAAGTAGAGGACGTTTTAATCCAATATACTTTTGTCAAACTCTTTGGTTTAGTGGTCAAAATGATAGTTGTTTTGAATTGAATGAATCTGCAAACTTCTGACATGTTTTACAGAAGCCAGAAAAACAGGCGAAGGCTTACAAAAATAACTCTAGTTACAGATTGGTAGACCCGATTTGAAATCCGACTTGTTGCTTGAAAAGCAGAAGAGTAGGGGTAGATTTTATATAGAAAACATTGTTTTCTGTAAAATGTTGGGAAAGGGGTCAAAACGGCAGTTGTTTGTGAAAGTTTAAAAAACACATGGTAGTGCATTTAGTAAAACTGCTGTAACGTAAATTCCATACTGAATAAACCTTCTCCGCATTTGACAAGCAGAGAAGTAGAGGGAAGTTTTAATCCAATATATTTTTGTCAAACTCTTTGGTTTAGTGGTCAAAATGATAGTTGCTTTGTATTGAATGAATCTGCAAACTTCTGACATGTTTTACCGAAGCCAGAAAAACAGGCGAAGGGTTTACAAAAATAGCTCTAGTTACAGATTGGTAGAACCGATTTGAAATCCGACTTGTTGCTTGAAAAGCAGAAGAGTAGGGGTAGATTTTATATAGAAAATATTGTTTTCTGTAAAATGTTGGGAAAGGGTTCAAAGCGGCAGTTGTTTGTGAAAGTTTAAAAAACACAATGTATTGCATTTAGTAAAACTGCTGTAATGTAAATTACATACTGAATAAACCTTCTCCGCATTTGACAAGCAGAGAAGTAGAGGAAGTTTTAATCCAATATACTTTTGTCAAGCTCTTTGGTTTAGTGGTCAAAATGATAGTTGTTTTGGATTGAATGAATCTGCAAACTTCTGACATGTTTTACCGAAGCCAGAAAAACAGGCGATGGGTTACAAAAATAGCTCTAGTTACAGATTGGTAGACCCGATTTGAAATCCGACTTGTTGCTTGAGAAGCAGAAGAGGAGGGGTAGATTTTATATAGAAAACATTGTTTTCTGTAAAATGTTGGGAAAGGGGTCAAAACGGCAGTTGTTTGTGAAAGTTTAAAAAACACAATGTAGTGCATTTAGTAAAACTGCTGTAACATAAATTTCGTACTGAATAAACCTTCTCCGCATTTGACAAGCAGAGAAGTAGAGGAAGTTTTAATCCAATATATTTTTGTCAAACTCTTTGGTTTAGTGGTCAAAATGATAGTTGTTTTGAATTGAATGAATCTGCAAACTTCTGACATGTTTTACCGAAGCCAGAAAAACAGGCGATGGGTTACAAAAATAGCTCTAGTTACAGATTGGTAGACCCGATTTGAAATACGACTTCTTGCTTGAAAAGCAGAAGAGTAGGGGAAGATTTTATATAGCAAACATTGTTTTCTGTAAAATGTTGGGAAAGGGGTCAAAACGGCAGTTGTTTGTGAAAGTTTAAAAAACACGTGGTAGTGCAAATAGTAAAACTGCTGTAACGTAAATTACATACTGAATAAACCTTCTCCGCATTTGACAAGCAGAGAAGTAGAGGAAGTTTTAATCCAATATACTTTTGTCAAACTCTTTGGTTTAGTGGTCAAAATGATAGTTGTTTTGTATTGAATGAATCTGCAAACTTCTGACATGTTTTACCGAAGCCAGAAAAACAGGCGATGGGTTACAAAAATAGCTCTAGTTACAGATTGGTAGACCCGATTTGAAATCCGACTTGTTGCTTGAGAAGCAGAAGAGTAGGGGTAGATTTTATATAGAAAACATTGTTTTCTGTAAAATGTTGGGAAAGGGGTCAAAACGGCAGTTGTTTGTGAAAGTTTAAAAAACACAATGTAGTGCATTTAGTAAAACTGCTGTAACATAAATTTCGTACTGAATAAACCTTCTCCGCATTTGACAAGCAGAGAAGTAGAGGACGTTTTAATCCAATATACTTTTGTCAAACTCTTTGGTTTAGTGGTCAAAATGATAGTTGTTTTGAATTGAATGAATCTGCAAACTTCTGACATGTTTTACAGAAGCCAGAAAAACAGGCGAAGGCTTACAAAAATAACTCTAGTTACAGATTGGTAGACCCGATTTGAAATCCGACTTGTTGCTTGAAAAGCAGAAGAGTAGGGGTAGATTTTATATAGAAAACATTGTTTTCTGTAAAATGTTGGGAAAGGGGTCAAAACGGCAGTTGTTTGTGAAAGTTTAAAAAACACATGGTAGTGCATTTAGTAAAACTGCTGTAACGTAAATTCCATACTGAATAAACCTTCTCCGCATTTGACAAGCAGAGAAGTAGAGGGAAGTTTTAATCCAATATATTTTTGTCAAACTCTTTGGTTTAGTGGTCAAAATGATAGTTGCTTTGTATTGAATGAATCTGCAAACTTCTGACATGTTTTACCGAAGCCAGAAAAACAGGCGAAGGGTTTACAAAAATAGCTCTAGTTACAGATTGGTAGAACCGATTTGAAATCCGACTTGTTGCTTGAAAAGCAGAAGAGTAGGGGTAGATTTTATATAGAAAATATTGTTTTCTGTAAAATGTTGGGAAAGGGGTCAAAGCGGCAGTTGTTTGTGAAAGTTTAAAAAACACAATGTATTGCATTTAGTAAAACTGCTGTAATGTAAATTACATACTGAATAAACCTTCTCCGCATTTGACAAGCAGAGAAGTAGAGGAAGTTTTAATCCAATATACTTTTGTCAAGCTCTTTGGTTTAGTGGTCAACTTGATAGTTGTTTTGGATTGAATGAATCTGCAAACTTCTGACATGTTTTACCGAAGCCAGAAAAACAGGCGATGGGTTACAAAAATAGCTCTAGTTACAGATTGGTAGACCCGATTTGAAATCCGACTTGTTGCTTGAGAAGCAGAAGAGGAGGGGTAGATTTTATATAGAAAACATTGTTTTCTGTAAAATGTTGGGAAAGGGGTCAAAACGGCAGTTGTTTGTGAAAGTTTAAAAAACACAATGTAGTGCATTTAGTAAAACTGCTGTAACATAAATTTCGTACTGAATAAACCTTCTCCGCATTTGACAAGCAGAGAAGTAGAGGAAGTTTTAATCCAATATATTTTTGTCAAACTCTTTGGTTTAGTGGTCAAAATGATAGTTGTTTTGAATTGAATGAATCTGCAAACTTCTGACATGTTTTACCGAAGCCAGAAAAACAGGCGATGGGTTACAAAAATAGCTCTAGTTACAGATTGGTAGACCCGATTTGAAATACGTCTTCTTGCTTGAAAAGCAGAAGAGTAGGGGAAGATTTTATATAGCAAACATTGTTTTCTGTAAAATGTTGGGAAAGGGGTCAAAACGGCAGTTGTTTGTGAAAGTTTAAAAAACACGTGGTAGTGCAAATAGTAAAACTGCTGTAACGTAAATTACATACTGAATAAACCTTCTCCGCATTTGACAAGCAGAGAAGTAGAGGACGTTTTAATCCAATATACTTTTGTCAAACTCTTTGGTTTAGTGGTCAAAATGATAGTTGTTTTGAATTGAATGAATCTGCAAACTTCTGACATGTTTTACAGAAGCCAGAAAAACAGGCGAAGGCTTACAAAAATAACTCTAGTTACAGATTGGTAGACCCGATTTGAAATCCGACTTGTTGCTTGAAAAGCAGAAGAGTAGGGGTAGATTTTATATAGAAAACATTGTTTTCTGTAAAATGTTGGGAAAGGGGTCAAAACGGCAGATGTTTGTGAAAGTTTAAAAAACACATGGTAGTGCATTTAGTAAAACTGCTGTAACGTAAGTTCCATACTAAATAAACTTCCGCATTTGACAAGCAGAGAAGTAGAGGGAAGTTTTAATCCAATATATTTTTGTCAAACTCTTTGGTTTAGTGGTCAAAATGATAGTTGCTTTGAATTGAATGAATCTGCAAACTTCTGACATGTTTTACCGAAGCCAGAAAAACAGGCGATGGGTTACATAAATAGCTCTAGTTACAGATTGGTAGACCCGATTTGAAATCCGACTTCTTGCTTGAAAAGCAGAAGAGTAGGGGAAGATTTTATATAGCAAACATTGTTTTCTGTAAAATGTTGGGAAAGGGGTCAAAACGGCAGTTGTTTGTGAAAGTTTAAAAAACACATGGTAGTGCAATTAGTAAAACTGCTGTAACGTAAATTACATACTCAATAAACCTTCTCCGCATTTGACAAGCAGAGAAGTAGAGGAAGTTTTAATCCAATATACTTTTGTCAAACTCTTTGGTTTAGTGGTCAAAATGATAGTTGTTTTGAATTGAATGAATCTGCAAACTTCTGACATGTTTTACAGAAGCCAGAAAAACAGGCGAAGGCTTACAAAAATAACTCTAGTTACAGATTGGTAGACCCGATTTGAAATCCGACTTGTTGCTTGAAAAGCAGAAGAGTAGGGGTAGATTTTATATAGAAAACATTTTTTTCTGTAAAATGTTGGGAAAGGGGTCAAAACGGCAGTTGTTTGTGAAAGTTTAAAAAACACAATGTAGTGCATATAGTAAAACTGCTGTAACGTAAATTCCATACTGAATAAACCTTCTCCGCATATGACAAGCAGAGAAGTAGAGGAAGTTTTAATCGAATATACTTTTGTCAAACTCTTTGGTTTAGTGGTCAAAATGATTGTTGTTTTGTATTGAATGAATCTGCAAACTTCTGACATGTTTTACCGAAGCCAGAAAAACAGGCGAAGGGTTACAAAAATAGCTCTAGTTACAGATTGGTAGAACAGATTTGAAATCCGACTTGTTGCTTGAAAAGCAGAAGAGTAGGGGTAGATTTTATATAGAAAACATTGTTTTCTGTAAAATGTTGGGAAAGGGGTCAAAACGGCAGTTGTTTGTGAAAGTTTAAAAAACACAATGTATTGCATTTAGTAAAACTGCTGTAACGTAAATTCCATACTGAATAAACCTTCTCCGCATTTGACAAGCAGAGAAGTAGAGGGAAGTTTTAATGCAATATATTTTTGTCAAACTCTTTGGTTTAGTGGTCAAAATGATAGTTGTTTTGAATTTAATGAATCTGCAAACTTCTGACATGTTTTACCGAAGCCAGAAAAACAGGCGAAGGGTTACAAAAATAGCTCTAGTTACAGATTGGTAGCCCCGATTTGAAATCCGACTTCTTGCTTGAAAAGCAGAAGAGTAGGGAAAGATTTTATATAGAAAACATTGTTTTCTGTAAAATGTTGGGAAAGGGGTCAAAACGGCAGTTGTTTGTGAAAGTTTAAAAAACACATGGTAGTGCATTTAGTAAAACTGCTGTAACGTAAATTCCATACTGAATAAACCTTCTCCGCATTTGACAAGCAGAGAAGTAGAGGAAGTTTTAATCCAATATACTCTTGTCAAACTCTTTGGTTTAGTGGTCAAAATGATAGTTGTTTTGTATTGAATGCATCTGCAAACTTCTGACATGTTTTACAGAAGCCAGAAAAACAGGCGATGGGTTACAACAATAGCTCTAGTTACAGATTGGTAGACCCGATTTGAAATCCGACTTGTTGCTTGAAAAGCAGAAGAGTAGGGAAAGATTTTATATAGCAAACATTGTTTTCTGTAAAATGTTGGGAAAGGGGTCAAAACGGCAGTTGTTTGTGAAAGTTTAAAAAACACAATGTAGTGCATTTAGTAAAACTGCTGTAACGTAAATTCCATACTGAATAAACCTTCTCCGCATTTGACAAGCAGAGAAGTAGAGGGAAGTTTTAATCCAATATATTTTTGTCAAACTCTTTGGTTTAGTGGTCAAAATGATAGTTGTTTTGAATTTAATGAATCTGCTAACTTCTGACATGTTTTACAGAAGCCAGAAAAACAGGCGATGGGTTACAACAATAGCTCTAGTTACAGATTGGTAGACCCGATTTGAAATCCGACTTTTTGCTTGAAAAGCAGAAGAGTAGGGGTAGATTTTATATAGAAAATATTGTTTTCTGTAAAATGTTGGGAAATGGGTCAAAACGGCAGTTTGTGAAAGTTTAAAAAACACAATGTATTGCATTTAGTAAAACTGCTGTAATGTAAATTACATACTGAATAAACCTTCTCCGCATTTGACAAGCAGAGAAGTAGAGGAAGTTTTAATCCAATATACTTTTGTCAAACTCTTTGGTTTAGTGGTCAAAATGATAGTTGTTTTGTATTGAATGAATCTGCAAACTTCTGACATGTTTTACCGAAGCCAGAAAAACAGGCGATGGGTTACAAAAATAGCTCTAGTTACAGATTGGTAGACCCGATTTGAAATCCGACTTGTTGCTTGAGAAGCAGAAGAGGAGGGGTAGATTTTATATAGAAAACATTGTTTTCTGTAAAATGTTGGGAAAGGGGTCAAAACGGCAGTTGTTTGTGAAAGTTTAAAAAACACAATGTAGTGCATTTAGTAAAACTGCTGTAACATAAATTTCGTACTGAATAAACCTTCTCCGCATTTGACAAGCAGAGAAGTAGAGGAAGTTTTAATCCAATATATTTTTGTCAAACTCTTTGGTTTAGTGGTCAAAATGATAGTTGTTTTGAATTGAATGAATCTGCAAACTTCTGACATGTTTTACCGAAGCCAGAAAAACAGGCGATGGGTTACAAAAATAGCTCTAGTTACAGATTGGTAGACCCGATTTGAAATACGACTTCTTGCTTGAAAAGCAGAAGAGTAGGGGAAGATTTTATATAGCAAACATTGTTTTCTGTAAAATGTTGGGAAAGGGGTCAAAACGGCAGTTGTTTGTGAAAGTTTAAAAAACACGTGGTAGTGCAAATAGTAAAACTGCTGTAACGTAAATTACATACTGAATAAACCTTCTCCGCATTTGACAAGCAGAGAAGTAGAGGAAGTTTTAATCCAATATACTTTTGTCAAACTCTTTGGTTTAGTGGTCAAAATGATAGTTGTTTTGTATTGAATGAATCTGCAAACTTCTGACATGTTTTACCGAAGCCAGAAAAACAGGCGATGGGTTACAAAAATAGCTCTAGTTACAGATTGGTAGACCCGATTTGAAATCCGACTTGTTGCTTGAGAAGCAGAAGAGTAGGGGTAGATTTTATATAGAAAACATTGTTTTCTGTAAAATGTTGGGAAAGGGGTCAAAACGGCAGTTGTTTGTGAAAGTTTAAAAAACACAATGTAGTGCATTTAGTAAAACTGCTGTAACATAAATTTCGTACTGAATAAACCTTCTCCGCATTTGACAAGCAGAGAAGTAGAGGACGTTTTAATCCAATATACTTTTGTCAAACTCTTTGGTTTAGTGGTCAAAATGATAGTTGTTTTGAATTGAATGAATCTGCAAACTTCTGACATGTTTTACCGAAGCCAGAAAAACAGGTGAAGGGTTACAAAAATAGCTCTAGTTACAGATTGGTAGCCCCGATTTGAAATCCGACTTCTTGCTTGAAAAGCAGAAGAGTAGGGAAAGATTTTATATAGAAAACATTGTTTTCTGTAAAATGTTGGGAAAGGGGTCAAAACGGCAGTTGTTTGTGAAAGTTTAAAAAACACATGGTAGTGCATTTAGTAAAACTGCTGTAACGTAAATTCCATACTGAATAAACCTTCTCCGCATTTGACAAGCAGAGAAGTAGAGGAAGTTTTAATCCAATATACTCTTGTCAAACTCTTTGGTTTAGTGGTCAAAATGATAGTTGTTTTGTATTGAATGCATCTGCAAACTTCTGACATGTTTTACAGAAGCCAGAAAAACAGGCGATGGGTTACAACAATAGCTCTAGTTACAGATTGGTAGACCCGATTTGAAATCCGACTTGTTGCTTAAAAAGCAGAAGAGTAGGGAAAGATTTTATATAGCAAACATTGTTTTCTGTAAAATGTTGGGAAAGGGGTCAAAACGGCAGTTGTTTGTGAAAGTTTAAAAAACACAATGTAGTGCATTTAGTAAAACTGCTGTAACGTAAATTCCATACTGAATAAACCTTCTCCGCATTTGACAAGCAGAGAAGTAGAGGGAAGTTTTAATCCAATATATTTTTGTCAAACTCTTTGGTTTAGTGGTCAAAATGATAGTTGTTTTGAATTTAATGAATCTGCTAACTTCTGACATGTTTTACAGAAGCCAGAAAAACAGGCGATGGGTTACAACAATAGCTCTAGTTACAGATTGGTAGACCCGATTTGAAATCCGACTTCTTGCTTGAAAAGCAGAAGAGTAGGGGTAGATTTTATATAGAAAATATTGTTTTCTGTAAAATGTTGGGAAATGGGTCAAAACGGCAGTTTGTGAAAGTTTAAAAAACACAATGTATTGCATTTAGTAAAACTGCTGTAATGTAAATTACATACTGAATAAACCTTCTCCGCATTTGACAAGCAGAGAAGTAGAGGAAGTTTTAATCCAATATACTTTTGTCAAACTCTTTGGTTTAGTGGTCAAAATGATAGTTGTTTTGTATTGAATGAATCTGCAAACTTCTGACATGTTTTACCGAAGCCAGAAAAACAGGCGATGGGTTACAAAAATAGCTCTAGTTACAGATTGGTAGACCCGATTTGAAATCCGACTTGTTGCTTGAGAAGCAGAAGAGTAGGGGTAGATTTTATATAGAAAACATTGTTTTCTGTAAAATGTTGGGAAAGGGGTCAAAACGGCAGTTGTTTGTGAAAGTTTAAAAAACACAATGTAGTGCATTTAGTAAAACTGCTGTAACATAAATTTCGTACTGAATAAACCTTCTCCGCATTTGACAAGCAGAGAAGTAGAGGACGTTTTAATCCAATATACTTTTGTCAAACTCTTTGGTTTAGTGGTCAAAATGATAGTTGTTTTGAATTGAATGAATCTGCAAACTTCTGACATGTTTTACAGAAGCCAGAAAAACAGGCGAAGGCTTACAAAAATAACTCTAGTTACAGATTGGTAGACCCGATTTGAAATCCGACTTGTTGCTTGAAAAGCAGAAGAGTAGGGGTAGATTTTATATAGAAAACATTGTTTTCTGTAAAATGTTGGGAAAGGGGTCAAAACGGCAGATGTTTGTGAAAGTTTAAAAAACACATGGTAGTGCATTTAGTAAAACTGCTGTAACGTAAATTACATACTCAATAAACCTTCTCCGCATTTGACAAGCAGAGAAGTAGAGGAAGTTTTAATCCAATATACTTTTGTCAAACTCTTTGGTTTAGTGGTCAAAATGATAGTTGTTTTGAATTGAATGAATCTGCAAACTTCTGACATGTTTTACAGAAGCCAGAAAAACAGGCGAAGGCTTACAAAAATAACTCTAGTTACAGATTGGTAGACCCGATTTGAAATCCGACTTGTTGCTTGAAAAGCAGAAGAGTAGGGGTAGATTTTATATAGAAAACATTTTTTTCTGTAAAATGTTGGGAAAGGGGTCAAAACGGCAGTTGTTTGTGAAAGTTTAAAAAACACAATGTAGTGCATATAGTAAAACTGCTGTAACGTAAATTCCATACTGAATAAACCTTCTCCGCATATGACAAGCAGAGAAGTAGAGGAAGTTTTAATCGAATATACTTTTGTCAAACTCTTTGGTTTAGTGGTCAAAATGATTGTTGTTTTGTATTGAATGAATCTGCAAACTTCTGACATGTTTTACCGAAGCCAGAAAAACAGGCGAAGGGTTACAAAAATAGCTCTAGTTACAGATTGGTAGAACAGATTTGAAATCCGACTTGTTGCTTGAAAAGCAGAAGAGTAGGGGTAGATTTTATATAGAAAACATTGTTTTCTGTAAAATGTTGGGAAAGGGGTCAAAACGGCAGTTGTTTGTGAAAGTTTAAAAAACACAATGTATTGCATTTAGTAAAACTGCTGTAACGTAAATTCCATACTGAATAAACCTTCTCCGCATTTGACAAGCAGAGAAGTAGAGGGAAGTTTTAATGCAATATATTTTTGTCAAACTCTTTGGTTTAGTGGTCAAAATGATAGTTGTTTTGAATTTAATGAATCTGCAAACTTCTGACATGTTTTACCGAAGCCAGAAAAACAGGCGAAGGGTTACAAAAATAGCTCTAGTTACAGATTGGTAGCCCCGATTTGAAATCCGACTTCTTGCTTGAAAAGCAGAAGAGTAGGGAAAGATTTTATATAGAAAACATTGTTTTCTGTAAAATGTTGGGAAAGGGGTCAAAACGGCAGTTGTTTGTGAAAGTTTAAAAAACACATGGTAGTGCATTTAGTAAAACTGCTGTAACGTAAATTCCATACTGAATAAACCTTCTCCGCATTTGACAAGCAGAGAAGTAGAGGAAGTTTTAATCCAATATACTCTTGTCAAACTCTTTGGTTTAGTGGTCAAAATGATAGTTGTTTTGTATTGAATGCATCTGCAAACTTCTGACATGTTTTACAGAAGCCAGAAAAACAGGCGATGGGTTACAACAATAGCTCTAGTTACAGATTGGTAGACCCGATTTGAAATCCGACTTGTTGCTTGAAAAGCAGAAGAGTAGGGAAAGATTTTATATAGCAAACATTGTTTTCTGTAAAATGTTGGGAAAGGGGTCAAAACGGCAGTTGTTTGTGAAAGTTTAAAAAACACAATGTAGTGCATTTAGTAAAACTGCTGTAACGTAAATTCCATACTGAATAAACCTTCTCCGCATTTGACAAGCAGAGAAGTAGAGGGAAGTTTTAATCCAATATATTTTTGTCAAACTCTTTGGTTTAGTGGTCAAAATGATAGTTGTTTTGAATTTAATGAATCTGCTAACTTCTGACATGTTTTACAGAAGCCAGAAAAACAGGCGATGGGTTACAACAATAGCTCTAGTTACAGATTGGTAGACCCGATTTGAAATCCGACTTTTTGCTTGAAAAGCAGAAGAGTAGGGGTAGATTTTATATAGAAAATATTGTTTTCTGTAAAATGTTGGGAAATGGGTCAAAACGGCAGTTTGTGAAAGTTTAAAAAACACAATGTATTGCATTTAGTAAAACTGCTGTAATGTAAATTACATACTGAATAAACCTTCTCCGCATTTGACAAGCAGAGAAGTAGAGGAAGTTTTAATCCAATATACTTTTGTCAAACTCTTTGGTTTAGTGGTCAAAATGATAGTTGTTTTGTATTGAATGAATCTGCAAACTTCTGACATGTTTTACCGAAGCCAGAAAAACAGGCGATGGGTTACAAAAATAGCTCTAGTTACAGATTGGTAGACCCGATTTGAAATCCGACTTGTTGCTTGAGAAGCAGAAGAGGAGGGGTAGATTTTATATAGAAAACATTGTTTTCTGTAAAATGTTGGGAAAGGGGTCAAAACGGCAGTTGTTTGTGAAAGTTTAAAAAACACAATGTAGTGCATTTAGTAAAACTGCTGTAACATAAATTTCGTACTGAATAAACCTTCTCCGCATTTGACAAGCAGAGAAGTAGAGGAAGTTTTAATCCAATATATTTTTGTCAAACTCTTTGGTTTAGTGGTCAAAATGATAGTTGTTTTGAATTGAATGAATCTGCAAACTTCTGACATGTTTTACCGAAGCCAGAAAAACAGGCGATGGGTTACAACAATAGCTCTAGTTACAGATTGGTAGACCCGATTTGAAATCCGACTTGTTGCTTGAAAAGCAGAAGAGTAGGGAAAGATTTTATATAGCAAACATTGTTTTCTGTAAAATGTTGGGAAAGGGGTCAAAACGGCAGTTGTTTGTGAAAGTTTAAAAAACACAATGTAGTGCATTTAGTAAAACTGCTGTAACGTAAATTCCATACTGAATAAACCTTCTCCGCATTTGACAAGCAGAGAAGTAGAGGGAAGTTTTAATCCAATATATTTTTGTCAAACTCTTTGGTTTAGTGGTCAAAATGATAGTTGTTTTGAATTTAATGAATCTGCTAACTTCTGACATGTTTTACAGAAGCCAGAAAAACAGGCGATGGGTTACAACAATAGCTCTAGTTACAGATTGGTAGACCCGATTTGAAATCCGACTTCTTGCTTGAAAAGCAGAAGAGTAGGGGTAGATTTTATATAGAAAATATTGTTTTCTGTAAAATGTTGGGAAATGGGTCAAAACGGCAGTTTGTGAAAGTTTAAAAAACACAATGTATTGCATTTAGTAAAACTGCTGTAATGTAAATTACATACTGAATAAACCTTCTCCGCATTTGACAAGCAGAGAAGTAGAGGAAGTTTTAATCCAATATACTTTTGTCAAACTCTTTGGTTTAGTGGTCAAAATGATAGTTGTTTTGTATTGAATGAATCTGCAAACTTCTGACATGTTTTACCGAAGCCAGAAAAACAGGCGATGGGTTACAAAAATAGCTCTAGTTACAGATTGGTAGACCCGATTTGAAATCCGACTTGTTGCTTGAGAAGCAGAAGAGGAGGGGTAGATTTTATATAGAAAACATTGTTTTCTGTAAAATGTTGGGAAAGGGGTCAAAACGGCAGTTGTTTGTGAAAGTTTAAAAAACACAATGTAGTGCATTTAGTAAAACTGCTGTAACATAAATTTCGTACTGAATAAACCTTCTCCGCATTTGACAAGCAGAGAAGTAGAGGAAGTTTTAATCCAATATATTTTTGTCAAACTCTTTGGTTTAGTGGTCAAAATGATAGTTGTTTTGAATTGAATGAATCTGCAAACTTCTGACATGTTTTACCGAAGCCAGAAAAACAGGCGATGGGTTACAAAAATAGCTCTAGTTACAGATTGGTAGACCCGATTTGAAATACGACTTCTTGCTTGAAAAGCAGAAGAGTAGGGGAAGATTTTATATAGCAAACATTGTTTTCTGTAAAATGTTGGGAAAGGGGTCAAAACGGCAGTTGTTTGTGAAAGTTTAAAAAACACGTGGTAGTGCAAATAGTAAAACTGCTGTAACGTAAATTACATACTGAATAAACCTTCTCCGCATTTGACAAGCAGAGAAGTAGAGGAAGTTTTAATCCAATATACTTTTGTCAAACTCTTTGGTTTAGTGGTCAAAATGATAGTTGTTTTGTATTGAATGAATCTGCAAACTTCTGACATGTTTTACCGAAGCCAGAAAAACAGGCGATGGGTTACAAAAATAGCTCTAGTTACAGATTGGTAGACCCGATTTGAAATCCGACTTGTTGCTTGAGAAGCAGAAGAGTAGGGGTAGATTTTATATAGAAAACATTGTTTTCTGTAAAATGTTGGGAAAGGGGTCAAAACGGCAGTTGTTTGTGAAAGTTTAAAAAACACAATGTAGTGCATTTAGTAAAACTGCTGTAACATAAATTTCGTACTGAATAAACCTTCTCCGCATTTGACAAGCAGAGAAGTAGAGGACGTTTTAATCCAATATACTTTTGTCAAACTCTTTGGTTTAGTGGTCAAAATGATAGTTGTTTTGAATTGAATGAATCTGCAAACTTCTGACATGTTTTACAGAAGCCAGAAAAACAGGCGAAGGCTTACAAAAATAACTCTAGTTACAGATTGGTAGACCCGATTTGAAATCCGACTTGTTGCTTGAAAAGCAGAAGAGTAGGGGTAGATTTTATATAGAAAACATTGTTTTCTGTAAAATGTTGGGAAAGGGGTCAAAACGGCAGTTGTTTGTGAAAGTTTAAAAAACACATGGTAGTGCATTTAGTAAAACTGCTGTAACGTAAGTTCCATACTAAATAAACTTCCGCATTTGACAAGCAGAGAAGTAGAGGGAAGTTTTAATCCAATATATTTTTGTCAAACTGGTTTAGTGGTCAAAATGATAGTTGCTTTGAATTGAATGAATCTGCAAACTTCTGACATGTTTTACCGAAGCCAGAAAAACAGGCGATGGGTTACATAAATAGCTCTAGTTACAGATTGGTAGACCCGATTTGAAATCCGACTTCTTGCTTGAAAAGCAGAATAGTAGGGGAAGATTTTATATAGCAAACATTGTTTTCTGTAAAATGTTGGGAAAGGGGTCAAAACGGCAGTTGTTTGTGAAAGTTTAAAAAACACATGGTAGTGCAATTAGTAAAACTGCTGTAACGTAAATTACATACTCAATAAACCTTCTCCGCATTTGACAAGCAGAGAAGTAGAGGAAGTTTTAATCCAATATACTTTTGTCAAACTCTTTGGTTTAGTGGTCAAAATGATAGTTGTTTTGTATTGAATGAATCTGCAAACTTCTGACATGTTTTACCGAAGCCAGAAAAACAGGCGAAGGGTTACAAAAATAGCTCTAGTTACAGATTGGTAGAACCGATTTGAAATCCGACTTGTTGCTTGAAAAGCAGAAGAGTAGGGGTAGATTTTATATAGAAAACATTGTTTTCTGTAAAATGTTGGGAAAGGGGTCAAAACGGCAGTTGTTTGTGAAAGTTTAAAAAACACAATGTATTGCATTTAGTAAAACTGCTGTAACGTAAATTCCATACTGAATAAACCTTCTCCGCATTTGACAAGCAGAGAAGTAGAGGGAAGTTTTAATGCAATATATTTTTGTCAAACTCTTTGGTTTAGTGGTCAAAATGATAGTTGTTTTGAATTTAATGAATCTGCTAACTTCTGACATGTTTTACAGAAGCCAGAAAAACAGGAAATGGGTTACAAAAATAGCTATAGTTACAGATTGGTAGCCCCAATTTGAAATCCGACGTCTTGCTTGAAAAGCAGAAGAGTAGGGGAAGATTTTATATAGCAAACATTGTTTTCTGTAAAATGTTGGGAAAGGGGTCAAAACGGCAGTTGTTTGTGAAAGTTTAAAAAACACGTGGTAGTGCAATTAGTAAAACTGCTGTAACGTAAATTACATACTGAATAAACCTTCTCCGCATTTGACAAGCAGAGAAGTAGAGGACGTTTTAATCCAATATACTTTTGTCAAACTCTTTGGTTTAGTGGTCAAAATGATAGTTGTTTTGTATTGAATGAATCTGCAAACTTCTGACATGTTTTACAGAAGCCAGAAAAACAGGCGAAGGCTTACAAAAATAACTCTAGTTACAGATTGGTAGACCCGATTTGAAATCCGACTTGTTGCTTGAAAAGCAGAAGAGTAGGGGTAGATTTTATATAGAAAACATTGTTTTCTGTAAAATGTTGGGAAAGGGGTCAAAACGGCAGTTGTTTGTGAAAGTTTAAAAAACACAATGTAGTGCATTTAGTAAAACTGCTGTAACATAAATTTCGTACTGAATAAACCTTCTCCGCATTTGACAAGCAGAGAAGTAGAGGACGTTTTAATCCAATATACTTTTGTCAAACTCTTTGGTTTAGTGGTCAAAATGATAGTTGTTTTGAATTGAATGAATCTGCAAACTTCTGACATGTTTTACAGAAGCCAGAAAAACAGGCGAAGGCTTACAAAAATAACTCTAGTTACAGATTGGTAGACCCGATTTGAAATCCGACTTGTTGCTTGAAAAGCAGAAGAGTAGGGGTAGATTTTATATAGAAAACATTGTTTTCTGTAAAATGTTGGGAAAGGGGTCAAAACGGCAGTTGTTTGTGAAAGTTTAAAAAACACAATGTATTGCATTTAGTAAAACTGCTGTAACGTAAATTCCATACTGAATAAACCTTCTCCGCATTTGACAAGCAGAGAAGTAGAGGGAAGTTTTAATGCAATATATTTTTGTCAAACTCTTTGGTTTAGTGGTCAAAATGATAGTTGTTTTGAATTTAATGAATCTGCTAACTTCTGACATGTTTTACAGAAGCCAGAAAAACAGGAAATGGGTTACAAAAATAGCTATAGTTACAGATTGGTAGCCCCAATTTGAAATCCGACGTCTTGCTTGAAAAGCAGAAGAGTAGGGGAAGATTTTATATAGCAAACATTGTTTTCTGTAAAATGTTGGGAAAGGGGTCAAAACGGCAGTTGTTTGTGAAAGTTTAAAAAACACGTGGTAGTGCAATTAGTAAAACTGCTGTAACGTAAATTACATACTGAATAAACCTTCTCCGCATTTGACAAGCAGAGAAGTAGAGGACGTTTTAATCCAATATACTTTTGTCAAACTCTTTGGTTTAGTGGTCAAAATGATAGTTGTTTTGTATTGAATGAATCTGCAAACTTCTGACATGTTTTACAGAAGCCAGAAAAACAGGCGAAGGCTTACAAAAATAACTCTAGTTACAGATTGGTAGACCCGATTTGAAATCCGACTTGTTGCTTGAAAAGCAGAAGAGTAGGGGTAGATTTTATATAGAAAACATTGTTTTCTGTAAAATGTTGGGAAAGGGGTCAAAACGGCAGTTGTTTGTGAAAGTTTAAAAAACACATGGTAGTGCAATTAGTAAAACTGCTGTAACGTAAATTACATACTCAATAAACCTTCTCCGCATTTGACAAGCAGAGAAGTAGAGGAAGTTTTAATCCAATATACTTTTGTCAAACTCTTTGGTTTAGTGGTCAAAATGATAGTTGTTTTGAATTGAATGAATCTGCAAACTTCTGACATGTTTTACAGAAGCCAGAAAAACAGGCGAAGGCTTACAAAAATAACTCTAGTTACAGATTGGTAGACCCGATTTGAAATCCGACTTGTTGCTTGAAAAGCAGAAGAGTAGGGGTAGATTTTATATAGAAAACATTTTTTTCTGTAAAATGTTGGGAAAGGGGTCAAAACGGCAGTTGTTTGTGAAAGTTTAAAAAACACAATGTAGTGCACATAGTAAAACTGCTGTAACGTAAATTCCATACTGAATAAACCTTCTCCGCATATGACAAGCAGAGAAGTAGAGGAAGTTTTAATCCAATATACTTTTGTCAAACTCTTTGGTTTAGTGGTCAAAATGATAGTTGTTTTGTATTGAATGAATCTGCAAACTTCTGACATGTTTTACCGAAGCCAGAAAAACAGGCGAAGGGTTACAAAAATAGCTCTAGTTACAGATTGGTAGAACCGATTTGAAATCCGACTTGTTGCTTGAAAAGCAGAAGAGAAGGGGTAGATTTTATATAGAAAACATTGTTTTCTGTAAAATGTTGGGAAAGGGGTCAAAACGGCAGTTGTTTGTGAAAGTTTAAAAAACACAATGTATTGCATTTAGTAAAACTGCTGTAACGTAAATTCCATACTGAATAAACCTTCTCCGTATTTGACAAGCAGAGAAGTAGAGGGAAGTTTTAATGCAATATATTTTTGTCAAACTCTTTGGTTTAGTGGTCAAAATGATAGTTGTTTTGAATTTAATGAATCTGCTAACTTCTGACATGTTTTACAGAAGCCAGAAAAACAGGAAATGGGTTACAAAAATAGCTATAGTTACAGATTGGTAGCCCCAATTTGAAATCCGACGTCTTGCTTGAAAAGCAGAAGAGTATGGGAAGATTTTATATAGCAAAAAAAAATCTGTAAAATGTTGGGAAACGGGTCCAAACGGCAGATGTTTGTGAAAGATTAAAAAACACAATATAGTGCATTTAGTAAAACTGCTGTAACGTAAATTCCATACTGAATAAAACTTCTCCGCATTTGACAAGCAGAGAAGTAAAGGAAGTTTTAATCCAATATACTTTTGTCAAACTCTTTGGTTTAGTGGTCAAAATGATAGTTGTTTTGAATTGAATGAATCTGCAAACTTCTGACATGTTTTACCGAAGCCAGAAAAACAGGCGATGGGTTACAAAAATAGCTCTAGTTACAGATTGGTAGCCCCGATTTGAAATCCGACTTCTTGCTTGAAAAGCAGAAGAGTAGGGGTAGATTTTATATAGGAAACATTGTTTTCTGTAAAATGTTGGGAAAGGGGTCAAAACGGCAGTTGTTTGTGAAAGTTTAAAAAACACATGGTAGTGCAATTAGTAAAACTGCTGTAACGTAAATTACATACTGAATAAACCTTCTCCGCATTTGACAAGCAGAGAAGTAGAGGACGTTTTAATCCAATATACTTTTGTCAAACTCTTTGGTTTAGTGGTCAAAATGATAGTTGTTTTGTATTGAATGAATCTGCAAACTTCTGACATGTTTTACAGAAGCCAGAAAAACAGGCGAAGGCTTACAAAAATAACTCTAGTTACAGATTGGTAGACCCGATTTGAAATCCGACTTGTTGCTTGAAAAGCAGAAGAGTAGGGGTAGATTTTATATAGAAAACATTGTTTTCTGTAAAATGTTGGGAAAGGGGTCAAAACGGCAGTTGTTTGTGAAAGTTTAAAAAACACATGGTAGTGCATTTAGTAAAACTGCTGTAACGTAAATGCCATACTGAATAAACCTTCTCCGCATTTGACAAGCAGAGAAGTAGAGGAAGTTTTAATCAGATATACTTTTGTCAAACTCTTTGGTTTAGTGGTCAAAATGATAGTTGTTTTGTATTGAATGCATCTGCAAACTTCTGACATGTTTTACCGAAGCCATAAAAACAGGCGAAGGGTTACAAAAATAGGTCTAGTTACAGATTGGTAGACCCGATTTGAAATCCGACTTGTTGCTTGAAAAGCAGAAGAGTAGGGGTAGATTTTATATAGAAAACATTGTTTTCTGTAAAATGTTGGGAAAGGGGTCAAAACGGCAGTTGTTTGTGAAAGTTTAAAAAACACATGGTAGTGCATTTAGTAAAACTGCTGTAACGTAAATTCCATACTGAATAAACCTTCTCCGCATTTGACAAGCAGAGAAGTAGAGGAAGTTTTAATCAGATATACTTTTGTCAAACTCTTTGGTTTAGTGGTCAAAATGATAGTTGTTTTGAATTGAATGAATCTGCTAACTTCTGACATGTTTTACCGAAGCCAGAAAAACAGGCGATGGGTTACAAAAATAGCTCTAGTTATAGATTGGTAGCCACGATTTGAAATCCGACTTCTTGCTTGAAAAGCAGAAGAGTAGGGGAAGATTTTATATAGCAAACATTGTTTTCTGTAAAATGTTGGGAAAGGGGTCAAAACGGCAGTTGTTTGTGAAAGTTTAAAAAACACATGGTAGTGCAATTAGTAAAACTGCTGTAACGTAAATTCCATACTGAATAAACCTTCTCCTCATTTGACAAGCAGAGAAGTAGAGGGAAGTTTTAATCCAATATATTTTTGTCAAACTCTTTGGTTTAGTGGTCAAAATGATAGTTGTTTTGAATTTAATGAATCTGCTAACTTCTGAAATGTTTTACAGAAGCCAGAAAAACAGGCGATGGGTTACAACAATAGCTCTAGTTACAGATTGGTAGACCCGATTTGAAATCCGACTTCTTGCTTGAAAAGCAGAAGAGTAGGGGAAGATTTTATATAGCAAACATTGTTTTCTGTAAAATGTTGGGAAAGGGGTCAAAACGGCAGATGTTTGTAAAAGTTTAAAAAAGACAATATAGTGCATTTAGTAAAACTGCTGTAACGTAAATTCCATACTGAATAAACCTTCTCCGCATTTGACAAGCAGAGAAGTAGAGGGAAGTTTTAATCCAATATATTTTTGTCAAACTCTTTGGTTTAGTGGTCAAAATGATAGTTGATTTGAATTGAATGAATCTGCAAACTTCTGACATGTTTTACCGAAGCCAGAAAAACAGGCGATGGGTTACAAAAATAGCTCTAGTTACAGATTGGTAGACCCGATTTGAAATCCGACTTGTTGCTTGAAAAGCAGAAGAGTAGGGGTAGATTTTATATAGAAAACATTGTTTTCTGTAAAATGTTGGGAAATGGGTCAAAACGGCAGTTGTTTGTGAAAGTTTAAAAAACACAATGTAGTGCATTTAGTAAAACTGCTGTAACGTAAATTCCATACTGAATAAACCTTCTCCGCATTTGACAAGCAGAGAAGTAAAGGAAGTTTTAATCCAATATACTTTTGTCAAACTCTTTGGTTTAGTGGTCAAAATGATAGTTGTTTTGAATTGAATGAATCTGCTAACTTCTGACATGTTTTACCGAAGCCAGAAAAACAGGCGATGGGTTACGAAAATAGCTCTAGTTACAGATTGGTAGCCACGATTTGAAATCCGACTTCTTGCTTGAAAAGCAGAAGAGTAGGGGAAGATTTTATATAGCAAACATTGTTTTCTGTAAAATGTTGGGAAAGGGGTCAAAACGGCAGTTGTTTGTGAAAGTTTAAAAAACACATGGTAGTGCAATTAGTAAAACTGCTGTAACGTAAATTACATACTGAATAAACCTTCTCCGCATTTGACAAGCAGAGAAGTAGAGGACGTTTTAATCCAATATACTTTTGTCAAACTCTTTGGTTTAGTGGTCAAAATGATAGTTGTTTTGTATTGAATGAATCTGCAAACTTCTGACATGTTTTACAGAAGCCAGAAAAACAGGCGAAGGCTTACAAAAATAACTCTAGTTACAGATTGGTAGACCCGATTTGAAATCCGACTTGTTGCTTGAAAAGCAGAAGAGTAGGGGTAGATTTTATATAGAAAACATTGTTTTCTGTAAAATGTTGGGAAAGGGGTCAAAACGGCAGTTGTTTGTGAAAGTTTAAAAAACACATGGTAGTGCATTTAGTAAAACTGCTGTAACGTAAATGCCATACTGAATAAACCTTCTCCGCATTTGACAAGCAGAGAAGTAGAGGAAGTTTTAATCAGATATACTTTTGTCAAACTCTTTGGTTTAGTGGTCAAAATGATAGTTGTTTTGTATTGAATGCATCTGCAAACTTCTGACATGTTTTACCGAAGCCATAAAAACAGGCGAAGGGTTACAAAAATAGGTCTAGTTACAGATTGGTAGACCCGATTTGAAATCCGACTTGTTGCTTGAAAAGCAGAAGAGTAGGGGTAGATTTTATATAGAAAACATTGTTTTCTGTAAAATGTTGGGAAAGGGGTCAAAACGGCAGTTGTTTGTGAAAGTTTAAAAAACACATGGTAGTGCATTTAGTAAAACTGCTGTAACGTAAATTCCATACTGAATAAACCTTCTCCGCATTTGACAAGCAGAGAAGTAGAGGAAGTTTTAATCAGATATACTTTTGTCAAACTCTTTGGTTTAGTGGTCAAAATGATAGTTGTTTTGAATTGAATGAATCTGCTAACTTCTGACATGTTTTACCGAAGCCAGAAAAACAGGCGATGGGTTACAAAAATAGCTCTAGTTATAGATTGGTAGCCACGATTTGAAATCCGACTTCTTGCTTGAAAAGCAGAAGAGTAGGGGAAGATTTTATATAGCAAACATTGTTTTCTGTAAAATGTTGGGAAAGGGGTCAAAACGGCAGTTGTTTGTGAAAGTTTAAAAAACACATGGTAGTGCAATTAGTAAAACTGCTGTAACGTAAATTCCATACTGAATAAACCTTCTCCTCATTTGACAAGCAGAGAAGTAGAGGGAAGTTTTAATCCAATATATTTTTGTCAAACTCTTTGGTTTAGTGGTCAAAATGATAGTTGTTTTGAATTTAATGAATCTGCTAACTTCTGAAATGTTTTACAGAAGCCAGAAAAACAGGCGATGGGTTACAACAATAGCTCTAGTTACAGATTGGTAGACCCGATTTGAAATCCGACTTCTTGCTTGAAAAGCAGAAGAGTAGGGGAAGATTTTATATAGCAAACATTGTTTTCTGTAAAATGTTGGGAAAGGGGTCAAAACGGCAGTTGTTTGTGAAAGTTTAAAAAACACATGGTAGTGCAATTAGTAAAACTGCTGTAACGTAAATTCCATACTGAATAAACCTTCTCCTCATTTGACAAGCAGAGAAGTAGAGGGAAGTTTTAATCCAATATATTTTTGTCAAACTCTTTGGTTTAGTGGTCAAAATGATAGTTGTTTTGAATTTAATGAATCTGCTAACTTCTGAAATGTTTTACAGAAGCCAGAAAAACAGGCGATGGGTTACAACAATAGCTCTAGTTACAGATTGGTAGACCCGATTTGAAATCCGACTTCTTGCTTGAAAAGCAGAAGAGTAGGGGAAGATTTTATATAGCAAACATTGTTTTCTGTAAAATGTTGGGAAAGGGGTCAAAACGGCAGATGTTTGTAAAAGTTTAAAAAAGACAATATAGTGCATTTAGTAAAACTGCTGTAACGTAAATTCCATACTGAATAAACCTTCTCCGCATTTGACAAGCAGAGAAGTAGAGGGAAGTTTTAATCCAATATATTTTTGTCAAACTCTTTGGTTTAGTGGTCAAAATGATAGTTGATTTGAATTGAATGAATCTGCAAACTTCTGACATGTTTTACCGAAGCCAGAAAAACAGGCGATGGGTTACAAAAATAGCTCTAGTTACAGATTGGTAGACCCGATTTGAAATCCGACTTGTTGCTTGAAAAGCAGAAGAGTAGGGGTAGATTTTATATAGAAAACATTGTTTTCTGTAAAATGTTGGGAAATGGGTCAAAACGGCAGTTGTTTGTGAAAGTTTAAAAAACACAATGTAGTGCATTTAGTAAAACTGCTGTAACGTAAATTCCATACTGAATAAACCTTCTCCGCATTTGACAAGCAGAGAAGTAAAGGAAGTTTTAATCCAATATACTTTTGTCAAACTCTTTGGTTTAGTGGTCAAAATGATAGTTGTTTTGAATTGAATGAATCTGCTAACTTCTGACATGTTTTACCGAAGCCAGAAAAACAGGCGATGGGTTACGAAAATAGCTCTAGTTACAGATTGGTAGCCACGATTTGAAATCCGACTTCTTGCTTGAAAAGCAGAAGAGTAGGGGAAGATTTTATATAGCAAACATTGTTTTCTGTAAAATGTTGGGAAAGGGGTCAAAACGGCAGTTGTTTGTGAAAGTTTAAAAAACACATGGTAGTGCAATTAGTAAAACTGCTGTAACGTAAATTACATACTGAATAAACCTTCTCCGCATTTGACAAGCAGAGAAGTAGAGGACGTTTTAATCCAATATACTTTTGTCAAACTCTTTGGTTTAGTGGTCAAAATGATAGTTGTTTTGTATTGAATGAATCTGCAAACTTCTGACATGTTTTACAGAAGCCAGAAAAACAGGCGAAGGCTTACAAAAATAACTCTAGTTACAGATTGGTAGACCCGATTTGAAATCCGACTTGTTGCTTGAAAAGCAGAAGAGTAGGGGTAGATTTTATATAGAAAACATTGTTTTCTGTAAAATGTTGGGAAAGGGGTCAAAACGGCAGTTGTTTGTGAAAGTTTAAAAAACACATGGTAGTGCATTTAGTAAAACTGCTGTAACGTAAATGCCATACTGAATAAACCTTCTCCGCATTTGACAAGCAGAGAAGTAGAGGAAGTTTTAATCAGATATACTTTTGTCAAACTCTTTGGTTTAGTGGTCAAAATGATAGTTGTTTTGTATTGAATGCATCTGCAAACTTCTGACATGTTTTACCGAAGCCATAAAAACAGGCGAAGGGTTACAAAAATAGGTCTAGTTACAGATTGGTAGACCCGATTTGAAATCCGACTTGTTGCTTGAAAAGCAGAAGAGTAGGGGTAGATTTTATATAGAAAACATTGTTTTCTGTAAAATGTTGGGAAAGGGGTCAAAACGGCAGTTGTTTGTGAAAGTTTAAAAAACACATGGTAGTGCATTTAGTAAAACTGCTGTAACGTAAATTCCATACTGAATAAACCTTCTCCGCATTTGACAAGCAGAGAAGTAGAGGAAGTTTTAATCAGATATACTTTTGTCAAACTCTTTGGTTTAGTGGTCAAAATGATAGTTGTTTTGAATTGAATGAATCTGCTAACTTCTGACATGTTTTACCGAAGCCAGAAAAACAGGCGATGGGTTACAAAAATAGCTCTAGTTATAGATTGGTAGCCACGATTTGAAATCCGACTTCTTGCTTGAAAAGCAGAAGAGTAGGGGAAGATTTTATATAGCAAACATTGTTTTCTGTAAAATGTTGGGAAAGGGGTCAAAACGGCAGTTGTTTGTGAAAGTTTAAAAAACACATGGTAGTGCAATTAGTAAAACTGCTGTAACGTAAATTCCATACTGAATAAACCTTCTCCTCATTTGACAAGCAGAGAAGTAGAGGGAAGTTTTAATCCAATATATTTTTGTCAAACTCTTTGGTTTAGTGGTCAAAATGATAGTTGTTTTGAATTTAATGAATCTGCTAACTTCTGAAATGTTTTACAGAAGCCAGAAAAACAGGCGATGGGTTACAACAATAGCTCTAGTTACAGATTGGTAGACCCGATTTGAAATCCGACTTCTTGCTTGAAAAGCAGAAGAGTAGGGGAAGATTTTATATAGCAAACATTGTTTTCTGTAAAATGTTGGGAAAGGGGTCAAAACGGCAGATGTTTGTAAAAGTTTAAAAAAGACAATATAGTGCATTTAGTAAAACTGCTGTAACGTAAATTCCATACTGAATAAACCTTCTCCGCATTTGACAAGCAGAGAAGTAGAGGGAAGTTTTAATCCAATATATTTTTGTCAAACTCTTTGGTTTAGTGGTCAAAATGATAGTTGATTTGAATTGAATGAATCTGCAAACTTCTGACATGTTTTACCGAAGCCAGAAAAACAGGCGATGGGTTACAAAAATAGCTCTAGTTACAGATTGGTAGACCCGATTTGAAATCCGACTTGTTGCTTGAAAAGCAGAAGAGTAGGGGTAGATTTTATATAGAAAACATTGTTTTCTGTAAAATGTTGGGAAATGGGTCAAAACGGCAGTTGTTTGTGAAAGTTTAAAAAACACAATGTAGTGCATTTAGTAAAACTGCTGTAACGTAAATTCCATACTGAATAAACCTTCTCCGCATTTGACAAGCAGAGAAGTAAAGGAAGTTTTAATCCAATATACTTTTGTCAAACTCTTTGGTTTAGTGGTCAAAATGATAGTTGTTTTGAATTGAATGAATCTGCTAACTTCTGACATGTTTTACCGAAGCCAGAAAAACAGGCGATGGGTTACGAAAATAGCTCTAGTTACAGATTGGTAGCCACGATTTGAAATCCGACTTCTTGCTTGAAAAGCAGAAGAGTAGGGGAAGATTTTATATAGCAAACATTGTTTTCTGTAAAATGTTGGGAAAGGGGTCAAAACGGCAGTTGTTTGTGAAAGTTTAAAAAAACACATGGTAGTGCAATTAGTAAAACTGCTGTAACGTAAATTCCATACTGAATAAACCTTCTCCGCATTTGACAAGCAGAGAAGTAGAGGGAAGTTTTAATCCAATATATTTTTGTCAAACTCTTTGGTTTAGTGGTCAAAATGATAGTTGTTTTGAATTTAATGAATCTGCTAACTTCTGACATGTTTTACAGAAGCCAGAAAAACAGGCGAAGGGTTACAACAATAGCTCTAGTTACAGATTGGTAGACCCGATTTGAAATCCGACTTCTTGCTTGAAAAGCAGAAGAGTAGGGGAAGATTTTATATAGCAAACATTGTTTTCTGTAAAATGTTGGGAAAAGGGTCAAAACGGCAGATGTTTGTGAAAGTTTAAAAAAGACAATATAGTGCATTTAGTAAAACTGCTGTAACGTAAATTCCATACTGAATAAACCTTCTCCGCATTTGACAAGCAGAGAAGTAGAGGGAAGTTTTAATCCAATATATTTTTGTCAAACTCTTTGGTTTAGTGGTCAAAATGATAGTTGATTTGAATTGAATGAATCTGCAAACTTCTGACATGTTTTACCGAAGCCAGAAAAACAGGCGATGGGTTACATAAATAGCTCTAGTTACAGATTGGTAGACCCGATTTGAAATCCGACTTGTTGCTTGAAAAGCAGAAGAGTAGGGGAAGATTTTATATAGAAAACATTGTTTTCTGTAAAATGTTGGGAAATGGGTCAAAACGGCAGTTGTTTGTGAAAGTTTAAAAAAACACATGGTAGTGCAATTAGTAAAACTGCTGTAACGTAAATTCCATACTGAATAAACCTTCTCCGCATTTGACAAGCAGAGAAGTAGAGGAAGTTTTAATCAGATATACTTTTGTCAAACTCTTTGGTTTAGTGGTCAAAATGATAGTTGTTTTGTATTGAATGCATCTGCAAACTTCTGACATGTTTTACCGAAGCCATAAAAACAGGCGAAGGGTTACAAAAATAGGTCTAGTTACAGATTGGTAGACCCGATTTGAAATCCGACTTGTTGCTTGAAAAGCAGAAGAGTAGGGGTAGATTTTATATAGAAAACATTGTTTTCTGTAAAATGTTGGGAAAGGGGTCAAAACGGCAGTTGTTTGTGAAAGTTTAAAAAACACATGGTAGTGCATTTAGTAAAACTGCTGTAACGTAAATTCCATACTGAATAAACCTTCTCCGCATTTGACAAGCAGAGAAGTAGAGGAAGTTTTAATCAGATATACTTTTGTCAAACTCTTTGGTTTAGTGGTCAAAATGATAGTTGTTTTGAATTGAATGAATCTGCTAACTTCTGACATGTTTTACCGAAGCCAGAAAAACAGGCGATGGGTTACAAAAATAGCTCTAGTTATAGATTGGTAGCCACGATTTGAAATCCGACTTCTTGCTTGAAAAGCAGAAGAGTAGGGGAAGATTTTATATAGCAAACATTGTTTTCTGTAAAATGTTGGGAAAGGGGTCAAAACGGCAGTTGTTTGTGAAAGTTTAAAAAACACATGGTAGTGCAATTAGTAAAACTGCTGTAACGTAAATTCCATACTGAATAAACCTTCTCCTCATTTGACAAGCAGAGAAGTAGAGGGAAGTTTTAATCCAATATATTTTTGTCAAACTCTTTGGTTTAGTGGTCAAAATGATAGTTGTTTTGAATTTAATGAATCTGCTAACTTCTGAAATGTTTTACAGAAGCCAGAAAAACAGGCGATGGGTTACAACAATAGCTCTAGTTACAGATTGGTAGACCCGATTTGAAATCCGACTTCTTGCTTGAAAAGCAGAAGAGTAGGGGAAGATTTTATATAGCAAACATTGTTTTCTGTAAAATGTTGGGAAAGGGGTCAAAACGGCAGATGTTTGTAAAAGTTTAAAAAAGACAATATAGTGCATTTAGTAAAACTGCTGTAACGTAAATTCCATACTGAATAAACCTTCTCCGCATTTGACAAGCAGAGAAGTAGAGGGAAGTTTTAATCCAATATATTTTTGTCAAACTCTTTGGTTTAGTGGTCAAAATGATAGTTGATTTGAATTGAATGAATCTGCAAACTTCTGACATGTTTTACCGAAGCCAGAAAAACAGGCGATGGGTTACAAAAATAGCTCTAGTTACAGATTGGTAGACCCGATTTGAAATCCGACTTGTTGCTTGAAAAGCAGAAGAGTAGGGGTAGATTTTATATAGAAAACATTGTTTTCTGTAAAATGTTGGGAAATGGGTCAAAACGGCAGTTGTTTGTGAAAGTTTAAAAAACACAATGTAGTGCATTTAGTAAAACTGCTGTAACGTAAATTCCATACTGAATAAACCTTCTCCGCATTTGACAAGCAGAGAAGTAAAGGAAGTTTTAATCCAATATACTTTTGTCAAACTCTTTGGTTTAGTGGTCAAAATGATAGTTGTTTTGAATTGAATGAATCTGCTAACTTCTGACATGTTTTACCGAAGCCAGAAAAACAGGCGATGGGTTACGAAAATAGCTCTAGTTACAGATTGGTAGCCACGATTTGAAATCCGACTTCTTGCTTGAAAAGCAGAAGAGTAGGGGAAGATTTTATATAGCAAACATTGTTTTCTGTAAAATGTTGGGAAAGGGGTCAAAACGGCAGTTGTTTGTGAAAGTTTAAAAAAACACATGGTAGTGCAATTAGTAAAACTGCTGTAACGTAAATTCCATACTGAATAAACCTTCTCCGCATTTGACAAGCAGAGAAGTAGAGGGAAGTTTTAATCCAATATATTTTTGTCAAACTCTTTGGTTTAGTGGTCAAAATGATAGTTGTTTTGAATTTAATGAATCTGCTAACTTCTGACATGTTTTACAGAAGCCAGAAAAACAGGCGATGGGTTACAACAATAGCTCTAGTTACAGATTGGTAGACCCGATTTGAAATCCGACTTCTTGCTTGAAAAGCAGAAGAGTAGGGGAAGATTTTATATAGCAAACATTGTTTTCTGTAAAATGTTGGGAAAAGGGTCAAAACGGCAGATGTTTGTGAAAGTTTAAAAAAGACAATATAGTGCATTTAGTAAAACTGCTGTAACGTAAATTCCATACTGAATAAACCTTCTCCGCATTTGACAAGCAGAGAAGTAGAGGGAAGTTTTAATCCAATATATTTTTGTCAAACTCTTTGGTTTAGTGGTCAAAATGATAGTTGATTTGAATTGAATGAATCTGCAAACTTCTGACATGTTTTACCGAAGCCAGAAAAACAGGCGATGGGTTACATAAATAGCTCTAGTTACAGATTGGTAGACCCGATTTGAAATCCGACTTGTTGCTTGAAAAGCAGAAGAGTAGGGGAAGATTTTATATAGAAAACATTGTTTTCTGTAAAATGTTGGGAAATGGGTCAAAACGGCAGTTGTTTGTGAAAGTTTAAAAAAACACATGGTAGTGCAATTAGTAAAACTGCTGTAACGTAAATTCCATACTGAATAAACCTTCTCCGCATTTGACAAGCAGAGAAGTAGAGGGAAGTTTTAATCCAATATATTTTTGTCAAACTCTTTGGTTTAGTGGTCAAAATGATAGTTGTTTTGAATTTAATGAATCTGCTAACTTCTGACATGTTTTACAGAAGCCAGAAAAACAGGCGATGGGTTACAACAATAGCTCTAGTTACAGATTGGTAGACCCGATTTGAAATCCGACTTCTTGCTTGAAAAGCAGAAGAGTAGGGGAAGATTTTATATAGCAAACATTGTTTTCTGTAAAATGTTGGGAAAAGGGTCAAAACGGCAGATGTTTGTGAAAGTTTAAAAAAGACAATATAGTGCATTTAGTAAAACTGCTGTAACGTAAATTCCATACTGAATAAACCTTCTCCGCATTTGACAAGCAGAGAAGTAGAGGGAAGTTTTAATCCAATATATTTTTGTCAAACTCTTTGGTTTAGTGGTCAAAATGATAGTTGATTTGAATTGAATGAATCTGCAAACTTCTGACATGTTTTACCGAAGCCAGAAAAACAGGCGATGGGTTACATAAATAGCTCTAGTTACAGATTGGTAGACCCGATTTGAAATCCGACTTGTTGCTTGAAAAGCAGAAGAGTAGGGGAAGATTTTATATAGAAAACATTGTTTTCTGTAAAATGTTGGGAAATGGGTCAAAACGGCAGTTGTTTGTGAAAGTTTAAAAAACACAATGTAGTGCATTTAGTAAAACTGCTGTAACGTAAATTCCATACTGAATAAACCTTCTCCGCATTTGACAAGCAGAGAAGTAAAGGAAGTTTTAATCCAATATACTTTTGTCAAACTCTTTGGTTTAGTGGTCAAAATGATAGTTGTTTTGAATTGAATGAATCTGCTAACTTCTGACATGTTTTACCGAAGCCAGAAAAACAGGCGATGGGTTACAAAAATAGCTCTAGTTACAGATTGGTAGCCACGATTTGAAATCCGACTTCTTGCTTGAAAAGCAGAAGAGTAGGGGAAGATTTTATATAGCAAACATTGTTTTCTGTAAAATGTTGGGAAAGGGGTCAAAACGGCAGTTGTTTGTGAAAGTTTAAAAAAACACATGGTAGTGCAATTAGTAAAACTGCTGTAACGTAAATTCCATACTGAATAAACCTTCTCCGCATTTGACAAGCAGAGAAGTAGAGGGAAGTTTTAATCCAATATATTTTTGTCAAACTCTTTGGTTTAGTGGTCAAAATGATAGTTGTTTTGAATTTAATGAATCTGCTAACTTCTGACATGTTTTACAGAAGCCAGAAAAACAGGCGATGGGTTACAACAATAGCTCTAGTTACAGATTGGTAGACCCGATTTGAAATCCGACTTCTTGCTTGAAAAGCAGAAGAGTAGGGGAAGATTTTATATAGCAAACATTGTTTTCTGTAAAATGTTGGGAAAAGGGTCAAAACGGCAGATGTTTGTGAAAGTTTAAAAAAGACAATATAGTGCATTTAGTAAAACTGCTGTAACGTAAATTCCATACTGAATAAACCTTCTCCGCATTTGACAAGCAGAGAAGTAGAGGGAAGTTTTAATCCAATATATTTTTGTCAAACTCTTTGGTTTAGTGGTCAAAATGATAGTTGATTTGAATTGAATGAATCTGCAAACTTCTGACATGTTTTACCGAAGCCAGAAAAACAGGCGATGGGTTACATAAATAGCTCTAGTTACAGATTGGTAGACCCGATTTGAAATCCGACTTCTTGCTTGAAAAGCAGAAGAGTAGGGGAAGATTTTATATAGCAAACATTGTTTTCTGTAAAATGTTGGGAAAGGGGTCAAAACGGCAGTTGTTTGTGAAAGTTTAAAAAACACATGGTAGTGCAATTAGTAAAACTGCTGTAACGTAAATTACATACTGAATAAACCTTCTCCGCATTTGACAAGCAGAGAAGTAGAGGAAGTTTTAATCCAATATACTTTTGTCAAACTCTTTGGTTTAGTGGTCAAAATGATAGTTGTTTTGTATTGAATGAATCTGCAAACTTCTGACATGTTTTACCGAAGCCAGAAAAACAGGCGATGGGTTACAAAAATAGCTCTAGTTACAGATTGGTAGACCCGATTTGAAATCCGACTTGTTGCTTGAAAAGCAGAAGAGTAGGGGTAGATTTTATATAGAAAACATTGTTTTCTGTAAAATGTTGGGAAATGGGTCAAAACGGCAGTTGTTTGTGAAAGTTTAAAAAACACAATGTAGTGCATTTAGTAAAACTGCTGTAACGTAAATTCCATACTGAATAAACCTTCTCCGCATTTGACAAGCAGAGAAGTAAAGGAAGTTTTAATCCAATATACTTTTGTCAAACTCTTTGGTTTAGTGGTCAAAATGATAGTTGTTTTGAATTGAATGAATCTGCTAACTTCTGACATGTTTTACCGAAGCCAGAAAAACAGGCGATGGGTTATGAAAATAGCTCTAGTTACAGATTGGTAGCCACGATTTGAAATCCGACTTCTTGCTTGAAAAGCAGAAGAGTAGGGGAAGATTTTATATAGCAAACATTGTTTTCTGTAAAATGTTGGGAAAGGGGTCAAAACGGCAGTTGTTTGTGAAAGTTTAAAAAAACACATGGTAGTGCAATTAGTAAAACTGCTGTAACGTAAATTCCATACTGAATAAACCTTCTCCGCATTTGACAAGCAGAGAAGTAGAGGGAAGTTTTAATCCAATATATTTTTGTCAAACTCTTTGGTTTAGTGGTCAAAATGATAGTTGTTTTGAATTTAATGAATCTGCTAACTTCTGACATGTTTTACAGAAGCCAGAAAAACAGGCGATGGGTTACAACAATAGCTCTAGTTACAGATTGGTAGACCCGATTTGAAATCCGACTTCTTGCTTGAAAAGCAGAAGAGTAGGGGAAGATTTTATATAGCAAACATTGTTTTCTGTAAAATGTTGGGAAAAGGGTCAAAACGGCAGATGTTTGTGAAAGTTTAAAAAAGACAATATAGTGCATTTAGTAAAACTGCTGTAACGTAAATTCCATACTGAATAAACCTTCTCCGCATTTGACAAGCAGAGAAGTAGAGGGAAGTTTTAATCCAATATATTTTTGTCAAACTCTTTGGTTTAGTGGTCAAAATGATAGTTGATTTGAATTGAATGAATCTGCAAACTTCTGACATGTTTTACCGAAGCCAGAAAAACAGGCGATGGGTTACATAAATAGCTCTAGTTACAGATTGGTAGACCCGATTTGAAATCCGACTTGTTGCTTGAAAAGCAGAAGAGTAGGGGAAGATTTTATATAGAAAACATTGTTTTCTGTAAAATGTTGGGAAATGGGTCAAAACGGCAGTTGTTTGTGAAAGTTTAAAAAAACACATGGTAGTGCAATTAGTAAAACTGCTGTAACGTAAATTCCATACTGAATAAACCTTCTCCGCATTTGACAAGCAGAGAAGTAGAGGGAAGTTTTAATCCAATATATTTTTGTCAAACTCTTTGGTTTAGTGGTCAAAATGATAGTTGTTTTGAATTTAATGAATCTGCTAACTTCTGACATGTTTTACAGAAGCCAGAAAAACAGGCGATGGGTTACAACAATAGCTCTAGTTACAGATTGGTAGACCCGATTTGAAATCCGACTTCTTGCTTGAAAAGCAGAAGAGTAGGGGAAGATTTTATACAGCAAACATTGTTTTCTGTAAAATGTTGGGAAAAGGGTCAAAACGGCAGATGTTTGTGAAAGTTTAAAAAAGACAATATAGTGCATTTAGTAAAACTGCTGTAACGTAAATTCCATACTGAATAAACCTTCTCCGCATTTGACAAGCAGAGAAGTAGAGGGAAGTTTTAATCCAATATATTTTTGTCAAACTCTTTGGTTTAGTGGTCAAAATGATAGTTGATTTGAATTGAATGAATCTGCAAACTTCTGACATGTTTTACCGAAGCCAGAAAAACAGGCGATGGGTTACATAAATAGCTCTAGTTACAGATTGGTAGACCCGATTTGAAATCCGACTTGTTGCTTGAAAAGCAGAAGAGTAGGGGAAGATTTTATATAGAAAACATTGTTTTCTGTAAAATGTTGGGAAATGGGTCAAAACGGCAGTTGTTTGTGAAAGTTTAAAAAAACACATGGTAGTGCAATTAGTAAAACTGCTGTAACGTAAATTCCATACTGAATAAACCTTCTCCGCATTTGACAAGCAGAGAAGTAGAGGGAAGTTTTAATCCAATATATTTTTGTCAAACTCTTTGGTTTAGTGGTCAAAATGATAGTTGTTTTGAATTTAATGAATCTGCTAACTTCTGACATGTTTTACAGAAGCCAGAAAAACAGGCGATGGGTTACAACAATAGCTCTAGTTACAGATTGGTAGACCCGATTTGAAATCCGACTTCTTGCTTGAAAAGCAGAAGAGTAGGGGAAGATTTTATACAGCAAACATTGTTTTCTGTAAAATGTTGGGAAAAGGGTCAAAACGGCAGATGTTTGTGAAAGTTTAAAAAAGACAATATAGTGCATTTAGTAAAACTGCTGTAACGTAAATTCCATACTGAATAAACCTTCTCCGCATTTGACAAGCAGAGAAGTAGAGGGAAGTTTTAATCCAATATATTTTTGTCAAACTCTTTGGTTTAGTGGTCAAAATGATAGTTGATTTGAATTGAATGAATCTGCAAACTTCTGACATGTTTTACCGAAGCCAGAAAAACAGGCGATGGGTTACATAAATAGCTCTAGTTACAGATTGGTAGACCCGATTTGAAATCCGACTTGTTGCTTGAAAAGCAGAAGAGTAGGGGAAGATTTTATATAGAAAACATTGTTTTCTGTAAAATGTTGGGAAATGGGTCAAAACGGCAGTTGTTTGTGAAAGTTTAAAAAACACAATGTAGTGCATTTAGTAAAACTGCTGTAACGTAAATTCCATACTGAATAAACCTTCTCCGCATTTGACAAGCAGAGAAGTAAAGGAAGTTTTAATCCAATATACTTTTGTCAAACTCTTTGGTTTAGTGGTCAAAATGATAGTTGTTTTGAATTGAATGAATCTGCTAACTTCTGACATGTTTTACCGAAGCCAGAAAAACAGGCGATGGGTTACAAAAATAGCTCTAGTTACAGATTGGTAGCCACGATTTGAAATCCGACTTCTTGCTTGAAAAGCAGAAGAGTAGGGGAAGATTTTATATAGCAAACATTGTTTTCTGTAAAATGTTGGGAAAGGGGTCAAAACGGCAGTTGTTTGTGAAAGTTTAAAAAAACACATGGTAGTGCAATTAGTAAAACTGCTGTAACGTAAATTCCATACTGAATAAACCTTCTCCGCATTTGACAAGCAGAGAAGTAGAGGGAAGTTTTAATCCAATATATTTTTGTCAAACTCTTTGGTTTAGTGGTCAAAATGATAGTTGTTTTGAATTTAATGAATCTGCTAACTTCTGACATGTTTTACAGAAGCCAGAAAAACAGGCGATGGGTTACAACAATAGCTCTAGTTACAGATTGGTAGACCCGATTTGAAATCCGACTTCTTGCTTGAAAAGCAGAAGAGTAGGGGAAGATTTTATATAGCAAACATTGTTTTCTGTAAAATGTTGGGAAAAGGGTCAAAACGGCAGATGTTTGTGAAAGTTTAAAAAAGACAATATAGTGCATTTAGTAAAACTGCTGTAACGTAAATTCCATACTGAATAAACCTTCTCCGCATTTGACAAGCAGAGAAGTAGAGGGAAGTTTTAATCCAATATATTTTTGTCAAACTCTTTGGTTTAGTGGTCAAAATGATAGTTGATTTGAATTGAATGAATCTGCAAACTTCTGACATGTTTTACCGAAGCCAGAAAAACAGGCGATGGGTTACATAAATAGCTCTAGTTACAGATTGGTAGACCCGATTTGAAATCCGACTTCTTGCTTGAAAAGCAGAAGAGTAGGGGAAGATTTTATATAGCAAACATTGTTTTCTGTAAAATGTTGGGAAAGGGGTCAAAACGGCAGTTGTTTGTGAAAGTTTAAAAAACACATGGTAGTGCAATTAGTAAAACTGCTGTAACGTAAATTACATACTGAATAAACCTTCTCCGCATTTGACAAGCAGAGAAGTAGAGGAAGTTTTAATCCAATATACTTTTGTCAAACTCTTTGGTTTAGTGGTCAAAATGATAGTTGTTTTGTATTGAATGAATCTGCAAACTTCTGACATGTTTTACCGAAGCCAGAAAAACAGGCGATGGGTTACAAAAATAGCTCTAGTTACAGATTGGTAGACCCGATTTGAAATCCGACTTGTTGCTTGAAAAGCAGAAGAGTAGGGGTAGATTTTATATAGAAAACATTGTTTTCTGTAAAATGTTGGGAAAGGGGTCAAAACGGCAGTTGTTTGTGAAAGTTTAAAAAACACAATGTAGTGCATATAGTAAAACTGCTGTAACATAAATTTCGTACTGAATAAACCTTCTCCGCATTTGACAAGCAGAGAAGTAGAGGAAGTTTTAATCCAATATACTTTTGTCAAACTCTTTGGTTTAGTGGTCAAAATGATAGTTGTTTTGAATTGAATGAATCTGCAAACTTCTGACATGTTTTACAGAAGCCAGAAAAACAGGCGAAGGCTTACAAAAAAACCTCTAGTTACAGATTGGTAGACCCGATTTGAAATCCGACTTGTTGCTTGAAAAGCAGAAGAGTAGGGGTAGATTTTATATAGAAAACATTGTTTTCTGTAAAATGTTGGGAAATGGGTCAAAACGGCAGTTGTTTGTGAAAGTTTAAAAAACACAATGTAGTGCATTTAGTAAAACTGCTGTAACGTAAATTCCATACTGAATAAACCTTCTCCGCATTTGACAAGCAGAGAAGTAAAGGAAGTTTTAATCCAATATACTTTTGTCAAACTCTTTGGTTTAGTGGTCAAAATGATAGTTGTTTTGAATTGAATGAATCTGCTAACTTCTGACATGTTTTACCGAAGCCAGAAAAACAGGCGATGGGTTACAAAAATAGCTCTAGTTACAGATTGGTAGCCACGATTTGAAATCCGACTTCTTGCTTGAAAAGCAGAAGAGTAGGGGAAGATTTTATATAGCAAACATTGTTTTCTGTAAAATGTTGGGAAAGGGGTCAAAACGGCAGTTGTTTGTGAAAGTTTAAAAAAACACATGGTAGTGCAATTAGTAAAACTGCTGTAACGTAAATTCCATACTGAATAAACCTTCTCCGCATTTGACAAGCAGAGAAGTAGAGGGAAGTTTTAATCCAATATATTTTTGTCAAACTCTTTGGTTTAGTGGTCAAAATGATAGTTGTTTTGAATTTAATGAATCTGCTAACTTCTGACATGTTTTACAGAAGCCAGAAAAACAGGCGATGGGTTAAAACAATAGCTCTAGTTACAGATTGGTAGACCCGATTTGAAATCCGACTTCTTGCTTGAAAAGCAGAAGAGTAGGGGAAGATTTTATATAGCAAACATTGTTTTCTGTAAAATGTTGGGAAAAGGGTCAAAACGGCAGATGTTTGTGAAAGTTTAAAAAAGACAATATAGTGCATTTAGTAAAACTGCTGTAACGTAAATTCCATACTGAATAAACCTTCTCCGCATTTGACAAGCAGAGAAGTAGAGGGAAGTTTTAATCCAATATATTTTTGTCAAACTCTTTGGTTTAGTGGTCAAAATGATAGTTGATTTGAATTGAATGAATCTGCAAACTTCTGACATGTTTTACCGAAGCCAGAAAAACAGGCGATGGGTTACATAAATAGCTCTAGTTACAGATTGGTAGACCCGATTTGAAATCCGACTTCTTGCTTGAAAAGCAGAAGAGTAGGGGAAGATTTTATATAGCAAACATTGTTTTCTGTAAAATGTTGGGAAAGGGGTCAAAACGGCAGTTGTTTGTGAAAGTTTAAAAAACACATGGTAGTGCAATTAGTAAAACTGCTGTAACGTAAATTCCATACTGAATAAACCTTCTCCGCATTTGACAAGCAGAGAAGTAGAGGAAGTTTTAATCCAATATACTTTTGTCAAACTCTTTGGTTTAGTGGTCAAAATGATAGTTGTTTTGAATTGAATGAATCTGCAAACTTCTGACATGTTTTACAGAAGCCAGAAAAACAGGCGAAGGCTTACAAAAATAACTCTAGTTACAGATTGGTAGACCCGATTTGAAATCCGACTTGTTGCTTGAAAAGCAGAAGAGAGGGGTAGATTTTATATAGAAAACATTGTTTTCTGTAAAATGTTGGGAAAGGGGTCAAAACGGCAGTTGTTTGTGAAAGTTTAAAAAACACATGGTAGTGCATATAGTAAAACTGCTGTAACATAAATTTCGTACTGAATAAACCTTCTCCGCATTTGACAAGCAGAGAAGTAGAGGGAAGTTTTAATCCAATATATTTTTGTCAAACTCTTTGGTTTAGTGGTCAAAATGATAGTTGATTTGAATTGAATGAATCTGCTAACTTCTGACATGTTTTACCGAAGCCAGAAAAACAGGCGATGGTTTACATAAATAGCTCTAGTTACAGATTGGTAGACCCGATTTGAAATCCGACTTCTTGCTTGAAAAGCAGAAGAGTAGGGGAAGATTTTATATAGCAAACATTGTTTTCTGTAAAATGTTGGGAAATGGGTCAAAACGGCAGTTGTTTGTGAAAGTTTAAAAAACACATGGTAGTGCAATTAGTAAAACTGCTGTAACGTAAATTACATACTGAATAAACCTTCTCCGCATTTGACAAGCAGAGAAGTAGAGGAAGTTTTAATCCAATATACTTTTGTCAAACACTTTGGTTTAAGTGGTCAAAATGATAGTTGTTTTGAATTGAAGGAATCTGCAAACTTCTGACATGTTTTACAGAAGCCAGAAAAACAGGCGAAGGCTTACAAAAATAACTCTAGTTACAGATTGGTAGACCCGATTTGAAATCCGACTTGTTGCTTGAAAAGCAGAAGAGTAGGGGTAGATTTTATATAGAAAACATTGTTTTCTGTAAAATGTTGGGAAAGGGGTCAAAACGGCAGTTGTTTGTGAAAGTTTAAAAAACACATGGTAGTGCAATTAGTAAAACTGCTGTAACGTAAATTACATACTGAATAAACCTTCTCCGCATTTGACAAGCAGAGAAGTAGAGGAAGTTTTAATCCAATATACTTTTGTCAAACTCTTTGGTTTAGTGGTCAAAATGATAGTTGTTTTGTATTGAATGAATCTGCAAACTTCTGACATGTTTTACCGAAGCCAGAAAAACAGGCGATGGGTTACAAAAATAGCTCTAGTTACAGATTGGTAGACCCGATTTGAAATCCGACTTGTTGCTTGAAAAGCAGAAGAGTAGGGGTAGATTTTATATAGAAAACATTGTTTTCTGTAAAATGTTGGGAAAGGGGTCAAAACGGCAGTTGTTTGTGAAAGTTTAAAAAACACAATGTAGTGCATATAGTAAAACTGCTGTAACATAAATTTCGTACTGAATAAACCTTCTCCTCATTTGACAAGCAGAGAAGTAGAGGAAGTTTTAATCCAATATACTTTTGTCAAACACTTTGGTTTAAGTGGTCAAAATGATAGTTGTTTTGAATTGAATGAATCTGCAAACTTCTGACATGTTTTACAGAAGCCAGAAAAACAGGCGAAGGCTTACAAAAATAACTCTAGTTACAGATTGGTAGACCCGATTTGAAACCCGACTTGTTGCTTGAAAAGCAGAAGAGTAGGGGTAGATTTTATATAGAAAACATTGTTTTCTGTAAAATGTTGGGAAAGGGGTCAAAACGGCAGTTGTTTGTGAAAGTTTAAAAAACACAATGTAGTGCATATAGTAAAACTGCTGTAACATAAATTTCGTACTGAATAAACCTTCTCCGCATTTGACAAGCAGAGAAGTAGAGGAAGTTTTAATCCAATATTCTTTTGTCAAACTCTTTGGTTTAGTGGTCAAAATGATAGTTGTTTTGAATTGAATGAATCTGCAAACTTCTGACATGTTTTACAGAAGCCATAAAAACAGGCGAAGGGTTACAAAAATAGCTCTAGTTACAGATTGGTAGACCCGATTTGAAATCCGACTTGTTGCTTGAAAAGCAGAAGAGTAGGGGTAGATTTTATATAGAAAACATTGTTTTCTGTAAAATGTTGGGAAATGGGTCAAAACGGCAGATGTTTGTGAAAGTTTAAAAAGACTATATAGTGCATTTAGTAAAACTGCTGTAACGTAAATTCCATACTGAATAAACCTTCTCCGCATTTGACAAGCAGAGAAGTAGAGGGAAGTTTTAATCCAATATATTTTTGTCAAACTCTTTGGTTTAGTGGTCAAAATGATAGTTGTTTTGAATTTAATGAATCTGCTAACTTCTGAAATGTTTTACAGAAGCCAGAAAAACAGGCGATGGGTTACAACAATAGCTCTAGTTACAGATTGGTAGACCCGATTTGAAATCCGACTTCTTGCTTGAAAAGCAGAAGAGTAGGGGAAGATTTTATATAGCAAACATTGTTTTCTGTAAAATGTTGGGAAAAGGGTCAAAACGGCAGATGTTTGTGAAAGTTTAAAAAAGACAATATAGTGCATTTAGTAAAACTGCTGTAACGTAAATTCCATACTGAATAAACCTTCTCCGCATTTGACAAGCAGAGAAGTAGAGGGAAGTTTTAATCCAATATATTTTTGTCAAACTCTTTGGTTTAGTGGTCAAAATGATAGTTGATTTGAATTGAATGAATCTGCAAACTTCTGACATGTTTTACCGAAGCCAGAAAAACAGGCGATGGGTTACATAAATAGCTCTAGTTACAGATTGGTAGACCCGATTTGAAATCCGACTTCTTGCTTGAAAAGCAGAAGAGTAGGGGAAGATTTTATATAGCAAACATTGTTTTCTGTAAAATGTTGGGAAAGGGGTCAAAACGGCAGTTGTTTGTGAAAGTTTAAAAAACACATGGTAGTGCAATTAGTAAAACTGCTGTAACGTAAATTACATACTGAATAAACCTTCTCCGCATTTGACAAGCAGAGAAGTAGAGGAAGTTTTAATCCAATATACTTTTGTCAAACTCTTTGGTTTAGTGGTCAAAATGATAGTTGTTTTGTATTGAATGAATCTGCAAACTTCTGACATGTTTTACCGAAGCCAGAAAAACAGGCGATGGGTTACAAAAATAGCTCTAGTTACAGATTGGTAGACCCGATTTGAAATCCGACTTGTTGCTTGAAAAGCAGAAGAGTAGGGGTAGATTTTATATAGAAAACATTGTTTTCTGTAAAATGTTGGGAAAGGGGTCAAAACGGCAGTTGTTTGTGAAAGTTTAAAAAACACATGGTAGTGCATATAGTAAAACTGCTGTAACATAAATTTCGTACTGAATAAACCTTCTCCGCATTTGACAAGCAGAGAAGTAGAGGAAGTTTTAATCCAATATTCTTTTGTCAAACTCTTTGGTTTAGTGGTCAAAATGATAGTTGTTTTGAATTGAATGAATCTGCAAACTTCTGACATGTTTTACAGAAGCCAGAAAAACAGGCGAAGGGTTACAACAATAGCTCTAGTTACAGATTGGTAGACCCGATTTGAAATCCGATTTGTTGCTTGAAAAGCAGAAGAGTAGGGGTAGATTTTATATAGAAAACATTGTTTTCTGTAAAATGTTGGGAAATGGGTCAAAACGGCAGATGTTTGTGAAAGTTTAAAAAAGACAATATAGTGCATTTAGTAAAACTGCTGTAACGTAAATTCCATACTGAATAAACCTTCTCCGCATTTGACAAGCAGAGAAGTAGAGGGAAGTTTTAATCCAATATATTTTTGTCAAACTCTTTGGTTTAGTGGTCAAAATGATAGTTGATTTGAATTGAATGAATCTGCTAACTTCTGACATGTTTTACCGAAGCCAGAAAAACAGGCGATGGGTTACATAAATAGCTCTAGTTACAGATTGGTAGACCCGATTTGAAATCCGACTTCTTGCTTGAAAAGCAGAAGAGTAGGGGAAGATTTTATATAGCAAACATTGTTTTCTGTAAAATGTTGGGAAATGGGTCAAAACGGCAGTTGTTTGTGAAAGTTTAAAAAACACATGGTAGTGCAATTAGTAAAACTGCTGTAACGTAAATTACATACTGAATAAACCTTCTCCGCATTTGACAAGCAGAGAAGTAGAGGAAGTTTTAATCCAATATACTTTTGTCAAACTCTTTGGTTTAGTGGTCAAAATTATAGTTGTTTTGTATTGAATGAATCTGCAAACTTCTGACATGTTTTACCGAAGCCAGAAAAACAGGCGATGGGTTACAAAAATAGCTCTAGTTACAGATTGGTAGACCCGATTTGAAATCCGACTTGTTGCTTTAAAAGCAGAAGAGTAGGGGTAGATTTTATATAGAAAACATTGTTTTCTGTAAAATGTTGGGAAAGGGGTCAAAACGGCAGTTGTTTGTGAAAGTTTAAAAAACACAATGTAGTGCATATAGTAAAACTGCTGTAACATAAATTTCGTACTGAATAAACCTTCTCCGCATTTGACAAGCAGAGAAGTAGAGGAAGTTTTAATCCAATATACTTTTGTCAAACACTTTGGTTTAAGTGGTCAAAATGATAGTTGTTTTGAATTGAATGAATCTGCAAACTTCTGACATGTTTTACAGAAGCCAGAAAAACAGGCGAAGGCTTACAAAAATAACTCTAGTTACAGATTGGTAGACCCGATTTGAAATCCGACTTGTTGCTTGAAAAGCAGAAGAGTAGGGGTAGATTTTATATAGAAAACATTGTTTTCTGTAAAATGTTGGGAAAGGGGTCAAAACGGCAGTTGTTTGTGAAAGTTTAAAAAACACATGGTAGTGCAATTAGTAAAACTGCTGTAACGTAAATTACATACTGAATAAACCTTCTCCGCATTTGACAAGCAGAGAAGTAGAGGAAGTTTTAATCCAATATACTTTTGTCAAACTCTTTGGTTTAGTGGTCAAAATGATAGTTGTTTTGTATTGAATGAATCTGCAAACTTCTGACATGTTTTACCGAAGCCAGAAAAACAGGCGATGGGTTACAAAAATAGCTCTAGTTACAGATTGGTAGACCCGATTTGAAATCCGACTTGTTGCTTGAAAAGCAGAAGAGTAGGGGTAGATTTTATATAGAAAACATTGTTTTCTGTAAAATGTTGGGAAAGGGGTCAAAACGGCAGTTGTTTGTGAAAGTTTAAAAAACACAATGTAGTGCATATAGTAAAACTGCTGTAACATAAATTTCGTACTGAATAAACCTTCTCCGCATTTGACAAGCAGAGAAGTAGAGGAAGTTTTAATCCAATATACTTTTGTCAAACACTTTGGTTTAAGTGGTCAAAATGATAGTTGTTTTGAATTGAATGAATCTGCAAACTTCTGACATGTTTTACAGAAGCCAGAAAAACAGGCGAAGGCTTACAAAAATAACTCTAGTTACAGATTGGTAGACCCGATTTGAAATCCGACTTGTTGCTTGAAAAGCAGAAGAGTAGGGGTAGATTTTATATAGAAAACATTGTTTTCTGAAAAATGTTGGGAAAGGGGTCAAAACGGCAGTTGTTTGTGAAAGTTTAAAAAACACAATGTAGTGCATATAGTAAAACTGCTGTAACATAAATTTCGTACTGAATAAACCTTCTCCACATTTGACAAGCAGAGAAGTAGAGGAAGTTTTAATCCAATATTCTTTTGTCAAACTCTTTGGTTTAGTGGACAAAATGATAGTTGTTTTGAATTGAATGAATCTGCAAACTTCTGACATGTTTTACAGAAGCCAGAAAAACAGGCGAAGGGTTACAAAAATAGCTCTAGTTACAGATTGGTAGACCCGATTTGAAATCCGACTTGTTGCTTGAAAAGCAGAAGAGTAGGGGTAGATTTTATATAGAAAACATTGTTTTCTGTAAAATGTTGGGAAATGGGTCAAAACGGCAGATGTTTGTGAAAGTTTAAAAAGACAATATAGTGCATTTAGTAAAACTGCTGTAACGTAAATTCCATACTGAATAAACCTTCTCCGCATTTGACAAGCAGAGAAGTAGAGGGAAGTTTTAATCCAATATACTTTTGTCAAACTCTTTGGTTTAGTGGTCAAAATGATAGTTGTTTTGAATTTAATGAATCTGCTAACTTCTGAAATGTTTTACAGAAGCCAGAAAAACAGGCGATGGGTTACAACAATAGCTCTAGTTACAGATTGGTATACCCGATTTGAAATCCGACTTGTTGCTTGAAAAGCAGAAGAGTAGGGGTAGATTTTATATAGACTGTAAAATGTTGGGAAATGGGTCAAAACGGCAGTTGTTTGTGAAAGTTTAAAAAACACAATGTAGTGCATTTAGTAAAACTGCTGTAACGTAAATTCCATACTGAATAAACCTTCTCCGCATTTGACAAGCAGAGAAGTAAAGGAAGTTTTAATCCAATATACTTTTGTCAAACTCTTTGGTTTAGTGGTCAAAATTATAGTTGTTTTGAATTGAATGAATCTGCTAACTTCTGACATGTTTTACCGAAGCCAGAAAAACAGGCGATGGGTTACAAAAATAGCTCTAGTTACAGATTGGTAGCCACGATTTGAAATCCGACTTCTTGCTTGAAAAGCAGAAGAGTAGGGGAAGATTTTTTTATAGCAAATATTTTTTTCTGTAAAATGTTGGGAAAGGGGTCAAAACGGCAGTTGTTTGTGAAAGTTTAAAAAACACATGGTAGTGCATATAGTAAAACTGCTGTAACATAAATTTCGTACTGAATAAACCTTCTCCGCATTTGACAAGCAGAGAAGTAGAGGAAGTTTTAATCCAATATTCTTTTGTCAAACTCTTTGGTTTAGTGGTCAAAATGATAGTTGTTTTGAATTGAATGAATCTGCAAACTTCTGACATGTTTTACCGAAGCCAGAAAAACAGGCGATGGGTTACAAAAATAGCTCTAGTTACAGATTGGTAGACCCGATTTGAAATCCGACTTGTTGCTTGAAAAGCAGAAGATTAGGGGTAGATTTTATATAGAAAACATTGTTTTCTGTAAAATGTTGGGGAAGGGGTCAAAACGGCAGTTTTTGTGAAAGTTGTTTTGAATTTAATGAATCTGCTAACTTCTGACATTTTTTACCGAAGCCAGAAAAACCAGCGAAGGGTTACAAAAATAGCTCTAGTTACAGATTGGTAGACCCGATTTGAAATCCGACTTGTTGCTTGAAAAGCAGAAGATTAGGGGTAGATTTTATATAGAAAACATTGTTTTCTGTAAAATGTTGGGAAAGGGGTCAAAACGGCAGTTTTTGTGAAAGTTGTTTTGAATTTAATGAATCTGCTAACTTCTGACATTTTTTACCGAAGCCAGAAAAACAGGCGAAGGGTTACAAAAATAGCTCTAGTTACAGATTGGTAGACCCGATTTGAAATCCGACTTGTTGCTTGAAAAGCTGAAGATTAAGGGTAGATTTTATATAGAAAACAATGTTGGGAAAGGGGTCAAAACGGCAGTTTTTGTGAAAGTTGTTTTGAATTTAATGAATCTGCTAACTTCTGACATTTTTTACCGAAGCCAGAAAAACAGGCGAAGGGTTACAAAAATAGCTCTAGTTACAGATTGGTAGACCCGATTTGAAATCCGACTTGTTGCTTGAAATGCAGAAGATTAGGGGTAGATTTTATATAGAAAACATTGTTTTCTGTAAAATGTTGGGAAAGGGGTCAAAACGGCAGTTTTTGTGAAAGTTGTTTTGAATTTAATGAATCTGCTAACTTCTGACATTTTTTACCAAAGGCAGAAAAACAGGCGAAGGGTTACAGAAATAGCTCTAGTTACAGATTGGTAGACCCGATTTGAAATCCGACTTGTTGCTTGAAAAGCTGAAGATTAGGGGTAGATTTTATATAGAATGTTGGGAAAGGGGTCAAAACGGCAGTTTTTGTGAATGTTGTTTTGAATTTAATGAATCTGCTAATTCTGACATTTTTTACCGAAGCCAGAAAAACAGGCGAAGGGTTACAAACATAGCTCTAGTTACAGATTGGTAGACCCGATTTGAAATCCGACTTGTTGCTTGAAAAGCTGAAGATTAAGGGTAGATTTTATATAGAAAACATTGTTTTCTGTAAAATGTTGGGAAAGGGTTCAAAACGGCAGTTTTTGTGAAAGTTGTTTTGAATTTAATGAATCTGCAAACTTCTGACATTTTTTACCGAAGCCAGAAAAACAGGCGAAGGGTCACAAAAATAGCTCTAGTTACAGATTGGTAGACCCGATTTGAAATCCGACTTGTTGCTTGAAAAGCAGAAGATTAGGGGTAGATTTTATATAGAAAACATTGTTTTCTGTAAAATGTTGGGAAAGGGGTCAAAACGGCAGTTTTTGTGAAAGTTGTTTTGAATTTAATGAATCTGCTAACTTCTGACATTTTTTACCGAAGCCAGAAAAACAGGCGAAGGGTTACAAAAATAGCTCTAGTTACAGATTGGTAGACCCGATTTGAAATCCGACTTGTTGCTTGAAAAGCTGAAGATTAAGGGTAGATTTTATATAGAAAACAATGTTGGGAAAGGGGTTAAAACGGCAGTTTTTGTGAAAGTTGTTTTGAATTTAATGAATCTGCTAACTTCTGACATTTTTTACCGAAGCCAGAAAAACAGGCGAAGGGTTACAAACATAGCTCTAGTTACAGAATGGTAGACCCGATTTGAAATCCGACTTGTTGCTTGAAAAGCTGAAGATTAAGGGTAGATTTTATATAGAAAACATTGTTTTCTGTAAAATGTTGGGAAAGGGGTCAAAACGGCAGTTTTTGTGAAAGTTGTTTTGAATTTAATGAATCTGCTAACTTCTGACATTTTTTACCGAAGCCAGAAAAACAGGCGAAGGGTTACAAAAATAGCTCTAGTTACAGATTGGTAGACCCGATTTGAAATCCGACTTGTTGCTTGAAAAGCAGAAGATTAGGGGTAGATTTTATATAGAAAACATTGTTTTCTGTAAAATGTTGGGAAAGGGGTCAAAACGGCAGTTTTTGTGAAAGTTGTTTTGAATTTAATGAATCTGCTAACTTCTGACATTTTTTACCGAAGCCAGAAAAACAGGCGAAGGGTTACAAAAATAGTTCTAGTTACAGATTGGTAGACCCGATTTGAAATCCGACTTGTTGATTGAAAAGCAAAAGATTAGGGGTAGATTTTATATAGAAAACATTGTTTTCTGTAAAATTTTGGGAAAGGGGTCAAAACGGCAGTTTTTGTGAAAGTTGTTTTGAATTTAATGAATCTGCTAACTTCTGACATTTTTTACCGAAGCCAGAAAAACAGGCGAAGGGTTACAAAAATAGCTCTAGTTACAGATTGGTAGACCCGATTTGAAATCCGACTTGTTGCTTGAAAAGCAGAAGATTAGGGGTAGATTTTATAAAGAAAACATTGTTTTCTGTAAAATGTTGGGAAAGGGGTCAAAACGGCAGTTTTTGTGAAAGTTGTTTTGAATTTAATGAATCTGCTAACTTCTGACATTTTTTACCGAAGCCAGAAAAACAGGCGAAGGGTTACAAAAATAGCTCTAGTTACAGATTGGTAGACCCGATTTGAAATCCGACTTGTTGCTTGAAAAGCTGAAGATTAAGGGTAGATTTTATATAGAAAACAATGTTGGGAAAGGGGTCAAAACGGCAGTTTTTGTGAAAGTTGTTTTGAATTTAATGAATCTGCTAACTTCTGACATTTTTTACCGAAACCAGCAAAACAGGCGAAGGGTTACAAAAATAGCTCTAGTTACAAATTGGTAGACCCGATTTGAAATCCGACTTGTTGCTTCAAAAGCTGAAGATTAAGGGTAGATTTTATATAGAAAACAATGTTGGGAAAGGGGTCAAAACGGCAGTTTTTGTGAAAGTTGTTTTGAATTTAATGAATCTGCTAACTTCTGACATTTTTTACCGAAGCCAGAAAAACAGGCGAAGGGTTACAAAAATAGTTCTAGTTACAGATTGGTAGACCCGATTTGAAATCCGACTTGTTGATTGAAAAGCAAAAGATTAGGGGTAGATTTTATATAGAAAACATTGTTTTCTGTAAAATTTTGGGAAAGGGGTCAAAACGGCAGTTTTTGTGAAAGTTGTTTTGAATTTAATGAATCTGCTAACTTCTGACATTTTTTACCGAAGCCAGAAAAACAGGCGAAGGGTTACAAAAATAGCTCTAGTTACAGATTGGAAGACCCGATTTGAAATCCGACTTGTTGCTTGAAAAACAGAAGATTAGGGGTAGATTTTATATAGAAAACAATGTTGGGAAAGGGGTCAAAACGGCAGTTTTTGTGAAAGTTGTTTTGAATTTAATGAATCTGCTAACTTCTGACATTTTTTACCGAAACCAGAAAAACAGGCGAAGGGTTACAAAAATAGCTCTAGTTACAAATTGGTAGACCCGATTTGAAATCCGACTTGTTGCTTGAAAAGCTGAAGATTAAGGGTAGATTTTATATAGAAAAAAATGTTGGGAAAGGGGTCAAAACGGCAGTTTTTGTGAAAGTTGTTTTGAATTTAATGAATCTGCTAACTTCTGACATTTTTTACCAAAGCCAGAAAAACAGGCGAAGGGTTACAATAATAGCTCTAGTTACAGATTGGTAGACCCGATTTGAAATCCGACTTGTTGCTTGAAAAGCTGAAGATTAAGGGTAGATTTTATATAGAAAACAATGTTGGGAAAGGGGTCAAAACGGCAGTTTTTGTGAAAGTTGTTTTGAATTTAATGAATCTGCTAACTTCTGACATTTTTTACCGAAGCCAGAAAAACAGGCGAAGGGTTACAAAAATAGTTCTAGTTACAGATTGGTAGACCCGATTTGAAATCCGACTTGTTGATTGAAAAGCAAAAGATTAGGGGTAGATTTTATATAGAAAACATTGTTTTCTGTAAAATTTTGGGAAAGGGGTCAAAACGGCAGTTTTTGTGAAAGTTGTTTTGAATTTAATGAATCTGCTAACTTCTGACATTTTTTACCGAAGCCAGAAAAACAGGCGAAGGGTTACAAAAATAGCTCTAGTTACAGATTGGAAGACCCGATTTGAAATCCGACTTGTTGCTTGAAAAACAGAAGATTAGGGGTAGATTTTATATAGAAAACAATGTTGGGAAAGGGGTCAAAACGGCAGTTTTTGTGAAAGTTGTTTTGAATTTAATGAATCTGCTAACTTCTGACATTTTTTACCGAAACCAGAAAAACAGGCGAAGGGTTACAAAAATAGCTCTAGTTACAAATTGGTAGACCCGATTTGAAATCCGACTTGTTGCTTGAAAAGCTGAAGATTAAGGGTAGATTTTATATAGAAAACAATGTTGGGAAAGGGGTCAAAACGGCAGTTTTTGTGAAAGTTGTTTTGAATTTAATGAATCTGCTAACTTCTGACATTTTTTACCAAAGCCAGAAAAACAGGCGAAGGGTTACAATAATAGCTCTAGTTACAGATTGGTAGACCCGATTTGAAATCCGACTTGTTGCTTGAAAAGCTGAAGATTAAGGGTAGATTTTATATAGAAAACAACGTTGGGAAAGGGGTCAAAACGGCAGTTTTTGTGAAAGTTGTTTTGAATTTAATGAATCTGCTAACTTCTGACATTTTTTACCGAAGCCAGAAAAACAGGCGAAGGGTTACAAAAATAGTTCTAGTTACAGATTGGTAGACCCGATTTGAAATCCGACTTGTTGATTGAAAAGCAAAAGATTAGGGGTAGATTTTATATAGAAAACATTGTTTTCTGTAAAATTTTGGGAAAGGGGTCAAAACGGCAGTTTTTGTGAAAGTAGTTTTGAATTTAATGAATCTGCTAACTTCTGACATTTTTTACCGAAGCCAGAAAAACAGGCGAAGGGTTACAAAAATAGCTCTAGTTACAGATTGGAAGACCCGATTTGAAATCCGACTTGTTGCTTGAAAAACAGAAGATTAGGGGTAGATTTTATATAGAAAACAATGTTGGGAAAGGGGTCAAAACGGCAGTTTTTGTGAAAGTTGTTTTGAATTTAATGAATCTGCTAACTTCTGACATTTTTTACCGAAACCAGAAAAACAGGCGAAGGGTTACAAAAATAGCTCTAGTTACAAATTGGTAGACCCGATTTGAAATCCGACTTGTTGCTTGAAAAGCTGAAGATTAAGGGTAGATTTTATATAGAAACAATGTTGGGAAAGGGGTCAAAACGGCAGTTTTTGTGAAAGTAGTTTTGAATTTAATGAATCTGCTAACTTCTGACATTTTTTACCGAAGCCAGAAAAACAGGCGAAGGGTTACAAAAATAGTTCTAGTTACAGATTGGTAGACCCGATTTGAAATCCGACTTGTTGCTTGAAAAGCAGAAGATTAGGGGTAGATTTTATATAGAAAACATTGTTTTCTGTAAAATGTTGGGAAAGGGGTCAAAACGGCAGTTTTTGTGAAAGTTGTTTTGAATTTAATGAATCTGCTAACTTCTGACATTTTTTACCGAAGCCAGAAAAACAGGCGAAGGGTTACAAAAATAGCTCTAGTTACAGATTGGTAGACCCGATTTGAAATCCGACTTGTTGCTTGAAAAGCTGAAGATTAAGGGTAGATTTTATATAGAAAACAATGTTGGGAAAGGGGTCAAAACGGCAGTTTTTGTGAAAGTTGTTTTGAATTTAATGAATCTGCTAACTTCTGACATTTTTTACCGAAGCCAGAAAAACAGGCGAAGGGTTACAAAAATAGCTCTAGTTACAGATTGGTAGACCCGATTTGAAATCCGACTTGTTGATTGAAAAACAGAAGATTAGGGGTAGATTTTATATAGAAAACATTGTTTTCTGTAAAATGTTGGGAAAGGGGTCAAAACGGCAGTTTTTGTGAAAGTTGTTTTGAATTTAATGAATCTGCTAACTTCTGACATTTTTTACCGAACCCAGAAAAACAGGCGAAGGGTTACAAAAATAGCTCTAGTTACAGATTGGTAGACCCGATTTGAAATCCGACTTGTTGCTTGAAAAGCTGAAGATTAAGGGTAGATTTTATATAGAAAACAATGCTGGGAAAGGGGTCAAAACGGCAGTTTTTGTGAAAGTTGTTTTGAATTTAATGAATCTGCTAACTTCTGACATTTTTTACCGAAACCAGAAAAACAGGCGAAGGGTTACAAAAATAGCTCTAGTTACAAATTGGTAGACCCGATTTGAAATCCGACTTGTTGCTTGAAAAGCTGAAGATTAAGGGTAGATTTTATATAGAAAACAATGTTGGGAAAGGGGTCAAAACGGCAGTTTTTGTGAAAGTTGTTTTGAATTTAATGAATCTGCTAACTTCTGACTTTTTTTACCGAAGCCAGAAAAACAGGCGAAGGGTTACAAAAATAGTTCTAGTTACAGATTGGTAGACCCGATTTGAAATCCGACTTGTTGCTTGAAAAGCTGAAGATTAAGGGTAGATTTTATATAGAAAACAATGTTGGGAAAGGAGTCAAAACGGCAGTTTTTGTGAAAGTTGTTTTGAATTTAATGAATCTGCTAACTTCTGACATTTTTTACCGAAGCCAGAAAAACAGGCGAAGGGTTACAAAAATAGCTCTAGTTACAGATTGGTAGACCCGATTTGAAATCCGACTTGTTGATTGAAAAACAGAAGATTAGGGGTAGATTTTATATAGAAAACATTGTTTTCTGTAAAATGTTGGGAAAGGGGTCAAAACGGCAGTTTTTGTGAAAGTTGTTTTGAATTTAATGAATCTGCTAACTTCTGACATTTTTTACCGAACCCAGAAAAACAGGCGAAGGGTTACAAAAATAGCTCTAGTTACAGATTGGTAGACCCGATTTGAAATCCGACTTGTTGCTTGAAAAGCTGAAGATTAAGGGTAGATTTTATATAGAAAACAATGCTGGGAAAGGGGTCAAAACGGCAGTTTTTGTGAAAGTTGTTTTGAATTTAATGAATCTGCTAACTTCTGACATTTTTTACCGAAACCAGAAAAACAGGCGAAGGGTTACAAAAATAGCTCTAGTTACAAATTGGTAGACCCGATTTGAAATCCGACTTGTTGCTTGAAAAGCTGAAGATTAAGGGTAGATTTTATATAGAAAACAATGTTGGGAAAGGGGTCAAAACGGCAGTTTTTGTGAAAGTTGTTTTGAATTTAATGAATCTGCTAACTTCTGACATTTTTTACCGAAGCCAGAAAAACAGGCGAAGGGTTACAAAAATAGTTCTAGTTACAGATTGGTAGACCCGATTTGAAATCCGACTTGTTGCTTGAAAAGCTGAAGATTAAGGGTAGATTTTATATAGAAAACAATGTTGGGAAAGGAGTCAAAACGGCAGTTTTTGTGAAAGTTGTTTTGAATTTAATGAATCTGCTAACTTCTGACATTTTTTACCGAACCCAGAAAAACAGGCGAAGGGTTACAAAAATAGCTCTAGTTACAGATTGGTAGACCCGATTTGAAATCCGACTTGTTGCTTGAAAAGCTGAAGATTAAGGGTAGATTTTATATAGAAAACAATGTTGGGAAAGGAGTCAAAACGGCAGTTTTTGTGAAAGTTGTTTTGAATTTAATGAATCTGCTAACTTCTGACATTTTTTACCGAACCCAGAAAAACAGGCGAAGGGTTACAAAAATAGCTCTAGTTACAGATTGGTAGACCCGATTTGAAATCCGACTTGTTGCTTGAAAAGCTGAAGATTAAGGGTAGATTTTATATAGAAAACAATGCTGGGAAAGGGGTCAAAACGGCAGTTTTTGTGAAAGTTGTTTTGAATTTAATGAATCTGCTAACTTCTGACATTTTTTACCGAAACCAGAAAAACAGGCGAAGGGTTACAAAAATAGCTCTAGTTACAAATTGGTAGACCCGATTTGAAATCCGACTTGTTGCTTGAAAAGCTGAAGATTAAGGGTAGATTTTATATAGAAAACAATGTTGGGAAAGGGGTCAAAACGGCAGTTTTTGTGAAAGTTGTTTTGAATTTAATGAATCTGCTAACTTCTGACATTTTTTACCGAAGCCAGAAAAACAGGCGAAGGGTTACAAAAATAGTTCTAGTTACAGATTGGTAGACCCGATTTGAAATCCGACTTGTTGATTGAAAAGCAAAAGATTAGGGGTAGATTTTATATAGAAAACATTGTTTTCTGTAAAATTTTGGGAAAGGGGTCAAAACGGCAGTTTTTGTGAAAGTAGTTTTGAATTTAATGAATCTGCTAACTTCTGACATTTTTTACCGAAGCCAGAAAAACAGGCGAAGGGTTACAAAAATAGCTCTAGTTACAGATTGGTAGACCCGATTTGAAATCCGACTTGTTGATTGAAAAGCAGAAGATTAGGGGTAGATTTTATATAGAAAACATTGTTTTCTGTAAAATGTTGGGAAAGGGGTCAAAACGGCAGTTTTTGTGAAAGTTGTTTTGAATTTAATGAATCTGCTAACTTCTGACATTTTTTACCGAACCCAGAAAAACAGGCGAAGGGTTACAAAAATAGCTCTAGTTACAGATTGGTAGACCCGATTTGAAATCCGACTTGTTGCTTGAAAAGCTGAAGATTAAGGGTAGATTTTATATAGAAAACAATGCTGGGAAAGGGGTCAAAACGGCAGTTTTTGTGAAAGTTGTTTTGAATTTAATGAATCTGCTAACTTCTGACATTTTTTACCGAAACCAGAAAAACAGGCGAAGGGTTACAAAAATAGCTCTAGTTACAAATTGGTAGACCCGATTTGAAATCCGACTTGTTGCTTGAAAAGCTGAAGATTAAGGGTAGATTTTATATAGAAAACAATGTTGGGAAAGGGGTCAAAACGGCAGTTTTTGTGAAAGTTGTTTTGAATTTAATGAATCTGCTAACTTCTGACTTTTTTTACCGAAGCCAGAAAAACAGGCGAAGGGTTACAAAAATAGTTCTAGTTACAGATTGGTAGACCCGATTTGAAATCCGACTTGTTGCTTGAAAAGCTGAAGATTAAGGGTAGATTTTATATAGAAAACAATGTTGGGAAAGGAGTCAAAACGGCAGTTTTTGTGAAAGTTGTTTTGAATTTAATGAATCTGCTAACTTCTGACATTTTTTACCGAAGCCAGAAAAACAGGCGAAGGGTTACAAAAATAGCTCTAGTTACAGATTGGTAGACCCGATTTGAAATCCGACTTGTTGATTGAAAAACAGAAGATTAGGGGTAGATTTTATATAGAAAACATTGTTTTCTGTAAAATGTTGGGAAAGGGGTCAAAACGGCAGTTTTTGTGAAAGTTGTTTTGAATTTAATGAATCTGCTAACTTCTGACATTTTTTACCGAACCCAGAAAAACAGGCGAAGGGTTACAAAAATAGCTCTAGTTACAGATTGGTAGACCCGATTTGAAATCCGACTTGTTGCTTGAAAAGCTGAAGATTAAGGGTAGATTTTATATAGAAAACAATGCTGGGAAAGGGGTCAAAACGGCAGTTTTTGTGAAAGTTGTTTTGAATTTAATGAATCTGCTAACTTCTGACATTTTTTACCGAAACCAGAAAAACAGGCGAAGGGTTACAAAAATAGCTCTAGTTACAAATTGGTAGACCCGATTTGAAATCCGACTTGTTGCTTGAAAAGCTGAAGATTAAGGGTAGATTTTATATAGAAAACAATGTTGGGAAAGGGGTCAAAACGGCAGTTTTTGTGAAAGTTGTTTTGAATTTAATGAATCTGCTAACTTCTGACATTTTTTACCGAAGCCAGAAAAACAGGCGAAGGGTTACAAAAATAGTTCTAGTTACAGATTGGTAGACCCGATTTGAAATCCGACTTGTTGCTTGAAAAGCTGAAGATTAAGGGTAGATTTTATATAGAAAACAATGTTGGGAAAGGAGTCAAAACGGCAGTTTTTGTGAAAGTTGTTTTGAATTTAATGAATCTGCTAACTTCTGACATTTTTTACCGAACCCAGAAAAACAGGCGAAGGGTTACAAAAATAGCTCTAGTTACAGATTGGTAGACCCGATTTGAAATCCGACTTGTTGCTTGAAAAGCTGAAGATTAAGGGTAGATTTTATATAGAAAACAATGCTGGGAAAGGGGTCAAAACGGCAGTTTTTGTGAAAGTTGTTTTGAATTTAATGAATCTGCTAACTTCTGACATTTTTTACCGAAACCAGAAAAACAGGCGAAGGGTTACAAAAATAGCTCTAGTTACAAATTGGTAGACCCGATTTGAAATCCGACTTGTTGCTTGAAAAGCTGAAGATTAAGGGTAGATTTTATATAGAAAACAATGTTGGGAAAGGGGTCAAAACGGCAGTTTTTGTGAAAGTTGTTTTGAATTTAATGAATCTGCTAACTTCTGACATTTTTTACCGAAGCCAGAAAAACAGGCGAAGGGTTACAAAAATAGTTCTAGTTACAGATTGGTAGACCCGATTTGAAATCCGACTTGTTGATTGAAAAGCAAAAGATTAGGGGTAGATTTTATATAGAAAACATTGTTTTCTGTAAAATTTTGGGAAAGGGGTCAAAACGGCAGTTTTTGTGAAAGTAGTTTTGAATTTAATGAATCTGCTAACTTCTGACATTTTTTACCGAAGCCAGAAAAACAGGCGAAGGGTTACAAAAATAGCTCTAGTTACAGATTGGTAGACCCGATTTGAAATCCGACTTGTTGATTGAAAAGCAGAAGATTAGGGGTAGATTTTATATAGAAAACATTGTTTTCTGTAAAATGTTGGGAAAGGGGTCAAAACGGCAGTTTTTGTGAAAGTTGTTTTGAATTTAATGAATCTGCTAACTTCTGACATTTTTTACCGAAGCCAGAAAAACAGGCGAAGGGTTACAAAAATAGTTCTAGTTACAGATTGGTAGACCCGATTTGAAATCCGACTTGTTGCTTGAAAAGCTGAAGATTAAGGGTAGATTTTATATAGAAAACAATGTTGGGAAAGGGGTCAAAACGGCAGTTTTTGTGAAAGTTGTTTTGAATTTAATGAATCTGCTAACTTCTGACATTTTTTACCGAAGCCAGAAAAACAGGCGAAGGGTTACAAAAATAGCTCTAGTTACAGATTGGAAGACCCGATTTGAAATCCGACTTGTTGCTTGAAAAACAGAAGATTAGGGGTAGATTTTATATAGAAAACAATGTTGGGAAAGGGGTCAAAACGGCAGTTTTTGTGAAAGTTGTTTTGAATTTAAAGAAACTGCTAACTTCTGACATTTTTTACCGAAACCAGAAAAACAGGCGAAGGGTTACAAAAATAGCTCTAGTTACAAATTGGTAGACCCGATTTGAAATCCGACTTGTTGCTTGAAAAGCTGAAGATTAAGGGTATATTTTATATAGAAAACAATGTTGGGAAAGGGGTCAAAACGGCAGTTTTTGTGAAAGTAGTTTTGAATTTAATGAATCTGCTAACTTCTGACATTTTTTACCGAAGCCAGAAAAACAGGCGAAGGGTTACAAAAATAGTTCTAGTTACAGATTGGTAGACCCGATTTGAAATCCGACTTGTTGCTTGAAAAGCAGAAGATTAGGGGTAGATTTTATATAGAAAACATTGTTTTCTGTAAAATGTTGGGAAAGGGGTCAAAACGGCAGTTTTTGTGAAAGTTGTTTTGAATTTAATGAATCTGCTAACTTCTGACATTTTTTACCGAAGCCAGAAAAACAGGCGAAGGGTTACAAAAATAGCTCTAGTTACAGATTGGTAGACCCGATTTGAAATCCGACTTGTTGCTTGAAAAGCTGAAGATTAAGGGTAGATTTTATATAGAAAACAATGTTGGGAAAGGGGTCAAAACGGCAGTTTTTGTGAAAGTTGTTTTGAATTTAATGAATCTGCTAACTTCTGACATTTTTTACCGAAGCCAGAAAAACAGGCGAAGGGTTACAAAAATAGCTCTAGTTACAGATTGGTAGACCCGATTTGAAATCCGACTTGTTGATTGAAAAACAGAAGATTAGGGGTAGATTTTATATAGAAAACATTGTTTTCTGTAAAATTTTGGGAAAGGGGTCAAAACGGCAGTTTTTGTGAAAGTTGTTTTGAATTTAATGAATCTGCTAACTTCTGACATTTTTTACCGAAGCCAGAAAAACAGGCGAAGGGTTACAAAAATAGCTCTAGTTACAGATTGGTAGACCCGATTTGAAATCCGACTTGTTGCTTGAAAAACAGAAGATTAGGGCTAGATTTTATATAGAAAACATTGTTTTCTGTAAAATGTTGGGAAAGGGGTCAAAACGGCAGTTTTTGTGAAAGTTGTTTTGAATTTAATGAATCTGCTAACTTCTGACATTTTTTACCGAAGCCAGAAAAACAGGCGAACGGTTACAAAAATAGTTCTAGTTACAGATTGGTAGACCCGATTTGAAATCCGACTTGTTGATTGAAAAGCAGAAGATTAGGGGTAGATTTTATATGGAAAACATTGTTTTCTGTAAAATTTTGGGAAAGGGGTCAAAACGGCAGTTTTTGTGAAAGTTGTTTTGAATTTAATGAATCTGCTAACTTCTGACATTTTTTACCGAAGCCAGAAAAACAGGCGAAGGGTTACAAAAATAGCCCTAGTTACAGATTGGTAGACCCGATTTGAAATCCGACTTGTTGCTTGAAAAGCTGAAGATTAAGGGTAGATTTTATATAGAAAACAATGTTGGGAAAGGGGTCAAAACGGCAGTTTTTGTGAAAGTTGTTTTGAATTTAATGAATCTGCTAACTTCTGACATTTTTTACCGAAGCCAGAAAAACAGGGGAAGGGTTACAAAATAGCTCTAGTTACAGATTGGTAGACCCGATTTGAAATCCGACTTTTTGCTTGAAAAACAGAAGATTAGGGGTAGATTTTATATAGAAAACATTGTTTTCTGTAAAATGTTGGGAAAGGGGTCAAAACGGCAGTTTTTGTGAAAGTTGTTTTGAATTTAATGAATCTGCTAACTTCTGACATTTTTTACCGAAGCCAGAAAAACAGGCGAAGGGTTACAAAAATAGCCCTAGTTACAGATTGGTAGACCCGATTTGAAATCCGACTTGTTGCTTGAAAAGCTGAAGATTAAGGGTAGATTTTATATAGAAAACAATGTTGGGAAAGGGGTCAAAACGGCAGTTTTTGTGAAAGTTGTTTTGAATTTAATGAATCTGCTAACTTCTGACATTTTTTACCGAAGCCAGAAAAACAGGCGAAGGGTTACAAAAATAGCTCTAGTTACAGATTGGTAGACCCGATTTGAAATCCGACTTTTTGCTTGAAAAACAGAAGATTAGGGGTAGATTTTATATAGAAAACATTGTGTTCTGTAAAATGTTGGGAAAGGGGTCAAAACGGCAGTTTTTGTGAAAGTTGTTTTGAATTTAATGAATCTGCTAACTTCTGACATTTTTTACCGAAGCCAGAAAAACAGGCGAAGGGTTACAAAAATAGCCCTAGTTACAGATTGGTAGACCCGATTTGAAATCCGACTTGTTGCTTGAAAAGCTGAAGATTAAGGGTAGATTTTATATAGAAAACAATGTTGGGAAAGGGGTCAAAACGGCAGTTTTTGTGAAAGTTGTTTTGAATTTAATGAATCTGCTAACTTCTGACATTTTTTACCGAAGCCAGAAAAACAGGCGAAGGGTTACAAAAATAGCTCTAGTTACAGATTGGTAGACCCGATTTGAAATCCGACTTGTTGCTTGAAAAACAGAAGATTAGGGGTAGATTTTATATAGAAAACATTGTTTTCTGTAAAATGTTGGGAAAGGGGTCAAAACGGCAGTTTTTGTGAAAGTTGTTTTGAATTTAATGAATCTGCTAACTTCTGACATTTTTTACCGAAGCCAGAAAAACAGGCGAAGGGTTACAAAAATAGTTCTAGTTACAGATTGGTAGACCCGATTTGAAATCCGACTTGTTGCTTGAAAAGCAGAAGATTAGGGGTAGATTTTTTATAGAAAACATTGTTTTCTGTAAAATTTTGGGAAAGGGGTCAAAACGGCAGTTTTTGCAAAAGTTGTTTTGAATTTAATGAATGTGCTAACTTCTGACATTTTTTACCGAAGCCAGAAAAACAGGCGAAGGGTTACAAAAATAGCTCTAGTTACAGATTGGTAGACCCGATTTGAAATCCGACTTGTTGCTTGAAAATCTGAAGATTAGGGGTAGATTTTATATAGAAAACATTGTTTTCTGTAAAATTTTGGGAAAGGGGTCAAAAGGACAGTTTTTGTGAAAGTTGTTTTGAATTTAATGAATCTGCTAACTTCTGACATTTTTTACCGAAGCCAGAAAAACAGGCGAAGGGTTACAAAAATAGCTCTAGTTACAGATTGGTAGACCCGATTTGAAATCCGACTTGTTGCTTGAAAAACAGAAGATTAGGGGTAGATTTTATATAGAAAACATTGTTTTCTGTAAAATGTTGGGAAAGGGGTCAAAACGGCAGTTTTTGTGAAAGTTGTTTTGAATTTAATGAATGTGCTAACTTCTGACATTTTTTACCGAAGCCAGAAAAACAGGCCAAGGGTTACAAAAATAGCTCTAGTTACAGATTGGTAGACCCGATTTGAAATCCGACTTGTTGATTGAAAAGCAGAAGATTAGGGGTAGATTTTATATAGAAAACATTGTTTTCTGTAAAATTTTGGGAAAGGGGTCAAAACGGCAGTTTTTGTGAAAGTTGTTTTGAATTTAATGAATCTGCTAACTACTGACATTTTTTACCGAAGCCAGAAAAACAGGCGAAGGGTTACAAAAATAGTTCTAGTTACAGATTGGTAGACCCGTTTTGAAATCCGACTTGTTGCTTGAAAAGCAGAAGATTAGGGGTAGATTTTATATAGAAAACATTGTTTTCTAAAATGTTGGGAAAGGGGTCAAAACGGCAGTTTTTGTGAAAGTTGTTAAGAATTTAATTAATCTGCTAACTTCTGACATTTTTTACCGAAGCCAGAAAAACAGGCGAAGGGTTACAAAAATAGCTCTAGTTACAGATTGGTAGACCCGATTTGAAATCCGACTTGTTGCTTGAAAAACAGAAGATTAGGGGTAGATTTTATATAGAAAACATTGTTTTCTGTAAAATGTTGGGAAAGGGGTCAAAACGGCAGTTTTTGTGAAAGTTGTTTTGAATTTAATGAATCTGCTAACTTCTGACATTTTTTACCGAAGCCAGAAAAACAGGCGAAGGGTTACAAAAATAGCTCTAGTTACAGATTGGTAGACCCGATTTGAAATCCGACTTGTTGCTTGAAAATCTGAAGATTAGGGGTAGATTTTATATAGAAAACATTGTTTTCTGTAAAATTTTGGGAAAGGGGTCAAAAGGACAGTTTTTGTGAAAGTTGTTTTGAATTTAATGAATCTGCTAACTTCTGACATTTTTTACCGAAGCCAGAAAAACAGGCGAAGGGTTACAAAAATAGCTCTAGTTACAGATTGGTAGACCCGATTTGAAATCCGACTTGTTGCTTGAAAAACAGAAGATTAGGGGTAGATTTTTTATAGAAAACATTGTTTTCTGTAAAATTTTGGGAAAGGGGTCAAAACGGCAGTTTTTGTGAAAGTTGTTTTGAATTTAATGAATGTGCTAACTTCTGACATTTTTTACCGAAGCCAGAAAAACAGGCCAAGGGTTACAAAAATAGCTCTAGTTACAGATTGGTAGACCCGATTTGAAATCCGACTTGTTGATTGAAAAGCAGAAGATTAGGGGTAGATTTTATATAGAAAACATTGTTTTCTGTAAAATTTTGGGAAAGGGGTCAAAACGGCAGTTTTTGTGAAAGTTGTTTTGAATTTAATGAATCTGCTAACTACTGACATTTTTTACCGAAGCCAGAAAAACAGGCGAAGGGTTACAAAAATAGTTCTAGTTACAGATTGGTAGACCCGTTTTGAAATCCGACTTGTTGCTTGAAAAGCAGAAGATTAGGGGTAGATTTTATATAGAAAACATTGTTTTCTAAAATGTTGGGAAAGGGGTCAAAACGGCAGTTTTTGTGAAAGTTGTTAAGAATTTAATTAATCTGCTAACTTCTGACATTTTTTACCGAAGCCAGAAAAACAGGCGAAGGGTTACAAAAATAGCTCTAGTTACAGATTGGTAGACCCGATTTGAAATCCGACTTGTTGCTTGAAAAACAGAAGATTAGGGGTAGATTTTATATAGAAAACATTGTTTTCTGTAAAATGTTGGGAAAGGGGTCAAAACGGCAGTTTTTGTGAAAGTTGTTTTGAATTTAATGAATCTGCTAACTTCTGACATTTTTTACCGAAGCCAGAAAAACAGGCGAAGGGTTACAAAAATAGTTCTAGTTACAGATTGGTAGACCCGATTTGAAATCCGACTTGTTGCTTGAAAAGCTGAAGATTAAGGGTAGATTTTATATAGAAAACATTGTTTTCTGTAAAATTTTGGGAAAGGGGTCAAAACGGCAGTTTTTGTGAAAGTTGTTTTGAATTTAAAGAATGTGCTAACTTCTGACTTTTTTTTACTGTAGACAGAAAAACAGGCGAAGGGTTACAAAAATAGCTCTAGTTACAGATTGGTAGACCCGATTTGAAATCCGACTTGTTGCTTGAAAAGCAGAAGATTAGGGGTAGATTTTTTATAGAAAACATTGTTTTCTGTAAAATTTTGGGAAAGGGGTCAAAACGGCAGTTTTTGCAAAAGTTGTTTTGAATTTAATGAATGTGCTAACTTCTGACATTTTTTACCGAAGCCAGAAAAACAGGCGAAGGGTTACAAAAATAGCTCTAGTTACAGATTGGTAGACCTGATTTGAAATCCGACTTGTTGCTTGAAAATCTGAAGATTAGGGGTAGATTTTATATAGAAAACATTGTTTTCTGTAAAATTTTGGGAAAGGGGTCAAAACGGCAGTTTTTGTGAAAGTTGTTTTGAATTTAATGAATCTGCCAACTTCTGACATTTTTTACCGAAGCCAGAAAAACAGGCGAAGGGTTACAAAAATAGCTCTAGTTACAGATTGGTAGACCTGATTTGAAATCCGACTTGTTGCTTGAAAAGCTGAAGATTCGGGGTAGATTTTATATAGAAAACATTGTTTTCTGTAAAATTTTGGGAAAGGGGTCAAAACGGCAGTTTTTGTGAAAGTTGTTTTGAATTTAATGAATGTGCTAACTTCTGACAATTTTTACCGAAGCCAGAGAAACAGGCCAAGGGTTACAAAAATAGCTCTAGTCACAGATTGGTAGACCCGATTTGAAATCCGACTAGTTGCTTGAAAAACAGAAGATTAGGGGTAGATTTTATATAGAAAACAATGTTGGGAAAGGGGTCAAAACGGCAGTTTTTGTGAAAGTTGTTTTGAATTTAATGAATCTGCTAACTTCTGACATTTTTTACCGAAGCCAGAAAAACAGGCGAAGGGTTACAAAAATAGCCCTAGTTACAGATTGGTAGACCCGATTTGAAATCCGACTTGTTGCTTGAAAAGCTGAAGATTATGGGTAGATTTTATATAGAAAACATTGTTTTCTGTAAAATTTTGGGAAAGGGGTCAAAACGGCAGTTTTTGTGAAAGTTGTTTTGAATTTAATGAATGTGCTAACTTCTGACAATTTTTACCGAAGCCAGAGAAACAGGCCAAGGGTTACAAAAATAGCTCTAGTTACAGATTGGTAGACCCGATTTGAAATCCGACTTGTTGCTTGAAAAACAGAAGATTAGGGGTAGATTTTATATAGAAAACATTGTTTTCTGTAAAATGTTGGGAAAGGGGTCAAAACGGCAGTTTTTGTGAAAGTTGTTTCACAAAAAATTGTCAGAAGTTAGCACATTCATTAAATTCAAAACAACTTTCACAAAAACTGCCGTTTTGACCCCTTTCCCAAAATTTTACAGAAAACAATGTTTTCTATATAAAATCTACCCCTAATCTTCAGCTTTTCAAGCAAAAAGTCGGATTTCAAATCAGGTCTACCAATCTGTAACTAGAGCTATTTTTGTAACCCTTCATCTGTTTGTCTGGCTTCGGTAAAAAATGTTTTCTATATATGGGAAAGGGGTCAAAACGGCAGTTTTTGTGAAAGTTGTTTTGAATTTAATGAATCTGCTAACTTCTGACATTTTTTACCGAAGCCAGAAAAACAGGCGAAGGGTTACAAAAATAGCTCTAGTTACAGATTGGTAGACCCGATTTGAAATCCGACTTGTTGCTTGAAAAACAGAAGATTAGGGGTAGATTTTATATAGAAAACATTGTTTTCTGTAAAATGTTGGGAAAGGGGTCAAAACGGCAGTTTTTGTGAAAGTTGTTTTGAATTTAATGAATCTGCTAACTTCTGACATTTTTTACCGAAGCCAGAAAAACAGGCGAAGGGTTACAAAAATAGCCCTAGTTACAGATTGGTAGACCCGATTTGAAATCCGACTTGTTGCTTGAAAAGCTGAAGATTAAGGGTAGATTTTATATAGAAAACAATGTTGGGAAAGGGGTCAAAACGGCAGTTTTTGTGAAAGTTGTTTTGAATTTAATGAATCTGCTAACTTCTGACATTTTTTACCGAAGCCAGAAAAACAGGCGAAGGGTTACAAAAATAGTTCTAGTTACAGATTGGTAGACCCGATTTGAAATCCGACTTGTTGATTGAAAAGCAAAAGATTAGGGGTAGATTTTATATAGAAAACATTGTTTTCTGTAAAATTTTGGGAAAGGGGTCAAAACGGCAGTTTTTGTGAAAGTTGTTTTGAATTTAATGAATCTGCTAACTTCTGACAATTTTTACCGAAGCCAGAGAAACAGGCCAAGGGTTACAAAAATAGCTCTAGTTACAGATTGGTAGACCCGATTTGAAATCCGACTTGTTGCTTGAAAAACAGAAGATTAGGGGTAGATATTATATAGAAAACATTGTTTTCTGTAAAATGTTGGGAAAGGGGTCAAAACGGCAGTTTTTGTGAAAGTTGTTTTGAATTTAATGAATCTGCTAACTTCTGACATTTTTTACCGAAGCCAGAAAAACAGGCGAAGGGTTACAAAAATAGTTCTAGTTACAGATTGGTAGACCCGATTTGAAATCCGACTTGTTGATTGAAAAGCAGAAGATTAGGGGTAGATTTTATATGGAAAACATTGTTTTCTGTAAAATTTTGGGAAAGGGGTCAAAACGGCAGTTTTTGTGAAAGTTGTTTTGAATTTAATGAATCTGCTAACTTCTGACATTTTTTACCGAAGCCAGAAAAACAGGCGAAGGGTTACAAAAATAGCCCTAGTTACAGATTGGTAGACCCGATTTGAAATCCGACTTGTTGCTTGAAAAGCAGAAGATTAAGGGTAGATTTTATATAGAAAACAATGTTGGGAAAGGGGTCAAAACGGCAGTTTTTGTGAAAGTTGTTTTGAATTTAATGAATCTGCTAACTTCTGACATTTTTTACCGAAGCCAGAAAAACAGGCGAAGGGTTACAAAAATAGCTCTAGTTACAGATTGGTAGACCCGATTTGAAATCCGACTTGTTGATTGAAAAGCAAAAGATTAGGGGTAGATTTTATATAGAAAACATTGTTTTCTGTAAAATTTTGGGAAAGGGGTCAAAACGGCAGTTTTTGTGAAAGTTGTTTTGAATTTAATGAATCTGCTAACTTCTGACATTTTTTACCGAAGCCAGAAAAACAGGCGAAGGGTTACAAAAATAGCTCTAGTTACAGATTGGTAGACCCGATTTGAAATCCGACTTGTTGCTTGAAAAACAGAAGATTAGGGGTAGATTTTATATAGAAAACATTGTTTTCTGTAAAATGTTGGGAAAGGGGTCAAAAGGGCAGTTTTTGTGAAAGTTGTTTTGAATTTAATGAATCTGCTAACTTCTGACATTTTTTACCGAAGCCAGAAAAACAGGCGAAGGGTTACAAAAATAGCCCTAGTTACAGATTGGTAGACCCGATTTGAAATCCGACTTGTTGCTTGAAAAGCTGAAGATTAAGGGTAGATTTTATATAGAAAACAATGTTGGGAAAGGGGTCAAAACGGCAGTTTTTGTGAAAGTTGTTTTGAATTTAATGAATCTGCTAACTTCTGACATTTTTTACCGAAGCCAGAAAAACAGGCGAAGGGTTACAAAAATAGCTCTAGTTACAGATTGGTAGACCCGATTTGAAATCCGACTTGTTGCTTGAAAAACAGAAGATTAGGGGTAGATTTTATATAGAAAACATTGTTTTCTGTAAAATGTTGGGAAAGGGGTCAAAACGGCAGTTTTTGTGAAAGTTGTTTTGAATTTAATGAATCTGCTAACTTCTGACATTTTTTACCGAAGCCAGAAAAACAGGCGAAGGGTTACAAAAATAGCCCTAGTTACAGATTGGTAGACTCGATTTGAAATCCGACTTGTTGCTTGAAAAGCTGAAGATTAAGGGTAGATTTTATATAGAAAACAATGTTGGGAAAGGGGTCAAAACGGCAGTTTTTGTGAAAGTTGTTTTGAATTTAATGAATCTGCTAACTTCTGACAATTTTTACCGAAGCCAGAAAAACAGGCGAAGGGTTACAAAAATAGCTCTAGTTACAGATTGGTAGACCCGATTTGAAATCCGACTTGTTGCTTGAAAATCTGAAGATTAGGGGTAGATTTTATACAGAAAACATTGTTTTCTGTAAAATGTTGGGAAAGGGGTCAAAACGGCAGTTTTGTGAAAGTTGTTTTGAATTTAATGAATGTGCTAACTTCTGACATTTTTTACCGAAGCCAGACAAACAGATGAAGGGTTACAAAAATAGCTCTAGTTACAGATTGGTAGACCTGATTTGAAATCCGACTTTTTGCTTGAAAAGCTGAAGATTAGGGGTAGATTTTATATAGAAAACATTGTTTTCTGTAAAATTTTGGGAAAGGGGTCAAAACGGCAGTTTTTGTGAAAGTTGTTTTGAATTTAATGAATGTGCTAACTTCTGACAATTTTTACCGAAGCCAGAGAAACAGGCCAAGGGTTACAAAAATAGCTCTAGTTACAGATTGGTAGACCCGATTTGAAATCCGACTTGTTGCTTGAAAAACAGAAGATTAGGGGTAGATTTTATATAGAAAACATTGTTTTCTGTAAAATGTTGGGAAAGGGGTCAAAACGGCAGTTTTTGTGAAAGTTGTTTTGAATTTAATGAATCTGCTAACTTCTGACATTTTTTACCGAAGCCAGAAAAACAGGCGAAGGGTTACAAAAATAGTTCTAGTTACAGATTGGTAGACCCGATTTGAAATCCGACTTGTTGATTGAAAAGCAAAAGATTAGGGGTAGATTTTATATAGAAAACTTTGTTTTCTGTAAAATTTTGGGAAAGGGGTCAAAACGGCAGTTTTTGTGAAAGTTGTTTTGAATTTAATGAATCTGCTAACTTCTGACATTTTTTACCGAAGCCAGAAAAACAGGCGAAGGGTTACAAAAATAGCTCTAGTTACAGATTGGTAGACCCGATTTGAAATCCGACTTGTTGCTTGAAAAACAGAAGATTAGGGGTAGATTTTATATAGACAACATTGTTTTCTGTAAAATGTTGGGAAAGGGGTCAAAACGGCAGTTTTTGTGAAAGTTGTTTTGAATTTAATGAATCTGCTAACTTCTGACATTTTTTACCGAAGCCAGAAAAACAGGCGAAGGGTTACAAAAATAGCCCTAGTTACAGATTGGTAGACCCGATTTGAAATCCGACTTGTTGCTTTTAAAGCTGAAGATTATGGGTAGATTTTATATAGAAAACATTGTTTTCTGTAAAATTTTGGGAAAGGGGTCAAAACGGCAGTTTTTGTGAAAGTTGTTTTGAATTTAATGAATGTGCTAACTTCTGACAATTTTTACCGAAGCCAGAGAAACAGGCCAAGGGTTACAAAAATAGCTCTAGTTACAGATTGGTAGACCCGATTTGAAATCCGACTTGTTGCTTGAAAAACAGAAGATTAGGGGTAGATTTTATATAGAAAACATTGTTTTCTGTAAAATGTTGGGAAAGGGGTCAAAACGGCAGTTTTTGTGAAAGTTGTTTTGAATTTAATGAATCTGCTAACTTCTGACATTTTTTACCAAAGCCAGAAAAACAGGCGAAGGGTTACAAAAATAGCCCTAGTTACAGATTGGTAGACCCGATTTGAAATCCGACTTGTTGCTTGAAAAGCTGAAGATTAAGGGTAGATTTTATATAGAAAACAATGTTGGGAAAGGGGTCAAAACGGCAGTTTTTGTGAAAGTTGTTTTGAATTTAATGAATCTGCTAACTTCTGACATTTTTTACCGAAGCCAGAAAAACAGACGAAGGGTTACAAAAATAGTTCTAGTTACAGATTGGTAGACCCGATTTGAAATCCGACTTGTTGATTGAAAAGCAAAAGATTAGGGGTAGATTTTATATAGAAAACATTGTTTTCTGTAAAATTTTGGGAAAGGGGTCAAAACGGCAGTTTTTGTGAAAGTTGTTTTGAATTTAATGAATCTGCTAACTTCTGACAATTTTTACCGAAGCCAGAGAAACAGGCCAAGGGTTACAAAAATAGCTCTAGTTACAGATTGGTAGACCCGATTTGAAATCCGACTTGTTGCTTGAAAAACAGAAGATTAGGGGTAGATTTTATATAGAAAACATTGTTTTCTGTAAAATGTTGGGAAAGGGGTCAAAACGGCAGTTTTTGTGAAAGTTGTTTTGAATTTAATGAATCTGCTAACTTCTGACATTTTTTACCGAAGCCAGAAAAACAGGCGAAGGGTTACAAAAATAGTTCTAGTTACAGATTGGTAGACCCGATTTGAAATCCGACTTGTTGATTGAAAAGCAGAAGATTAGGGGTAGATTTTATATGGAAAACATTGTTTTCTGTAAAATTTTGGGAAAGGGGTCAAAACGGCAGTTTTTGTGAAAGTTGTTTTGAATTTAATGAATCTGCTAACTTCTGACATTTTTACCGAAGCCAGAAAAACAGGCGAAGGGTTACAAAAATAGTTCTAGTTACAGATTGGTAGACCCGATTTGAAATCCGACTTGTTGATTGAAAAGCAAAAGATTAGGGGTAGATTTTATATAGAAAACATTGTTTTCTGTAAAATTTTGGGAAAGGGGTCAAAACGGCAGTTTTTGTGAAAGTTGTTTTGAATTTAATGAATCTGCTAACTTCTGACATTTTTTACCGAAGCCAGAAAAACAGGCGAAGGGTTACAAAAATAGCTCTAGTTACAGATTGGTAGACCCGATTTGAAATCCGACTTGTTGCTTGAAAAACAGAAGATTAGGGGTAGATTTTATATAGAAAACATTGTTTTCTGTAAAATGTTGGGAAAGGGGTCAAAACGGCAGTTTTTGTGAAAGTTGTTTTGAATTTAATGAATCTGCTAACTTCTGACATTTTTTACCGAAGCCAGAAAAACAGGCGAAGGGTTACAAAAATAGCCCTAGTTACAGATTGGTAGACCCGATTTGAAATCCGACTTGTTGCTTGAAAAGCTGAAGATTAAGGGTAGATTTTATATAGAAAACAATGTTGGGAAAGGGGTCAAAACGGCAGTTTTTGTGAAAGTTGTTTTGAATTTAATGAATCTGCTAACTTCTGACATTTTTTACCGAAGCCAGAAAAACAGGCGAAGGGTTACAAAAATAGCTCTAGTTACAGATGGGTAGACCCGATTTGAAATCCGACTTGTTGCTTGAAAAACAGAAGATTAGGGGTAGATTTTATATAGAAAACATTGTTTTCTGTAAAATGTTGGGAAAGGGGTCAAAACGGCAGTTTTTGTGAAAGTTGTTTTGAATTTAATGAATCTGCTAACTTCTGACATTTTTTACCGAAGCCAGAAAAACAGGCGAAGGGTTACAAAAATAGCCCTAGTTACAGATTGGTAGACCCGATTTGAAATCCGACTTGTTGCTTGAAAAGCTGAAGATTAAGGGTAGATTTTATATAGAAAACAATGTTGGAAAAGGGGTCAAAACGGCAGTTTTTGTGAAAGTTGTTTTGAATTTAATGAATCTGCTAACTTCTGACATTTTTTACCGAAGCCAGAAAAACAGGCGAAGGGTTACAAAAATAGCTCTAGTTACAGATTGGTAGACCCGATTTGAAATCCGACTTGTTGCTTGAAAAACAGAAGATTAGGGGTAGATTTTATATAGAAAACATTGTTTTCTGTAAAATGTTGGGAAAGGGGTCAAAACGGCAGTTTTTGTGAAAGTTGTTTTGAATTTAATGAATCTGCTAACTTCTGACATTTTTTACCGAAGCCAGAAAAACAGGCGAAGGGTTACAAAAATAGTTCTAGTTACAGATTGGTAGACCCGATTTGAAATCCGACTTGTTGCTTGAAAAGCAGAAGATTAGGGGTAGATTTTTTATAGAAAACATTGTTTTCTGTAAAATTTTGGGAAAGGGGTCAAAACGGTAGTTTTTGCAAAAGTTGTTTTGAATTTAATGAATGTGCTAACTTCTGACATTTTTTACCGAAGCCAGAAAAACAGGCGAAGGGTTACAAAAATAGCTCTAGTTACAGATTGGTGGACCCGATTTGAAATCCGACTTGTTGCTTGAAAATCTGAAGATTAGGGGTAGATTTTATATAGAAAACATTGTTTTCTGTAATATTTTGGGAAAGGGGTCAAAAGGGCAGTTTTTGTGAAAGTTGTTTTGAATTTAATGAATCTGCTAACTTCTGACATTTTTTACCGAAGCCAGAAAAACAGGCGAAGGGTTACAAAAATAGCTCTAGTTACAGATTGGTAGACCCGATTTGAAATCCGACTTGTTGCTTGAAAAACAGAAGATTAGGGGTAGATTTTATATAGAAAACATTGTTTTCTGTAAAATGTTGGGAAAGGGGTCAAAACGGCAGTTTTTGTGAAAGTTGTTTTGAATTTAATGAATGTGCTAACTTCTGACATTTTTTACCGAAGCCAGAAAAACAGGTCAAGGGTTACAAAAATAGCTCTAGTTACAGATTGGTAGACCCGATTTGAAATCCGACTTGTTGATTGAAAAGCAGAAGATTAGGGGTAGATTTTATATAGAAAACATTGTTTTCTGTAAAATTTTGGGAAAGGGGTCAAAACAGCAGTTTTTGTGAAAGTTGTTAAGAATTTAATTAATCTGCTAACTTCTGACATTTTTTACCGAAGCCAGAAAAACAGGCGAAGGGTTACAAAAATAGTTCTAGTTACAGATTGGTAGACCCGATTTGAAATCCGACTTGTTGATTGAAAAGCAAAAGATTAGGGGTAGATTTTATATAGAAAACATTGTTTTCTGTAAAATGTGGGGAAAGGGGTCAAAACGGCAGTTTTTGTGAAAGTTGTTTTGAATTTAATGAATCTGCTAACTTCTGACATTTTTTACCGAAGCCAGAAAAACAGGCGAAGGGTTACAAAAATAGCCCTAGTTACAGATTGGTAGACCCGATTTGAAATCCGACTTGTTGCTTGAAAAGCTGAAGATTAAGGGTAGATTTTATATAGAAAACAATGTTGGGAAAGGGGTCAAAACGGCAGTTTTTGTGAAAGTTGTTTTGAATTTAATGAATCTGCTAACTTCTGACATTTTTTACCGAAGCCAGAAAAACAGGCGAAGGGTTACAAAAATAGCTCTAGTTACAGATTGGTAGACCCGATTTGAAATCCGACTTGTTGCTTGAAAAACAGAAGATTAGGGGTAGATTTTATATAGAAAACATTGTTTTCTGTAAAATGTTGGGAAAGGGGTCAAAACGGCAGTTTTTGTGAAAGTTGTTTTGAATTTAATGAATCTGCTAACTTCTGACATTTTTTACCGAAGCCAGAAAAACAGGCGAGGGGTTACAAAAATAGCCCTAGTTACAGATTGGTAGACCCGATTTGAAATCCGACTTGTTGCTTGAAAAGCTGAAGATTAAGGGTAGATTTTATATAGAAAACAATGTTGGAAAAGGGGTCAAAACGGCAGTTTTTGTGAAAGTTGTTTTGAATTTAATGAATGTGCTAACTTCTGACATTTTTTACCGAAGCCAGAAAAACAGGCGAAGGGTTACAAAAATAGCTCTAGTTACAGATTGGTAGACCTGATTTGAAATCCGACTTGTTGCTTGAAAAGCTGAAGATTAGGGGTAGATTTTATATAGAAAACATTGTTTTCTGTAAAATGTTGGGAAAGGGGTCAAAACGGCAGTTTTTGTGAAAGTTGTTTTGAATTTAATGAATCTGCTAACTTCTGACATTTTTTGCCGAAGCAAGAAAAACAGGCGCAGGTTTACAAAAATAGCTCTAGTTAAAGATTGGTAGACCTGATTTGAAATCCGACTTGTTGCTTGAAAAGCTGAAGATTAGGGGTAGATTTTATATAGAAAACATTGTTTTCTGTAAAATTTTGGGAAAGGGGTCAAAACGGCAGTTTTTGTGAAAGTTGTTTTGAATTTAATGAATCTGCTAACTTCTGACAATTTTTACCGAAGCCAGAAAAACAGGCCAAGGGTTACAAAAATAGCTCTAGTTACAGATTGGTAGACCCGATTTGAAATCCGACTTGTTGCTTGAAAATCTGAAGATTCGGGGTAGATTTTATATAGAAAACATTGTTTTCTGTAAAATTTTGGGAAAGGGGTCAAAACGGCAGTTTTTGCAAAAGTTGTTTTGAATTTAATGAATGTGCTAACTTCTGACATTTTTTACCGAAGCCAGAAAAACAGGCGAAGGGTTACAAAAATGACTCTAGTTACAGATTGGTAGACCCGATTTGAAATCCGACTTGTTGCTTGAAAATCTGAAGATTAGGGGTAGATTTTATATAGAAAACATTGTTTTCTGTAAAATTTTGGGAAAGGGGTCAAAAGGGCAGTTTTTGTGAAAGTTGTTTTGAATTTAATGAATGTGCTAACTTCTGACATTTTTTACCGAAGCCAGAAAAACAGGCGAAGGGTTACAAAAATAGCTCTAGTTACAGATTGGTAGACCTGATTTGAAATCCGACTTGTTGCTTGAAAAGCTGAAGATTAGGGGTAGATTTTATATAGAAAACATTGTTTTCTGTAAAATGTTGGGAAAGGGGTCAAAACGGCAGTTTTTGTGAAAGTTGTTTTGAATTTAATGAATGTGCTAACTTCTGACATTTTTTACCGAAGCCAGAAAAACAGGCGAAGGGTTACAAAAATAGCTCTAGTTACAGATTGGTAGACCCGATTTGAAATCCGACTTGTTGCTTGAAAATCTGAAGATTAGGGGTAGATTTTATATAGAAAACATTGTTTTCTGTAAAATGTTGGGAAAGGGGTCAAAACGGCAGTTTTTGTGAAAGTTGTTTTGAATTTAATGAATGTGCTAACTTCTGACAATTTTTACCGAAGCCAGAAAAACAGGCCAAGGGTTACAAAAATAGCTCTAGTTACAGATTGGTAGACCCGATTTGAAATCCGACTTGTTGCTTGAAAATCTGAAGATTCGGGGTAGATTTTATATAGAAAACAATGTTGGGAAAGGGGTCAAAACGGCAGTTTTTGTGAAAGTTGTTTTGAATTTAATGAATCTGCTAACTTCTGACATTTTTTACCGAAGCCAGAAAAACAGGCGAAGGGTTACAAAAATAGCTCTAGTTACAGATTGGTAGACCCGATTTGAAATCCGACTTGTTGCTTGAAAAACAGAAGATTAGGGGTAGATTTTATATAGAAAACATTGTTTTCTGTAAAATGTTGGGAAAGGGGTCAAAACGGCAGTTTTTGTGAAAGTTGTTTTGAATTTAATGAATCTGCTAACTTCTGACATTTTTTACCAAAGCCAGAAAAACAGGCGAGGGGTTACAAAAATAGCCCTAGTTACAGATTGGTAGACCCGATTTGAAATCCGACTTGTTGCTTGAAAAGCTGAAGATTAAGGGTAGATTTTATATAGAAAACAATGTTGGAAAAGGGGTCAAAACGGCAGTTTTTGTGAAAGTTGTTTTGAATTTAATGAATGTGCTAACTTCTGACATTTTTTACCGAAGCCAGAAAAACAGGCGAAGGGTTACAAAAATAGCTCTAGTTACAGATTGGTAGACCTGATTTGAAATCCGACTTGTTGCTTGAAAAGCTGAAGATTAGGGGTAGATTTTATATAGAAAACATTGTTTTCTGTAAAATGTTGGGAAAGGGGTCAAAACGGCAGTTTTTGTGAAAGTTGTTTTGAATTTAATGAATCTGCTAACTTCTGACATTTTTTGCCGAAGCAAGAAAAACAGGCGAAGGTTTACAAAAATAGCTCTAGTTAAAGATTGGTAGACCTGATTTGAAATCCGACTTGTTGCTTGAAAAGCTGAAGATTAGGGGTAGATTTTATATAGAAAACATTGTTTTCTGTAAAATTTTGGGAAAGGGGTCAAAACGGCAGTTTTTGTGAAAGTTGTTTTGAATTTAATGAATCTGCTAACTTCTGACAATTTTTACCGAAGCCAGAAAAACAGGCCAAGGGTTACAAAAATAGCTCTAGTTACAGATTGGTAGACCCGATTTGAAATCCGACTTGTTGCTTGAAAATCTGAAGATTCGGGGTAGATTTTATATAGAAAACATTGTTTTCTGTAAAATTTTGGGAAAGGGGTCAAAACGGCAGTTTTTGCAAAAGTTGTTTTGAATTTAATGAATGTGCTAACTTCTGACATTTTTTACCGAAGCCAGAAAAACAGGCGAAGGGTTACAAAAATGACTCTAGTTACAGATTGGTAGACCCGATTTGAAATCCGACTTGTTGCTTGAAAATCTGAAGATTAGGGGTAGATTTTATATAGAAAACATTGTTTTCTGTAAAATTTTGGGAAAGGGGTCAAAAGGGCAGTTTTTGTGAAAGTTGTTTTGAATTTAATGAATGTGCTAACTTCTGACATTTTTTACCGAAGCCAGAAAAACAGGCGAAGGGTTACAAAAATAGCTCTAGTTACAGATTGGTAGACCTGATTTGAAATCCGACTTGTTGCTTGAAAAGCTGAAGATTAGGGGTAGATTTTATATAGAAAACATTGTTTTCTGTAAAATGTTGGGAAAGGGGTCAAAACGGCAGTTTTTGTGAAAGTTGTTTTGAATTTAATGAATGTGCTAACTTCTGACATTTTTTACCGAAGCCAGAAAAACAGGCGAAGGGTTACAAAAATAGCTCTAGTTACAGATTGGTAGACCTGATTTGAAATCCGACTTGTTGCTTGAAAAGCTGAAGATTCGGGGTAGATTTTATATAGAAAACATTGTTTTCTGTAAAATTTTGGGAAAGGGGTCAAAACGGCAGTTTTTGCGAAAGTTGTTTTGAATTTAATGAATCTGCTAACTTCTGACAATTTTTACCGAAGCCAGAAAAACAGGCGAAGGGTTACAAAAATAGCTCTAGTTACAGATTGGTAGACCCGATTTGAAATCCGACTTGTTGCTTGAAAATCTGAAGATTAGGGGTAGATTTTATATAGAAAACATTGTTTTCTGTAAAATGTTGGGAAAGGGGTCAAAACGGCAGTTTTTGTGAAAGTTGTTTTGAATTTAATGAATGTGCTAACTTCTGACAATTTTTACCGAAGCCAGAAAAACAGGCCAAGGGTTACAAAAATAGCTCTAGTTACAGATTGGTAGACCCGATTTGAAATCCGACTTGTTGCTTGAAAATCTGAAGATTCGGGGTAGATTTTATATAGAAAACATTGTTTTCTGTAAAATTTTGGGAAAGGGGTCAAAACGGCAGTTTTTGTGAAAGTTGTTTTGAATTTAATGAATGTGCTAACTTCTGACTTTTTTTTACTGTAGACAGAAAAACAGGCGAAGGGTTACAAAAATAGCTCTAGTTACAGATTGGTAGACCCGATTTGAAATCCGACTTGTTGCTTGAAAAGCAGAAGATTAGGGGTAGATTTTTTATAGAAAACATTGTTTTCTGTAAAATTTTGGGAAAGGGGTCAAAACGGCAGTTTTTGCGAAAGTTGTTTTGAATTTAAATGAATCTGCTAACTTCTGACAATTTTTACCGAAGCCAGAAAAACAGGCGAAGGGTTACAAAATAGCTCTAGTTACAGATTGGTAGACCCGATTTGAAATCCGACTTGTTGCTTGAAAATCTGAAGATGCGGGGTAGATTTTATATAGAAAACATTGTTTTCTGTAAAATTTTGGGAAAGGGGTCAAAACGGCAGTTTTTGTGAAAGTTGTTTTGAATTTAATGAATGTGCTAACTTCTGACTTTTTTTTACTGTAGACAGAAAAACAGGCGAAGGGTTACAAAAATAGCTCTAGTTACAGATTGGTAGACCCGATTTGAAATCCGACTTGTTGCTTGAAAAGCAGAAGATTAGGGGTAGATTTTTTATAGAAAACATTGTTTTCTGTAAAATTTTGGGAAAGGGGTCAAAACGGCAGTTTTTGCAAAAGTTGTTTTGAATTTAATGAATGTGCTAACTTCTGACATTATTTACCGAAGCCAGAAAAACAGGCGAAGGGTTACAAAAATAGCTCTAGTTACAGATTGGTAGACCCGATTTGAAATCCGACTTGTTGCTTGAAAAGCAGAAGATTAGGGGTAGATTTTTTATAGAAAACATTGTTTTCTGTAAAATTTTGGGAAAGGGGTCAAAACGGCAGTTTTTGCAAAAGTTGTTTTGAATTTAATGAATGTGCTAACTTCTGACATTATTTACCGAAGCCAGAAAAACAGGCGAAGGGTTACAAAAATAGCTCTAGTTACAGATTGGTAGACCCGATTTGAAATCCGACTTGTTGCTTGAAAATCTGAAGATTAGGGGTAGATTTTATATAGAAAACATTGTTTTCTGTAAAATTTTGGGAAAGGGGTCAAAACGGCAGTTTTTGTGAAAGTTGTTTTGAATTTAATGAATCTGCTAACTTCTGACATTTTTTGCCGAAGCAAGAAAAACAGGCGCAGGTTTACAAAAATAGCTCTAGTTAAAGATTGGTAGACCTGATTTGAAATCCGACTTGTTGCTTGAAAAGCTGAAGATTAGGGGTAGATTTTATATAGAAAACATTGTTTTCTGTAAAATTTTGGGAAAGGGGTCAAAACGGCAGTTTTTGTGAAAGTTGTTTTGAATTTAATGAATCTGCTAACTTCTGACAATTTTTACCGAAGCCAGAAAAACAGGCCAAGGGTTACAAAAATAGCTCTAGTTACAGATTGGTAGACCCGATTTGAAATCCGACTTGTTGCTTGAAAATCTGAAGATTCGGGGTAGATTTTATATAGAAAACATTGTTTTCTGTAAAATTTTGGGAAAGGGGTCAAAACGGCAGTTTTTGCAAAAGTTGTTTTGAATTTAATGAATGTGCTAACTTCTGACATTTTTTACCGAAGCCAGAAAAACAGGCGAAGGGTTACAAAAATGACTCTAGTTACAGATTGGTAGACCCGATTTGAAATCCGACTTGTTGCTTGAAAATCTGAAGATTAGGGGTAGATTTTATATAGAAAACATTGTTTTCTGTAAAATTTTGGGAAAGGGGTCAAAAGGGCAGTTTTTGTGAAAGTTGTTTTGAATTTAATGAATGTGCTAACTTCTGACATTTTTTACCGAAGCCAGAAAAACAGGCGAAGGGTTACAAAAATAGCTCTAGTTACAGATTGGTAGACCTGATTTGAAATCCGACTTGTTGCTTGAAAAGCTGAAGATTAGGGGTAGATTTTATATAGAAAACATTGTTTTCTGTAAAATGTTGGGAAAGGGGTCAAAACGGCAGTTTTTGTGAAAGTTGTTTTGAATTTAATGAATGTGCTAACTTCTGACATTTTTTACCGAAGCCAGAAAAACAGGCGAAGGGTTACAAAAATAGCTCTAGTTACAGATTGGTAGACCTGATTTGAAATCCGACTTGTTGCTTGAAAAGCTGAAGATTCGGGGTAGATTTTATATAGAAAACATTGTTTTCTGTAAAATTTTGGGAAAGGGGTCAAAACGGCAGTTTTTGCGAAAGTTGTTTTGAATTTAATGAATCTGCTAACTTCTGACAATTTTTACCGAAGCCAGAAAAACAGGCGAAGGGTTACAAAAATAGCTCTAGTTACAGATTGGTAGACCCGATTTGAAATCCGACTTGTTGCTTGAAAATCTGAAGATTAGGGGTAGATTTTATATAGAAAACATTGTTTTCTGTAAAATGTTGGGAAAGGGGTCAAAACGGCAGTTTTTGTGAAAGTTGTTTTGAATTTAATGAATGTGCTAACTTCTGACAATTTTTACCGAAGCCAGAAAAACAGGCCAAGGGTTACAAAAATAGCTCTAGTTACAGATTGGTAGACCCGATTTGAAATCCGACTTGTTGCTTGAAAATCTGAAGATTCGGGGTAGATTTTATATAGAAAACAATGTTGGGAAAGGGGTCAAAACGGCAGTTTTTGTGAAAGTTGTTTTGAATTTAATGAATCTGCTAACTTCTGACATTTTTTACCGAAGCCAGAAAAACAGGCGAAGGGTTACAAAAATAGCTCTAGTTACAGATTGGTAGACCCGATTTGAAATCCGACTTGTTGCTTGAAAAACAGAAGATTAGGGGTAGATTTTATATAGAAAACATTGTTTTCTGTAAAATGTTGGGAAAGGGGTCAAAACGGCAGTTTTTGTGAAAGTTGTTTTGAATTTAATGAATCTGCTAACTTCTGACATTTTTTACCGAAGCCAGAAAAACAGGCGAGGGGTTACAAAAATAGCCCTAGTTACAGATTGGTAGACCCGATTTGAAATCCGACTTGTTGCTTGAAAAGCTGAAGATTAAGGGTAGATTTTATATAGAAAACAATGTTGGAAAAGGGGTCAAAACGGCAGTTTTTGTGAAAGTTGTTTTGAATTTAATGAATGTGCTAACTTCTGACATTTTTTACCGAAGCCAGAAAAACAGGCGAAGGGTTACAAAAATAGCTCTAGTTACAGATTGGTAGACCTGATTTGAAATCCGACTTGTTGCTTGAAAAGCTGAAGATTAGGGGTAGATTTTATATAGAAAACATTGTTTTCTGTAAAATGTTGGGAAAGGGGTCAAAACGGCAGTTTTTGTGAAAGTTGTTTTGAATTTAATGAATCTGCTAACTTCTGACATTTTTTGCCGAAGCAAGAAAAACAGGCGAAGGTTTACAAAAATAGCTCTAGTTAAAGATTGGTAGACCTGATTTGAAATCCGACTTGTTGCTTGAAAAGCTGAAGATTAGGGGTAGATTTTATATAGAAAACATTGTTTTCTGTAAAATTTTGGGAAAGGGGTCAAAACGGCAGTTTTTGTGAAAGTTGTTTTGAATTTAATGAATCTGCTAACTTCTGACAATTTTTACCGAAACCAGAAAAACAGGCCAAGGGTTACAAAAATAGCTCTAGTTACAGATTGGTAGACCCGATTTGAAATCCGACTTGTTGCTTGAAAATCTGAAGATTCGGGGTAGATTTTATATAGAAAACATTGTTTTCTGTAAAATTTTGGGAAAGGGGTCAAAACGGCAGTTTTTGCAAAAGTTGTTTTGAATTTAATGAATGTGCTAACTTCTGACATTTTTTGCCGAAGCAAGAAAAACAGGCGCAGGTTTACAAAAATAGCTCTAGTTAAAGATTGGTAGACCTGATTTGAAATCCGACTTGTTGCTTGAAAAGCTGAAGATTAGGGGTAGATTTTATATAGAAAACATTGTTTTCTGTAAAATTTTGGGAAAGGGGTCAAAACGGCAGTTTTTGTGAAAGTTGTTTTGAATTTAATGAATCTGCTAACTTCTGACAATTTTTACCGAAGCCAGAAAAACAGGCCAAGGGTTACAAAAATAGCTCTAGTTACAGATTGGTAGACCCGATTTGAAATCCGACTTGTTGCTTGAAAATCTGAAGATTCGGGGTAGATTTTATATAGAAAACATTGTTTTCTGTAAAATTTTGGGAAAGGGGTCAAAACGGCAGTTTTTGCAAAAGTTGTTTTGAATTTAATGAATGTGCTAACTTCTGACATTTTTTACCGAAGCCAGAAAAACAGGCGAAGGGTTACAAAAATGACTCTAGTTACAGATTGGTAGACCCGATTTGAAATCCGACTTGTTGCTTGAAAATCTGAAGATTAGGGGTAGATTTTATATAGAAAACATTGTTTTCTGTAAAATTTTGGGAAAGGGGTCAAAAGGGCAGTTTTTGTGAAAGTTGTTTTGAATTTAATGAATGTGCTAACTTCTGACATTTTTTACCGAAGCCAGAAAAACAGGCGAAGGGTTACAAAAATAGCTCTAGTTACAGATTGGTAGACCTGATTTGAAATCCGACTTGTTGCTTGAAAAGCTGAAGATTAGGGGTAGATTTTATATAGAAAACATTGTTTTCTGTAAAATGTTGGGAAAGGGGTCAAAACGGCAGTTTTTGTGAAAGTTGTTTTGAATTTAATGAATGTGCTAACTTCTGACATTTTTTACCGAAGCCAGAAAAACAGGCGAAGGGTTACAAAAATAGCTCTAGTTACAGATTGGTAGACCTGATTTGAAATCCGACTTGTTGCTTGAAAAGCTGAAGATTCGGGGTAGATTTTATATAGAAAACATTGTTTTCTGTAAAATTTTGGGAAAGGGGTCAAAACGGCAGTTTTTGCGAAAGTTGTTTTGAATTTAATGAATCTGCTAACTTCTGACAATTTTTACCGAAGCCAGAAAAACAGGCGAAGGGTTACAAAAGTAGCTCTAGTTACAGATTGGTAGACCCGATTTGAAATCCGACTTGTTGCTTGAAAATCTGAAGATTAGGGGTAGATTTTATATAGAAAACATTGTTTTCTGTAAAATGTTGGGAAAGGGGTCAAAACGGCAGTTTTTGTGAAAGTTGTTTTGAATTTAATGAATGTGCTAACTTCTGACAATTTTTACCGAAGCCAGAAAAACAGGCCAAGGGTTACAAAAATAGCTCTAGTTACAGATTGGTAGACCCGATTTGAAATCCGACTTGTTGCTTGAAAATCTGAAGATTCGGGGTAGATTTTATATAGAAAACAATGTTGGGAAAGGGGTCAAAACGGCAGTTTTTGTGAAAGTTGTTTTGAATTTAATGAATCTGCTAACTTCTGACATTTTTTACCGAAGCCAGAAAAACAGGCGAAGGGTTACAAAAATAGCTCTAGTTACAGATTGGTAGACCCGATTTGAAATCCGACTTGTTGCTTGAAAAACAGAAGATTAGGGGTAGATTTTATATAGAAAACATTGTTTTCTGTAAAATGTTGGGAAAGGGGTCAAAACGGCAGTTTTTGTGAAAGTTGTTTTGAATTTAATGAATCTGCTAACTTCTGACATTTTTTACCGAAGCCAGAAAAACAGGCGAGGGGTTACAAAAATAGCCCTAGTTACAGATTGGTAGACCCGATTTGAAATCCGACTTGTTGCTTGAAAAGCTGAAGATTAAGGGTAGATTTTATATAGAAAACAATGTTGGAAAAGGGGTCAAAACGGCAGTTTTTGTGAAAGTTGTTTTGAATTTAATGAATGTGCTAACTTCTGACATTTTTTACCGAAGCCAGAAAAACAGGCGAAGGGTTACAAAAATAGCTCTAGTTACAGATTGGTAGACCTGATTTGAAATCCGACTTGTTGCTTGAAAAGCTGAAGATTAGGGGTAGATTTTATATAGAAAACATTGTTTTCTGTAAAATGTTGGGAAAGGGGTCAAAACGGCAGTTTTTGTGAAAGTTGTTTTGAATTTAATGAATCTGCTAACTTCTGACATTTTTTGCCGAAGCAAGAAAAACAGGCGAAGGTTTACAAAAATAGCTCTAGTTAAAGATTGGTAGACCTGATTTGAAATCCGACTTGTTGCTTGAAAAGCTGAAGATTAGGGGTAGATTTTATATAGAAAACATTGTTTTCTGTAAAATTTTGGGAAAGGGGTCAAAACGGCAGTTTTTGTGAAAGTTGTTTTGAATTTAATGAATCTGCTAACTTCTGACAATTTTTACCGAAACCAGAAAAACAGGCCAAGGGTTACAAAAATAGCTCTAGTTACAGATTGGTAGACCCGATTTGAAATCCGACTTGTTGCTTGAAAATCTGAAGATTCGGGGTAGATTTTATATAGAAAACATTGTTTTCTGTAAAATTTTGGGAAAGGGGTCAAAACGGCAGTTTTTGCAAAAGTTGTTTTGAATTTAATGAATGTGCTAACTTCTGACATTTTTTACCGAAGCCAGAAAAACAGGCGAAGGGTTACAAAAATGACTCTAGTTACAGATTGGTAGACCCGATTTGAAATCCGACTTGTTGCTTGAAAATCTGAAGATTAGGGGTAGATTTTATATAGAAAACATTGTTTTCTGTAAAATTTTGGGGAAAGGGGTCAAAAGGGCAGTTTTTGTGAAAGTTGTTTTGAATTTAATGAATGTGCTAACTTCTGACATTTTTTACCGAAGCCAGAAAAACAGGCGAAGGGTTACAAAAATAGCTCTAGTTACAGATTGGTAGACCTGATTTGAAATCCGACTTGTTGCTTGAAAAGCTGAAGATTAATGGTAGATTTTATATAGAAAACATTGTTTTCTGTAAAATGTTGGGAAAGGGGTCAAAACGGCAGTTTTTGTGAAAGTTGTTTTGAATTTAATGAATGTGCTAACTTCTGACATTTTTTACCGAAGCCAGAAAAACAGGCGAAGGGTTACAAAAATAGCTCTAGTTACAGATTGGTAGACCTGATTTGAAATCCGACTTGTTGCTTGAAAAGCTGAAGATTCGGGGTAGATTTTATATAGAAAACATTGTTTTCTGTAAAATTTTGGGAAAGGGGTCAAAACGGCAGTTTTTGCGAAAGTTGTTTTGAATTTAATGAATCTGCTAACTTCTGACAATTTTTACCGAAGCCAGAAAAACAGGCGAAGGGTTACAAAAATAGCTCTAGTTACAGATTGGTAGACCCGATTTGAAATCCGACTTGTTGCTTGAAAATCTGAAGATTAGGGGTAGATTTTATATAGAAAACATTGTTTTCTGTAAAATGTTGGGAAAGGGGTCAAAACGGCAGTTTTTGTGAAAGTTGTTTTGAATTTAATGAATGTGCTAACTTCTGACAATTTTTACCGAAGCCAGAAAAACAGGCCAAGGGTTACAAAAATAGCTCTAGTTACAGATTGGTAGACCCGATTTGAAATCCGACTTGTTGCTTGAAAATCTGAAGATTCGGGGTAGATTTTATATAGAAAACATTGTTTTCTGTAAAATTTTGGGAAAGGGGTCAAAACGGCAGTTTTTGTGAAAGTTGTTTTGAATTTAATGAATGTGCTAACTTCTGACTTTTTTTTTACTGTAGACAGAAAAACAGGCGAAGGGTTACAAAAATAGCTCTAGTTACAGATTGGTAGACCCGATTTGAAATCCGACTTGTTGCTTGAAAAGCAGAAGATTAGGGGTAGATTTTTTATAGAAAACATTGTTTTCTGTAAAATTTTGGGAAAGGGGTCAAAACGGCAGTTTTTGCGAAAGTTGTTTTGAATTTAAATGAATCTGCTAACTTCTGACAATTTTTACCGAAGCCAGAAAAACAGGCGAAGGGTTACAAAATAGCTCTAGTTACAGATTGGTAGACCCGATTTGAAATCCGACTTGTTGCTTGAAAATCTGAAGATGCGGGGTAGATTTTATATAGAAAACATTGTTTTCTGTAAAAATTTTGGGAAAGGGGTCAAAACGGCAGTTTTTGTGAAAGTTGTTTTGAATTTAATGAATGTGCTAACTTCTGACTTTTTTTTACTGTAGACAGAAAAACAGGCGAAGGGTTACAAAAATAGCTCTAGTTACAGATTGGTAGACCCGATTTGAAATCCGACTTGTTGCTTGAAAAGCAGAAGATTAGGGGTAGATTTTTTATAGAAAACATTGTTTTCTGTAAAATTTTGGGAAAGGGGTCAAAACGGCAGTTTTTGCAAAAGTTGTTTTGAATTTAATGAATGTGCTAACTTCTGACATTTTTTACCGAAGCCAGAAAAACAGGCGAAGGGTTACAAAAATAGCTCTAGTTACAGATTGGTAGACCTGATTTGAAATCCGACTTGTTGCTTGAAAAGCTGAAGATTCGGGGTAGATTTTATATAGAAAACATTGTTTTCTGTAAAATTTTGGGAAAGGGGTCAAAACGGCAGTTTTTGCGAAAGTTGTTTTGAATTTAATGAATCTGCTAACTTCTGACAATTTTTACCGAAGCCAGAAAAACAGGCGAAGGGTTACAAAAATAGCTCTAGTTACAGATTGGTAGACCCGATTTGAAATCCGACTTGTTGCTTGAAAATCTGAAGATTAGGGGTAGATTTTATATAGAAAACATTGTTTTCTGTAAAATGTTGGGAAAGGGGTCAAAACGGCAGTTTTTGTGAAAGTTGTTTTGAATTTAATGAATGTGCTAACTTCTGACAATTTTTACCGAAGCCAGAAAAACAGGCCAAGGGTTACAAAAATAGCTCTAGTTACAGATTGGTAGACCCGATTTGAAATCCGACTTGTTGCTTGAAAATCTGAAGATTCGGGGTAGATTTTATATAGAAAACAATGTTGGGAAAGGGGTCAAAACGGCAGTTTTTGTGAAAGTTGTTTTGAATTTAATGAATCTGCTAACTTCTGACATTTTTTACCGAAGCCAGAAAAACAGGCGAAGGGTTACAAAAATAGCTCTAGTTACAGATTGGTAGACCCGATTTGAAATCCGACTTGTTGCTTGAAAAACAGAAGATTAGGGGTAGATTTTATATAGAAAACATTGTTTTCTGTAAAATGTTGGGAAAGGGGTCAAAACGGCAGTTTTTGTGAAAGTTGTTTTGAATTTAATGAATCTGCTAACTTCTGACATTTTTTACCGAAGCCAGAAAAACAGGCGAGGGGTTACAAAAATAGCCCTAGTTACAGATTGGTAGACCCGATTTGAAATCCGACTTGTTGCTTGAAAAGCTGAAGATTAAGGGTAGATTTTATATAGAAAACAATGTTGGAAAAGGGGTCAAAACGGCAGTTTTTGTGAAAGTTGTTTTGAATTTAATGAATGTGCTAACTTCTGACATTTTTTACCGAAGCCAGAAAAACAGGCGAAGGGTTACAAAAATAGCTCTAGTTACAGATTGGTAGACCTGATTTGAAATCCGACTTGTTGCTTGAAAAGCTGAAGATTAGGGGTAGATTTTATATAGAAAACATTGTTTTCTGTAAAATGTTGGGAAAGGGGTCAAAACGGCAGTTTTTGTGAAAGTTGTTTTGAATTTAATGAATCTGCTAACTTCTGACATTTTTTGCCGAAGCAAGAAAAACAGGCGAAGGTTTACAAAAATAGCTCTAGTTAAAGATTGGTAGACCTGATTTGAAATCCGACTTGTTGCTTGAAAAGCTGAAGATTAGGGGTAGATTTTATATAGAAAACATTGTTTTCTGTAAAATTTTGGGAAAGGGGTCAAAACGGCAGTTTTTGTGAAAGTTGTTTTGAATTTAATGAATCTGCTAACTTCTGACAATTTTTACCGAAACCAGAAAAACAGGCCAAGGGTTACAAAAATAGCTCTAGTTACAGATTGGTAGACCCGATTTGAAATCCGACTTGTTGCTTGAAAATCTGAAGATTCGGGGTAGATTTTATATAGAAAACATTGTTTTCTGTAAAATTTTGGGAAAGGGGTCAAAACGGCAGTTTTTGCAAAAGTTGTTTTGAATTTAATGAATGTGCTAACTTCTGACATTTTTTACCGAAGCCAGAAAAACAGGCGAAGGGTTACAAAAATGACTCTAGTTACAGATTGGTAGACCCGATTTGAAATCCGACTTGTTGCTTGAAAATCTGAAGATTAGGGGTAGATTTTATATAGAAAACATTGTTTTCTGTAAAATTTTGGGAAAGGGGTCAAAAGGGCAGTTTTTGTGAAAGTTGTTTTGAATTTAATGAATGTGCTAACTTCTGACATTTTTTACCGAAGCCAGAAAAACAGGCGAAGGGTTACAAAAATAGCTCTAGTTACAGATTGGTAGACCTGATTTGAAATCCGACTTGTTGCTTGAAAAGCTGAAGATTAATGGTAGATTTTATATAGAAAACATTGTTTTCTGTAAAATGTTGGGAAAGGGGTCAAAACGGCAGTTTTTGTGAAAGTTGTTTTGAATTTAATGAATGTGCTAACTTCTGACATTTTTTACCGAAGCCAGAAAAACAGGCGAAGGGTTACAAAAATAGCTCTAGTTACAGATTGGTAGACCTGATTTGAAATCCGACTTGTTGCTTGAAAAGCTGAAGATTCGGGGTAGATTTTATATAGAAAACATTGTTTTCTGTAAAATTTTGGGAAAGGGGTCAAAACGGCAGTTTTTGCGAAAGTTGTTTTGAATTTAATGAATGTGCTAACTTCTGACAATTTTTACCGAAGCCAGAAAAACAGGCCAAGGGTTACAAAAATAGCTCTAGTTACAGATTGGTAGACCCGATTTGAAATCCGACTTGTTGCTTGAAAATCTGAAGATTCGGGGTAGATTTTATATAGAAAACATTGTTTTCTGTAAAAGTTTGGGAAAGGGGTCAAAACGGCAGTTTTTGTGAAAGTTGTTTTGAATTTAATGAATGTGCTAACTTCTGACTTTTTTTTACTGTAGACAGAAAAACAGGCGAAGGGTTACAAAAATAGCTCTAGTTACAGATTGGTAGACCCGATTTGAAATCCGACTTGTTGCTTGAAAAGCAGAAGATTAGGGGTAGATTTTTTATAGAAAACATTGTTTTCTGTAAAATTTTGGGAAAGGGGTCAAAACGGCAGTTTTTGCGAAAGTTGTTTTGAATTTAAATGAATCTGCTAACTTCTGACAATTTTTACCGAAGCCAGAAAAACAGGCGAAGGGTTACAAAATAGCTCTAGTTACAGATTGGTAGACCCGATTTGAAATCCGACTTGTTGCTTGAAAATCTGAAGATGCGGGGTAGATTTTATATAGAAAACATTGTTTTCTGTAAAATTTTGGGAAAGGGGTCAAAACGGCAGTTTTTGTGAAAGTTGTTTTGAATTTAATGAATGTGCTAACTTCTGACTTTTTTTTACTGTAGACAGAAAAACAGGCGAAGGGTTACAAAAATAGCTCTAGTTACAGATTGGTAGACCCGATTTGAAATCCGACTTGTTGCTTGAAAAGCAGAAGATTAGGGGTAGATTTTTTATAGAAAACATTGTTTTCTGTAAAATTTTGGGAAAGGGGTCAAAACGGCAGTTTTTGCAAAAGTTGTTTTGAATTTAATGAATGTGCTAACTTCTGACATTATTTACCGAAGCCAGAAAAACAGGCGAAGGGTTACAAAAATAGCTCTAGTTACAGATTGGTAGACCCGATTTGAAATCCGACTTGTTGCTTGAAAAGCAGAAGATTAGGGGTAGATTTTATATAGAAAACATTGTTTTCTGTAAAATTTTGGGAAAGGGATCAAAACGGCAGTTTTTGTGAAAGTTGTTTTGAATTTAATGAATCTGCTAACTTCTGACATTTTTTACCGAAGCCAGAAAAACAGGCGAAGGGTTACAAAAATAGCTCTAGTTACAGATTGGTAGACCCGATTTGAAATCCGACTTGTTGCTTGAAAATCTGAAGATTAGGGGTAGATTTATATAGAAAACATTGTTTTCTGTAAAATGTTGGGAAAGGGGTCAAAACAGCAGTTTTTGTGAAAGTTGTTTTGAATTTAATGAATGTGCTAACTTCTGACATTTTTTACCGAAGCCAGAGAAACAGGCCAAGGGTTACAAAAATAGCTCTAGTTACAGATTGGTAGACCTGATTTGAAATCCGACTTGTTGCTTGAAAATCTGAAGATTCGGGGTAGATTTTATATAGAAAACATTGTTTTCTGTAAAATTTTGGGAAAGGGGTCAAAACGGCAGTTTTTGCAAAAGTTGTTTTGAATTTAATGAATGTGCTAACTTCTGACATTTTTTACCGAAGCCAGAAAAACAGGCGAAGGGTTACAAAAATGACTCTAGTTACAGATTGGTAGACCCGATTTGAAATCCGACTTGTTGCTTGAAAATCTGAAGATTAGGGGTAGATTTTATATAGAAAACATTGTTTTCTGTAAAATTTTGGGAAAGGGGTCAAAAGGGCAGTTTTTGTGAAAGTTGTTTTGAATTTAATGAATGTGCTAACTTCTGACATTTTTTACCGAAGCCAGAAAAACAGGCGAAGGGTTACAAAAATAGCTCTAGTTACAGATTGGTAGACCTGATTTGAAATCCGACTTGTTGCTTGAAAAGCTGAAGATTAGGGGTAGATTTTATATAGAAAACATTGTTTTCTGTAAAATGTTGGGAAAGGGGTCAAAACGGCAGTTTTTGTGAAAGTTGTTTTGAATTTAATGAATGTGCTAACTTCTGACATTTTTTACCGAAGCCAGAAAAACAGGCGAAGGGTTACAAAAATAGCTCTAGTTACAGATTGGTAGACCTGATTTGAAATCCGACTTGTTGCTTGAAAAGCTGAAGATTCGGGGTAGATTTTATATAGAAAACATTGTTTTCTGTAAAATTTTGGGAAAGGGGTCAAAACGGCAGTTTTTGCGAAAGTTGTTTTGAATTTAATGAATCTGCTAACTTCTGACAATTTTTACCGAAGCCAGAAAAACAGGCGAAGGGTTACAAAAATAGCTCTAGTTACAGATTGGTAGACCTGATTTGAAATCCGACTTGTTGCTTGAAAATCTGAAGATTAGGGGTAGATTTTATATAGAAAACATTGTTTTCTGTAAAATGTTGGGAAAGGGGTCAAAACGGCAGTTTTTGTGAAAGTTGTTTTGAATTTAATGAATTTGCTAACTTCTGACAATTTTTACCGAAGCCAGAAAAACAGGCCAAGGGTTACAAAAATAGCTCTAGTTACAGATTGGTAGACCCGATTTGAAATCCGACTTGTTGCTTGAAAATCTGAAGATTCGGGGTAGATTTTATATAGAAAACATTGTTTTCTGTAAAATTTTGGGAAAGGGGTCAAAACGGCAGTTTTTGTGAAAGTTGTTTTGAATTTAATGAATGTGCTAACTTCTGACTTTTTTTTACTGTAGACAGAAAAACAGGCGAAGGGTTACAAAAATAGCTCTAGTTACAGATTGGTAGACCCGATTTGAAATCCGACTTGTTGCTCGAAAAGCAGAAGATTAGGGGTAGATTTTTTATAGAAAACATTGTTTTCTGTAAAATTTTGGGAAAGGGGTCAAAACGGCAGTTTTTGCGAAAGTTGTTTTGAATTTAAATGAATCTGCTAACTTCTGACAATTTTTACCGAAGCCAGAAAAACAGGCGAAGGGTTACAAAATAGCTCTAGTTACAGATTGGTAGACCCGATTTGAAATCCGACTTGTTGCTTGAAAATCTGAAGATGCGGGGTAGATTTTATATAGAAAACATTGTTTTCTGTAAAATTTTGGGAAAGGGGTCAAAACTGCAGTTTTTGTGAAAGTTGTTTTGAATTTAATGAATGTGCTAACTTCTGACTTTTTTTTACTGTAGACAGAAAAACAGGCGAAGGGTTACAAAAATAGCTCTAGTTACAGATTGGTAGACCCGATTTGAAATCCGACTTGTTGCTTGAAAAGCAGAAGATTAGGGGTAGATTTTTTATAGAAAACATTGTTTTCTGTAAAATTTTGGGAAAGGGGTCAAAACGGCAGTTTTTGCAAAAGTTGTTTTGAATTTAATGAATGTGCTAACTTCTGACATTATTTACCGAAGCCAGAAAAACAGGCGAAGGGTTACAAAAATAGCTCTAGTTACAGATTGGTAGACCCGATTTGAAATCCGACTTGTTGCTTGAAAATCTGAAGATTAGGGGTAGATTTTATATAGAAAACATTGTTTTCTGTAAAATGTTGGGAAAGGGGTCAAAACGGCAGTTTTTGTGAAAGTTGTTTTGAATTTAATGAATGTGCTAACTTCTGACATTTTTTACCGAAGCCAGAGAAACAGGCCAAGGGTTACAAAAATAGCTCTAGTTACAGATTGGTAGACCTGATTTGAAATCCGACTTGTTGCTTGAAAAGCTGAAGATTAGGGGTAGATTTTATATAGAAAACATTGTTTTCTGTAAAATGTTGGGAAAGGGGTCAAAACGGCAGTTTTTGTGAAAGTTGTTTTGAATTTAATGAATGTGCTAACTTCTGACATTTTTTACCGAAGCCAGAAAAACAGGCGAAGGGTTACAAAAATAGCTCTAGTTACAGATTGGTAGACCTGATTTGAAATCCGACTTGTTGCTTGAAAAGCTGAAGATTAGGGGTAGATTTTATATAGAAAACAATGTTTTCTGTAAAATGTTGGGAAAGGGGTCAAAACGGCAGTTTTTGTGAAAGTTGTTTTGAATTTAATGAATGTGCTAACTTCTGACATTTTTTACCGAAGCCAGAAAAACAGGCGAAGGGTTACAAAAATAGCTCTAGTTACAGATTGGTAGACCTGATTTGAAATCCGACTTGTTGCTTGAAAAGCTGAAGATTCGGGGTAGATTTTATATAGAAAACATTGTTTTCTGTAAAATTTTGGGAAAGGGGTCAAAACGGCAGTTTTTGCGAAAGTTGTTTTGAATTTAATGAATGTGCTAACTTCTGACATTTTTTACCGAAGCCAGAAAAACAGGCAAAGGGTTACAAAAATAGCTCTAGTTACAGATTGGTAGACCCGATTTGAAATCCGACTTGTTGCTTGAAAATCTGAAGATTAGGGGTAGATTTTATATAGAAAACATTGTTTTCTGTAAAATTTTGGGAAAGGGGTCAAAAGGGCAGTTTTTGTGAAAGTTGTTTTGAATTTAATGAATGTGCTAACTTCTGACATTATTTACCGAAGCCAGAAAAACAGGCGAAGGGTTACAAAAATAGCTCTAGTTACAGATTGGTAGACCCGATTTGAAATCCGACTTGTTGCTTGAAAATCTGAAGATTAGGGGTAGATTTTATATAGAAAACATTGTTTTCTGTAAAATTTTGGGAAAGGGGTCAAAACGGCAGTTTTTGTGAAAGTTGTTTTGAATTTAATGAATCTGCTAACTTCTGACATTTTTTACCGAAGCCAGAAAAACAGGCGAAGGGTTACAAAAATAGCTCTAGTTACAGATTGGTAGACCCGATTTGAAATCCGACTTGTTGCTTGAAAATCTGAAGATTAGGGGTAGATTTTATATAGAAAACATTGTTTTCTGTAAAATTTTGGGAAAGGGGTCAAAACGGCAGTTTTTGTGAAAGTTGTTTTGAATTTAATGAATGTGCTAACTTCTGACATTTTTTACCGAAGCCAGACAAACAGGCGAAGGGTTACAAAAATAGCTCTAGTTACAGATTGGTAGACCTGATTTGAAATCCGACTTGTTGCTTGAAAAGCTGAAGATTAGGGGTAGATTTTATATAGAAAACATTGTTTTCTGTAAAATGTTGGGAAAGGGGTCAAAACGGCAGTTTTTGTGAAAGTCGTTTTGAATTTAATGAATGTGCTAACTTCTGACATTTTTTACCGAAGCCAGAAAAACAGGCGAAGGTTTACAAAAATAGCTCTAGTTAAAGATTGGTAGACCTGATTTGAAATCCGACTTGTTGCTTGAAAAGCTGAAGATTAGGGGTAGATTTTATATAGAAAACATTGTTTTCTGTAAAATTTTGGGAAAGGGGTCAAAACGGCAGTTTTTGTGAAAGTTGTTTTGAATTTAATGAATGTGCTAACTTCTGACATTTTTTACCGAAGCCAGAAAAACAGGCGAAGGGTTACAAAAATAGCTCTAGTTACAGATTGGTAGACCTGATTTGAAATCCGACTTGTTGCTTGAAAAGCTGAAGATTCGGGGTAGATTTTATATAGAAAACATTGTTTTCTGTAAAATTTTGGGAAAGGGGTCAAAACGGCAGTCTTTGCGAAAGTTGTTTTGAATTTAATGAATCTGCTAACTTCTGACAATTTTTACCGAAGCCAGAAAAACAGGCGAAGGGTTACAAAAATAGCTCTAGTTACAGATTGGTAGACCTGATTTGAAATCCGACTTTTTGCTTGAAAATCTGAAGATTAGGGGTAGATTTTATATAGAAAACATTGTTTTCTGTAAAATTTTGGGAAAGGGGTCAAAAGGGCAGTTTTTGTGAAAGTTGTTTTGAATTTAATGAATGTGCTAACTTCTGACATTTTTTACAGAAGCCAGAAAAACAGGCGAAGGGTTACAAAAATAGCTCTAGTTACAGATTGGTAGACCTGATTTGAAATCCGACTTGTTGCTTGAAAAGCTGAAGATTAGGGGTAGATTTTATATAGAAAACATTGTTTTCTGTAAAATGTTGGGAAAGGGGTCAAAACGGCAGTTTTTGTGAAAGTTGTTTTGAATTTAATGAATGTGCTAACTTCTGACATTTTTTACCGAAGCCAGAAAAACAGGCGAAGGGTTACAAAAATAGCTCTAGTTACAGATTGGTAGACCTGATTTGAAATCCGACTTGGTGCTTGAAAAGCTGAAGATTAGGGGTAGATTTTATATAGAAAACATTGTTTTCTGTAACATTTTGGGAAAGGGGTCAAAACGGCAGTTTTTGCGAAAGTTGTTTTGAATTTAATGAATGTGCTAACTTCTGACATTTTTTACCGAAGCCAGACAAACAGGCCAAGGGTTACAAAAATAGCTCTAGTTACAGATTGGTAGACCTGATTTGAAATCCGACTTGTTGCTTGAAAAGCTGAAGATTAGGGGTAGATTTTATATAGAAAACATTGTTTTCTGTAAAATGTTGGGAAAGGGGTCAAAACGGCAGTTTTTGTGAAAGTCGTTTTGAATTTAATGAATGTGCTAACTTCTGACATTTTTTACCGAAGCCAGAAAAACAGGCGAAGGTTTACAAAAATAGCTCTAGTTAAAGATTGGTAGACCTGATTTGAAATCCGACTTGTTGCTTGAAAAGCTGAAGATTAGGGGTAGATTTTATATAGAAAACATTGTTTTCTGTAAAATTTTGGGAAAGGGGTCAAAACGGCAGTTTTTGTGAAAGTTGTTTTGAATTTAATGAATGTGCTAACTTCTGACATTTTTTACCGAAGCCAGAAAAACAGGCGAAGGGTTACAAAAATAGCTCTAGTTACAGATTGGTAGACCTGATTTGAAATCCGACTTGTTGCTTGAAAAGCTGAAGATTCGGGGTAGATTTTATATAGAAAACATTGTTTTCTGTAAAATTTTGGGAAAGGGGTCAAAACGGCAGTCTTTGCGAAAGTTGTTTTGAATTTAATGAATCTGCTAACTTCTGACAATTTTTACCGAAGCCAGAAAAACAGGCGAAGGGTTACAAAAATAGCTCTAGTTACAGATTGGTAGACCTGATTTGAAATCCGACTTTTTGCTTGAAAATCTGAAGATTAGGGGTAGATTTTATATAGAAAACATTGTTTTCTGTAAAATTTTGGGAAAGGGGTCAAAAGGGCAGTTTTTGTGAAAGTTGTTTTGAATTTAATGAATGTGCTAACTTCTGACATTTTTTACAGAAGCCAGAAAAACAGGCGAAGGGTTACAAAAATAGCTCTAGTTACAGATTGGTAGACCTGATTTGAAATCCGACTTGTTGCTTGAAAAGCAGAAGATTAGGGGTAGATTTTTTATAGAAAACATTGTTTTCTGTAAAATTTTGGGAAAGGGGTCAAAACGGCAGTTTTTGCAAAAGTTGTTTTGAATTTAATGAATGTGCTAACTTCTGACATTATTTACCGAAGCCAGAAAAACAGGCGAAGGGTTACAAAAATAGCTCTAGTTACAGATTGGTAGACCCGATTTGAAATCCGACTTGTTGCTTGAAAATCTGAAGATTAGGGGTAGATTTTATATAGAAAACATTGTTTTCTGTAAAATTTTGGGAAAGGGGTCAAAACGGCAGTTTTTGTGAAAGTTGTTTTGAATTTAATGAATCTGCTAACTTCTGACATTTTTTACCGAAGCCAGAAAAACAGGCGAAGGGTTACAAAAATAGCTCTAGTTACAGATTGGTAGACCCAATTTGAAATCCGACTTGTTGCTTGAAAATCTGAAGATTAGGGGTAGATTTTATATAGAAAACATTGTTTTCTGTAAAATGTTGGGAAAGGGGTCAAAACGGCAGTTTTTTGAAAGTTGTTTTGAATTTAATGAATGTGCTAACTTCTGACATTTTTTACCGAAGCCAGACAAACTGGCGAAGGGTTACAAAAATAGCTCTAGTTACAGATTGGTAGACCTGATTTGAAATCCGACTTGTTGCTTTAAAAGCTGAAGATTAGGGGTAGATTTTATATAGAAAACATTGTTTTCTGTAAAATGTTGGGAAAGGGGTCAAAACGGCAGTTTTTGTGAAAGTTGTTTTGAATTTAATGAATGTGCTAACTTCTGACATTTTTTACCGAAGCCAGAAAAACAGGCGAAGGTTTACAAAAATAGCTCTAGTTACAGATTGGTAGACCTGATTTGAAATCCGACTTGTTGCTTGAAAAGCTGAAGATTAGGGGTAGATTTTATATAGAAAACATTGTTTTCTGTAAAATTTTGGGAAAGGGGTCAAAACGGCAGTTTTTGTGAAAGTTGTATTGAATTTAATGAATCTGCTAACTTCTGACAATTTTTACCGAAGCCAGAAAAACAGGCCAAGGGTTACAAAAATAGCTCTAGTTACAGATTGGTAGACCCGATTTGAAATCCGACTTGTTGCTTGAAAATCTGAAGATTCGGGGTAGATTTTATATAGAAAACATTGTTTTCTGTAAAATTTTGGGAAAGGGGTCAAAACGGCAGTTTTTGCAAAAGTAGTTTTGAATTTAATGAATGTGCTAACTTCTGACATTTTTTACCGAAGCCAGAAAAACAGGCGAAGGGTTACAAAAATAGCTCTAGTTACAGATGGGTAGACCCGATTTGAAATCCGACATGTTGCTTGAAAATCTGAAGATTAGGGGTAGATTTTATATAGAAAACATTGTTTTCTGTAAAATGTTGGGAAAGGGGTCAAAACGGCAGTTTTTGTGAAAGTTGTTTTGAATTTAATGAATGTGCTAACTTCTGACATTTTTTACCGAAGCCAGACAAACAGGCGAAGGGTTACAAAAATAGCTCTAGTTACAGATTGGTAGACCTGATTTGAAATCCGACTTTTTGCTTGAAAAGCTGAAGATTAGGGGTAGATTTTATATAGAAAACATAGTTTTCTGTAAAATTTTGGGAAATGGGTCAAAACGGCAGTTTTTGTGAAAGTTGTTTTGAATTTAATGAATGTGCTAACTTCTGACAATTTTTACCGAAGCCAGAAAAACAGGCGAAGGGTTACAAAAATAGCTCTAGTTACAGATGGGTAGACCCGATTTGAAATCCGACTTGTTGCTTGAAAATCTGAAGATTAGGGGTAGATTTTATATAGAAAACATTGTTTTCTGTAAAATGTTGGGAAAGGGGTCAAAACGGCAGTTTTTGTGAAAGTTGTTTTGAATTTAATGAATGTGCTAACTTCTGACATTTTTTACCAAAGCCAGACAAACAGGCGAAGGGTTACAAAAATAGCTCTAGTTACAGATTGGTAGACCTGATTTGAAATCCGACTTGTTGCTTGAAAAGCTGAAGATTAGGGGTAGATTTTATATAGAAAACTTTGTTTTCTGTAAAATTTTGGGAAAGGGGTCAAAACGGCAGTTTTTGTGAAAGTTGTTTTGAATTTAATGAATCTGCTAACTTCTGACAATTTTTACCGAAGCCAGAAAAACAGGCGAAGGGTTACAAAAATAGCTCTAGTTACAGATTGGTAGACCTGTTTTGAAATCCGACTTTTTGCTTGAAAAGCTGAAGATTAGGGGTAGATTTTATATAGAAAACATTGTTTTCTGTAACATTTTGGGAAAGGGGTCAAAACGGCAGTTTTTGTGAAAGTTGTTTTGAATTTAATGAATGTGCTAACTTCTGACAATTTTTACCGAAGCCAGAAATACAGGCCAAGGGTTACAAAAATAGCTCTAGTTACAGATTGGTAGACCCGATTTGAAATCCGACTTGTTGCTTGAAAATCTGAAGATTCGGGGTAGATTTTATATAGAAAACATTGTTTTCTGTAAAATTTTGGGAAAGGGGTCAAAACGGCAGTTTTTGTGAAAGTTGTTTTGAATTTAATGAATGTGCTAACTTCTGACTTTTTTTTACTGAAGACAGAAAAACAGGCGAAGGGTTACAAAAATAGCTCTAGTTACAGATTGGTAGACCCGATTTGAAATCCGACTTGTTGCTTGAAAAGCAGAAGATTAGGGGTAGATTTTTTATAGAAAACATTGTTTTCTGTAAAATTTTGGGAAAGGGGTCAAAACGGCAGTTTTTGCAAAAGTTGTTTTGAATTTAATGAATGTGCTAACTTCTGACATTATTTACCGAAGCCAGAAAAACAGGCGAAGGGTTACAAAAATAGCTCTAGTTACAGATTGGTAGACCCGATTTGAAATCCGACTTGTTGCTTGAAAATCTGAAGATTAGGGGTAGATTTTATATAGAAAACATTGTTTTCTGTAAAATTTTGGGAAAGGGGTCAAAACGGCAGTTTTTGTGAAAGTTGTTTTGAATTTAATGAATCTGCTAACTTCTGACATTTTTTACCGAAGCCAGAAAAACAGGCGAAGGGTTACAAAAATAGCTCTAGTTACAGATTGGTAGACCCGATTTGAAATCCGACTTGTTGCTTGAAAATCTGAAGATTAGGGGTAGATTTTATATAGAAAACATTGTTTTCTGTAAAATGTTGGGAAAGGGGTCAAAACGGCAGTTTTTGTGAAAGTTGTTTTGAATTTAATGAATGTGCTAACTTCTGACATTTTTTACCGAAGCCAGACAAACTGGCGAAGGGTTACAAAAATAGCTCTAGTTACAGATTGGTAGACCTGATTTGAAATCCGACTTGTTGCTTTAAAAGCTGAAGATTAGGGGTAGATTTTATATAGAAAACATTGTTTTCTGTAAAATGTTGGGAAAGGGGTCAAAACGGCAGTTTTTGTGAAAGTTGTTTTGAATTTAATGAATGTGCTAACATCTGACATTTTTTACCGAAGCCAGAAAAACAGGCGAAGGTTTACAAAAATAGCTCTAGTTACAGATTGGTAGACCTGATTTGAAATCGACTTGTTGCTTGAAAAGCTGAAGATTAGGGGTAGATTTTATATAGAAAACATTGTTTTCTGTAAAATTTTGGGAAAGGGGTCAAAACGGCAGTTTTTGTGAAAGTTGTTTTGAATTTAATGAATCTGCTAACTTCTGACAATTTTTACCGAAGCCAGAAAAACAGGCCAAGGGTTACAAAAATAGCTCTAGTTACAGATTGGTAGACCCGATTTGAAATCCGACTTGTTGCTTGAAAATCTGAAGATTCGAGGTAGATTTTATATAGAAAACATTGTTTTCTGTAAAATTTTGGGAAAGGGGTCAAAACGGCAGTTTTTGCAAAAGTTGTTTTGAATTTAATGAATGTGCTAACTTCTGACAATTTTTACCGAAGCCAGAAAAACAGGCGAAGGGTTACAAAAATAGCTCTAGTTACAGATTGGTAGACCTGTTTTGAAATCCGACTTTTTGCTTGAAAAGCTGAAGATTAGGGGTTGATTTTATATAGAAAACATTGTTTTCTGTAACATTTTGGGAAAGGGGTCAAAACGGCAGTTTTTGTGAAAGTTGTTTTGAATTTAATGAATGTGCTAACTTCTGACAATTTTTACCGAAGCCAGAAATACAGGCCAAGGGTTACAAAAATAGCTCTAGTTACAGATTGGTAGACCCGATTTGAAATCCGACTTGTTGCTTGAAAATCTGAAGATTCGGGGTAGATTTTATATAGAAAACATTGTTTTCTGTAAAATTTTGGGAAAGGGGTCAAAACGGCAGTTTTTGTGAAAGTTGTTTTGAATTTAATGAATGTGCTAACTTCTGACTTTTTTTTACTGAAGCCAGAAAAACAGGCGAAGGGTTACAAAAAAAGCTCTAGTTACAGATTGGTAGACCCGATTTGAAATCCGACTTGTTGCTTGAAAAGCAGAAGATTAGGGGTAGATTTTATATAGAAAACATTGTTTTCTGTAAAATTTTGGGAAAGGGGTCAAAACGGCAGTTTTTGTGAAAGTTGTTTTGAATTTAATGAATCTGCTAACTTCTGACATTTTTTACCGAAGCCAGAAAAACAGGCGAAGGGTTACAAAAATAGCTCTAGTTACAGATTGGTAGACCCAATTTGAAATCCGACTTGTTGCTTGAAAATCTGAAGATTAGGGGTAGATTTTATATAGAAAACATTGTTTTCTGTAAAATGTTGGGAAAGGGGTCAAAACGGCAGTTTTTGTGAAAGTTGTTTTGAATTTAATGAATGTGCTAACTTCTGACATTTTTTACCGAAGCCAGACAAACTGGCGAAGGGTTACAAAAATAGCTCTAGTTACAGATTGGTAGACCTGATTTGAAATCCGACTTGTTGCTTTAAAAGCTGAAGATTAGGGGTAGATTTTATATAGAAAACATTGTTTTCTGTAAAATGTTGGGAAAGGGGTCAAAACGGCAGTTTTTGTGAAAGTTGTTTTGAATTTAATGAATGTGCTAACTTCTGACATTTTTTACCGAAGCCAGAAAAACAGGCGAAGGTTTACAAAAATAGCTCTAGTTACAGATTGGTAGACCTGATTTGAAATCCGACTTGTTGCTTGAAAAGCTGAAGATTAGGGGTAGATTTTATATAGAAAACATTGTTTTCTGTAAAATTTTGGGAAAGGGGTCAAAACGGCAGTTTTTGTGAAAGTTGTATTGAATTTAATGAATCTGCTAACTTCTGACAATTTTTACCGAAGCCAGAAAAACAGGCCAAGGGTTACAAAAATAGCTCTAGTTACAGATTGGTAGACCCGATTTGAAATCCGACTTGTTGCTTGAAAATCTGAAGATTCGGGGTAGATTTTATATAGAAAACATTGTTTTCTGTAAAATTTTGGGAAAGGGGTCAAAACGGCAGTTTTTGCAAAAGTAGTTTTGAATTTAATGAATGTGCTAACTTCTGACATTTTTTACCGAAGCCAGAAAAACAGGCGAAGGGTTACAAAAATAGCTCTAGTTACAGATGGGTAGACCCGATTTGAAATCCGACATGTTGCTTGAAAATCTGAAGATTAGGGGTAGATTTTATATAGAAAACATTGTTTTCTGTAAAATGTTGGGAAAGGGGTCAAAACGGCAGTTTTTGTGAAAGTTGTTTTGAATTTAATGAATGTGCTAACTTCTGACATTTTTTACCGAAGCCAGACAAACAGGCGAAGGGTTACAAAAATAGCTCTAGTTACAGATTGGTAGACCTGATTTGAAATCCGACTTTTTGCTTGAAAAGCTGAAGATTAGGGGTAGATTTTATATAGAAAACATAGTTTTCTCTAAAATTTTGGGAAATGGGTCAAAACGGCAGTTTTTGTGAAAGTTGTTTTGAATTTAATGAATGTGCTAACTTCTGACAATTTTTACCGAAGCCAGAAAAACAGGCGAAGGATTACAAAAATAGCTCTAGTTACAGATGGGTAGACCCGATTTGAAATCCGACTTGTTGCTTGAAAATCTGAAGATTAGGGGTAGATTTTATATAGAAAACATTGTTTTCTGTAAAATGTTGGGAAAGGGGTCAAAACGGCAGTTTTTGTGAAAGTTGTTTTGAATTTAATGAATCTGCTAACTTCTGACAATTTTTACCGAAGCCAGAAAAACAGGCGAAGGGTTACAAAAATAGCTCTAGTTACAGATTGGTAGACCTGTTTTGAAATCCGACTTTTTGCTTGAAAAGCTGAAGATTAGGGGTAGATTTTATATAGAAAACATTGTTTTCTGTAACATTTTGGGAAAGGGGTCAAAACGGCAGTTTTTGTGAAAGTTGTTTTGAATTTAATGAATGTGCTAACTTCTGACAATTTTTACCGAAGCCAGAAATACAGGCCAAGGGTTACAAAAATAGCTCTAGTTACAGATTGGTAGACCCGATTTGAAATCCGACTTGTTGCTTGAAAATCTGAAGATTCGGGGTAGATTTTATATAGAAAACATTGTTTTCTGTAAAATTTTGGGAAAGGGGTCAAAACGGCAGTTTTTGTGAAAGTTGTTTTGAATTTAATGAATGTGCTAACTTCTGACTTTTTTTTACTGAAGACAGAAAAACAGGCGAAGGGTTACAAAAATAGCTCTAGTTACAGATTGGTAGACCCGATTTGAAATCCGACTTGTTGCTTGAAAAGCAGAAGATTAGGGGTAGATTTTTTATAGAAAACATTGTTTTCTGTAAAATTTTGGGAAAGGGGTCAAAACGGCAGTTTTTGCAAAAGTTGTTTTGAATTTAATGAATGTGCTAACTTCTGACATTATTTACCGAAGCCAGAAAAACAGGCGAAGGGTTACAAAAATAGCTCTAGTTACAGATTGGTAGACCCGATTTGAAATCCGACTTGTTGCTTGAAAATCTGAAGATTAGGGGTAGATTTTATATAGAAAACATTGTTTTCTGTAAAATTTTGGGAAAGGGGTCAAAACGGCAGTTTTTGTGAAAGTTGTTTTGAATTTAATGAATCTGCTAACTTCTGACATTTTTTACCGAAGCCAGAAAAACAGGCGAAGGGTTACAAAAATAGCTCTAGTTACAGATTGGTAGACCCGATTTGAAATCCGACTTGTTGCTTGAAAATCTGAAGATTAGGGGTAGATTTTATATAGAAAACATTGTTTTCTGTAAAATGTTGGGAAAGGGGTCAAAACGGCAGTTTTTGTGAAAGTTGTTTTGAATTTAATGAATGTGCTAACTTCTGACATTTTTTACCGAAGCCAGACAAACTGGCGAAGGGTTACAAAAATAGCTCTAGTTACAGATTGGTAGACCTGATTTGAAATCCGACTTGTTGCTTTAAAAGCTGAAGATTAGGGGTAGATTTTATATAGAAAACATTGTTTTCTGTAAAATGTTGGGAAAGGGGTCAAAACGGCAGTTTTTGTGAAAGTTGTTTTGAATTTAATGAATGTGCTAACTTCTGACATTTTTTACCGAAGCCAGAAAAACAGGCGAAGGTTTACAAAAATAGCTCTAGTTACAGATTGGTAGACCTGATTTGAAATCGACTTGTTGCTTGAAAAGCTGAAGATTAGGGGTAGATTTTATATAGAAAACATTGTTTTCTGTAAAATTTTGGGAAAGGGGTCAAAACGGCAGTTTTTGTGAAAGTTGTTTTGAATTTAATGAATCTGCTAACTTCTGACAATTTTTACCGAAGCCAGAAAAACAGGCCAAGGGTTACAAAAATAGCTCTAGTTACAGATTGGTAGACCCGATTTGAAATCCGACTTGTTGCTTGAAAATCTGAAGATTCGAGGTAGATTTTATATAGAAAACATTGTTTTCTGTAAAATTTTGGGAAAGGGGTCAAAACGGCAGTTTTTGCAAAAGTTGTTTTGAATTTAATGAATGTGCTAACTTCTGACAATTTTTACCGAAGCCAGAAAAACAGGCGAAGGGTTACAAAAATAGCTCTAGTTACAGATTGGTAGACCTGTTTTGAAATCCGACTTTTTGCTTGAAAAGCTGAAGATTAGGGGTAGATTTTATATAGAAAACATTGTTTTCTGTAACATTTTGGGAAAGGGGTCAAAACGGCAGTTTTTGTGAAAGTTGTTTTGAATTTAATGAATGTGCTAACTTCTGACAATTTTTACCGAAGCCAGAAATACAGGCCAAGGGTTACAAAAATAGCTCTAGTTACAGATTGGTAGACCCGATTTGAAATCCGACTTGTTGCTTGAAAATCTGAAGATTCGGGGTAGATTTTATATAGAAAACATTGTTTTCTGTAAAATTTTGGGAAAGGGGTCAAAACGGCAGTTTTTGTGAAAGTTGTTTTGAATTTAATGAATGTGCTAACTTCTGACTTTTTTTTACTGAAGACAGAAAAACAGGCGAAGGGTTACAAAAATAGCTCTAGTTACAGATTGGTAGACCCGATTTGAAATCCGACTTGTTGCTTGAAAAGCAGAAGATTAGGGGTAGATTTTTTATAGAAAACATTGTTTTCTGTAAAATGTTGGGAAAGGGGTCAAAACGGCAGTTTTTGTGAAAGTTGTTTTGAATTTAATGAATGTGCTAACTTCTGACATTTTTTACCGAAGCCAGAAATACAGGCCAAGGGTTACAAAAATAGCTCTAGTTACAGATTGGTAGACCCGATTTGAAATCCGACTTGTTGCTTGAAAAGCTGAAGATTAGGGGTAGATTTTATATAGAAAACGTTGTTTTCTGTAAAATTTTGGGAAAGGGGTCAAAACGGCAGTTTTTGTGAAAGTTGTTTTGAATTTAATGAATGTTCTAACTTCTGACTTTTTTTTACTGAAGACAGAAAAACAGGCGAAGGGTTACAAAAATAGCTCTAGTTGCAGATTGGTAGACCCGATTTGAAATCCGACTTGTTGCTTGAAAAGCTGAAGATTAGGGGTAGATTTTATATAGAAAACGTTGTTTTCTGTAAAATTTTGGGAAAGGGGTCAAAACGGCAGTTTTTGTGAAAGTTGTTTTGAATTTAATGAATCTGCTAACTTCTGACAATTTTTACCGAAGCCAGAAAAACAGGCCAAGGGTTACAAAAATAGCTCTAGTTACAGATTGGTAGACCCGATTTGAAATCCGACTTGTTGCTTGAAAATCTGAAGATTCGGGGTAGATTTTATATAGAAAACATTGTTTTCTGTAAAATTTTGGGAAAGGGGTCAAAACGGCAGTTTTTGTGAAAGTTGTATTGAATTTAATGAATCTGCTAACTTCTGACAATTTTTACCGAAGCCAGAAAGACAGGCCAAGGGTTACAAAAATAGCTCTAGTTACAGATTGGTAGACCCGATTTGAAATCCGACTTGTTGCTTGAAAATCTGAAGATTAGGGGTAGATTTTATATAGAAAACATTGTTTTCTGTAAAATTTTGGGAAAGGGGTCAAAAGGGCAGTTTTTGTGAAAGTTGTTTTGAATTTAATGAATTTGCTAACTTCTGACATTTTTTACCGAAGCCAGAAAAACAGGCGAAGGGTTACAAAAATATCTCTAGTTACAGATGGGTAGACCCGATTTGAAATCCGACTTGTTGCTTGAAAATCTGAAGATTAGGGGTAGATTTTATATAGAAAACATTGTTTTCTATAAAATGTTGGGAAAGGGGTCAAAACGGCAGTTTTTGTGAAAGTTGTTTTGAATTTAATGAATGTGCTAACTTCTGACATTTTTTACCGAAGCCAGACAAACAGGCGAAGGGTTACAAAAATAGCTCTAGTTACAGATTGGTAGACCTGATTTGAAATCCGACTTTTTGCTTGAAAAGCTGAAGATTAGGGGTAGATTTTATATAGAAAACATAGTTTTCTGTAAAATTTTGGGAAATGGGTCAAAACGGCAGTTTTTGTGAAAGTTGTTTTGAATTTAATGAATGTGCTAACTTCTGACAATTTTTACCGAAGCCAGAAAAACAGGCGAAGGGTTACAAAAATAGCTCTAGTTACAGATGGGTAGACCCGATTTGAAATCCGACTTGTTGCTTGAAAATCTGAAGATTAGGGGTAGATTTTATATAGAAAACATTGTTTTCTGTAAAATGTTGGGAAAGGGGTCAAAACGGCAGTTTTTGTGAAAGTTGTTTTGAATTTAATGAATGTGCTAACTTCTGACATTTTTTACCGAAGCCAGACAAACAGGCGAAGGGTTACAAAAATAGCTCTAGTTACAGATTGGTAGACCCGATTTGAAATCCGACTTGTTGCTTGAAAAGCAGAAGATTAGGGGTAGATTTTTTATAGAAAACATTGTTTTCTGTAAAATGTTGGGAAAGGGGTCAAAACGGCAGTTTTTGTGAAAGTTGTTTTGAATTTAATGAATGTGCTAACTTCTGACATTTTTTACCGAAGCCAGAAATACAGGCCAAGGGTTACAAAAATAGCTCTAGTTACAGATTGGTAGACCCGATTTGAAATCCGACTTGTTGCTTGAAAAGCTGAAGATTAGGGGTAGATTTTATATAGAAAACGTTGTTTTCTGTAAAATTTTGGGAAAGGGGTCAAAACGGCAGTTTTTGTGAAAGTTGTTTTGAATTTAATGAATGTTCTAACTTCTGACTTTTTTTTACTGAAGACAGAAAAACAGGCGAAGGGTTACAAAAATAGCTCTAGTTGCAGATTGGTAGACCCGATTTGAAATCCGACTTGTTGCTTGAAAAGCTGAAGATTAGGGGTAGATTTTATATAGAAAACGTTGTTTTCTGTAAAATTTTGGGAAAGGGGTCAAAACGGCAGTTTTTGTGAAAGTTGTTTTGAATTTAATGAATCTGCTAACTTCTGACAATTTTTACCGAAGCCAGAAAAACAGGCCAAGGGTTACAAAAATAGCTCTAGTTACAGATTGGTAGACCCGATTTGAAATCCGACTTGTTGCTTGAAAATCTGAAGATTCGGGGTAGATTTTATATAGAAAACATTGTTTTCTGTAAAATTTTGGGAAAGGGGTCAAAACGGCAGTTTTTGTGAAAGTTGTATTGAATTTAATGAATCTGCTAACTTCTGACAATTTTTACCGAAGCCAGAAAGACAGGCCAAGGGTTACAAAAATAGCTCTAGTTACAGATTGGTAGACCCGATTTGAAATCCGACTTGTTGCTTGAAAATCTGAAGATTAGGGGTAGATTTTATATAGAAAACATTGTTTTCTGTAAAATTTTGGGAAAGGGGTCAAAAGGGCAGTTTTTGTGAAAGTTGTTTTGAATTTAATGAATTTGCTAACTTCTGACATTTTTTACCGAAGCCAGAAAAACAGGCGAAGGGTTACAAAAATATCTCTAGTTACAGATGGGTAGACCCGATTTGAAATCCGACTTGTTGCTTGAAAATCTGAAGATTAGGGGTAGATTTTATATAGAAAACATTGTTTTCTGTAAAATGTTGGGAAAGGGGTCAAAACGGCAGTTTTTGTGAAAGTTGTTTTGAATTTAATGAATGTGCTAACTTCTGACATTTTTTACCGAAGCCAGACAAACAGGCGAAGGGTTACAAAAATAGCTCTAGTTACAGATTGGTAGACCTGATTTGAAATCCGACTTTTTGCTTGAAAAGCTGAAGATTAGGGGTAGATTTTATATAGAAAACATAGTTTTCTGTAAAATTTTGGGAAATGGGTCAAAACGGCAGTTTTTGTGAAAGTTGTTTTGAATTTAATGAATGTGCTAACTTCTGACAATTTTTACCGAAGCCAGAAAAACAGGCGAAGGGTTACAAAAATAGCTCTAGTTACAGATGGGTAGACCCGATTTGAAATCCGACTTGTTGCTTGAAAATCTGAAGATTAGGGGTAGATTTTATATAGAAAACATTGTTTTCTGTAAAATGTTGGGAAAGGGGTCAAAACGGCAGTTTTTGTGAAAGTTGTTTTGAATTTAATGAATGTGCTAACTTCTGACATTTTTTACCGAAGCCAGACAAACAGGCGAAGGGTTACAAAAATAGCTCTAGTTACAGATTGGTAGACCTGATTTGAAATCCGACTTTTTGCTTGAAAAGCTGAAGATTAGGGGTAGATTTTATATAGAAAACATTGTTTTCTGTAAAATTTTGGGAAAGGGGTCAAAACGGCAGTTTTTGTGAAAGTTGTTTTGAATTTAATGAATGTGCTAACTTCTGACAATTTTTACCGAAGCCAGAAAAACAGGCCAAGGGTTACAAAAATAGCTCTAGTTACAGATTGGTAGACCCGATTTGAAATCCGACTTGTTGCTTGAAAATCTGAAGATTCGGGGTAGATTTTATATAGAAAACATTGTTTTCTGTAAAATTTGGGGAAAGGGGTCAAAACGGCAGTTTTTGTGAAAGTTGTTTTGAATTTAATGAATGTGCTAACTTCTGACTTTTTTTTACTGAAGACAGAAAAACAGGCGAAGGGTTACAAAAATAGCTCTAGTTGCAGATTGGTAGACCCGATTTGAAATCCGACTTGTTGCTTGAAAAGCTGAAGATTAGGGGTAGATTTTATATAGAAAACGTTGTTTTCTGTAAAATTTTGGGAAAGGGGTCAAAACGGCAGTTTTTGTGAAAGTTGTTTTGAATTTAATGAATCTGCTAACTTCTGACAATTTTTACCGAAGCCAGAAAAACAGGCCAAGGGTTACAAAAATAGCTCTAGTTACAGATTGGTAGACCCGATTTGAAATCCGACTTGTTGCTTGAAAATCTGAAGATTCGGGGTAGATTTTATATAGAAAACATTGTTTTCTGTAAAATTTTGGGAAAGGGGTCAAAACGGCAGTTTTTGTGAAAGTTGTTTTGAATTTAATGAATGTGCTAACTTCTGACTTTTTTTTACTGAAGACAGAAAAACAGGCGAAGGGTTACAAAAATAGCTCTAGTTACAGATTGGTAGACCCGATTTGAAATCCGACTTGTTGCTTGAAAAGCAGAAGATTAGGGGTAGATTTTATATAGAAAACATTGTTTTCTGTAAAATTTTGGGAAAGGGGTCAAAACGGCAGTTTTTGTGAAAGTTGTTTTGAAATTAATGAATGTGCTAACTTCTGACTTTTTTTACTGAAGACAGAAAAACAGGCGAAGGGTTACAAAAATAGCTCTAGTTACAGATAGGTAGACCCGATTTGAAATCCGACTTGTTGCTTGAAAATCTGAAGATTAGGGTTAGATTTTATTTAGAAAACATTGTTTTCTGTAAAATGTTGGGAAAGGGGTCAAAACGGCAGTTTTTGTGAAAGTTGTTTTGAATTTAATGAATCTGCTAACTTCTGACAATTTTTATTGAAGCCAGAAAAACAGGCCAAGGGTTACAAAAATAGCTCTAGTTACAGATTGGTAGACCCGATTTGAAATCCGACTTGTTGCTTGAAAATCTGAAGATTCGGGGAAGATTTTATATAGAAAACATTGTTTTCTGTAAAATTTTGGGAAAGGGGTCAAAACGGCAGTTTTTGCAAAAGTTGTTTTGAATTTAATGAATGTGCTAACTTCTGACATTTTTTACCGAAGCCAGAAAAACAGGCGAAGGGTTACAAAAATAGCTCTAGTTACAGATTGGTAGACCCGATTTGAAATCCGACTTGTTGCTTGAAAATCTGAAGATTAGGGGTAGATTTTATATAGAAAACATTGTTTTCTGTAAAATGTTGGGAAAGGGGTCAAAACGGCAGTTTTTGTGAAAGTTGTTTTGAATTTAATGAATGTGCTAACTTCTGACATTTTTTACCGAAGCCAGACAAACAGGCGAAGGGTTACAAAAATAGCTCTCGTTACAGATTGGTAGACCTGATTTGAAATCCGACTTTTTGCTTGAAAAGCTGAAGATTAGGGGTAGATTTTATATAGAAAACATTGTTTTCTGTAAAATTTGGGGAAACGGGTCAAAACGGCAGTTTTTGTGAAAGTTGTTTTGAATTTAATGAATGTGCTAACTTCTGACAATTTTTACCGAAGCCAGAAAAACAGGCGAAGGGTTACAAAAATAGCTCTAGTTACAGATTGGTAGACCTGATTTGAAATCCGACTTTTTGCTTGAAAAGCTGAAGATTAGGGGTAGATTTTATATAGAAAACATTGTTTTCTGGAAAATTTTGGGAAAGGGGTCAAAACGGCAGTTTTTGTGAAAGTTGTTTTGAATTTAATGAATGTGCTAACTTCTGACAATTTTTACCGAAGCCAGAAAAACAGGCAAAGGGTTACAAAAATAGCTCTAGTTACAGATTGGTAGACCCGATTTGAAATCCGACTTGTTGCTTGAAAATCTGAAGATTCGGTGTAGATTTTATATAGAAAACATTGTTTTCTGTAAAATTTTGGGAAAGGGGTCAAAACGGCAGTTTTTGTGAAAGTTGTTTTGAATTTAATGAATGTGCTAACTTCTGACTTTTTTTTACTGAAGACAGAAAAACAGGCGAAGGGTTACAAAAATAGCTCTAGTTACAGATTGGTAGACCCGATTTGAAATCCGACTTGTTGCTTGAAAAGCAGAAGATTAGGGGTAGATTTTATATAGAAAACATTGTTTTCTGTAAAATTTTGGGAAAGGGGTCAAAAGGGCAGTTTTTGTGAAAGTTGTTTTGAATTTAATGAATCTGCTAACTTCTGACAATTTTTATTGAAGCCAGAAAAACAGGCCAAGGGTTACAAAAATAGCTCTAGTTACAGATTGGTAGACCCGATTTGAAATCCGACTTGTTGCTTGAAAATCTGAAGATTAGGGGTAGATTTTATATAGAAAACATTGTTTTCTGTAAAATGTTGGGAAAGGGGTCAACACGGCAGTTTTTGTGAAAGTTGTTTTGAATTTAATGAATGTGCTAACTTCTGACATTTTTTACCGAAGCCAGACAAACAGGCGAAGGGTTACAAAAATAGCTCTAGTTACAGATTGGTAGACCTGATTTGAAATCCGACTTTTTGCTTGAAAAGCTGAAGATTAGGGGTAGATTTTATATAGAAAACATTGTTTTCTGTAAAATTTGGGGAAATGGGTCAAAACGGCAGTTTTTGTGAAAGTTGTTTTGAATTTAATGAATGTGCTAACTTCTGACAATTTTTACCGAAGCCAGAAAAACAGGCGAAGGGTTACAAAAATAGCTCTAGTTACAGATTGGTAGACCTGATTTGAAATCCGACTTTTTGCTTGAAAAGCTGAAGATTAGGGGTAGATTTTATATAGAAAACATTGTTTTCTGTAAAATTTTGGGAAAGGGGTCAAAACGGCAGTTTTTGTGAAAGTTGTTTTGAATTTAATGAATGTGCTAACTTCTGACAATTTTTACCGAAGCCAGAAAAACAGGCAAAGGGTTACAAAAATAGCTCTAGTTACAGATTGGTAGACCCGATTTGAAATCCGACTTGTTGCTTGAAAATCTGAAGATTCGGTGTAGATTTTATATAGAAAACATTGTTTTCTGTAAAATTTTGGGAAAGGGGTCAAAACGGCAGTTTTTGTGAAAGTTGTTTTGAATTTAATGAATGTGCTAACTTCTGACTTTTTTTTACTGAAGACAGAAAAACAGGCGAAGGGTTACAAAAATAGCTCTAGTTACAGATTGGTAGACCCGATTTGAAATCCGACTTGTTGCTTGAAAAGCAGAAGATTAGGGGTAGATTTTATATAGAAAACATTGTTTTCTGTAAAATTTTGGGAAAGGGGTCAAAACGGCAGTTTTTGCAAAAGTTGTTTTGAATTTAATGAATGTGCTAACTACTGACATTTTTTACCGAAGCCAGAAAAACAGGCGAAGGGTTACAAAAATAGCTCTAGTTACAGATTGGTAGACCCGATTTGAAATCCGACTTGTTGCTTGAAAATCTGAAGATTAGGGGTAGATTTTATATAGAAAACATTGTTTTCTGTAAAATTTTGGGAAAGGGGTCAAAAGGGCAGTTTTTGTGAAAGTTGTTTTGAATTTAATGAATTTGCTAACTTCTGACATTTTTTACCGAAGCCAGAAAAACAGGCGAAGGGTTACAAAAATATCTCTAGTTACAGATGGGTAGACCCGATTTGAAATCCGACTTGTTGCTTGAAAAGCTGAAGATTAGGGGTAGATTTTATATAGAAAACGTTGTTTTCTGTAAAATTTTGGGAAAGGGGTCAAAACGGCAGTTTTTGTGAAAGTTGTTTTGAATTTAATGAATGTTCTAACTTCTGACTTTTTTTTACTGAAGACAGAAAAACAGGCGAAGGGTTACAAAAATAGCTCTAGTTGCAGATTGGTAGACCCGATTTGAAATCCGACTTGTTGCTTGAAAAGCTGAAGATTAGGGGTAGATTTTATATAGAAAACGTTGTTTTCTGTAAATTTTTGGGAAAGGGGTCAAAACGGCAGTTTTTGTGAAAGTTGTTTTGAATTTAATGAATCTGCTAACTTCTGACAATTTTTACCGAAGCCAGAAAAACAGGCCAAGGGTTACAAAAATAGCTCTAGTTACAGATTGGTAGACCCGATTTGAAATCCGACTTGTTGCTTGAAAATCTGAAGATTCGGGGTAGATTTTATATAGAAAACATTGTTTTCTGTAAAATTTTGGGAAAGGGGTCAAAACGGCAGTTTTTGTGAAAGTTGTATTGAATTTAATGAATCTGCTAACTTCTGACAATTTTTACCGAAGCCAGAAAGACAGGCCAAGGGTTACAAAAATAGCTCTAGTTACAGATTGGTAGACCCGATTTGAAATCCGACTTGTTGCTTGAAAATCTGAAGATTCGGTGTAGATTTTATATAGAAAACATTGTTTTCTGTAAAATTTTGGGAAAGGGGTCAAAACGGCAGTTTTTGTGAAAGTTGTTTTGAATTTAATGAATGTGCTAACTTCTGACTTTTTTTTACTGAAGACAGAAAAACAGGCGAAGGGTTACAAAAATAGCTCTAGTTACAGATTGGTAGACCCGATTTGAAATCCGACTTGTTGCTTGAAAAGCAGAAGATTAGGGGTAGATTTTATATAGAAAACATTGTTTTCTGTAAAATTTTGGGAAAGGGGTCAAAACGGCAGTTTTTGCAAAAGTTGTTTTGAATTTAATGAATGTGCTAACTACTGACATTTTTTACCGAAGCCAGAAAAACAGGCGAAGGGTTACAAAAATAGCTCTAGTTACAGATTGGTAGACCCGATTTGAAATCCGACTTGTTGCTTGAAAATCTGAAGATTAGGGGTAGATTTTATATAGAAAACATTGTTTTCTGTAAAATTTTGGGAAAGGGGTCAAAAGGGCAGTTTTTGTGAAAGTTGTTTTGAATTTAATGAATTTGCTAACTTCTGACATTTTTTACCGAAGCCAGAAAAACAGGCGAAGGGTTACAAAAATATCTCTAGTTACAGATGGGTAGACCCGATTTGAAATCCGACTTGTTGCTTGAAAAGCTGAAGATTAGGGGTAGATTTTATATAGAAAACGTTGTTTTCTGTAAAATTTTGGGAAAGGGGTCAAAACGGCAGTTTTTGTGAAAGTTGTTTTGAATTTAATGAATGTTCTAACTTCTGACTTTTTTTTACTGAAGACAGAAAAACAGGCGAAGGGTTACAAAAATAGCTCTAGTTGCAGATTGGTAGACCCGATTTGAAATCCGACTTGTTGCTTGAAAAGCTGAAGATTAGGGGTAGATTTTATATAGAAAACGTTGTTTTCTGTAAAATTTTGGGAAAGGGGTCAAAACGGCAGTTTTTGTGAAAGTTGTTTTGAATTTAATGAATCTGCTAACTTCTGACAATTTTTACCGAAGCCAGAAAAACAGGCCAAGGGTTACAAAAATAGCTCTAGTTACAGATTGGTAGACCCGATTTGAAATCCGACTTGTTGCTTGAAAATCTGAAGATTCGGGGTAGATTTTATATAGAAAACATTGTTTTCTGTAAAATTTTGGGAAAGGGGTCAAAACGGCAGTTTTTGTGAAAGTTGTATTGAATTTAATGAATCTGCTAACTTCTGACAATTTTTACCGAAGCCAGAAAGACAGGCCAAGGGTTACAAAAATAGCTCTAGTTACAGATTGGTAGACCCGATTTGAAATCCGACTTGTTGCTTGAAAATCTGAAGATTCGGGGTAGATTTTATATAGAAAACATTGTTTTCTGTAAAATTTTGGGAAAGGGGTCAAAACGGCAGTTTTTGCAAAAGTTGTTTTGAATTTAATGAATGTGCTAACTACTGACATTTTTTACCGAAGCCAGAAAAACAGGCGAAGGGTTACAAAAATAGCTCTAGTTACAGATTGGTAGACCCGATTTGAAATCCGACTTGTTGCTTGAAAATCTGAAGATTAGGGGTAGATTTTATATAGAAAACATTGTTTTCTGTAAAATTTTGGGAAAGGGGTCAAAAGGGCAGTTTTTGTGAAAGTTGTTTTGAATTTAATGAATTTGCTAACTTCTGACATTTTTTACCGAAGCCAGAAAAACAGGCGAAGGGTTACAAAAATATCTCTAGTTACAGATGGGTAGACCCGATTTGAAATCCGACTTGTTGCTTGAAAATCTGAAGATTAGGGGTAGATTTTATATAGAAAACATTGTTTTCTGTAAAATGTTGGGAAAGGGGTCAAAACGGCAGTTTTTGTGAAAGTTGTTTTGAATTTAATGAATGTGCTAACTTCTGACATTTTTTACCGAAGCCAGACAAACAGGCGAAGGGTTACAAAAATAGCTCTAGTTACAGATTGGTAGACCTGATTTGAAATCCGACTTTTTGCTTGAAAAGCTGAAGATTAGGGGTAGATTTTATATAGAAAACATAGTTTTCTGTAAAATTTTGGGAAATGGGTCAAAACGGCAGTTTTTGTGAAAGTTGTTTTGAATTTAATGAATGTGCTAACTTCTGACAATTTTTACCGAAGCCAGAAAAACAGGCGAAGGGTTACAAAAATAGCTCTAGTTACAGATGGGTAGACCCGATTTGAAATCCGACTTGTTGCTTGAAAATCTGAAGATTAGGGGTAGATTTTATATAGAAAACATTGTTTTCTGTAAAATGTTGGGAAAGGGGTCAAAACGGCAGTTTTTGTGAAAGTTGTTTTGAATTTAATGAATGTGCTAACTTCTGACATTTTTTACCGAAGCCAGACAAACAGGCGAAGGGTTACAAAAATAGCTCTAGTTACAGATTGGTAGACCTGATTTGAAATCCGACTTTTTGCTTGAAAAGCTGAAGATTAGGGGTAGATTTTATATAGAAAACATTGTTTTCTGTAAAATTTTGGGAAAGGGGTCAAAACGGCAGTTTTTGTGAAAGTTGTTTTGAATTTAATGAATGTGCTAACTTCTGACAATTTTTACCGAAGCCAGAAAAACAGGCCAAGGGTTACAAAAATAGCTCTAGTTACAGATTGGTAGACCCGATTTGAAATCCGACTTGTTGCTTGAAAATCTGAAGATTCGGGGTAGATTTTATATAGAAAACATTGTTTTCTGTAAAATTTGGGGAAAGGGGTCAAAACGGCAGTTTTTGTGAAAGTTGTTTTGAATTTAATGAATGTGCTAACTTCTGACTTTTTTTTACTGAAGACAGAAAAACAGGCGAAGGGTTACAAAAATAGCTCTAGTTGCAGATTGGTAGACCCGATTTGAAATCCGACTTGTTGCTTGAAAAGCTGAAGATTAGGGGTAGATTTTATATAGAAAACGTTGTTTTCTGTAAAATTTTGGGAAAGGGGTCAAAACGGCAGTTTTTGTGAAAGTTGTTTTGAATTTAATGAATCTGCTAACTTCTGACAATTTTTACCGAAGCCAGAAAAACAGGCCAAGGGTTACAAAAATAGCTCTAGTTACAGATTGGTAGACCCGATTTGAAATCCGACTTGTTGCTTGAAAATCTGAAGATTCGGGGTAGATTTTATATAGAAAACATTGTTTTCTGTAAAATTTTGGGAAAGGGGTCAAAACGGCAGTTTTTGTGAAAGTTGTTTTGAATTTAATGAATGTGCTAACTTCTGACTTTTTTTTACTGAAGACAGAAAAACAGGCGAAGGGTTACAAAAATAGCTCTAGTTACAGATTGGTAGACCCGATTTGAAATCCGACTTGTTGCTTGAAAAGCAGAAGATTAGGGGTAGATTTTATATAGAAAACATTGTTTTCTGTAAAATTTTGGGAAAGGGGTCAAAAGGGCAGTTTTTGTGAAAGTTGTTTTGAATTTAATGAATCTGCTAACTTCTGACAATTTTTATTGAAGCCAGAAAAACAGGCCAAGGGTTACAAAAATAGCTCTAGTTACAGATTGGTAGACCCGATTTGAAATCCGACTTGTTGCTTGAAAATCTGAAGATTAGGGGTAGATTTTATATAGAAAACATTGTTTTCTGTAAAATGTTGGGAAAGGGGTCAAAACGGCAGTTTTTGTGAAAGTTGTTTTGAATTTAATGAATGTGCTAACTTCTGACATTTTTTACCGAAGCCAGACAAACAGGCGAAGGGTTACAAAAATAGCTCTAGTTACAGATTGGTAGACCTGATTTGAAATCCGACTTTTTGCTTGAAAAGCTGAAGATTAGGGGTAGATTTTATATAGAAAACATTGTTTTCTGTAAAATTTGGGGAAACGGGTCAAAACGGCAGTTTTTGTGAAAGTTGTTTTGAATTTAATGAATGTGCTAACTTCTGACAATTTTTACCGAAGCCAGAAAAACAGGCGAAGGGTTACAAAAATAGCTCTAGTTACAGATTGGTAGACCTGATTTGAAATCCGACTTTTTGCTTGAAAAGCTGAAGATTAGGGGTAGATTTTATATAGAAAACATTGTTTTCTGTAAAATTTTGGGAAAGGGGTCAAAACGGCAGTTTTTGTGAAAGTTGTTTTGAATTTAATGAATGTGCTAACTTCTGACAATTTTTACCGAAGCCAGAAAAACAGGCAAAGGGTTACAAAAATAGCTCTAGTTACAGATTGGTAGACCCGATTTGAAATCCGACTTGTTGCTTGAAAATCTGAAGATTCGGTGTAGATTTTATATAGAAAACATTGTTTTCTGTAAAATTTTGGGAAAGGGGTCAAAACGGCAGTTTTTGTGAAAGTTGTTTTGAATTTAATGAATGTGCTAACTTCTGACATTTTTTACCGAAGCCAGAAAAACAGGCGAAGGGTTACAAAAATAGCTCTAGTTACAGATTGGTAGACCTGATTTGAAATCCGACTTTTTGCTTGAAAATCTGAAGATTAGGGGTAGATTTTATATAGAAAACATTGTTTTCTGTAAAATGTTGGGAAAGGGGTCAAAACGGCAGTTTTTGTGAAAGTTGTTTTGAATTTAATGAATGTGCTAACTTCTGACATTTTTTACCGAAGCCAGACAAACAGGCGAAGGGTTACAAAAATAGCTCTAGTTACAGATTGGTAGACCTGATTTGAAATCCGACTTTTTGCTTGAAAAGCTGAAGATTAGGGGTAGATTTTATATAGAAAACATTGTTTTCTGTAAAATTTGGGGAAACGGGTCAAAACGGCAGTTTTTGTGAAAGTTGTTTTGAATTTAATGAATGTGCTAACTTCTGACAATTTTTACCGAAGCCAGAAAAACAGGCGAAGGGTTACAAAAATAGCTCTAGTTACAGATTGGTAGACCTGATTTGAAATCCGACTTTTTGCTTGAAAAGCTGAAGATTAGGGGTAGATTTTATATAGAAAACATTGTTTTCTGTAAAATTTTGGGAAAGGGGTCAAAACGGCAGTTTTTGTGAAAGTTGTTTTGAATTTAATGAATGTGCTAACTTCTGACAATTTTTACCGAAGCCAGAAAAACAGGCAAAGGGTTACAAAAATAGCTCTAGTTACAGATTGGTAGACCCGATTTGAAATCCGACTTGTTGCTTGAAAATCTGAAGATTCGGTGTAGATTTTATATAGAAAACATTGTTTTCTGTAAAATTTTGGGAAAGGGGTCAAAACGGCAGTTTTTGTGAAAGTTGTTTTGAATTTAATGAATGTGCTAACTTCTGACTTTTTTTTACTGAAGACAGAAAAACAGGCGAAGGGTTACAAAAATAGCTCTAGTTACAGATTGGTAGACCCGATTTGAAATCCGACTTGTTGCTTGAAAAGCAGAAGATTAGGGGTAGATTTTATATAGAAAACATTGTTTTCTGTAAAATTTTGGGAAAGGGGTCAAAAGGGCAGTTTTTGTGAAAGTTGTTTTGAATTTAATGAATCTGCTAACTTCTGACAATTTTTATTGAAGCCAGAAAAACAGGCCAAGGGTTACAAAAATAGCTCTAGTTACAGATTGGTAGACCCGATTTGAAATCCGACTTGTTGCTTGAAAATCTGAAGATTAGGGGTAGATTTTATATAGAAAACATTGTTTTCTGTAAAATGTTGGGAAAGGGGTCAAAACGGCAGTTTTTGTGAAAGTTGTTTTGAATTTAATGAATGTGCTAACTTCTGACATTTTTTACCGAAGCCAGACAAACAGGCGAAGGGTTACAAAAATAGCTCTAGTTACAGATTGGTAGACCTGATTTGAAATCCGACTTTTTGCTTGAAAAGCTGAAGATTAGGGGTAGATTTTATATAGAAAACATTGTTTTCTGTAAAATTTGGGGAAATGGGTCAAAACGGCAGTTTTTGTGAAAGTTGTTTTGAATTTAATGAATGTGCTAACTTCTGACAATTTTTACCGAAGCCAGAAAAACAGGCGAAGGGTTACAAAAATAGCTCTAGTTACAGATTGGTAGACCTGATTTGAAATCCGACTTTTTGCTTGAAAAGCTGAAGATTAGGGGTAGATTTTATATAGAAAACATTGTTTTCTGTAAAATTTTGGGAAAGGGGTCAAAACGGCAGTTTTTGTGAAAGTTGTTTTGAATTTAATGAATGTGCTAACTTCTGACAATTTTTACCGAAGCCAGAAAAACAGGCAAAGGGTTACAAAAATAGCTCTAGTTACAGATTGGTAGACCCGATTTGAAATCCGACTTGTTGCTTGAAAATCTGAAGATTCGGTGTAGATTTTATATAGAAAACATTGTTTTCTGTAAAATTTTGGGAAAGGGGTCAAAACGGCAGTTTTTGTGAAAGTTGTTTTGAATTTAATGAATGTGCTAACTTCTGACTTTTTTTTACTGAAGACAGAAAAACAGGCGAAGGGTTACAAAAATAGCTCTAGTTACAGATTGGTAGACCCGATTTGAAATCCGACTTGTTGCTTGAAAAGCAGAAGATTAGGGGTAGATTTTATATAGAAAACATTGTTTTCTGTAAAATTTTGGGAAAGGGGTCAAAACGGCATTTTTTGTGAAAGTTGTTTTGAAATTAATGAATGTGCTAACTTCTGACTTTTTTTACTGAAGACAGAAAAACAGGCGAAGGGTTACAAAAATAGCTCTAGTTACAGATAGGTAGACCCGATTTGAAATCCGACTTGTTGCTTGAAAATCTGAAGATTAGGGGTAGATTTTATTTAGAAAACATTGTTTTCTGTAAAATGTTGGGAAAGGGGTCAAAACGGCAGTTTTTGTGAAAGTTGTTTTGAATTTAATGAATCTGCTAACTTCTGACAATTTTTATTGAAGCCAGAAAAACAGGCCAAGGGTTACAAAAATAGCTCTAGTTACAGATTGGTAGACCCGATTTGAAATCCGACTTGTTGCTTGAAAATCTGAAGATTCGGGGTAGATTTTATATAGAAAACATTGTTTTCTGTAAAATTTTGTGAAAGGGGTCAAAACGGCAGTTTTAGCGAAAGTTGTTTTGAATTTAATGAATGTGCTAACTTCTGACATTTTTTACCGAAGCCAGACAAACAGGCGAAGGGTTACAAAAATAGCTCTAGTTACAGATTGGTAGACCTGATTTGAAATCCGACTTTTTGCTTGAAAAGCTGAAGATTAGGGGTAGATTTTATATAGAAAACGTTGTTTTCTGTAAAATTTGGGGAAAGGGGTCAAAACGGCAGTTTTTGTGAAAGTTGTTTTGAATTTTATGAATGTGCTAACTTCTGACTTTTTTTTACTGAAGACAGAAAAACAGGCGAAGGGTTACAAAAATAGCTCTAGTTACAGATTGGTAGACCCGATTTGAAATCCGACTTGTTGCTTGAAAATCTGAAGATTCGGGGTAGATTTTTTATAGAAAACATTGTTTTCTGTAAAATGTTGGGAAAGGGGTCAAAACGGCAGTTTTTGTGAAAGTTGTTTTGAATTTAATGAATGTGCTAACTTCTGACTTTTTTTTACTGAAGACAGAAAAACAGGCGAAGGGTTACAAAAATAGCTCTAGTTACAGATTGGTAGACCTGATTTGAAATCCGACTTGTTGCTTGAAAAGCTGAAGATTAGGGGTAGATTTTATATAGAAAACGTTGTTTTCTGTAAAATTTTGGGAAAGGGGTCAAAACGGCAGTTTTTGTGAAAGTTGTTTTGAATTTAATGAATCTGCTAACTTCTGACAATTTTTACCGAAGCCAGAAAAACAGGCGAAGGGTTACAAAAATAGCTCTAGTTACAGATTGGTAGACCTGATTTGAAATCCGACTTTTTGCTTGAAAGCTGAAGATTAGGGGTAGATTTTATATAGAAAACATTGTTTTCTGTAAAATTTGGGGAAAGGGGTCAAAACGGCAGTTTTTGTGAAAGTTGTTTTGAATTTAATGAATGTGCTAACTTCTGACTTTTTTTTACTGAAGACAAAAAACAGGCGAAGGGTTACAAAAATAGCTCTAGTTACAGATTGGTAGACCCGATTTGAAATCCGACTTGTTGCTTGAAAAGCAGAAGATTAGGGGTAGATTTTTTATAGAAAACATTGTTTTCTGTAAAATTTTGGGAAAGGGGTCAAAACGGCAGTTTTTGTGAAAGTTGTTTTGAATTTAATGAATGTGCTAACTTCTGACTTTTTTTAACTGAAGACAGAAAAACAGGCGAAGGGTTACAAAAATAGCTCTAGTTACAGATTGGTAGACCTGATTTGAAATCCGACTTGTTGCTTGAAAAGCTGAAGATTAGGGGTAGATTTTATATAGAAAACGTTGTTTTCTGTAAAATTTTGGGAAAGGGGTCAAAACGGCAGTTTTTGTGAAAGTTGTTTTGAATTTAATGAATGTGCTAACTTCTGACAATTTTTACCGAAGCCAGAAAAACAGGCCAAGGGTTACAAAAATAGCTCTAGTTACAGATTGGTAGACCCGATTTGAAATCCGACTTGTTGCTTGAAAAGCAGAAGATTAGGGGTAGATTTTATATAGAAAACATTGTTTTCTGTAAAATTTGGGGAAAGGGGTCAAAATGGCAGTTTTTGTGAAAGTTGTTTTGAATTTAATGAATGTGCTAACTTCTGACATTTTTTACCGAAGCCAGACAAACAGGCGAAGGGTTACAAAAATAGCTCTAGTTACAGATTGGTAGACCTGATTTGAAATCCGACTTTTTGCTTGAAAAGCTGAAGATTAGGGGTAGATTTTATATAGAAAACATTGTTTTCTGTAAAATTTTGGGAAAGGGGTCAAAACGGCAGTTTTTGTGAAAGTTGTTTTGAATTTAATGAATGTGCTAACTTCTGACAATTTTTACCGAAGACAGAAAAACAGGCGAAGGGTTACAAAAATAGCTCTAGTTACAGATAGGTAGACCCGATTTGAAATCCAACTTGTTGCTTGAAAATCTGAAGATTAGGGGTAGATTTTATTTAGAAAACATTGTTTTCTGTAAAATGTTGGGAAAGGGGTCAAAACGGCAGTTTTTGTGAAAGTTGTTTTGAATTTAATGAATGTGCTAAATTCTGACTTTTTTTTACTGAAGACAGAAAAACAGGCGAAGGGTTACAAAAATAGCTCTAGTTACAGATTGGTAGACCCGATTTGAAATCCGACTTGTTGCTTGAAAAGCAGAAGATTAGGGGTAGATTTTATATAGAAAACATTGTTTTCTGTAAAATTTGGTGAAAGGAGTCAAAACGGCAGTTTTTGTGAAAGTTGTTTTGAATTTAATGAATGTGCTAACTTCTGACATTTTTTACCGAAGCCAGACAAACAGGCGAAGGGTTACAAAAATAGCTCTAGTTACAGATTGGTAGACCTGATTTGAAATCCGACTTTTTGCTTGAAAGCTGAAGATTAGGGGTAGATTTTATATAGAAAACGTTGTTTTCTGTAAAATTTGGGGAAAGGGGTCAAAACGGCAGTTTTTGTGAAAGTTGTTTTGAATTTAATGAATGTGCTAACTTCTGACTTTTTTTTACTGAAGACAAAAAACAGGCGAAGGGTTACAAAAATAGCTCTAGTTACAGATTGGTAGACCCGATTTGAAATCCGACTTGTTGCTTGAAAAGCAGAAGATTAGGGGTAGATTTTTTATAGAAAACATTGTTTTCTGTAAAATTTTGGGAAAGGGGTCAAAACGGCAGTTTTTGTGAAAGTTGTTTTGAATTTAATGAATGTGCTAACTTCTGACTTTTTTTTACTGAAGACAGAAAAACAGGCGAAGGGTTACAAAAATAGCTCTAGTTACAGATTGGTAGACCTGATTTGAAATCCGACTTGTTGCTTGAAAAGCTGAAGATTAGGGGTAGATTTTATATAGAAAACGTTGTTTTCTGTAAAATTTTGGGAAAGGGGTCAAAACGGCAGTTTTTGTGAAAGTTGTTTTGAATTTAATGAATGTGCTAACTTCTGACAATTTTTACCGAAGCCAGAAAAACAGGCCAAGGGTTACAAAAATAGCTCTAGTTACAGATTGGTAGACCCGATTTGAAATCCGACTTGTTGCTTGAAAAGCAGAAGATTAGGGGTAGATTTTATATAGAAAACATTGTTTTCTGTAAAATTTGGGGAAAGGGGTCAAAACGGCAGTTTTTGTGAAAGTTGTTTTGAATTTAATGAATGTGCTAACTTCTAACATTTTTTACCGAAGCCAGACAAACAGGCGAAGGGTTACAAAAATAGCTCTAGTTACAGATTGGTAGACCTGATTTGAAATCCGACTTTTTGCTTGAAAAGCTGAAGATTAGGGGTAGATTTTATATAGAAAACATTGTTTTCTGTAAAATTTTGGGAAAGGGGTCAAAACGGCAGTTTTTGTGAAAGTTGTTTTGAATTTAATGAATGTGCTAACTTCTGACAATTTTTACCGAAGACAGAAAAACAGGCGAAGGGTTACAAAAATAGCTCTAGTTACAGATAGGTAGACCCGATTTGAAATCCAACTTGTTGCTTGAAAATCTGAAGATTAGGGGTAGATTTTATTTAGAAAACATTGTTTTCTGTAAAATGTTGGGAAAGGGGTCAAAACGGCAGTTTTTGTGAAAGTTGTTTTGAATTTAATGAATCTGCTAACTTCTGACAATTTTTATTGAAGCCAGAAAAACAGGCCAAGGGTTACAAAAATAGCTCTAGTTACAGATTGGTAGACCCGATTTGAAATCCGACTTGTTGCTTGAAAATCTGAAGATTCGGGGTAGATTTTATATAGAAAACATTGTTTTCTGTAAAATTTTGGGAAAGGGGTCAAAACGGCAGTTTTTGTGAAAGTTGTTTTGAATTTAATGAATGTGCTAACTTCTGACTTTTTTTACTGAAGACAGAAAAACAGGCGAAGGGTTACAAAAATAGCTCTAGTTACAGATTGGTAGACCCGATTTGAAATCCGACTTGTTGCTTGAAAAGCAGAAGATTAGGGGTAGATTTTATATAGAAAACATCGTTTTCTGTAAAATTTGGGGAAAGGGGTCAAAACGGCAGTTTTTGTGAAAGTTGTTTTGAATTTAATGAATGTGCTAACTTCTGACATTTTTTACCGAAGCCAGACAAACAGGCGAAGGGTTACAAAAATAGCTCTAGTTACAGATTGGTAGACCTGATTTGAAATCCGACTTTTTGCTTGAAAAGCTGAAGATTAGGGGTAGATTTTATATAGAAAACATTGTTTTCTGTAAAATTTTGTGAAAGGGGTTAAAACGGCAGTTTTTGTGAAAGTTGTTTTGAATTTAATGAATGTGCTAACTTCTGACAATTTTTACCGAAGCCAGAAAAACAGGCGAAGGGTTACAAAAATAGCTCTAGTTACAGATGGGTAGACCCGATTTGAAATCCGACTTGTTGCTTGAAAATCTGAAGATTAGGGGTAGATTTTATATAGAAAACATTGTTTTCTGTAAAATGTTGGGTAAGGGGTCAAAACGGCAGTTTTTGTGAAAGTTGTTTTGAATTTAATGAATGTGCTAACTTCTGACATTTTTTACCGAAGCCAGAAAAACAGGCGAAGGGTTACAAAAATAGCTCTAGTTACAGATTGGTAGACCTGATTTGAAATCCGACTTGTTGCTTGAAAAGCTGAAGATTAGGGGTAGATTTTATATAGAAAACGTTGTTTTCTGTAAAATTTTGGGAAAGGGGTCAAAACGGCAGTTTTTGTGAAAGTTGTTTTGAATTTAATGAATCTGCTAACTTCTGACAATTTTTACCGAAGCCAGAAAAACAGGCCAAGGGTTACAAAAATAGCTCTAGTTACAGATTGGTAGACCCGATTTGAAATCCGACTTGTTGCTTGAAAATCTGAAGATTCGGGGTAGATTTTATATAGAAAACATTGTTTTCTGTAAAATTTTGGGAAAGGGGTCAAAACGGCAGTTTTTGTGAAAGTTGTTTTGAATTTAATGAATCTGCTAACTTCTGACAATTTTTACCGAAGCCAGAAAAACAGGCCAAGGGTTACAAAAATAGCTCTAGTTACAGATTGGTAGACCCGATTTGAAATCCGACTTGTTGCTTGAAAATCTGAAGATTCGGGGTAGATTTTATATAGAAAACATTGTTTTCTGTAAAATTTTGGGAAAGGGGTCGAAACGGCAGTTTTTGTGAAAGTTGTTTTGAATTTAATGAATGTGCTAACTTCTGACTTTTTTTTACTGAAGACAGAAAAACAGGCGAAGGGTTACAAAAATAGCTCTAGTTACAGATTGGTAGACCCGATTTGAAATCCGACTTGTTGCTTGAAAAGCAGAAGATTAGGGGTAGATTTTATATAGAAAACATTGTTTTCTGTAAAATTTGGGGAAAGGGGTCAAAACGGCAGTTTTTGTGAAAGTTGTTTTGAATTTAATGAATGTGCTAACTTCTGACATTTTTTACCGAAGCCAGACAAACAGGCGGAGGGTTACAAAAATAGCTCTAGTTACAGATTGGTAGACCTGATTTGAAATCGGACTTTTTGCTTGAAAGCTGAAGATTAGGGGTAGATTTTATATAGAAAACATTGTTTTCTGTAAAATTTGGGGAAAGGGGTCAAAACGGCAGTTTTTGTGAAAGTTGTTTTGAATTTAATGAATGTGCTAACTTCTGACTTTTTTTTACTGAAGACAAAAAACAGGCGAAGGGTTACAAAAATAGCTCTAGTTACAGATTGGTAGACCCGATTTGAAATCCGACTTGTTGCTTGAAAAGCAGAAGATTAGGGGTAGATTTTTTATAGAAAACATTGTTTTCTGTAAAATTTTGGGAAAGGGGTCAAAACGGCAGTTTTTGTGAAAGTTGTTTTGAATTTAATGAATGTGCTAACTTCTGACTTTTTTTTACTGAAGACAGAAAAACAGGCGAAGGGTTACAAAAATAGCTCTAGTTACAGATTGGTAGACCTGATTTGAAATCCGACTTGTTGCTTGAAAAGCTGAAGATTAGGGGTAGATTTTATATATAAAACGTTGTTTTCTGTAAAATTTTGGGAAAAGGGTCAAAACGGCAGTTTTTGTGAAAGTTGTTTTGAATTTAATGAATGTGCTAACTTCTGACTTTTTTTACCGAAGCCAGAAAAACAGGCCAAGGGTTACAAAAATAGCTCTAGTTACAGATTGGTAGACCCGATTTGAAATCCGACTTGTTGCTTGAAAAGCAGAAGATTAGGGGTAGATTTTATATAGAAAACATTGTTTTCTGTAAAATTTGGGGAAAGGGGTCAAAACGGCAGTTTTTGTGAAAGTTGTTTTGAATTTAATGAATGTGCTAACTTCTGACATTTTTTACCGAAGCCAGACAAACAGGCGAAGGGTTACAAAAATAGCTCTAGTTACAGATTGGTAGACCTGATTTGAAATCCGACTTTTTGCTTGAAAAGCTGAAGATTAGGGGTAGATTTTATATAGAAAACATTGTTTTCTGTAAAATTTTGGGAAAGGGGTCAAAACGGCAGTTTTTGTGAAAGTTGTTTTGAATTTAATGAATGTGCTAACTTCTGACAATTTTTACCGAAGACAGAAAAACAGGCGAAGGGTTACAAAAATAGCTCTAGTTACAGATAGGTAGACCCGATTTGAAATCCGACTTGTTGCTTGAAAATCTGAAGATTAGGGGTAGATTTTATTTAGAAAACATTGTTTTCTGTAAAATGTTGGGAAAGGGGTCAAAACGGCAGTTTTTGTGAAAGTTGTTTTGAATATAATGAATCTGCTAACTTCTGACAATTTTTATTGAAGCCAGAAAAACAGGCCAAGGGTTACAAAAATAGCTCTAGTTACAGATTGGTAGACCCGATTTGAAATCCGACTTGTTGCTTGAAAATCTGAAGATTCGGGGTAGATTTTATATAGAAAACATTGTTTTCTGTAAAATTTTGGGAAAGGGGTCAAAACGGCAGTTTTTGTGAAAGTTGTTTTGAATTTAATGAATGTGCTAACTTCTGACTTTTTTTACTGAAGACAGAAAAACAGGCGAAGGGTTACAAAAATAGCTCTAGTTACAGATTGGTAGACCCGATTTGAAATCCGACTTGTTGCTTGAAAAGCAGAAGATTAGGGGTAGATTTTATATAGAAAACATTGTTTTCTGTAAAATTTGGGGAAAGGGGTCAAAACGGCAGTTTTTGTGAAAGTTGTTTTGAATTTAATGAATGTGCTAACTTCTGACATTTTTTACCGAAGCCAGACAAACAGGCGAAGGGTTACAAAAATAGCTCTAGTTACAGATTGGTAGACCTGATTTGAAATCCGACTTTTTGCTTGAAAAGCTGAAGATTAGGGGTAGATTTTATATAGAAAACATTGTTTTCTGTAAAATTTTGTGAAAGGGGTTAAAACGGCAGTTTTTGTGAAAGTTGTTTTGAATTTAATGAATGTGCTAACTTCTGACAATTTTTACCGAAGCCAGAAAAACAGGCGAAGGGTTACAAAAATAGCTCTAGTTACAGATGGGTAGACCCGATTTGAAATCCGACTTGTTGCTTGAAAATCTGAAGATTAGGGGTAGATTTTATATAGAAAACATTGTTTTCTGTAAAATGTTGGGTAAGGGGTCAAAACGGCAGTTTTTGTGAAAGTTGTTTTGAATTTAATGAATGTGCTAACTTCTGACATTTTTTACCGAAGCCAGACAAACAGGCGAAGGGTTACAAAAATAGCTCTAGTTACAGATTGGTAGACCTGATTTGAAATCCGACTTTTTGCTTGAAAAGCTGAAGAATAGGGGTAGATTTTATATAGAAAACATTGTTTTCTGTAAAATTTTGGGAAAGGGGTCAAAACGGCAGTTTTTGTGAAAGTTGTTTTGAAATTAATGAATGTGCTAACTTCTGACTTTTTTTACTGAAGACAGAAAAACAGGCGAAGGGTTACAAAAATAGCTCTAGTTACAGATAGGTAGACCCGATTTGAAATCCGACTTGTTGCTTGAAAATCTGAAGATTAGGGGTAGATTTTATTTAGAAAACATTGTTTTCTGTAAAATGTTGGGAAAGGGGTCAAAACGGCAGTTTTTGTGAAAGTTGTTTTGAATTTAATGAATGTGCTAACTTCTGACTTTTTTTTACTGAAGAAAGAAAAACAGGCGAAGGGTTACAAAAATAGCTCTAGTTACAGATTGGTAGACCCGATTTGAAATCCGACTTGTTGCTTGAAAAGCAGAAGATTAGGGGTAAATTTTATATAGAAAACATTGTTTTCTGTAAAATTTGGGGAAAGGGGTCAAAACAGCAGTTTTTGTGAAAGTTGTTTTGAATTTAATGAATGTGCTAACTTCTGACATTTTTTACCGAAGCCAGACAAACAGGCGAAGGGTTACAAAAATAGCTCTAGTTACAGATTGGTAGACCTGATTTGAAATCCGACTTTTTGCTTGAAAAGCTGAAGATTAGGGGTAGATTTTATATAGAAAACATTGTTTTCTGTAAAATTTTGGGAAAGGGGTCAAAACGGCAGTTTTTGTGAAAGTTGTTTTGAAATTAATGAATGTGCTAACTTCTGACATTTTTTACCGAAGCCAGACAAACAGGCGAAGGGTTACAAAAATAGCTCTAGTTACAGATTGGTAGACCCGATTTGAAATCCGACTTGTTGCTTGAAAAGCAGAAGATTAGGGGTAGATTTTTTATAGAAAACATTGTTTTCTGTAAAATTTTGGGAAAGGGGTCAAAACGGCAGTTTTTGTGAAAGTTGTTTTGAATTTAATGAATGTGCTAACTTCTGACTTTTTTTTACTGAAGACAGAAAAACAGGCGAAGGGTTACAAAAATAGCTCTAGTTACAGATTGGTAGACCTGATTTGAAATCCGACTTGTTGCTTGAAAAGCTGAAGATTAGGGGTAGATTTTATATAGAAAACGTTGTTTTCTGTAAAATTTTGGGAAAGGGGTCAAAACGGCAGTTTTTGTGAAAGTTGTTTTGAATTTAATGAATGTGCTAACTTCTGACTTTTTTTACCGAAGCCAGAAAAACAGGCCAAGGGTTACAAAAATAGCTCTAGTTACAGATTGGTAGACCCGATTTGAAATCCGACTTGTTGCTTGAAAAGCAGAAGATTAGGGGTAGATTTTATATAGAAAACATTGTTTTCTGTAAAATTTGGGGAAAGGGGTCAAAACGGCAGTTTTTGTGAAAGTTGTTTTGAATTTAATGAATGTGCTAACTTCTGACATTTTTTACCGAAGCCAGACAAACAGGCGAAGGGTTACAAAAATAGCTCTAGTTACAGATTGGTAGACCTGATTTGAAATCCGACTTTTTGCTTGAAAAGCTGAAGATTAGGGGTAGATTTTATATAGAAAACATTGTTTTCTGTAAAATTTTGGGAAAGGGGTCAAAACGGCAGTTTTTGTGAAAGTTGTTTTGAATTTAATGAATGTGCTAACTTCTGACAATTTTTACCGAAGACAGAAAAACAGGCGAAGGGTTACAAAAATAGCTCTAGTTACAGATAGGTAGACCCGATTTGAAATCCGACTTGTTGCTTGAAAATCTGAAGATTAGGGGTAGATTTTATTTAGAAAACATTGTTTTCTGTAAAATGTTGGGAAAGGGGTCAAAACGGCAGTTTTTGTGAAAGTTGTTTTGAATTTAATGAATCTGCTAACTTCTGACAATTTTTATTGAAGCCAGAAAAACAGGCCAAGGGTTACAAAAATAGCTCTAGTTACAGATTGGTAGACCCGATTTGAAATCCGACTTGTTGCTTGAAAATCTGAAGGTTCGGGGTAGATTTTATATAGAAAACATTGTTTTCTGTAAAATTTTGGGAAAGGGGTCAAAACGGCAGTTTTTGTGAAAGTTGTTTTGAATTTAATGAATGTGCTAACTTCTGACTTTTTTTACTGAAGACAGAAAAACAGGCGAAGGGTTACAAAAATAGCTCTAGTTACAGATTGGTAGACCCGATTTGAAATCCGACTTGTTGCTTGAAAAGCAGAAGATTAGGGGTAGATTTTATATAGAAAACATTGTTTTCTGTAAAATTTGGGGAAAGGGGTCAAAACGGCAGTTTTTGTGAAAGTTGTTTTGAATTTAATGAATGTGCTAACTTCTGACATTTTTTACCGAAGCCAGACAAACAGGCGAAGGGTTACAAAAATAGCTCTAGTTACAGATTGGTAGACCTGATTTGAAATCCGACTTTTTGCTTGAAAAGCTGAAGATTAGGGGTAGATTTTATATAGAAAACATTGTTTTCTGTAAAATTTTGTGAAAGGGGTCAAAACGGCAGTTTTTGTGAAAGTTGTTTTGAAATTAATGAATGTGCTAACTTCTGACAATTTTTACCGAAGCCAGAAAAACAGGCGAAGGGTTACAAAAATAGCTCTAGTTACAGATGGGTAGACCCGATTTGAAATCCGACTTGTTGCTTGAAAATCTGAAGATTAGGGGTAGATTTTATATAGAAAACATTGTTTTCTGTAAAATGTTGGGAAAGGGGTCAAAACGGCAGTTTTTGTGAAAGTTGTTTTGAATTTAATGAATGTGCTAACTTCTGACATTTTTTACCGAAGCCAGACAAACAGGCGAAGGGTTACAAAAATAGCTCTAGTTACAGATTGGTAGACCTGATTTGAAATCCGACTTTTTGCTTGAAAAGCTGAAGATTAGGGGTAGATTTTATATAGAAAACATTGTTTTCTGTAAAATTTGGGGAAAGGGGTCAAAACGGCAGTTTTTGTGAAAGTTGTTTTGAATTTAATGAATCTGCTAACTTCTGACATTTTTTACCGAAGCCAGACAAACAGGCGAAGGGTTACAAAAATAGCTCTAGTTACAGATTGGTAGACCTGATTTGAAATCCGACTTTTTGCTTGAAAAGCTGAAGATTAGGGGTAGATTTTATATAGAAAACATTGTTTTCTGTAAAATTTTGGGAAAGGGGTCAAAACGGCAGTTTTTGTGAAAGTTGTTTTGAAATTAATGAATGTGCTAACTTCTGACATTTTTTACCGAAGCCAGACAAACAGGCGAAGGGTTACAAAAATAGCTCTAGTTACAGATTGGTAGACCTGATTTGAAATCCGACTTTTTGCTTGAAAAGCTGAAGATTAGGGGTAGATTTTATATAGAAAACATTGTTTTCTGTAAAATTTTGTGAAAGGGGTTAAAACGGCAGTTTTTGTGAAAGTTGTTTTGAATTTAATGAATGTGCTAACTTCTGACAATTTTTACCGAAGCCAGAAAAACAGGCGAAGGGTTACAAAAATAGCTCTAGTTACAGATGGGTAGACCCGATTTGAAATCCGACTTGTTGCTTGAAAATCTGAAGATTAGGGGTAGATTTTATATAGAAAACATTGTTTTCTGTAAAATGTTGGGAAAGGGGTCAAAACGGCAGTTTTTGTGAAAGTTGTTTTGAATTTAATGAATGTGCTAACTTCTGACATTTTTTACCGAAGCCAGACAAACAGGCGAAGGGTTACAAAAATAGCTCTAGTTACAGATTGGTAGACCTGATTTGAAATCCGACTTTTTGCTTGAAAAGCTGAAGATTAGGGGTAGATTTTATATAGAAAACATTGTTTTCTGTAAAATTTTGGGAAAGTGGTCAAAACGGCAGTTTTTGTGAAAGTTGTTTTGAAATTAATGAATGTGCTAACTTCTGACTTTTTTTACTGAAGACAGAAAAACAGGCGAAGTGTTACAAAAATAGCTCTAGTTACAGATAGGTAGACCCGATTTGAAATCCGACTTGTTGCTTGAAAATCTGAAGATTAGGGGTAGATTTTATTTAGAAAACATTGTTTTCTGTAAAATGTTGGGAAAGGGGTCAAAACGGCAGTTTTTGTGAAAGTTGTTTTGAATTTAATGAATCTGCTAACTTCTGACAATTTTTATTGAAGCCAGAAAAACAGGCCAAGGGTTACAAAAATAGCTCTAGTTACAGATTGGTAGACCCGATTTGAAATCCGACTTGTTGCTTGAAAATCTGAAGATTCGGGGTAGATTTTATATAGAAAACATTGTTTTCTGTAAAATTTTGGGAAAGGGGTCAAAACGGCAGTTTTTGTGAAAGTTGTTTTGAATTTAATGAATGTGCTAACTTCTGACTTTTTTTTACTGAAGAAAGAAAAACAGGCGAAGGGTTACAAAAATAGCTCTAGTTACAGATTGGTAGACCCGATTTGAAATCCGACTTGTTGCTTGAAAAGCAGAAGATTAGGGGTAGATTTTATATAGAAAACATTGTTTTCTGTAAAATTTGGGGAAAGGGGTCAAAACGGCAGTTTTTGTGAAAGTTGTTTTGAATTTATTGAATGTGCTAACTTCTGACATTTTTTACCGAAGCCAGACAAACAGGCGAAGGGTTACAAAAATAGCTCTAGTTACAGATTGGTAGACCTGATTTGAAATCCGACTTTTTGCTTGAAAAGCTGAAGATTAGGGGTAGATTTTATATAGAAAACATTGTTTTCTGTAAAATTTTGGGAAAGGGGTTAAAACGGCAGTTTTTGTGAAAGTTGTTTTGAATTTAATGAATGTGCTAACTTCTGACAATTTTTACCGAAGCCAGAAAAACAGGCGAAGGGTTACAAAAATAGCTCTAGTTACAGATGGGTAGACCCGATTTGAAATCCGACTTGTTGCTTGAAAATCTGAAGATTAGGGGTAGATTTTATATAGAAAACATTGTTTTATGTAAAATGTTGGGAAAGGGGTCAAAACGGCAGTTTTTGTGAAAGTTGTTTTGAATTTAATGAATGTGCTAACTTCTGACATTTTTTACCGAAGCCAGACAAACAGGCGAAGGGTTACAAAAATAGCTCTAGTTACAGATTGGTAGACCTGATTTGAAATCCGACTTTTTGCTTGAAAAGCTGAAGATTAGGGGTAGATTTTATATAGAAAACATTGTTTTCTGTAAAATGTTGGGAAAGGGGTCAAAACGGCAGTTTTTGTGAAAGTTGTTTTGAATTTAATGAATCTGCTAACTTCTGACAATTTTTATTGAAGCCAGAAAAACAGGCCAAGGGTTACAAAAATAGCTCTAGTTACAGATTGGTAGACCTGATTTGAAATCCGACTTTTTGCTTGAAAAGCTGAAGATTAGGGGTAGATTTTATATAGAAAACATTGTTTTCTGTAAAATTTTGGGAAAGGGGTCAAAACGGCAGTTTTTGTGAAAGTTGTTTTGAAATTAATGAATGTGCTAACTTCTGACTTTTTTTACTGAAGACAGAAAAACAGGCGAAGGGTTACAAAAATAGCTCTAGTTACAGATAGGTAGACCCGATTTGAAATCCGACTTGTTGCTTGAAAATCTGAAGATTAGGGGTAGATTTTATTTAGAAAACATTGTTTTCTGTAAAATGTTGGGAAAGGGGTCAAAACGGCAGTTTTTGTGAAAGTTGTTTTGAATTTAATGAATCTGCTAACTTCTGACAATTTTTATTGAAGCCAGAAAAACAGGCCAAGGGTTACAAAAATAGCTCTAGTTACAGATTGGTAGACCCGATTTGAAATCCGACTTGTTGCTTGAAAAGCAGAAGATTAGGGGTAGATTTTATATAGAAAACATTGTTTTCTGTAAAATTTGGGGAAAGGGGTCAAAACGGCAGTTTTTGTGAAAGTTGTTTTGAATTTAATGAATGTGCTAACTTCTGACATTTTTTACCGAAGCCAGACAAACAGGCGAAGGGTTACAAAAATAGCTCTAGTTACAGATTGGTAGACCTGATTTGAAATCCGACTTTTTGCTTGAAAAGCTGAAGATTAGGGGTAGATTTTATATAGAAAACATTGTTTTCTGTAAAATTTTGGGAAAGGGGTTAAAACGGCAGTTTTTGTGAAAGTTGTTTTGAATTTAATGAATGTGCTAACTTCTGACAATTTTTACCGAAGCCAGAAAAACAGGCGAAGGGTTACAAAAATAGCTCTAGTTACAGATGGGTAGACCCGATTTGAAATCCGACTTGTTGCTTGAAAATCTGAAGATTAGGGGTAGATTTTATATAGAAAACATTGTTTTCTGTAAAATGTTGGGAAAGGGGTCAAAACGGCAGTTTTTGTGAAAGTTGTTTTGAATTTAATGAATGTGCTAACTTCTGACTTTTTTTACTGAAGACAGAAAAACAGGCGAAGGGTTACAAAAATAGCTCTAGTTACAGATTGGTAGACCCGATTTGAAATCCGACTTGTTGCTTGAAAATCTGAAGATTAGGGGTATATTTTATTTAGAAAACATTGTTTTCTGTAAAATGTTGGGAAAGGGGTCAAAACGGCAGTTTTTGTGAAAGTTGTTTTGAATTTAATGAATCTGCTAACTTCTGACAATTTTTATTGAAGCCAGAAAAACAGGCCAAGGGTTACAAAAATAGCTCTAGTTACAGATTGGTAGACCCGATTTGAAATCCGACTTGTTGCTTGAAAAGCAGAAGATTAGGGGTAGATTTTATATAGAAAACATTGTTTTCTGTAAAATTTGGGGAAAGGGGTCAAAACGGCAGTTTTTGTGAAAGTTGTTTTGAATTTAATGAATCTGCTAACTTCTGACAATTTTTATTGAAGCCAGAAAAACAGGCCAAGGGTTACAAAAATAGCTCTAGTTACAGATTGGTAGACCCGATTTGAAATCCGACTTGTTGCTTGAAAAGCAGAAGATTAGGGGTAGATTTTATATAGAAAACATTGTTTTCTGTAAAATTTGGGGAAAGGGGTCAAAACGGCAGTTTTTGTGAAAGTTGTTTTGAATTTAATGAATGTGCTAACTTCTGACATTTTTTACCGAAGCCAGACAAACAGGCGAAGGGTTACAAAAATAGCTCTAGTTACAGATTGGTAGACCTGATTTGAAATCCGACTTTTTGCTTGAAAAGCTGAAGATTAGGGGTAGATTTTATATAGAAAACATTGTTTTCTGTAAAATTTTGGGAAAGGGGTTAAAACGGCAGTTTTTGTGAAAGTTGTTTTGAATTTAATGAATGTGCTAACTTCTGACAATTTTTATTGAAGCCAGAAAAACAGGCCAAGGGTTACAAAAATAGCTCTAGTTACAGATTGGTAGACCCGATTTGAAATCCGACTTGTTGCTTGAAAAGCAGAAGATTCGGGGTAGATTTTATATAGAAAACATTGTTTTCTGTAAAATTTTGGGAAAGGGGTCAAAACGGCAGTTTTTGTGAAAGTTGTTTTGAATTTAATGAATGTGCTAACTTCTGACAATTTTTACTGAAGAAAGAAAAACAGGCGAAGGGTTACAAAAATAGCTCTAGTTACAGATTGGTAGACCCGATTTGAAATCCGACTTGTTGCTTGAAAAGCAGAAGATTAGGGGTAGATTTTATTTAGAAAACATTGTTTTCTGTAAAATGTTGGGAAAGGGGTCAAAACGGCAGTTTTTGTGAAAGTTGTTTTGAATTTAATGAATGTGCTAACTTCTGACAATTTTTATTGAAGCCAGAAAAACAGGCCAAGGGTTACAAAAATAGCTCTAGTTACAGATTGGTAGACCCGATTTGAAATCCGACTTGTTGCTTGAAAAGCAGAAGATTCGGGGTAGATTTTATATAGAAAACATTGTTTTCTGTAAAATTTTGGGAAAGGGGTCAAAACGGCAGTTTTTGTGAAAGTTGTTTTGAATTTAATGAATGTGCTAACTTCTGACAATTTTTACTGAAGAAAGAAAAACAGGCGAAGGGTTACAAAAATAGCTCTAGTTACAGATTGGTAGACCCGATTTGAAATCCGACTTGTTGCTTGAAAATCTGAAGATTAGGGGTATATTTTATTTAGAAAACATTGTTTTCTGTAAAATGTTGGGAAAGGGGTCAAAACGGCAGTTTTTGTGAAAGTTGTTTTGAATTTAATGAATCTGCTAACTTCTGACAATTTTTATTGAAGCCAGAAAAACAGGCCAAGGGTTACAAAAATAGCTCTAGTTACAGATTGGTAGACCCGATTTGAAATCCGACTTGTTGCTTGAAAAGCAGAAGATTAGGGGTAGATTTTATATAGAAAACATTGTTTTCTGTAAAATTTGGGGAAAGGGGTCAAAACGGCAGTTTTTGTGAAAGTTGTTTTGAATTTAATGAATCTGCTAACTTCTGACAATTTTTATTGAAGCCAGAAAAACAGGCCAAGGGTTACAAAAATAGCTCTAGTTACAGATTGGTAGACCCGATTTGAAATCCGACTTGTTGCTTGAAAAGCAGAAGATTAAGGGTAGATTTTATATAGAAAACATTGTTTTCTGTAAAATTTGGGGAAAGGGGTCAAAACGGCAGTTTTTGTGAAAGTTGTTTTGAATTTAATGAATGTGCTAACTTCTGACATTTTTTACCGAAGCCAGACAAACAGGCGAAGGGTTACAAAAATAGCTCTAGTTACAGATTGGTAGACCTGATTTGAAATCCGACTTTTTGCTTGAAAAGCTGAAGATTAGGGGTAGATTTTATATAGAAAACATTGTTTTCTGTAAAATTTTGGGAAAGGGGTTAAAACGGCAGTTTTTGTGAAAGTTGTTTTGAATTTAATGAATGTGCTAACTTCTGACAATTTTTATTGAAGCCAGAAAAACAGGCCAAGGGTTACAAAAATAGCTCTAGTTACAGATTGGTAGACCCGATTTGAAATCCGACTTGTTGCTTGAAAAGCAGAAGATTCGGGGTAGATTTTATATAGAAAACATTGTTTTCTGTAAAATTTTGGGAAAGGGGTCAAAACGGCAGTTTTTGTGAAAGTTGTTTTGAATTTAATGAATGTGCTAACTTCTGACAATTTTTACTGAAGAAAGAAAAACAGGCGAAGGGTTACAAAAATAGCTCTAGTTACAGATTGGTAGACCCGATTTGAAATCCGACTTGTTGCTTGAAAAGCAGAAGATTAGGGGTAGATTTTATATAGAAAACATTGTTTTCTGTAAAATTTGGGGAAAGGGGTCAAAACGGCAGTTTTTGTGAAAGTTGTTTTGAATTTAATGAATGTGCTAACTTCTGACATTTTTTACCGAAGCCAGACAAACAGGCGAAGGGTTACAAAAATAGCTCTAGTTACAGATTGGTAGACCTGATTTGAAATCCGACTTTTTGCTTGAAAAGCTGAAGATTAGGGGTAGATTTTATATAGAAAACATTGTTTTCTGTAAAATTTTGGGAAAGGGGTTAAAACGGCAGTTTTTGTGAAAGTTGTTTTGAATTTAATGAATGTGCTAACTTCTGACAATTTTTACCGAAGCCAGAAAAACAGGCGAAGGGTTACAAAAATAGCTCTAGTTACAGATTGGTAGACCCGATTTGAAATCCGACTTGTTGCTTGAAAATCTGAAGATTAGGGGTAGATTTTATATAGAAAACATTGTTTTATGTAAAATGTTGGGAAAGGGGTCAAAACGGCAGTTTTTGTGAAAGTTGTTTTGAATTTAATGAATGTGCTAACTTCTGACATTTTTTACCGAAGCCAGACAAACAGGCGAAGGGTTACAAAAATAGCTCTAGTTACAGATTGGTAGACCTGATTTGAAATCCGACTTTTTGCTTGAAAAGCTGAAGATTAGGGGTAGATTTTATATAGAAAACATTGTTTTCTGTAAAATGTTGGGAAAGGGGTCAAAACGGCAGTTTTTGTGAAAGTTGTTTTGAATTTAATGAATCTGCTAACTTCTGACAATTTTTATTGAAGCCAGAAAAACAGGCCAAGGGTTACAAAAATAGCTCTAGTTACAGATTGGTAGACCTGATTTGAAATCCGACTTTTTGCTTGAAAAGTTGAAGATTAGGGGTAGATTTTATATAGAAAACATTGTTTTCTGTAAAATTTTGGGAAAGGGGTCAAAACGGCAGTTTTTGTGAAAGTTGTTTTGAAATTAATGAATGTGCTAACTTCTGACTTTTTTTACTGAAGACAGAAAAACAGGCGAAGGGTTACAAAAATAGCTCTAGTTACAGATAGGTAGACCCGATTTGAAATCCGACTTGTTGCTTGAAAATCTGAAGATTAGGGGTAGATTTTATTTAGAAAACATTGTTTTCTGTAAAATGTTGGGAAAGGGGTCAAAACGGCAGTTTTTGTGAAAGTTGTTTTGAATTTAATGAATCTGCTAACTTCTGACAATTTTTATTGAAGCCAGAAAAACAGGCCAAGGGTTACAAAAATAGCTCTAGTTACAGATTGGTAGACCCGATTTGAAATCCGACTTGTTGCTTGAAAAGCAGAAGATTAGGGGTAGATTTTATATAGAAAACATTGTTTTCTGTAAAATTTGGGGAAAGGGGTCAAAACGGCAGTTTTTGTGAAAGTTGTTTTGAATTTAATGAATGTGCTAACTTCTGACATTTTTTACCGAAGCCAGACAAACAGGCGAAGGGTTACAAAAATAGCTCTAGTTACAGATTGGTAGACCTGATTTGAAATCCGACTTTTTGCTTGAAAAGCTGAAGATTAGGGGTAGATTTTATATAGAAAACATTGTTTTCTGTAAAATTTTGGGAAAGGGGTTAAAACGGCAGTTTTTGTGAAAGTTGTTTTGAATTTAATGAATGTGCTAACTTCTGACAATTTTTACCGAAGCCAGAAAAACAGGCGAAGGGTTACAAAAATAGCTCTAGTTACAGATGGGTAGACCCGATTTGAAATCCGACTTGTTGCTTGAAAATCTGAAGATTAGGGGTAGATTTTATATAGAAAACATTGTTTTCTGTAAAATGTTGGGAAAGGGGTCAAAACGGCAGTTTTTGTGAAAGTTGTTTTGAATTTAATGAATGTGCTAACTTCTGACTTTTTTTACTGAAGACAGAAAAACAGGCGAAGGGTTACAAAAATAGCTCTAGTTACAGATTGGTAGACCCGATTTGAAATCCGACTTGTTGCTTGAAAATCTGAAGATTAGGGGTATATTTTATTTAGAAAACATTGTTTTCTGTAAAATGTTGGGAAAGGGGTCAAAACGGCAGTTTTTGTGAAAGTTGTTTTGAATTTAATGAATGTGCTAACTTCTGACATTTTTTACCGAAGCCAGACAAACAGGCGAAGGGTTACAAAAATAGCTCTAGTTACAGATTGGTAGACCTGATTTGAAATCCGACTTTTTGCTTGAAAAGCTGAAGATTAGGGGTAGATTTTATATAGAAAACATTGTTTTCTGTAAAATGTTGGGAAAGGGGTCAAAACGGCAGTTTTTGTGAAAGTTGTTTTGAATTTAATGAATCTGCTAACTTCTGACAATTTTTATTGAAGCCAGAAAAACAGGCCAAGGGTTACAAAAATAGCTCTAGTTACAGATTGGTAGACCTGATTTGAAATCCGACTTTTTGCTTGAAAAGCTGAAGATTAGGGGTAGATTTTATATAGAAAACATTGTTTTCTGTAAAATTTTGGGAAAGGGGTCAAAACGGCAGTTTTTGTGAAAGTTGTTTTGAAATTAATGAATGTGCTAACTTCTGACTTTTTTTACTGAAGACAGAAAAACAGGCGAAGGGTTACAAAAATAGCTCTAGTTACAGATAGGTAGACCCGATTTGAAATCCGACTTGTTGCTTGAAAATCTGAAGATTAGGGGTAGATTTTATTTAGAAAACATTGTTTTCTGTAAAATGTTGGGAAAGGGGTCAAAACGGCAGTTTTTGTGAAAGTTGTTTTGAATTTAATGAATCTGCTAACTTCTGACAATTTTTATTGAAGCCAGAAAAACAGGCCAAGGGTTACAAAAATAGCTCTAGTTACAGATTGGTAGACCCGATTTGAAATCCGACTTGTTGCTTGAAAAGCAGAAGATTAGGGGTAGATTTTATATAGAAAACATTGTTTTCTGTAAAATTTGGGGAAAGGGGTCAAAACGGCAGTTTTTGTGAAAGTTGTTTTGAATTTAATGAATGTGCTAACTTCTGACATTTTTTACCGAAGCCAGACAAACAGGCGAAGGGTTACAAAAATAGCTCTAGTTACAGATTGGTAGACCTGATTTGAAATCCGACTTTTTGCTTGAAAAGCTGAAGATTAGGGGTAGATTTTATATAGAAAACATTGTTTTCTGTAAAATTTTGGGAAAGGGGTTAAAACGGCAGTTTTTGTGAAAGTTGTTTTGAATTTAATGAATGTGCTAACTTCTGACAATTTTTACCGAAGCCAGAAAAACAGGCGAAGGGTTACAAAAATAGCTCTAGTTACAGATGGGTAGACCCGATTTGAAATCCGACTTGTTGCTTGAAAATCTGAAGATTAGGGGTAGATTTTATATAGAAAACATTGTTTTCTGTAAAATGTTGGGAAAGGGGTCAAAACGGCAGTTTTTGTGAAAGTTGTTTTGAATTTAATGAATGTGCTAACTTCTGACTTTTTTTACTGAAGACAGAAAAACAGGCGAAGGGTTACAAAAATAGCTCTAGTTACAGATTGGTAGACCCGATTTGAAATCCGACTTGTTGCTTGAAAATCTGAAGATTAGGGGTATATTTTATTTAGAAAACATTGTTTTCTGTAAAATGTTGGGAAAGGGGTCAAAACGGCAGTTTTTGTGAAAGTTGTTTTGAATTTAATGAATCTGCTAACTTCTGACAATTTTTATTGAAGCCAGAAAAACAGGCGAAGGGTTACAAAAATAGCTCTAGTTACAGATTGGTAGACCTGATTTGAAATCCGACTTGTTGCTTGAAAAGCAGAAGATTAGGGGTAGATTTTATATAGAAAACATTGTTTTCTGTAAAATTTGGGGAAAGGGGTCAAAACGGCAGTTTTTGTGAAAGTTGTTTTGAATTTAATGAATCTGCTAACTTCTGACAATTTTTATTGAAGCCAGAAAAACAGGCCAAGGGTTACAAAAATAGCTCTAGTTACAGATTGGTAGACCCGATTTGAAATCCGACTTGTTGCTTGAAAAGCAGAAGATTAGGGGTAGATTTTATATAGAAAACATTGTTTTCTGTAAAATTTGGGGAAAGGGGTCAAAACGGCAGTTTTTGTGAAAGTTGTTTTGAATTTAATGAATGTGCTAACTTCTGACATTTTTTACCGAAGCCAGACAAACAGGCGAAGGGTTACAAAAATAGCTCTAGTTACAGATTGGTAGACCTGATTTGAAATCCGACTTTTTGCTTGAAAAGCTGAAGATTAGGGGTAGATTTTATATAGAAAACATTGTTTTCTGTAAAATTTTGGGAAAGGGGTTAAAACGGCAGTTTTTGTGAAAGTTGTTTTGAATTTAATGAATGTGCTAACTTCTGACAATTTTTACCGAAGCCAGAAAAACAGGCGAAGGGTTACAAAAATAGCTCTAGTTACAGATGGGTAGACCCGATTTGAAATCCGACTTGTTGCTTGAAAATCTGAAGATTAGGGGTAGATTTTATATAGAAAACATTGTTTTCTGTAAAATGTTGGGAAAGGGGTCAAAACGGCAGTTTTTGTGAAAGTTGTTTTGAATTTAATGAATGTGCTAACTTCTGACTTTTTTTACTGAAGACAGAAAAACAGGCGAAGGGTTACAAAAATAGCTCTAGTTACAGATTGGTAGACCCGATTTGAAATCCGACTTGTTGCTTGAAAATCTGAAGATTAGGGGTATATTTTATTTAGAAAACATTGTTTTCTGTAAAATGTTGGGAAAGGGGTCAAAACGGCAGTTTTTGTGAAAGTTGTTTTGAATTTAATGAATCTGCTAACTTCTGACAATTTTTATTGAAGCCAGAAAAACAGGCCAAGGGTTACAAAAATAGCTCTAGTTACAGATTGGTAGACCCGATTTGAAATCCGACTTGTTGCTTGAAAATCTGAAGATTCGGGGTAGATTTTATATAGAAAACATTGTTTTCTGTAAAATTTGGGGAAAGGGGTCAAAACGGCAGTTTTTGTGAAAGTTGTTTTGAATTTAATGAATGTGCTAACTTCTGACTTTTTTTTACTGAAGACAGAAAAACAGGCGAAGGGTTACAAAAATAGCTCTAGTTACAGATTGGTAGACCTGATTTGAAATCCGACTTTTTGCTTGAAAAGCTGAAGATTAGGGGTAGATTTTATATAGAAAACATTGTTTTCTGTAAAATTTTGGGAAAGGGGTCAAAACGGCAGTTTTTGCGAAAGTTGTTTTGAATTTAATGAATCTGCTAACTTCTGACAATTTTTATTGAAGCCAGAAAAACAGGCCAAGGGTTACAAAAATAGCTCTAGTTACAGATTGGTAGACCCTCATTTGAAATCCGACTTGTTGCTTGAAAATCTGAAGATTAGGGGTAGATTTTATATAGAAAACATTGTTTTCTGTAAAATGTTGGGAAAGGGGTCAAAACGGCAGTTTTTGTGAAAGTTGTTTTGAATTTAATGAATGTGCTAACTTCTGACATTTTTTACCGAAGCCAGACAAACAGGCGAAGGGTTACAAAAATAGCTCTAGTTACAGATTGGTAGACCTGATTTGAAATCCGACTTTTTGCTTGAAAAGCTGAAGATTAGGGGTAGATTTTATATAGAAAACATTGTTTTCTGTAAAATTTTGGGAAAGGGGTCAAAACGGCAGTTTTTGTGAAAGTTGTTTTGAAATTAATGAATGTGCTAACTTCTGACTTTTTTTACTGAAGACAGAAAAACAGGCGAAGGGTTACAAAAATAGCTCTAGTTACAGATTGGTAGACCCGATTTGAAATCCGACTTGTTGCTTGATAATCTGAAGATTAGGGGTAGATTTTATTTAGAAAACATTGTTTTCTGTAAAATTTTGGGAAAGGGGTCAAAACGGCAGTTTTTGTGAAAGTTGTTTTGAATTTAATGAATCTGCTAACTTCTGACATTTTTTACCGAAGCCAGACAAACAGGCGAAGGGTTACAAAAATAGCTCTAGTTACAGATTGGTAGACCTGATTTGAAATCCGACTTTTTGCTTGAAAAGCTGAAGATTAGGGGTAGATTTTGTATAGAAAACATTGTTTTCTGTAAAATTTTGGGAAAGGGGTCAAAACGGCAGTTTTTGTGAAAGTTGTTTTGAATTTAATGAATCTGCTAACTTCTGACAATTTTTACCGAAGCCAGAAAAACAGGCGAAGGGTTACAAAAATTACTCTTGTTACAGTTGGGTAGACCCGATTTGAAATCCGACTTGTTGCTTGAAAATCTGAAGATTAGGGGTAGATTTTATATAGAAAACATTGTTTTCTGTAAAATGTTGGGAAAGGGGTCAAAACGGCAGTTTTTGTGAAAGTTGTTTTGAATTTAATGAATGTGCTAACTTCTGACATTTTTTACCGAAGCCAGACAAACAGGCGAAGGGTTACAAAAATAGCTCTAGTTACAGATTGGTAGACCTGATTTGAAATCCGACTTTTTGCTTGAAAAGCTGAAGATTAGGGGTAGATTTTATATAGAAAACATTGTTTTCTGTAAAATTTTGGGAAAGGGGTCAAAACGTCAGTTTTTGTGAAAGTTGTTTTGAATTTAATGAATGTGCTAACTTCTGACATTTTTTACCGAAGCCAGAAAAACAGGCGAAGGGTTACAAAAATAGCTCTAGTTACAGATTGGTAGACCCGATTTGAAATCCGACTTGTTGCTTGAAAAGCAGAAGATTAGGGGTAGATTTTATATAGAAAACATTGTTTTCTGTAAAATTTTGGGAAAGGGTTCAAAACGGCAGTTTTTGCGAAAGTTTTTTTGAATTTAATGAATCTGCTAACTTCTGACATTTTCTACCGAAGCCAGAAAAACAGGCGAAGGGTTACAAAAATAGCTCTAGTTACAGATTGGTAGACCCGATTTGAAATCCGACTTGTTGCTTGAAAAGCAGAAGATTAGGGGTAGATTTTATATAGAAAACATTGTTTTCTGTAAAATTTGGGGAAAGGGGTCAAAACGGCAGTTTTTGTGAAAGTTGTTTTGAATTTAATGAATGTGCTAACTTCTGACATTTTTTACCGAAGCCAGACAAACAGGCGAAGGGTTACAAAAATAGCTCTAGTTACAGATTGGTAGACCTGATTTGAAATCCGACTTTTTGCTTGAAAAGCTGAAGATTAGGGGTAGATTTTGTATAGAAAACATTGTTTTCTGTAAAATTTTGGAAAAGGGGTCAAAACGGCAGTTTTTGTGAAAGTTGTTTTGAATTTAATGAATCTGCTAACTTCTGACAATTTTTACCGAAGCCAGAAAAACAGGCGAAGGGTTACAAAAATTACTCTAGTTACAGTTGGGTAGACCCGATTTGAAATCCGACTTGTTGCTTGAAAATCTGAAGATTAGGGGTAGATTTTATATAGAAAACATTGTTTTCTGTAAAATGTTGGGAAAGGGGTCAAAACGGCAGTTTTTGTGAAAGTTGTTTTGAATTTAATGAATGTGCTAACTTCTGACATTTTTTACCGAAGCCAGACAAACAGGCGAAGGGTTACAAAAATAGCTCTAGTTACAGATTGGTAGACCTGATTTGAAATCCGACTTTTTGCTTGAAAAGCTGAAGATTAGGGGTAGATTTTATATAGAAAACATTATTTTCTGTAAAATTTTGGGAAAGGGGTCAAAACGGCAGTTTTTGCGAAAGTTGTTTTGAATTTAATGAATGTGCTAACTTCTGACTTTTTTTACTGAAGACAGAAAAACAGGCGAAGGGTTACAAAAATAGCTCTAGTTACAGATTGGTAGACCCGATTTGAAATCCGACTTGTTGCTTGAAAATCTGAAGATTAGGGGTAGATTTTATTTAGAAAACATTGTTTTCTGTAAAATGTTGGGAAAGGGGTCAAAACGGCAGTTTTTGTGAAAGTTGTTTTGAATTTAATGAATGTGCTAACTTCTGACATTTTTTCCAAAGCCAGAAAAACAGGCGAAGGGTTACAAAAATAGCTCTAGTTACAGATTGGTAGACCTGATTTGAAATCCTACTTGTTGCTTGAAAATCTGAAGATTCGGGGTAGATTTTATATAGAAAACATTGTTTTCTGTAAAATTTCCCGAAAGGGGTCAAAACGGCAGTTTTTGTGAAAGTTGTTTTGAATTTAATGAATGTGCTAACTTCTGACTTTTTTTTACTGAAGACAGAAAAACAGGCGAAGGGTTACAAAAATAGCTCTAGTTACAGATTGGTAGACCCGATTTGAAATCCGACTTGTTGCTTGAAAAGCAGAAGATTAGGGGTAGATTTTTTATAGAAAACATTGTTTTCTGTAAAATTTGGGGAAAGGGGTCAAAACGGCAGTTTTTGTGAAAGTTGTTTTGAATTTAATGAATCTGCTAACTTCTGACATTTTTTACCGAAGCCAGAAAAACAGGCGAAGGGTTACAAAAATAGCTCTAGTTACAGATTGGTAGACCCGATTTGAAATCCGACTTGTTGCTTGAAAAGCAGAAGATTAGGGGTAGATTTTTTATAGAAAACATTGTTTTCTGTAAAATTTGGGGAAAGGGGTCAAAACGGCAGTTTTTGTGAAAGTTGTTTTGAATTTAATGAATCTGCTAACTTCTGACAATTTTTACCGAAGCCAGAAAAACAGGCGAAGGGTTACAAAAATTACTCTAGTTACAGTTGGGTAGACCCGATTTGAAATCCGACTTGTTGCTTGAAAATCTGAAGATTAGGGGTAGATTTTATATAGAAAACATTGTTTTCCTTAAAATGTTGGGAAAGGGGTCAAAACGGCAGTTTTTGTGAAAGTTGTTTTGAATTTAATGAATGTGCTAACTTCTGACATTTTTTACCGAAGCCAGACAAACAGGCGAAGGGTTACAAAAATAGCTCTAGTTACAGATTGGTAGACCTGATTTGAAATCCGACTTTTTGCTTGAAAAGCTGAAGATTAGGGGTAGATTTTATATAGAAAACATTGTTTTCTGTAAAATTTTGGGAAAGGGGTCAAAACGGCAGTTTTTGCGAAAGTTGTTTTGAATTTAATGAATGTGCTAACTTCTGACTTTTTTTACTGAAGACAGAAAAACAGGCGAAGGGTTACAAAAATAGCTCTAGTTACAGATTGGTAGACCCGATTTGAAATCCGACTTGTTGCTTGAAAAGCAGAAGATTAGGGGTAGATTTTATATAGAAAACATTGTTTTCTGTAAAATTTGGGGAAAGGGGTCAAAACGGCAGTTTTTGTGAAAGTTGTTTTGAATTTAATGAATGTGCTAACTTCTGACAATTTTTACCGAAGCCAGAAAAACAGGCGAAGGGTTACAAAAATTACTCTAGTTACAGTTGGGTAGACCCGATTTGAAATCCGACTTGTTGCTTGAAAATCTGAAGATTAGGGGTAGATTTTATATAGAAAACATTGTTTTCTGTAAAATGTTGGGAAAGGGGTCAAAACGGCAGTTTTTGTGAAAGTTGTTTTGAATTTAATGAATGTGCTAACTTCTGACATTTTTTACCGAAGCCAGACAAACAGGCGAAGGGTTACAAAAATAGCTCTAGTTACAGATTGGTAGACCTGATTTGAAATCCGACTTTTTGCTTGAAAAGCTGAAGATTAGGGGTAGATTTTATATAGAAAACATTGTTTTCTGTAAAATTTTGGGAAAGGGGTCAAAACGAAAGTTTTTGCGAAAGTTGTTTTGAATTTAATGAATGTGCTAACTTCTGACTTTTTTTACTGAAGACAGAAAAACAGGCGAAGGGTTACAAAAATAGCTCTAGTTACAGATTGGTAGACCCGATTTGAAATCCGACTTGTTGCTTGAAAATCTGAAGATTAGGGGTAGATTTTATTTAGAAAACATTGTTTTCTGTAAAATGTTGGGAAAGGGGTCAAAACGGCAGTTTTTGTGAAAGTTGTTTTGAATTTAATGAATGTGCTAACTTCTGACATTTTTTACCGAAGCCAGAAAAACAGGCGAAGGGTTACAAAAATAGCTCTAGTTACAGATTGGTAGACCTGATTTGAAATCCGACTTTTTGCTTGAAAAGCTGAAGATTAGGGGTAGATTTTATATAGAAAACATTGTTTTCTGTAAAATTTTGGGAAAGGGGTCAAAACGGCAGTTTTTGCGAAAGTTGTTTTGAATTTAATGAATGTGCTAACTTCTGACTTTTTTTACTGAAGACAGAAAAACAGGCGAAGGGTTACAAAAATAGCTCTAGTTACAGATTGGTAGACCTGATTTGAAATCCGACTTTTTGCTTGAAAAGCTGAAGATTAGGGGTTGATTTTGTATAGAAGACATTGTTTTCTGTAAAATTTTGGAAAAGGGGTCAAAACGGCAGTTTTTGTGAAAGTTGTTTTGAATTTAATGAATCTGCTAACTTCTGACAATTTTTACCGAAGCCAGAAAAACAGGCGAAGGGTTACAAAAATTACTCTAGTTACAGTTGGGTAGACCCGATTTGAAATCCGACTTGTTGCTTGAAAATCTGAAGATTAGGGGTAGATTTTATATAGAAAACATTGTTTTCCTTAAAATGTTGGGAAAGGGGTCAAAACGGCAGTTTTTGTGAAAGTTGTTTTGAATTTAATGAATGTGCTAACTTCTGACATTTTTTACCGAAGCCAGACAAACAGGCGAAGGGTTACAAAAATAGCTCTAGTTACAGATTGGTAGACCTGATTTGAAATCCGACTTTTTGCTTGAAAAGCTGAAGATTAGGGGTAGATTTTATATAGAAAACATTGTTTTCTGTAAAATTTTGGGAAAGGGGTCAAAACGGCAGTTTTTGCGAAAGTTGTTTTGAATTTAATGAATGTGCTAACTTCTGACTTTTTTTACTGAAGACAGAAAAACAGGCGAAGGGTTACAAAAATAGCTCTAGTTACAGATTGGTAGACCCGATTTGAAATCCGACTTGTTGCTTGAAAAGCAGAAGATTAGGGGTAGATTTTATATAGAAAACATTGTTTTCTGTAAAATTTGGGGAAAGGGGTCAAAACGGCAGTTTTTGTGAAAGTTGTTTTGAATTTAATGAATGTGCTAACTTCTGACATTTTTTACCGAAGCCAGACAAACAGGCGAAGGGTTACAAAAATAGCTCTAGTTACAGATTGGTAGACCTGATTTGAAATCCGACTTTTTGCTTGAAAAGCTGAAGATTAGGGGTAGATTTTGTATAGAAAACATTGTTTTCTGTAAAATTTTGGAAAAGGGGTCAAAACGGCAGTTTTTGTGAAAGTTGTTTTGAATTTAATGAATCTGCTAACTTCTGACAATTTTTACCGAAGCCAGAAAAACAGGCGAAGGGTTACAAAAATTACTCTAGTTACAGTTGGGTAGACCCGATTTGAAATCCGACTTGTTGCTTGAAAATCTGAAGATTAGGGGTAGATTTTATATAGAAAACATTGTTTTCTGTAAAATGTTGGGAAAGGGGTCAAAACGGCAGTTTTTGTGAAAGTTGTTTTGAATTTAATGAATGTGCTAACTTCTGACATTTTTTACCGAAGCCAGACAAACAGGCGAAGGGTTACAAAAATAGCTCTAGTTACAGATTGGTAGACCTGATTTGAAATCCGACTTTTTGCTTGAAAAGCTGAAGATTAGGGGTAGATTTTATATAGAAAACATTGTTTTCTGTAAAATTTTGGGAAAGGGGTCAAAACGGCAGTTTTTGCGAAAGTTGTTTTGAATTTAATGAATGTGCTAACTTCTGACTTTTTTTACTGAAGACAGAAAAACAGGCGAAGGGTTACAAAAATAGCTCTAGTTACAGATTGGTAGACCCGATTTGAAATCCGACTTGTTGCTTGAAAATCTGAAGATTAGGGGTAGATTTTATTTAGAAAACATTGTTTTCTGTAAAATGTTGGGAAAGGGGTCAAAACGGCAGTTTTTGTGAAAGTTGTTTTGAATTTAATGAATGTGCTAACTTCTGACATTTTTTACCGAAGCCAGAAAAACAGGCGAAGGGTTACAAAAATAGCTCTAGTTACAGATTGGTAGACCTGATTTGAAATCCGACTTTTTGCTTGAAAAGCTGAAGATTAGGGGTAGATTTTATATAGAAAACATTGTTTTCTGTAAAATTTTGGGAAAGGGGTCAAAACGGCAGTTTTTGCGAAAGTTGTTTTGAATTTAATGAATGTGCTAACTTCTGACTTTTTTTACTGAAGACAGAAAAACAGGCGAAGGGTTACAAAAATAGCTCTAGTTACAGATTGGTAGACCCGATTTGAAATCCGACTTGTTGCTTGAAAAGCAGAAGATTAGGGGTAGATTTTTTATAGAAAACATTGTTTTCTGTAAAATTTTGGGAAAGGGGTCAAAACGGCAGTTTTTGTGAAAGTTGTTTTGAATTTAATGAATGTGCTAACTTCTGACTTTTTTTTACTGAAGACAGAAAAACAGGCGAAGGGTTACAAAAATAGCTCTAGTTACAGATTGGTAGACCCGATTTGAAATCCGACTTGTTGCTTGAAAAGCAGAAGATTAGGGGTAGATTTTTTATAGAAAACATTGTTTTCTGTAAAATTTGGGGAAAGGGGTCAAAACGGCAGTTTTTGTGAAAGTTGTTTTGAATTTAATGAATCTGCTAACTTCTGACATTTTTTACCGAAGCCAGAAAAACAGGCGAAGGGTTACAAAAATAGCTCTAGTTACAGATTGGTAGACCCGATTTGAAATCCGACTTGTTGCTTGAAAAGCAGAAGATTAGGGGTAGATTTTTTATAGAAAACATTGTTTTCTGTAAAATTTGGGGAAAGGGGTCAAAACGGCAGTTTTTGTGAAAGTTGTTTTGAATTTAATGAATGTGCTAACTTCTGACATTTTTTACCGAAGCCAGACAAACAGGCGAAGGGTTACAAAAATAGCTCTAGTTACAGATTGGTAGACCTGATTTGAAATCCGACTTTTTGCTTGAAAAGCTAAAGATTAGGGGTAGATTTTGTATAGAAAACATTGTTTTCTGTAAAATTTTGGAAAAGGGGTCAAAACGGCAGTTTTTGTGAAAGTTGTTTTGAATTTAATGAATGTGCTAACTTCTGACATTTTTTACCGAAGCCAGACAAACAGGCGAAGGGTTACAAAAATAGCTCTAGTTACAGTTGGGTAGACCCGATTTGAAATCCGACTTGTTGCTTGAAAATCTGAAGATTAGGGGTAGATTTTATATAGAAAACATTGTTTTCCTTAAAATGTTGGGAAAGGGGTCAAAACGGCAGTTTTTGTGAAAGTTGTTTTGAATTTAATGAATGTGCTAACTTCTGACATTTTTTACCGAAGCCAGACAAACAGGCGAAGGGTTACAAAAATAGCTCTAGTTACAGATTGGTAGACCTGATTTGAAATCCGACTTTTTGCTTGAAAAGCTGAAGATTAGGGGTAGATTTTATATAGAAAACATTGTTTTCTGTAAAATTTTGGGAAAGGGGTCAAAACGGCAGTTTTTGCGAAAGTTGTTTTGAATTTAATGAATGTGCTAACTTCTGACTTTTTTTACTGAAGACAGAAAAACAGGCGAAGGGTTACAAAAATAGCTCTAGTTACAGATTGGTAGACCCGATTTGAAATCCGACTTGTTGCTTGAAAAGCAGAAGATTAGGGGTAGATTTTATATAGAAAACATTGTTTTCTGTAAAATTTGGGGAAAGGGGTCAAAACGGCAGTTTTTGTGAAAGTTGTTTTGAATTTAATGAATGTGCTAACTTCTGACATTTTTTACCGAAGCCAGACAAACAGGCGAAGGGTTACAAAAATAGCTCTAGTTACAGATTGGTAGACCTGATTTGAAATCCGACTTTTTGCTTGAAAAGCTGAAGATTAGGGGTAGATTTTGTATAGAAAACATTGTTTTCTGTAAAATTTTGGAAAAGGGGTCAAAACGGCAGTTTTTGTGAAAGTTGTTTTGAATTTAATGAATCTGCTAACTTCTGACAATTTTTACCGAAGCCAGAAAAACAGGCGAAGGGTTACAAAAATTACTCTAGTTACAGTTGGGTAGACCCGATTTGAAATCCGACTTGTTGCTTGAAAATCTGAAGATTAGGGGTAGATTTTATATAGAAAACATTGTTTTCTGTAAAATGTTGGGAAAGGGGTCAAAACGGCAGTTTTTGTGAAAGTTGTTTTGAATTTAATGAATGTGCTAACTTCTGACATTTTTTACCGAAGCCAGACAAACAGGCGAAGGGTTACAAAAATAGCTCTAGTTACAGATTGGTAGACCTGATTTGAAATCCGACTTTTTGCTTGAAAAGCTGAAGATTAGGGGTAAATTTTATATAGAAAACATTGTTTTCTGTAAAATTTTGGGAAAGGGGTCAAAACGGCAGTTTTTGCGAAAGTTGTTTTGAATTTAATGAATGTGCTAACTTCTGACTTTTTTTACTGAAGACAGAAAAACAGGCGAAGGGTTACAAAAATAGCTCTAGTTACAGATTGGTAGACCCGATTTGAAATCCGACTTGTTGCTTGAAAATCTGAAGATTAGGGGTAGATTTTATTTAGAAAACATTGTTTTCTGTAAAATGTTGGGAAAGGGGTCAAAACGGCAGTTTTTGTGAAAGTTGTTTTGAATTTAATGAATGTGCTAACTTCTGACATTTTTTACCGAAGCCAGAAAAACAGGCGAAGGGTTACAAAAATAGCTCTAGTTACAGATTGGTAGACCTGATTTGAAATCCGACTTTTTGCTTGAAAAGCTGAAGATTAGGGGTAGATTTTATATAGAAAACATTGTTTTCTGTAAAATTTTGGGAAAGGGGTCAAAACGGCAGTTTTTGCGAAAGTTGTTTTGAATTTAATGAATGTGCTAACTTCTGACTTTTTTTACTGAAGACAGAAAAACAGGCGAAGGGTTACAAAAATAGCTCTAGTTACAGATTGGTAGACCTGATTTGAAATCCGACTTTTTGCTTGAAAAGCTGAAGATTAGGGGTTGATTTTGTATAGAAGACATTGTTTTCTGTAAAATTTTGGAAAAGGGGTCAAAACGGCAGTTTTTGTGAAAGTTGTTTTGAATTTAATGAATCTGCTAACTTCTGACAATTTTTACCGAAGCCAGAAAAACAGGCGAAGGGTTACAAAAATTACTCTAGTTACAGTTGGGTAGACCCGATTTGAAATCCGACTTGTTGCTTGAAAATCTGAAGATTAGGGGTAGATTTTATATAGAAAACATTGTTTTCCTTAAAATGTTGGGAAAGGGGTCAAAACGGCAGTTTTTGTGAAAGTTGTTTTGAATTTAATGAATGTGCTAACTTCTGACATTTTTTACCGAAGCCAGACAAACAGGCGAAGGGTTACAAAAATAGCTCTAGTTACAGATTGGTAGACCTGATTTGAAATCCGACTTTTTGCTTGAAAAGCTGAAGATTAGGGGTAGATTTTATATAGAAAACATTGTTTTCTGTAAAATTTTGGGAAAGGGGTCAAAACGGCAGTTTTTGCGAAAGTTGTTTTGAATTTAATGAATGTGCTAACTTCTGACTTTTTTTACTGAAGACAGAAAAACAGGCGAAGGGTTACAAAAATAGCTCTAGTTACAGATTGGTAGACCCGATTTGAAATCCGACTTGTTGCTTGAAAAGCAGAAGATTAGGGATAGATTTTATATAGAAAACATTGTTTTCCTTAAAATGTTGGGAAAGGGGTCAAAACGGCAGTTTTTGTGAAAGTTGTTTTGAATTTAATGAATGTGCTAACTTCTGACATTTTTTACCGAAGCCAGACAAACAGGCGAAGGGTTACAAAAATAGCTCTAGTTACAGATTGGTAGACCTGATTTGAAATCCGACTTTTTGCTTGAAAAGCTGAAGATTAGGGGTAGATTTTATATAGAAAACATTGTTTTCTGTAAAATTTGGGGAAAGGGGTCAAAACGGCAGTTTTTGTGAAAGTTGTTTTGAATTTAATGAATGTGCTAACTTCTGACATTTTTTACCGAAGCCAGACAAACAGGCGAAGGGTTACAAAAATAGCTCTAGTTACAGATTGGTAGACCTGATTTGAAATCCGACTTTTTGCTTGAAAAGCTGAAGATTAGGGGTAGATTTTGTATAGAAAACATTGTTTTCTGTAAAATTTTGGAAAAGGGGTCAAAACGGCAGTTTTTGTGAAAGTTGTTTTGAATTTAATGAATCTGCTAACTTCTGACATTTTTTACCGAAGCCAGACAAACAGGCGAAGGGTTACAAAAATAGCTCTAGTTACAGTTGGGTAGACCCGATTTGAAATCCGACTTGTTGCTTGAAAATCTGAAGATTAGGGGTAGATTTTATATAGAAAACATTGTTTTCTGTAAAATGTTGGGAAAGGGGTCAAAACGGCAGTTTTTGTGAAAGTTGTTTTGAATTTAATGAATGTGCTAACTTCTGACATTTTTTACCGAAGCCAGACAAACAGGCGAAGGGTTACAAAAATAGCTCTAGTTACAGATTGGTAGACCTGATTTGAAATCCGACTTTTTGCTTGAAAAGCTGAAGATTAGGGGTAGATTTTATATAGAAAACATTGTTTTCTGTAAAATTTTGGGAAAGGGGTCAAAACGGCAGTTTTTGCGAAAGTTGTTTTGAATTTAATGAATGTGCTAACTTCTGACTTTTTTTACTGAAGACAGAAAAACAGGCGAAGGGTTACAAAAATAGCTCTAGTTACAGATTGGTAGACCCGATTTGAAATCCGACTTGTTGCTTGAAAATCTGAAGATTAGGGGTAGATTTTATTTAGAAAACATTGTTTTCTGTAAAATGTTGGGAAAGGGGTCAAAACGGCAGTTTTTGTGAAAGTTGTTTTGAATTTAATGAATGTGCTAACTTCTGACATTTTTTACCGAAGCCAGAAAAACAGGCGAAGGGTTACAAAAATAGCTCTAGTTACAGATTGGTAGACCTGATTTGAAATCCGACTTTTTGCTTGAAAAGCTGAAGATTAGGGGTAGATTTTATATAGAAAACATTGTTTTCTGTAAAATTTTGGGAAAGGGGTCAAAACGGCAGTTTTTGCGAAAGTTGTTTTGAATTTAATGAATGTGCTAACTTCTGACTTTTTTTACTGAAGACAGAAAAACAGGCGAAGGGTTACAAAAATAGCTCTAGTTACAGATTGGTAGACCTGATTTGAAATCCGACTTTTTGCTTGAAAAGCTGAAGATTAGGGGTTGATTTTGTATAGAAGACATTGTTTTCTGTAAAATTTTGGAAAAGGGGTCAGAACGGCAGTTTTTGTGAAAGTTGTTTTGAATTTAATGAATCTGCTAACTTCTGACAATTTTTACCGAAGCCAGAAAAACAGGCGAAGGGTTACAAAAATTTCTCTAGTTACAGTTGGGTAGACCCGATTTGAAATCCGACTTGTTGCTTGAAAATCTGAAGATTAGGGGTAGATTTTATATAGAAAACATTGTTTTCTGTAAAATGTTGGGAAAGGGGTCAAAACGGCAGTTTTTGTGAAAGTTGTTTTGAATTTAATGAATGTGCTAACTTCTGACATTTTTTACCGAAGCCAGACAAACAGGCGAAGGGTTACAAAAATAGCTCTAGTTACAGATTGGTAGACCTGATTTGAAATCCGACTTTTTGCTTGAAAAGCTGAAGATTAGGGGTAGATTTTATATAGAAAACATTGTTTTCTGTAAAATTTTGGGAAAGGGGTCAAAACGGCAGTTTTTGCGAAAGTTGTTTTGAATTTAATGAATGTGCTAACTTCTGACTTTTTTTACTGAAGACAGAAAAACAGGCGAAGGGTTACAAAAATAGCTCTAGTTACAGATTGGTAGACCCGATTTGAAATCCGACTTGTTGCTTGAAAATCTGAAGATTAGGGGTAGATTTTATTTAGAAAACATTGTTTTCTGTAAAATGTTGGGAAAGGGGTCAAAACGGCAGTTTTTGTGAAAGTTGTTTTGAATTTAATGAATGTGCTAACTTCTGACATTTTTTACCGAAGCCAGAAAAACAGGCGAAGGGTTACAAAAATAGCTCTAGTTACAGATTGGTAGACCTGATTTGAAATCCGACTTTTTGCTTGAAAAGCTGAAGATTAGGGGTAGATTTTATATAGAAAACATTGTTTTCTGTAAAATTTTGGGAAAGGGGTCAAAACGGCAGTTTTTGCGAAAGTTGTTTTGAATTTACTGAATGTGCTAACTTCTGACTTTTTTTACTGAAGACAGAAAAACAGGCGAAGGGTTACAAAAATAGCTCTAGTTACAGATTGGTAGACCTGATTTGAAATCCGACTTTTTGCTTGAAAAGCTGAAGATTAGGGGTTGATTTTGTATAGAAGACATTGTTTTCTGTAAAATTTTGGAAAAGGGGTCAGAACGGCAGTTTTTGTGAAAGTTGTTTTGAATTTAATGAATCTGCTAACTTCTGACAATTTTTACCGAAGCCAGAAAAACAGGCGAAGGGTTACAAAAATTTCTCTAGTTACAGTTGGGTAGACCCGATTTGAAATCCGACTTGTTGCTTGAAAATCTGAAGATTAGGGGTAGATTTTATATAGAAAACATTGTTTTCTGTAAAATGTTGGGAAAGGGGTCAAAACGGCAGTTTTTGTGAAAGTTGTTTTGAATTTAATGAATGTGCTAACTTCTGACATTTTTTACCGAAGCCAGACAAACAGGCGAAGGGTTACAAAAATAGCTCTAGTTACAGATTGGTAGACCTGATTTGAAATCCGACTTTTTGCTTGAAAAGCTGAAGATTAGGGGTAGATTTTATATAGAAAACATTGTTTTCTGTAAAATTTTGGGAAAGGGGTCAAAACGGCAGTTTTTGCGAAAGTTGTTTTGAATTTAATGAATGTGCTAACTTCTGACTTTTTTTACTGAAGACAGAAAAACAGGCGAAGGGTTACAAAAATAGCTCTAGTTACAGATTGGTAGACCCGATTTGAAATCCGACTTGTTGCTTGAAAATCTGAAGATTAGGGGTAGATTTTATTTAGAAAACATTGTTTTCTGTAAAATGTTGGGAAAGGGGTCAAAACGGCAGTTTTTGTGAAAGTTGTTTTGAATTTAATGAATGTGCTAACTTCTGACATTTTTTACCGAAGCCAGAAAAACAGGCGAAGGGTTACAAAAATAGCTCTAGTTACAGATTGGTAGACCTGATTTGAAATCCGACTTTTTGCTTGAAAAGCTGAAGATTAGGGGTAGATTTTATATAGAAAACATTGTTTTCTGTAAAATTTTGGGAAAGGGGTCAAAACGGCAGTTTTTGCGAAAGTTGTTTTGAATTTAATGAATGTGCTAACTTCTGACATTTTTTACCGAAGCCAGAAAAACAGGCGAAGGGTTACAAAAGTAGCTCTATTTACAGATTGGTAGACCTGATTTGAAATCCGACTTTTTGCTTGAAAAGCTGAAGATTAGGGGTAGATTTTATTTAGAAAACATTGTTTTCTGTAAAATGTTGGGAAAGGGGTCAAAACGGCAGTTTTTGTGAAAGTTGTTTTGAATTTAATGAATGTGCTAACTTCTGACATTTTTTACCGAAGCCAGAAAAACAGGCGAAGGGTTACAAAAATAGCTCTAGTTACAGATTGGTAGACCTGATTTGAAATCCGACTTTTTGCTTGAAAAGCTGAAGATTAGGGGTAGATTTTATATAGAAAACATTGTTTTCTGTAAAATTTTGGGAAAGGGGTCAAAACGGCAGTTTTTGCGAAAGTTGTTTTGAATTTAATGAATGTGCTAACTTCTGACATTTTTTACCGAAGCCAGAAAAACAGGCGAAGGGTTACAAAAATAGCTCTAGTTACAGATTGGTAGACCCGATTTGAAATCCGACTTGTTGCTTGAAAAGCAGAAGATTAGGGGTAGATTTTTTATAGAAAACATTGTTTTCTGTAAAATTTGGGGAAAGGGGTCAAAACGGCAGTTTTTGTGAAAGTTGTTTTGAATTTAATGAATCTGCTAACTTCTGACATTTTTTACCGAAGCCAGAAAAACAGGCGAAGGGTTACAAAAATAGCTCTAGTTACAGATTGGTAGACCTGATTTGAAATCCTACTTGTTGCTTGAAAAAATGAAGATTCGGGGTAGATTTTATATAGAAAACATTGTTTTCTGTAAAATTTTGGGAAAGGGGTCAAAACGGCAGTTTTTGTGAAAGTTGTTTTGAATTTAATGAATGTGCTAACTTCTGACTTTTTTTTACTGAAGACAGAAAAACAGGCGAAGGGTTACAAAAATAGCTCTAGTTACAGATTGGTAGACCCGATTTGAAATCCGACTTGTTGCTTGAAAATCTGAAGATTAAGGGTAGATTTTATATAGAAAACATTGTTTTCTGTAAAATTTTGGGAAAGGGGTCAAAACGGCAGTTTTTGTGAAAGTTGTTTTGAATTTAATGAATGTGCTAACTTCTGACTTTTTTTTACTGAAGCCAGAAAAACAGGCGAAGGGTTACAAAAATAGCTCTAGTTACAGATTGGTAGACCCGATTTGAAATCCGACTTGTTGCTTGAAAATCTGAAGATTCGGGGTAGATTTTTTATAGAAAACATTGTTTTCTGTAAAATTTGGGGAAAGGGGTCAAAACGGCAGTTTTTGTGAAAGTTGTTTTGAATTTAATGAATCTGCTAACTTCTGACATTTTTTACCGAAGCCAGAAAAACAGGCGAAGGGTTACAAAAATAGCTCTAGTTACAGATTGGTAGACCTGATTTGAAATCCTACTTGTTGCTTGAAAAAATGAAGATTCGGGGTAGATTTTATATAGAAAACATTGTTTTCTGTAAAATTTTGGGAAAGGGGTCAAAACGGCAGTTTTTGTGAAAGTTGTTTTGAATTTAATGAATGTGCTAACTTCTGACTTTTTTTTACTGAAGACAGAAAAACAGGCGAAGGGTTACAAAAATAGCTCTAGTTACAGATTGGTAGACCCGATTTGAAATCCGACTTGTTGCTTGAAAAGCAGAAGATTAGGGGTAGATTTTTTATAGAAAACATTGTTTTCTGTAAAATTTGGGGAAAGGGGTCAAAACGGCAGTTTTTGTGAAAGTTGTTTTGAATTTAATGAATCTGCTAACTTCTGACATTTTTTACCGAAGCCAGAAAAACAGGCGAAGGGTTACAAAAATAGCTCTAGTTACAGATTGGTAGACCTGATTTGAAATCCTACTTGTTGCTTGAAAATCTGAAGATTCGGGGTAGATTTTATATAGAAAACATTGTTTTCTGTAAAATTTTTGGAAAGGGGTCAAAACGGCAGTTTTTGTGAAAGTTGTTTTGAATTTAATGAATGTGCTAACTTCTGACTTTTTTTTACTGAAGACAGAAAAACAGGCGAAGGGTTACAAAAATAGCTCTAGTTACAGATTGGTAGACCCGATTTGAAATCCGACTTGTTGCTTGAAAAGCAGAAGATTAGGGGTAGATTTTTTATAGAAAACATTGTTTTCTGTAAAATTTTGGGAAAGGGGTCAAAACGGCAGTTTTTGCAAAAGTTGTTTTGAATTTAATGAATGTGCTAACTTCTGACATTTTTTACCGAAGCCAGAAAAACAGGCGAAGGGTTACAAAAGTAGCTCTATTTACAGATTGGTAGACCTGATTTGAAATCCGACTTTTTGCTTGAAAAGCTGAAGATTAGGGGTAGATTTTATATAGAAAACATTGTTTTCTGTAAAATTTTGGGAAAGGGTTCAAAACGGCAGTTTTTGCGAAAGTTTTTTTGAATTTAATGAATCTGCTAACTTCTGACATTTTTTACCGAAGCCAGAAAAACAGGTGAAGGGTTACAAAAATAGCTCTAGTTACAGATTGGTAGACCTGATTTGAAATCCAACTTTTTGCTTGAAAAGCTGAAGATTAGGGGTAGATTTTTTATAGAAAACATTGTTTTCTGTAAAATTTTGGGAAAGGGTTCAAAACGGCAGTTTTTGTGAAAGTTGTTTTGAATTTAATGAATCTGCTAACTTCTGACATTTTTTACCGAAGCCAGAAAAACAGGCGAAGGGTTACAAAAATAGCTCTAGTTACAGATTGGTAGACCTGATTTGAAATCCGACTTGTTGCTTGAAAATCTGAAGATTCGGGGTAGATTTTATATAGAAAACATTGAAGCCAGAAAAACAGGCCAAAGGTTACAAAAATAGCTCTAGTTACAGATTGGTAGACCCGATTTGAAATCCGACTTGTTGCTTGAAAATCTGAAGATTCGGGGTAGATTTTATATAGAAAACATTGTTTTCTGTAAAATTTTGGGAAAGGGGTCAAAACGGCAGTTTTTGTGAAAGTTGTTTTGAATTTAATGAATGTGCTAACTTCTGACTTTTTTTTACTGAAGACAGAAAAACAGGCGAAGGGTTACAAAAATAGCTCTAGTTACAGATTGGTAGACCTGATTTGAAATCCGACTTTTTGCTTGAAAAGCTGAAGATTAGGGGTAGATTTTATATAGAAAACATTGTTTTCTGTAAAATTTTGGGAAAGGGGTCAAAACGGCAGTTTTTGCGAAAGTTGTTTTGAATTTAATGAATGTGCTAACTTCTGACATTTTTTACCGAAGCCAGAAAAACAGGCGAAGGGTTACAAAAGTAGCTCTATTTACAGATTGGTAGACCTGATTTGAAATCCGACTTTTTGCTTGAAAAGCTGAAGATTAGGGGTAGATTTTATTTAGAAAACATTGTTTTCTGTAAAATGTTGGGAAAGGGGTCAAAACGGCAGTTTTTGTGAAAGTTGTTTTGAATTTAATGAATGTGCTAACTTCTGACATTTTTTACCGAAGCCAGAAAAACAGGCGAAGGGTTACAAAAATAGCTCTAGTTACAGATTGGTAGACCTGATTTGAAATCCGACTTTTTGCTTGAAAAGCTGAAGATTAGGGGTAGATTTTATATAGAAAACATTGTTTTCTGTAAAATTTTGGGAAAGGGGTCAAAACGGCAGTTTTTGCGAAAGTTGTTTTGAATTTAATGAATGTGCTAACTTCTGACATTTTTTACCGAAGCCAGAAAAACAGGCGAAGGGTTACAAAAATAGCTCTAGTTACAGATTGGTAGACCCGATTTGAAATCCGACTTGTTGCTTGAAAAGCAGAAGATTAGGGGTAGATTTTTTATAGAAAACATTGTTTTCTGTAAAATTTGGGGAAAGGGGTCAAAACGGCAGTTTTTGTGAAAGTTGTTTTGAATTTAATGAATCTGCTAACTTCTGACATTTTTTACCGAAGCCAGAAAAACAGGCGAAGGGTTACAAAAATAGCTCTAGTTACAGATTGGTAGACCTGATTTGAAATCCTACTTGTTGCTTGAAAAAATGAAGATTCGGGGTAGATTTTATATAGAAAACATTGTTTTCTGTAAAATTTTGGGAAAGGGGTCAAAACGGCAGTTTTTGTGAAAGTTGTTTTGAATTTAATGAATGTGCTAACTTCTGACTTTTTTTTACTGAAGACAGAAAAACAGGCGAAGGGTTACAAAAATAGCTCTAGTTACAGATTGGTAGACCCGATTTGAAATCCGACTTGTTGCTTGAAAATCTGAAGATTAAGGGTAGATTTTATATAGAAAACATTGTTTTCTGTAAAATTTTGGGAAAGGGGTCAAAACGGCAGTTTTTGTGAAAGTTGTTTTGAATTTAATGAATGTGCTAACTTCTGACTTTTTTTTACTGAAGCCAGAAAAACAGGCGAAGGGTTACAAAAATAGCTCTAGTTACAGATTGGTAGACCCGATTTGAAATCCGACTTGTTGCTTGAAAATCTGAAGATTCGGGGTAGATTTTTTATAGAAAACATTGTTTTCTGTAAAATTTGGGGAAAGGGGTCAAAACGGCAGTTTTTGTGAAAGTTGTTTTGAATTTAATGAATCTGCTAACTTCTGACATTTTTTACCGAAGCCAGAAAAACAGGCGAAGGGTTACAAAAATAGCTCTAGTTACAGATTGGTAGACCTGATTTGAAATCCTACTTGTTGCTTGAAAAAATGAAGATTCGGGGTAGATTTTATATAGAAAACATTGTTTTCTGTAAAATTTTGGGAAAGGGGTCAAAACGGCAGTTTTTGTGAAAGTTGTTTTGAATTTAATGAATGTGCTAACTTCTGACTTTTTTTTACTGAAGACAGAAAAACAGGCGAAGGGTTACAAAAATAGCTCTAGTTACAGATTGGTAGACCCGATTTGAAATCCGACTTGTTGCTTGAAAAGCAGAAGATTAGGGGTAGATTTTTTATAGAAAACATTGTTTTCTGTAAAATTTGGGGAAAGGGGTCAAAACGGCAGTTTTTGTGAAAGTTGTTTTGAATTTAATGAATCTGCTAACTTCTGACATTTTTTACCGAAGCCAGAAAAACAGGCGAAGGGTTACAAAAATAGCTCTAGTTACAGATTGGTAGACCTGATTTGAAATCCTACTTGTTGCTTGAAAATCTGAAGATTCGGGGTAGATTTTATATAGAAAACATTGTTTTCTGTAAAATTTTTGGAAAGGGGTCAAAACGGCAGTTTTTGTGAAAGTTGTTTTGAATTTAATGAATGTGCTAACTTCTGACTTTTTTTTACTGAAGACAGAAAAACAGGCGAAGGGTTACAAAAATAGCTCTAGTTACAGATTGGTAGACCCGATTTGAAATCCGACTTGTTGCTTGAAAAGCAGAAGATTAGGGGTAGATTTTTTATAGAAAACATTGTTTTCTGTAAAATTTTGGGAAAGGGGTCAAAACGGCAGTTTTTGCAAAAGTTGTTTTGAATTTAATGAATGTGCTAACTTCTGACATTTTTTACCGAAGCCAGAAAAACAGGCGAAGGGTTACAAAAGTAGCTCTATTTACAGATTGGTAGACCTGATTTGAAATCCGACTTTTTGCTTGAAAAGCTGAAGATTAGGGGTAGATTTTATATAGAAAACATTGTTTTCTGTAAAATTTTGGGAAAGGGTTCAAAACGGCAGTTTTTGCGAAAGTTTTTTTGAATTTAATGAATCTGCTAACTTCTGACATTTTTTACCGAAGCCAGAAAAACAGGTGAAGGGTTACAAAAATAGCTCTAGTTACAGATTGGTAGACCTGATTTGAAATCCAACTTTTTGCTTGAAAAGCTGAAGATTAGGGGTAGATTTTTTATAGAAAACATTGTTTTCTGTAAAATTTTGGGAAAGGGTTCAAAACGGCAGTTTTTGTGAAAGTTGTTTTGAATTTAATGAATCTGCTAACTTCTGACATTTTTTACCGAAGCCAGAAAAACAGGCGAAGGGTTACAAAAATAGCTCTAGTTACAGATTGGTAGACCTGATTTGAAATCCGACTTGTTGCTTGAAAATCTGAAGATTCGGGGTAGATTTTATATAGAAAACATTGAAGCCAGAAAAACAGGCCAAAGGTTACAAAAATAGCTCTAGTTACAGATTGGTAGACCCGATTTGAAATCCGACTTGTTGCTTGAAAATCTGAAGATTCGGGGTAGATTTTATATAGAAAACATTGTTTTCTGTAAAATTTTGGGAAAGGGGTCAAAACGGCAGTTTTTGTGAAAGTTGTTTTGAATTTAATGAATGTGCTAACTTCTGACTTTTTTTTACTGAAGACAGAAAAACAGGCGAAGGGTTACAAAAATAGCTCTAGTTACAGATTGGTAGACCTGATTTGAAATCCGACTTTTTGCTTGAAAAGCTGAAGATTAGGGGTAGATTTTATATAGAAAACATTGTTTTCTGTAAAATTTTGGGAAAGGGTTCAAAACGGCAGTTTTTGTGAAAGTTGTTTTGAATTTAATGAATCTGCTAACTTCTGACATTTTTTACCGAAGCCAGAAAAACAGGCCAAGGTTTACAAAAATAGCTCTAGTTACAGATTTGTAGACCCGATTTGAAATCCGACTTGTTGCTTGAAAATCTGAAGATTCGGGGTAGATTTTATATAGAAAACATTGTTTTCTGTAAAATTTTGGGAAAGGGGTCAAAACGGCAGTTTTTGTGAAAGTTGTTTTGAATTTAATGAATGTGCGAACTTCTGACTTTTTTTTACTGAAGACAGAAAAACAGGCGAAGGGTTACAAAAATAGCTCTAGTTACAGATTGGTAGACCTGATTTGAAATCCGACTTGTTGCTTGAAAAGCAGAAGATTAGGGGTAGATTTTTTATAGAAAACATTGTTTTCTGTAAAATTTTGGGAAAGGGTTCAAAACGGCAGTTTTTGCGAAAGTTGTTTTGAGTTTTCTGTAAAATTTTGGGAAAGGGGTCAAAACGGCAGTTTTTGTGAAAGTTGTTTTGAATTTAATGAATCTGCTAACTTCTGACAATTTTTACCGAAGCCAGAAAAACAGGCCAAGGGTTACAAAAATAGCTCTAGTTACAGATTGGTAGACCCGATTTGAAATCCGACTTGTTGCTTGAAAATCTGAAGATTCGGGGTAGATTTTATATAGAAAACATTGTTTTCTGTAAAATTTTGGGAAAGGGGTCAAAACGGCAGTTTTGTGAAAGTTGTTTTGAATTTAATGAATGTGCTAACTTCTGACTTTTTTTTACTGAAGACAGAAAAACAGGCGAAGGGTTACAAAAATAGCTCTAGTTACAGATTGGTAGACCTGATTTGAAATCCGAATTGTTGCTTGAAAAGCAGAAGATTATGAGTAGATTTTTTATAGAAAACATTGTTTTCTGTAAAATTTTGGGAAAGGGGTCAAAACGGCAGTTTTTGCAAAAGTTGTTTTGAATTTAATGAATGTGCTAACTTCTGACATTTTTTACCGAAGCCAGAAAAACAGGCGAAGGGTTACAAAAATAGCTCTAGTTACAGATTGGTAGACCTGATTTGAAATCCGACTTTTTGCTTGAAAAGCTGAAGATTCGTGGTAGATTTTATATAGAAAACATTGTTTTCTGTAAAATTTTGGGAAAGGGGTCAAAACGGCAGTTTTTGTGAAAGTTGTTTTGAATTTAATGAATCTGCTAACTTCTGACTTTTTTTTACTGAAGACAGAAAAACAGGCGAAGGGTTACAAAAATTGCTCTAGTTACAGATTGGTAGACCTGATTTGAAATCCGACTTGTTGCTTGAAAAGCTGAAGATTAGGGGTAGATTTTATATAGAAAACATTGTTTTCTGTAAAATTTTGGGAAAGGGTTCAAAACGGCAGTTTTTGCGAAAGTTGTTTTGAATTTAATGAATCTGCTAACTTCTGACATTTTTTACCGAAGCCAGAAAAACAGGCGAAGGGTTACAAAAATAGCTCTAGTTACAGATTGGTAGACCTGATTTGAAATCCGACTTTTTGCTTGAAAAGCTGAAGATTAGGGGTAGATTTTATATAGAAAACATTGTTTTCTGTAAAATTTTGGGAAAGGGTTCAAAACGGCAGTTTTTGTGAAAGTTGTTTTGAATTTAATGAATCTGCTAACTTCTGACATTTTTTACCGAAGCCAGAAAAACAGGCCAAGGGTTACAAAAATAGCTCTAGTTACAGATTTGTAGACCCGATTTGAAATCCGACTTGTTGCTTGAAAATCTGAAGATTCGGGGTAGATTTTATATAGAAAACATTGTTTTCTGTAAAATTTTGGGAAAGGGGTCAAAACGGCAGTTTTTGTGAAAGTTGTTTTGAATTTAATGAATGTGCTAACTTCTGACTTTTTTTTACTGAAGACAGAAAAACAGGCGAAGGGTTACAAAAATAGCTCTAGTTACAGATTGGTAGACCTGATTTGAAATCCGAATTGTTGCTTGAAAAGCAGAAGATTATGGGTAGATTTTTTATAGAAAACATTGTTTTCTGTAAAATTTTGGGAAAGGGGTCAAAACGGCAGTTTTTGCAAAAGTTGTTTTGAATTTAATGAATGTGCTAACTTCTGACATTTTTTACCGAAGCCAGAAAAACAGGCGAAGGGTTACAAAAATAGCTCTAGTTACAGATTGGTAGACCTGATTTGAAATCCGACTTTTTGCTTGAAAAGCTGAAGATTCGTGGTAGATTTTATATAGAAAACATTGTTTTCTGTAAAATTTTGGGAAAGGGGTCAAAACGGCAGTTTTTGTGAAAGTTGTTTTGAATTTAATGAATCTGCTAACTTCTGACTTTTTTTTACTGAAGACAGAAAAACAGGCGAAGGGTTACAAAAATTGCTCTAGTTACAGATTGGTAGACCTGATTTGAAATCCGACTTTTTGCTTGAAAAGCTGAAGATTAGGGGTAGATTTTATATAGAAAACATTGTTTTCTGTAAAATTTTGGGAAAGGGTTCAAAACGGCAGTTTTTGCGAAAGTTGTTTTGAATTTAATGAATCTGCTAACTTCTGACATTTTTTACCGAAGCCAGAAAAACAGGCGAAGGGTTACAAAAATAGCTCTAGTTACAGATTGGTAGACCTGATTTGAAATCCGACTTTTTGCTTGAAAAGCTGAAGATTAGGGGTAGATTTTATATAGAAAACATTGTTTTCTGTAAAATTTTGGGAAAGGGTTCAAAACGGCAGTTTTTGTGAAAGTTGTTTTGAATTTAATGAATCTGCTAACTTCTGACATTTTTTACCGAAGCCAGAAAAACAGGCCAAGGGTTACAAAAATAGCTCTAGTTACAGATTTGTAGACCCGATTTGAAATCCGACTTGTTGCTTGAAAATCTGAAGATTCGGGGTAGATTTTATATAGAAAACGTTGTTTTCTGTAAAATTTTGGGAAAGGGGTCAAAACGGCAGTTTTTGTGAAAGTTGTTTTGAATTTAATGAATCTGCTAACTTCTGACTTTTTTTTACTGAAGACAGAAAAACAGGCGAAGGGTTACAAAAATAGCTCTAGTTACAGATTGGTAGACCTGATTTGAAATCCGACTTGTTGCTTGAAAAGCAGAAGATTAGGGGTAGATTTTTTATAGAAAACATTGTTTTCTGTAAAATTTTGGGAAAGGGTTCAAAACGGCAGTTTTTGCGAAAGTTGTTTTGAATTTAATGAATCTGCTAACTTCTGACATTTTTTTACTGAAGACAGAAAAACAGGCGAAGGGTTACAAAAATAGCTCTAGTTACAGATTGGTAGACCTGATTTGAAATCCGAATTGTTGCTTGAAAAGCAGAAGATTATGAGTAGATTTTTTATAGAAAACATTGTTTTCTGTAAAATTTTGGGAAAGGGGTCAAAACGGCAGTTTTTGCAAAAGTTGTTTTGAATTTAATGAATGTGCTAACTTCTGACATTTTTTACCGAAGCCAGAAAAACAGGCGAAGGGTTACAAAAATAGCTCTAGTTACAGATTGGTAGACCTGATTTGAAATCCGACTTTTTGCTTGAAAAGCTGAAGATTCGTGGTAGATTTTATATAGAAAACATTGTTTTCTGTAAAATTTTGGGAAAGGGGTCAAAACGGCAGTTTTTGTGAAAGTTGTTTTGAATTTAATGAATCTGCTAACTTCTGACTTTTTTTTACTGAAGACAGAAAAACAGGCGAAGGGTTACAAAAATTGCTCTAGTTACAGATTGGTAGACCTGATTTGAAATCCGACTTTTTGCTTGAAAAGCTGAAGATTAGGGGTAGATTTTATATAGAAAACATTGTTTTCTGTAAAATTTTGGGAAAGGGTTCAAAACGGCAGTTTTTGCGAAAGTTGTTTTGAATTTAATGAATCTGCTAACTTCTGACATTTTTTACCGAAGCCAGAAAAACAGGCGAAGGGTTACAAAAATAGCTCTAGTTACAGATTGGTAGACCTGATTTGAAATCCGACTTTTTGCTTGAAAAGCTGAAGATTAGGGGTAGATTTTATATAGAAAACATTGTTTTCTGTAAAATTTTGGGAAAGGGTTCAAAACGGCAGTTTTTGTGAAAGTTGTTTTGAATTTAATGAATCTGCTAACTTCTGACATTTTTTACCGAAGCCAGAAAAACAGGCCAAGGGTTACAAAAATAGCTCTAGTTACAGATTTGTAGACCCGATTTGAAATCCGACTTGTTGCTTGAAAATCTGAAGATTCGGGGTAGATTTTATATAGAAAACATTGTTTTCTGTAAAATTTTGGGAAAGGGGTCAAAACGGCAGTTTTTGTGAAAGTTGTTTTGAATTTAATGAATGTGCTAACTTCTGACTTTTTTTTACTGAAGACAGAAAAACAGGCGAAGGGTTACAAAAATAGCTCTAGTTACAGATTGGTAGACCTGATTTGAAATCCGAATTGTTGCTTGAAAAGCAGAAGATTATGGGTAGATTTTTTATAGAAAACATTGTTTTCTGTAAAATTTTGGGAAAGGGGTCAAAACGGCAGTTTTTGCAAAAGTTGTTTTGAATTTAATGAATGTGCTAACTTCTGACATTTTTTACCGAAGCCAGAAAAACAGGCGAAGGGTTACAAAAATAGCTCTAGTTACAGATTGGTAGACCTGATTTGAAATCCGACTTTTTGCTTGAAAAGCTGAAGATTCGTGGTAGATTTTATATAGAAAACATTGTTTTCTGTAAAATTTTGGGAAAGGGGTCAAAACGGCAGTTTTTGTGAAAGTTGTTTTGAATTTAATGAATCTGCTAACTTCTGACTTTTTTTTACTGAAGACAGAAAAACAGGCGAAGGGTTACAAAAATTGCTCTAGTTACAGATTGGTAGACCTGATTTGAAATCCGACTTTTTGCTTGAAAAGCTGAAGATTAGGGGTAGATTTTATATAGAAAACATTGTTTTCTGTAAAATTTTGGGAAAGGGTTCAAAACGGCAGTTTTTGCGAAAGTTGTTTTGAATTTAATGAATCTGCTAACTTCTGACATTTTTTACCGAAGCCAGAAAAACAGGCGAAGGGTTACAAAAATAGCTCTAGTTACAGATTGGTAGACCTGATTTGAAATCCGACTTTTTGCTTGAAAAGCTGAAGATTAGGGGTAGATTTTATATAGAAAACATTGTTTTCTGTAAAATTTTGGGAAAGGGTTCAAAACGGCAGTTTTTGTGAAAGTTGTTTTGAATTTAATGAATCTGCTAACTTCTGACATTTTTTACCGAAGCCAGAAAAACAGGCCAAGGGTTACAAAAATAGCTCTAGTTACAGATTTGTAGACCCGATTTGAAATCCGACTTGTTGCTTGAAAATCTGAAGATTCGGGGTAGATTTTATATAGAAAACGTTGTTTTCTGTAAAATTTTGGGAAAGGGGTCAAAACGGCAGTTTTTGTGAAAGTTGTTTTGAATTTAATGAATGTGCTAACTTCTGACTTTTTTTTACTGAAGACAGAAAAACAGGCGAAGGGTTACAAAAATAGCTCTAGTTACAGATTGGTAGACCTGATTTGAAATCCGACTTGTTGCTTGAAAAGCAGAAGATTAGGGGTAGATTTTTTATAGAAAACATTGTTTTCTGTAAAATTTTGGGAAAGGGTTCAAAACGGCAGTTTTTGCGAAAGTTGTTTTGAATTTAATGAATCTGCTAACTTCTGACATTTTTTTACTGAAGACAGAAAAACAGGCGAAGGGTTACAAAAATAGCTCTAGTTACAGATTGGTAGACCTGATTTGAAATCCGACTTTTTGCTTGAAAAGCTGAAGATTAGGGGTAGATTTTATATAGAAAACATTGTTTTCTGTAAAATTTTGGGAAAGGGTTCAAAACGGCAGTTTTTGTGAAAGTTGTTTTGAATTTAATGAATCTGCTAACTTCTGACATTTTTTACCGAAGCCAGAAAAACAGGCCAAGGGTTACAAAAATAGCTCTAGTTACAGATTTGTAGACCCGATTTGAAATCCGACTTGTTGCTTGAAAATCTGAAGATTCGGGGTAGATTTTATATAGAAAACATTGTTTTCTGTAAAATTTTGGGAAAGGGGTCAAAACGGCAGTTTTTGTGAAAGTTGTTTTGAATTTAATGAATGTGCTAACTTCTGACTTTTTTTTACTGAAGACAGAAAAACAGGCGAAGGGTTACAAAAATAGCTCTAGTTACAGATTGGTAGACCTGATTTGAAATCTGACTTGTTGCTTGAAAAGCTGAAGATTAGGGGTAGATTTTTTATAGAAAACATTGTTTTCTGTAAAATTTTGGGAAAGGGTTCAAAACGGCAGTTTTTGCGAAAGTTGTTTTGAATTTAATGAATCTGCTAACTTCTGACATTTTTTACCGAAGCCAGAAAAACAGGCGAAGGGTTACAAAAATAGCTCTAGTTACAGATTGGTAGACCTGATTTGAAATCCGACTTTTTGCTTGAAAAGCTGAAGATTAGGGGTAGATTTTATATAGAAAACATTGTTTTCTGTAAAATTTTGGGAAAGGGTTCAAAACGGCAGTTTTTGTGAAAGTTGTTTTGAATTTAATGAATCTGCTAACTTCTGACATTTTTTACCGAAGCCAGAAAAACAGGCCAAGGGTTACAAAAATAGCTCTAGTTACAGATTGGTAGACCCGATTTGAAATCCGACTTGTTGCTTGAAAATCTGAAGATTAGGGGTAGATTTTATATAGAAAACTTTGTTTTCTGTAAAATTTTGGGAAAGGGGTCAAAACGGCAGTTTTTGTGAAAGTTGTTTTGAATTTAATGAATGTGCTAACTTCTGACTTTTTTTTACTGAAGACAGAAAAACAGGCGAAGGGTTACAAAAATAGCTCTAGTTACAGATTGGTAGACCTGATTTGAAATCCGAATTGTTGCTTGAAAAGCAGAAGATTATGGGTAGATTTTTTATAGAAAACATTGTTTTCTGTAAAATTTTGGGAAAGGGGTCAAAACGGCAGTTTTTGCAAAAGTTGTTTTGAATTTAATGAATGTGCTAACTTCTGACATTTTTTACCGAAGCCAGAAAAACAGGCGAAGGGTTACAAAAATAGCTCTAGTTACAGATTGGTAGACCTGATTTGAAATCCGACTTTTTGCTTGAAAAGCTGAAGATTCGTGGTAGATTTTATATAGAAAACATTGTTTTCTGTAAAATTTTGGGAAAGGGGTCAAAACGGCAGTTTTTGTGAAAGTTGTTTTGAATTTAATGAATCTGCTAACTTCTGACTTTTTTTTACTGAAGACAGAAAAACAGGCGAAGGGTTACAAAAATTGCTCTAGTTACAGATTGGTAGACCTGATTTGAAATCCGACTTTTTGCTTGAAAAGCTGAAGATTAGGGGTAGATTTTATATAGAAAACATTGTTTTCTGTAAAATTTTGGGAAAGGGTTCAAAACGGCAGTTTTTGCGAAAGTTGTTTTGAATTTAATGAATCTGCTAACTTCTGACATTTTTTACCGAAGCCAGAAAAACAGGCGAAGGGTTACAAAAATAGCTCTAGTTACAGATTGGTAGACCTGATTTGAAATCCGACTTTTTGCTTGAAAAGCTGAAGATTAGGGGTAGATTTTATATAGAAAACATTGTTTTCTGTAAAATTTTGGGAAAGGGTTCAAAACGGCAGTTTTTGTGAAAGTTGTTTTGAATTTAATGAATCTGCTAACTTCTGACATTTTTTACCGAAGCCAGAAAAACAGGCCAAGGGTTACAAAAATAGCTCTAGTTACAGATTTGTAGACCCGATTTGAAATCCGACTTGTTGCTTGAAAATCTGAAGATTCGGGGTAGATTTTATATAGAAAACATTGTTTTCTGTAAAATTTTGGGAAAGGGGTCAAAACGGCAGTTTTTGTGAAAGTTGTTTTGAATTTAATGAATGTGCTAACTTCTGACTTTTTTTTACTGAAGACAGAAAAACAGGCGAAGGGTTACAAAAATAGCTCTAGTTACAGATTGGTAGACCTGATTTGAAATCTGACTTGTTGCTTGAAAAACTGAAGATTAGGGGTAGATTTTTTATAGAAAACATTGTTTTCTGTAAAATTTTGGGAAAGGGTTCAAAACGGCAGTTTTTGTGAAAGTTGTTTTGAATTTAATGAATCTGCTAACTTCTGACATTTTTTACCGAAGCCAGAAAAACAGGCCAAGGGTTACAAAAATAGCTCTAGTTACAGATTTGTAGACCCGATTTGAAATCCGACTTGTTGCTTGAAAATCTGAAGATTCGGGGTAGATTTTATATAGAAAACATTGTTTTCTGTAAAATTTTGGGAAAGGGGTCAAAACGGCAGTTTTTGTGAAAGTTGTTTTGAATTTAATGAATGTGCTAACTTCTGACTTTTTTTTACTGAAGACAGAAAAACAGGCGAAGGGTTACAAAAATAGCTCTAGTTACAGATTGGTAGACCTGATTTGAAATCTGACTTGTTGCTTGAAAAACTGAAGATTAGGGGTAGATTTTTTATAGAAAACATCGTTTTCTGTAAAATTTTGGGAAAGGGTTCAAAACGGCAGTTTTTGCGAAAGTTGTTTTGAATTTAATGAATCTGCTAACTTCTGACATTTTTTACCGAAGCCAGAAAAACAGGCGAAGGGTTACAAAAATAGCTCTAGTTACAGATTGGTAGACCTGATTTGAAATCCGACTTTTTGCTTGAAAAGCTGAAGATTAGGGGTAGATTTTATATAGAAAACATTGTTTTCTGTAAAATTTTGGGAAAGGGTTCAAAACGGCAGTTTTTGTGAAAGTTGTTTTGAATTTAATGAATCTGCTAACTTCTGACATTTTTTACCGAAGCCAGAAAAACAGGCCAAGGGTTACAAAAATAGCTCTAGTTACAGATTTGTAGACCCGATTTGAAATCCGACTTGTTGCTTGAAAATCTGAAGATTCGGGGTAGATTTTATATAGAAAACGTTGTTTTCTGTAAAATTTTGGGAAAGGGGTCAAAACGGCAGTTTTTGTGAAAGTTGTTTTGAATTTAATGAATGTGCTAACTTCTGACTTTTTTTTACTGAAGACAGAAAAACAGGCGAAGGGTTACAAAAATAGCTCTAGTTACAGATTGGTAGACCTGATTTGAAATCCGACTTGTTGCTTGAAAAGCAGAAGATTAGGGGTAGATTTTTTATAGAAAACATTGTTTTCTGTAAAATTTTGGGAAAGGGTTCAAAACGGCAGTTTTTGCGAAAGTTGTTTTGAATTTAATGAATCTGCTAACTTCTGACATTTTTTACCGAAGCCAGAAAAACAGGCGAAGGGTTACAAAAATAGCTCTAGTTACAGATTGGTAGACCTGATTTGAAATCCGACTTTTTGCTTGAAAAGCTGAAGATTAGGGGTAGTTTTTATATAGAAAACATTGTTTTCTGTAAAATTTTGGGAAAGGGTTCAAAACGGCAGTTTTTGTGAAAGTTGTTTTGAATTTAATGAATCTGCTAACTTCTGACATTTTTTACCGAAGCCAGAAAAACAGGCCAAAGGTTACAAAAATAGCTCTAGTTACAGATTGGTAGACCCGATTTGAAATCCGACTTGTTGCTTGAAAATCTGAAGATTAGGGGTAGTTTTTATATAGAAAACTTTGTTTTCTGTAAAATTTTGGGAAAGGGGTCAAAACGGCAGTTTTTGTGAAAGTTGTTTTGAATTTAATGAATCTGCTAACTTCTGACAATTTTTACCGAAGCCAGAAAAACAGGCCAAGGGTTACAAAAATAGCTCTAGTTACAGATTGGTAGACCCGATTTGAAATCCGAATTGTTGCTTGAAAAGCAGAAGATTAGGGGTAGATTTTTTGTAGAAAACATTGTTTTCTGTAAAATTTTGGGAAAGGGGTCAAAACGGCAGTTTTTGCAAAAGTTGTTTTGAATTTAATGAATGTGCTAACTTCTGACATTTTTTACCGAAGCCAGAAAAACAGGCGAAGGGTTACAAAAATAGCTCTAGTTACAGATTGGTAGACCTGATTTGAAATCCGACTTTTTGCTTGAAAAGCTGAAGATTAGGGGTAGATTTTATATAGAAAACATTGTTTTCTGTAAAATTTTGGGAAAGGGTTCAAAACGGCAGTTTTGTGAAAGTTGTTTTGAATTTAATGAATCTGCTAACTTCTGACATTTTTTACCGAAGCCAGAAAAACAGGCCAAGGGCTACAAAAATAGCTCTAGTTACAGATTGGTAGACCCGATTTGAAATCCGACTTGTTGCTTGAAAATCTGAAGATTCGGGGTAGATTTTATATAGAAAACATTGTTTTCTGTAAAATTTTGGGAAAGGGGTCAAAACGGCAGTTTTTGTGAAAGTTGTTTTGAATTTAATGAATGTGCTAACTTCTGACTTTTTTTTACTGAAGACAGAAAAACAGGCGAAGGGTTACAAAAATAGCTCTAGTTACAGATTGGTAGACCTGATTTGAAATCCGACTTTTTGCTTGAAAAGCTGAAGATTAGGGGTAGATTTTATATAGAAAACATTGTTTTCTGTAAAATTTTGGGAAAGGGTTCAAAACGGCAGTTTTAGCGAAAGTTGTTTTGAATTTATTGAATCTGCTAACTTCTGACATTTTTTACCGAAGCCAGAAAAACAGGCCAAGGGTTACAAAAATAGCTCTAGTTACAGATTGGTAGACCTGATTTGAAATCCGACTTTTTGCTTGAAAAGCTGAAGATTAGGGGTAGATTTTATATAGAAAACATTGTTTTCTGTAAAATTTTGGGAAAGGGTTCAAAACGGCAGTTTTTGTGAAAGTTGTTTTGAATTTAATGAATCTGCTAACTTCTGACATTTTTTACCGAAGCCAGAAAAACAGGCCAAGGGTTACAAAAATAGCTCTAGTTACAGATTTGTAGACCCGATTTGAAATCCGACTTGTTGCTTGAAAATCTGAAGATTCGGGGTAGATTTTATATAGAAAACATTGTTTTCTGTAAAATTTTGGGAAAGGGGTCAAAACGGCAGTTTTTGTGAAAGTTGTTTTGAATTTAATGAATGTGCTAACTTCTGACTTTTTTTTACTGAAGACAGAAAAACAGGCGAAGGGTTACAAAAATAGCTCTAGTTACAGATTGGTAGACCTGATTTGAAATCTGACTTGTTGCTTGAAAAGCTGAAGATTAGGGGTAGATTTTTTATAGAAAACATTGTTTTCTGTAAAATTTTGGGAAAGGGTTCAAAACGGCAGTTTTTGCGAAAGTTGTTTTGAATTTAATGAATCTGCTAACTTCTGACATTTTTTACCGAAGCCAGAAAAACAGGCGAAGGGTTACAAAAATAGCTCTAGTTACAGATTGGTAGACCTGATTTGAAATCCGACTTTTTGCTTGAAAAGCTGAAGATTAGGGGTAGATTTTATATAGAAAACATTGTTTTCTGTAAAATTTTGGGAAAGGGTTCAAAACGGCAGTTTTTGTGAAAGTTGTTTTGAATTTAATGAATCTGCTAACTTCTGACATTTTTTACCGAAGCCAGAAAAACAGGCCAAGGGTTACAAAAATAGCTCTAGTTACAGATTTGTAGACCCGATTTGAAATCCGACTTGTTGCTTGAAAATCTGAAGATTCGGGGTAGATTTTATATAGAAAACATTGTTTTCTGTAAAATTTTGGGAAAGGGGTCAAAACGGCAGTTTTTGTGAAAGTTGTTTTGAATTTAATGAATGTGCTAACTTCTGACTTTTTTTTACTGAAGACAGAAAAACAGGCGAAGGGTTACAAAAATAGCTCTAGTTACAGATTGGTAGACCTGATTTGAAATCCGACTTGTTGCTTGAAAAGCAGAAGATTAGGGGTAGATTTTTTATAGAAAACATTGTTTTCTGTAAAATTTTGGGAAAGGGTTCAAAACGGCAGTTTTTGCGAAAGTTGTTTTGAATTTAATGAATCTGCTAACTTCTGACATTTTTTTACTGAAGACAGAAAAACAGGCGAAGGGTTACAAAAATAGCTCTAGTTACAGATTGGTAGACCTGATTTGAAATCCGACTTTTTGCTTGAAAAGCTGAAGATTAGGGGTAGATTTTATATAGAAAACATTGTTTTCTGTAAAATTTTGGGAAAGGGTTCAAAACGGCAGTTTTTGCGAAAGTTGTTTTGAATTTAATGAATCTGCTAACTTCTGACATTTTTTACCGAAGCCAGAAAAACAGGCGAAGGGTTACAAAAATAGCTCTAGTTACAGATTGGTAGACCTGATTTGAAATCCGACTTTTTGCTTGAAAAGCTGAAGATTAGGGGTAGATTTTATATAGAAAACATTGTTTTCTGTAAAATTTTGGGAAAGGGTTCAAAACGGCAGTTTTTGTGAAAGTTGTTTTGAATTTAATGAATCTGCTAACTTCTGACATTTTTTACCGAAGCCAGAAAAACAGGCCAAGGGTTACAAAAATAGCTCTAGTTACAGATTTGTAGACCCGATTTGAAATCCGACTTGTTGCTTGAAAATCTGAAGATTCGGGGTAGATTTTATATAGAAAACATTGTTTTCTGTAAAATTTTGGGAAAGGGGTCAAAACGGCAGTTTTTGTGAAAGTTGTTTTGAATTTAATGAATGTGCTAACTTCTGACTTTTTTTTACTGAAGACAGAAAAACAGGCGAAGGGTTACAAAAATAGCTCTAGTTACAGATTGGTAGACCTGATTTGAAATCCGACTTGTTGCTTGAAAAGCTGAAGATTAGGGGTAGATTTTTTATAGAAAACATTGTTTTCTGTAAAATTTTGGGAAAGGGTTCAAAACGGCAGTTTTTGTGAAAGTTGTTTTGAATTTAATGAATCTGCTAACTTCTGACATTTTTTACCGAAGCCAGAAAAACAGGCCAAGGGTTACAAAAATAGCTCTAGTTACAGATTTGTAGACCCGATTTGAAATCCGACTTGTTGCTTGAAAAGCTGAAGATTCGGGGTAGATTTTATATAGAAAACATTGTTTTCTGTAAAATTTTGGGAAAGGGGTCAAAACGGCAGTTTTTGTGAAAGTTGTTTTGAATTTAATGAATGTGCTAACTTCTGACTTTTTTTTACTGAAGACAGAAAAACAGGCGAAGGGTTACAAAAATAGCTCTAGTTACAGATTGGTAGACCTGATTTGAAATCTGACTTGTTGCTTGAAAAACTGAAGATTAGGGGTAGATTTTTTATAGAAAACATCGTTTTCTGTAAAATTTTGGGAAAGGGTTCAAAACGGCAGTTTTTGCGAAAGTTGTTTTGAATTTAATGAATCTGCTAACTTCTGACATTTTTTACCGAAGCCAGAAAAACAGGCGAAGGGTTACAAAAATAGCTCTAGTTACAGATTGGTAGACCTGATTTGAAATCCGACTTTTTGCTTGAAAAGCTGAAGATTAGGGGTAGATTTTATATAGAAAACATTGTTTTCTGTAAAATTTTGGGAAAGGGTTCAAAACGGCAGTTTTTGTGAAAGTTGTTTTGAATTTAATGAATCTGCTAACTTCTGACATTTTTTACCGAAGCCAGAAAAACAGGCCAAGGGTTACAAAAATAGCTCTAGTTACAGATTTGTAGACCCGATTTGAAATCCGACTTGTTGCTTGAAAATCTGAAGATTCGGGGTAGATTTTATATAGAAAACATTGTTTTCTGTAAAATTTTGGGAAAGGGGTCAAAACGGCAGTTTTTGTGAAAGTTGTTTTGAATTTAATGAATGTGCTAACTTCTGACTTTTTTTTACTGAAGACAGAAAAACAGGCGAAGGGTTACAAAAATAGCTCTAGTTACAGATTGGTAGACCTGATTTGAAATCCGACTTGTTGCTTGAAAAGCAGAAGATTAGGGGTAGATTTTTTATAGAAAACATTGTTTTCTGTAAAATTTTGGGAAAGGGTTCAAAACGGCAGTTTTTGCGAAAGTTGTTTTGAATTTAATGAATCTGCTAACTTCTGACATTTTTTACCGAAGCCAGAAAAACAGGCGAAGGGTTACAAAAATAGCTCTAGTTACAGATTGGTAGACCTGATTTGAAATCCGACTTTTTGCTTGAAAAGCTGAAGATTAGGGGTAGATTTTATATAGAAAACATTGTTTTCTGTAAAATTTTGGGAAAGGGTTCAAAACGGCAGTTTTTGTGAAAGTTGTTTTGAATTTAATGAATCTGCTAACTTCTGACATTTTTTACCGAAGCCAGAAAAACAGGCCAAGGGTTACAAAAATAGCTCTAGTTACAGATTTGTAGACCCGATTTGAAATCCGACTTGTTGCTTGAAAATCTGAAGATTCGGGGTAGATTTTATATAGAAAACATTGTTTTCTGTAAAATTTTGGGAAAGGGGTCAAAACGGCAGTTTTTGTGAAAGTTGTTTTGAATTTAATGAATGTGCTAACTTCTGACTTTTTTTTACTGAAGACAGAAAAACAGGCGAAGGGTTACAAAAATAGCTCTAGTTACAGATTGGTAGACCTGATTTGAAATCTGACTTGTTGCTTGAAAAACTGAAGATTAGGGGTAGATTTTTTATAGAAAACATTGTTTTCTGTAAAATTTTGGGAAAGGGTTCAAAACGGCAGTTTTTGTGAAAGTTGTTTTGAATTTAATGAATCTGCTAACTTCTGACATTTTTTACCGAAGCCAGAAAAACAGGCCAAGGGTTACAAAAATAGCTCTAGTTACAGATTTGTAGACCCGATTTGAAATCCGACTTGTTGCTTGAAAATCTGAAGATTCGGGGTAGATTTTATATAGAAAACATTGTTTTCTGTAAAATTTTGGGAAAGGGGTCAAAACGGCAGTTTTTGTGAAAGTTGTTTTGAATTTAATGAATGTGCTAACTTCTGACTTTTTTTTACTGAAGACAGAAAAACAGGCGAAGGGTTACAAAAATAGCTCTAGTTACAGATTGGTAGACCTGATTTGAAATCTGACTTGTTGCTTGAAAAACTGAAGATTAGGGGTAGATTTTTTATAGAAAACATCGTTTTCTGTAAAATTTTGGGAAAGGGTTCAAAACGGCAGTTTTTGCGAAAGTTGTTTTGAATTTAATGAATCTGCTAACTTCTGACATTTTTTACCGAAGCCAGAAAAACAGGCGAAGGGTTACAAAAATAGCTCTAGTTACAGATTGGTAGACCTGATTTGAAATCCGACTTTTTGCTTGAAAAGCTGAAGATTAGGGGTAGATTTTATATAGAAAACATTGTTTTCTGTAAAATTTTGGGAAAGGGTTCAAAACGGCAGTTTTTGTGAAAGTTGTTTTGAATTTAATGAATCTGCTAACTTCTGACATTTTTTACCGAAGCCAGAAAAACAGGCCAAGGGTTACAAAAATAGCTCTAGTTACAGATTTGTAGACCCGATTTGAAATCCGACTTGTTGCTTGAAAATCTGAAGATTCGGGGTAGATTTTATATAGAAAACGTTGTTTTCTGTAAAATTTTGGGAAAGGGGTCAAAACGGCAGTTTTTGTGAAAGTTGTTTTGAATTTAATGAATGTGCTAACTTCTGACTTTTTTTTACTGAAGACAGAAAAACAGGCGAAGGGTTACAAAAATAGCTCTAGTTACAGATTGGTAGACCTGATTTGAAATCCGACTTGTTGCTTGAAAAGCAGAAGATTAGGGGTAGATTTTTTATAGAAAACATTGTTTTCTGTAAAATTTTGGGAAAGGGTTCAAAACGGCAGTTTTTGCGAAAGTTGTTTTGAATTTAATGAATCTGCTAACTTCTGACATTTTTTACCGAAGCCAGAAAAACAGGCGAAGGGTTACAAAAATAGCTCTAGTTACAGATTGGTAGACCTGATTTGAAATCCGACTTTTTGCTTGAAAAGCTGAAGATTAGGGGTAGATTTTATATAGAAAACATTGTTTTCTGTAAAATTTTGGGAAAGGGTTCAAAACGGCAGTTTTTGTGAAAGTTGTTTTGAATTTAATGAATCTGCTAACTTCTGACATTTTTTACCGAAGCCAGAAAAACAGGCGAAGGGTTACAAAAATAGCTCTAGTTACAGATTGGTAGACCTGATTTGAAATCCGACTTTTTGCTTGAAAAGCTGAAGATTAGGGGTAGATTTTATATAGAAAACATTGTTTTCTGTAAAATTTTGGGAAAGGGTTCAAAACGGCAGTTTTGTGAAAGTTGTTTTGAATTTAATGAATCTGCTAACTTCTGACATTTTTTACCGAAGCCAGAAAAACAGGCCAAGGGCTACAAAAATAGCTCTAGTTACAGATTGGTAGACCCGATTTGAAATCCGACTTGTTGCTTGAAAATCTGAAGATTCGGGGTAGATTTTATATAGAAAACATTGTTTTCTGTAAAATTTTGGGAAAGGGGTCAAAACGGCAGTTTTTGTGAAAGTTGTTTTGAATTTAATGAATGTGCTAACTTCTGACTTTTTTTTACTGAAGACAGAAAAACAGGCGAAGGGTTACAAAAATAGCTCTAGTTACAGATTGGTAGACCCGATTTGAAATCCGACTTGTTGCTTGAAAAGCTGAAGATTAGGGGTAGATTTTATATAGAAAACATTGTTTTCTGTAAAATTTTGGGAAAGGGTTCAAAACGGCAGTTTTTGTGAAAGTTGTTTTGAATTTATTGAATCTGCTAACTTCTGACATTTTTTACCGAAGCCAGAAAAACAGGCCAAGGGTTACAAAAATAGCTCTAGTTACAGATTGGTAGACCTGATTTGAAATCCGACTTTTTGCTTGAAAAGCTGAAGATTAGGGGTAGATTTTATATAGAAAACATTGTTTTCTGTAAAATTTTGGGAAAGGGTTCAAAACGGCAGTTTTTGTGAAAGTTGTTTTGAATTTAATGAATCTGCTAACTTCTGACATTTTTTACCGAAGCCAGAAAAACAGGCCAAGGGTTACAAAAATAGCTCTAGTTACAGATTTGTAGACCCGATTTGAAATCCGACTTGTTGCTTGAAAATCTGAAGATTCGGGGTAGATTTTATATAGAAAACATTGTTTTCTGTAAAATTTTGGGAAAGGGGTCAAAACGGCAGTTTTTGTGAAAGTTGTTTTGAATTTAATGAATGTGCTAACTTCTGACTTTTTTTTACTGAAGACAGAAAAACAGGCGAAGGGTTACAAAAATAGCTCTAGTTACAGATTGGTAGACCTGATTTGAAATCTGACTTGTTGCTTGAAAAGCTGAAGATTAGGGGTAGATTTTTTATAGAAAACATTGTTTTCTGTAAAATTTTGGGAAAGGGTTCAAAACGGCAGTTTTTGCGAAAGTTGTTTTGAATTTAATGAATCTGCTAACTTCTGACATTTTTTACCGAAGCCAGAAAAACAGGCGAAGGGTTACAAAAATAGCTCTAGTTACAGATTGGTAGACCTGATTTGAAATCCGACTTTTTGCTTGAAAAGCTGAAGATTAGGGGTAGATTTTATATAGAAAACATTGTTTTCTGTAAAATTTTGGGAAAGGGTTCAAAACGGCAGTTTTTGTGAAAGTTGTTTTGAATTTAATGAATCTGCTAACTTCTGACATTTTTTACCGAAGCCAGAAAAACAGGCCAAGGGTTACAAAAATAGCTCTAGTTACAGATTTGTAGACCCGATTTGAAATCCGACTTGTTGCTTGAAAATCTGAAGATTCGGGGTAGATTTTATATAGAAAACATTGTTTTCTGTAAAATTTTGGGAAAGGGGTCAAAACGGCAGTTTTTGTGAAAGTTGTTTTGAATTTAATGAATGTGCTAACTTCTGACTTTTTTTTACTGAAGACAGAAAAACAGGCGAAGGGTTACAAAAATAGCTCTAGTTACAGATTGGTAGACCTGATTTGAAATCCGACTTGTTGCTTGAAAAGCAGAAGATTAGGGGTAGATTTTTTATAGAAAACATTGTTTTCTGTAAAATTTTGGGAAAGGGTTCAAAACGGCAGTTTTTGCGAAAGTTGTTTTGAATTTAATGAATCTGCTAACTTCTGACATTTTTTTACTGAAGACAGAAAAACAGGCGAAGGGTTACAAAAATAGCTCTAGTTACAGATTGGTAGACCTGATTTGAAATCCGACTTTTTGCTTGAAAAGCTGAAGATTAGGGGTAGATTTTATATAGAAAACATTGTTTTCTGTAAAATTTTGGGAAAGGGTTCAAAACGGCAGTTTTTGCGAAAGTTGTTTTGAATTTAATGAATCTGCTAACTTCTGACATTTTTTACCGAAGCCAGAAAAACAGGCGAAGGGTTACAAAAATAGCTCTAGTTACAGATTGGTAGACCTGATTTGAAATCCGACTTTTTGCTTGAAAAGCTGAAGATTAGGGGTAGATTTTATATAGAAAACATTGTTTTCTGTAAAATTTTGGGAAAGGGTTCAAAACGGCAGTTTTTGTGAAAGTTGTTTTGAATTTAATGAATCTGCTAACTTCTGACATTTTTTACCGAAGCCAGAAAAACAGGCCAAGGGTTACAAAAATAGCTCTAGTTACAGATTTGTAGACCCGATTTGAAATCCGACTTGTTGCTTGAAAATCTGAAGATTCGGGGTAGATTTTATATAGAAAACATTGTTTTCTGTAAAATTTTGGGAAAGGGGTCAAAACGGCAGTTTTTGTGAAAGTTGTTTTGAATTTAATGAATGTGCTAACTTCTGACTTTTTTTTACTGAAGACAGAAAAACAGGCGAAGGGTTACAAAAATAGCTCTAGTTACAGATTGGTAGACCTGATTTGAAATCCGACTTGTTGCTTGAAAAGCAGAAGATTAGGGGTAGATTTTTTATAGAAAACATTGTTTTCTGTAAAATTTTGGGAAAGGGTTCAAAACGGCAGTTTTTGCGAAAGTTGTTTTGAATTTAATGAATCTGCTAACTTCTGACATTTTTTACCGAAGCCAGAAAAACAGGCGAAGGGTTACAAAAATAGCTCTAGTTACAGATTGGTAGACCTGATTTGAAATCCGACTTTTTGCTTGAAAAGCTGAAGATTAGGGGTAGATTTTATATAGAAAACACTGTTTTCTGTAAAATTTTGGGAAAGGGTTCAAAACGGCAGTTTTTGTGAAAGTTGTTTTGAATTTAATGAATCTGCTAACTTCTGACATTTTTTACCGAAGCCAGAAAAACAGGCCAAGGGTTACAAAAATAGCTCTAGTTACAGATTGGTAGACCTGATTTGAAATCCGACTTGTTGCTTGAAAAGCAGAAGATTAGGGGTAGATTTTATATAGAAAACATTGTTTTCTGTAAAATTTTGGGAAAGGGGTCAAAACGGCAGTTTTTGTGAAAGTTGTTTTGAATTTAATGAATGTGCTAACTTCTGACTTTTTTTTACTGAAGACAGAAAAACAGGCGAAGGGTTACAAAAATAGCTCTAGTTACAGATTGGTAGACCCGATTTGAAATCCGACTTGTTGCTTGAAAAGCAGAAGATTAGGGGTAGATTTTTTATAGAAAACATTGTTTTCTGTAAAATTTTGGGAAAGGGGTCAATACGGCAGTTTTTGCAAAAGTTGTTTTGAATTTAATGAATGTGCTAACTTCTGACATTTTTTACCGAAGCCAGAAAAACAGGCGAAGGGTTACAAAAATAGCTCTAGTTACAGATTGGTAGACCTGATTTGAAATCCGACTTTTTGCTTGAAAAGCTGAAGATTAGGGGTAGATTTTATATAGAAAACATTGTTTTCTGTAAAATTTTGGGAAAGGGTTCAAAACGGCAGTTTTTGTGAAAGTTGTTTTGAATTTAATGAATCTGCTAACTTCTGACATTTTTTACCGAAGCCAGAAAAACAGGCGAAGGGTTACAAAAATATCTCTATTTACAGATTGGTAGACCCGATTTGAAATCCGACTTGTTGCTTGAAAAGCTGAAGATTAGGGGTAGATTTTATATAGAAAACATTGTTTTCTGTAAAATTTTGGGAAAGGGTTCAAAACGGCAGTTTTTGTGAAAGTTGTTTTGAATTTAATGAATCTGCTAACTTCTGACATTTTTTACCGAAGCCAGAAAAACAGGCGAAGGGTTACAAAAATAGCTCTAGTTACAGATTGGTAGACCTGATTTGAAATCCGACTTGTTGCTTGAAAAGCTGAAGATTAGGGGTAGATTTTATATAGAAAACATTGTTTTCTGTAAAATTTTGGGAAAGGGTTCAAAACGGCAGTTTTTGCGAAAGTTGTTTTGAATTTAATGAATCTGCTAACTTCTGACATTTTTTACCGAAGCCAGAAAAACAGGCGAAGGGTTACAAAAATAGCTCTAGTTACAGATTGGTAGACCTGATTTGAAATCCGACTTTTTGCTTGAAAAGCTGAAGATTAGGGGTAGATTTTATATAGAAAACACTGTTTTCTGTAAAATTTTGGGAAAGGGTTCAAAACGGCAGTTTTTGTGAAAGTTGTTTTGAATTTAATGAATCTGCTAACTTCTGACATTTTTTACCGAAGCCAGAAAAACAGGCCAAGGGTTACAAAAATAGCTCTAGTTACAGATTGGTAGACCTGATTTGAAATCCGAATTGTTGCTTGAAAAGCAGAAGATTAGGGGTAGATTTTTTATAGAAAACATTGTTTTCTGTAAAATTTTGGGAAAGGGGTCAAAACGGCAGTTTTTGTGAAAGTTGTTTTGAATTTAATGAATGTGCTAACTTCTGACTTTTTTTTACTGAAGACAGAAAAACAGGCGAAGGGTTACAAAAATAGCTCTAGTTACAGATTGGTAGACCCGATTTGAAATCCGACTTGTTGCTTGAAAAGCAGAAGATTAGGGGTAGATTTTTTATAGAAAACATTGTTTTCTGTAAAATTTTGGGAAAGGGGTCAATACGGCAGTTTTTGCAAAAGTTGTTTTGAATTTAATGAATGTGCTAACTTCTGACATTTTTTACCGAAGCCAGAAAAACAGGCGAAGGGTTACAAAAATAGCTCTAGTTACAGATTGGTAGACCTGATTTGAAATCCGACTTTTTGCTTGAAAAGCTGAAGATTAGGGGTAGATTTTATATAGAAAACATTGTTTTCTGTAAAATTTTGGGAAAGGGTTCAAAACGGCAGTTTTTGTGAAAGTTGTTTTGAATTTAATGAATCTGCTAACTTCTGACATTTTTTACCGAAGCCAGAAAAACAGGCGAAGGGTTACAAAAATATCTCTATTTACAGATTGGTATACCCGATTTGAAATCCGACTTGTTGCTTGAAAAGCTGAAGATTAGGGGTAGATTTTATATAGAAAACATTGTTTTCTGTAAAATTTTGGGAAAGGGTTCAAAACGGCAGTTTTTGTGAAAGTTGTTTTGAATTTAATGAATCTGCTAACTTTTGACATTTTTTACCGAAGCCAGAAAAACAGGCGAAGGGTTACAAAAATAGCTCTAGTTACAGATTGGGAGACCCGATTTGAAATCCGACTTGTTGCTTGAAAAGCTGAAGATTAGGGGTAGATTTTATATAGAAAACATTGTTTTCTGTAAAATTTTGGGAAAGGGGTCAAAACGGCAGTTTTTGTGAAAGTTGTTTTGAATTTAATGAATGTGCTAACTTCTGACTTTTTATTACTGAAGACAGAAAAACAGGCGAAGGGTTACAAAAATAGCTCTAGTTACAGATTGGTAGACCCGATTTGAAATCCGACTTGTTGCTTGAAAAGCAGAAGATTAGGGGTAGATTTTTTATAGAAAACATTGTTTTCTGTAAAATTTTGGGAAAGGGTTCAAAACGGCAGTTTTTGTGAAAGTTGTTTTGAATTTAATGAATCTGCTAACTTCTGACATTTTTTACCGAAGCCAGAAAAACAGGCGAAGGGTTACAAAATTAGCTCTAGTTACAGATTGGTAGACCTGATTTGAACTCCGACTTTTTGCTTGAAAAGCTGAAGATTAGGGGTAGATTTTATATAGAAAACATTGTTTTCTGTAAAATTTTGGGAAAGGGTTCAAAACGGCAGTTTTTGTGAAAGTTGTTTTGAATTTAATGAATCTGCTAACTTCTGACATTTTTTACCGAAGCCAGAAAAACAGGCCAAGGGTTACAAAAATAGCTCTAGTTACAGATTTGTAGACCCGATTTGAAATCCGACTTGTTGCTTGAAAATCTGAAGATTCGGGGTAGATTTTATATAGAAAACATTGTTTTCTGTAAAATTTTGGGAAAGGGGTCAAAACGGCAGTTTTTGTGAAAGTTGTTTTGAATTTAATGAATGTGCTAACTTCTGACTTTTTTTTACTGAAGACAGAAAAACAGGCGAAGGGTTACAAAAATAGCTCTAGTTACAGATTGGTAGACCCGATTTGAAATCCGACTTGTTGCTTGAAAAGCAGAAGATTAGGGGTAGATTTTTTATAGAAAACATTGTTTTCTGTAAAATTTTGGGAAAGGGGTCAATACGGCAGTTTTTGCAAAAGTTGTTTTGAATTTAATGAATGTGCTAACTTCTGACATTTTTTACCGAAGCCAGAAAAACAGGCGAAGGGTTACAAAAATAGCTCTATTTACAGATTGGTAGACCCGATTTGAAATCCGACTTGTTGCTTGAAAAGCTGAAGATTAGGGGTAGATTTTATATAGAAAACATTGTTTTCTGTAAAATTTTGGGAAAGGGGTCAAAACGGCAGTTTTTGTGAAAGTTGTTTTGAATTTAATGAATCTGCTAACTTCTGACATTTTTTACCGAAGCCAGAAAAACAGGCGAAGGGTTACAAAAATAGCTCTAGTTACAGATTGGGAGACCCGATTTGAAATCCGACTTGTTGCTTGAAAAGCAGAAGATTAGGGGTAGATTTTTTATAGAAAACATTGTTTTCTGTAAAATTTTGGGAAAGGGGTCAATACGGCAGTTTTTGCAAAAGTTGTTTTGAATTTAATGAATGTGCTAACTTCTGACATTTTTTACCGAAGCCAGAAAAACAGGCGAAGGGTTACAAAAATAGCTCTAGTTACAGATTGGTAGACCTGATTTGAAATCCGACTTGTTGCTTGAAAAGCTGAAGATTAGGGGTAGATTTTATATAGAAAACATTGTTTTCTGTAAAATTTTGGGAAAGGGTTCAAAACGGCAGTTTTTGTGAAAGTTGTTTTGAATTTAATGAATCTGCTAACTTCTGACATTTTTTACCGAAGCCAGAAAAACAGGCGAAGGGTTACAAAAATAGCTCTATTTACAGATTGGTAGACCCGATTTGAAATCCGACTTGTTGCTTGAAAAGCTGAAGATTAGGGGTAGATTTTATATAGAAAACATTGTTTTCTGTAAAATTTTGGGAAAGGGTTCAAAACGGCAGTTTTTGTGAAAGTTGTTTTGAATTTACTGAATCTGCTAACTTCTGACATTTTTTACCGAAGCCAGAAAAACAGGCGAAGGGTTACAAAAATAGCTCTAGTTACAGATTGGGAGACCCGATTTGAAATCCGACTTGTTGCTTGAAAATCTGAAGATTAGGGGTAGATTTTATATAGAAAACATTGTTTTCTGTAAAATTTTGGGAAAGGGGTCAAAACGGCAGTTTTTGTGAAAGTTGTTTTGAATTTAATGAATCTGCTAACTTCTGACAATTTTTACCGAAGCCAGAAAAACAGGCCAAGGGTTACAAAAATAGCTCTAGTTACAGATTGGTAGACCCGATTTGAAATCCGACTTGTTGCTTGAAAAGCAGAAGATTAGGGGTAGATTTTTCATAGAAAACATTGTTTTCTGTAAAATTTTGGGAAAGGGTTCAAAACGGCAGTTTTTGTGAAAGTTGTTTTGAATTTAATGAATCTGCTAACTTCTGACATTTTTTACCGAAGCCAGAAAAACAGGCGAAGGGTTACAAAATTAGCTCTAGTTACAGATTGGTAGACCTGATTTGAACTCCGACTTTTTGCTTGAAAAGCTGAAGATTAGGGGTAGATTTTATATAGAAAACATTGTTTTCTGTAAAATTTTGGGAAAGGGTTCAAAACGGCAGTTTTTGTGAAAGTTGTTTTGAATTTAATGAATCTGCTAACTTCTGACATTTTTTACCGAAGCCAGAAAAACAGGCCAAGGGTTACAAAAATAGCTCTAGTTACAGATTTGTAGACCCGATTTGAAATCCGACTTGTTGCTTGAAAATCTGAAGATTCGGGGTAGATTTTATATAGAAAACATTGTTTTCTGTAAAATTTTGGGAAAGGGGTCAAAACGGCAGTTTTTGTGAAAGTTGTTTTGAATTTAATGAATGTGCTAACTTCTGACTTTTTTTTACTGAAGACAGAAAAACAGGCGAAGGGTTACAAAAATAGCTCTAGTTACAGATTGGTAGACCCGATTTGAAATCCGACTTGTTGCTTGAAAAGCAGAAGATTAGGGGTAGATTTTTTATAGAAAACATTGTTTTCTGTAAAATTTTGGGAAAGGGGTCAATACGGCAGTTTTTGCAAAAGTTGTTTTGAATTTAATGAATGTGCTAACTTCTGACATTTTTTACCGAAGCCAGAAAAACAGGCGAAGGGTTACAAAAATAGCTCTATTTACAGATTGGTAGACCCGATTTGAAATCCGACTTGTTGCTTGAAAAGCTGAAGATTAGGGGTAGATTTTATATAGAAAACATTGTTTTCTGTAAAATTTTGGGAAAGGGTTCAAAACGGCAGTTTTTGTGAAAGTTGTTTTGAATTTAATGAATCTGCTAACTTCTGACATTTTTTACCGAAGCCAGAAAAACAGGCGAAGGGTTACAAAAATAGCTCTAGTTACAGATTGGGAGACCCGATTTGAAATCCGACTTGTTGCTTGAAAAGCTGAAGATTAGGGGTAGATTTTATATAGAAAACATTGTTTTCTGTAAAATTTTGGGAAAGGGGTCAAAACGGCAGTTTTTGTGAAAGTTGTTTTGAATTTAATGAATGTGCTAACTTCTGACTTTTTATTACTGAAGACAGAAAAACAGGCGAAGGGTTACAAAAATAGCTCTAGTTACAGATTGGTAGACCCGATTTGAAATCCGACTTGTTGCTTGAAAAGCAGAAGATTAGGGGTAGATTTTTTATAGAAAACATTGTTTTCTGTAAAATTTTGGGAAAGGGTTCAAAACGGCAGTTTTTGTGAAAGTTGTTTTGAATTTAATGAATCTGCTAACTTCTGACATTTTTTACCGAAGCCAGAAAAACAGGCGAAGGGTTACAAAATTAGCTCTAGTTACAGATTGGTAGACCTGATTTGAACTCCGACTTTTTGCTTGAAAAGCTGAAGATTAGGGGTAGATTTTATATAGAAAACATTGTTTTCTGTAAAATTTTGGGAAAGGGTTCAAAACGGCAGTTTTTGTGAAAGTTGTTTTGAATTTAATGAATCTGCTAACTTCTGACATTTTTTACCGAAGCCAGAAAAACAGGCCAAGGGTTACAAAAATAGCTCTAGTTACAGATTTGTAGACCCGATTTGAAATCCGACTTGTTGCTTGAAAATCTGAAGATTCGGGGTAGATTTTATATAGAAAACATTGTTTTCTGTAAAATTTTGGGAAAGGGGTCAAAACGGCAGTTTTTGTGAAAGTTGTTTTGAATTTAATGAATGTGCTAACTTCTGACTTTTTTTTACTGAAGACAGAAAAACAGGCGAAGGGTTACAAAAATAGCTCTAGTTACAGATTGGTAGACCCGATTTGAAATCCGACTTGTTGCTTGAAAAGCAGAAGATTAGGGGTAGATTTTTTATAGAAAACATTGTTTTCTGTAAAATTTTGGGAAAGGGGTCAATACGGCAGTTTTTGCAAAAGTTGTTTTGAATTTAATGAATGTGCTAACTTCTGACATTTTTTACCGAAGCCAGAAAAACAGGCGAAGGGTTACAAAAATAGCTCTAGTTACAGATTGGTAGACCTGATTTGAAATCCGACTTGTTGCTTGAAAAGCTGAAGATTAGGGGTAGATTTTATATAGAAAACATTGTTTTCTGTAAAATTTTGGGAAAGGGTTCAAAACGGCAGTTTTTGTGAAAGTTGTTTTGAATTTAATGAATCTGCTAACTTCTGACATTTTTTACCGAAGCCAGAAAAACAGGCGAAGGGTTACAAAAATAGCTCTATTTACAGATTGGTAGACCCGATTTGAAATCCGACTTGTTGCTTGAAAAGCTGAAGATTAGGGGTAGATTTTATATAGAAAACATTGTTTTCTGTAAAATTTTGGGAAAGGGTTCAAAACGGCAGTTTTTGTGAAAGTTGTTTTGAATTTACTGAATCTGCTAACTTCTGACATTTTTTACCGAAGCCAGAAAAACAGGCGAAGGGTTACAAAAATAGCTCTAGTTACAGATTGGGAGACCCGATTTGAAATCCGACTTGTTGCTTGAAAATCTGAAGATTAGGGGTAGATTTTATATAGAAAACATTGTTTTCTGTAAAATTTTGGGAAAGGGGTCAAAACGGCAGTTTTTGTGAAAGTTGTTTTGAATTTAATGAATCTGCTAACTTCTGACAATTTTTACCGAAGCCAGAAAAACAGGCCAAGGGTTACAAAAATAGCTCTAGTTACAGATTGGTAGACCCGATTTGAAATCCGACTTGTTGCTTGAAAAGCAGAAGATTAGGGGTAGATTTTTCATAGAAAACATTGTTTTCTGTAAAATTTTGGGAAAGGGTTCAAAACGGCAGTTTTTGTGAAAGTTGTTTTGAATTTAATGAATCTGCTAACTTCTGACATTTTTTACCGAAGCCAGAAAAACAGGCGAAGGGTTACAAAATTAGCTCTAGTTACAGATTGGTAGACCTGATTTGAACTCCGACTTTTTGCTTGAAAAGCTGAAGATTAGGGGTAGATTTTATATAGAAAACATTGTTTTCTGTAAAATTTTGGGAAAGGGTTCAAAACGGCAGTTTTTGTGAAAGTTGTTTTGAATTTAATGAATCTGCTAACTTCTGACATTTTTTACCGAAGCCAGAAAAACAGGCCAAGGGTTACAAAAATAGCTCTAGTTACAGATTTGTAGACCCGATTTGAAATCCGACTTGTTGCTTGAAAATCTGAAGATTCGGGGTAGATTTTATATAGAAAACATTGTTTTCTGTAAAATTTTGGGAAAGGGGTCAAAACGGCAGTTTTTGTGAAAGTTGTTTTGAATTTAATGAATGTGCTAACTTCTGACTTTTTTTTACTGAAGACAGAAAAACAGGCGAAGGGTTACAAAAATAGCTCTAGTTACAGATTGGTAGACCCGATTTGAAATCCGACTTGTTGCTTGAAAAGCAGAAGATTAGGGGTAGATTTTTTATAGAAAACATTGTTTTCTGTAAAATTTTGGGAAAGGGGTCAATACGGCAGTTTTTGCAAAAGTTGTTTTGAATTTAATGAATGTGCTAACTTCTGACATTTTTTACCGAAGCCAGAAAAACAGGCGAAGGGTTACAAAAATAGCTCTATTTACAGATTGGTAGACCCGATTTGAAATCCGACTTGTTGCTTGAAAAGCTGAAGATTAGGGGTAGATTTTATATAGAAAACATTGTTTTCTGTAAAATTTTGGGAAAGGGTTCAAAACGGCAGTTTTTGTGAAAGTTGTTTTGAATTTAATGAATCTGCTAACTTCTGACATTTTTTACCGAAGCCAGAAAAACAGGCGAAGGGTTACAAAAATAGCTCTAGTTACAGATTGGGAGACCCGATTTGAAATCCGACTTGTTGCTTGAAAAGCTGAAGATTAGGGGTAGATTTTATATAGAAAACATTGTTTTCTGTAAAATTTTGGGAAAGGGGTCAAAACGGCAGTTTTTGTGAAAGTTGTTTTGAATTTAATGAATGTGCTAACTTCTGACTTTTTATTACTGAAGACAGAAAAACAGGCGAAGGGTTACAAAAATAGCTCTAGTTACAGATTGGTAGACCCGATTTGAAATCCGACTTGTTGCTTGAAAAGCAGAAGATTAGGGGTAGATTTTTTATAGAAAACATTGTTTTCTGTAAAATTTTGGGAAAGGGTTCAAAACGGCAGTTTTTGTGAAAGTTGTTTTGAATTTAATGAATCTGCTAACTTCTGACATTTTTTACCGAAGCCAGAAAAACAGGCGAAGGGTTACAAAATTAGCTCTAGTTACAGATTGGTAGACCTGATTTGAACTCCGACTTTTTGCTTGAAAAGCTGAAGATTAGGGGTAGATTTTATATAGAAAACATTGTTTTCTGTAAAATTTTGGGAAAGGGTTCAAAACGGCAGTTTTTGTGAAAGTTGTTTTGAATTTAATGAATCTGCTAACTTCTGACATTTTTTACCGAAGCCAGAAAAACAGGCCAAGGGTTACAAAAATAGCTCTAGTTACAGATTTGTAGACCCGATTTGAAATCCGACTTGTTGCTTGAAAATCTGAAGATTCGGGGTAGATTTTATATAGAAAACATTGTTTTCTGTAAAATTTTGGGAAAGGGGTCAAAACGGCAGTTTTTGTGAAAGTTGTTTTGAATTTAATGAATGTGCTAACTTCTGACTTTTTTTTACTGAAGACAGAAAAACAGGCGAAGGGTTACAAAAATAGCTCTAGTTACAGATTGGTAGACCCGATTTGAAATCCGACTTGTTGCTTGAAAAGCAGAAGATTAGGGGTAGATTTTTTATAGAAAACATTGTTTTCTGTAAAATTTTGGGAAAGGGGTCAATACGGCAGTTTTTGCAAAAGTTGTTTTGAATTTAATGAATGTGCTAACTTCTGACATTTTTTACCGAAGCCAGAAAAACAGGCGAAGGGTTACAAAAATAGCTCTATTTACAGATTGGTAGACCCGATTTGAAATCCGACTTGTTGCTTGAAAAGCTGAAGATTAGGGGTAGATTTTATATAGAAAACATTGTTTTCTGTAAAATTTTGGGAAAGGGGTCAAAACGGCAGTTTTTGTGAAAGTTGTTTTGAATTTAATGAATCTGCTAACTTCTGACATTTTTTACCGAAGCCAGAAAAACAGGCGAAGGGTTACAAAAATAGCTCTAGTTACAGATTGGGAGACCCGATTTGAAATCCGACTTGTTGCTTGAAAAGCAGAAGATTAGGGGTAGATTTTTTATAGAAAACATTGTTTTCTGTAAAATTTTGGGAAAGGGGTCAATACGGCAGTTTTTGCAAAAGTTGTTTTGAATTTAATGAATGTGCTAACTTCTGACATTTTTTACCGAAGCCAGAAAAACAGGCGAAGGGTTACAAAAATAGCTCTAGTTACAGATTGGTAGACCTGATTTGAAATCCGACTTGTTGCTTGAAAAGCTGAAGATTAGGGGTAGATTTTATATAGAAAACATTGTTTTCTGTAAAATTTTGGGAAAGGGTTCAAAACGGCAGTTTTTGTGAAAGTTGTTTTGAATTTAATGAATCTGCTAACTTCTGACATTTTTTACCGAAGCCAGAAAAACAGGCGAAGGGTTACAAAAATAGCTCTATTTACAGATTGGTAGACCCGATTTGAAATCCGACTTGTTGCTTGAAAAGCTGAAGATTAGGGGTAGATTTTATATAGAAAACATTGTTTTCTGTAAAATTTTGGGAAAGGGTTCAAAACGGCAGTTTTTGTGAAAGTTGTTTTGAATTTACTGAATCTGCTAACTTCTGACATTTTTTACCGAAGCCAGAAAAACAGGCGAAGGGTTACAAAAATAGCTCTAGTTACAGATTGGGAGACCCGATTTGAAATCCGACTTGTTGCTTGAAAATCTGAAGATTAGGGGTAGATTTTATATAGAAAACATTGTTTTCTGTAAAATTTTGGGAAAGGGGTCAAAACGGCAGTTTTTGTGAAAGTTGTTTTGAATTTAATGAATCTGCTAACTTCTGACAATTTTTACCGAAGCCAGAAAAACAGGCCAAGGGTTACAAAAATAGCTCTAGTTACAGATTGGTAGACCCGATTTGAAATCCGACTTGTTGCTTGAAAAGCAGAAGATTAGGGGTAGATTTTTTATAGAAAACATTGTTTTCTGTAAAATTTTGGGAAAGGGTTCAAAACGGCAGTTTTTGTGAAAGTTGTTTTGAATTTAATGAATCTGCTAACTTCTGACATTTTTTACCGAAGCCAGAAAAACAGGCGAAGGGTTACAAAATTAGCTCTAGTTACAGATTGGTAGACCTGATTTGAACTCCGACTTTTTGCTTGAAAAGCTGAAGATTAGGGGTAGATTTTATATAGAAAACATTGTTTTCTGTAAAATTTTGGGAAAGGGTTCAAAACGGCAGTTTTTGTGAAAGTTGTTTTGAATTTAATGAATCTGCTAACTTCTGACATTTTTTACCGAAGCCAGAAAAACAGGCCAAGGGTTACAAAAATAGCTCTAGTTACAGATTTGTAGACCCGATTTGAAATCCGACTTGTTGCTTGAAAATCTGAAGATTCGGGGTAGATTTTATATAGAAAACATTGTTTTCTGTAAAATTTTGGGAAAGGGGTCAAAACGGCAGTTTTTGTGAAAGTTGTTTTGAATTTAATGAATGTGCTAACTTCTGACTTTTTTTTACTGAAGACAGAAAAACAGGCGAAGGGTTACAAAAATAGCTCTAGTTACAGATTGGTAGACCCGATTTGAAATCCGACTTGTTGCTTGAAAAGCAGAAGATTAGGGGTAGATTTTTTATAGAAAACATTGTTTTCTGTAAAATTTTGGGAAAGGGGTCAATACGGCAGTTTTTGCAAAAGTTGTTTTGAATTTAATGAATGTGCTAACTTCTGACATTTTTTACCGAAGCCAGAAAAACAGGCGAAGGGTTACAAAAATAGCTCTATTTACAGATTGGTAGACCCGATTTGAAATCCGACTTGTTGCTTGAAAAGCTGAAGATTAGGGGTAGATTTTATATAGAAAACATTGTTTTCTGTAAAATTTTGGGAAAGGGGTCAAAACGGCAGTTTTTGTGAAAGTTGTTTTGAATTTAATGAATCTGCTAACTTCTGACATTTTTTACCGAAGCCAGAAAAACAGGCGAAGGGTTACAAAAATAGCTCTAGTTACAGATTGGGAGACCCGATTTGAAATCCGACTTGTTGCTTGAAAAGCAGAAGATTAGGGGTAGATTTTTTATAGAAAACATTGTTTTCTGTAAAATTTTGGGAAAGGGGTCAATACGGCAGTTTTTGCAAAAGTTGTTTTGAATTTAATGAATGTGCTAACTTCTGACATTTTTTACCGAAGCCAGAAAAACAGGCGAAGGGTTACAAAAATAGCTCTAGTTACAGATTGGTAGACCTGATTTGAAATCCGACTTGTTGCTTGAAAAGCTGAAGATTAGGGGTAGATTTTATATAGAAAACATTGTTTTCTGTAAAATTTTGGGAAAGGGTTCAAAACGGCAGTTTTTGTGAAAGTTGTTTTGAATTTAATGAATGTGCTAACTTCTGACATTTTTTACCGAAGCCAGAAAAACAGGCGAAGGGTTACAAAAATAGCTCTATTTACAGGATGGTAGACCCGATTTGAAATCCGACTTGTTGCTTGAAAAGCTGAAGATTAGGGGTAGATTTTATATAGAAAACATTGTTTTCTGTAAAATTTTGGGAAAGGGGTCAAAACGGCAGTTTTTGTGAAAGTTGTTTTGAATTTAATGAATCTGCTAACTTCTGACATTTTTTACCGAAGCCAGAAAAACAGGCGAAGGGTTACAAAAATAGCTCTAGTTACAGATTGGGAGACCCGATTTGAAATCCGACTTGTTGCTTGAAAAGCAGAAGATTAGGGGTAGATTTTTTATAGAAAACATTGTTTTCTGTAAAATTTTGGGAAAGGGGTCAATACGGCAGTTTTTGCAAAAGTTGTTTTGAATTTAATGAATGTGCTAACTTCTGACATTTTTTACCGAAGCCAGAAAAACAGGCGAAGGGTTACAAAAATAGCTCTAGTTACAGATTGGTAGACCTGATTTGAAATCCGACTTGTTGCTTGAAAAGCTGAAGATTAGGGGTAGATTTTATATAGAAAACATTGTTTTCTGTAAAATTTTGGGAAAGGGTTCAAAACGGCAGTTTTTGTGAAAGTTGTTTTGAATTTAATGAATCTGCTAACTTCTGACATTTTTTACCGAAGCCAGAAAAACAGGCGAAGGGTTACAAAAATAGCTCTATTTACAGATTGGTAGACCCGATTTGAAATCCGACTTGTTGCTTGAAAAGCTGAAGATTAGGGGTAGATTTTATATAGAAAACATTGTTTTCTGTAAAATTTTGGGAAAGGGTTCAAAACGGCAGTTTTTGTGAAAGTTGTTTTGAATTTACTGAATCTGCTAACTTCTGACATTTTTTACCGAAGCCAGAAAAACAGGCGAAGGGTTACAAAAATAGCTCTAGTTACAGATTGGGAGACCCGATTTGAAATCCGACTTGTTGCTTGAAAATCTGAAGATTAGGGGTAGATTTTATATAGAAAACATTGTTTTCTGTAAAATTTTGGGAAAGGGGTCAAAACGGCAGTTTTTGTGAAAGTTGTTTTGAATTTAATGAATCTGCTAACTTCTGACAATTTTTACCGAAGCCAGAAAAACAGGCCAAGGGTTACAAAAATAGCTCTAGTTACAGATTGGTAGACCCGATTTGAAATCCGACTTGTTGCTTGAAAATCTGAATATTCGGGGTAGATTTTATATAGAAAACATTGTTTTCTGTAAAATTTTGGGAAAGGGGTCAAAACGGCAGTTTTTGTGAAAGTTGTTTTGAATTTAATGAATCTGCTAACTTCTGACATTTTTTACCGAAGCCAGAAAAACAGGCGAAGGGTTACAAAAATAGCTCTAGTTACAGATTGGGAGACCCGATTTGAAATCCGACTTGTTGCTTGAAAAGCTGAAGATTAGGGGTAGATTTTATATAGAAAACATTGTTTTCTGTAAAATTTTGGGAAAGGGTTCAAAACGGCAGTTTTTGCGAAAGTTGTTTTGAATTTAATGAATCTGCTAACTTCTGACATTTTTTACCGAAGCCAGAAAAACAGGCGAAGGGTTACAAAAATAGCTCTAGTTACAGATTGGTAGACCTGATTTGAAATCCGACTTTTTGCTTGAAAAGCTGAAGATTAGGGGTAGATTTTATATAGAAAACATTGTTTTCTGTAAAATTTTGGGAAAGGGTTCAAAACGGCAGTTTTTGTGAAAGTTGTTTTGAATTTAATGAATCTGCTAACTTCTGACATTTTTTACCGAAGCCAGAAAAACAGGCCAAGGGTTACAAAAATAGCTCTAGTTACAGATTTGTAGACCCGATTTGAAATCCGACTTGTTGCTTGAAAATCTGAAGATTCGGGGTAGATTTTATATAGAAAACATTGTTTTCTGTAAAATTTTGGGAAAGGGGTCAAAACGGCAGTTTTTGTGAAAGTTGTTTTGAATTTAATGAATGTGCTAACTTCTGACTTTTTTTTACTGAAGACAGAAAAACAGGCGAAGGGTTACAAAAATAGCTCTAGTTACAGATTGGTAGACCTGATTTGAAATCCGACTTGTTGCTTGAAAAGCAGAAGATTAGGGGTAGATTTTTTATAGAAAACATTGTTTTCTGTAAAATTTTGGGAAAGGGTTCAAAACGGCAGTTTTTGCGAAAGTTGTTTTGAATTTAATGAATCTGCTAACTTCTGACATTTTTTACCGAAGCCAGAAAAACAGGCGAAGGGTTACAAAAATAGCTCTAGTTACAGATTGGTAGACCTGATTTGAAATCCGACTTTTTGCTTGAAAAGCTGAAGATTAGGGGTAGATTTTATATAGAAAACACTGTTTTCTGTAAAATTTTGGGAAAGGGTTCAAAACGGCAGTTTTTGTGAAAGTTGTTTTGAATTTAATGAATCTGCTAACTTCTGACATTTTTTACCGAAGCCAGAAAAACAGGCCAAGGGTTACAAAAATAGCTCTAGTTACAGATTGGTAGACCTGATTTGAAATCCGAATTGTTGCTTGAAAAGCAGAAGAATAGGGGTAGATTTTTTATAGAAAACATTGTTTTCTGTAACATTTTGGGAAAGGGGTCAAAACGGCAGTTTTTGTGAAAGTTGTTTTGATTTTAATGAATGTGCTAACTTCTGACTTTTTTTTACTGAAGACAGAAAAACAGGCGAAGGGTTACAAAAATAGCTCTAGTTACAGATTGGTAGACCTGATTTGAAATCCGAATTGTTGCTTGAAAAGCAGAAGAATAGGGGTAGATTTTTTATAGAAAACATTGTTTTCTGTAAAATTTTGGGAAAGGGGTCAAAACGGCAGTTTTTGTGAAAGTTGTTTTGATTTTAATGAATGTGCTAACTTCTGACTTTTTTTTACTGAAGCCAGAAAAACAGGCGAAGGGTTACAAAAATAGCTCTAGTTACAGATTGGTAGACCTGATTTGAAATCCGACTTTTTGCTTGAAAAGCTGAAGATTAGGGGTAGATTTTATATAGAAAACATTGTTTTCTGTAAAATTTTGGGAAAGGGTTCAAAACGGCAGTTTTTGTGAAAGTTGTTTTGAATTTAATGAATCTGCTAACTTCTGACATTTTTTACCGAAGCCAGAAAAACAGGCGAAGGGTTACAAAAATAGCTCTAGTTACAGATTGGGAGACCCGATTTGAAATCCGACTTGTTGCTTGAAAAGCTGAAGATTAGGGGTAGATTTTATATAGAAAACATTGTTTTCTGTAAAATTTTGGGAAAGGGGTCAAAACGGCAGTTTTTGTGAAAGTTGTTTTGAATTTAATGAATGTGCTAACTTCTGACATTTTTTACCGAAGCCAGACAAACAGGCGAAGGGTTACAAAAATAGCTCTAGTTACAGATTGGTAGACCTGATTTGAAATCCGACTTGTTGCTTGAAAAGCTGAAGATTAGGGGTAGATTTTATATAGAAAACATTGTTTTCTGTAAAATTTTGGGAAAGGGTTCAAAACGGCAGTTTTTGCAAAAGTTGTTTTGAATTTAATGAATGTGCTAACTTCTGACATTTTTTACCGAAGCCAGAAAAACAGGCGAAGGGTTACAAAAATAGCTCTAGTTACAGATTGGTAGACCCGATTTGAAATCCGACTTGTTGCTTGAAAATCTGAAGATTCGGGGTAGATTTTATATAGAAAACATTGTTTTCTGTAAAATTTTGGGAAAGGGGTCAAAACGGCAGTTTTTGTGAAAGTTGTTTTGAATTTAATGAATGTGCTAACTTCTGACTTTTTATTACTGAAGACAGAAAAACAGGCGAAGGGTTACAAAAATAGCTCTAGTTACAGATTGGTAGACCCGATTTGAAATCCGACTTGTTGCTTGAAAAGCAGAAGATTAGGGGTAGATTTTTTATAGAAAACATTGTTTTCTGTAAAATTTTGGGAAAGGGTTCAAAACGGCAGTTTTTGTGAAAGTTGTTTTGAATTTAATGAATCTGCTAACTTCTGACATTTTTTACCGAAGCCAGAAAAACAGGCGAAGGGTTACAAAATTAGCTCTAGTTACAGATTGGTAGACCTGATTTGAACTCCGACTTTTTGCTTGAAAAGCTGAAGATTAGGGGTAGATTTTATATAGAAAACATTGTTTTCTGTAAAATTTTGGGAAAGGGTTCAAAACGGCAGTTTTTGTGAAAGTTGTTTTGAATTTAATGAATCTGCTAACTTCTGACATTTTTTACCGAAGCCAGAAAAACAGGCGAAGGGTTACAAAAATAGCTCTATTTACAGATTGGTAGACCCGATTTGAAATCCGACTTGTTGCTTGAAAAGCTGAAGATTAGGGGTAGATTTTATATAGAAAACATTGTTTTCTGTAAAATTTTGGGAAAGGGTTCAAAACGGCAGTTTTTGTGAAAGTTGTTTTGAATTTAATGAATCTGCTAACTTCTGACATTTTTTACCGAAGCCAGAAAAACAGGCGAAGGGTTACAAAAATAGCTCTAGTTACAGATTGGTAGACCTGATTTGAAATCCGACTTGTTGCTTGAAAAGCTGAAGATTAAGGGTAGATTTTATATAGAAAACATCGTTTCTGTAAAATTTTGGGAAAGGGGTCAAAACGGCAGTTTTTGTGAAAGTTGTTTTGAATTTAATGAATGTGCTAACTTCTGACTTTTTTTTACTGAAGACAGAAAAACAGGCGAAGGGTTACAAAAATAGCTCTAGTTACAGATTGGTAGACCCGATTTGAAATCCGACTTGTTGCTTGAAAAGCAGAAGATTAGGGGTAGATTTTTTATAGAAAACATTGTTTTCTGTAAAATTTTGGGAAAGGGGTCAATACGGCAGTTTTTGCAAAAGTTGTTTTGAATTTAATGAATGTGCTAACTTCTGACATTTTTTACCGAAGCCAGAAAAACAGGCGAAGGGTTACAAAAATAGCTCTATTTACAGATTGGTAGACCCGATTTGAAATCCGACTTGTTGCTTGAAAAGCTGAAGATTAGGGGTAGATTTTATATAGAAAACATTGTTTTCTGTAAAATTTTGGGAAAGGGGTCAAAACGGCAGTTTTTGTGAAAGTTGTTTTGAATTTAATGAATCTGCTAACTTCTGACATTTTTTACCGAAGCCAGAAAAACAGGCGAAGGGTTACAAAAATAGCTCTAGTTACAGATTGGGAGACCCGATTTGAAATCCGACTTGTTGCTTGAAAAGCAGAAGATTAGGGGTAGATTTTTTATAGAAAACATTGTTTTCTGTAAAATTTTGGGAAAGGGGTCAATACGGCAGTTTTTGCAAAAGTTGTTTTGAATTTAATGAATGTGCTAACTTCTGACATTTTTTACCGAAGCCAGAAAAACAGGCGAAGGGTTACAAAAATAGCTCTAGTTACAGATTGGTAGACCTGATTTGAAATCCGACTTGTTGCTTGAAAAGCTGAAGATTAGGGGTAGATTTTATATAGAAAACATTGTTTTCTGTAAAATTTTGGGAAAGGGTTCAAAACGGCAGTTTTTGCGAAAGTTGTTTTGAATTTAATGAATCTGCTAACTTCTGACATTTTTTACCGAAGCCAGAAAAACAGGCGAAGGGTTATAAAAATATCTCTAGTTACAGATTGGTAGACCTGATTTGAAATCCGACTTTTTGCTTGAAAAGCTGAAGATTAGGGGTAGATTTTATATAGAAAACATTGTTTTCTGTAAAATTTTGGGAAAGGGTTCAAAACGGCAGTTTTTGCAAAAGTTGTTTTGAATTTAATGAATGTGCTAACTTCTGACATTTTTTACCGAAGCCAGAAAAACAGGCGAAGGGTTACAAAAATAGCTCTAGTTACAGATTGGTAGACCCGATTTGAAATCCGACTTGTTGCTTGAAAATCTGAAGATTCGGGGTAGATTTTATATAGAAAACATTGTTTTCTGTAAAATTTTGGGAAAGGGGTCAAAACGGCAGTTTTTGTGAAAGTTGTTTTGAATTTAATGAATGTGCTAACTTCTGACTTTTTTTTACTGAAGACAGAAAAACAGGCGAAGGGTTACAAAAATAGCTCTAGTTACAGATTGGTAGACCCGATTTGAAATCCGACTTGTTGCTTGAAAAGCAGAAGATTAGGGGTAGATTTTTTATAGAAAACATTGTTTTCTGTAAAATTTTGGGAAAGGGGTCAATACGGCAGTTTTTGCAAAAGTTGTTTTGAATTTAATGAATGTGCTAACTTCTGACATTTTTTACCGAAGCCAGAAAAACAGGCGAAGGGTTACAAAAATAGCTCTAGTTACAGATTGGTAGACCTGATTTGAAATCCGACTTGTTGCTTGAAAAGCTGAAGATTAGGGGTAGATTTTATATAGAAAACATTGTTTTCTGTAAAATTTTGGGAAAGGGTTCAAAACGGCAGTTTTTGTGAAAGTTGTTTTGAATTTAATGAATCTGCTAACTTCTGACATTTTTTACCGAAGCCAGAAAAACAGGCGAAGGGTTACAAAATTAGCTCTAGTTACAGATTGGTAGACCTGATTTGAACTCCGACTTTTTGCTTGAAAAGCTGAAGATTAGGGGTAGATTTTATATAGAAAACATTGTTTTCTGTAAAATTTTGGGAAAGGGTTCAAAACGGCAGTTTTTGTGAAAGTTGTTTTGAATTTAATGAATCTGCTAACTTCTGACATTTTTTACCGAAGCCAGAAAAACAGGCGAAGGGTTACAAAAATAGCTCTATTTACAGATTGGTAGACCCGATTTGAAATCCGACTTGTTGCTTGAAAAGCTGAAGATTAGGGGTAGATTTTATATAGAAAACATTGTTTTCTGTAAAATTTTGGGAAAGGGTTCAAAACGGCAGTTTTTGTGAAAGTTGTTTTGAATTTAATGAATCTGCTAACTTCTGACATTTTTTACCGAAGCCAGAAAAACAGGCGAAGGGTTACAAAAATAGCTCTAGTTACAGATTGGTAGACCTGATTTGAAATCCGACTTGTTGCTTGAAAAGCTGAAGATTAAGGGTAGATTTTATATAGAAAACATCGTTTCTGTAAAATTTTGGGAAAGGGGTCAAAACGGCAGTTTTTGTGAAAGTTGTTTTGAATTTAATGAATGTGCTAACTTCTGACTTTTTTTTACTGAAGACAGAAAAACAGGCGAAGGGTTACAAAAATAGCTCTAGTTACAGATTGGTAGACCCGATTTGAAATCCGACTTGTTGCTTGAAAAGCAGAAGATTAGGGGTAGATTTTTTATAGAAAACATTGTTTTCTGTAAAATTTTGGGAAAGGGGTCAATACGGCAGTTTTTGCAAAAGTTGTTTTGAATTTAATGAATGTGCTAACTTCTGACATTTTTTACCGAAGCCAGAAAAACAGGCGAAGGGTTACAAAAATAGCTCTATTTACAGATTGGTAGACCCGATTTGAAATCCGACTTGTTGCTTGAAAAGCTGAAGATTAGGGGTAGATTTTATATAGAAAACATTGTTTTCTGTAAAATGTTGGGAAAGGGGTCAAAACGGCAGTTTTTGTGAAAGTTGTTTTGAATTTAATGAATCTGCTAACTTCTGACATTTTTTACCGAAGCCAGAAAAACAGGCGAAGGGTTACAAAAATAGCTCTAGTTACAGATTGGTAGACCCGATTTGAAATCCGACTTGTTGCTTGAAAAGCAGAAGATTAGGGGTAGATTTTTTATAGAAAACATTGTTTTCTGTAAAATTTTGGGAAAGGGGTCAAAACGGCAGTTTTTGCGAAAGTTGTTTTGAATTTAATGAATGTGCTAACTTCTGACATTTTTTACCGAAGCCAGAAAAACAGGCGAAGGGTTACAAAAATAGCTCTAGTTACAGATTGGTAGACCTGATTTGAAATCCGACTTGTTGCTTGAAAAGCTGAAGATTAGGGGTAGATTTTATATAGAAAACATTGTTTTCTGTAAAATGTTGGGAAAGGGGTCAAAACGGCAGTTTTTGTGAAAGTTGTTTTGAATTTAATGAATCTGCTAACTTCTGACATTTTTTACCGAAGCCAGAAAAACAGGCGAAGGGTTACAAAAATAGCTCTAGTTACAGATTGGTAGACCCGATTTGAAATCCGACTTTTTGCTTGAAAAGCTGAAGATTAGGGGTAGATTTTATATAGAAAACATTGTTTTCTGTAAAATTTTGGGAAAGGGGTCAAAACGGCAGTTTTTGTGAAAGTTGTTTTGAATTTAATGAATGTGCTAACTTCTGACATTTTTTACCGAAGCCAGAAAAACAGGCGAAGGGTTACAAAAATAGCTCTAGTTACAGATTGGTAGACCCGATTTGAAATCCGACTTGTTGCTTGAAAAGCTGAAGATTAGGGGTAGATTTTATATAGAAAACATTGTTTTCTGTAAAATTTTGGGAAAGGGGTCAAAACGGCAGTTTTTGTGAAAGTTGTTTTGAATTTAATGAATCTGCTAACTTCTGACATTTTTTACCGAAGCCAGAAAAACAGGCGAAGGGTTACAAAAATAGCTCTAGTTACAGATTGGTAGACCTGATTTGAAATCCGACTTGTTGCTTGAAAAGCTGAAGATTAGGGGTAGATTTTATATAGAAAACATTGTTTTCTGTAAAATGTTGGGAAAGGGGTCAAAACGGCAGTTTTTGTGAAAGTTGTTTTGAATTTAATGAATGTGCTAACTTCTGACATTTTTTACCGAAGCCAGAAAAACAGGCGAAGGGTTACAAAAATAGCTCTAGTTACAGATTGGTAGACCCGATTTGAAATCCGACTTGTTGCTTGAAAAGCTGAAGATTAGGGGTAGATTTTATATAGAAAACATTGTTTTCTGTAAAATTTTGGGAAAGGGGTCAAAACGGCAGTTTTTGTGAAAGTTGTTTTGAATTTAATGAATGTGCTAACTTCTGACATTTTTTACCGAAGCCAGAAAAACAGGCGAAGGGTTACAAAAATAGCTCTAGTTACAGATTGGTAGACCCGATTTGAAATCCGACTTGTTGCTTGAAAAGCTGAAGATTAGGGGTAGATTTTATATAGAAAACATTGTTTTCTGTAAAATGTTGGGAAAGGGGTCAAAACGGCAGTTTTTGTGAAAGTTGTTTTGAATTTAATGAATGTGCTAACTTCTGACATTTTTTACCGAAGCCAGAAAAACAGGCGAAGGGTTACAAAAATAGCTCTAGTTACAGATTGGTAGACCTGATTTGAAATCCGACTTGTTGCTTGAAAAGCTGAAGATTAGGGGTAGATTTTATATAGAAAACATTGTTTTCTGTAAAATTTTGGGAAAGGGGTCAAAACGGCAGTTTTTGTGAAAGTTGTTTTGAATTTAATGAATCTGCTAACTTCTGACATTTTTTACCGAAGCCAGAAAAACAGGCGAAGGGTTACAAAAATAGCTCTAGTTACAGATTGGTAGACCCGATTTGAAATCCGACTTGTTGCTTGAAAAGCTGAAGATTAGGGGTAGATTTTATATAGAAAACATTGTTTTCTGTAAAATTTTGGGAAAGGGGTCAAAACGGCAGTTTTTGTGAAAGTTGTTTTGAATTTAATGAATCTGCTAACTTCTGACATTTTTTACGAAGCCAGAAAAACAGGCGAAGGGTTACAAAAATAGCTCTAGTTACAGATTGGTAGACCCGATTTGAAATCCGACTTGTTGCTTGAAAAGCTGAAGATTAAGGGTAGATTTTATATAGAAAACATTGTTTTCTGTAAAATTTTGGGAAAGGGGTCAAAACGGCAGTTTTTGTGAAAGTTGTTTTGAATTTAATGAATCTGCTAACTTCTGACATTTTTTACCGAAGCCAGAAAAACAGGCGAAGGGTTACAAAAATAGCTCTAGTTACAGATTGGTAGACCCGATTTGAAATCCGACTTGTTGCTTGAAAAGCTGAAGATTAGGGGTAGATTTTTATAGAAAACATTGTTTTCTGTAAAATTTTGGGAAAGGGGTCAAAACGGCAGTTTTTGTGAAAGTTGTTTTGAATTTAATGAATCTGCTAACTTCTGACATTTTTTACGAAGCCAGAAAAACAGGCGAAGGGTTACAAAAATAGCTCTAGTTACAGATTGGTAGACCCGATTTGAAATCCGACTTGTTGCTTGAAAAGCTGAAGATTAGGGGTAGATTTTATATAGAAAACATTGTTTTCTGTAAAATTTTGGGAAAGGGGTCAAAACGGCAGTTTTTGTGAAAGTTGTTTTGAATTTAATGAATCTGCTAACTTCTGACATTTTTTACCGAAGCCAGAAAAACAGGCGAAGGGTTACAAAAATAGCTCTAGTTACAGATTGGTAGACCCGATTTGAAATCCGACTTGTTGCTTGAAAAGCTGAAGATTAGGGGTAGATTTTATATAGAAAACATTGTTTTCTGTAAAATTTTGGGAAAGGGGTCAAAACGGCAGTTTTTGTGAAAGTTGTTTTGAATTTAATGAATCTGCTAACTTCTGACATTTTTTACCGAAGCCAGAAAAACAGGCGAAGGGTTACAAAAATAGCTCTAGTTACAGATTGGTAGACCCGATTTGAAATCCGACTTGTTGCTTGAAAAGCTGAAGATTAGGGGTAGATTTTATATAGAAAACATTGTTTTCTGTAAAATGTTGGGAAAGGGGTCAAAACGGCAGTTTTTGTGAAAGTTGTTTTGAATTTAATGAATCTGCTAACTTCTGACATTTTTTACCGAAGCCAGAAAAACAGGCGAAGGGTTACAAAAATAGCTCTAGTTACAGATTGGTAGACCTGATTTGAAATCCGACTTGTTGCTTGAAAAGCTGAAGATTAAGGGTAGATTTTATATAGAAAACATTGTTTTCTGTAAAATGTTGGGAAAGGGGTCAAAACGGCAGTTTTTGTGAAAGTTGTTTTGAATTTAATGAATGTGCTAACTTCTGACATTTTTTACCGAAGCCAGAAAAACAGGCGAAGGGTTACAAAAATAGCTCTAGTTACAGATTGGTAGACCTGATTTGAAATCCGACTTGTTGCTTGAAAAGCTGAAGATTAGGGGTAGATTTTATATAGAAAACATTGTTTTCTGTAAAATTTTGGGAAAGGGGTCAAAACGGCAGTTTTTGTGAAAGTTGTTTTGAACTTAATGAATGTGCTAACTTCTGACATTTTTTACCGAAGCCAGAAAAACAGGCGAAGGGTTACAAAAATAGCTCTAGTTACAGATTGGTAGACCTGATTTGAAATCCGACTTTTTGCTTGAAAAGCTGAAGATTAGGGGTAGATTTTATATAGAAAACATTGTTTTCTGTAAAATTTTGGGAAAGGGGTCAAAACGGCAGTTTTTGTGAAAGTTGTTTTGAATTTAATGAATCTGCTAACTTCTGACATTTTTTACCGAAGCCAGAAAAACAGGCGAAGGGTTACAAAAATAGCTCTAGTTACAGATTGGTAGACCCGATTTGAAATCCGACTTGTTGCTTGAAAAGCTGAAGATTAGGGGTAGATTTTATATAGAAAACATTGTTTTCTGTAAAATTTTGGGAAAGGGGTCAAAACGGCAGTTTTTGTGAAAGTTGTTTTGAATTTAATGAATCTGCTAACTTCTGACATTTTTTACCGAAGCCAGAAAAACAGGCGAAGGGTTACAAAAATAGCTCTAGTTACAGATTGGTAGACCCGATTTGAAATCCGACTTGTTGCTTGAAAAGCTGAAGATTAGGGGTAGATTTTTTATAGAAAACATTGTTTTCTGTAAAATTTTGGGAAAGGGGTCAAAACGGCAGTTTTTGTGAAAGTTGTTTTGAATTTAATGAATGTGCTAACTTCTGACATTTTTTACCGAAGCCAGAAAAACAGGCGAAGGGTTACAAAAATAGCTCTAGTTACAGATTGGTAGACCCGATTTGAAATCCGACTTTTTGCTTGAAAAGCTGAAGATTAGGGGTAGATTTTATATAGAAAACATTGTTTTCTGTAAAATTTTGGGAAAGGGGTCAAAACAGCAGTTTTTGTGAAAGTTGTTTCGAATTTAATGAATCTGCTAACTTCTGACATTTTTTACCGAAGCCAGAAAAACAGGCGAAGGGTTACAAAAATAGCTCTAGTTACAGATTGGTAGACCCGATTTGAAATCCGACTTGTTGCTTGAAAAGCTGAAGATTAGGGGTAGATTTTATATAGAAAACATTGTTTTCTGTAAAATTTTGGGAAAGGGGTCAAAACGGCAGTTTTTGTGAAAGTTGTTTTGAATTTAATGAATGTGCTAACTTCTGACATTTTTTACCGAAGCCAGAAAAACAGGCGAAGGGTTACAAAAATAGCTCTAGTTACAGATTGGTAGACCCGATTTGAAATCCGACTTGTTGCTTGAAAAGCTGAAGATTAGGGGTAGATTTTATATAGAAAACATTGTTTTCTGTAAAATGTTGGGAAAGGGGTCAAAACGGCAGTTTTTGTGAAAGTTGTTTTGAATTTAATGAATCTGCTAACTTCTGACATTTTTTACCGAAGCCAGAAAAACAGGCGAAGGGTTACAAAAATAGCTCTAGTTACAGATTGGTAGACCCGATTTGAAATCCGACTTGTTGCTTGAAAAGCTGAAGATTAGGGGTAGATTTTATATAGAAAACATTGTTTTCTGTAAAATTTTGGGAAAGGGGTCAAAACGGCAGTTTTTGTGAAAGTTGTTTCGAATTTAATGAATGTGCTAACTTCTGACATTTTTTACCGAAGCCAGAAAAACAGGCGAAGGGTTACAAAAATAGCTCTAGTTACAGATTGGTAGACCCGATTTGAAATCCGACTTTTTGCTTGAAAAGCTGAAGATTAGGGGTAGATTTTATATAGAAAACATTGTTTTCTGTAAAATTTTGGGAAAGGGGTCAAAACGGCAGTTTTTGTGAAAGTTGTTTTGAATTTAATGAATCTGCTAACTTCTGACATTTTTTACCGAAGCCAGAAAAACAGGCGAAGGGTTACAAAAATAGCTCTAGTTACAGATTGGTAGACCCGATTTGAAATCCGACTTGTTGCTTGAAAATCTGAAGATTAGGGGTAGATTTTATATAGAAAACATTGTTTTCTGTAAAATTTTGGGAAAGGGGTCAAAACGGCAGTTTTTGTGAAAGTTGTTTTGAATTTAATGAATCTGCTAACTTCTGACATTTTTTACCGAAGCCAGAAAAACAGGCGAAGGGTTACAAAAATAGCTCTAGTTACAGATTGGTAGACCCGATTTGAAATCCGACTTGTTGCTTGAAAAGCTGAAGATTAGGGGTAGATTTTATATAGAAAACATTGTTTTCTGTAAAATGTTGGGAAAGGGGTCAAAACGGCAGTTTTTGTGAAAGTTGTTTTGAATTTAATGAATCTGCTAACTTCTGACATTTTTTACCGAAGCCAGAAAAACAGGCGAAGGGTTACAAAAATAGCTCTAGTTACAGATTGGTAGACCCGATTTGAAATCCGACTTGTTGCTTGAAAAGCTGAAGATTAGGGGTAGATTTTATATAGAAAACATTGTTTTCTGTAAAATGTTGGGAAAGGGGTCAAAACGGCAGTTTTTGTGAAAGTTGTTTTGAATTTAATGAATGTGCTAACTTCTGACATTTTTTACCGAAGCCAGAAAAACAGGCGAAGGGTTACAAAAATAGCTCTAGTTACAGATTGGTAGACCTGATTTGAAATCCGACTTTTTGCTTGAAAAGCTGAAGATTAGGGGTAGATTTTATATAGAAAACATTGTTTTCTGTAAAATTTTGGGAAAGGGGTCAAAACGGCAGTTTTTGTGAAAGTTGTTTTGAACTTAATGAATGTGCTAACTTCTGACATTTTTTACCGAAGCCAGAAAAACAGGCGAAGGGTTACAAAAATAGCTCTAGTTACAGATTGGTAGACCTGATTTGAAATCCGACTTTTTGCTTGAAAAGCTGAAGATTAGGGGTAGATTTTATATAGAAAACATTGTTTTCTGTAAAATTTTGGGAAAGGGGTCAAAACGGCAGTTTTTGTGAAAGTTGTTTTGAATTTAATGAATCTGCTAACTTCTGACATTTTTTACCGAAGCCAGAAAAAAAGGCGTAGGGTTACAAAAATAGCTCTAGTTACAGATTGGTAGACCTGATTTGAAATCCGACTTGTTGCTTGAAAAGCTGAAGATTAAGGGTAGATTTTATATAGAAAACATTGTTTTCTGTAAAATTTTGGGAAAGGGGTCAAAACGGCAGTTTTTGTGAAAGTTGTTTTGAATTTAATGAATCTGCTAACTTCTGACATTTTTTACCGAAGCCAGAAAAACAGGCGAAGGGTTACAAAAATAGCTCTAGTTACAGATTGGTAGACCCGATTTGAAATCCGACTTTTTGCTTGAAAAGCTGAAGATTAGGGGTAGATTTTTTATAGAAAACATTGTTTTCTGTAAAATTTTGGGAAAGGGGTCAAAACAGCAGTTTTTGTGAAAGTTGTTTTGAATTTAATGAATGTGCTAACTTCTGACATTTTTTACCGAAGCCAGAAAAACAGGCGAAGGGTTACAAAAATAGCTCTAGTTACAGATTGGTAGACCCGATTTGAAATCCGACTTTTTGCTTGAAAAGCTGAAGATTAGGGGTAGATTTTATATAGAAAACATTGTTTTCTGTAAAATTTTGGGAAAGGGGTCAAAACAGCAGTTTTTGTGAAATTTGTTTCGAATTTAATGAATCTGCTAACTTCTGACATTTTTTACCGAAGCCAGAAAAACAGGCGAAGGGTTACAAAAATAGCTCTAGTTACAGATTGGTAGACCCGATTTGAAATCCGACTTGTTGCTTGAAAATCTGAAGATTAGGGGTAGATTTTTTATAGAAAACATTGTTTTCTGTAAAATTTTGGGAAAGGGGTCAAAACGGCAGTTTTTGTGAAAGTTGTTTTGAATTTAATGAATGTGCTAACTTCTGACATTTTTTACCGAAGCCAGAAAAACAGGCGAAGGGTTACAAAAATAGCTCTAGTTACAGATTGGTAGACCTGATTTGAAATCCGACTTTTTGCTTGAAAAGCTGAAGATTAGGGGTAGATTTTATATAGAAAACATTGTTTTCTGTAAAATGTTGGGAAAGGGGTCAAAACGACAGTTTTTGTGAAAGTTGTTTTGAATTTAATGAATCTGCTAACTTCTGACATTTTTTACCGAAGCCAGAAAAACAGGCGAAGGGTTACAAAAATAGCTCTAGTTACAGATTGGTAGACCCGATTTGAAATCCGACTTTTTGCTTGAAAAGCTGAAGATTAGGGGTAGATTTTATATAGAAAACATTGTTTTCTGTAAAATTTTGGGAAAGGGGTCAAAACGGTAGTTTTTGTGAAACTTGTTTCGAATTTAATGAATGTGCTAACTTCTGACATTTTTTACCGAAGCCAGAAAAACAGGCGAAGGGTTACAAAAATAGCTCTAGTTACGGATTGGTAGACCCGATTTGAAATCCGACTTGCTGCTTGAAAAGCAGAAGATTAGGGGTAGATTTTATATAGAAAACATTGTTTTCTGTAAAATTTTGGGAAAGGGGTCAAAACGGCAGTTTTTGTGAAAGTTGTTTTGAATTTAATGAATGTGCTAACTTCTGACATTTTTTACCGAAGCCAGAAAAACAGGCGAAGGGTTACAAAAATAGCTCTAGTTACAGATTGGTAGACCTGATTTGAAATCTGACTTGTTGCTTGAAAAGCTGAAGATTAGGGGTAGATTTTAATAGAAAACATTGTTTTCTGTAAAATGTTGGGAAAGGGGTCAAAACGGTAGTTTTTGTGAAAGTTGTTTTGAATTTAATGAATGTGCTAACTTCTGACATTTTTTACCGAAGCCAGAAAAACAGGCGAAGGGTTACAAAAATAGCTCTAGTTACGGATTGGTAGACCCGATTTGAAATCCGACTTGCTGCTTGAAAAGCAGAAGATTAGGGGTAGATTTTATATAGAAAACATTGTTTTCTGTAAAATTTTGGGAAAGGGGTCAAAACGGCAGTTTTTGTGAAAGTTGTTTTGAATTTAATGAATGTGCTAACTTCTGACATTTTTTACCGAAGCCAGAAAAACAGGCGAAGGGTTACAAAAATAGCTCTAGTTACAGATTGGTAGACCTGATTTGAAATCTGACTTGTTGCTTGAAAAGCTGAAGATTAGGGGTAGATTTTAATAGAAAACATTGTTTTCTGTAAAATTTTGGGAAAGGGGTCAAAACGGCAGTTTTTGTGAAAGTTGTTTTGAATTTAATGAATGTGCTAACTTCTGACATTTTTTACCGAAGCCAGAAAAACAGGCGAAGGGTTACAAAAATAGCTCTAGTTACAGATTGGTAGACCTGATTTGAAATCCGACTTTTTGCTTGAAAAGCTGAAGATTAGGGGTAGATTTTATATAGAAAACATTGTTTTCTGTAAAATTTTGGGAAAGGGGTCAAAACGGCAGTTTTTGTGAAAGTTGTTTTGAATTTAATGAATGTGCTAACTTCTGACATTTTTTACCGAAGCCAGAAAAAAAGGCGAAGGGTTACAAAAATAGCTCTAGTTACAGATTGGTAGACCTGATTTGAAATCCGACTTTTTGCTTGAAAAGCTGAAGATTAGGGGTAGATTTTATATAGAAAACATTGTTTTCTGTAAAATTTTGGGAAAGGGGTCAAAACGGCAGTTTTTGTGAAATTTGTATCGAATTTAATGAATGTGCTAACTTCTGACATTTTTTACCGAAGCCAGAAAAACAGGCGAAGGGTTACAAAAATAGCTCTAGTTACAGATTGGTAGACCTGATTTGAAATCCGACTTGTTGCTTGAAAAGCAGAAGATTAGGGGTAGATTTTATATAGAAAACATTGTTTTCTGTAAAATTTTGGGAAAGGGGTCAAAACGGCAGTTTTTGTGAAAGTTGTTTTGAATTTAATGAATCTGCTAACTTCTGACATTTTTTACCGAAGCCAGAAACACAGGCGAAGGGTTACAAAAATAGCTCTAGTTACAGATTGGTAGACCCGATTTGAAATCCGACTTTTTGCTTGAAAAGCTGAAGATTAGGGGTAGATTTTATATAGAAAACATTGTTTTCTGTAAAAATTTTGGGAAAGGGGTCAAAACGGCAGTTTTTGTGAAATTTGTTTCGAATTTAATGAATCTGCTAACTTCTGACATTTTTTACCTAAGCCAGAAAAACAGGCGAAGGGTTACAAAAATAGCTCTAGTTACAGATTGGTAGACCCGATTTGAAATCCGACTTTTTGCTTGAAAATCTGAAGATTAGGGGTAGATTTTTTATAGAAAACATTGTTTTCTGTAAAATTTTGGGAAAGGGGTCAAAACAGCAGTTTTTGTGAAATTTGTATCGAATTTAATGAATGTGCTAACTTCTGACATTTTTTACCGAAGCCAGAAAAAAAGGCGAAGGGTTACAAAAATAGCTCTAGTTACAGATTGGTAGACCTGATTTGAAATCCGACTTGTTGCTTGAAAAGCAGAAGATTAGGGGTAGATTTTATATAGAAAACATTGTTTTCTGTAAAATTTTGGGAAAGGGGTCAAAACGGCAGTTTTTGTGAAAGTTGTTTTGAATTTAATGAATCTGCTAACTTCTGACATTTTTTACCGAAGCCAGAAACACAGGCGAAGGGTTACAAAAATAGCTCTAGTTACAGATTGGTAGACCCGATTTGAAATCCGACTTTTTGCTTGAAAAGCTGAAGATTAGGGGTAGATTTTATATAGAAAACATTGTTTTCTGTAAAAATTTTGGGAAAGGGGTCAAAACGGCAGTTTTTGTGAAATTTGTTTCGAATTTAATGAATCTGCTAACTTCTGACATTTTTTACCTAAGCCAGAAAAACAGGCGAAGGGTTACAAAAATAGCTCTAGTTACAGATTGGTAGACCCGATTTGAAATCCGACTTTTTGCTTGAAAATCTGAAGATTAGGGGTAGATTTTTTATAGAAAACATTGTTTTCTGTAAAATTTTGGGAAAGGGGTCAAAACAGCAGTTTTTGTGAAAGTTGTTTTGAATTTAATGAATGTGCTAACTTCTGACATTTTTTACCGAAGCCAGAAAAACAGGCGAACGGTTACAAAAATAGCTCTAGTTACAGATTGTTAGACCCGATTTGAAATCCGACTTTTTGCTTGAAAAGCTGAAGATTAGGGGTAGATTTTATATAGAAAACATTGTTTTCTGTAAAATTTTGGGAAAGGGGTCAAAACGGCAGTTTTTGTGAAATTTGTTTCGAATTTAATGAATCTGATAACTTCTGACATTTTTTACCGAAGCCAGAAAAACAGGCAAAGGGTTACAAAAATAGCTCTAGTTACAGATTGGTAGACCCGATTTGAAATCCGACTTGTTGCTTGAAAATCTGAAGATTAGGGGTAGATTTTTTATAGAAAACATTGTTTTCTGTAAAATTTTGGGAAAGGGGTCAAAACGGCAGTTTTTGTGAAAGTTGTTTTGAATTTAATGAATGTGCTAACTTCTGACATTTTTTACCGAAGCCAGAAAAACAGGCGAAGGGTTACAAAAATAGCTCTAGTTACAGATTGGTAGACCTGATTTGAAATCCGACTTTTTGCTTGAAAAGCTGAAGATTAGGGGTAGATTTTATATAGAAAACATTGTTTTCTGTAAAATGTTGGGAAAGGGGTCAAAACGGCAGTTTTTGTGAAAGTTGTTTTGAATTTAATGAATCTGCTAACTTCTGACATTTTTTACCGAAGCCAGAAAAACAGGCGAAGGGTTACAAAAATAGCTCTAGTTACAGATTGGTAGACCCGATTTGAAATCCGACTTTTTGCTTGAAAAGCTGAAGATTAGGGGTAGATTTTATATAGAAAACATTGTTTTCTGTAAAATTTTGGGAAAGGGGTCAAAACGCAGTTTTTGTGAAATTTGTTTCGAATTTAATGGATCTGCTAACTTCTGACATTTTTTACCGAAGCCAGAAAAACAGGCGAAGGGTTACAAAAATAGCTCTAGTTACAGATTGGTAGACCCGATTTGAAATCCGACTTGTTGCTTGAAAATCTGAAGATTAGGGGTAGATTTTTTATAGAAAACATTGTTTTCTGTAAAATGTTGGGAAAGGGGTCAAAACGGTAGTTTTTGTGAAAGTTGTTTTGAATTTAATGAATGTGCTAACTTCTGACATTTTTTACCGAAGCCAGAAAAAAAGGCGAAGGGTTACAAAAATAGCTCTAGTTACGGATTGGTAGACCCGATTTGAAATCCAACTTGCTGCTTGAAAAGCAGAAGATTAGGGGTAGATTTTATATAGAAAACATTGTTTTCTGTAAAATTTTGGGAAAGGGGTCAAAACGGCAGTTTTTGTGAAAGTTGTTTTGAATTTAATGAATGTGCTAACTTCTGACATTTTTTACCGAAGCCAGAAAAACAGGCGAAGGGTTACAAAAATAGCTCTAGTTACAGATTGGTAGACCTGATTTGAAATCTGACTTGTTGCTTGAAAAGCTGAAGATTAGGGGTAGATTTTAATAGAAAACATTGTTTTCTGTAAAATGTTGGGAAAGGGGTCAAAACGGTAGTTTTTGTGAAAGTTGTTTTGAATTTAATGAATGTGCTAACTTCTGACATTTTTTACCGAAGCCAGAAAAACAGGCGAAGGGTTACAAAAATAGCTCTAGTTACGGATTGGTAGACCCGATTTGAAATCCGACTTGCTGCTTGAAAAGCAGAAGATTAGGGGTAGATTTTATATAGAAAACATTGTTTTCTGTAAAATTTTGGGAAAGGGGTCAAAACGGCAGTTTTTGTGAAAGTTGTTTTGAATTTAATGAATCTGCTAACTTCTGACATTTTTTACCGAAGCCAGAAACACAGGCGAAGGGTTACAAAAATAGCTCTAGTTACAGATTGGTAGACCCGATTTGAAATCCGACTTTTTGCTTGAAAAGCTGAAGATTAGGGGTAGATTTTATATAGAAAACATTGTTTTCTGTAAAAATTTTGGGAAAGGGGTCAAAACGGCAGTTTTTGTGAAATTTGTTTCGAATTTAATGAATCTGCTAACTTCTGACATTTTTTACCTAAGCCAGAAAAACAGGCGAAGGGTTACAAAAATAGCTCTAGTTACAGATTGGTAGACCCGATTTGAAATCCGACTTTTTGCTTGAAAATCTGAAGATTAGGGGTAGATTTTTTATAGAAAACATTGTTTTCTGTAAAATTTTGGGAAAGGGGTCAAAACAGCAGTTTTTGTGAAAGTTGTTTTGAATTTAATGAATGTGCTAACTTCTGACATTTTTTACCGAAGCCAGAAAAACAGGCGAACGGTTACAAAAATAGCTCTAGTTACAGATTGTTAGACCCGATTTGAAATCCGACTTTTTGCTTGAAAAGCTGAAGATTAGGGGTAGATTTTATATAGAAAACATTGTTTTCTGTAAAATTTTGGGAAAGGGGTCAAAACGGCAGTTTTTGTGAAATTTGTTTCGAATTTAATGAATCTGATAACTTCTGACATTTTTTACCGAAGCCAGAAAAACAGGCAAAGGGTTACAAAAATAGCTCTAGTTACAGATTGGTAGACCCGATTTGAAATCCGACTTGTTGCTTGAAAATCTGAAGATTAGGGGTAGATTTTTTATAGAAAACATTGTTTTCTGTAAAATTTTGGGAAAGGGGTCAAAACGGCAGTTTTTGTGAAAGTTGTTTTGAATTTAATGAATGTGCTAACTTCTGACATTTTTTACCGAAGCCAGAAAAACAGGCGAAGGGTTACAAAAATAGCTCTAGTTACAGATTGGTAGACCTGATTTGAAATCCGACTTTTTGCTTGAAAAGCTGAAGATTAGGGGTAGATTTTATATAGAAAACATTGTTTTCTGTAAAATGTTGGGAAAGGGGTCAAAACGGCAGTTTTTGTGAAAGTTGTTTTGAATTTAATGAATCTGCTAACTTCTGACATTTTTTACCGAAGCCAGAAAAACAGGCGAAGGGTTACAAAAATAGCTCTAGTTACAGATTGGTAGACCCGATTTGAAATCCGACTTTTTGCTTGAAAAGCTGAAGATTAGGGGTAGATTTTATATAGAAAACATTGTTTTCTGTAAAATTTTGGGAAAGGGGTCAAAACGCAGTTTTTGTGAAATTTGTTTCGAATTTAATGGATCTGCTAACTTCTGACATTTTTTACCGAAGCCAGAAAAACAGGCGAAGGGTTACAAAAATAGCTCTAGTTACAGATTGGTAGACCCGATTTGAAATCCGACTTGTTGCTTGAAAATCTGAAGATTAGGGGTAGATTTTTTATAGAAAACATTGTTTTCTGTAAAATGTTGGGAAAGGGGTCAAAACGGTAGTTTTTGTGAAAGTTGTTTTGAATTTAATGAATGTGCTAACTTCTGACATTTTTTACCGAAGCCAGAAAAAAAGGCGAAGGGTTACAAAAATAGCTCTAGTTACGGATTGGTAGACCCGATTTGAAATCCGACTTGCTGCTTGAAAAGCAGAAGATTAGGGGTAGATTTTATATAGAAAACATTGTTTTCTGTAAAATTTTGGGAAAGGGGTCAAAACGGCAGTTTTTGTGAAAGTTGTTTTGAATTTAATGAATGTGCTAACTTCTGACATTTTTTACCGAAGCCAGAAAAACAGGCGAAGGGTTACAAAAATAGCTCTAGTTACAGATTGGTAGACCTGATTTGAAATCTGACTTGTTGCTTGAAAAGCTGAAGATTAGGGGTAGATTTTAATAGAAAACATTGTTTTCTGTAAAATGTTGGGAAAGGGGTCAAAACGGTAGTTTTTGTGAAAGTTGTTTTGAATTTAATGAATGTGCTAACTTCTGACATTTTTTACCGAAGCCAGAAAAACAGGCGAAGGGTTACAAAAATAGCTCTAGTTACGGATTGGTAGACCCGATTTGAAATCCGACTTGCTGCTTGAAAAGCAGAAGATTAGGGGTAGATTTTATATAGAAAACATTGTTTTCTGTAAAATTTTGGGAAAGGGGTCAAAACGGCAGTTTTTGTGAAAGTTGTTTTGAATTTAATGAATGTGCTAACTTCTGACATTTTTTACCGAAGCCAGAAAAACAGGCGAAGGGTTACAAAAATAGCTCTAGTTACAGATTGGTAGACCTGATTTGAAATCCGACTTGTTGCTTGAAAAGCTGAAGATTAGGGGTAGATTTTATATAGAAAACATTGTTTTCTGTAAAATTTTGGGAAAGGGGTCAAAACGGCAGTTTTTGTGAAAGTTGTTTTGAATTTAATGAATGTGCTAACTTCTGACATTTTTTACCGAAGCCAGAAAAACAGGCGAAGGGTTACAAAAATAGCTCTAGTTACAGATTGGTAGACCTGATTTGAAATCCGACTTTTTGCTTGAAAAGCTGAAGATTAGGGGTAGATTTTATATAGAAAACATTGTTTTCTGTAAAATTTTGGGAAAGGGGTCAAAACGGCAGTTTTTGTGAAAGTTGTTTTGAATTTAATGAATGTGCTAACTTCTGACATTTTTTACCGAAGCCAGAAAAACAGGCGAAGGGTTACAAAAATAGCTCTAGTTACAGATTGGTAGACCCGATTTGAAATCCGACTTTTTGCTTGAAAAGCTGAAGATTAGGGGTAGATTTTATATAGAAAACATTGTTTTCTGTAAAAATTTTGGGAAAGGGGTCAAAACGGCAGTTTTTGTGAAATTTGTTTCGAATTTAATGAATCTGCTAACTTCTGACATTTTTTACCTAAGCCAGAAAAACAGGCGAAGGGTTACAAAAATAGCTCTAGTTACAGATTGGTAGACCCGATTTGAAATCCGACTTTTTGCTTGAAAATCTGAAGATTAGGGGTAGATTTTTTATAGAAAACATTGTTTTCTGTAAAATTTTGGGAAAGGGGTCAAAACAGCAGTTTTTGTGAAAGTTGTTTTGAATTTAATGAATGTGCTAACTTCTGACATTTTTTACCGAAGCCAGAAAAACAGGCGAACGGTTACAAAAATAGCTCTAGTTACAGATTGTTAGACCCGATTTGAAATCCGACTTTTTGCTTGAAAAGCTGAAGATTAGGGGTAGATTTTATATAGAAAACATTGTTTTCTGTAAAATTTTGGGAAAGGGGTCAAAACGGCAGTTTTTGTGAAATTTGTTTCGAATTTAATGAATCTGCTAACTTCTGACATTTTTTACCGAAGCCAGAAAAACAGGCGAAGGGTTACAAAAATAGCTCTAGTTACAGATTGGTAGACCCGATTTGAAATCCGACTTGTTGCTTGAAAATCTGAAGATTAGGGGTAGATTTTTTATAGAAAACATTGTTTTCTGTAAAATTTTGGGAAAGGGGTCAAAACGGCAGTTTTTGTGAAAGTTGTTTTGAATTTAATGAATGTGCTAACTTCTGACATTTTTTACCGAAGCCAGAAAAACAGGCGAAGGGTTACAAAAATAGCTCTAGTTACAGATTGGTAGACCTGATTTGAAATCCGACTTTTTGCTTGAAAAGCTGAAGATTAGGGGTAGATTTTATATAGAAAACATTGTTTTCTGTAAAATGTTGGGAAAGGGGTCAAAACGGCAGTTTTTGTGAAAGTTGTTTTGAATTTAATGAATCTGCTAACTTCTGACATTTTTTACCGAAGCCAGAAAAACAGGTGAAGGGTTACAAAAATAGCTCTAGTTACAGATTGGTAGACCCGATTTGAAATCCGACTTTTTGCTTGAAAAGCTGAAGATTAGGGATAGATTTTATATAGAAAACATTGTTTTCTGTAAAATGTTGGGAAAGGGGTCAAAACGCAGTTTTTGTGAAATTTGTTTCGAATTTAATGGATCTGCTAACTTCTGACATTTTTTACCGAAGCCAGAAAAACAGGCGAAGGGTTACAAAAATAGCTCTAGTTACAGATTGGTAGACCCGATTTGAAATCCGACTTGTTGCTTGAAAATCTGAAGATTAGGGGTAGATTTTTTATAGAAAACATTGTTTTCTGTAAAATGTTGGGAAAGGGGTCAAAACGGTAGTTTTTGTGAAAGTTGTTTTGAATTTAATGAATGTGCTAACTTCTGACATTTTTTACCGAAGCCAGAAAAAAAGGCGAAGGGTTACAAAAATAGCTCTAGTTACGGATTGGTAGACCCGATTTGAAATCCGACTTGCTGCTTGAAAAGCAGAAGATTAGGGGTAGATTTTATATAGAAAACATTGTTTTCTGTAAAATTTTGGGAAAGGGGTCAAAACGGCAGTTTTTGTGAAAGTTGTTTTGAATTTAATGAATGTGCTAACTTCTGACATTTTTTACCGAAGCCAGAAAAACAGGCGAAGGGTTACAAAAATAGCTCTAGTTACAGATTGGTAGACCTGATTTGAAATCTGACTTGTTGCTTGAAAAGCTGAAGATTAGGGGTAGATTTTAATAGAAAACATTGATTTCTGTAAAATGTTGGGAAAGGGGTCAAAACGGCAGTTTTTGTGAAAGTTGTTTTGAATTTAATGAATGTGCTAACTTCTGACATATTTTACCGAAGCCAGAAAAAAAGGCGAAGGGTTACAAAAATAGCTCTAGTTACAGATTGGTAGACCTGATTTGAAATCCGACTTTTTGCTTGAAAAGCTGAAGATTAGGGGTAGATTTTATATAGAAAACATTGTTTTCTGTAAAATTTTGGGAAAGGGGTCAAAACGGCAGTTTTTGTGAAAGTTGTTTTGAATTTAATGAATGTGCTAACTTCTGACATTTTTTACCGAAGCCAGAAAAACAGGCGAAGGGTTACAAAAATAGCTCTAGTTACAGATTGGTAGACCCGATTTGAAATCCGACTTGTTGCTTGAAAATCTGAAGATTAGGGGTAGATTTTTTATAGAAAACATTGTTTTCTGTAAAATGTTGGGAAAGGGGTCAAAACGGTAGTTTTTGTGAAAGTTGTTTTGAATTTAATGAATGTGCTAACTTCTGACATTTTTTACCGAAGCCAGAAAAAAAGGCGAAGGGTTACAAAAATAGCTCTAGTTACGGATTGGTAGACCCGATTTGAAATCCGACTTGCTGCTTGAAAAGCAGAAGATTAGGGGTAGATTTTATATAGAAAACATTGTTTTCTGTAAAATTTTGGGAAAGGGGTCAAAACGGCAGTTTTTGTGAAAGTTGTTTTGAATTTAATGAATGTGCTAACTTCTGACATTTTTTACCGAAGCCAGAAAAACAGGCGAAGGGTTACAAAAATAGCTCTAGTTACAGATTGGTAGACCTGATTTGAAATCTGACTTGTTGCTTGAAAAGCTGAAGATTAGGGGTAGATTTTAATAGAAAACATTGTTTTCTGTAAAATGTTGGGAAAGGGGTCAAAACGGCAGTTTTTGTGAAAGTTGTTTTGAATTTAATGAATGTGCTAACTTCTGACATTTTTTACCGAAGCCAGAAAAAAAGGCGAAGGGTTACAAAAATAGCTCTAGTTACAGATTGGTAGACCTGATTTGAAATCCGACTTTTTGCTTGAAAAGCTGAAGATTAGGGGTAGATTTTATATAGAAAACATTGTTTTCTGTAAAATTTTGGGAAAGGGGTCAAAACGGCAGTTTTTGTGAAAGTTGTTTTGAAGTTAATGAATGTGCTAACTTCTGACATTTTTTACCGAAGCCAGAAAAACAGGCGAAGGGTTACAAAAATAGCTCTAGTTACAGATTGGTAGACCTGATTTGAAATCCGACTTTTTGCTTGAAAAGCTGAAGATTAGGGGTAGATTTTATATAGAAAACATTGTTTTCTGTAAAATTTTGGGAAAGGGGTCAAAACGGCAGTTTTTGTGAAAGTTGTTTTGAATTTAATGAATCTGCTAACTTCTGACATTTTTTACCGAAGCCAGAAAAACAGGCGAAGGGTTACAAAAATAGCTCTAGTTACAGATTGGTAGACCCGATTTGAAATCCGACTTGTTGCTTGAAAATCAGAAGAGTAGGGGTAGATTTTTTATAGAAAACATTGTTTTCTGTAAAATTTTGGGAAAGGGGTCAAAACGGCAGTTTTTGTAAAGGTTGTTTTGAATTTAATGAATGTGCTAACTTCTGACATTTTTTACCGAAGCCAGAAAAACAGGCGAAGGGTTACAAAAATAGCTCTAGTTACAGATTGGTAGACCTGATTTGAAATCCGACTTTTTGCTTGAAAAGCTGAAGATTAGGGGTAGATTTTATATAGAAAACATTGTTTTCTGTAAAATGTTGGGAAAGGGGTCAAAACGGCAGTTTTTGTGAAAGTTGTTTTGAATTTAATGAATCTGCTAACTTCTGACATTTTTTACCGAAGCCAGAAAAACAGGCGAAGGGTTACAAAAATAGCTCTAGTTACAGATTGGTAGACCTGATTTGAAATCTGACTTGTTGCTTGAAAAGCTGAAGATTAGGGGTAGATTTTAATAGAAAACATTGTTTTCTGTAAAATGTTGGGAAAGGGGTCAAAACGGTAGTTTTTGTGAAAGTTGTTTTGAATTTAATGAATGTGCTAACTTCTGACATTTTTTACCGAAGCCAGAAAAAAAGGCGAAGGGTTACAAAAATAGCTCTAGTTACGGATTGGTAGACCCGATTTGAAATCCGACTTGCTGCTTGAAAAGCAGAAGATTAGGGGTAGATTTTATATAGAAAACATTGTTTTCTGTAAAATTTTGGGAAAGGGGTCAAAACGGCAGTTTTTGTGAAAGTTGTTTTGAATTTAATGAATGTGCTAACTTCTGACATTTTTTACCGAAGCCAGAAAAACAGGCGAAGGGTTACAAAAATAGCTCTAGTTACAGATTGGTAGACCTGATTTGAAATCCGACTTTTTGCTTGAAAAGCTGAAGATTAGGGGTAGATTTTATATAGAAAACATTGTTTTCTGTAAAATTTTGGGAAAGGGGTCAAAACGGCAGTTTTTGTGAAAGTTGTTTTGAATTTAATGAATCTGCTAACTTCTGACATTTTTTACCGAAGCCAGAAAAACAGGCGAAGGGTTACAAAAATAGCTCTAGTTACAGATTGGTAGACCCGATTTGAAATCCGACTTGTTGCTTGAAAATCAGAAGAGTAGGGGTAGATTTTTTATAGAAAACATTGTTTTCTGTAAAATTTTGGGAAAGGGGTCAAAACGGCAGTTTTTGTGAAAGTTGTTTTGAATTTAATGAATGTGCTAACTTCTGACATTTTTTACCGAAGCCAGAAAAACAGGCGAAGGGTTACAAAAATAGCTCTAGTTACAGATTGGTAGACCTGATTTGAAATCCGACTTTTTGCTTGAAAAGCTGAAGATTAGGGGTAGATTTTATATAGAAAACATTGTTTTCTGTAAAATGTTGGGAAAGGGGTCAAAACGGCAGTTTTTGTGAAAGTTGTTTTGAATTTAATGAATCTGCTAACTTCTGACATTTTTTACCGAAGCCAGAAAAACAGGCGAAGGGTTACAAAAATAGCTCTAGTTACAGATTGGTAGACCTGATTTGAAATCTGACTTGTTGCTTGAAAAGCTGAAGATTAGGGGTAGATTTTAATAGAAAACATTGTTTTCTGTAAAATGTTGGGAAAGGGGTCAAAACGGTAGTTTTTGTGAAAGTTGTTTTGAATTTAATGAATGTGCTAACTTCTGACATTTTTTACCGAAGCCAGAAAAAAAGGCGAAGGGTTACAAAAATAGCTCTAGTTACGGATTGGTAGACCCGATTTGAAATCCGACTTGCTGCTTTAAAAGCAGAAGATTAGGGGTAGATTTTATATAGAAAACATTGTTTTCTGTAAAATTTTGGGAAAGGGGTCAAAACGGCAGTTTTTGTGAAAGTTGTTTTGAATTTAATGAATGTGCTAACTTCTGACATTTTTTACCGAAGCCAGAAAAACAGGCGAAGGGTTACAAAAATAGCTCTAGTTACAGATTGGTAGACCTGATTTGAAATCTGACTTGTTGCTTGAAAAGCTGAAGATTAGGGGTAGATTTTAATAGAAAACATTGTTTTCTGTAAAATGTTGGGAAAGGGTTCAAAACGGCAGTTTTTGTGAAAGTTGTTTTGAATTTAATGAATGTGCTAACTTCTGACATTTTTTACCGAAGCCAGAAAAAAAGGCGAAGGGTTACAAAAATAGCTCTAGTTACAGATTGGTAGACCTGATTTGAAATCCGACTTTTTGCTTGAAAAGCTGAAGATTAGGGGTAGATTTTATATAGAAAACATTGTTTTCTGTAAAATTTTGGGAAAGGGGTCAAAACGGCAGTTTTTGTGAAAGTTGTTTTGAATTTAATGAATGTGCTAACTTCTGACATTTTTTACCGAAGCCAGAAAAACAGGCGAAGGGTTACAAAAATAGCTCTAGTTACAGATTGGTAGACCTGATTTGAAATCCGACTTTTTGCTTGAAAAGCTGAAGATTAGGGGTAGATTTTATATAGAAAACATTGTTTTCTGTAAAATTTTGGGAAAGGGGTCAAAACGGCAGTTTTTGTGAAAGTTGTTTTGAATTTAATGAATGTGCTAACTTCTGACATTTTTTACCGAAGCCAGAAAAAAAGGCGAAGGGTTACAAAAATAGCTCTAGTTACAGATTGGTAGACCTGATTTGAAATCCGACTTTTTGCTTGAAAAGCTGAAGATTAGGGGTAGATTTTATATAGAAAACATTGTTTTCTGTAAAATTTTGGGAAAGGGGTCAAAACGGCAGTTTTTGTGAAAGTTGTTTTGAATTTAATGAATGTGCTAACTTCTGACATTTTTTACCGAAGCCAGAAAAACAGGCGAAGGGTTACAAAAATAGCTCTAGTTACAGATTGGTAGACCTGATTTGAAATCCGACTTTTTGCTTGAAAAGCTGAAGATTAGGGGTAGATTTTATATAGAAAACATTGTTTTCTGTAAAATTTTGGGAAAGGGGTCAAAACGGCAGTTTTTGTGAAAGTTGTTTTGAATTTAATGAATGTGCTAACTTCTGACATTTTTTACCGAAGCCAGAAAAAAAGGCGAAGGGTTACAAAAATAGCTCTAGTTACAGATTGGTAGACCTGATTTGAAATCCGACTTTTTGCTTGAAAAGCTGAAGATTAGGGGTAGATTTTATATAGAAAACATTGTTTTCTGTAAAATTTTGGGAAAGGGGTCAAAACGGCAGTTTTTGTGAAATTTGTATCGAATTTAATGAATGTGCTAACTTCTGACATTTTTTACCGAAGCCAGAAAAAAAGGCGAAGGGTTACAAAAATAGCTCTAGTTACAGATTGGTAGACCTGATTTGAAATCCGACTTGTTGCTTGAAAAGCTGAAGATTAGGGGTAGATTTTATATAGAAAACATTGTTTTCTGTAAAATTTTGGGAAAGGGGTCAAAACGGCAGTTTTTGTGAACGTTGTTTTGAATTTAATGAATCTGCTAACTTCTGACATTTTTTACCGAAGCCAGAAAAACAGGCGAAGGGTTACAAAAATAGCTCTAGTTACAGATTGGTAGACCCGATTTGAAATCCGACTTTTTGCTTGAAAAGCTGAAGATTAGGGGTAGATTTTATATAGAAAACATTGTTTTCTGTAAAAATTTTGGGAAAGGGGTCAAAACGGCAGTTTTTGTGAAATTTGTTTCGAATTTAATGAATCTGCTAACTTCTGACATTTTTTACCTAAGCCAGAAAAACAGGCGAAGGGTTACAAAAATAGCTCTAGTTACAGATTGGTAGACCCGATTTGAAATCCGACTTTTTGCTTGAAAATCTGAAGATTAGGGGTAGATTTTTTATAGAAAACATTGTTTTCTGTAAAATTTTGGGAAAGGGGTCAAAACAGCAGTTTTTGTGAAAGTTGTTTTGAATTTAATGAATGTGCTAACTTCTGACATTTTTTACCGAAGCCAGAAAAACAGGCGAAGGGTTACAAAAATAGCTCTAGTTACAGATTGTTAGACCCGATTTGAAATCCGACTTTTTGCTTGAAAAGCTGAAGATTAGGGGTAGATTTTATATAGAAAACATTGTTTTCTGTAAAATTTTGGGAAAGGGGTCAAAACGGCAGTTTTTGTGAAATTTGTTTCGAATTTAATGAATCTGCTAACTTCTGACATTTTTTACCGAAGCCAGAAAAACAGGCGAAGGGTTACAAAAATAGCTCTAGTTACAGATTGGTAGACCCGATTTGAAATCCGACTTGTTGCTTGAAAATCTGAAGATTAGGGGTAGATTTTTTATAGAAAACATTGTTTCTGTAAAATTTTGGGAAAGGGGTCAAAACGGCAGTTTTTGTGAAAGTTGTTTTGAATTTAATGAATGTGCTAACTTCTGACATTTTTTACCGAAGCCAGAAAAACAGGCGAAGGGTTACAAAAATAGCTCTAGTTACAGATTGGTAGACCTGATTTGAAATCCGACTTTTTGCTTGAAAAGCTGAAGATTAGGGGTAGATTTTATATAGAAAACATTGTTTTCTGTAAAATGTTGGGAAAGGGGTCAAAACGGCAGTTTTTGTGAAAGTTGTTTTGAATTTAATGAATCTGCTAACTTCTGACATTTTTTACCGAAGCCAGAAAAACAGGCGAAGGGTTACAAAAATAGCTCTAGTTACAGATTGGTAGACCCGATTTGAAATCCGACTTTTTGCTTGAAAAGCTGAAGATTAGGGGTAGATTTTATATAGAAAACATTGTTTTCTGTAAAATTTTGGGAAAGGGGTCAAAACGCAGTTTTTGTGAAATTTGTTTCGAATTTAATGGATCTGCTAACTTCTGACATTTTTTACCGAAGCCAGAAAAACAGGCGAAGGGTTACAAAAATAGCTCTAGTTACAGATTGGTAGACCCGATTTGAAATCCGACTTGTTGCTTGAAAATCTGAAGATTAGGGGTAGATTTTATATAGAAAACATCGTTTTCTGTAAAATTTTGGGAAAGGGGTCAAAACGGCAGTTTTTGTGAAAGTTGTTTTGAATTTAATGAATGTGCTAACTTCTGACATTTTTTACCGAAGCCAGAAAAACAGGCGAAGGGTTACAAAAATAGCTCTAGTTACAGATTGGTAGACCTGATTTGAAATCTGACTTGTTGCTTGAAAAGCTGAAGATTAGGGGTAGATTTTAATAGAAAACATTGTTTTCTGTAAAATGTTGGGAAAGGGGTCAAAACGGCAGTTTTTGTGAAAGTTGTTTTGAATTTAATGAATGTGCTAACTTCTGACATTTTTTACCGAAGCCAGAAAAAAAGGCGAAGGGTTACAAAAATAGCTCTAGTTACAGATTGGTAGACCTGATTTGAAATCCGACTTTTTGCTTGAAAAGCTGAAGATTAGGGGTAGATTTTATATAGAAAACATTGTTTTCTGTAAAATTTTGGGAAAGGGGTCAAAACGGCAGTTTTTGTGAAAGTTGTTTTGAATTTAATGAATGTGCTAACTTCTGACATTTTTTACCTAAGCCAGAAAAACAGGCGAAGGGTTACAAAAATAGCTCTAGTTACAGATTGGTAGACCCGATTTGAAATCCGACTTTTTGCTTGAAAATCTGAAGATTAGGGGTAGATTTTTTATAGAAAACATTGTTTTCTGTAAAATTTTGGGAAAGGGGTCAAAACAGCAGTTTTTGTGAAAGTTGTTTTGAATTTAATGAATGTGCTAACTTCTGACATTTTTTACCGAAGCCAGAAAAACAGGCGAAGGGTTACAAAAATAGCTCTAGTTACAGATTGTTAGACCCGATTTGAAATCCGACTTTTTGCTTGAAAATCTGAAGATTAGGGGTAGATTTTATATAGAAAACATTGTTTTCTGTAAAATTTTGGGAAAGGGGTCAAAACGGCAGTTTTTGTGAAAGTTGTTTTGAATTTAATGAATGTGCTAACTTCTGACATTTTTTACCGAAGCCAGAAAAACAGGCGAAGGGTTACAAAAATAGCTCTAGTTACAGATTGGTAGACCTGATTTGAAATCTGACTTGTTGCTTGAAAAGCTGAAGATTAGGGGTAGATTTTAATAGAAAACATTGTTTTCTGTAAAATGTTGGGAAAGGGGTCAAAACGGCAGTTTTTGTGAAAGTTGTTTTGAATTTAATGAATGTGCTAACTTCTGACATTTTTTACCGAAGCCAGAAAAAAAGGCGAAGGGTTACAAAAATAGCTCTAGTTACAGATTGGTAGACCTGATTTGAAATCCGACTTTTTGCTTGAAAAGCTGAAGATTAGGGGTAGATTTTATATAGAAAACATTGTTTTCTGTAAAATTTTGGGAAAGGGGTCAAAACGGCAGTTTTTGTGAAAGTTGTTTTGAATTTAATGAATGTGCTAACTTCTGACATTTTTTACCTAAGCCAGAAAAACAGGCGAAGGGTTACAAAAATAGCTCTAGTTACAGATTGGTAGACCCGATTTGAAATCCGACTTTTTGCTTGAAAATCTGAAGATTAGGGGTAGATTTTTTATAGAAAACATTGTTTTCTGTAAAATTTTGGGAAAGGGGTCAAAACAGCAGTTTTTGTGAAAGTTGTTTTGAATTTAATGAATGTGCTAACTTCTGACATTTTTTACCGAAGCCAGAAAAACAGGCGAAGGGTTACAAAAATAGCTCTAGTTACAGATTGTTAGACCCGATTTGAAATCCGACTTTTTGCTTGAAAAGCTGAAGATTAGGGGTAGATTTTATATAGAAAACATTGTTTTCTGTAAAATTTTGGGAAAGGGGTCAAAACGGCAGTTTTTGTGAAATTTGTTTCGAATTTAATGAATCTGCTAACTTCTGACATTTTTTACCGAAGCCAGAAAAACAGGCGAAGGGTTACAAAAATAGCTCTAGTTACAGATTGGTAGACCCGATTTGAAATCCGACTTGTTGCTTGAAAATCTGAAGATTAGGGGTAGATTTTTTATAGAAAACATTGTTTCTGTAAAATTTTGGGAAAGGGGTCAAAACGGCAGTTTTTGTGAAAGTTGTTTTGAATTTAATGAATCTGCTAACTTCTGACATTTTTTACCGAAGCCAGAAAAACAGGCGAAGGGTTACAAAAATAGCTCTAGTTACAGATTGGTAGACCCGATTTGAAATCCGACTTTTTGCTTGAAAAGCTGAAGATTAGGGGTAGATTTTATATAGAAAACATTGTTTTCTGTAAAATTTTGGGAAAGGGGTCAAAACGCAGTTTTTGTGAAATTTGTTTCGAATTTAATGGATCTGCTAACTTCTGACATTTTTTACCGAAGCCAGAAAAACAGGCGAAGGGTTACAAAAATAGCTCTAGTTACAGATTGGTAGACCTGATTTGAAATCCGACTTGTTGCTTGAAAATCTGAAGATTAGGGGTAGATTTTATATAGAAAACATTGTTTTCTGTAAAATTTTGGGAAAGGGGTCAAAACGGCAGTTTTTGTGAAAGTTGTTTTGAATTTAATGAATGTGCTAACTTCTGACATTTTTTACCGAAGCCAGAAAAACAGGCGAAGGGTTACAAAAATAGCTCTAGTTACAGATTGGTAGACCTGATTTGAAATCTGACTTGTTGCTTGAAAAGCTGAAGATTAGGGGTAGATTTTAATAGAAAACATTGTTTTCTGTAAAATGTTGGGAAAGGGGTCAAAACGGCAGTTTTTGTGAAAGTTGTTTTGAATTTAATGAATGTGCTAACTTCTGACATTTTTTACCGAAGCCAGAAAAAAAGGCGAAGGGTTACAAAAATAGCTCTAGTTACAGATTGGTAGACCTGATTTGAAATCCGACTTTTTGCTTGAAAAGCTGAAGATTAGGGGTAGATTTTATATAGAAAACATTGTTTTCTGTAAAATTTTGGGAAAGGGGTCAAAACGGCAGTTTTTGTGAAAGTTGTTTTGAATTTAATGAATGTGCTAACTTCTGACATTTTTTACCGAAGCCAGAAAAACAGGCGAAGGGTTACAAAAATAGCTCTAGTTACAGATTGGTAGACCTGATTTGAAATCCGACTTTTTGCTTGAAAAGCTGAAGATTAGGGGTAGATTTTATATAGAAAACATTGTTTTCTGTAAAATTTTGGGAAAGGGGTCAAAACGGCAGTTTTTGTGAAAGTTGTTTTGAATTTAATGAATGTGCTAACTTCTGACATTTTTTACCGAAGCCAGAAAAAAAGGCGAAGGGTTACAAAAATAGCTCTAGTTACAGATTGGTAGACCTGATTTGAAATCCGACTTTTTGCTTGAAAAGCTGAAGATTAGGGGTAGATTTTATATAGAAAACATTGTTTTCTGTAAAATTTTGGGAAAGGGGTCAAAACGGCAGTTTTTGTGAAATTTGTATCGAATTTAATGAATGTGCTAACTTCTGACATTTTTTACCGAAGCCAGAAAAAAAGGCGAAGGGTTACAAAAATAGCTCTAGTTACAGATTGGTAGACCTGATTTGAAATCCGACTTGTTGCTTGAAAAGCTGAAGATTAGGGGTAGATTTTATATAGAAAACATTGTTTTCTGTAAAATTTTGGGAAAGGGGTCAAAACGGCAGTTTTTGTGAAAGTTGTTTTGAATTTAACTTCTTGGAACTATAGGGGGTGCTGTTCCGCATTAGCATATTTGTGTCTCCAAATTAAACTGCCTCGTGCTAAATTCTTGATCGTACAATATGCATATTATTGTTATTATTGGATAGAAAACACCTTCTAGTTTCTATAGAAGTTGAAATTTTGTCTCTGAGTGGTACAGAACAATTTCTACAGCACTTTTCATGACAGGGTTCAGATTTCAAATTTTTTTACCTCTGATCTGGGGTCTGTTTTTAAGGCGACAGTGAATGCTATGAAGAAACCGACACTGCCTACGTCTTCCTCTGGGTGTCTGTACGTCATCACGCTTTCAATGGAATCGATGGGATATTCACAGCCAGTATAAAAGACCAAAATGTATAGAGACCGCCCTTTCTCGTCGTGCGCCTGAAGCGTGAAGGGCATCGGACCTGCCTCGTTCCAAATCGTTTTCTAACCAGCAATATTTCTCCGGTCATGTTTTTACTCGTTTTAGGTGTTAAAAACATCATAATGTAGTTAATTTGAACCGTTTTATAGCAATTTATATCCGTTTAGTGCGATTTTGAGGAATTTATTTGTTGTGCACTCTGAAACTTTGGACACGTTTTGGGGTGTCGGTCGTTGGTGGTGGACATTTCGAAGGACAGAGGACATCTATCGACCAAAAGACGTTTATAACATAGAAAGGATACATTGCCCAAGAATCTGATGGAAGAACAGCTCAAAGTAAGCAATATTTAATATGATAAATCGTGTTTCTGTCGAAATATTTTAAACGCATATTTCGCCATTTTGTTTGGTATAGCTTCACTTGGCGAACCCTGTATTGAAAAGTAAGGATAATTTTAAAAATGTAAATCAGCGGTTGCATTAAGAACTAATTTGTCTTTCGATTCCTGTAAACCCTGTATTTTTTAGTCAAGTATATGATTAGCTATTAATTAAACTAGATCACTCTGAAAGATGGCGACCGACATTTTCAGGCTTGTTTTGCTACTATTTTCATTGTGTAACCACGGTTTTGTATGGCTAAATATGCACCTTTTCGAACAAACTGTATATGTATATTGTAAAATGATGTTACAGGAGTGTCATCGGAAGAATTCTGAGAAGGTTAGTGAAAAAATTAATATCTTTTGGCGATGTTGACTTTTATCGCTCACTTTGGCTAGAATCAATGCTGGGCTGCTATGTGCTATGTGCTATGCTAATATAACGATTTATTGTGTTTTCGCTGTAAGACACTTAGAAAATCTGAAATATTGTCTGTATTCACAGGATCTGTGTCTTTCGATTAGTGTATGCTGTGTATTTTTACGAAATGTTTGATGATTAGTAGTTAGGTAAACACGTTGCTCATTGTAATTATTCTAGTCCATTTGTGACGGTGGGTGCAATTGTAACCTATGGCAGCTACCTGAAATATGCACATTTTTCTAACAAAACCTATCCCATACCATAAATATGTTATCAGACTGTCATCTGATGAGTTTTTTTCTTGGTTAGGGGCTATAAATATCTTAGTTTAGCCGAATTGGTGATAGCTACTGGTGTTGGTGGACAAATAAAAGATGGTGGATTATGCTAATGTGTTTTTAGCTAATAGATTTACATCTTTACATATTGTGTCTTCCCTGTAAAACATTTTAAAAATCTGAAATGGTGGCTTTATTCACAAGATCTGTATCTTTCATCTGGTGTCTTGGACTTGTGATTTAATGATATTTAGATGCTACTATCTACTTGTGAAGCTATGCTAGCTATGCTAAACAGTGTGTGGGGGGTGGGGGGTGCTCCCGGATCCGGGTTTCTGAGGCAGTAGAGGTTAATGAATCTGCTAACTTCTGACATTTTTTACCGAAGCCAGAAAAACAGGCGAAGGGTTACAAAAATAGCTCTAGTTACAGATTGGTAGACCCGATTTGAAATCCGACTTTTTGCTTGAAAAGCTGAAGATTAGGGGTAGATTTTATATAGAAAACATTGTTTTCTGTAAAAATTTTGGGAAAGGGGTCAAAACGGCAGTTTTTGTGAAATTTGTTTCGAATTTAATGAATCTGCTAACTTCTGACATTTTTTACCTAAGCCAGAAAAACAGGCGAAGGGTTACAAAAATAGCTCTAGTTACAGATTGGTAGACCCGATTTGAAATCCGACTTTTTGCTTGAAAATCTGAAGATTAGGGGTAGATTTTTTATAGAAAACATTGTTTTCTGTAAAATGTTGGGAAAGGGGTCAAAACGGCAGTTTTTGTGAAAGTTGTTTTGAATTTAATGAATCTGCTAACTTCTGACATTTTTTACCGAAGCCAGAAAAACAGGCGAAGGGTTACAAAAATAGCTCTAGTTACAGATTGGTAGACCCGATTTGAAATCCGACTTTTTGCTTGAAAAGCTGAAGATTAGGGGTAGATTTTATATAGAAAACATTGTTTTCTGTAAAATTTTGGGAAAGGGGTCAAAACGCAGTTTTTGTGAAATTTGTTTCGAATTTAATGGATCTGCTAACTTCTGACATTTTTTACCGAAGCCAGAAAAACAGGCGAAGGGTTACAAAAATAGCTCTAGTTACAGATTGGTAGACCCGATTTGAAATCCGACTTGTTGCTTGAAAATCTGAAGATTAGGGGTAGATTTTTTATAGAAAACATTGTTTTCTGTAAAATTTTGGGAAAGGGGTCAAAACGGCAGTTTTTGTGAAATTTGTTTCGAATTTAATGAATGTGCTAACTTCTGACATTTTTTACCGAAGCCAGAAAAACAGGCGAAGGGTTACAAAAATAGCTCTACTTACAGATTGGTAGACCTGATTTGAAATCCGACTTTTTGCTTGAAAATCTGAAGATTAGGGGTAGATTTTATATAGAAAACATTGTTTTCTGTAAAATTTTGGGAAAGGGGTCAAAACGGCAGTTTTTGTGAAAGTTGTTTTGAATTTAATGAATGTGCTAACTTCTGACATTTTTTACCGAAGCCAGAAAAACAGGCGAAGGGTTACAAAAACAGCTCTAGTTACAGATTGGTAGACCTGATTTGAAATCTGACTTGTTGCTTGAAAAGCTGAAGATTAGGGGTAGATTTTAATAGAAAACATTGTTTTCTGTAAAATGTTGGGAAAGGGGTCAAAACGGCAGTTTTTGTGAAAGTTGTTTTGAATTTAATGAATGTGCTAACTTCTGACATTTTTTACCGAAGCCAGAAAAAAAGGCGAAGGGTTACAAAAATAGCTCTAGTTACAGATTGGTAGACCCGATTTAAAATCCGACTTTTTGCTTGAAAATCTGAAGATTAGGGGTAGATTTTTTATAGAAAACATTGTTTTCTGTAAAATTTTGGGAAAGGGGTCAAAACAGCAGTTTTTGTGAAAGTTGTTTTGAATTTAATGAATGTGCTAACTTCTGACATTTTTTACCGAAGCCAGAAAAACAGGCGAAGGGTTACAAAAATAGCTCTAGTTACAGATTGGTAGACCTGATTTGAAATCCGACTTTTTGCTTGAAAAGCTGAAGATTAGGGGTAGATTTTATATAGAAAACATTGTTTTCTGTAAAATTTTGGGAAAGGGGTCAAAACGGCAGTTTTTGTGAAAGTTGTTTTGAATTTAATGAATGTGCTAACTTCTGACATTTTTTACCGAAGCCAGAAAAAAAGGCGAAGGGTTACAAAAATAGCTCTAGTTACAGATTGGTAGACCTGATTTGAAATCCGACTTTTTGCTTGAAAAGCTGAAGATTAGGGGTAGATTTTATATAGAAAACATTGTTTTCTGTAAAATTTTGGGAAAGGGGTCAAAACGGCAGTTTTTGTGAAATTTGTATCGAATTTAATGAATGTGCTAACTTCTGACATTTTTTACCGAAGCCAGAAAAAAAGGCGAAGGGTTACAAAAATAGCTCTAGTTACAGATTGGTAGACCCGATTTAAAATCCGACTTTTTGCTTGAAAATCTGAAGATTAGGGGTAGATTTTTTATAGAAAACATTGTTTTCTGTAAAATTTTGGGAAAGGGGTCAAAACAGCAGTTTTTGTGAAAGTTGTTTTGAATTTAATGAATGTGCTAACTTCTGACATTTTTTACCGAAGCCAGAAAAACAGGCGAAGGGTTACAAAAATAGCTCTAGTTACAGATTGGTAGACCTGATTTGAAATCCGACTTTTTGCTTGAAAAGCTGAAGATTAGGGGTAGATTTTATATAGAAAACATTGTTTTCTGTAAAATTTTGGGAAAGGGGTCAAAACGGCAGTTTTTGTGAAAGTTGTTTTGAATTTAATGAATGTGCTAACTTCTGACATTTTTTACCGAAGCCAGAAAAAAAGGCGAAGGGTTACAAAAATAGCTCTAGTTACAGATTGGTCGACCTGATTTGAAATCCGACTTTTTGCTTGAAAAGCTGAAGATTAGGGGTAGATTTTATATAGAAAACATTGTTTTCTGTAAAATTTTGGGAAAGGGGTCAAAACGGCAGTTTTTGTGAAATTTGTATCGAATTTAATGAATGTGCTAACTTCTGACATTTTTTACCGAAGCCAGAAAAAAAGGCGAAGGGTTACAAAAATAGCTCTAGTTACAGATTGGTAGACCTGATTTGAAATCCGACTTGTTGCTTGAAAAGCTGAAGATTAGGGGTAGATTTTATATAGAAAACATTGTTTTCTGTAAAATTTTGGGAAAGGGGTCAAAACGGCAGTTTTTGTGAAAGTTGTTTTGAATTTAATGAATGTGCTAACTTCTGACATTTTTTACCGAAGCCAGAAAAACAGGCGAAGGGTTACAAAAATAGCTCTAGTTACAGATTGGTAGACCCGATTTGAAATCCGACTTTTTGCTTGAAAAGCTGAAGATTAGGGGTAGATTTTATATAGAAAACATTGTTTTCTGTAAAAATTTTGGGAAAGGGGTCAAAACGGCAGTTTTTGTGAAATTTGTTTCGAATTTAATGAATCTGCTAACTTCTGACATTTTTTACCGAAGCCAGAAAAACAGGCGAAGGGTTACAAAAATAGCTCTAGTTACAGATTGGTAGACCCGATTTGAAATCCGACTTGTTGCTTGAAAATCTGAAGATTAGGGGTAGATTTTTTATAGAAAACATTGTTTTCTGTAAAATTTTGGGAAAGGGGTCAAAACAGCAGTTTTTGTGAAAGTTGTTTTGAATTTAATGAATGTGCTAACTTCTGACATTTTTTACCGAAGCCAGAAAAACAGGCGAAGGGTTACAAAAATAGCTCTAGTTACAGATTGGTAGACCTGATTTGAAATCCGACTTTTTTCTTGAAAAGCTGAAGATTAGGGGTAGATTTTATATAGAAAACATTGTTTTCTGTAAAATTTTGGGAAAGGGGTCAAAACGGCAGTTTTTGTGAAATTTGTTTCGAATTTAATGAATGTGCTAACTTCTGACATTTTTTACCGAAGCCAGAAAGACAGGCGAAGGGTTACAAAAATAGCTCTAGTTACAGATTGGTAGACCCGATTTGAAATCCGACTTGTTGCTTGAAAAGCAGAAGATTAGGGGTAGATTTTATATAGAAAACATTGTTTTCTGTAAAATTTTGGGAAAGGGGTCAAAACGGCAGTTTTTGTGAAAGTTGTTTTGAATTTAATGAATGTGCTAACTTCTGACATTTTTTACCGAAGCCAGAAAAAAAGGCGAAGGGTTACAAAAATAGCTCTAGTTACAGATTGGTAGACCTGATTTGAAATCCGACTTTTTGCTTGAAAAGCTGAAGATTAGGGGTAGATTTTATATAGAAAACATTGTTTTCTGTAAAATTTTGGGAAAGGGGTCAAAACGGCAGTTTTTGTGAAATTTGTATCGAATTTAATGAATGTGCTAACTTCTGACATTTTTTACCGAAGCCAGAAAAAAAGGCGAAGGGTTACAAAAATAGCTCTAGTTACAGATTGGTAGACCCGATTTAAAATCCGACTTTTTGCTTGAAAATCTGAAGATTAGGGGTAGATTTTTTATAGAAAACATTGTTTTCTGTAAAATTTTGGGAAAGGGGTCAAAACAGCAGTTTTTGTGAAAGTTGTTTTGAATTTAATGAATGTGCTAACTTCTGACATTTTTTACCGAAGCCAGAAAAACAGGCGAAGGGTTACAAAAATAGCTCTAGTTACAGATTGGTAGACCTGATTTGAAATCCGACTTTTTGCTTGAAAAGCTGAAGATTAGGGGTAGATTTTATATAGAAAACATTGTTTTCTGTAAAATTTTGGGAAAGGGGTCAAAACGGCAGTTTTTGTGAAAGTTGTTTTGAATTTAATGAATGTGCTAACTTCTGACATTTTTTACCGAAGCCAGAAAAAAAGGCGAAGGGTTACAAAAATAGCTCTAGTTACAGATTGGTCGACCTGATTTGAAATCCGACTTTTTGCTTGAAAAGCTGAAGATTAGGGGTAGATTTTATATAGAAAACATTGTTTTCTGTAAAATTTTGGGAAAGGGGTCAAAACGGCAGTTTTTGTGAAATTTGTATCGAATTTAATGAATGTGCTAACTTCTGACATTTTTTACCGAAGCCAGAAAAAAAGGCGAAGGGTTACAAAAATAGCTCTAGTTACAGATTGGTAGACCTGATTTGAAATCCGACTTGTTGCTTGAAAAGCTGAAGATTAGGGGTAGATTTTATATAGAAAACATTGTTTTCTGTAAAATTTTGGGAAAGGGGTCAAAACGGCAGTTTTTGTGAAAGTTGTTTTGAATTTAATGAATGTGCTAACTTCTGACATTTTTTACCGAAGCCAGAAAAACAGGCGAAGGGTTACAAAAATAGCTCTAGTTACAGATTGGTAGACCCGATTTGAAATCCGACTTTTTGCTTGAAAAGCTGAAGATTAGGGGTAGATTTTATATAGAAAACATTGTTTTCTGTAAAAATTTTGGGAAAGGGGTCAAAACGGCAGTTTTTGTGAAATTTGTTTCGAATTTAATGAATCTGCTAACTTCTGACATTTTTTACCGAAGCCAGAAAAACAGGCGAAGGGTTACAAAAATAGCTCTAGTTACAGATTGGTAGACCCGATTTGAAATCCGACTTGTTGCTTGAAAATCTGAAGATTAGGGGTAGATTTTTTATAGAAAACATTGTTTTCTGTAAAATTTTGGGAAAGGGGTCAAAACAGCAGTTTTTGTGAAAGTTGTTTTGAATTTAATGAATGTGCTAACTTCTGACATTTTTTACCGAAGCCAGAAAAACAGGCGAAGGGTTACAAAAATAGCTCTAGTTACAGATTGGTAGACCTGATTTGAAATCCGACTTTTTTCTTGAAAAGCTGAAGATTAGGGGTAGATTTTATATAGAAAACATTGTTTTCTGTAAAATTTTGGGAAAGGGGTCAAAACGGCAGTTTTTGTGAAATTTGTTTCGAATTTAATGAATGTGCTAACTTCTGACATTTTTTACCGAAGCCAGAAAGACAGGCGAAGGGTTACAAAAATAGCTCTAGTTACAGATTGGTAGACCCGATTTGAAATCCGACTTGTTGCTTGAAAAGCAGAAGATTAGGGGTAGATTTTATATAGAAAACATTGTTTTCTGTAAAATTTTGGGAAAGGGGTCAAAACGGCAGTTTTTGTGAAAGTTGTTTTGAATTTAATGAATGTGCTAACTTCTGACATTTTTTACCGAAGCCAGAAAAACAGGCGAAGGGTTACAAAAATAGCTCTAGTTACAGATTGGTAGACCTGATTTGAAATCCGACTTGTTGCTTGAAAAGCTGAAGATTAGGGTTAGATTTTATATAGAAAACATTGTTTTCTGTAAAATGTTGGGAAAGGGGTCAAAACGGCAGTTTTTGTGAAAGTTGTTTTGAATTTAATGAATGTGCTAACTTCTGACATTTTTTACCGAAGCCAGAAAAACAGGCGAAGGGTTACAAAAATAGCTCTAGTTACAGATTGGTAGACCTGATTTGAAATCCGACTTTTTGCTTGAAAAGCTGAAGGTTAGGGGTAGATTTTATATAGAAAACATTGTTTTCTGTAAAATTTTGGGAAAGGGGTCAAAACGGCAGTTTTTGTGAAAGTTGTTTTGAATTTAATGAATGTGCTAACTTCTGACATTTTTTACCGAAGCCAGAAAAACAGGCGAAGGGTTACAAAAATAGCTCTAGTTACAGATTGGTAGACCTGATTTGAAATCCGACTTGTTGCTTGAAAAGCTGAAGATTAGGGGTAGATTTTATATAGAAAACATTGTTTTCTGTAAAATTTTGGGAAAGGGGTCAAAACGGCAGTTTTTGTGAAAGTTGTTTTGAATTTAATGAATGTGCTAACTTCTGACATTTTTTACCGAAGCCAGAAAAACAGGCGAAGGGTTACAAAAATAGCTCTAGTTACAGATTGGTAGACCCGATTTGAAATCCGACTTTTTGCTTGAAAAGCTGAAGATTAGGGGTAGATTTTATATAGAAAACATTGTTTTCTGTACAAATTTTGGGAAAGGGGTCAAAACGGCAGTTTTTGTGAAATTTGTTTCGAATTTAATGAATCTGCTAACTTCTGACATTTTTTACCGAAGCCAGAAAAACAGGCGAAGGGTTACAAAAATAGCTCTAGTTACAGATTGGTAGACCCGATTTGAAATCCGACTTGTTGCTTGAAAATCTGAAGATTAGGGGTAGATTTTTTATAGAAAACATTGTATTCTGTAAAATTTTGGGAAAGGGGTCAAAACAGCAGTTTTTGTGAAAGTTGTTTTGAATTTAATGAATGTGCTAACTTCTGACATTTTTTACCGAAGCCAGAAAAACAGGCGAAGGGTTACAAAAATAGCTCTAGTTACAGATTGGTAGACCTGATTTGAAATCCGACTTGTTGCTTGAAAAGCTGAAGATTAGGGGTAGATTTTATATAGAAAACATTGTTTTCTGTAAAATTTTGGGAAAGGGGTCAAAACGGCAGTTTTTGTGAAAGTTGTTTTGAATTTAATGAATCTGCTAACTTCTGACATTTTTTACCGAAGCCAGAAAAACAGGCGAAGGGTTACAAAAATAGCTCTAGTTACAGATTGGTAGACCCGATTTGAAATCCGACTTTTTGCTTGAAAAGCTGAAGATTAGGGGTAGATTTTATATAGAAAACATTGTTTTCTGTAAAAATTTTGGGAAAGGGGTCAAAACGGCAGTTTTTGTGAAATTTGTTTCGAATTTAATGAATCTGCTAACTTCTGACATTTTTTACCTAAGCCAGAAAAACAGGCGAAGGGTTACAAAAATAGCTCTAGTTACAGATTGGTAGACCCGATTTGAAATCCGACTTTTTGCTTGAAAATCTGAAGATTAGGGGTAGATTTTTTATAGAAAACATTGTTTTCTGTAAAATGTTGGGAAAGGGGTCAAAACGGCAGTTTTTGTGAAAGTTGTTTTGAATTTAATGAATCTGCTAACTTCTGACATTTTTTACCGAAGCCAGAAAAACAGGCGAAGGGTTACAAAAATAGCTCTAGTTACAGATTGGTAGACCCGATTTGAAATCCGACTTTTTGCTTGAAAAGCTGAAGATTAGGGGTAGATTTTATATAGAAAACATTGTTTTCTGTAAAATTTTGGGAAAGGGGTCAAAACGCAGTTTTTGTGAAATTTGTTTCGAATTTAATGGATCTGCTAACTTCTGACATTTTTTACCGAAGCCAGAAAAACAGGCGAAGGGTTACAAAAATAGCTCTAGTTACAGATTGGTAGACCCGATTTGAAATCCGACTTGTTGCTTGAAAATCTGAAGATTAGGGGTAGATTTTTTATAGAAAACATTGTTTTCTGTAAAATTTTGGGAAAGGGGTCAAAACGGCAGTTTTTGTGAAATTTGTTTCGAATTTAATGAATGTGCTAACTTCTGACATTTTTTACCGAAGCCAGAAAAACAGGCGAAGGGTTACAAAAATAGCTCTACTTACAGATTGGTAGACCTGATTTGAAATCCGACTTTTTGCTTGAAAATCTGAAGATTAGGGGTAGATTTTATATAGAAAACATTGTTTTCTGTAAAATTTTGGGAAAGGGGTCAAAACGGCAGTTTTTGTGAAAGTTGTTTTGAATTTAATGAATGTGCTAACTTCTGACATTTTTTACCGAAGCCAGAAAAACAGGCGAAGGGTTACAAAAACAGCTCTAGTTACAGATTGGTAGACCTGATTTGAAATCTGACTTGTTGCTTGAAAAGCTGAAGATTAGGGGTAGATTTTAATAGAAAACATTGTTTTCTGTAAAATGTTGGGAAAGGGGTCAAAACGGCAGTTTTTGTGAAAGTTGTTTTGAATTTAATGAATGTGCTAACTTCTGACATTTTTTACCGAAGCCAGAAAAAAAGGCGAAGGGTTACAAAAATAGCTCTAGTTACAGATTGGTAGACCCGATTTAAAATCCGACTTTTTGCTTGAAAATCTGAAGATTAGGGGTAGATTTTTTATAGAAAACATTGTTTTCTGTAAAATTTTGGGAAAGGGGTCAAAACAGCAGTTTTTGTGAAAGTTGTTTTGAATTTAATGAATGTGCTAACTTCTGACATTTTTTACCGAAGCCAGAAAAACAGGCGAAGGGTTACAAAAATAGCTCTAGTTACAGATTGGTAGACCTGATTTGAAATCCGACTTTTTGCTTGAAAAGCTGAAGATTAGGGGTAGATTTTATATAGAAAACATTGTTTTCTGTAAAATTTTGGGAAAGGGGTCAAAACGGCAGTTTTTGTGAAAGTTGTTTTGAATTTAATGAATGTGCTAACTTCTGACATTTTTTACCGAAGCCAGAAAAAAAGGCGAAGGGTTACAAAAATAGCTCTAGTTACAGATTGGTAGACCTGATTTGAAATCCGACTTTTTGCTTGAAAAGCTGAAGATTAGGGGTAGATTTTATATAGAAAACATTGTTTTCTGTAAAATTTTGGGAAAGGGGTCAAAACGGCAGTTTTTGTGAAATTTGTATCGAATTTAATGAATGTGCTAACTTCTGACATTTTTTACCGAAGCCAGAAAAAAAGGCGAAGGGTTACAAAAATAGCTCTAGTTACAGATTGGTAGACCCGATTTAAAATCCGACTTTTTGCTTGAAAATCTGAAGATTAGGGGTAGATTTTTTATAGAAAACATTGTTTTCTGTAAAATTTTGGGAAAGGGGTCAAAACAGCAGTTTTTGTGAAAGTTGTTTTGAATTTAATGAATGTGCTAACTTCTGACATTTTTTACCGAAGCCAGAAAAACAGGCGAAGGGTTACAAAAATAGCTCTAGTTACAGATTGGTAGACCTGATTTGAAATCCGACTTTTTGCTTGAAAAGCTGAAGATTAGGGGTAGATTTTATATAGAAAACATTGTTTTCTGTAAAATTTTGGGAAAGGGGTCAAAACGGCAGTTTTTGTGAAAGTTGTTTTGAATTTAATGAATGTGCTAACTTCTGACATTTTTTACCGAAGCCAGAAAAAAAGGCGAAGGGTTACAAAAATAGCTCTAGTTACAGATTGGTCGACCTGATTTGAAATCCGACTTTTTGCTTGAAAAGCTGAAGATTAGGGGTAGATTTTATATAGAAAACATTGTTTTCTGTAAAATTTTGGGAAAGGGGTCAAAACGGCAGTTTTTGTGAAATTTGTATCGAATTTAATGAATGTGCTAACTTCTGACATTTTTTACCGAAGCCAGAAAAAAAGGCGAAGGGTTACAAAAATAGCTCTAGTTACAGATTGGTAGACCTGATTTGAAATCCGACTTGTTGCTTGAAAAGCTGAAGATTAGGGGTAGATTTTATATAGAAAACATTGTTTTCTGTAAAATTTTGGGAAAGGGGTCAAAACGGCAGTTTTTGTGAAAGTTGTTTTGAATTTAATGAATGTGCTAACTTCTGACATTTTTTACCGAAGCCAGAAAAACAGGCGAAGGGTTACAAAAATAGCTCTAGTTACAGATTGGTAGACCCGATTTGAAATCCGACTTTTTGCTTGAAAAGCTGAAGATTAGGGGTAGATTTTATATAGAAAACATTGTTTTCTGTAAAAATTTTGGGAAAGGGGTCAAAACGGCAGTTTTTGTGAAATTTGTTTCGAATTTAATGAATCTGCTAACTTCTGACATTTTTTACCGAAGCCAGAAAAACAGGCGAAGGGTTACAAAAATAGCTCTAGTTACAGATTGGTAGACCCGATTTGAAATCCGACTTGTTGCTTGAAAATCTGAAGATTAGGGGTAGATTTTTTATAGAAAACATTGTTTTCTGTAAAATTTTGGGAAAGGGGTCAAAACAGCAGTTTTTGTGAAAGTTGTTTTGAATTTAATGAATGTGCTAACTTCTGACATTTTTTACCGAAGCCAGAAAAACAGGCGAAGGGTTACAAAAATAGCTCTAGTTACAGATTGGTAGACCTGATTTGAAATCCGACTTTTTTCTTGAAAAGCTGAAGATTAGGGGTAGATTTTATATAGAAAACATTGTTTTCTGTAAAATTTTGGGAAAGGGGTCAAAACGGCAGTTTTTGTGAAATTTGTTTCGAATTTAATGAATGTGCTAACTTCTGACATTTTTTACCGAAGCCAGAAAGACAGGCGAAGGGTTACAAAAATAGCTCTAGTTACAGATTGGTAGACCCGATTTGAAATCCGACTTGTTGCTTGAAAAGCAGAAGATTAGGGGTAGATTTTATATAGAAAACATTGTTTTCTGTAAAATTTTGGGAAAGGGGTCAAAACGGCAGTTTTTGTGAAAGTTGTTTTGAATTTAATGAATGTGCTAACTTCTGACATTTTTTACCGAAGCCAGAAAAACAGGCGAAGGGTTACAAAAATAGCTCTAGTTACAGATTGGTAGACCTGATTTGAAATCCGACTTGTTGCTTGAAAAGCTGAAGATTAGGGTTAGATTTTATATAGAAAACATTGTTTTCTGTAAAATGTTGGGAAAGGGGTCAAAACGGCAGTTTTTGTGAAAGTTGTTTTGAATTTAATGAATGTGCTAACTTCTGACATTTTTTACCGAAGCCAGAAAAACAGGCGAAGGGTTACAAAAATAGCTCTAGTTACAGATTGGTAGACCTGATTTGAAATCCGACTTTTTGCTTGAAAAGCTGAAGGTTAGGGGTAGATTTTATATAGAAAACATTGTTTTCTGTAAAATTTTGGGAAAGGGGTCAAAACGGCAGTTTTTGTGAAAGTTGTTTTGAATTTAATGAATGTGCTAACTTCTGACATTTTTTACCGAAGCCAGAAAAACAGGCGAAGGGTTACAAAAATAGCTCTAGTTACAGATTGGTAGACCTGATTTGAAATCCGACTTGTTGCTTGAAAAGCTGAAGATTAGGGGTAGATTTTATATAGAAAACATTGTTTTCTGTAAAATTTTGGGAAAGGGGTCAAAACGGCAGTTTTTGTGAAAGTTGTTTTGAATTTAATGAATGTGCTAACTTCTGACATTTTTTACCGAAGCCAGAAAAACAGGCGAAGGGTTACAAAAATAGCTCTAGTTACAGATTGGTAGACCCGATTTGAAATCCGACTTTTTGCTTGAAAAGCTGAAGATTAGGGGTAGATTTTATATAGAAAACATTGTTTTCTGTACAAATTTTGGGAAAGGGGTCAAAACGGCAGTTTTTGTGAAATTTGTTTCGAATTTAATGAATCTGCTAACTTCTGACATTTTTTACCGAAGCCAGAAAAACAGGCGAAGGGTTACAAAAATAGCTCTAGTTACAGATTGGTAGACCCGATTTGAAATCCGACTTGTTGCTTGAAAATCTGAAGATTAGGGGTAGATTTTTTATAGAAAACATTGTATTCTGTAAAATTTTGGGAAAGGGGTCAAAACAGCAGTTTTTGTGAAAGTTGTTTTGAATTTAATGAATGTGCTAACTTCTGACATTTTTTACCGAAGCCAGAAAAACAGGCGAAGGGTTACAAAAATAGCTCTAGTTACAGATTGGTAGACCCGATTTGAAATCCGACTTGTTGCTTGAAAAGCAGAAGATTAGGGGTAGATTTTATATAGAAAACATTGTTTTCTGTAAAATTTTGGGAAAGGGGTCAAAACGGCAGTTTTTGTGAAAGTTGTTTTGAATTTAATGAATGTGCTAACTTCTGACATTTTTTACCGAAGCCAGAAAAACAGGCGAAGGGTTACAAAAATAGCTCTAGTTACAGATTGGTAGACCTGATTTGAAATCCGACTTGTTGCTTGAAAAGCTGAAGATTAGGGTTAGATTTTATATAGAAAACATTGTTTTCTGTAAAATGTTGGGAAAGGGGTCAAAACGGCAGTTTTTGTGAAAGTTGTTTTGAATTTAATGAATGTGCTAACTTCTGACATTTTTTACCGAAGCCAGAAAAACAGGCGAAGGGTTACAAAAATAGCTCTAGTTACAGATTGGTAGACCTGATTTGAAATCCGACTTTTTGCTTGAAAAGCTGAAGGTTAGGGGTAGATTTTATATAGAAAACATTGTTTTCTGTAAAATTTTGGGAAAGGGGTCAAAACGGCAGTTTTTGTGAAAGTTGTTTTGAATTTAATGAATGTGCTAACTTCTGACATTTTTTACCGAAGCCAGAAAAACAGGCGAAGGGTTACAAAAATAGCTCTAGTTACAGATTGGTAGACCCGATTTGAAATCCGACTTTTTGCTTGAAAAGCTGAAGATTAGGGGTAGATTTTATATAGAAAACATTGTTTTCTGTAAAATGTTGGGAAATGGGTCAAAACGGCAGTTTTTGTGAAAGTTGTTTTGAATTTAATGAATCTGCTAACTTCTGACATTTTTTACCGAAGCCAGAAAAACAGGCGAAGGGTTACAAAAATAGCTCTAGTTACAGATTGGTAGACCTGATTTGAAATCCGACTTTTTGCTTGAAAAGCTGAAGATTAGGGGTAGATTTTATATAGAAAACATTGTTTTCTGTAAAATTTTGGGAAAGGGGTCAAAACGGCAGTTTTTGTGAAATTTGTTTCGAATTTAATGAATGTGCTAACTTCTGACATTTTTTACCGAAGCCAGAAAGACAGGCGAAGGGTTACAAAAATAGCTCTAGTTACAGATTGGTAGACCCGATTTGAAATCCGACTTGTTGCTTGAAAAGCAGAAGATTAGGGGTAGATTTTATATAGAAAACATTGTTTTCTGTAAAATTTTGGGAAAGGGGTCAAAACGGCAGTTTTTGTGAAAGTTGTTTTGAATTTAATGAATGTGCTAACTTCTGACATTTTTTACCGAAGCCAGAAAAACAGGCGAAGGGTTACAAAAATAGCTCTAGTTACAGATTGGTAGACCAGATTTGAAATCCGACTTGTTGCTTGAAAAGCTGAAGATTAGGGTTAGATTTTATATAGAAAACATTGTTTTCTGTAAAATGTTGGGAAAGGGGTCAAAACGGCAGTTTTTGTGAAAGTTGTTTTGAATTTAATGAATGTGCTAACTTCTGACATTTTTTACCGAAGCCAGAAAAACAGGCGAAGGGTTACAAAAATAGCTCTAGTTACAGATTGGTAGACCTGATTTGAAATCCGTCTTTTTGCTTGAAAAGCTGAAGATTAGGGGTAGATTTTATATAGAAAACATTGTTTTCTGTAAAATTTTGGGAAAGGGGTCAAAACGGCAGTTTTTGTGAAAGTTGTTTTGAATTTAATGAATGTGCTAACTTCTGACATTTTTTACCGAAGCCAGAAAAACAGGCGAAGGGTTACAAAAATAGCTCTAGTTACAGATTGGTAGACCCGATTTGAAATCCGACTTTTTGCTTGAAAAGCTGAAGATTAGGTGTAGATTTTATATAGAAAACATTGTTTTCTGTAAAATTTTGGGAAAGGGGTCAAAACGCAGTTTTTGTGAAATTTGTTTCGAATTTAATGGATCTGCTAACTTCTGACATTTTTTACCGAAGCCAGAAAAACAGGCGAAGGGTTACAAAAATAGCTCTAGTTACAGATTGGTAGACCCGATTTGAAATCCGACTTTTTGCTTGAAAAGCTGAAGATTAGGGGTAGATTTTATATAGAAAACATTGTTTTCTGTAAAATTTTGGGAAAGGGGTCAAAACGCAGTTTTTGTGAAATTTGTTTCGAATTTAATGGATCTGCTAACTTCTGACATTTTTTACCGAAGCCAGAAAAACAGGCGAAGGGTTACAAAAATAGCTCTAGTTACAGATTGGTAGACCCGATTTGAAATCCGACTTGTTGCTTGAAAATCTGAAGATTAGGGGTAGATTTTTTATAGAAAACATTGTTTTCTGTAAAATTTTGGGAAAGGGGTCAAAACAGCAGTTTTTGTGAAAGTTGTTTTGAATTTAAAGAATGTGCTAACTTCTGACATTTTTTACCGAAGCCAGAAAAACAGGCGAAGGGTTGCAAAAATAGCTCTAGTTACAGATTGGTAGACCTGATTTGAAATCCGACTTTTTGCTTGAAAAGCTGAAGATTAGGGGTAGATTTTATATAGAAAACATTGTTTTCTGTAAAATTTTGGGAAAGGGGTCAAAACGGCAGTTTTTATGAAATTTGTTTTGAATTTAATGAATGTGCTAACTTCTGACATTTTTTACCGAAGCCAGAAAAACAGGCGAAGGGTTACAAAAATAGCTCTAGTTACAGATTGGTAGACCCGATTTGAAATCCGACTTGCTGCTTGAAAAGCAGAAGATTAGGGGTAGATTTTATATAGAAAACATTGTTTTCTGTAAAATTTTGGGAAAGGGGTCAAAACGGCAGTTTTTGTGAAAGTTGTTTTGAATTTAATGAATGTGCTAACTTCTGACATTTTTTACCGAAGCCAGAAAAACAGGCGAAGGGTTACAAAAATAGCTCTAGTTACAGATTGGTAGACCTGATTTGAAATCCGACTTTTTGCTTGAAAAGCTGAAGATTAGGGGTAGATTTTATATAGAAAACATTGTTTTCTGTAAAATGTTGGGAAAGGGGTCAAAACGACAGTTTTTGTGAAAGTTGTTTTGAATTTAATGAATCTGCTAACTTCTGACATTTTTTACCGAAGCCAGAAAAACAGGCGAAGGGTTACAAAAATAGCTCTAGTTACAGATTGGTAGACCTGATTTGAAATCCGACTTTTTGCTTGAAAAGCTGAAGATTAGGGGTAGATTTTATATAGAAAACATTGTTTTCTGTAAAATTTTGGGAAAGGGGTCAAAACGGCAGTTTTTGTGAAAGTTGTTTTGAATTTAATGAATGTGCTAACTTCTGACATTTTTTACCGAAGCCAGAAAAACAGGCGAAGGGTTACAAAAATAGCTCTAGTTACAGATTGGTAGACCCGATTTGAAATCCGACTTTTTGCTTGAAAAGCTGAAGATTAGGGGTAGATTTTATATAGAAAACATTGTTTTCTGTAAAATTTTGGGAAAGGGGTCAAAACGCAGTTTTTGTGAAATTTGTTTCGAATTTAATGGATCTGCTAACTTCTGACATTTTTTACCGAAGCCAGAAAAACAGGCGAAGGGTTACAAAAATAGCTCTAGTTACAGATTGGTAGACCCGATTTGAAATCCGACTTTTTGCTTGAAAAGCTGAAGATTAGGGGTAGATTTTATATAGAAAACATTGTTTTCTGTAAAATTTTGGGAAAGGGGTCAAAACGCAGTTTTTGTGAAATTTGTTTCGAATTTAATGGATCTGCTAACTTCTGACATTTTTTACCGAAGCCAGAAAAACAGGCGAAGGGTTACAAAAATAGCTCTAGTTACAGATTGGTAGACCCGATTTGAAATCCGACTTGTTGCTTGAAAATCTGAAGATTAGGGGTAGATTTTTTATAGAAAACATTGTATTCTGTAAAATTTTGGGAAAGGGGTCAAAACAGCAGTTTTTGTGAAAGTTGTTTTGAATTTAATGAATGTGCTAACTTCTGACATTTTTTACCGAAGCCAGAAAAACAGGCGAAGGGTTACAAAAATAGCTCTAGTTACAGATTGGTAGACCCGATTTGAAATCCGACTTGTTGCTTGAAAAGCAGAAGATTAGGGGTAGATTTTATATAGAAAACATTGTTTTCTGTAAAATTTTGGGAAAGGGGTCAAAACGGCAGTTTTTGTGAAAGTTGTTTTGAATTTAATGAATGTGCTAACTTCTGACATTTTTTACCGAAGCCAGAAAAACAGGCGAAGGGTTACAAAAATAGCTCTAGTTACAGATTGGTAGACCTGATTTGAAATCCGACTTGTTGCTTGAAAAGCTGAAGATTAGGGTTAGATTTTATATAGAAAACATTGTTTTCTGTAAAATGTTGGGAAAGGGGTCAAAACGGCAGTTTTTGTGAAAGTTGTTTTGAATTTAATGAATGTGCTAACTTCTGACATTTTTTACCGAAGCCAGAAAAACAGGCGAAGGGTTACAAAAATAGCTCTAGTTACAGATTGGTAGACCTGATTTGAAATCCGACTTTTTGCTTGAAAAGCTGAAGGTTAGGGGTAGATTTTATATAGAAAACATTGTTTTCTGTAAAATTTTGGGAAAGGGGTCAAAACGGCAGTTTTTGTGAAAGTTGTTTTGAATTTAATGAATGTGCTAACTTCTGACATTTTTTACCGAAGCCAGAAAAACAGGCGAAGGGTTACAAAAATAGCTCTAGTTACAGATTGGTAGACCCGATTTGAAATCCGACTTTTTGCTTGAAAAGCTGAAGATTAGGGGTAGATTTTATATAGAAAACATTGTTTTCTGTAAAATGTTGGGAAATGGGTCAAAACGGCAGTTTTTGTGAAAGTTGTTTTGAATTTAATGAATCTGCTAACTTCTGACATTTTTTACCGAAGCCAGAAAAACAGGCGAAGGGTTACAAAAATAGCTCTAGTTACAGATTGGTAGACCTGATTTGAAATCCGACTTTTTGCTTGAAAAGCTGAAGATTAGGGGTAGATTTTATATAGAAAACATTGTTTTCTGTAAAATTTTGGGAAAGGGGTCAAAACGGCAGTTTTTGTGAAATTTGTTTCGAATTTAATGAATGTGCTAACTTCTGACATTTTTTACCGAAGCCAGAAAGACAGGCGAAGGGTTACAAAAATAGCTCTAGTTACAGATTGGTAGACCCGATTTGAAATCCGACTTGTTGCTTGAAAAGCAGAAGATTAGGGGTAGATTTTATATAGAAAACATTGTTTTCTGTAAAATTTTGGGAAAGGGGTCAAAACGGCAGTTTTTGTGAAAGTTGTTTTGAATTTAATGAATGTGCTAACTTCTGACATTTTTTACCGAAGCCAGAAAAACAGGCGAAGGGTTACAAAAATAGCTCTAGTTACAGATTGGTAGACCAGATTTGAAATCCGACTTGTTGCTTGAAAAGCTGAAGATTAGGGTTAGATTTTATATAGAAAACATTGTTTTCTGTAAAATGTTGGGAAAGGGGTCAAAACGGCAGTTTTTGTGAAAGTTGTTTTGAATTTAATGAATGTGCTAACTTCTGACATTTTTTACCGAAGCCAGAAAAACAGGCGAAGGGTTACAAAAATAGCTCTAGTTACAGATTGGTAGACCTGATTTGAAATCCGTCTTTTTGCTTGAAAAGCTGAAGATTAGGGGTAGATTTTATATAGAAAACATTGTTTTCTGTAAAATTTTGGGAAAGGGGTCAAAACGGCAGTTTTTGTGAAAGTTGTTTTGAATTTAATGAATGTGCTAACTTCTGACATTTTTTACCGAAGCCAGAAAAACAGGCGAAGGGTTACAAAAATAGCTCTAGTTACAGATTGGTAGACCCGATTTGAAATCCGACTTTTTGCTTGAAAAGCTGAAGATTAGGTGTAGATTTTATATAGAAAACATTGTTTTCTGTAAAATTTTGGGAAAGGGGTCAAAACGCAGTTTTTGTGAAATTTGTTTCGAATTTAATGGATCTGCTAACTTCTGACATTTTTTACCGAAGCCAGAAAAACAGGCGAAGGGTTACAAAAATAGCTCTAGTTACAGATTGGTAGACCCGATTTGAAATCCGACTTTTTGCTTGAAAAGCTGAAGATTAGGGGTAGATTTTATATAGAAAACATTGTTTTCTGTAAAATTTTGGGAAAGGGGTCAAAACGCAGTTTTTGTGAAATTTGTTTCGAATTTAATGGATCTGCTAACTTCTGACATTTTTTACCGAAGCCAGAAAAACAGGCGAAGGGTTACAAAAATAGCTCTAGTTACAGATTGGTAGACCCGATTTGAAATCCGACTTGTTGCTTGAAAATCTGAAGATTAGGGGTAGATTTTTTATAGAAAACATTGTTTTCTGTAAAATTTTGGGAAAGGGGTCAAAACAGCAGTTTTTGTGAAAGTTGTTTTGAATTTAAAGAATGTGCTAACTTCTGACATTTTTTACCGAAGCCAGAAAAACAGGCGAAGGGTTGCAAAAATAGCTCTAGTTACAGATTGGTAGACCTGATTTGAAATCCGACTTTTTGCTTGAAAAGCTGAAGATTAGGGGTAGATTTTATATAGAAAACATTGTTTTCTGTAAAATTTTGGGAAAGGGGTCAAAACGGCAGTTTTTATGAAATTTGTTTTGAATTTAATGAATGTGCTAACTTCTGACATTTTTTACCGAAGCCAGAAAAACAGGCGAAGGGTTACAAAAATAGCTCTAGTTACAGATTGGTAGACCCGATTTGAAATCCGACTTGCTGCTTGAAAAGCAGAAGATTAGGGGTAGATTTTATATAGAAAACATTGTTTTCTGTAAAATTTTGGGAAAGGGGTCAAAACGGCAGTTTTTGTGAAAGTTGTTTTGAATTTAATGAATGTGCTAACTTCTGACATTTTTTACCGAAGCCAGAAAAACAGGCGAAGGGTTACAAAAATAGCTCTAGTTACAGATTGGTAGACCTGATTTGAAATCCGACTTTTTGCTTGAAAAGCTGAAGATTAGGGGTAGATTTTATATAGAAAACATTGTTTTCTGTAAAATGTTGGGAAAGGGGTCAAAACGACAGTTTTTGTGAAAGTTGTTTTGAATTTAATGAATCTGCTAACTTCTGACATTTTTTACCGAAGCCAGAAAAACAGGCGAAGGGTTACAAAAATAGCTCTAGTTACAGATTGGTAGACCTGATTTGAAATCCGACTTTTTGCTTGAAAAGCTGAAGATTAGGGGTAGATTTTATATAGAAAACATTGTTTTCTGTAAAATTTTGGGAAAGGGGTCAAAACGGCAGTTTTTGTGAAAGTTGTTTTGAATTTAATGAATGTGCTAACTTCTGACATTTTTTACCGAAGCCAGAAAAACAGGCGAAGGGTTACAAAAATAGCTCTAGTTACAGATTGGTAGACCCGATTTGAAATCCGACTTTTTGCTTGAAAAGCTGAAGATTAGGGGTAGATTTTATATAGAAAACATTGTTTTCTGTAAAATTTTGGGAAAGGGGTCAAAACGCAGTTTTTGTGAAATTTGTTTCGAATTTAATGGATCTGCTAACTTCTGACATTTTTTACCGAAGCCAGAAAAACAGGCGAAGGGTTACAAAAATAGCTCTAGTTACAGATTGGTAGACCCGATTTGAAATCCGACTTTTTGCTTGAAAAGCTGAAGATTAGGGGTAGATTTTATATAGAAAACATTGTTTTCTGTAAAATTTTGGGAAAGGGGTCAAAACGCAGTTTTTGTGAAATTTGTTTCGAATTTAATGGATCTGCTAACTTCTGACATTTTTTACCGAAGCCAGAAAAACAGGCGAAGGGTTACAAAAATAGCTCTAGTTACAGATTGGTAGACCCGATTTGAAATCCGACTTGTTGCTTGAAAATCTGAAGATTAGGGGTAGATTTTTTATAGAAAACATTGTTTTCTGTAAAATTTTGGGAAAGGGGTCAAAACAGCAGTTTTTGTGAAAGTTGTTTTGAATTTAAAGAATGTGCTAACTTCTGACATTTTTTACCGAAGCCAGAAAAACAGGCGAAGGGTTGCAAAAATAGCTCTAGTTACAGATTGGTAGACCTGATTTGAAATCCGACTTTTTGCTTGAAAAGCTGAAGATTAGGGGTAGATTTTATATAGAAAACATTGTTTTCTGTAAAATTTTGGGAAAGGGGTCAAAACGGCAGTTTTTGTGAAATTTGTTTTGAATTTAATGAATGTGCTAACTTCTGACATTTTTTACCGAAGCCAGAAAAACAGGCGAAGGGTTACAAAAATAGCTCTAGTTACAGATTGGTAGACCCGATTTGAAATCCGACTTGCTGCTTGAAAAGCAGAAGATTAGGGGTAGATTTTATATAGAAAACATTGTTTTCTGTAAAATTTTGGGAAAGGGGTCAAAACGGCAGTTTTTGTGAAAGTTGTTTTGAATTTAATGAATGTGCTAACTTCTGACATTTTTTACCGAAGCCAGAAAAACAGGCGAAGGGTTACAAAAATAGCTCTAGTTACAGATTGGTAGACCTGATTTGAAATCCGACTTTTTGCTTGAAAAGCTGAAGATTAGGGGTAGATTTTATATAGAAAACATTGTTTTCTGTAAAATGTTGGGAAAGGGGTCAAAACGGCAGTTTTTGTGAAAGTTGTTTTGAATTTAATGAATGTGCTAACTTCTGACATTTTTTACCGAAGCCAGAAAAACAGGCGAAGGGTTACAAAAATAGCTCTAGTTACAGATTGGTAGACCCGATTTGAAATCCGACTTTTTGCTTGAAAAGCTGAAGATTAGGGGTAGATTTTATATAGAAAACATTGTTTTCTGTAAAATTTTGGGAAAGGGGTCAAAACGCAGTTTTTGTGAAATTTGTTTCGAATTTAATGGATCTGCTAACTTCTGACATTTTTTACCGAAGCCAGAAAAACAGGCGAAGGGTTACAAAAATAGCTCTAGTTACAGATTGGTAGACCCGATTTGAAATCCGACTTTTTGCTTGAAAAGCTGAAGATTAGGGGTAGATTTTATATAGAAAACATTGTTTTCTGTAAAATTTTGGGAAAGGGGTCAAAACGCAGTTTTTGTGAAATTTGTTTCGAATTTAATGGATCTGCTAACTTCTGACATTTTTTACCGAAGCCAGAAAAACAGGCGAAGGGTTACAAAAATAGCTCTAGTTACAGATTGGTAGACCCGATTTGAAATCCGACTTGTTGCTTGAAAATCTGAAGATTAGGGGTAGATTTTTTATAGAAAACATTGTTTTCTGTAAAATTTTGGGAAAGGGGTCAAAACAGCAGTTTTTGTGAAAGTTGTTTTGAATTTAAAGAATGTGCTAACTTCTGACATTTTTTACCGAAGCCAGAAAAACAGGCGAAGGGTTGCAAAAATAGCTCTAGTTACAGATTGGTAGACCTGATTTGAAATCCGACTTTTTGCTTGAAAAGCTGAAGATTAGGGGTAGATTTTATATAGAAAACATTGTTTTCTGTAAAATTTTGGGAAAGGGGTCAAAACGGCAGTTTTTGTGAAATTTGTTTTGAATTTAATGAATGTGCTAACTTCTGACATTTTTTACCGAAGCCAGAAAAACAGGCGAAGGGTTACAAAAATAGCTCTAGTTACAGATTGGTAGACCCGATTTGAAATCCGACTTGCTGCTTGAAAAGCAGAAGATTAGGGGTAGATTTTATATAGAAAACATTGTTTTCTGTAAAATTTTGGGAAAGGGGTCAAAACGGCAGTTTTTGTGAAAGTTGTTTTGAATTTAATGAATGTGCTAACTTCTGACATTTTTTACCGAAGCCAGAAAAACAGGCGAAGGGTTACAAAAATAGCTCTAGTTACAGATTGGTAGACCTGATTTGAAATCCGACTTTTTGCTTGAAAAGCTGAAGATTAGGGGTAGATTTTATATAGAAAACATTGTTTTCTGTAAAATTTTGGGAAAGGGGTCAAAACGGCAGTTTTTGTGAAAGTTGTTTTGAATTTAATGAATGTGCTAACTTCTGACATTTTTTACCGAAGCCAGAAAAACAGGCGAAGGGTTACAAAAATAGCTCTAGTTACAGATTGGTAGACCCGATTTGAAATCCGACTTTTTGCTTGAAAAGCTGAAGATTAGGGGTAGATTTTATATAGAAAACATTGTTTTCTGTAAAATTTTGGGAAAGGGGTCAAAACGCAGTTTTTGTGAAATTTGTTTCGAATTTAATGGATCTGCTAACTTCTGACATTTTTTACCGAAGCCAGAAAAACAGGCGAAGGGTTACAAAAATAGCTCTAGTTACAGATTGGTAGACCCGATTTGAAATCCGACTTTTTGCTTGAAAAGCTGAAGATTAGGGGTAGATTTTATATAGAAAACATTGTTTTCTGTAAAATTTTGGGAAAGGGGTCAAAACGCAGTTTTTGTGAAATTTGTTTCGAATTTAATGGATCTGCTAACTTCTGACATTTTTTACCGAAGCCAGAAAAACAGGCGAAGGGTTACAAAAATAGCTCTAGTTACAGATTGGTAGACCCGATTTGAAATCCGACTTGTTGCTTGAAAATCTGAAGATTAGGGGTAGATTTTTTATAGAAAACATTGTTTTCTGTAAAATTTTGGGAAAGGGGTCAAAACAGCAGTTTTTGTGAAAGTTGTTTTGAATTTAAAGAATGTGCTAACTTCTGACATTTTTTACCGAAGCCAGAAAAACAGGCGAAGGGTTGCAAAAATAGCTCTAGTTACAGATTGGTAGACCTGATTTGAAATCCGACTTTTTGCTTGAAAAGCTGAAGATTAGGGGTAGATTTTATATAGAAAACATTGTTTTCTGTAAAATTTTGGGAAAGGGGTCAAAACGGCAGTTTTTGTGAAATTTGTTTTGAATTTAATGAATGTGCTAACTTCTGACATTTTTTACCGAAGCCAGAAAAACAGGCGAAGGGTTACAAAAATAGCTCTAGTTACAGATTGGTAGACCCGATTTGAAATCCGACTTGCTGCTTGAAAAGCAGAAGATTAGGGGTAGATTTTATATAGAAAACATTGTTTTCTGTAAAATTTTGGGAAAGGGGTCAAAACGGCAGTTTTTGTGAAAGTTGTTTTGAATTTAATGAATGTGCTAACTTCTGACATTTTTTACCGAAGCCAGAAAAACAGGCGAAGGGTTACAAAAATAGCTCTAGTTACAGATTGGTAGACCGGATTTGAAATCTGACTTGTTGCTTGAAAAGCTGAAGATTAGGGGTAGATTTTAATAGAAAACATTGTTTTCTGTAAAATGTTGGGAAAGGGGTCAAAACGGCAGTTTTTGTGAAAGTTGTTTTGAATTTAATGAATGTGCTAACTTCTGACATTTTTTACCGAAGCCAGAAAAAAAGGCGAAGGGTTACAAAAATAGCTCTAGTTACAGATTGGTAGACCCGATTTGAAATCCGACTTTTTGCTTGAAAAGCTGAAGATTAGGTGTAGATTTTATATAGAAAACATTGTTTTCTGTAAAATTTTGGGAAAGGGGTCAAAACGCAGTTTTTGTGAAATTTGTTTCGAATTTAATGGATCTGCTAACTTCTGACATTTTTTACCGAAGCCAGAAAAACAGGCGAAGGGTTACAAAAATAGCTCTAGTTACAGATTGGTAGACCCGATTTGAAATCCGACTTTTTGCTTGAAAAGCTGAAGATTAGGGGTAGATTTTATATAGAAAACATTGTTTTCTGTAAAATTTTGGGAAAGGGGTCAAAACGCAGTTTTTGTGAAATTTGTTTCGAATTTAATGGATCTGCTAACTTCTGACATTTTTTACCGAAGCCAGAAAAACAGGCGAAGGGTTACAAAAATAGCTCTAGTTACAGATTGGTAGACCCGATTTGAAATCCGACTTGTTGCTTGAAAATCTGAAGATTAGGGGTAGATTTTTTATAGAAAACATTGTTTTCTGTAAAATTTTGGGAAAGGGGTCAAAACAGCAGTTTTTGTGAAAGTTGTTTTGAATTTAAAGAATGTGCTAACTTCTGACATTTTTTACCGAAGCCAGAAAAACAGGCGAAGGGTTGCAAAAATAGCTCTAGTTACAGATTGGTAGACCTGATTTGAAATCCGACTTTTTGCTTGAAAAGCTGAAGATTAGGGGTAGATTTTATATAGAAAACATTGTTTTCTGTAAAATTTTGGGAAAGGGGTCAAAACGGCAGTTTTTATGAAATTTGTTTTGAATTTAATGAATGTGCTAACTTCTGACATTTTTTACCGAAGCCAGAAAAACAGGCGAAGGGTTACAAAAATAGCTCTAGTTACAGATTGGTAGACCCGATTTGAAATCCGACTTGCTGCTTGAAAAGCAGAAGATTAGGGGTAGATTTTATATAGAAAACATTGTTTTCTGTAAAATTTTGGGAAAGGGGTCAAAACGGCAGTTTTTGTGAAAGTTGTTTTGAATTTAATGAATGTGCTAACTTCTGACATTTTTTACCGAAGCCAGAAAAACAGGCGAAGGGTTACAAAAATAGCTCTAGTTACAGATTGGTAGACCTGATTTGAAATCCGACTTTTTGCTTGAAAAGCTGAAGATTAGGGGTAGATTTTATATAGAAAACATTGTTTTCTGTAAAATGTTGGGAAAGGGGTCAAAACGACAGTTTTTGTGAAAGTTGTTTTGAATTTAATGAATCTGCTAACTTCTGACATTTTTTACCGAAGCCAGAAAAACAGGCGAAGGGTTACAAAAATAGCTCTAGTTACAGATTGGTAGACCTGATTTGAAATCCGACTTTTTGCTTGAAAAGCTGAAGATTAGGGGTAGATTTTATATAGAAAACATTGTTTTCTGTAAAATTTTGGGAAAGGGGTCAAAACGGCAGTTTTTGTGAAAGTTGTTTTGAATTTAATGAATGTGCTAACTTCTGACATTTTTTACCGAAGCCAGAAAAACAGGCGAAGGGTTACAAAAATAGCTCTAGTTACAGATTGGTAGACCCGATTTGAAATCCGACTTTTTGCTTGAAAAGCTGAAGATTAGGGGTAGATTTTATATAGAAAACATTGTTTTCTGTAAAATTTTGGGAAAGGGGTCAAAACGCAGTTTTTGTGAAATTTGTTTCGAATTTAATGGATCTGCTAACTTCTGACATTTTTTACCGAAGCCAGAAAAACAGGCGAAGGGTTACAAAAATAGCTCTAGTTACAGATTGGTAGACCCGATTTGAAATCCGACTTTTTGCTTGAAAAGCTGAAGATTAGGGGTAGATTTTATATAGAAAACATTGTTTTCTGTAAAATTTTGGGAAAGGGGTCAAAACGCAGTTTTTGTGAAATTTGTTTCGAATTTAATGGATCTGCTAACTTCTGACATTTTTTACCGAAGCCAGAAAAACAGGCGAAGGGTTACAAAAATAGCTCTAGTTACAGATTGGTAGACCCGATTTGAAATCCGACTTGTTGCTTGAAAATCTGAAGATTAGGGGTAGATTTTTTATAGAAAACATTGTTTTCTGTAAAATTTTGGGAAAGGGGTCAAAACAGCAGTTTTTGTGAAAGTTGTTTTGAATTTAAAGAATGTGCTAACTTCTGACATTTTTTACCGAAGCCAGAAAAACAGGCGAAGGGTTGCAAAAATAGCTCTAGTTACAGATTGGTAGACCTGATTTGAAATCCGACTTTTTGCTTGAAAAGCTGAAGATTAGGGGTAGATTTTATATAGAAAACATTGTTTTCTGTAAAATTTTGGGAAAGGGGTCAAAACGGCAGTTTTTGTGAAATTTGTTTTGAATTTAATGAATGTGCTAACTTCTGACATTTTTTACCGAAGCCAGAAAAACAGGCGAAGGGTTACAAAAATAGCTCTAGTTACAGATTGGTAGACCCGATTTGAAATCCGACTTGCTGCTTGAAAAGCAGAAGATTAGGGGTAGATTTTAATAGAAAACATTGTTTTCTGTAAAATGTTGGGAAAGGGGTCAAAACGGCAGTTTTTGTGAAAGTTGTTTTGAATTTAATGAATGTGCTAACTTCTGACATTTTTTACCGAAGCCAGAAAAAAAGGCGAAGGGTTACAAAAATAGCTCTAGTTACAGATTGGTAGACCTGATTTGAAATCCGACTTTTATCTTGAAAAGCTGAAGATTAGGGGTAGATTTTATATAGAAAAAATTGTTTTCTGTAAAATTTTGGGAAAGGGGTCAAAACGGCAGTTTTTGTGAAATTTGTTTCGAATTTAATGAATGTGCTAACTTCTGACATTTTTTTACCGAAGCCAGAAAAACAGGCGAAGGGTTACAAAAATAGCTCTAGTTACAGATTGGTAGACCCGATTTAAAATCCGACTTGTTGCTTGAAAATCTGAAGATTAGGGGTAGATTTTTTATAGAAAACATTGTTTTCTGTAAAATTTTGGGAAAGGGGTCAAAACAGCAGTTTTTGTGAAAGTTGTTTTGAATTTAATGAATGTGCTAACTTCTGACATTTTTTACCGAAGCCAGAAAAACAGGCGAAGGGTTACAAAAATAGCTCTAGTTACAGATTGGTAGACCTGATTTGAAATCCGACTTTTTGCTTGAAAAGCTGAAGATTAGGGGTAGATTTTATATAGAAAACATTGTTTTCTGTAAAATGTTGGGAAAGGGGTCAAAACGGCAGTTTTTGTGAAATTTGTTTCGAATTTAATGAATGTGCTAACTTCTGACATTTTTTACCGAAGCCAGAAAGACAGGCGAAGGGTTACAAAAATAGCTCTAGTTACAGATTGGTAGACCCGATTTGAAATCCGACTTGTTGCTTGAAAAGCAGAAGATTAGGGGTAGATTTTATATAGAAAACATTGTTTTCTGTAAAATGTTGGGAAAGGGGTCAAAACGGCAGTTTTTGTGAAAGTTGTTTTGAATTTAATGAATGTGCTAACTTCTGACATTTTTTACCGAAGCCAGAAAAACAGGCGAAGGGTTACAAAAATAGCTCTAGTTACAGATTGGTAGACCTGATTTGAAATCCGACTTTTTGCTTGAAAAGCTGAAGATTAGGGGTAGATTTTATATAGAAAACATTGTTTTCTGTAAAATTTTGGGAAAGGGGTCAAAACGGCAGTTTTTGTGAAAGTTGTTTTGAATTTAATGAATGTGCTAACTTCTGACATTTTTTACCGAAGCCAGAAAAACAGGCGAAGGGTTACAAAAATAGCTCTAGTTACAGATTGGTAGACCTGATTTGAAATCCGACTTTTTGCTTGAAAAGCTGAAGATTAGGGGTAGATTTTATATAGAAAACATTGTTTTCTGTAAAATTTTGGGAAAGGGGTCAAAACGGCAGTTTTTGTGAAATTTGTTTCGAATTTAATGAATGTGCTAACTTCTGACATTTTTTACCGAAGCCAGAAAGACAGGCGAAGGGTTACAAAAATAGCTCTAGTTACAGATTGGTAGACCCGATTTGAAATCCGACTTGTTGCTTGAAAAGCAGAAGATTAGGGTTAGATTTTATATAGAAAACATTGTTTTCTGTAAAATGTTGGGAAAGGGGTCAAAACGGCAGTTTTTGTGAAAGTTGTTTTGAATTTAATGAATGTGCTAACTTCTGACATTTTTTACCGAAGCCAGAAAAACAGGCGAAGGGTTACAAAAATATCTCTAGTTACAGATTGGTAGACCTGATTTGAAATCCGACTTTTTGCTTGAAAAGCTGAAGATTAGGGGTAGATTTTATATAGAAAACATTGTTTTCTGTAAAATTTTGGGAAAGGGGTCAAAACGGCAGTTTTTGTGAAAGTTGTTTTGAATTTAATGAATGTGCTAACTTCTGACATTTTTTACCGAAGCCAGAAAAACAGGCGAAGGGTTACAAAAATAGCTCTAGTTACAGATTGGTAGACCCGATTTGAAATCCGACTTTTTGCTTGAAAAGCTGAAGATTAGGGGTAGATTTTATATAGAAAACATTGTTTTCTGTAAAATGTTGGGAAAGGGGTCAAAACGGCAGTTTTTGTGAAAGTTGTTTTGAATTTAATGAATCTGCTAACTTCTGACATTTTTTACCGAAGCCAGAAAAACAGGCGAAGGGTTACAAAAATAGCTCTAGTTACAGATTGGTAGACCCGATTTGAAATCCGACTTTTTGCTTGAAAAGCTGAAGATTAGGGGTAGATTTTATATAGAAAACATTGTTTTCTGTAAAATTTTGGGAAAGGGGTCAAAACGCAGTTTTTGTGAAATTTGTTTCGAATTTAATGGATCTGCTAACTTCTGACATTTTTTACCGAAGCCAGAAAAACAGGCGAAGGGTTACAAAAATAGCTCTAGTTACAGATTGGTAGACCCGATTTGAAATCCGACTTGTTGCTTGAAAATCTGAAGATTAGGGGTAGATTTTTTATAGAAAACATTGTTTTCTGTAAAATTTTGGGAAAGGGGTCAAAACAATAGTTTTTGTAAAAGTTGTTTTGAATTTAAAGAATGTGCTAACTTCTGACATTTTTTACCGAAGCCAGAAAAACAGGCGAAGGGTTACAAAAATAGCTCTAGTTACAGATTGGTAGACCTGATTTGAAATCCGACTTATTGCTTGAAAAGCTGAAGATTAGGGGTAGATTTTATATAGAAAACATTGTTTTCTGTAAAATTTTGGGAAAGGGGTCAAAACGGCAGTTTTTGTGAAATTTGTTTTGAATTTAATGAATGTGCTAACTTCTGACATTTTTTACCGAAGCCAGAAAAACAGGCGAAGGGTTACAAAAATAGCTCTAGTTACAGATTGGTAGACCCGATTTGAAATCCGACTTGCTGCTTGAAAAGCAGAAGATTAGGGGTAGATTTTATATAGAAAACATTGTTTTCTGTAAAATTTTGGGAAAGGGGTCAAAACGGCAGTTTTTGTGAAATTTGTTTCGAATTTAATGAATGTGCTAACTTCTGACATTTTTTACCGAAGCCAGAAAAACAGGCGAAGGGTTACAAAAATAGCTCTAGTTACAGATTGGTAGACCCGATTTAAAATCCGACTTGTTGCTTGAAAATCTGAAGATTAGGGGTAGATTTTTTATAGAAAACCTAGTTTTCTGTAAAATTTTGGGAAAGGGGTCAAAACAGCAGTTTTTGTGAAAGTTGTTTTGAATTTAATGAATGTGCTAACTTCTGACATTTTTTACCGAAGCCAGAAATACAGGCGAAGGGTTACAAAAATAGCTCTAGTTACAGATTGGTAGACCTGATTTGAAATCCGACTTTTTGCTTGAAAAGCTGAAGATTAGGGGTAGATTTTATATAGAAAACATTGTTTTCTGTAAAATTTTGGGAAAGGGGTCAAAACGGCAGTTTTTGTGAAATTTGTATCGAATTTAATGAATGTGCTAACTTCTGACATTTTTTACCGAAGCCAGAAAAAAAGGCGAAGGGTTACAAAAATAGCTCTAGTTACAGATTGGTAGACCTGATTTGAAATCCGACTTTTATCTTGAAAAGCTGAAGATTAGGGGTAGATTTTATATAGAAAACATTGTTTTCTGTCAAATTTTGGGAAAGGGGTCAAAACGGCAGTTTTTGTGAAATTTGTTTCGAATTTAATGAATGTGCTAACTTCTGACATTTTTTACCGAAGCCAGAAAAACAGGCGAAGGGTTACAAAAATAGCTCTAGTTACAGATTGGTAGACCCGATTTAAAATCCGACTTGTTGCTTGAAAATCTGAAGATTAGGGGTAGATTTTTTATAGAAAACATTGTTTTCTGTAAAATTTTGGGAAAGGGGTCAAAACAGCAGTTTTTGTGAAAGTTGTTTTGAATTTAATGAATGTGCTAACTTCTGACATTTTTTACCGAAGCCAGAAAAACAGGCGAAGGGTTACAAAAATAGCTCTAGTTACAGATTGGTAGACCTGATTTGAAATCCGACTTTTTGCTTGAAAAGCTGAAGATTAGGGGTAGATTTTATATAGAAAACATTGTTTTCTGAAAAAATTTGGGAAAGGGGTCAAAACGGCAGTTTTTGTGAAAGTTGTTTTGAATTTAATGAATGTGCTAACTTCTGACATTTTTTACCGAAGCCAGAAAAAAAGGCGAAGGGTTACAAAAATAGCTCTAGTTACAGATTGGTAGACCTGATTTGAAATCCGACTTTTTGCTTGAAAAGCTGAAGATTAGGGGTAGATTTATTATAGAAAACATTGTTTTCTGTAAAAGTTTGGGAAAGGGGTCAAAACGGCAGTTTTTGTGAAATTTGTATCGAATTTAATGAATGTGCTAACTTCTGACATTTTTTACCGAAGCCAGAAAAAAAGGCGAAGGGTTACAAAAATAGCTCTAGTTACAGATTGGTAGACCTGATTTGAAATCCGACTTGTTGCTTGAAAAGCTGAAGATTAGGGGTAGATTTTATATAGAAAACATTGTTTTCTGTAAAATTTTGGGAAAGGGGTCAAAACGGCAGTTTTTGTGAAAGTTGTTTTGAATTTAATGAATGTGCTAACTTCTGACATTTTTTACCGAAGCCAGAAAAAAAGGCGAAGGGTTACAAAAATAGCTCTAGTTACAGATTGGTAGACCTGATTTGAAATCCGACTTTTATCTTGAAAAGCTGAAGATTAGGGGTAGATTTTATATAGAAAACATTGTTTTCTGTAAAATTTTGGGAAAGGGGTCAAAACGGCAGTTTTTGTGAAATTTGTTTAGAATTTAATGAATGTGCTAACTTCTGACATTTTTTACCGAAGCCAGAAAAACAGGCGAAGGGTTACAAAAATAGCTCTAGTTACAGATTGGTAGACCCGATTTAAAATCCGACTTGTTGCTTGAAAATCTGAAGATTAGGGGTAGATTTTTTATAGAAAACATTGTTTTGTATAAAATTTTGGTAAAGGGGTCAAAACAGCAGTTTTTGTGAAAGTTGTTTTGAATTTAATGAATGTGCTAACTTCTGACATTTTTTACCGAAGCCAGAAAAACAGGCGAAGGGTTACAAAAATAGCTCTAGTTACAGATTGGTAGACCTGATTTGAAATCCGACTTTTTGCTTGAAAAGCTGAAGATTAGGGGTAGATTTTATATAGAAAACATTGTTTTCTGTAAAATTTTGGGAAAGGGGTCAAAACGGCAGTTTTTGTGAAAGTTGTTTTGAATTTAATGAATGTGCTAACTTCTGACATTTTTTACCGAAGCCAGAAAAAAAGGCGAAGGGTTACAAAAATAGCTCTAGTTACAGATTGGTAGACCTGATTTGAAATCCGACTTTTTGCTTGAAAAGCTGAAGATTAGGGGTAGATTTTATATAGAAAACATTGTTTTCTGTAAAAGTTTGGGAAAGGGGTCAAAACGGCAGTTTTTGTGAAATTTGTATCGAATTTAATGAATGTGCTAACTTCTGACATTTTTTACCGAAGCCAGAAAAAAAGGCGAAGGGTTACAAAAATAGCTCTAGTTACAGATTGGTAGACCTGATTTGAAATCCGACTTGTTGCTTGAAAAGCTGAAGATTAGGGGTAGATTTTATATAGAAAACATTGTTTTCTGTAAAATTTTGGGAAAGGGGTCAAAACGGCAGTTTTTGTGAAAGTTGTTTTGAATTTAATGAATGTGCTAACTTCTGACATTTTTTACCGAAGCCAGAAAAAAAGGCGAAGGGTTACAAAAATAGCTCTAGTTACAGATTGGTAGACCTGATTTGAAATCCGACTTTTATCTTGAAAAGCTGAAGATTAGGGGTAGATTTTATATAGAAAACATTGTTTTCTGTAAAATTTTGGGAAAGGGGTCAAAACGGCAGTTTTTGTGAAATTTGTTTAGAATTTAATGAATGTGCTAACTTCTGACATTTTTTACCGAAGCCAGAAAAACAGGCGAAGGGTTACAAAAATAGCTCTAGTTACAGATTGGTAGACCCGATTTAAAATCCGACTTGTTGCTTGAAAATCTGAAGATTAGGGGTAGATTTTTTATAGAAAACATTGTTTTGTATAAAATTTTGGTAAAGGGGTCAAAACAGCAGTTTTTGTGAAAGTTGTTTTGAATTCAATGAATGTGCTAACTTCTGACATTTTTTACCGAAGCCAGAAAAACAGGCGAAGGGTTACAAAAATAGCTCTAGTTACAGATTGGTAGACCTGATTTGAAATCCGACTTTTTGCTTGAAAAGCTGAAGATTAGGGGTAGATTTTATATAGAAAACATTGTTTTCTGTAAAATTTTGGGAAAGGGGTCAAAACGGCAGTTTTTGTGAAAGTTGTTTTGAATTTAATGAATGTGCTAACTTCTGACATTTTTTACCGAAGCCAGAAAAAAAGGCGAAGGGTTACAAAAATAGCTCTAGTTACAGATTGGTAGACCTGATTTGAAATCCGACTTTTTGCTTGAAAAGCTGAAGATTAGGGGTAGATTTTATATAGAAAACATTGTTTTCTGTAAAATTTTGGGAAAGGGGTCAAAACGGCAGTTTTTGTGAAATTTGTATCGAATTTAATGAATGTGCTAACTTCTGACATTTTTTACCGAAGCCAGAAAAAAAGGCGAAGGGTTACAAAAATAGCTCTAGTTACAGATTGGTAGACCTGATTTGAAATCCGACTTGTTGCTTGAAAAGCTGAAGATTAGGGGTAGATTTTATATAGAAAACATTGTTTTCTGTAAAATTTTGGGAAAGGGGTCAAAACGGCAGTTTTTGTGAAAGTTGTTTTGAATTTAATGAATGTGCTAACTTCTGACATTTTTTACCGAAGCCAGAAAAACAGGCGAAGGGTTACAAAAATAGCTCTAGTTACAGATTGGTAGACCCGATTTGAAATCCGACTTTTTGCTTGAAAAGCTGAAGATTAGGGGTAGATTTTATATAGAAAACATTGTTTTCTGTAAAAATTTTGGGAAAGGGGTCAAAACGGCAGTTTTTGTGAAATTTGTTTCGAATTTAATGAATCTGCTAACTTCTGACATTTTTTACCGAAGCCAGAAAAACAGGCGAAGGGTTACAAAAATAGCTCTAGTTACAGATTGGTAGACCCGATTTGAAATCCGACTTGTTGCTTGAAAATCTGAAGATTAGGGGTAGATTTTTTATAGAAAACATTGTTTTCTGTAAAATTTTGGGAAAGGGGTCAAAACAGCAGTTTTTGTGAAAGTTTTATTGAATTTAATGAATGTGCTAACTTCTGACATTTTTTACCGAAGCCAGAAAAACAGGCGAAGGGTTACAAAAATAGCTCTAGTTACAGATTGGTAGACCTGATTTGAAATCCGACTTTTTGCTTGAAAAGCTGAAGATTAGGGGTAGATTTTATATAGAAAACATTGTTTTCTGTAAAATTTTGGGAAAGGGGTCAAAACGGCAGTTTTTGTGAAAGTTGTTTTGAATTTAATGAATGTGCTAACTTCTGACATTTTTTACCGAAGCCAGAAAAACAGGCGAAGGGTTACAAAAATAGCTCTAGTTACAGATTGGTAGACCTGATTTGAAATCCGACTTGTTGCTTGAAAAGCTGAAGATTAGGGTTAGATTTTATATAGAAAACATTGTTTTCTGTAAAATGTTGGGAAAGGGGTCAAAACGGCAGTTTTTGTGAAAGTTGTTTTGAATTTAATGAATGTGCTAACTTCTGACATTTTTTACCGAAGCCAGAAAAACAGGCGAAGGGTTACAAAAATAGCTCTAGTTACAGATTGGTAGACCTGATTTGAAATCCGACTTTTTGCTTGAAAAGCTGAAGATTAGGGGTAGATTTTATATAGAAAACATTGTTTTCTGTAAAATTTTGGGAAAGGGGTCAAAACGGCAGTTTTTGTGAAAGTTGTTTTGAATTTAATGAATGTGCTAACTTCTGACATTTTTTACCGAAGCCAGAAAACAGGCGAAGGGTTACAAAAATAGCTCTAGTTACAGATTGGTAGACCTGATTTGAAATCCGACTTTTTGCTTGAAAAGCTGAAGATTAGGGGTAGATTTTATATAGAAAACATTGTTTTCTGTAAAATGTTGGGAAAGGGGTCAAAACGGCAGTTTTTGTGAAAGTTGTTTTGAATTTAATGAATGTGCTAACTTCTGACATTTTTTACCGAAGCCAGAAAAACAGGCGAAGGGTTACAAAAATAGCTCTAGTTACAGATTGGTAGACCCGATTTGAAATCCGACTTTTTGCTTGAAAAGCTGAAGATTAGGGGTAGATTTTATATAGAAAACATTGTTTTCTGTAAAAATTTTGGGAAAGGGGTCAAAACGGCAGTTTTTGTGAAATTTGTTTCGAATTTAATGAATCTGCTAACTTCTGACATTTTTTACCGAAGCCAGAAAAACAGGCGAAGGGTTACAAAAATAGCTCTAGTTACAGATTGGTAGACCCGATTTGAAATCCGACTTGTTGCTTGAAAATCTGAAGATTAGGGGTAGATTTTTTATAGAAAACATTGTTTTCTGTAAAATTTTGGGAAAGGGGTCAAAACAGCAGTTTTTGTGAAAGTTTTTTTGAATTTAATGAATGTGCTAACTTCTGACATTTTTTACCGAAGCCAGAAAAACAGGCGAAGGGTTACAAAAATAGCTCTAGTTACAGATTGGTAGACCTGATTTGAAATCCGACTTTTTGCTTGAAAAGCTGAAGATTAGGGGTAGATTTTATATAGAAAACATTGTTTTCTGTAAAATTTTGGGAAAGGGGTCAAAACGGCAGTTTTTGTGAAAGTTGTTTTGAATTTAATGAATGTGCTAACTTCTGACATTTTTTACCGAAGCCAGAAAAACAGGCGAAGGGTTACAAAAATAGCTCTAGTTACAGATTGGTAGACCTGATTTGAAATCCGACTTGTTGCTTGAAAAGCTGAAGATTAGGGTTAGATTTTATATAGAAAACATTGTTTTCTGTAAAATGTTGGGAAAGGGGTCAAAACGGCAGTTTTTGTGAAAGTTGTTTTGAATTTAATGAATGTGCTAACTTCTGACATTTTTTACCGAAGCCAGAAAAACAGGCGAAGGGTTACAAAAATAGCTCTAGTTACAGATTGGTAGACCTGATTTGAAATCCGACTTTTTGCTTGAAAAGCTGAAGATTAGGGGTAGATTTTATATAGAAAACATTGTTTTCTGTAAAATTTTGGGAAAGGGGTCAAAACGGCAGTTTTTGTGAAAGTTGTTTTGAATTTAATGAATGTGCTAACTTCTGACATTTTTTACCGAAGCCAGAAAACAGGCGAAGGGTTACAAAAATAGCTCTAGTTACAGATTGGTAGACCTGATTTGAAATCCGACTTTTTGCTTGAAAAGCTGAAGATTAGGGGTAGATTTTATATAGAAAACATTGTTTTCTGTAAAATGTTGGGAAAGGGGTCAAAACAGCAGTTTTTGTGAAAGTTGTTTTGAATTTAATGAATGTGCTAACTTCTGACATTTTTTACCGAAGCCAGAAAAACAGGCGAAGGGTTACAAAAATAGCTCTAGTTACAGATTGGTAGACCCGATTTAAAATCCGACTTGTTGCTTGAAAATCTGAAGATTAGGGGTAGATTTTTTATAGAAAACATTGTTTTCTGTAAAATTTTGGGAAAGGGGTCAAAACAGCAGTTTTTGTGAAAGTTGTTTTGAATTTAATGAATGTGCTAACTTCTGACATTTTTTACCGAAGCCAGAAAAACAGGCGAAGGGTTACAAAAATAGCTCTAGTTACAGATTGGTAGACCTGATTTGAAATCCGACTTTTTGCTTGAAAAGCTGAAGATTAGGGGTAGATTTTATATAGAAAACATTGTTTTCTGTAAAAGTTTGGGAAAGGGGTCAAAACGGCAGTTTTTGTGAAATTTGTATCGAATTTAATGAATGTGCTAACTTCTGACATTTTTTACCGAAGCCAGAAAAAAAGGCGAAGGGTTACAAAAATAGCTCTAGTTACAGATTGGTAGACCTGATTTGAAATCCGACTTGTTGCTTGAAAAGCTGAAGATTAGGGGTAGATTTTATATAGAAAACATTGTTTTTTCTGTAAAATTTTGGGAAAGGGGTCAAAACGGCAGTTTTTGTGAAAGTTGTTTTGAATTTAATGAATGTGCTAACTTCTGACATTTTTTACCGAAGCCAGAAAAAAAGGCGAAGGGTTACAAAAATAGCTCTAGTTACAGATTGGTAGACCTGATTTGAAATCCGACTTTTATCTTGAAAAGCTGAAGATTAGGGGTAGATTTTATATAGAAAACATTGTTTTCTGTAAAATTTTGGGAAAGGGGTCAAAACGGCAGTTTTTGTGAAATTTGTTTAGAATTTAATGAATGTGCTAACTTCTGACATTTTTTACCGAAGCCAGAAAAACAGGCGAAGGGTTACAAAAATAGCTCTAGTTACAGATTGGTAGACCCGATTTAAAATCCGACTTGTTGCTTGAAAATCTGAAGATTAGGGGTAGATTTTTTATAGAAAACATTGTTTTGTATAAAATTTTGGTAAAGGGGTCAAAACAGCAGTTTTTGTGAAAGTTGTTTTGAATTTAATGAATGTGCTAACTTCTGACATTTTTTACCGAAGCCAGAAAAACAGGCGAAGGGTTACAAAAATAGCTCTAGTTACAGATTGGTAGACCTGATTTGAAATCCGACTTTTTGCTTGAAAAGCTGAAGATTAGGGGTAGATTTTATATAGAAAACATTGTTTTCTGTAAAATTTTGGGAAAGGGGTCAAAACGGCAGTTTTTGTGAAAGTTGTTTTGAATTTAATGAATGTGCTAACTTCTGACATTTTTTACCGAAGCCAGAAAAAAAGGCGAAGGGTTACAAAAATAGCTCTAGTTACAGATTGGTAGACCTGATTTGAAATCCGACTTTTTGCTTGAAAAGCTGAAGATTAGGGGTAGATTTTATATAGAAAACATTGTTTTCTGTAAAAGTTTGGGAAAGGGGTCAAAACGGCAGTTTTTGTGAAATTTGTATCGAATTTAATGAATGTGCTAACTTCTGACATTTTTTACCGAAGCCAGAAAAAAAGGCGAAGGGTTACAAAAATAGCTCTAGTTACAGATTGGTAGACCTGATTTGAAATCCGACTTGTTGCTTGAAAAGCTGAAGATTAGGGGTAGATTTTATATAGAAAACATTGTTTTCTGTAAAATTTTGGGAAAGGGGTCAAAACGGCAGTTTTTGTGAAAGTTGTTTTGAATTTAATGAATGTGCTAACTTCTGACATTTTTTACCGAAGCCAGAAAAAAAGGCGAAGGGTTACAAAAATAGCTCTAGTTACAGATTGGTAGACCTGATTTGAAATCCGACTTTTATCTTGAAAAGCTGAAGATTAGGGGTAGATTTTATATAGAAAACATTGTTTTCTGTAAAATTTTGGGAAAGGGGTCAAAACGGCAGTTTTTGTGAAATTTGTTTAGAATTTAATGAATGTGCTAACTTCTGACATTTTTTACCGAAGCCAGAAAAACAGGCGAAGGGTTACAAAAATAGCTCTAGTTACAGATTGGTAGACCCGATTTAAAATCCGACTTGTTGCTTGAAAATCTGAAGATTAGGGGTAGATTTTTTATAGAAAACATTGTTTTGTATAAAATTTTGGTAAAGGGGTCAAAACAGCAGTTTTTGTGAAAGTTGTTTTGAATTTAATGAATGTGCTAACTTCTGACATTTTTTACCGAAGCCAGAAAAACAGGCGAAGGGTTACAAAAATAGCTCTAGTTACAGATTGGTAGACCTGATTTGAAATCCGACTTTTTGCTTGAAAAGCTGAAGATTAGGGGTAGATTTTATATAGAAAACATTGTTTTCTGTAAAATTTTGGGAAAGGGGTCAAAACGGCAGTTTTTGTGAAAGTTGTTTTGAATTTAATGAATGTGCTAACTTCTGACATTTTTTACCGAAGCCAGAAAAAAAGGCGAAGGGTTACAAAAATAGCTCTAGTTACAGATTGGTAGACCTGATTTGAAATCCGACTTTTTGCTTGAAAAGCTGAAGATTAGGGGTAGATTTTATATAGAAAACATTGTTTTCTGTAAAATTTTGGGAAAGGGGTCAAAACGGCAGTTTTTGTGAAATTTGTATCGAATTTAATGAATGTGCTAACTTCTGACATTTTTTACCGAAGCCAGAAAAAAAGGCGAAGGGTTACAAAAATAGCTCTAGTTACAGATTGGTAGACCTGATTTGAAATCCGACTTGTTGCTTGAAAAGCTGAAGATTAGGGGTAGATTTTATATAGAAAACATTGTTTTCTGTAAAATTTTGGGAAAGGGGTCAAAACGGCAGTTTTTGTGAAAGTTGTTTTGAATTTAATGAATGTGCTAACTTCTGACATTTTTTACCGAAGCCAGAAAAACAGGCGAAGGGTTACAAAAATAGCTCTAGTTACAGATTGGTAGACCCGATTTGAAATCCGACTTGTTGCTTGAAAATCTGAAGATTAGGGGTAGATTTTTTATAGAAAACATTGTTTTCTGTAAAATTTTGGGAAAGGGGTCAAAACAGCAGTTTTTGTGAAAGTTTTTTTGAATTTAATGAATGTGCTAACTTCTGACATTTTTTACCGAAGCCAGAAAAACAGGCGAAGGGTTACAAAAATAGCTCTAGTTACAGATTGGTAGACCTGATTTGAAATCCGACTTTTTGCTTGAAAAGCTGAAGATTAGGGGTAGATTTTATATAGAAAACATTGTTTTCTGTAAAATTTTGGGAAAGGGGTCAAAACGGCAGTTTTTGTGAAAGTTGTTTTGAATTTAATGAATGTGCTAACTTCTGACATTTTTTACCGAAGCCAGAAAAACAGGCGAAGGGTTACAAAAATAGCTCTAGTTACAGATTGGTAGACCCGATTTGAAATCCGACTTTTTGCTTGAAAAGCTGAAGATTAGGGGTAGATTTTATATAGAAAACATTGTTTTCTGTAAAAATTTTGGGAAAGGGGTCAAAACGGCAGTTTTTGTGAAATTTGTTTCGAATTTAATGAATCTGCTAACTTCTGACATTTTTTACCGAAGCCAGAAAAACAGGCGAAGGGTTACAAAAATAGCTCTAGTTACAGATTGGTAGACCCGATTTGAAATCCGACTTGTTGCTTGAAAATCTGAAGATTAGGGGTAGATTTTTTATAGAAAACATTGTTTTCTGTAAAATTTTGGGAAAGGGGTCAAAACAGCAGTTTTTGTGAAAGTTTTTTTGAATTTAATGAATGTGCTAACTTCTGACATTTTTTACCGAAGCCAGAAAAACAGGCGAAGGGTTACAAAAATAGCTCTAGTTACAGATTGGTAGACCTGATTTGAAATCCGACTTTTTGCTTGAAAAGCTGAAGATTAGGGGTAGATTTTATATAGAAAACATTGTTTTCTGTAAAATTTTGGGAAAGGGGTCAAAACGGCAGTTTTTGTGAAAGTTGTTTTGAATTTAATGAATGTGCTAACTTCTGACATTTTTTACCGAAGCCAGAAAAACAGGCGAAGGGTTACAAAAATAGCTCTAGTTACAGATTGGTAGACCTGATTTGAAATCCGACTTGTTGCTTGAAAAGCTGAAGATTAGGGTTAGATTTTATATAGAAAACATTGTTTTCTGTAAAATGTTGGGAAAGGGGTCAAAACGGCAGTTTTTGTGAAAGTTGTTTTGAATTTAATGAATGTGCTAACTTCTGACATTTTTTACCGAAGCCAGAAAAACAGGCGAAGGGTTACAAAAATAGCTCTAGTTACAGATTGGTAGACCTGATTTGAAATCCGACTTTTTGCTTGAAAAGCTGAAGATTAGGGGTAGATTTTATATAGAAAACATTGTTTTCTGTAAAATTTTGGGAAAGGGGTCAAAACGGCAGTTTTTGTGAAAGTTGTTTTGAATTTAATGAATGTGCTAACTTCTGACATTTTTTACCGAAGCCAGAAAAACAGGCGAAGGGTTACAAAAATAGCTCTAGTTACAGATTGGTAGACCCGATTTGAAATCCGACTTTTTGCTTGAAAAGCTGAAGATTAGGGGTAGATTTTATATAGAAAACATTGTTTTCTGTAAAATGTTGGGAAAGGGGTCAAAACGGCAGTTTTTGTGAAAGTTGTTTTGAATTTAATGAATCTGCTAACTTCTGACATTTTTTACCGAAGCCAGAAAAACAGGCGAAGGGTTACAAAAATAGCTCTAGTTACAGATTGGTAGACCCGATTTGAAATCCGACTTTTTGCTTGAAAAGCTGAAGATTAGGGGTAGATTTTATATAGAAAACATTGTTTTCTGTAAAATTTTGGGAAAGGGGTCAAAACGCAGTTTTTGTGAAATTTGCTTCGAATTTAATGGATCTGCTAACTTCTGACATTTTTTACCGAAGCCAGAAAAACAGGCGAAGGGTTACAAAAATACCTCTAGTTACAGATTGGTAGACCCGATTTGAAATCCGACTTGTTGCTTGAAAATCTGAAGATTAGGGGTAGATTTTTTATAGAAAACATTGTTTTCTGTAAAATTTTGGGAAAGGGGTCAAAACAGCAGTTTTTGTGAAAGTTGTTTTGAATTTAATGAATGTGCTAACTTCTGACATTTTTTACCGAAGCCAGAAAAACAGGCGAAGGGTTACAAAAATAGCTCTAGTTACAGATTGGTAGACCTGATTTGAAATCCGACTTTTTGCTTGAAAAGCTGAAGATTAGGGGTAGATTTTATATAGAAAACATTGTTTTCTGTAAAATTTTGGGAAAGGGGTCAAAACGGCAGTTTTTGTGAAATTTGTTTCGAATTTAATGAATGTGCTAACTTCTGACAATTTTTACCGAAGCCAGAAAAAAAGGCGAAGGGTTACAAAAATAGCTCTAGTTACAGATTGGTAGACCCGATTTGAAATCCGACTTGCTGCTTGAAAAGCAGAAGATTAGGGGTAGATTTTATATAGAAAACATTGTTTTCTGTAAAATTTTGGGAAAGGGGTCAAAACGGCAGTTTTTGTGAAAGTTGTTTTGAATTTAATGAATGTGCTAACTTCTGACATTTTTTACCGAAGCCAGAAAAACAGGCGAAGGGTTACAAAAATAGCTCTAGTTACAGATTGGTAGACCTGATTTGAAATCTGACTTGTTGCTTGAAAAGCTGAAGATTAGGGGTAGATTTTAATAGAAAACATTGTTTTCTGTAAAATGTTGGGAAAGGGGTCAAAACGGCAGTTTTTGTGAAAGTTGTTTTGAATTTAATGAATGTGCTAACTTCTGACATTTTTTACCGAAGCCAGAAAAAAAGGCGAAGGGTTACAAAAATAGCTCTAGTTACAGATTGGTAGACCTGATTTGAAATCCGACTTTTATCTTGAAAAGCTGAAGATTAGGGGTAGATTTTATATAGAAAACATTGTTTTCTGTAAAATTTTGGGAAAGGGGTCAAAACGGCAGTTTTTGTGAAATTTGTTTCGAATTTAATGAATGTGCTAACTTCTGACATTTTTTACCGAAGCCAGAAAAAAAGGCGAAGGGTTACAAAAATAGCTCTAGTTACAGATTGGTAGACCTGATTTGAAATCCGACTTTTTGCTTGAAAAGCTGAAGATTAGGGGTAGATTTTATATAGAAAACATTGTTTTCTGTAAAATGTTTGGGAAAGGGGTCAAAACGGCAGTTTTTGTGAAATTTGTTTCGAATTTAATGAATGTGCTAACTTCTGACATTTTTTACCGAAGCCAGAAAAAAAGGCGAAGGGTTACAAAAATAGCTCTAGTTACAGATTGGTAGACCTGATTTGAAATCCGACTTTTTGCTTGAAAAGCTGAAGATTAGGGGTAGATTTTATATAGAAAACATTGTTTTCTGTAAAATTTTGGGAAAGGGGTCAAAACGGCAGTTTTTGTGAAATTTGTTTAGAATTTAATGAATGTGCTAACTTCTGACATTTTTTACCGAAGCCAGAAAAACAGGCGAAGGGTTACAAAAATAGCTCTAGTTACAGATTGGTAGACCCGATTTAAAATCCGACTTGTTGCTTGAAAATCTGAAGATTAGGGGTAGATTTTTTATAGAAAACATTGTTTTGTATAAAATTTTGGTAAAGGGGTCAAAACAGCAGTTTTTGTGAAAGTTGTTTTGAATTTAATGAATGTGCTAACTTCTGACATTTTTTACCGAAGCCAGAAAAACAGGCGAAGGGTTACAAAAATAGCTCTAGTTACAGATTGGTAGACCTGATTTGAAATCCGACTTTTTGCTTGAAAAGCTGAAGATTAGGGGTAGATTTTATATAGAAAACATTGTTTTCTGTAAAATTTTGGGAAAGGGGTCAAAACGGCAGTTTTTGTGAAAGTTGTTTTGAATTTAATGAATGTGCTAACTTCTGACATTTTTTACCGAAGCCAGAAAAAAAGGCGAAGGGTTACAAAAATAGCTCTAGTTACAGATTGGTAGACCTGATTTGAAATCCGACTTTTTGCTTGAAAAGCTGAAGATTAGGGGTAGATTTTATATAGAAAACATTGTTTTCTGTAAAATTTTGGGAAAGGGGTCAAAACGGCAGTTTTTGTGAAATTTGTATCGAATTTAATGAATGTGCTAACTTCTGACATTTTTTACCGAAGCCAGAAAAAAAGGCGAAGGGTTACAAAAATAGCTCTAGTTACAGATTGGTAGACCTGATTTGAAATCCGACTTGTTGCTTGAAAAGCTGAAGATTAGGGGTAGATTTTATATAGAAAACATTGTTTTCTGTAAAATTTTGGGAAAGGGGTCAAAACGGCAGTTTTTGTGAAAGTTGTTTTGAATTTAATGAATGTGCTAACTTCTGACATTTTTTACCGAAGCCAGAAAAACAGGCGAAGGGTTACAAAAATAGCTCTAGTTACAGATTGGTAGACCCGATTTGAAATCCGACTTTTTGCTTGAAAAGCTGAAGATTAGGGGTAGATTTTATATAGAAAACATTGTTTTCTGTAAAAATTTTGGGAAAGGGGTCAAAACGGCAGTTTTTGTGAAATTTGTTTCGAATTTAATGAATCTGCTAACTTCTGACATTTTTTACCGAAGCCAGAAAAACAGGCGAAGGGTTACAAAAATAGCTCTAGTTACAGATTGGTAGACCCGATTTGAAATCCGACTTGTTGCTTGAAAATCTGAAGATTAGGGGTAGATTTTTTATAGAAAACATTGTTTTCTGTAAAATTTTGGGAAAGGGGTCAAAACAGCAGTTTTTGTGAAAGTTGTTTTGAATTTAATGAATGTGCTAACTTCTGACATTTTTTACCGAAGCCAGAAAAACAGGCGAAGGGTTACAAAAATAGCTCTAGTTACAGATTGGTAGACCTGATTTGAAATCCGACTTTTTGCTTGAAAAGCTGAAGATTAGGGGTAGATTTTATATAGAAAACATTGTTTTCTGTAAAATTTTGGGAAAGGGGTCAAAACGGCAGTTTTTGTGAAATTTGTTTCGAATTTAATGAATGTGCTAACTTCTGACATTTTTTACCGAAGCCAGAAAGACAGGCGAAGGGTTACAAAAATAGCTCTAGTTACAGATTGGTAGACCCGATTTGAAATCCGACTTGTTGCTTGAAAAGCAGAAGATTAGGGGTAGATTTTATATAGAAAACATTGTTTTCTGTAAAATTTTGGGAAAGGGGTCAAAACGGCAGTTTTTGTGAAAGTTGTTTTGAATTTAATGAATGTGCTAACTTCTGACATTTTTTACCGAAGCCAGAAAAACAGGCGAAGGGTTACAAAAATAGCTCTAGTTACAGATTGGTAGACCTGATTTGAAATCCGACTTGTTGCTTGAAAAGCTGAAGATTAGGGTTAGATTTTATATAGAAAACATTGTTTTCTGTAAAATGTTGGGAAAGGGGTCAAAACGGCAGTTTTTGTGAAAGTTGTTTTGAATTTAATGAATCTGCTAACTTCTGACATTTTTTACCGAAGCCAGAAAAACAGGCGAAGGGTTACAAAAATAGCTCTAGTTACAGATTGGTAGACCTGATTTGAAATCCGACTTTTTGCTTGAAAAGCTGAAGATTAGGGGTAGATTTTATATAGAAAACATTGTTTTCTGTAAAATTTTGGGAAAGGGGTCAAAACGGCAGTTTTTGTGAAATTTGTTTTGAATTTAATGAATGTGCTAACTTCTGACATTTTTTACCGAAGCCAGAAAAACAGGCGAAGGGTTACAAAAATAGCTCTAGTTACAGATTGGTAGACCCGATTTGAAATCCGACTTTTTGCTTGAAAAGCTGAAGATTAGGGGTAGATTTTATATAGAAAACATTGTTTTCTGTAAAATGTTGGGAAAGGGGTCAAAACGGCAGTTTTTGTGAAAGTTGTTTTGAATTTAATGAATCTGCTAACTTCTGACATTTTTTACCGAAGCCAGAAAAACAGGCGAAGGGTTACAAAAATAGCTCTAGTTACAGATTGGTAGACCCGATTTGAAATCCGACTTTTTGCTTGAAAAGCTGAAGATTAGGGGTAGATTTTATATAGAAAACATTGTTTTCTGTAAAATTTTGGGAAAGGGGTCAAAACGCAGTTTTTGTGAAATTTGTTTCGAATTTAATGGATCTGCTAACTTCTGACATTTTTTACCGAAGCCAGAAAAACAGGCGAAGGGTTACAAAAATACCTCTAGTTACAGATTGGTAGACCTGATTTGAAATCCGACTTGTTGCTTGAAAATCTGAAGATTAGGGGTAGATTTTTTATAGAAAACATTGTTTTCTGTAAAATTTTGGGAAAGGGGTCAAAACAGCAGTTTTTGTGAAAGTTGTTTTGAATTTAATGAATGTGCTAACTTCTGACATTTTTTACCGAAGCCAGAAAAAAAGGCGAAGGGTTACAAAAATAGCTCTAGTTACAGATTGGTAGACCCGATTTGAAATCCGACTTGCTGCTTGAAAAGCAGAAGATTAGGGGTAGATTTTATATAGAAAACATTGTTTTCTGTAAAATTTTGGGAAAGGGGTCAAAACGGCAGTTTTTGTGAAAGTTGTTTTGAATTTAATGAATGTGCTAACTTCTGACATTTTTTACCGAAGCCAGAAAAACAGGCGAAGGGTTACAAAAATAGCTCTAGTTACAGATTGGTAGACCTGATTTGAAATCCGACTTGTTGCTTGAAAAGCTGAAGATTAGGGGTAGATTTTAATAGAAAACATTGTTTTCTGTAAAATGTTGGGAAAGGGGTCAAAACGGCAGTTTTTGTGAAAGTTGTTTTGAATTTAATGAATGTGCTAACTTCTGACATTTTTTACCGAAGCCAGAAAAAAAGGCGAAGGGTTACAAAAATAGCTCTAGTTACAGATTGGTAGACCTGATTTGAAATCCGACTTTTATCTTGAAAAGCTGAAGATTAGGGGTAGATTTTATATAGAAAACATTGTTTTCTGTAAAATTTTGGGAAAGGGGTCAAAACGGCAGTTTTTGTGAAATTTGTTTCGAATTTAATGAATGTGCTAACTTCTGACATTTTTTACCGAAGCCAGAAAAACAGGCGAAGGGTTACAAAAATAGCTCTAGTTACAGATTGGTAGACCCGATTTAAAATCCGACTTGTTGCTTGAAAATCTGAAGATTAGGGGTAGATTTTTTATAGAAAACATTGTTTTCTGTAAAATTTTGGGAAAGGGGTCAAAACAGCAGTTTTTGTGAAAGTTGTTTTGAATTTAATGAATGTGCTAACTTCTGACATTTTTTACCGAAGCCAGAAAAACAGGCGAAGGGTTACAAAAATAGCTCTAGTTACAGATTGGTAGACCTGATTTGAAATCCGACTTTTTGCTTGAAAAGCTGAAGATTAGGGGTAGATTTTATATAGAAAACATTGTTTTCTGTAAAATTTTGGGAAAGGGGTCAAAACGGCAGTTTTTGTGAAATTTGTTTCGAATTTAATGAATGTGCTAACTTCTGACATTTTTTACCGAAGCCAGAAAGACAGGCGAAGGGTTACAAAAATAGCTCTAGTTACAGATTGGTAGACCCGATTTGAAATCCGACTTGTTGCTTGAAAAGCAGAAGATTAGGGGTAGATTTTATATAGAAAACATTGTTTTCTGTAAAATTTTGGGAAAGGGGTCAAAACGGCAGTTTTTGTGAAAGTTGTTTTGAATTTAATGAATGTGCTAACTTCTGACATTTTTTACCGAAGCCAGAAAAACAGGCGAAGGGTTACAAAAATAGCTCTAGTTACAGATTGGTAGACCTGATTTGAAATCCGACTTGTTGCTTGAAAAGCTGAAGATTAGGGTTAGATTTTATATAGAAAACATTGTTTTCTGTAAAATGTTGGGAAAGGGGTCAAAACGGCAGTTTTTGTGAAAGTTGTTTTGAATTTAATGAATGTGCTAACTTCTGACATTTTTTACCGAAGCCAGAAAAACAGGCGAAGGGTTACAAAAATAGCTCTAGTTACAGATTGGTAGACCTGATTTGAAATCCGACTTGTTGCTTGAAAAGCTGAAGATTAGGGGTAGATTTTATATAGAAAACATTGTTTTCTGTAAAATTTTGGGAAAGGGGTCAAAACGGCAGTTTTTGTGAAAGTTGTTTTGAATTTAATGAATGTGCTAACTTCTGACATTTTTTACCGAAGCCAGAAAAACAGGCGAAGGGTTACAAAAATAGCTCTAGTTACAGATTGGTAGACCCGATTTGAAATCCGACTTTTTGCTTGAAAAGCTGAAGATTAGGGGTAGATTTTATATAGAAAACATTGTTTTCTGTAAAATGTTGGGAAAGGGGTCAAAACGGCAGTTTTTGTGAAAGTTGTTTTGAATTTAATGAATGTGCTAACTTCTGACATTTTTTACCGAAGCCAGAAAAAAAGGCGAAGGGTTACAAAAATAGCTCTAGTTACAGATTGGTAGACCTGATTTGAAATCCGACTTTTATCTTGAAAAGCTGAAGATTAGGGGTAGATTTTATATAGAAAACATTGTTTTCTGTAAAATTTTGGGAAAGGGGTCAAAACGGCAGTTTTTGTGAAATTTGTTTAGAATTTAATGAATGTGCTAACTTCTGACATTTTTTACCGAAGCCAGAAAAACAGGCGAAGGGTTACAAAAATAGCTCTAGTTACAGATTGGTAGACCCGATTTAAAATCCGACTTGTTGCTTGAAAATCTGAAGATTAGGGGTAGATTTTTTATAGAAAACATTGTTTTGTATAAAATGTTGGTAAAGGGGTCAAAACAGCAGTTTTTGTGAAAGTTGTTTTGAATTTAATGAATGTGCTAACTTCTGACATTTTTTACCGAAGCCAGAAAAACAGGCGAAGGGTTACAAAAATAGCTCTAGTTACAGATTGGTAGACCTGATTTGAAATCCGACTTTTTGCTTGAAAAGCTGAAGATTAGGGGTAGATTTTATATAGAAAACATTGTTTTCTGTAAAATTTTGGGAAAGGGGTCAAAACGGCAGTTTTTGTGAAAGTTGTTTTGAATTTAATGAATGTGCTAACTTCTGACATTTTTTACCGAAGCCAGAAAAAAAGGCGAAGGGTTACAAAAATAGCTCTAGTTACAGATTGGTAGACCTGATTTGAAATCCGACTTTTTGCTTGAAAAGCTGAAGATTAGGGGTAGATTTTATATAGAAAACATTGTTTTCTGTAAAATTTTGGGAAAGGGGTCAAAACGGCAGTTTTTGTGAAATTTGTATCGAATTTAATGAATGTGCTAACTTCTGACATTTTTTACCGAAGCCAGAAAAAAAGGCGAAGGGTTACAAAAATAGCTCTAGTTACAGATTGGTAGACCTGATTTGAAATCCGACTTGTTGCTTGAAAAGCTGAAGATTAGGGGTAGATTTTATATAGAAAACATTGTTTTCTGTAAAATTTTGGGAAAGGGGTCAAAACGGCAGTTTTTGTGAAAGTTGTTTTGAATTTAATGAATGTGCTAACTTCTGACATTTTTTACCGAAGCCAGAAAAACAGGCGAAGGGTTACAAAAATAGCTCTAGTTACAGATTGGTAGACCCGATTTGAAATCCGACTTTTTGCTTGAAAAGCTGAAGATTAGGGGTAGATTTTATATAGAAAACATTGTTTTCTGTAAAAATTTTGGGAAAGGGGTCAAAACGGCAGTTTTTGTGAAATTTGTTTCGAATTTAATGAATCTGCTAACTTCTGACATTTTTTACCGAAGCCAGAAAAACAGGCGAAGGGTTACAAAAATAGCTCTAGTTACAGATTGGTAGACCCGATTTGAAATCCGACTTGTTGCTTGAAAATCTGAAGATTAGGGGTAGATTTTTTATAGAAAACATTGTTTTCTGTAAAATTTTGGGAAAGGGGTCAAAACAGCAGTTTTTGTGAAAGTTGTTTTGAATTTAATGAATGTGCTAACTTCTGACATTTTTTACCGAAGCCAGAAAAACAGGCGAAGGGTTACAAAAATAGCTCTAGTTACAGATTGGTAGACCTGATTTGAAATCCGACTTTTTGCTTGAAAAGCTGAAGATTAGGGGTAGATTTTATATAGAAAACATTGTTTTCTGTAAAATTTTGGGAAAGGGGTCAAAACGGCAGTTTTTGTGAAATTTGATTCGAATTTAATGAATGTGCTAACTTCTGACATTTTTTACCGAAGCCAGAAAGACAGGCGAAGGGTTACAAAAATAGCTCTAGTTACAGATTGGTAGACCCGATTTGAAATCCGACTTGTTGCTTGAAAAGCAGAAGATTAGGGGTAGATTTTATATAGAAAACATTGTTTTCTGTAAAATTTTGGGAAAGGGGTCAAAACGGCAGTTTTTGTGAAAGTTGTTTTGAATTTAATGAATGTGCTAACTTCTGACATTTTTTACCGAAGCCAGAAAAACAGGCGAAGGGTTACAAAAATAGCTCTAGTTACAGATTGGTAGACCTGATTTGAAATCCGACTTGTTGCTTGAAAAGCTGAAGATTAGGGTTAGATTTTATATAGAAAACATTGTTTTCTGTAAAATGTTGGGAAAGGGGTCAAAACGGCAGTTTTTGTGAAAGTTGTTTTGAATTTAATGAATGTGCTAACTTCTGACATTTTTTACCGAAGCCAGAAAAACAGGCGAAGGGTTACAAAAATAGCTCTAGTTACAGATTGGTAGACCTGATTTGAAATCCGACTTTTTGCTTGAAAAGCTGAAGATTAGGGGTAGATTTTATATAGAAAACATTGTTTTCTGTAAAATTTTGGGAAAGGGGTCAAAACGGCAGTTTTTGTGAAAGTTGTTTTGAATTTAATGAATGTGCTAACTTCTGACATTTTTTACCGAAGCCAGAAAAACAGGCGAAGGGTTACAAAAATAGCTCTAGTTACAGATTGGTAGACCCGATTTGAAATCCGACTTTTTGCTTGAAAAGCTGAAGATTAGGGGTAGATTTTATATAGAAAACATTGTTTTCTGTAAAATGTTGGGAAAGGGGTCAAAACGGCAGTTTTTGTGAAAGTTGTTTTGAATTTAATGAATCTGCTAACTTCTGACATTTTTTACCGAAGCCAGAAAAACAGGCGAAGGGTTACAAAAATAGCTCTAGTTACAGATTGGTAGACCCGATTTGAAATCCGACTTTTTGCTTGAAAAGCTGAAGATTAGGGGTAGATTTTATATAGAATACATTGTTTTCTGTAAAATTTTGGGAAAGGGGTCAAAACGCAGTTTTTGTGAAATTTGTTTCGAATTTAATGGATCTGCTAACTTCTGACATTTTTTACCGAAGCCAGAAAAACAGGCGAAGGGTTACAAAAATACCTCTAGTTACAGATTGGTAGACCCGATTTGAAATCCGACTTGTTGCTTGAAAATCTGAAGATTAGGGGTAGATTTTTTATAGAAAACATTGTTTTCTGTAAAATTTTGGGAAAGGGGTCAAAACAGCAGTTTTTGTGAAAGTTGTTTTGAATTTAATGAATGTGCTAACTTCTGACATTTTTTACCGAAGCCAGAAAAACAGGCGAAGGGTTACAAAAATAGCTCTAGTTACAGATTGGTAGACCTGATTTGAAATCCGACTTTTTGCTTGAAAAGCTGAAGATTAGGGGTAGATTTTATATAGAAAACATTGTTTTCTGTAAAATGTTGGGAAAGGGGTCAAAACGGCAGTTTTTGTGAAAGTTGTTTTGAATTTAATGAATCTGCTAACTTCTGACATTTTTTACCGAAGCCAGAAAAACAGGCGAAGGGTTACAAAAATAGCTCTAGTTACAGATTGGTAGACCCGATTTGAAATCCGACTTTTTGCTTGAAAAGCTGAAGATTAGGGGTAGATTTTATATAGAAAACATTGTTTTCTGTAAAATTTTGGGAAAGGGGTCAAAACGCAGTTTTTGTGAAATTTGTTTCGAATTTAATGGATCTGCTAACTTCTGACATTTTTTACCGAAGCCAGAAAAACAGGCGAAGGGTTACAAAAATACCTCTAGTTACAGATTGGTAGACCAGATTTGAAATCCGACTTGTTGCTTGAAAATCTGAAGATTAGGGGTAGATTTTTTATAGAAAACATTGTTTTCTGTAAAATTTTGGGAAAGGGGTCAAAACAGCAGTTTTTGTGAAAGTTGTTTTGAATTTAATGAATGTGCTAACTTCTGACATTTTTTACCGAAGCCAGAAAAACAGGCGAAGGGTTACAAAAATAGCTCTAGTTACAGATTGGTAGACCTGATTTGAAATCCGACTTTTTGCTTGAAAAGCTGAAGATTAGGGGTAGATTTTATATAGAAAACATTGTTTTCTGTAAAATTTTGGGAAAGGGGTCAAAACGGCAGTTTTTGTGAAATTTGTTTCGAATTTAATGAATGTGCTAACTTCTGACATTTTTTACCGAAGCCAGAAAAAAAGGCGAAGGGTTACAAAAATAGCTCTAGTTACAGATTGGTAGACCTGATTTGAAATCCGACTTTTATCTTGAAAAGCTGAAGATTAGGGGTAGATTTTATATAGAAAACATTGTTTTCTGTAAAATTTTGGGAAATGGGTCAAAACGGCAGTTTTTGTGAAATTTGTTTAGAATTTAATGAATGTGCTAACTTCTGACATTTTTTACCGAAGCCAGAAAAACAGGCGAAGGGTTACAAAAATAGCTCTAGTTACAGATTGGTAGACCCGATTTAAAATCCGACTTGTTGCTTGAAAATCTGAAGATTAGGGGTAGATTTTTTATAGAAAACATTGTTTTGTATAAAATTTTGGTAAAGGGGTCAAAACAGCAGTTTTTGTGAAAGTTGTTTTGAATTTAATGAATGTGCTAACTTCTGACATTTTTTACCGAAGCCAGAAAAACAGGCGAAGGGTTACAAAAATAGCTCTAGTTACAGATTGGTAGACCTGATTTGAAATCCGACTTTTTGCTTGAAAAGCTGAAGATTAGGGGTAGATTTTATATAGAAAACATTGTTTTCTGTAAAATTTTGGGAAAGGGGTCAAAACGGCAGTTTTTGTGAAAGTTGTTTTGAATTTAATGAATGTGCTAACTTCTGACATTTTTTACCGAAGCCAGAAAAAAAGGCGAAGGGTTACAAAAATAGCTCTAGTTACAGATTGGTAGACCTGATTTGAAATCCGACTTTTTGCTTGAAAAGCTGAAGATTAGGGGTAGATTTTATATAGAAAACATTGTTTTCTGTAAAATTTTGGGAAAGGGGTCAAAACGGCAGTTTTTGTGAAATTTGTATCGAATTTAATGAATGTGCTAACTTCTGACATTTTTTACCGAAGCCAGAAAAAAAGGCGAAGGGTTACAAAAATAGCTCTAGTTACAGATTGGTAGACCTGATTTGAAATCCGACTTGTTGCTTGAAAAGCTGAAGATTAGGGGTAGATTTTATATAGAAAACATTGTTTTCTGTAAAATTTTGGGAAAGGGGTCAAAACGGCAGTTTTTGTGAAAGTTGTTTTGAATTTAATGAATGTGCTAACTTCTGACATTTTTTACCGAAGCCAGAAAAACAGGCGAAGGGTTACAAAAATAGCTCTAGTTACAGATTGGTAGACCCGATTTGAAATCCGACTTGTTGCTTGAAAATCTGAAGATTAGGGGTAGATTTTTTATAGAAAACATTGTTTTCTGTAAAATTTTGGGAAAGGGGTCAAAACAGCAGTTTTTGTGAAAGTTGTTTTGAATTTAATGAATGTGCTAACTTCTGACATTTTTTACCGAAGCCAGAAAAACAGGCGAAGGGTTACAAAAATAGCTCTAGTTACAGATTGGTAGACCTGATTTGAAATCCGACTTTTTGCTTGAAAAGCTGAAGATTAGGGGTAGATTTTATATAGAAAACATTGTTTTCTGTAAAATTTTGGGAAAGGGGTCAAAACGGCAGTTTTTGTGAAATTTGATTCGAATTTAATGAATGTGCTAACTTCTGACATTTTTTACCGAAGCCAGAAAGACAGGCGAAGGGTTACAAAAATAGCTCTAGTTACAGATTGGTAGACCCGATTTGAAATCCGACTTGTTGCTTGAAAAGCAGAAGATTAGGGGTAGATTTTATATAGAAAACATTGTTTTCTGTAAAATTTTGGGAAAGGGGTCAAAACGGCAGTTTTTGTGAAAGTTGTTTTGAATTTAATGAATGTGCTAACTTCTGACATTTTTTACCGAAGCCAGAAAAACAGGCGAAGGGTTACAAAAATAGCTCTAGTTACAGATTGGTAGACCTGATTTGAAATCCGACTTGTTGCTTGAAAAGCTGAAGATTAGGGTTAGATTTTATATAGAAAACATTGTTTTCTGTAAAATGTTGGGAAAGGGGTCAAAACGGCAGTTTTTGTGAAAGTTGTTTTGAATTTAATGAATGTGCTAACTTCTGACATTTTTTACCGAAGCCAGAAAAACAGGCGAAGGGTTACAAAAATAGCTCTAGTTACAGATTGGTAGACCTGATTTGAAATCCGACTTTTTGCTTGAAAAGCTGAAGATTAGGGGTAGATTTTATATAGAAAACATTGTTTTCTGTAAAATTTTGGGAAAGGGGTCAAAACGGCAGTTTTTGTGAAAGTTGTTTTGAATTTAATGAATGTGCTAACTTCTGACATTTTTTACCGAAGCCAGAAAAACAGGCGAAGGGTTACAAAAATAGCTCTAGTTACAGATTGGTAGACCCGATTTGAAATCCGACTTTTTGCTTGAAAAGCTGAAGATTAGGGGTAGATTTTATATAGAAAACATTGTTTTCTGTAAAATGTTGGGAAAGGGGTCAAAACGGCAGTTTTTGTGAAAGTTGTTTTGAATTTAATGAATCTGCTAACTTCTGACATTTTTTACCGAAGCCAGAAAAACAGGCGAAGGGTTACAAAAATAGCTCTAGTTACAGATTGGTAGACCTGATTTGAAATCCGACTTGTTGCTTGAAAAGCTGAAGATTAGGGTTAGATTTTATATAGAAAACATTGTTTTCTGTAAAATGTTGGGAAAGGGGTCAAAACGGCAGTTTTTGTGAAAGTTGTTTTGAATTTAATGAATGTGCTAACTTCTGACATTTTTTACCGAAGCCAGAAAAACAGGCGAAGGGTTACAAAAATAGCTCTAGTTACAGATTGGTAGACCTGATTTGAAATCCGACTTTTTGCTTGAAAAGCTGAAGATTAGGGGTAGATTTTATATAGAAAACATTGTTTTCTGTAAAATTTTGGGAAAGGGGTCAAAACGGCAGTTTTTGTGAAAGTTGTTTTGAATTTAATGAATGTGCTAACTTCTGACATTTTTTACCGAAGCCAGAAAAACAGGCGAAGGGTTACAAAAATAGCTCTAGTTACAGATTGGTAGACCCGATTTGAAATCCGACTTTTTGCTTGAAAAGCTGAAGATTAGGGGTAGATTTTATATAGAAAACATTGTTTTCTGTAAAATGTTGGGAAAGGGGTCAAAACGGCAGTTTTTGTGAAAGTTGTTTTGAATTTAATGAATCTGCTAACTTCTGACATTTTTTACCGAAGCCAGAAAAACAGGCGAAGGGTTACAAAAATAGCTCTAGTTACAGATTGGTAGACCCGATTTGAAATCCGACTTTTTGCTTGAAAAGCTGAAGATTAGGGGTAGATTTTATATAGAATACATTGTTTTCTGTAAAATTTTGGGAAAGGGGTCAAAACGCAGTTTTTGTGAAATTTGTTTCGGATTTAATGGATCTGCTAACTTCTGACATTTTTTACCGAAGCCAGAAAAACAGGCGAAGGGTTACAAAAATACCTCTAGTTACAGATTGGTAGACCCGATTTGAAATCCGACTTGTTGCTTGAAAATCTGAAGATTAGGGGTAGATTTTTTATAGAAAACATTGTTTTCTGTAAAATTTTGGGAAAGGGGTCAAAACAGCAGTTTTTGTGAAAGTTGTTTTGAATTTAATGAATGTGCTAACTTCTGACATTTTTTACCGAAGCCAGAAAAACAGGCGAAGGGTTACAAAAATAGCTCTAGTTACAGATTGGTAGACCTGATTTGAAATCCGACTTTTTGCTTGAAAAGCTGAAGATTAGGGGTAGATTTTATATAGAAAACATTGTTTTCTGTAAAATTTTGGGAAAGGGGTCAAAACGGCAGTTTTTGTGAAATTTGTTTCGAATTTAATGAATGTGCTAACTTCTGACATTTTTTACCGAAGCCAGAAAAACAGGCGAAGGGTTACAAAAATAGCTCTAGTTACAGATTGGTAGACCCGATTTAAAATCCGACTTGTTGCTTGAAAATCTGAAGATTAGGGGTAGATTTTTTATAGAAAACATTGTTTTGTATAAAATTTTGGTAAAGGGGTCAAAACAGCAGTTTTTGTGAAAGTTGTTTTGAATTTAATGAATGTGCTAACTTCTGACATTTTTTACCGAAGCCAGAAAAACAGGCGAAGGGTTACAAAAATAGCTCTAGTTACAGATTGGTAGACCTGATTTGAAATCCGACTTTTTGCTTGAAAAGCTGAAGATTAGGGGTAGATTTTATATAGAAAACATTGTTTTCTGTAAAATTTTGGGAAAGGGGTCAAAACGGCAGTTTTTGTGAAAGTTGTATTGAATTTAATGAATGTGCTAACTTCTGACATTTTTTACCGAAGCCAGAAAAAAAGGCGAAGGGTTACAAAAATAGCTCTAGTTACAGATTGGTAGACCTGATTTGAAATCCGACTTTTTGCTTGAAAAGCTGAAGATTAGGGGTAGATTTTATATAGAAAACATTGTTTTCTGTAAAATTTTGGGAAAGGGGTCAAAACGGCAGTTTTTGTGAAATTTGTATCGAATTTAATGAATGTGCTAACTTCTGACATTTTTTACCGAAGCCAGAAAAAAAGGCGAAGGGTTACAAAAATAGCTCTAGTTACAGATTGGTAGACCTGATTTGAAATCCGACTTGTTGCTTGAAAAGCTGAAGATTAGGGGTAGATTTTATATAGAAAACATTGTTTTCTGTAAAATTTTGGGAAAGGGGTCAAAACGGCAGTTTTTGTGAAAGTTGTTTTGAATTTAATGAATGTGCTAACTTCTGACATTTTTTACCGAAGCCAGAAAAACAGGCGAAGGGTTACAAAAATAGCTCTAGTTACAGATTGGTAGACCCGATTTGAAATCCGACTTGTTGCTTGAAAATCTGAAGATTAGGGGTAGATTTTTTATAGAAAACATTGTTTTCTGTAAAATTTTGGGAAAGGGGTCAAAACAGCAGTTTTTGTGAAAGTTGTTTTGAATTTAATGAATGTGCTAACTTCTGACATTTTTTACCGAAGCCAGAAAAACAGGCGAAGGGTTACAAAAATAGCTCTAGTTACAGATTGGTAGACCTGATTTGAAATCCGACTTTTTGCTTGAAAAGCTGAAGATTAGGGGTAGATTTTATATAGAAAACATTGTTTTCTGTAAAATTTTGGGAAAGGGGTCAAAACGGCAGTTTTTGTGAAATTTGATTCGAATTTAATGAATGTGCTAACTTCTGACATTTTTTACCGAATCCAGAAAGACAGGCGAAGGGTTACAAAAATAGCTCTAGTTACAGATTGGTAGACCCGATTTGAAATCCGACTTGTTGCTTGAAAAGCAGAAGATTAGGGGTAGATTTTATATAGAAAACATTGTTTTCTGTAAAATTTTGGGAAAGGGTCAAAACGGCAGTTTTTGTGAAAGTTGTTTTGAATTTAATGAATGTGCTAACTTCTGACATTTTTTACCGAAGCCAGAAAAACAGGCGAAGGGTTACAAAAATAGCTCTAGTTACAGATTGGTAGACCTGATTTGAAATCCGACTTGTTGCTTGAAAAGCTGAAGATTAGGGTTAGATTTTATATAGAAAACATTGTTTTCTGTAAAATGTTGGGAAAGGGGTCAAAACGGCAGTTTTTGTGAAAGTTGTTTTGAATTTAATGAATGTGCTAACTTCTGACATTTTTTACCGAAGCCAGAAAAACAGGCGAAGGGTTACAAAAATAGCTCTAGTTACAGATTGGTAGACCTGATTTGAAATCCGACTTTTTGCTTGAAAAGCTGAAGATTAGGGGTAGATTTTATATAGAAAACATTGTTTTCTGTAAAATTTTGGGAAAGGGGTCAAAACGGCAGTTTTTGTGAAAGTTGTTTTGAATTTAATGAATGTGCTAACTTCTGACATTTTTTACCGAAGCCAGAAAAACAGGCGAAGGGTTACAAAAATAGCTCTAGTTACAGATTGGTAGACCCGATTTGAAATCCGACTTTTTGCTTGAAAAGCTGAAGATTAGGGGTAGATTTTATATAGAAAACATTGTTTTCTGTAAAATGTTGGGAGAGGGGTCAAAACGGCAGTTTTTGTGAAAGTTGTTTTGAATTTAATGAATCTGCTAACTTCTGACATTTTTTACCGAAGCCAGAAAAACAGGCGAAGGGTTACAAAAATAGCTCTAGTTACAGATTGGTAGACCCGATTTGAAATCCGACTTTTTGCTTGAAAAGCTGAAGATTAGGGGTAGATTTTATATAGAATACATTGTTTTCTGTAAAATTTTGGGAAAGGGGTCAAAACGCAGTTTTTGTGAAATTTGTTTCGGATTTAATGGATCTGCTAACTTCTGACATTTTTTACCGAAGCCAGAAAAACAGGCGAAGGGTTACAAAAATACCTCTAGTTACAGATTGGTAGACCCGATTTGAAATCCGACTTGTTGCTTGAAAATCTGAAGATTAGGGGTAGATTTTTCATAGAAAACATTGTTTTCTGTAAAATTTTGGGAAAGGGGTCAAAACAGCAGTTTTTGTGAAAGTTGTTTTGAATTTAATGAATGTGCTAACTTCTGACATTTTTTACCGAAGCCAGAAAAACAGGCGAAGGGTTTCAAAAATAGCTCTAGTTACAGATTGGTAGACCTGATTTGAAATCCGACTTTTTGCTTGAAAAGCTGAAGATTAGGGGTAGATTTTATATAGAAAACATTGTTTTCTGTAAAATTTTGGGAAAGGGGTCAAAACGGCAGTTTTTGTGAAAGTTGTTTTGAATTTAATGAATGTGCTAACTTCTGACATTTTTTACCGAAGCCAGAAAAACAGGCGAAGGGTTACAAAAATAGTTCTAGTTACAGATTGGTAGACCTGATTTGAAATCTGACTTGTTGCTTGAAAAGCTGAAGATTAGGGGTAGATTTTATATAGAAAACATTGTTTTCTGTAAAATGTTGGGAAAGGGGTCAAAACGGCAGTTTTTGTGAAAGTTGTTTTGAATTTAATGAATGTGCTAACTTCTGACATTTTTTACCGATGCCAGAAAAAAAGGCGAAGGGTTACAAAAATAGCTCTAGTTACAGATTGGTAGACCTGATTTGAAATCCGACTTTTATCTTGAAAAGCTGAAGATTAGGGGTAGATTTTATATAGAAAACATTGTTTTCTGTAAAATTTTGGGAAAGGGGTCAAAACGGCAGTTTTTGTGAAATTTGTTTCGAATTTAATGAATGTGCTAACTTCTGACATTTTTTACCGAAGCCAGAAAAACAGGCGAAGGGTTACAAAAATAGCTCTAGTTACAGATTGGTAGACCCGATTTAAAATCCGACTTGTTGCTTGAAAATCTGAAGATTAGGGGTAGATTTTTTATAGAAAACATTGTTTTCTGTAAAATTTTGGGAAAGGGGTCAAAACAGCAGTTTTTGTGAAAGTTGTTTTGAATTTAATGAATCTGCTAACTTCTGACATTTTTTACCGAAGCCAGAAAAACAGGCGAAGGGTTACAAAAATAGCTCTAGTTACAGATTGGTAGACCCGATTTGAAATCCGACTTGTTGCTTGAAAAGCTGAAGATTAGGGGTAGATTTTATATAGAAAACATTGTTTTCTGTAAAATTTTGGGAAAGGGGTCAAAACAGCAGTTTTTGTGAAAGTTGTTTTGAATTTAATGAATGTGCTAACTTCTGACATTTTTTACCGAAGCCAGAAAAACAGGCGAAGGGTTACAAAAATAGCTCTAGTTACAGATTGGTAGACCTGATTTGAAATCCGACTTTTTGCTTGAAAAGCTGAAGATTAGGGGTAGATTTTATATAGAAAACATTGTTTTCTGTAAAATTTTGGGAAAGGGGTCAAAACGGCAGTTTTTGTGAAATTTGTATTCGAATTTAATGAATGTGCTAACTTCTGACATTTTTTACCGAATCCAGAAAGACAGGCGAAGGGTTACAAAAATAGCTCTAGTTACAGATTGGTAGACCCGATTTGAAATCCGACTTGTTGCTTGAAAAGCAGAAGATTAGGGGTAGATTTTATATAGAAAACATTGTTTTCTGTAAAATTTTGGGAAAGGGTCAAAACGGCAGTTTTTGTGAAAGTTGTTTTGAATTTAATGAATGTGCTAACTTCTGACATTTTTTACCGAAGCCAGAAAAACAGGCGAAGGGTTACAAAAATAGCTCTAGTTACAGATTGGTAGACCTGATTTGAAATCCGACTTGTTGCTTGAAAAGCTGAAGATTAGGGGTAGATTTTATATAGAAAACATTGTTTTCTGTAAAATGTTGGGAAAGGGGTCAAAACGGCAGTTTTTGTGAAAGTTGTTTTGAATTTAATGAATGTGCTAACTTCTGACATTTTTTACCGAAGCCAGAAAAACAGGCGAAGGGTTACAAAAATAGCTCTAGTTACAGATTGGTAGACCTGATTTGAAATCCGACTTTTTGCTTGAAAAGCTGAAGATTAGGGGTAGATTTTATATAGAAAACATTGTTTTCTGTAAAATTTTGGGAAAGGGGTCAAAACGGCAGTTTTTGTGAAAGTTGTTTTGAATTTAATGAATGTGCTAACTTCTGACATTTTTTACCGAAGCCAGAAAAACAGGCGAAGGGTTACAAAAATAGCTCTAGTTACAGATTGGTAGACCCGATTTGAAATCCGACTTTTTGCTTGAAAAGCTGAAGATTAGGGGTAGATTTTATATAGAAAACATTGTTTTCTGTAAAATGTTGGGAGAGGGGTCAAAACGGCAGTTTTTGTGAAAGTTGTTTTGAATTTAATGAATCTGCTAACTTCTGACATTTTTTACCGAAGCCAGAAAAACAGGCGAAGGGTTACAAAAATAGCTCTAGTTACAGATTGGTAGACCCGATTTGAAATCCGACTTTTTGCTTGAAAAGCTGAAGATTAGGGGTAGATTTTATATAGAATACATTGTTTTCTGTAAAATTTTGGGAAAGGGGTCAAAACGCAGTTTTTGTGAAATTTGTTTCGGATTTAATGGATCTGCTAACTTCTGACATTTTTTACCGAAGCCAGAAAAACAGGCGAAGGGTTACAAAAATACCTCTAGTTACAGATTGGTAGACCCGATTTGAAATCCGACTTGTTGCTTGAAAATCTGAAGATTAGGGGTAGATTTTTTATAGAAAACATTGTTTTCTGTAAAATTTTGGGAAAGGGGTCAAAACAGCAGTTTTTGTGAAAGTTGTTTTGAATTTAATGAATGTGCTAACTTCTGACATTTTTTACCGAAGCCAGAAAAACAGGCGAAGGGTTACAAAAATAGCTCTAGTTACAGATTGGTAGACCTGATTTGAAATCCGACTTTTTGCTTGAAAAGCTGAAGATTAGGGGTAGATTTTATATAGAAAACATTGTTTTCTGTAAAATTTTGGGAAAGGGGTCAAAACGGCAGTTTTTGTGAAAGTTGTTTTGAATTTAATGAATGTGCTAACTTCTGACATTTTTTACCGAAGCCAGAAAAACAGGCGAAGGGTTACAAAAATAGTTCTAGTTACAGATTGGTAGACCTGATTTGAAATCTGACTTGTTGCTTGAAAAGCTGAAGATTAGGGGTAGATTTTATATAGAAAACATTGTTTTCTGTAAAATGTTGGGAAAGGGGTCAAAACGGCAGTTTTTGTGAAAGTTGTTTTGAATTTAATGAATGTGCTAACTTCTGACATTTTTTACCGATGCCAGAAAAAAAGGCGAAGGGTTACAAAAATAGCTCTAGTTACAGATTGGTAGACCTGATTTGAAATCCGACTTTTATCTTGAAAAGCTGAAGATTAGGGGTAGATTTTATATAGAAAACATTGTTTTCTGTAAAATTTTGGGAAAGGGGTCAAAACGGCAGTTTTTGTGAAATTTGTTTCGAATTTAATGAATGTGCTAACTTCTGACATTTTTTACCGAAGCCAGAAAAACAGGCGAAGGGTTACAAAAATAGCTCTAGTTACAGATTGGTAGACCCGATTTAAAATCCGACTTGTTGCTTGAAAATCTGAAGATTAGGGGTAGATTTTTTATAGAAAACATTGTTTTCTGTAAAATTTTGGGAAAGGGGTCAAAACAGCAGTTTTTGTGAAAGTTGTTTTGAATTTAATGAATGTGCTAACTTCTGACATTTTTTACCGAAGCCAGAAAAACAGGCGAAGGGTTACAAAAATAGCTCTAGTTACAGATTGGTAGACCTGATTTGAAATCCGACTTTTTGCTTGAAAAGCTGAAGATTAGGGGTAGATTTTATATAGAAAACATTGTTTTCTGTAAAATTTTGGGAAAGGGGTCAAAACGGCAGTTTTTGTGAAAGTTGTTTTGAATTTAATGAATGTGCTAACTTCTGACATTTTTTACCGAAGCCAGAAAAAAAGGCGAAGGGTTACAAAAATAGCTCTAGTTACAGATTGGTAGACCTGATTTGAAATCCGACTTTTTGCTTGAAAAGCTGAAGATTAGGGGTAGATTTTATATAGAAAACATTGTTTTCTGTAAAATTTTGGGAAAGGGGTCAAAACGGCAGTTTTTGTGAAATTTGTATCGAATTTAATGAATGTGCTAACTTCTGACATTTTTTACCGAAGCCAGAAAAAAAGGCGAAGGGTTACAAAAATAGCTCTAGTTACAGATTGGTAGACCTGATTTGAAAACCGACTTTTATCTTGAAAAGCTGAAGATTAGGGGTAGATTTTATATAGAAAACATTGTTTTCTGTAAAATTTTGGGAAAGGGGTCAAAACGGCAGTTTTTGTGAAATTTGTTTCGAATTTAATGAATGTGCTAACTTCTGACATTTTTTACCGAAGCCAGAAAAACAGGCGAAGGGTTACAAAAATAGCTCTAGTTACAGATTGGTAGACCTGATTTGAAATCCGACTTTTTGCTTGAAAAGCTGAAGATTAGGGGTAGATTTTATATAGAAAACATTGTTTTCTGTAAAATTTTGGGAAAGGGGTCAAAACGGCAGTTTTTGTGAAAGTTGTTTTGAATTTAATGAATGTGCTAACTTCTGACATTTTTTACCGAAGCCAGAAAAACAGGCGAAGGGTTACAAAAATAGCTCTAGTTACAGATTGGTAGACCCGATTTGAAATCCGACTTTTTGCTTGAAAAGCTGAAGATTAGGGGTAGATTTTATATAGAAAACATTGTTTTCTGTAAAATGTTGGGAAAGGGGTCAAAACGGCAGTTTTTGTGAAAGTTGTTTTGAATTTAATGAATCTGCTAACTTCTGACATTTTTTACCGAAGCCAGAAAAACAGGCGAAGGGTTACAAAAATAGCTCTAGTTACAGATTGGTAGACCCGATTTGAAATCCGACTTTTTGCTTGAAAAGCTGAAGATTAGGGGTAGATTTTATATAGAATACATTGTTTTCTGTAAAATTTTGGGAAAGGGGTCAAAACGCAGTTTTTGTGAAATTTGTTTCGGATTTAATGGATCTGCTAACTTCTGACATTTTTTACCGAAGCCAGAAAAACAGGCGAAGGGTTACAAAAATAGCTCTAGTTACAGATTGGTAGACCCGATTTAAAATCCGACTTGTTGCTTGAAAAGCAGAAGATTAGGGGTAGATTTTATATAGAAAACATTGTTTTCTGTAAAATTTTGGGAAAGGGGTCAAAACGGCAGTTTTTGTGAAAGTTGTTTTGAATTTAATGAATGTGCTAACTTCTGACATTTTTTACCGAAGCCAGAAAAAAAGGCGAAGGGTTACAAAAATAGCTCTAGTTACAGATTGGTAGACCTGATTTGAAATCCGACTTTTTGCTTGAAAAGCTGAAGATTAGGGGTAGATTTTATATAGAAAACATTGTTTTCTGTAAAATTTTGGGAAAGGGGTCAAAACGGCAGTTTTTGTGAAATTTGTATCGAATTTAATGAATGTGCTAACTTCTGACATTTTTTACCGAAGCCAGAAAAAAAGGCGAAGGGTTACAAAAATAGCTCTAGTTACAGATTGGTAGACCTGATTTGAAAACCGACTTTTATCTTGAAAAGCTGAAGATTAGGGGTAGATTTTATATAGAAAACATTGTTTTCTGTAAAATTTTGGGAAAGGGGTCAAAACGGCAGTTTTTGTGAAATTTGTTTCGAATTTAATGAATGTGCTAACTTCTGACATTTTTTACCGAAGCCAGAAAAACAGGCGAAGGGTTACAAAAATAGCTCTAGTTACAGATTGGTAGACCTGATTTGAAATCCGACTTTTTGCTTGAAAAGCTGAAGATTAGGGGTAGATTTTATATAGAAAACATTGTTTTCTGTAAAATTTTGGGAAAGGGGTCAAAACGGCAGTTTTTGTGAAAGTTGTTTTGAATTTAATGAATGTGCTAACTTCTGACATTTTTTACCGAAGCCAGAAAAACAGGCGAAGGGTTACAAAAATAGCTCTAGTTACAGATTGGTAGACCCGATTTGAAATCCGACTTTTTGCTTGAAAAGCTGAAGATTAGGGGTAGATTTTATATAGAAAACATTGTTTTCTGTAAAATGTTGGGAAAGGGGTCAAAACGGCAGTTTTTGTGAAAGTTGTTTTGAATTCAATGAATCTGCTAACTTCTGACATTTTTTACCGAAGCCAGAAAAACAGGCGAAGGGTTACAAAAATAGCTCTAGTTACAGATTGGTAGACCTGATTTGAAATCCGACTTTTTGCTTGAAAAGCTGAAGATTAGGGGTAGATTTTATATAGAAAACATTGTTTTCTGTAAAATTTTGGGAAAGGGGTCAAAACGGCAGTTTTTGTGAAATTTGTATCGAATTTAATGAATGTGCTAACTTCTGACATTTTTTACCGAAGCCAGAAAAAAAGGCGAAGGGTTACAAAAATAGCTCTAGTTACAGATTGGTAGACCTGATTTGAAAACCGACTTTTATCTTGAAAAGCTGAAGATTAGGGGTAGATTTTATATAGAAAACATTGTTTTCTGTAAAATTTTGGGAAAGGGGTCAAAACGGCAGTTTTTGTGAAATTTGTTTCGAATTTAATGAATGTGCTAACTTCTGACATTTTTTACCGAAGCCAGAAAAACAGGCGAAGGGTTACAAAAATAGCTCTAGTTACAGATTGGTAGACCTGATTTGAAATCCGACTTTTTGCTTGAAAAGCTGAAGATTAGGGGTAGATTTTATATAGAAAACATTGTTTTCTGTAAAATGTTGGGAAAGGGGTCAAAACGGCAGTTTTTGTGAAAGTTGTTTTGAATTTAATGAATCTGCTAACTTCTGACATTTTTTACCGAAGCCAGAAAAACAGGCGAAGGGTTACAAAAATAGCTCTAGTTACAGATTGGTAGACCCGATTTGAAATCCGACTTTTTGCTTGAAAAGCTGAAGATTAGGGGTAGATTTTATATAGAATACATTGTTTTCTGTAAAATTTTGGGAAAGGGGTCAAAACGAAGTTTTTGTGAAATTTGTTTCGGATTTAATGGATCTGCTAACTTCTGACATTTTTTACCGAAGCCAGAAAAACAGGCGAAGGGTTACAAAAATAGCTCTAGTTACAGATTGGTAGACCCGATGTAAAATCCGACTTGTTGCTTGAAAAGCAGAAGATTAGGGGTAGATTTTATATAGAAAACATTGTTTTCTGTAAAATTTTGGGAAAGGGGTCAAAACGGCAGTTTTTGTGAAAGTTGTTTTGAATTTAATGAATGTGCTAACTTCTGACATTTTTTACCGAAGCCAGAAAAACAGGCGAAGGGTTACAAAAATAGCTCTAGTTACAGATTGGTAGACCTGATTTGAAATCCGACTTGTTGCTTGAAAAGCTGAAGATTAGGGTTAGATTTTATATAGAAAACATTGTTTTCTGTAAAATGTTGGGAAAGGGGTCAAAACGGCAGTTTTTGTGAAAGTTGTTTTGAATTTAATGAATGTGCTAACTTCTGACATTTTTTACCGAAGCCAGAAAAACAGGCGAAGGGTTACAAAAATAGCTCTAGTTACAGATTGGTAGACCTGATTTGAAATCCGACTTTTTGCTTGAAAAGCTGAAGATTAGGGGTAGATTTTATATAGAAAACATTGTTTTCTGTAAAATTTTGGGAAAGGGGTCAAAACGGCAGTTTTTGTGAAAGTTGTTTTGAATTTAATGAATGTGCTAACTTCTGACATTTTTTACCGAAGCCAGAAAAACAGGCGAAGGGTTACAAAAATAGCTCTAGTTACAGATTGGTAGACCCGATTTGAAATCCGACTTTTTGCTTGAAAAGCTGAAGATTAGGGGTAGATTTTATATAGAAAACATTGTTTTCTGTAAAATGTTGGGAAAGGGGTCAAAACGGCAGTTTTTGTGAAAGTTGTTTTGAATTTAATGAATCTGCTAACTTCTGACATTTTTTACCGAAGCCAGAAAAACAGGCGAAGGGTTACAAAAATAGCTCTAGTTACAGATTGGTAGACCCGATTTGAAATCCGACTTTTTGCTTGAAAAGCTGAAGATTAGGGGTAGATTTTATATAGAATACATTGTTTTCTGTAAAATTTTGGGAAAGGGGTCAAAACGCAGTTTTTGTGAAATTTGTTTCGGATTTAATGGATCTGCTAACTTCTGACATTTTTTACCGAGGCCAGAAAAACAGGCGAAGGGTTACAAAAATACCTCTAGTTACAGATTGGTAGACCCGATTTGAAATCCGACTTGTTGCTTGAAAATCTGAAGATTAGGGGTAGATTTTTTATAGAAAACATTGTTTTCTGTAAAATTTTGGGAAAGGGGTCAAAACAGCAGTTTTTGTGAAAGTTGTTTTGAATTTAATGAATGTGCTAACTTCTGACATTTTTTACCGAAGCCAGAAAAACAGGCGAAGGGTTACAAAAATAGCTCTAGTTACAGATTGGTAGACCTGATTTGAAATCCGACTTTTTGCTTGAAAAGCTGAAGATTAGGGGTAGATTTTATATAGAAAACATTGTTTTCTGTAAAATTTTGGGAAAGGGGTCAAAACGGCAGTTTTTGTGAAATTTGTTTCGAATTTAATGAATGTGCTAACTTCTGACATTTTTTACCGAAGCCAGAAAAACAGGCGAAGGGTTACAAAAATAGCTCTAGTTACAGATTGGTAGACCCGATTTAAAATCCGACTTGTTGCTTGAAAATCTGAAGATTAGGGGTAGATTTTTTATAGAAAACATTGTTTTGTATAAAATTTTGGTAAAGGGGTCAAAACAGCAGTTTTTGTGAAAGTTGTTTTGAATTTAATGAATGTGCTAACTTCTGACATTTTTTACCGAAGCCAGAAAAACAGGCGAAGGGTTACAAAAATAGCTCTAGTTACAGATTGGTAGACCTGATTTGAAATCCGACTTTTTGCTTGAAAAGCTGAAGATTAGGGGTAGATTTTATATAGAAAACATTGTTTTCTGTAAAATTTTGGGAAAGGGGTCAAAACGGCAGTTTTTGTGAAAGTTGTATTGAATTTAATGAATGTGCTAACTTCTGACATTTTTTACCGAAGCCAGAAAAAAAGGCGAAGGGTTACAAAAATAGCTCTAGTTACAGATTGGTAGACCTGATTTGAAATCCGACTTTTTGCTTGAAAAGCTGAAGATTAGGGGTAGATTTTATATAGAAAACATTGTTTTCTGTAAAATTTTGGGAAAGGGGTCAAAACGGCAGTTTTTGTGAAATTTGTATCGAATTTAATGAATGTGCTAACTTCTGACATTTTTTACCGAAGCCAGAAAAAAAGGCGAAGGGTTACAAAAATAGCTCTAGTTACAGATTGGTAGACCTGATTTGAAATCCGACTTGTTGCTTGAAAAGCTGAAGATTAGGGGTAGATTTTATATAGAAAACATTGTTTTCTGTAAAATTTTGGGAAAGGGGTCAAAACGGCAGTTTTTGTGAAAGTTGTTTTGAATTTAATGAATGTGCTAACTTCTGACATTTTTTACCGAAGCCAGAAAAACAGGCGAAGGGTTACAAAAATAGCTCTAGTTACAGATTGGTAGACCCGATTTGAAATCCGACTTTTTGCTTGAAAAGCTGAAGATTAGGGGTAGATTTTATATAGAAAACATTGTTTTCTGTAAAATTTTGGGAAAGGGGTCAAAACGGCAGTTTTTGTGAAAGTTGTTTTGAATTTAATGAATGTGCTAACTTCTGACATTTTTTACCGAAGCCAGAAAAACAGGCGAAGGGTTACAAAAATAGCTCTAGTTACAGATTGGTAGACCCGATTTGAAATCCGACTTTTTGCTTGAAAAGCTGAAGATTAGGGGTAGATTTTATATAGAAAACATTGTTTTCTGTAAAATGTTGGGAAAGGGGTCAAAACGGCAGTTTTTGTGAAAGTTGTTTTGAATTTAATGAATCTGCTAACTTCTGACATTTTTTACCGAAGCCAGAAAAACAGGCGAAGGGTTACAAAAATAGCTCTAGTTACAGATTGGTAGACCCGATTTGAAATCCGACTTTTTGCTTGAAAAGCTGAAGATTAGGGGTAGATTTTATATAGAATACATTGTTTTCTGTAAAATTTTGGGAAAGGGGTCAAAACGCAGTTTTTGTGAAATTTGTTTCGGATTTAATGGATCTGCTAACTTCTGACATTTTTTACCGAAGCCAGAAAAACAGGCGAAGGGTTACAAAAATAGCTCTAGTTACAGATTGGTAGACCCGATGTAAAATCCGACTTGTTGCTTGAAAAGCAGAAGATTAGGGGTAGATTTTATATAGAAAACATTGTTTTCTGTAAAATTTTGGGAAAGGGGTCAAAACGGCAGTTTTTGTGAAAGTTGTTTTGAATTTAATGAATGTGCTAACTTCTGACATTTTTTACCGAAGCCAGAAAAACAGGCGAAGGGTTACAAAAATAGCTCTAGTTACAGATTGGTAGACCTTATTTGAAATCCGACTTGTTGCTTGAAAAGCTGAAGATTAGGGTTAGATTTTATATAGAAAACATTGTTTTCTGTAAAATGTTGGGAAAGGGGTCAAAACGGCAGTTTTTGTGAAAGTTGTTTTGAATTTAATGAATGTGCTAACTTCTGACATTTTTTACCGAAGCCAGAAAAACAGGCGAAGGGTTACAAAAATAGCTCTAGTTACAGATTGGTAGACCCGATTTGAAATCCGACTTTTTGCTTGAAAAGCTGAAGATTAGGGGTAGATTTTATATAGAAAACATTGTTTTCTGTAAAATGTTGGGAAAGGGGTCAAAACGGCAGTTTTTGTGAAAGTTGTTTTGAATTTAATGAATCTGCTAACTTCTGACATTTTTTACCGAAGCCAGAAAAACAGGCGAAGGGTTACAAAAATAGCTCTAGTTACAGATTGGTAGACCCGATTTGAAATCCGACTTTTTGCTTGAAAAGCTGAAGATTAGGGGTAGATTTTATATAGAATACATTGTTTTCTGTAAAATTTTGGGAAAGGGGTCAAAACGCAGTTTTTGTGAAATTTGTTTCGGATTTAATGGATCTGCTAACTTCTGACATTTTTTACCGAGGCCAGAAAAACAGGCGAAGGGTTACAAAAATACCTCTAGTTACAGATTGGTAGACCCGATTTGAAATCCGACTTGTTGCTTGAAAATCTGAAGATTAGGGGTAGATTTTTTATAGAAAACATTGTTTTCTGTAAAATTTTGGGAAAGGGGTCAAAACAGCAGTTTTTGTGAAAGTTGTTTTGAATTTAATGAATGTGCTAACTTCTGACATTTTTTACCGAAGCCAGAAAAACAGGCGAAGGGTTACAAAAATAGCTCTAGTTACAGATTGGTAGACCTGATTTGAAATCCGACTTTTTGCTTGAAAAGCTGAAGATTAGGGGTAGATTTTATATAGAAAACATTGTTTTCTGTAAAATTTTGGGAAAGGGGTCAAAACGGCAGTTTTTGTGAAATTTGTTTCGAATTTAATGAATGTGCTAACTTCTGACATTTTTTACCGAAGCCAGAAAAACAGGCGAAGGGTTACAAAAATAGCTCTAGTTACAGATTGGTAGACCCGATTTAAAATCCGACTTGTTGCTTGAAAATCTGAAGATTAGGGGTAGATTTTTTATAGAAAACATTGTTTTGTATAAAATTTTGGTAAAGGGGTCAAAACAGCAGTTTTTGTGAAAGTTGTTTTGAATTTAATGAATGTGCTAACTTCTGACATTTTTTACCGAAGCCAGAAAAACAGGCGAAGGGTTACAAAAATAGCTCTAGTTACAGATTGGTAGACCTGATTTGAAATCCGACTTTTTGCTTGAAAAGCTGAAGATTAGGGGTAGATTTTATATAGAAAACATTGTTTTCTGTAAAATTTTGGGAAAGGGGTCAAAACGGCAGTTTTTGTGAAAGTTGTATTGAATTTAATGAATGTGCTAACTTCTGACATTTTTTACCGAAGCCAGAAAAAAAGGCGAAGGGTTACAAAAATAGCTCTAGTTACAGATTGGTAGACCTGATTTGAAATCCGACTTTTTGCTTGAAAAGCTGAAGATTAGGGGTAGATTTTATATAGAAAACATTGTTTTCTGTAAAATTTTGGGAAAGGGGTCAAAACGGCAGTTTTTGTGAAATTTGTATCGAATTTAATGAATGTGCTAACTTCTGACATTTTTTACCGAAGCCAGAAAAAAAGGCGAAGGGTTACAAAAATAGCTCTAGTTACAGATTGGTAGACCTGATTTGAAATCCGACTTGTTGCTTGAAAAGCTGAAGATTAGGGGTAGATTTTATATAGAAAACATTGTTTTCTGTAAAATTTTGGGAAAGGGGTCAAAACGGCAGTTTTTGTGAAAGTTGTTTTGAATTTAATGAATGTGCTAACTTCTGACATTTTTTACCGAAGCCAGAAAAACAGGCGAAGGGTTACAAAAATAGCTCTAGTTACAGATTGGTAGACCCGATTTGAAATCCGACTTTTTGCTTGAAAAGCTGAAGATTAGGGGTAGATTTTATATAGAAAACATTGTTTTCTGTAAAAATTTTGGGAAAGGGGTCAAAACGGCAGTTTTTGTGAAATTTGTTTCGAATTTAATGAATCTGCTAACTTCTGACATTTTTTACCGAAGCCAGAAAAACAGGCGAAGGGTTACAAAAATAGCTCTAGTTACAGATTGGTAGACCCGATTTGAAATCCGACTTGTTGCTTGAAAATCTGAAGATTAGGGGTAGATTTTTTATAGAAAACATTGTTTTCTGTAAAATTTTGGGAAAGGGGTCAAAACAGCAGTTTTTGTGAAAGTTGTTTTGAATTTAATGAATGTGCTAACTTCTGACATTTTTTACCGAAGCCAGAAAAACAGGCGAAGGGTTACAAAAATAGCTCTAGTTACAGATTGGTAGACCTGATTTGAAATCCGACTTTTTGCTTGAAAAGCTGAAGATTAGGGGTAGATTTTATATAGAAAACATTGTTTTCTGTAAAATTTTGGGAAAGGGGTCAAAACGGCAGTTTTTGTGAAATTTGATTCGAATTTAATGAATGTGCTAACTTCTGACATTTTTTACCGAAGCCAGAAAGACAGGCGAAGGGTTACAAAAATAGCTCTAGTTACAGATTGGTAGACCCGATTTGAAATCCGACTTGTTGCTTGAAAAGCAGAAGATTAGGGGTAGATTTTATATAGAAAACATTGTTTTCTGTAAAATTTTGGGAAAGGGTCAAAACGGCAGTTTTTGTGAAAGTTGTTTTGAATTTAATGAATGTGCTAACTTCTGACATTTTTTACCGAAGCCAGAAAAACAGGCGAAGGGTTACAAAAATAGCTCTAGTTACAGATTGGTAGACCTGATTTGAAATCCGACTTGTTGCTTGAAAAGCTGAAGATTAGGGTTAGATTTTATATAGAAAACATTGTTTTCTGTAAAATGTTGGGAAAGGGGTCAAAACGGCAGTTTTTGTGAAAGTTGTTTTGAATTTAATGAATGTGCTAACTTCTGACATTTTTTACCGAAGCCAGAAAAACAGGCGAAGGGTTACAAAAATAGTTCTAGTTACAGATTGGTAGACCTGATTTGAAATCTGACTTGTTGCTTGAAAAGCTGAAGATTAGGGGTAGATTTTATATAGAAAACATTGTTTTCTGTAAAATGTTGGGAAAGGGGTCAAAACGGCAGTTTTTGTGAAAGTTGTTTTGAATTTAATGAATGTGCTAACTTCTGACATTTTTTACCGATGCCAGAAAAAAAGGCGAAGGGTTACAAAAATAGCTCTAGTTACAGATTGGTAGACCTGATTTGAAATCCGACTTTTATCTTGAAAAGCTGAAGATTAGGGGTAGATTTTATATAGAAAACATTGTTTTCTGTAAAATTTTGGGAAAGGGGTCAAAACGGCAGTTTTTGTGAAATTTGTTTCGAATTTAATGAATGTGCTAACTTCTGACATTTTTTACCGAAGCCAGAAAAACAGGCGAAGGGTTACAAAAATAGCTCTAGTTACAGATTGGTAGACCCGATTTAAAATCCGACTTGTTGCTTGAAAATCTGAAGATTAGGGGTAGATTTTTTATAGAAAACATTGTTTTCTGTAAAATTTTGGGAAAGGGGTCAAAACAGCAGTTTTTGTGAAAGTTGTTTTGAATTTAATGAATGTGCTAACTTCTGACATTTTTTACCGAAGCCAGAAAAACAGGCGAAGGGTTACAAAAATAGCTCTAGTTACAGATTGGTAGACCTGATTTGAAATCCGACTTTTTGCTTGAAAAGCTGAAGATTAGGGGTAGATTTTATATAGAAAACATTGTTTTCTGTAAAATTTTGGGAAAGGGGTCAAAACGGCAGTTTTTGTGAAAGTTGTTTTGAATTTAATGAATGTGCTAACTTCTGACATTTTTTACCGAAGCCAGAAAAAAAGGCGAAGGGTTACAAAAATAGCTCTAGTTACAGATTGGTAGACCTGATTTGAAATCCGACTTTTTGCTTGAAAAGCTGAAGATTAGGGGTAGATTTTATATAGAAAACATTGTTTTCTGTAAAATTTTGGGAAAGGGGTCAAAACGGCAGTTTTTGTGAAATTTGTATCGAATTTAATGAATGTGCTAACTTCTGACATTTTTTACCGAAGCCAGAAAAAAAGGCGAAGGGTTACAAAAATAGCTCTAGTTACAGATTGGTAGACCTGATTTGAAAACCGACTTTTATCTTGAAAAGCTGAAGATTAGGGGTAGATTTTATATAGAAAACATTGTTTTCTGTAAAATTTTGGGAAAGGGGTCAAAACGGCAGTTTTTGTGAAATTTGTTTCGAATTTAATGAATGTGCTAACTTCTGACATTTTTTACCGAAGCCAGAAAAACAGGCGAAGGGTTACAAAAATAGCTCTAGTTACAGATTGGTAGACCTGATTTGAAATCCGACTTTTTGCTTGAAAAGCTGAAGATTAGGGGTAGATTTTATATAGAAAACATTGTTTTCTGTAAAATTTTGGGAAAGGGGTCAAAACGGCAGTTTTTGTGAAAGTTGTTTTGAATTTAATGAATGTGCTAACTTCTGACATTTTTTACCGAAGCCAGAAAAACAGGCGAAGGGTTACAAAAATAGCTCTAGTTACAGATTGGTAGACCCGATTTGAAATCCGACTTTTTGCTTGAAAAGCTGAAGATTAGGGGTAGATTTTATATAGAAAACATTGTTTTCTGTAAAATGTTGGGAAAGGGGTCAAAACGGCAGTTTTTGTGAAAGTTGTTTTGAATTTAATGAATCTGCTAACTTCTGACATTTTTTACCGAAGCCAGAAAAACAGGCGAAGGGTTACAAAAATAGCTCTAGTTACACATTGGTAGACCCGATTTGAAATCCTACTTGTTGCTTGAAAAGCAGAAGATTAGGGGTAGATTTTATATAGAAAACATTGTTTTCTGTAAAATGTTGGGAAAGGGGTCAAAACGGCAGTTTTTGTGAAAGTTGTTTTGAATTTAATGAATCTGCTAACTTCTGACATTTTTTACCGAAGCCATAAAAACAGGCGAAGGGTTACAAAATTAGCTCTAGTTACACATTGGTTGACCCGATTTGAAATCCGACTTGTTGCTTGAAAAGCTGAAGATTAGGGGTAGATTTTATATAGAAAACATTGTTTTCTGTAAAATGTTGGGAAAGGGGTCAAAACGGCAGTTTTTGTGAAATTTGTTTTGAATTTAATGAATCTGCTAACTTCTGACATTTTTTACCGAAGCCATAAAAACAGGCGAAGGGTTACAAAAATAGCTCTAGTTACAGATTGGTAGACCCGATTTGAAATCCGACTTGTTGCTTGAAAAGCTGGGGTTTAGGGGTAGATTTTATATAGAAAAAATTGTTTTCTGTAAAATGTTGGGAAAGGGGTCAAAACGGCAGTTGTTTGTGAAAGTTTAAAAAACACATGGTAGTGCATTTAGTAAAACTGCTGTAATGTAAATTCCATACTGAATAAACCTTCTCCGCATTTGACAAGCAGAGAAGTAGAGGGACGTTTTAGTCTAATATATTTTTGTCAAAGTCTTTGGTTAAGTGGTCAAAATTATAGTTGTTTTGAATTTAATGAATCTGCTAACTTCTGACATTTTTTACCGAAGCCATAAAATTTGGCGAAGGGTTACAAAAATAGCTCTAGTGACACATTGGTTGACCCGATTTGAAATCCGACTTGTTGCTTGAAAAGCTGAAGATTAGGGGTAGATTTTATATAGAAAACATTGTTTTCTGTAAAATGTTGGGAAAGGGGTGAAAACGGCAGTTTTTGTGAAAGTTGTTTTGAATTTAATGAATCTGCTAACTTCTGACATTTTTTCCCGAAGCCAGAAAAACAGGCGAAGGGTTACAAAAATAGCTCTAGTTACACATTGGTAGACCCGATTTGAAATCCTACTTGTTGCTTGAAAAGCAGAAGATTAGGGGTAGATTTTATATAGAAAAAATTGTTTTCTGTAAAATGTTGGGAAAGGGGTCAAAACGGCAGTTTTTGTGAAATTTGTTTTGAATTTAATGAATCTGCTAACTTCTGACATTTTTTACCGAAGCCATAAAAACAGGCGAAGGGTTACAAAATTAGCTCTAGTTACACATTGGTTGACCCGATTTGAAATCCGACTTGTTGCTTGAAAAGCTGAAGATTAGGGGTAGATTTTATATAGAAAACATTGTTTTCTGTAAAATGTTGGGAAAGGGGTCAAAACGGCAGTTTTTGTGAAAGTTGTTTTGAATTTAATGAATCTGCTAACTTCTGACATTTTTTACCGAAGCCAGAAAAACAGGCGAAGGGTTACAAAATTAGCTCTAGTTACAGATTGGTAGATCCGACTTGTTGCTTGAAAAGCTGAAGATTAGGGGTAGATTTTATATAGAAAACATTGTTTTCTGTAAAATGTTGGGAAAGGGGTCAAAACGGCAGTTTTTGTGAAAGTTGTTTTGAATTTAATGAATCTGCTAACTTCTGACATTTTTTACCGAAGCCAGAAAAACAGGCGAAGGGTTACAAAAATAGCTCTAGTTACAGATTGGTAGACCCGATTTGAAATCCGACTTGTTGCTTGAAAAGCTGAAGATTAGGGGTAGATTTTATATAGAAAACATTGTTTTCTGTAAAATGTTGGGAAAGGGGCCAAAACGGCAGTTTTTGTGAAAGTTGTTTTGAATTTAATGAATCTGCTAACTTCTGACATTTTTTACCGAAGCCAGAAAAACAGGCGAAGGGTTACAAAAATAGCTCTAGTTACACATTGGTAGACCCGATTTGAAATCCTACTTGTTGCTTGAAAAGCAGAAGATTAGGGGTAGATTTTATATAGAAAACATTGTTTTCTGTAAAATGTTGGGAAAGGGGTCAAAACGGCAGTTTTTGTGAAAGTTGTTTTGAATTTAATGAATCTGCTAACTTCTGACATTTTTTACCGAAGCCAGAAAAACAGGCGAAGGGTTACAAAAAAAGCTCTAGTTACACATTGGTAGACCCGATTTGAAATCCTACTTGTTGCTTGAAAAGCAGAAGATTAGGGGTAGATTTTATATAGAAAACATTGTTTTCTGTAAAATGTTGGGAAAGGGGTCAAAACGGCAGTTTTTGTGAAAGTTGTTTTGAATTTAATGAATCTGCTAACTTCTGACACTTTTTACCGAAGCCATAAAAACAGGCGAAGGGTTACAAAATTAGCTCTAGTTACACATTGGTTGACCCGATTTGAAATCCGACTTGTTGCTTGAAAAGCTGAAGATTAGGGGTAGATTTTATATAGAAAACATTGTTTTCTGTAAAATGTTGGGAAAGGGGTCAAAACGGCAGTTTTTGTGAAATTTGTTTTGAATTTAATGAATCTGCTAACTTCTGACATTTTTTACCGAAGCCATAAAAACAGGCGAAGGGTTACAAAATTAGCTCTAGTTACACATTGGTTGACCCGATTTGAAATCCGACTTGTTGCTTGAAAAGCTGAAGATTAGGGGTAGATTTTATGTAGAAAACATTGTTTTCTGTAAAATGTTGGGAAAGGGGTCAAAACGGCAGTTTTTGTGAAAGTTGTTTTGAATTTAATGAATCTGCTAACTTCTGACATTTTTTACCGAAGCCAGAAAAACAGGCGAAGGGTTACAAAATTAGCTCTAGTTACAGATTGGTAGATCCGACTTGTTGCTTGAAAAGCTCAAGATTAGGGGTAGATTTTGTATAGAAAACATTGTTTTCTGTAAAATGTTGGGAAAGGGGTCAAAACGGCAGTTTTTGTGAAAGTTGTTTTGAATTTAATGAATCTGCTAACTTCTGACATTTTTTACCGAAGCCAGAAAAACAGGCGAAGGGTTACAAAAAAAGCTCTAGTTACACATTGGTAGACCCGATTTGAAATCCTACTTGTTGCTTGAAAAGCAGAAGATTAGGGGTAGATTTTATATAGAAAACATTGTTTTCTGTAAAATGTTGGGAAAGGGGTCAAAACGGCAGTTTTTGTGAAAGTTGTTTTGAATTTAATGAATCTGCTAACTTCTGACATTTTTTACCGAAGCCATAAAAACAGGCGAAGGGTTACAAAATTAGCTCTAGTTACACATTGGTTGACCCGATTTGAAATCCGACTTGTTGCTTGAAAAGCAGAAGATTAGGGGTAGATTTTATATAGAAAACATTGTTTTCTGTAAAATGTTGGGAAAGGGGTCAAAACGGCAGTTTTTGTGAAATTTGTTTTGAATTTAATGAATCTGCTAACTTCTGACATTTTTTACCGAAGCCATAAAAACAGGCGAAGGGTTACAAAATTAGCTCTAGTTACACATTGGTTGACCTGATTTGAAATCCGACTTGTTGCTTGAAAAGCTGAAGATTAGGGGTAGATTTTATGTAGAAAACATTGTTTTCTGTAAAATGTTGGGAAAGGGGTCAAAACGGCAGTTTTTGTGAAAGTTGTTTTGAATTTAATGAATCTGCTAACTTCTGACATTTTTTACCGAAGCCAGAAAAACAGGCGAAGGGTTACAAAATTAGCTCTAGTTACAGATTGGTAGATCCGACTTGTTGCTTGAAAAGCTCAAGATTAGGGGTAGATTTTGTATAGAAAACATTGTTTTCTGTAAAATGTTGGGAAAGGGGTCAAAACGGCAGTTTTTGTGAAAGTTGTTTTGAATTTAATGAATCTGCTAACTTCTGACATTTTTTACCGAAGCCAGAAAAACAGGCGAAGGGTTACAAAATTAGCTCTAGTTACAGATTGGTAGATCCGACTTGTTGCTTGAAAAGCTGAAGATTAGGGGTAGATTTTATATAGAAAACATTGTTTTCTGTAAAATGTTGGGAAAGGGGTCAAAACGGCAGTTTTTGTGAAAGTTTTGAATTTAATGAATCTGCTAACTTCTGACATTTTTTACCGAAGCCATAAAAACAGGCGAAGGGTTACAAAATTAGCTCTAGTTACACATTGGTTGACCCGATTTGAAATCCGACTTGTTGCTTGAAAAGCTGAAGATTAGGGGTAGATTTTATATAGAAAACATTGTTTTCTGTAAAATGTTGGGAAAGGGGTCAAAACGGCAGTTTTTGTGAAATTTGTTTTGAATTTAATGAATCTGCTAACTTCTGACATTTTTTACCGAAGCCAGAAAAACAGGCGAAGGGTTACAAAAATAGCTCTAGTTACAGATTGGTAGACCCGATTTGAAATCCGACTTGTTGCTTGAAAATCTGAAGATTAGGGGTAGATTTTTTATAGAAAACATTGTTTTCTGTAAAATTTTGGGAAAGGGGTCAAAACAGCAGTTTTTGTGAAAGTTGTTTTGAATTTAATGAATGTGCTAACTTCTGACATTTTTTACCGAAGCCAGAAAAACAGGCGAAGGGTTACAAAAATAGCTCTAGTTACAGATTGGTAGACCTGATTTGAAATCCGACTTTTTGCTTGAAAAGCTGAAGATTAGGGGTAGATTTTATATAGAAAACATTGTTTTCTGTAAAATTTAGGGAAAGGGGTCAAAACGGCAGTTTTTGTGAAATTTGTTTTGAATTTAATGAATGTGCTAACTTCTGACATTTTTTACCGAAGCCAGAAAAACAGGCGAAGGGTTACAAAAATAGCTCTAGTTACAGATTGGTAGACCCGATTTGAAATCCGACTTGTTGCTTGAAAAGCTGGGGTTTAGGGGTAGATTTTATATAGAAAACATTGTTTTCTGTAAAATGTTGGGAAAGGGGTCAAAACGGCAGTTGTTTGTGAAAGTTTAAAAAACACATGGTAGTGCATTTCGTAAAACGGCTGTAATGTAAATTCCATACTGAATAAACCTTCTCCGCATTTGACAAGCAGAGAAGTAGAGGGAATTTTTAATCTAATATATTTTTGTCAAAGTCTTTGGTTTAGTGGTCAAAATGATAGTTGTTTTGAATTTAATGAATCTGCTAACTTCTGAAATTTTTTTTTGGTTGAGCCGATTGAAATCCGACTTGTTGCTTGAAAAGCTGAAGATTAGGGGTAGATTTTATATAGAAAACATTGTTTTCTGTAAAATGTTGGGAAAGGGGTCAAAACGGCAGTTTTTGTGAAAGTTGTTTTGAATTTATTGAATCTGCTAACTTCTGACATTTTTCACCGAAGCCAGAAAAACAGGCGAAGGGTTACAAAAATAGCTCTAGTTACAGATTGGTAGACCCGATTTGAAATCCGACTTGTTGCTTTAAAAGCTGAAGACTAGGGGTAGATTTTATAAAGAAAACATTGTTTTCTGTAAAATGTTGGGAAAGGGGTCAAAACGGCAGTTGTTTGTGAAAGTTTAAAAAACACATGGTAGTGCATTTAGTAAAACTGCTGTAATGTAAATTCCATACTGAATAAACCTTCTCCGCATTTGACAAGCAGAGAAGTAGAGGGACGTTTTAGTCTAATATATTTTTGTCAAAGTCTTTGGTTAAGTGGTCAAAATTATAGTTGTTTTGAATTTAATGAATCTGCTAACTTCTGACATTTTTTACCGAAGCCATAAAATTTGGCGAAGGGTTACAAAAATAGCTCTAGTGACACATTGGTTGACCCGATTTGAAATCCGACTTGTTGCTTGAAAAGCTGAAGATTAGGGGTAGATTTTATATAGAAAACATTGTTTTCTGTAAAATGTTGGGAAAGGGGTCAAAACGGCAGTTTTTGTGAAAGTTGTTTTGAATTTAATGAATCTGCTAACTTCTGACATTTTTTACCGAAGCCAGAAAAACAGGCGAAGGGTTACAAAATTAGCTCTAGTTACAGATTGGTAGATCCGACTTGTTGCTTGAAAAGCTGAAGATTAGGGGTAGATTTTATATAGAAAACATTGTTTTCTGTAAAATGTTGGGAAAGGGGTCAAAACGGCAGTTTTTGTGAAAGTTGTTTTGAATTTAATGAATCTGCTAACTTCTGACATTTTTTACCGAAGCCAGAAAAACAGGCGAAGGGTTACAAAAATAGCTCTAGTTACAGATTGGTAGACCCGATTTGAAATCCGACTTGTTGCTTGAAAAGCTGAAGATTAGGGGTAGATTTTATATAGAAAACATTGTTTTCTGTAAAATGTTGGGAAAGGGGCCAAAACGGCAGTTTTTGTGAAAGTTGTTTTGAATTTAATGAATCTGCTAACTTCTGACATTTTTTACCGAAGCCAGAAAAACAGGCGAAGGGTTACAAAAATAGCTCTAGTTACACATTGGTAGACCCGATTTGAAATCCTACTTGTTGCTTGAAAAGCAGAAGATTAGGGGTAGATTTTATATAGAAAACATTGTTTTCTGTAAAATGTTGGGAAAGGGGTCAAAACGGCAGTTTTTGTGAAAGTTGTTTTGAATTTAATGAATCTGCTAACTTCTGACATTTTTTACCGAAGCCATAAAAACAGGCGAAGGGTTACAAAATTAGCTCTAGTTACACATTGGTTGACCCGATTTGAAATCCGACTTGTTGCTTGAAAAGCTGAAGATTAGGGGTAGATTTTATGTAGAAAACATTGTTTTCTGTAAAATGTTGGGAAAGGGGTCAAAACGGCAGTTTTTGTGAAATTTGTTTTGAATTTAATGAATCTGCTAACTTCTGACATTTTTTACCGAAGCCATAAAAACAGGCGAAGGGTTACAAAAATAGCTCTAGTTACAGATTGGTAGACCCGATTTGAAATCCGACTTGTTGCTTGAAAAGCTGGGGTTTAGGGGTAGATTTTATATAGAAAACATTGTTTTCTGTAAAATGTTGGGAAAGGGGTCAAAACGGCAGTTGTTTGTGAAAGTTTAAAAAACACATGGTAGTGCATTTCGTAAAACGTCTGTAATGTAAATTCCATACTGAATAAACCTTCTCCGCATTTGACAAGCAGAGAAGTAGAGGGAATTTTTAATCTAATATATTTTTGTCAAAGTCTTTGGTTTAGTGGTCAAAATGATAGTTGTTTTGAATTTAATGAATCTGCTAACTTCTGACATTTTTTTTTGGTTGAGCCGATTGAAATCCGACTTGTTGCTTGAAAAGCTGAAGATTAGGGGTAGATTTTATATAGAAAACATTGTTTTCTGTAAAATGTTGGGAAAGGGGTCAAAACGGCAGTTTTTGTGAAAGTTGTTTTGAATTTAATGAATCTGCTAACTTCTGACATTTTTTACCGAAGCCATAAAAACAGGCGAAGGGTTACAAAATTAGCTCTAGTTACACATTGGTTGACCCGATTTGAAATCCGACTTGTTGCTTGAAAAGCTGAAGATTAGGGGTAGATTTTATATAGAAAACATTGTTTTCTGTAAAATGTTGGGAAAGGGGTCAAAACGGCAGTTTTTGTGAAATTTGTTTTGAATTTAATGAATCTGCTAACTTCTGACATTTTTTACCGAAGCCATAAAAACAGGCGAAGGGTTACAAAATTAGCTCTAGTTACACATTGGTTGACCCGATTTGAAATCCGACTTGTTGCTTGAAAAGCTGAAGATAAGGGGTAGATTTTATGTAGAAAACATTGTTTTCTGTAAAATGTTGGGAAAGGGGTCAAAACGGCAGTTTTTGTGAAAGTTGTTTTGAATTTAATGAATCTGCTAACTTCTGACATTTTTTACCGAAGCCAGAAAAACAGGCGAAGGGTTACAAAATTAGCTCTAGTTACAGATTGGTAGATCCGACTTGTTGCTTGAAAAGCTGAAGATTAGGGGTAGATTTTATATAGAAAACATTGTTTTCTGTAAAATGTTGGGAAAGGGGTCAAAACGGCAGTTTTTGTGAAAGTTGTTTTGAATTTAATGAATCTGCTAACTTCTGACATTTTTTACCGAAGCCAGAAAAACAGAAGAAGGGTTACAAAAATAGCTCTAGTTACAGATTGGTAGACCCGATTTGAAATCCGACTTGTTGCTTGAAAAGCTGAAGATTAGGGGTAGATTTTATATAGAAAACATTGTTTTCTGTAAAATGTTGGGAAAGGGGCCAAAACGGCAGTTTTTGTGAAAGTTGTTTTGAATTTAATGAATCTGCTAACTTCTGACATTTTTTACCGAAGCCAGAAAAACAGGCGAAGGGTTACAAAAATAGCTCTAGTTACACATTGGTAGACCCGATTTGAAATCCTACTTGTTGCTTGAAAAGCTGAAGATTAGGGGTAGATTTTATATAGAAAACATTGTTTTCTGTAAAATGTTGGGAAAGGGGTCAAAACGGCAGTTTTTGTGCAATTTGTTTTGAATTTAATGAATCTGCTAACTTCTGACATTTTTTACCGAAGCCATAAAAACAGGCGAAGGGTTACAAAAATAGCTCTAGTTACAGATTGGTAGACCCGATTTGAAATCCGACTTGTTGCTTGAAAAGCTGGGGTTTAGGGGTAGATTTTATATAGAAAACATTGTTTTCTGTAATATGTTGGGAAAGGGGTCAAAACGGCAGTTGTTTGTGAAAGTTTAAAAAACACATGGTAGTGCATTTCGTAAAACGGCTGTAATGTAAATTCCATACTGAATAAACCTTCTCCGCATTTGACAAGCAGAGAAGTAGAGGGAATTTTTAATCTAATATATTTTTGTCAAAGTCTTTGGCTTAGTGGTCAAAATGATAGTTGTTTTGAATTTAATGAATCTGCTAACTTCTGACATTTTTTTTTGGTTGAGCCGATTGAAATCCGACTTGTTGCTTGAAAAGCTGAAGATTAGGGGTAGATTTTATATAGAAAACATTGTTTTCTGTAAAATGTTGGGAAAGGGGTCAAAACGGCAGTTTTTGTGAAAGTTGTTTTGAATTTAATGAATCTGCTAACTTCTGACATTTTTTACCGAAGCCATAAAAACAGGCGAAGGGTTACAAAAGTAGCTCTAGTTACACATTGGTTGACCCGATTTGAAATCCGACTTGTTGCTTGAAAAGCTGAAGATTAGGGGTAGATTTTATATAGAAAACATTGTTTTCTGTAAAATGTTGGGAAAGGGGTCAAAACGGCAGTTTTTGTAAAAGTTGTTTTGAATTTAATGAATCTGCTAACTTCTGACATTTTTTACCGAAGCCATAAAAACAGGCGAAGGGTTACAAAAGTAGCTCTAGTTACACATTGGTTGACCCGATTTGAAATCCGACTTGTTGCTTGAAAAGCTGAAGATTAGGGGTAGATTTTATATAGAAAAAATTGTTTTCTGTAAAATGTTGGGAAAGGGGTCAAAACGGCAGTTTTTGTGAAATTTGTTTTGAATTTAATGAATCTGCTAACTTCTGACATTTTTTACCGAAGCCATAAAAACAGGCGAAGGGTTACAAAATTAGCTCTAGTTACACATTGGTTGACCCGATTTGAAATCCGACTTGTTGCTTGAAAAGCTGAAGATTAGGGGTAGATTTTATGTAGAAAACATTGTTTTCTGTAAAATGTTGGGAAAGGGGTCAAAACGGCAGTTTTTGTGAAAGTTGTTTTGAATTTAATGAATCTGCTAACTTCTGACATTTTTTACCGAAGCCAGAAAAACAGGCGAAGGGTTACAAAATTAGCTATAGTTACAGATTGGTAGATCCGACTTGTTGCTTGAAAAGCTGAAGATTAGGGGTAGATTTTATATAGAAAACATTGTTTTCTGTAAAATGTTGGGAAAGGGGTCAAAACGGCAGTTTTTGTGAAAGTTGTTTTGAATTTAATGAATCTGCTAACTTCTGACATTTTTTACCGAAGCCATAAAAACAGGCGAAGGGTTACAAAAATAGCTCTAGTTACAGATTGGTAGACCCGATTTGAAATCCGACTTGTTGCTTGAAAAGCTGGGGTTTAGGGGTAGATTTTATATAGAAAACATTGTTTTCTGTAAAATGTTGGGAAAGGGGTCAAAACGGCAGTTGTTTGTGAAAGTTTAAAAAAGACATGGTAGTGCATTTCGTAAAACGGCTGTAATGTAAATTCCATACTGAATAAACCTTCTCCGCATTTGACAAGCAGAGAAGTAGAGGGAATTTTTAATCTAATATATTTTTGTCAAAGTCTTTGGTTTAGTGGTCAAAATGATAGTTGTTTTGAATTTAATGAATCTGCTAACTTCTGACATTTTTTTTTGGTTGAGCCGATTGAAATCCGACTTGTTGCTTGAAAAGCTGAAGATTAGGGGTAGATTTTATATAGAAAACATTGTTTTCTGTAAAATGTTGGGAAAGGGGTCAAAACGGCAGTTTTTGTGAAAGTTGTTTTGAATTTAATGAATCTGCTAACTTCTGACATTTTTTACCGAAGCTAGAAAAACAGGCGAAGGGTTACAAAAATAGCTCTAGTTACAGATTGGTAGACCCGATTTGAAATCCGACTTGTTGCTTTAAAAGCTGAAGACTAGGGGTAGATTTTATAAAGAAAACATTGTTTTCTGTAAAATGTTGGGAAAGGGGTCAAAACGGCAGTTGTTTGTGAAAGTTTAAAAAACACATGGTAGTGCATTTAGTAAAACTGCTGTAATGTAAATTCCATACTGAATAAACCTTCTCCGCATTTGACAAGCAGAGAAGTAGAGGGACGTTTTAGTCTAATATATTTTTGTCAAAGTCTTTGGTTAAGTGGTCAAAATTATAGTTGTTTTGAATTTAATGAATCTGCTAACTTCTGACATTTTTTACCGAAGCCATAAAATTTGGCGAAGGGTTACAAAAATAGCTCTAGTGACACATTGGTTGACCCGATTTGAAATCCGACTTGTTGCTTGAAAAGCTGAAGATTAGGGGTAGATTTTATATAGAAAACATTGTTTTCTGTAAAATGTTGGGAAAGGGGTGAAAACGGCAGTTTTTGTGAAAGTTGTTTTGAATTTAATGAATCTGCTAACTTCTGACATTTTTTACCGAAGCCAGAAAAACAGGCGAAGGGTTACAAAAATAGCTCTAGTTACAGATTGGTAGACCCGATTTGAAATCCGACTTGTTGCTTGAAAAGCTGAAGATTAGGGGTAGATTTTATATAGAAAACATTGTTTTCTGTAAAATGTTGGGAAAGGGGTCAAAACGGCAGTTTTTGTGAAAGTTGTTTTGAATTTCATGAATCTGCTAACTTCTGACATTTTTTACCGAAGCCATAAAATTTGGCGAAGGGTTACAAAAATAGCTCTAGTGACACATTGGTTGACCGGATTTGAAATCCGACTTGTTGCTTGAAAAGCTGAAGATTAGGGGTAGATTTTATATAGAAAACATTGTTTTCTGTAAAATGTTGGGAAAGGGGTCAAAACGGCAGTTTTTGTGAAAGTTGTTTTGAATTTAATGAATCTGCTAACTTCTGACATTTTTTACCGAAGCCAGAAAAACAGGCGAAGGGTTACAAAAATAGCTCTAGTTACAGATTGGTAGACCCGATTTGAAATCCGACTTGTTGCTTGAAAAGCTGAAGATTAGGGGTAGATTTTATATAGAAAACATTGTTTTCTGTAAAATGTTGGGAAAGGGGTCAAAACGGCAGTTTTTGTGAAAGTTGTTTTGAATTTCATGAATCTGCTAACTTCTGACATTTTTTACCGAAGCCATAAAAACAGGCGAAGGGTTACAAAATTAGCTCTAGTTACACATTGGTTGACCCGATTTGAAATCCGACTTGTTGCTTGAAAAGCTGAAGATTAGGGGTAGATTTTATATAGAAAACATTGTTTTCTGTAAAATGTTGGGAAAGGGGTCAAAACGGCAGTTTTTGTGAAAGTTGTTTTGAATTTAATGAATCTGCTAACTTCTGACATTTTTTACCGAAGCCAGAAAAACAGGCGAAGGGTTACAAAATTAGCTCTAGTTACAGATTGGTAGACCCGATTTGAAATCCGACTTGTTGCTTGAAAAGCTGAAGATTAGGGGTAGATTTTACATAGAAAACATTGTTTTCTGTAAAATGTTGGGAAAGGGGTCAAAACGGCAGTTTTTGTGAAAGTTGTTTTGAATTGTATGAATCTGCTAACTTCTGACATTTTTTACCGAAGCCAGAAAAACAGGCGAAGGGTTACAAAAATAGCTCTAGTTACAGATTGGTAGACCCGATTTGAAATCCGACTTGTTGCTTGAAAAGCTGAAGATTAGGGGTATATTTTATATAGAAAACATTGTTTTCTGTAAAATGTTGGGAAAGGGGTCAAAACGGCAGTTTTTGTGAAAGTTGTTTTGAATTTAATGAATCTGCTAACTTCTGACATTTTTTACCGAAGCCAGAAAAACAGGCGAAGGGTTACAAAAATAGCTCTAGTTACACATTGGTAGACCCGATTTGAAATCCTACTTGTTGCTTGAAAAGCAGAAGATTAGGGGTAGATTTTATATAGAAAACATTGTTTTCTGTAAAATGTTGGGAAAGGGGTCAAAACGGCAGTTTTTGTGAAAGTTGTTTTGAATTTAATGAATCTGCTAACTTCTGACATTTTTTACCGAAGCCAGAAAAACAGGCGAAGGGTTACAAAATTAGCTCTAGTTACACATTGGTTGACCCGATTTGAAATCCGACTTGTTGCTTGAAAAGCTGAAGATTAGGGGTAGATTTTATATAGAAAACATTGTTTTCTGTAAAATGTTGGGAAAGGGGTCAAAACGGCAGTTTTTGTGAAAGTTGTTTTGAATTTAATGAATCTGCTAACTTCTGACATTTTTTACCGAAGCCAGAAAAACAGGCGAAGGGTTACAAAAATAGCTCTAGTTACACATTGGTAGACCCGATTTGAAATCCTACTTGTTGCTTGAAAAGCAGAAGATTAGGGGTAGATTTTATATAGAAAACATTGTTTTCTGTAAAATGTTGGGAAAGGGGTCAAAACGGCAGTTTTTGTGAAAGTTGTTTTGAATTTAATGAATCTGCTAACTTCTGACATTTTTTACCGAAGCCAGAAAAACAGGCGAAGGGTTACAAAATTAGCTCTAGTTACACATTGGTTGACCCGATTTGAAATCCGACTTGTTGCTTGAAAAGCTGAAGATTAGGGGTAGATTTTATATAGAAAACATTGTTTTCTGTAAAATGTTGGGAAAGGGGTCAAAACGGCAGTTGTTTGTGAAAGTTTAAAAAACACATGGTAGTGCATTTAGTAAAACTGCTGTAATGTAAATTCCATACTGAATAAACCTTCTCCGCATTTGACAAGCAGAGAAGTAGAGGGACGTTTTAGTATAATATATTTTTGTCAAAGTCTTTGGTTAAGTGGTCAAAATTATAGTTGTTTTGAATTTAATGAATCTGCTAACTTCTGAAATTTTTTACCGAAGCCATAAAATTTGGCGAAGGGTTACAAAAATAGCTCTAGTTACAGATTGGTAGACCCGATTTGAAATCCGACTTGTTGCTTGAAAAGCTGAAGATTAGGGGTAGATTTTACATAGAAACCATTGTTTTCTGTAAAATGTTGGGAAAGGGGTCAAAACGGCAGTTTTTGTGAAAGTTGTTTTGAATTTAATGAATCTGCTAACTTCTGACATTTTTTACCGAAGCCAGAAAAACAGGCGAAGGGTTACAAAAATAGCTCTAGTTACACATTGGTAGACCCGATTTGAAATCCTACTTGTTGCTTGAAAAGCAGAAGATTAGGGGTAGATTTTATATAGAAAACATTGTTTTCTGTAAAATGTTGGGAAAGGGGTCAAAACGGCAGTTTTTGTGAAAGTTGTTTTGAATTTAATGAATCTGCTAACTTCTGACATTTTTTACCGAAGCCAGAAAAACAGGCGAAGGGTTACAAAATTAGCTCTAGTTACAGATTGGTAGACCCGATTTGAAATCCGACTTGTTGCTTGAAAAGCTGAAGATTAGGGGTAGATTTTATATAGAAAACATTGTTTTCTGTAAAATGTTGGGAAAGGGGTCAAAACGGCAGTTTTTGTGAAAGTTGTTTTGAATTTAATGAATCTGCTAACTTCTGACATTTTTTACCGAAGCCAGAAAAACAGGCGAAGGGTTACAAAAATAGCTCTAGTTACACATTGGTAGACCCGATTTGAAATCCTACTTGTTGCTTGAAAAGCAGAAGATTAGGGGTAGATTTTATATAGAAAACATTGTTTTCTGTAAAATGTTGGGAAAGGGGTCAAAACGGCAGTTTTTGTGAAAGTTGTTTTGAATTTAATGAATCTGCTAACTTCTGACATTTTTTACCGAAGCCAGAAAAACAGGCGAAGGGTTACAAAATTAGCTCTAGTTACAGATTGGTAGACCCGATTTGAAATCCGACTTGTTGCTTGAAAAGCTGAAGACTAGGGGTAGATTTTATATAGAAAACATTGTTTTCTGTAAAATGTTGGGAAAGGGGTCAAAACGGCAGTTGTTTGTGAAAGTTTAAAAAACACATGGTAGTGCATTTAGTAAAACTGCTGTAATGTATATTCCATACTGAATAAACCTTCTCCGCATTTGACAAGCAGAGAAGTAGAGGGAAGTTTTAATCTAATATATTTTTGTCAAAGTCTTTGGTTTAGTGGTCAAAATGATAGTTGTTTTGAATTTAATGAATCTGCTAACTTCTGACATTTTTTACCGAAGCCATAAAATTTGGCGAAGGGTTAAATCCCTTAGGATTTAACATGTTTGATGTTTGATCATGCATCATGTTTGATGCACTCTGGAAGTTAATTTTTTTTCAGTACTGTTTAATCAGGATGTTAGGAACACTGTGGACAGTTTTCAGCAAGTTGCAACATTGAAATACAGAAATAAACACTTTTCCAAAAACATGCTCTAAATCATGTTGAAAAACAGAAATAAGCACTTTTCAAAAACAAGCTTCAAATCATGTTGAAATACAGAAATTGACACTTTTCCAAAAACAAGCTCCAAATCATGTTGAAATACAGAAATAAACAGTTTTCCATAAACAAGCTCTAAATCATGTTTGATGCACTCTGGAAGTTAATTTTTTTCAGTACTGTTTAATCAGGATGTTAGGGACACTGTGAACAGTTTTCAGCAAGTTGCAACATTGAAATACAGAAATAAACACTTTTCCAAAAACAAGCTCTAAATCATGTTGAAATACAGAAATAAACACTTTTCCAAAAACAAGCTCTAAATCATGTTGAAAAACAGAAATAAGCACTTTTCAAAAACAAGCTTCAAATCATGTTGAAATACAGAAATGAACACTTTTCCATAAACAAGCTCTAAATCATGTTTGATGCACTCTGGAAGTTAATTTTTTTTCAGTACTGTTTAATCAGGATGTTAGGAACACTGTGGACAGTTTTCAGCAAGTTGCAACATTGAAATACAGAAATAAACACTTTTCCAAAAACATACTCTAAATCATGTTGAAATACAGACATTAACACTTTTCCAAAAACAAGCTCCAAATCATGTTGAAATACAGAAATAAACACTTTTCCAAAAACATACTCTAAATCATGTTGAAATACAGACATTAACACTTTTCCAAAAACAAGCTCCAAATCATGTTGAAATACAGAAATTGACACTTTTCCAAAAACAAGCTCCAAATCATGTTGAAATACAGAAATAAACACTTTTACATAAACAAGCTCTAAATCATGTTTGATGCACTCTGGAAGTTAATTTTTTTTCAGTACTGTTTAATCAGGATGTTAGGAACACTGTGGACAGTTTTCAGCAAGTTGCAACATTGAAATACAGAAATAAACACTTTTCCAAAAACAAGCTCTAAATCATGTTGAAAAACAGAAATAAGCACTTTTCAAAAACAAGCTTCAAATCATGTTGAAATACAGAAATTGACACTTTTCCAAAAACAAGCTCCAAATCATGTTGAAATACAGAAATAAACACTTTTACATAAACAAGCTCTAAATCATGTTTGATGCACTCTGGAAGTTAATTTTTTTTCAGTACTGTTTAATCAGGATGTTAGGGACACTGTGAACAGTTTTCAGCAAGTTGCAACATTGAAATACAGAAATAAACACTTTTCCAAAAACAAGCTCTAAATCATGTTGAAATACAGAAATAAACACTTTTCCAAAAACAAGCTCTAAATCATGTTGAAAAACAGAAATAAGCACTTTTCAAAAACAAGCTTCAAATCATGTTGAAATACAGAAATGAACACTTTTCCATAAACAAGCTCTAAATCATGTTTGATGCACTCTGGAAGTTAATTTTTTTTCAGTACTGTTTAATCAGGATGTTAGGAACACTGTGGACAGTTTTCAGCAAGTTGCAACATTGAAATACAGAAATAAACACTTTTCCAAAAACATGCTCTAAATCATGTTGAAAAACAGAAATAAGCACTTTTCAAAAACAAGCTTCAAATCATGTTGAAATACAGAAATTGACACTTTTCCAAAAACAAGCTCCAAATCATGTTGAAATACAGAAATAAACAGTTTTCCATAAACAAGCTCTAAATCATGTTTGATGCACTCTGGAAGTTAATTTTTTTCAGTACTGTTTAATCAGGATGTTAGGGACACTGTGAACAGTTTTCAGCAAGTTGCAACATTGAAATACAGAAATAAACACTTTTCCAAAAACAAGCTCTAAATCATGTTGAAATACAGAAATAAACACTTTTCCAAAAACAAGCTCTAAATCATGTTGAAAAACAGAAATAAGCACTTTTCAAAAACAAGCTTCAAATCATGTTGAAATACAGAAATGAACACTTTTCCATAAACAAGCTCTAAATCATGTTTGATGCACTCTGGAAGTTAATTTTTTTTCAGTACTGTTTAATCAGGATGTTAGGAACACTGTGGACAGTTTTCAGCAAGTTGCAACATTGAAATACAGAAATAAACACTTTTCCAAAAACATACTCTAAATCATGTTGAAATACAGACATTAACACTTTTCCAAAAACAAGCTCCAAATCATGTTGAAATACAGAAATTGACACTTTTCCAAAAACAAGCTCCAAATCATGTTGAAATACAGAAATAAACACTTTTACATAAACAAGCTCTAAATCATGTTTGATGCACTCTGGAAGTTAATTTTTTTTCAGTACTGTTTAATCAGGATGTTAGGAACACTGTGGACAGTTTTCAGCAAGTTGCAACATTGAAATACAGAAATAAACACTTTTCCAAAAACATGCTCTAAATCATGTTGAAAAACAGAAATAAGCACTTTTCAAAAACAAGCTTCAAATCATGTTGAAATACAGAAATAAACACTTTTCCATAAGCAAGCTCTAAATCATGTTTGATGCACTCTGGAAGTAAAAAAAAATTCAGTACTGTTTAATCAGGATGTTAGGAACACTGTGGACAGTTTTCAGCAAGTTGCAACATTGAAATACAGAAATAAACACTTTTCCAAAAACAAGCTCTAAATCATGTTGAAAAACAGAAATAAGCACTTTTCAAAAACAAGCTTCAAATCGTGTTGAAATACAGAAATTGACACTTTTCCAAAAACAAGCTCCAAATCATGTTGAAATACAGAAATAAACACTTTTCCATAAACAAGCTCTAAATCATGTTTGATGCACTCTGGAAGTAATTTTTTTTTTCAGTACTGTTTAATCAGGATGTTAGGAACACTGTGGACAGTTTTCAGCAAGTTGCAACATTGAAATACAGAAATAAACACTTTTCCAAAAACAAGCTCTAAATCATGTTGAAAAACAGAAATAAGCACTTTTCAAAAACAAGCTTCAAATCATGTTGAAATACAGAAATTGACACTTTTCCAAAAACAAGCTCCAAATCATGTTGAAATACAGAAATAAACACTTTTCCATAAACAAGCTCTAAATCATGTTTGATGCACTCTGGAAGTTAATTTTTTTCAGTACTGTTTAATCAGGATGTTAGGGACACTGTGAACAGTTTTCAGCAAGTTGCAACATTGAAATACAGAAATAAACACTTTTCCAAAAACAAGCTCTAAATCATGTTGAAATACAGAAATAAACACTTTTCCAAAAACAAGCTCTAAATCATGTTGAAAAACAGAAATAAGCACTTTTCAAAAACAAGCTTCAAATCATGTTGAAATACAGAAATGAACACTTTTCCATAAACAAGCTCTAAATCATGTTTGATGCACTCTGGAAGTTAATTTTTTTTCAGTACTGTTTAATCAGGATGTTAGGAACACTGTGGACAGTTTTCAGCAAGTTGCAACATTGAAATACAGAAATAAACACTTTTCCAAAAACATACTCTAAATCATGTTGAAATACAGACATTAACACTTTTCCAAAAACAAGCTCCAAATCATGTTGAAATACAGAAATTGACACTTTTCCAAAAACAAGCTCCAAATCATGTTGAAATACAGAAATAAACACTTTTACATAAACAAGCTCTAAATCCTGTTTGATGCACTCTGGAAGTTAATTTTTTTTCAGTACTGTTTAATCAGGATGTTAGGAACACTGTGGACAGTTTTCAGCAAGTTGCAACATTGAAATACAGAAATAAACACTTTTCCAAAAACATGCTCTAAATCATGTTGAAAAACAGAAATAAGCACTTTTCAAAAACAAGCTTCAAATCATGTTGAAATACAGAAATAAACACTTTTCCATAAGCAAGCTCTAAATCATGTTTGATGCACTCTGGAAGTAAAAAAAAATTCAGTACTGTTTAATCAGGATGTTAGGAACACTGTGGACAGTTTTCAGCAAGTTGCAACATTGAAATACAGAAATAAACACTTTTCCAAAAACAAGCTCTAAATCATGTTGAAAAACAGAAATAAGCACTTTTCAAAAACAAGCTTCAAATCGTGTTGAAATACAGAAATTGACACTTTTCCAAAAACAAGCTCCAAATCATGTTGAAATACAGAAATAAACACTTTTCCATAAACAAGCTCTAAATCATGTTTGATGCACTCTGGAAGTAATTTTTTTTTTCAGTACTGTTTAATCAGGATGTTAGGAACACTGTGGACAGTTTTCAGCAAGTTGCAACATTGAAATACAGAAATAAACACTTTTCCAAAAACAAGCTCTAAATCATGTTGAAAAACAGAAATAAGCACTTTTCAAAAACAAGCTTCAAATCATGTTGAAATACAGAAATTGACACTTTTCCAAAAACAAGCTCCAAATCATGTTGAAATACAGAAATAAACACTTTTCCATAAACAAGCTCTAAATCATGTTTGATGCACTCTGGAAGTATTTTTTTTTTCAGTACTGTTTAATCAGGATGTTAGGAACACTGGACAGTTTTCAGCAAGTTGCAACATTGAAATACAGAAATAAACACTTTTCCAAAAACAAGCTCTAAATCATGTTGAAAAACAGAAATAAGCACTTTTCAAAAACAAGCTTCAAATCATGTTGAAATACAGAAATTGACACTTTTCCAAAAACAAGCTCCAAATCATGTTGAAATACAGAAATAAACACTTTTACATAAACAAGCTCTAAATCATGTTTGATGCACTCTGGAAGTTAATTTTTTTTCAGTACTGTTTAATCAGGATGTTAGGGACACTGTGAACAGTTTTCAGCAAGTTGCAACATTGAAATACAGAAATAAACACTTTTCCAAAAACAAGCTCTAAATCATGTTGAAATACAGAAATAAACACTTTTCCAAAAACAAGCTCTAAATCATGTTGAAAAACAGAAATAAGCACTTTTCAAAAACAAGCTTCAAATCATGTTGAAATACAGAAATGAACACTTTTCCATAAACAAGCTCTAAATCATGTTTGATGCACTCTGGAAGTTAATTTTTTTTCAGTACTGTTTAATCAGGATGTTAGGAACACTGTGGACAGTTTTCAGCAAGTTGCAACATTGAAATACAGAAATAAACACTTTTCCAAAAACATGCTCTAAATCATGTTGAAAAACAGAAATAAGCACTTTTCAAAAACAAGCTTCAAATCATGTTGAAATACAGAAATTGACACTTTTCCAAAAACAAGCTCCAAATCATGTTGAAATACAGAAATAAACAGTTTTCCATAAACAAGCTCTAAATCATGTTTGATGCACTCTGGAAGTTAATTTTTTTTCAGTACTGTTTAATCAGGATGTTAGGGACACTGTGAACAGTTTTCAGCAAGTTGCAACATTGAAATACAGAAATAAACACTTTTCCAAAAACAAGCTCTAAATCATGTTGAAATACAGAAATAAACACTTTTCCAAAAACAAGCTCTAAATCATGTTGAAAAACAGAAATAAGCACTTTTCAAAAACAAGCTTCAAATCATGTTGAAATACAGAAATGAACACTTTTCCATAAACAAGCTCTAAATCATGTTTGATGCACTCTGGAAGTTAATTTTTTTTCAGTACTGTTTAATCAGGATGTTAGGAACACTGTGGACAGTTTTCAGCAAGTTGCAACATTGAAATACAGAAATAAACACTTTTCCAAAAACATACTCTAAATCATGTTGAAATACAGACATTAACACTTTTCCAAAAACAAGCTCCAAATCATGTTGAAATACAGAAATTGACACTTTTCCAAAAACAAGCTCCAAATCATGTTGAAATACAGAAATAAACACTTTTACATAAACAAGCTCTAAATCATGTTTGATGCACTCTGGAAGTTAATTTTTTTTCAGTACTGTTTAATCAGGATGTTAGGAACACTGTGGACAGTTTTCAGCAAGTTGCAACATTGAAATACAGAAATAAACACTTTTCCAAAAACATGCTCTAAATCATGTTGAAAAACAGAAATAAGCACTTTTCAAAAACAAGCTTCAAATCATGTTGAAATACAGAAATAAACACTTTTCCATAAGCAAGCTCTAAATCATGTTTGATGCACTCTGGAAGTAAAAAAAAATTCAGTACTGTTTAATCAGGATGTTAGGAACACTGTGGACAGTTTTCAGCAAGTTGCAACATTGAAATACAGAAATAAACACTTTTCCAAAAACAAGCTCTAAATCATGTTGAAAAACAGAAATAAGCACTTTTCAAAAACAAGCTTCAAATCATGTTGAAATACAGAAATTGACACTTTTCCAAAAACAAGCTCCAAATCATGTTGAAATACAGAAATAAACACTTTTCCATAAACAAGCTCTAAATCATGTTTGATGCACTCTGGAAGTAATTTTTTTTTTCAGTACTGTTTAATCAGGATGTTAGGAACACTGGACAGTTTTCAGCAAGTTGCAACATTGAAATACAGAAATAAACACTTTTCCAAAAACATGCTCTAAATCATGTTGAAAAACAGAAATAAGCACTTTTCAAAAACAAGCTTCAAATCATGTTGAAATACAGAAATAAACACTTTTCCATAAGCAAGCTCTAAATCATGTTTGATGCACTCTGGAAGTAAAAAAAAATTCAGTACTGTTTAATCAGGATGTTAGGAACACTGTGGACAGTTTTCAGCAAGTTGCAACATTGAAATACAGAAATAAACACTTTTCCAAAAACAAGCTCTAAATCATGTTGAAAAACAGAAATAAGCACTTTTCAAAAACAAGCTTCAAATCATGTTGAAATACAGAAATTGACACTTTTCCAAAAACAAGCTCCAAATCATGTTGAAATACAGAAATAAACACTTTTCCATAAACAAGCTCTAAATCATGTTTGATGCACTCTGGAAGTAATTTTTTTTTTCAGTACTGTTTAATCAGGATGTTAGGAACACTGGACAGTTTTCAGCAAGTTGCAACATTGAAATACAGAAATAAACACTTTTCCAAAAACAAGCTCTAAATCATGTTGAAAAACAGAAATAAGCACTTTTCAAAAACAAGCTTCAAATCATGTTGAAATACAGAAATTGACACTTTTCCATAAACAAGCTCTAAATCATGTTTGATGCACTCTGGAAGTAATTTTTTTTTTCAGTACTGTTTAATCAGGATGTTAGGAACACTGGACAGTTTTCAGCAAGTTGCAACATTGAAATACAGAAATAAACACTTTTCCAAAAACAAGCTCTAAATCATGTTGAAAAACAGAAATAAGCACTTTTCAAAAACAAGCTTCAAATCATGTTGAAATACAGAAATTGACACTTTTCCAAAAACAAGCTCCAAATCATGTTGAAATACAGAAATGAACACTTTTCCATAAACAAGCTCTAAATCATGTTTGATGCACTCTGGAAGTTAATTTTTTTTCAGTACTGTTTAATCAGGATGTTAGGAACACTGTGGACAGTTTTCAGCAAGTTGCAACATTGAAATACAGAAATAAACACTTTTCCAAAAACATACTCTAAATCATGTTGAAATACAGACATTAACACTTTTCCAAAAACAAGCTCCAAATCATGTTGAAATACAGAAAATTGACACTTTTCCATAAACAAGCTCTAAATCATGTTGAAAAACAGAAATAAGCACTTTTCAAAAACAAGCTTCAAATCATGTTTGATGCACTCTGGAAGTTAATTTTTTTTCAGGACTGTTTAATCAGGATGTTAGGAACACTGTGGACAGTTTTCAGCAAGTTGCAACATTGAAATACAGAAATAAACACTTTTCCAAAAACATGCTCTAAATCATGTTGAAAAACAGAAATAAGCACTTTTCAAAAACAAGCTTCAAATCATGTTTGATGCACTCTGGAAGTAAAAATTTTTTCAGTACTGTTTAATCAGGATGTTAGGAACACTGTGGACAGTTTTCAGCAAGTTGCAACATTGAAATACAGAAATAAACACTTTTCCAAAAACAAGCTCTAAATCATGTTGAAAAACAGAAATAAGCACTTTTCAAAAACATTCTTCAAATCATGTTGAAATACAGAAATGAAACACTTTTTCCATAAACAAGCTCTAAATCATGTTTGATGCACTCTGGAAGTTAATTTTTTTTCAGTACTGTTTAATCAGGATGTTAGGAACACTGTGGACAGTTTTCAGCAAGTTGCAACATTGAAATACAGAAATAAACACTTTTCCAAAAACAAGCTCTAAATCATGTTGAAAAACAGAAAATAAGCACTTTTCAAAAACAAGCTTCAAATCATGTTGAAATACAGAAATTGACACTTTTCCAAAAACAAGCTCCAAATCATGTTGAAATACAGAAATAAACAGTTTTCCATAAACAAGCTCTAAATCATGTTTGATGCACTCTGGAAGTTAATTTTTTTTCCAGTACTGTTTAATCAGGATGTTAGGGACCACTGTGAACAGTTTTCAGCAAGTTGCAACATTGAAATACAGAAATAAACACTTTTCCAAAAACAAGCTCTAAATCATGTTGAAATACAGAAATAAACACTTTTCCAAAAACAAGCTCTAAATCATGTTGAAAAACAGAAATAAGCACTTTTCAAAAACAAGCTTCAAATCATGTTGAAATACAGAAATTGACACTTTTCCAAAAACAAGCTCCAAATCATGTTGAAATACAGAAATAAACACTTTTCCATAAACAAGCTCTAAATCATGTTTGATGCACTCTGGAAGTAATTTTTTTTTTCAGTACTGTTTAATCAGGATGTTAGGAACACTGGACAGTTTTCAGCAAGTTGCAACATTGAAATACAGAAATAAAACACTTTTCCAAAAACAAGCTCTAAATCATGTTGAAAAACAGAAATAAGCACTTTTCAAAAACAAGCTTCAAATCATGGTTGAAATACAGAAATTGACACTTTTCCAAAAACAAGCTCCAAATCATGTTGAAATACAGAAATAAACAGTTTTCCATAAACAAGCTCTAAATCATGTTTGGATGCACTCTGGAAGTTAATTTTTTTTTCAGTAACTGTTTAATCAGGATGTTAGGAACACTGTGAACAGTTTTCAGCAAGTTGCAACATTGAAATACAGAAATAAACACTTTTCCAAAAACAAGCTCTAAATCATGTTGAAATACAGAAATAAACACTTTTCCAAAAACAAGCTCTAAATCATGTTGAAAAAACAGAAATAAGCACTTTTCAAAAACAAGCTTCAAATCATGTTGAAATACAGAAATGAACACTTTTCCATAAACAAGCTCTAAATCATGTTTGATGCACTCTGGAAGTTAATTTTTTTTTCAGTACTGTTTAATCAGGATGTTAGGAACACTGTGGACAGTTTTCAGCAAGTTGCAACATTGAAATACAGAAATAAACACTTTTCCAAAAACATACTCTAAATCATGTTGAAAATACAGACATTAACACTTTTCCAAAAACAAGCTCCAAATCATGTTGAAATACAGAAATTGACACTTTTCCATAAACAAGCTCTAAATCATGTTGAAAAACAGAAATAAACACTTTTCCATAAACAAGCTCTAAATCATGTTTGATGCACTCTGGAAGTTAATTTTTTTTCAGTACTGTTTAATCAGGATGTTAGGAACACTGTGGACAGTTTTCAGCAAGTTGCAACATTGAAATACAGAAATAAACACTTTTCCAAAAACAAGCTCTAAATCATGTTGAAAAACAGAAATAAGCACTTTTCAAAAACAAGCTTCAAATCATGTTGAAATACAGAAATTGACACTTTTCCAAAAACAAGCTCCAAATCATGTTGAAATACAGAAATAAACACTTTTCCATAAACAAGCTCTAAATCATGTTTGATGCTAAACAAGCTCTAAATCATGTTTGATGCACTCTGGAAGTTAATTTTTTTTCAGTACTGTTTAATCAGGATGTTAGGAACACTGTGGACAGTTTTCAGCAAGTTGCAACATTGAAATACAGAAATAAACACTTTTCCAAAAACAAGCTCTAAATCATGTTGAAAACAGAAATAAGCACTTTTCAAAAACAAGCTTCAAATCATGTTGAAATACAGAAATAAACACTTTTCCATAAACAAGCTCTAAATCATGTTTGATGCACTCTGGAAGTTAATTTTTTTTCAGTACTGTTTAATCAGGATGTTAGGAACACTGTGGACAGTTTTCAGCAAGTTGCAACATTGAAATACAGAAATAAACACTTTTCCAAAAACAAGCTCCAAATCATGTTGAAATACAGAAATTAACACTTTTCCAAAAACAAGCTCCAAATCATGTTGAAATACAGAAATTGACACTTTTCCATAAACAAGCTCTAAATCATGTTTGATGCACTCTGGAAGTAAAAATTTTTTCAGTACTGTTTAATCAGGATGTTAGGAACACTGTGGACAGTTTTCAGCAAGTTGCAACATTGAAATACAGAAATAAACACTTTTCCAAAAACAAGCTCTAAATCATGTTGAAAAACAGAAATAAGCACTTTTCAAAAACAAGCTTCAAATCATGTTGAAATACAGAAATAAACACTTTTCCATAAACAAGCTCTAAATCATGTTTGATGCACTCTGGAAGTTAATTTTTTTTCAGTACTGTTTAATCAGGATGTTAGGAACACTGTGGACAGTTTTCAGCAAGTTGCAACATTGAAATACAGAAATAAACACTTTTCCAAAAACAAGCTCCAAATCATGTTGAAATACAGAAATTGACACTTTTCCAAAACAAGCTCCAAATCATGTTGAAATACAGAAATTGACACTTTTCCATAAACAAGCTCTAAATCATGTTTGATGCACTCTGGAAGTTAATTTTTTTCAGTACTGTTTAATCAGGATGTTAGGAACACTGTGGACAGTTTTCAGCAAGTTGCAACATTGAAATACAGAAATAAACACTTTTCCAAAAACAAGCTCTAAATCATGTTGAAATACAGAAATAAACACTTTTCCAAAAACAAGCTTCAAATCATGTTGAAAAACAGAAATAAACACTTTTCCAAAACAAGCTCCAAATCATGTTGAAATACAGAAATTGACACTTTTCCATAAACAAGCTCTAAATCATGTTTGATGCACTCTGGAAGTAAATTTTTTTTCAGTACTGTTTAATCAGGATGTTAGGAACACTGTGGACAGTTTTCAGCAAGTTGCAACATTGAAATACAGAAATAAACACTTTTCCAAAAACAAGCTCTAAATCATGTTGAAAAACAGAAATAAGCACTTTTCAAAAACAAGCTTCAAATCATGTTGAAATACAGAAATAAACACTTTTCCAAAAACAAGCTCTAAATCATGTTGAAATACAGAAATAAACACTTTTCCATAAACAAGCTCTAAATCATGTTTGATGCACTCTGGAAGTTAATTTTTTTTCAGTACTGTTTAATCAGGATGTTAGGAACACTGTGGACAGTTTTCAGCAAGTTGCAACATTGAAATACAGAAATAAACACTTTTCCAAAAACAAGCTCCAAATCATGTTGAAATACAGAAATAAACACTTTTCAAAAACAAGCTTCAAATCATGTTTGATGCACTCTGGAAGTTAATTTTTTTTCAGTACTGTTTAATCAGGATGTTAGGAACACTGTGGACAGTTTTCAGCAAGTTGCAACATTGAAATACAGAAATAAACACTTTTCCAAAAACAAGCTCTAAATCATGTTGAAAAACAGAAATAAGCACTTTTCAAAAACAAGCTTCAAATCATGTTGAAATACAGAAATTGACACTTTTCCAAAAACAAGCTCCAAATCATGTTGAAATACAGAAATTGACACTTTTCCATAAACAAGCTCTAAATCATGTTTGATGCACTCTGGAAGTTAATTTTTTTTCAGTACTGTTTAATCAGGATGTTAGGAACACTGTGGACAGTTTTCAGCAAGTTGCAACATTGAAATACAGAAATAAACACTTTTCCAAAAACAAGCTCTAAATCATGTTGAAAAACAGAAATAAGCACTTTTCCAAAAACAAGCTTCAAATCATGTTGAAATACAGAAATAGACACTTTTCCAAAAACAAGCTCCAAATCATGTTGAAATACAGAAATTGACACTTTTCCATAAACAAGCTCTAAATCATGTTTGATGCACTCTGGAAGTTAATTTTTTTTTCAGTACTGTTTAATCAGGATGTTAGGAACACTGTGGACAGTTTTCAGCAAGTTTCAACATTGAAATACAGAAATAAACACTTTTCCAAAAACAAGCTCTAAATCATGTTGAAAAACAGAAATAAGCACTTTTCCAAAAACAAGCTCTCAAATCATGTTGAAATACAGAAATAAACACTTTTCCATAAACAAGCTCTAAATCATGTTTGATGCACTCTGGAAGTTAATTTTTTTTCAGTACTGTTTAATCAGGATGTTAGGAACACTGTGGACAGTTTTCAGCAAGTTGCAACATTGAAATACAGAAATAAACACTTTTCCAAAAACAAGCTCCAAATCATGTTGAAATACAGAAATAAAAACTTTTCCATAAACAAGCTCTAAATCATGTTTGATGCACTCTGGAAGTTAATTTTTTGTCAGTACTGTTTAATCAGGATGTTAGGAACACTGTGGACAGTTTTCAGCAAGTTGCAACATTGAAATACAGAAATAAACACTTTTCCAAAAACAAGCTCTAAATCATGTTGAAATACAGAAATAAACACTTTTCCAAAAACAAGCTCCAAGTCATGTTGAAATACAGAAATTAACACTTTTCCAAAAACAAGCTCCAAATCATGTTGAAATACAGAAATTGACACATTTCCATAAACAAGCTCTAAATCATGTTTGATGCACTCTGGAAGTAAATTTTTTTTCAGTACTGTTTAATCAGGATGTTAGGAACACTGTGGACAGTTTTCAGCAAGTTGCAACATTGAAATACAGAAATAAACACTTTTCCAAAAACAAGCTCTAAATCATGTTGAAAAACAGAAATAAGCACTTTTCAAAAACAAGCTTCAAATCATGTTGAAATACAGAAATTGACACTTTTCCAAAAACAAGCTCCAAATCATGTTGAAATACAGAAATTGACACTTTTCCATAAACAAGCTCTAAATCATGTTTGATGCACTCTGGAAGTTAATTTTTTTCAGTACTGTTTAATCAGGATGTTAGGAACACTGTGGACAGTTTTCAGCAAGTTGCAACATTGAAATACAGAAATAAACACTTTTCCAAAAACAAGCTCTAAATCATGTTGAAATACAGAAATAAACACTTTTCCAAAAACAAGCTCTAAATCATCTTGAAAAACAGAAATAAACACTTTTCCAAAAACAAGCTCCAAATCATGTTGAAATACAGAAATAAAAACTTTTCCATAAACAAGCTCTAAATCATGTTTGATGCACTCTGGAAGTTAATTTTTTTTCAGTACTGTTTAATCAGGATGTTAGGAACACTGTGGACAGTTTTCAGCAAGTTGCAACATTGAAATACAGAAATAAACACTTTTCCAAAAACAAGCTCTAAATCATGTTGAAAAACAGAAATTAAACACTTTTCCAAAAACAAGCTCCAAATCATGTTGAAATACAGAAATAGACACATTTCCATAAACAAGCTCTAAATCATGTTTGATGCACTCTGGAAGTTAATTTTTTTTCAGTACTGTTTAATCAGGATGTTAGGAACACTGTGGACAGTTTTCAGCAAGTTGCAACATTGAAATACAGAAATAAACACTTTTCCAAAAACAAGCTCCAAGTCATGTTGAAATACAGAAATTAACACTTTTCCAAAAACAAGCTCCAAATCATGTTGAAATACAGAAATTGACACTTTTCCATAAACAAGCTCTAAATCATGTTTGATGCACTCTGGAAGTTAATTTTTTTTCAGTACTGTTTAATCAGGATGTTAGGAACACTGTGGACAGTTTTCAGCAAGTTGCAACATTGAAATACAGAAATAAACACTTTTCCAAAAACAAGCTCTAAATCATGTTGAAAAACAGAAATAAGCACTTTTCAAAAACAAGCTTCAAATCATGTTGAAATACAGAAATTGCCACTTTTCCAAAAACAAGCTCCAAATCATGTTGAAATACAGAAATAAACACTTTTCCATAAACAAGCTCTAAATCATGTTTGATGCACTCTGGAAGTTAATTTTTTTTCAGTACTGTTTAATCAGGATGTTAGGAACACTGTGGACAGTTTTCAGCAAGTTGCAACATTGAAATACAGAAATAAACACTTTTCCAAAAACAAGCTCAAATCATGTTGAAATACAGAAATTAACACTTTTCCAAAAACAAGCTCCAAATCATGTTGAAATACAGAAATTAACACTTTTCCATAAACAAGCTCTAAATCATGTTTGATGCACTCTGGAAGTTAATTTTTTTTCAGTACTGTTTAATCAGGATGTTAGGAACACTGTGGACAGTTTTCAGCAAGTTGCAACATTGAAATACAGAAATAAACACTTTTCCAAAAACAAGCTTCAAATCATGTTGAAATACAGAAATTGACACTTTTCCAAAAACAAGCTCCAAATCATGTTGAAATACAGAAATAAAAACTCTTCCATAAACAAGCTCTAAATCATGTTTGATGCACTCTGGAAGTTAATTTTTTTTCAGTACTGTTTAATCAGGATGTTAGGAACACTGTGGACAGTTTTCAGCAAGTTGCAACATTGAAATACAGAAATAAACACATTTCCAAAAACAAGCTTCAAATCATGTTGAAATACAGAAATTGACACTTTTCCAAAAACAAGCTCCAAATCATGTTGAAATACAGAAATTGACACTTTTCCATAAACAAGCTCTAAATCATGTTTGATGCACTCTGGAAGTAAATTTTTTTTCAGTACTGTTTAATCAGGATGTTAGGAACACTGTGGACAGTTTTCAGCAAGTTGCAACATTGAAATACAGAAATAAACACTTTTCCAAAAACAAGCTCTAAATCATGTTGAAAAACAGAAATAAGCACTTTTCAAAAACAAGCTTCAAATCATGTTGAAATACAGAAATTGACACTTTTCCAAAAACAAGCTCCAAATCATGTTGAAATACAGAAATTGACACTTTTCCATAAACAAGCTCTAAATCATGTTTGATGCACTCTGGAAGTTAATTTTTTTTCAGTACTGTTTAATCAGGATGTTAGGAACACTGTGGACAGTTTTCAGCAAGTTGCAACATTGAAATACAGAAATAAACACTTTTCCAAAAACAAGCTCTAAATCATGTTGAAAAACAGAAATAAGCACTTTTCAAAAACAAGCTTCAAATCATGTTGAAATACAGAAATTGACACTTTTCCAAAAACAAGCTCCAAATCATGTTGAAATACAGAAATTGACACTTTTCCATAAACAAGCTCTAAATCATGTTTGATGCACTCTGGAAGTTAATTTTTTTCAGTACTGTTTAATCAGGATGTTAGGAACACTGTGGACAGTTTTCAGCAAGTTGCAACATTGAAATACAGAAATAAACACTTTTCCAAAAACAAGCTCTAAATCATGTTGAAATACAGAAATAAACACTTTTCCAAAAACAAGCTCTAAATCATGTTGAAAAACAGAAATAAGCACTTTTCAAAAACAAGCTTCAAATCATGTTGAAATACAGAAATTGACACTTTTCCAAAAACAAGCTCCAAATCATGTTGAAATACAGAAATTGACACTTTTCCATAAACAAGCTCTAAATCATGTTTGATGCACTCTGGAAGTTAATTTGTTTTCAGTACTGTTTAATCAGGATGTTAGGAACACTGTGGACAGTTTTCAGCAAGTTGCAACATTGAAATACAGAAATAAACACTTTTCCAAAAACATGCTCTAAATCATGTTGAAAAACAGAAATAAGCACTTTTCAAAAACAAGCTTCAATCCATGTTGAAATACAGAAATAAACACTTTTCCATAAACAAGCTCTAAATCATGTTTGATGCACTCTGGAAGTTAATTTTTTTTCAGTACTGTTTAATCAGGATGTTAGGAACACTGTGGACAGTTTTCAGCAAGTAGCAACATTGAAATACAGAAATAAACACTTTTCCAAAAACAAGCTCTAAATCATGTTGAAATACAGAAATAAACACTTTTCCAAAAACAAGCTCTAAATCATGTTGAAAAACAGAAATAAGCACTTTTCAAAAACAAGCTTCAAATCATGTTGAAATACAGAAATTGACACTTTTCCAAAAACAAGCTCCAAATCATGTTGAAATACAGAAATTGACACTTTTCCATAAACAAGCTCTAAATCATGTTTGATGCACTCTGGAAGTTAATTTGTTTTCAGTACTGTTTAATCAGGATGTTAGGAACACTGTGGACAGTTTTCAGCAAGTTGCAACATTGAAATACAGAAATAAACACTTTTCCAAAAACATGCTCTAAATCATGTTGAAAAACAGAAATAAGCACTTTTCAAAAACAAGCTTCAATCCATGTTGAAATACAGAAATAAACACTTTTCCATAAACAAGCTCTAAATCATGTTTGATGCACTCTGGAAGTTAATTTTTTTTCAGTACTGTTTAATCAGGATGTTAGGAACACTGTGGACAGTTTTCAGCAAGTAGCAACATTGAAATACAGAAATAAACACTTTTCCAAAAACAAGCTCTAAATCATGTTGAAAAACAGAAATAAGCACTTTTCCAAAAACAAGCTTCAAATCATGTTGAAATACAGAAATTGACACTTTTCCAAAAACAAGCTCCAAATCATGTTGAAATACAGAAATTGACACTTTTCCATAAACAAGCTCTAAATCATGTTTGATGCACTCTGGAAGTTAATTTTTTTCAGTACTGTTTAATCAGGATGTTAGGAACACTGTGGACAGTTTTCAGCAAGTTCCAACATTGAAATACAGAAATAAACACTTTTCCAATAACAAGCTCTAAATCATGTTGAAATACAGAAATAAACACTTTTCCAAAAACAAGCTCTAAATCATGTTGAAAAACAGAAATAAGCACTTTTCAAAAACAAGCTTCAAATCATGTTGAAATACAGAAATTGACACTTTTCCAAAAACAAGCTCCAAATCATGTTGAAATACAGAAATTGACACTTTTCCATAAACAACCTCTAAATCATGTTTGATGCACTCTGGAAGTTAATTTTTTTCAGTACTGTTTAATCAGGATGTTAGGAACACTGTGGACAGTTTTCAGCAAGTTGCAACATTGAAATACAGAAATAAACACTTTTCCAAAAACATGCTCTAAATCATGTTGAAAAACAGAAATAAACACTTTTCAAAAACAAGCTCTAAATCATGTTGAAATACAGAAATAAACACTTTTCCAAAAACAAGCTCCAAATCATGTTGAAATACAGAAATAAAAACTTTTCCATAAACAAGCTCTAAATCATGTTTGATGCACTCTGGAAGTTAATTTTTTTTCTGTACTGTTTAATCAGGATGTTAGGAACACTGTGGACAGTTTTCAGCAAGTCGCAACATTGAAATACAGAAATAAACACTTTTCCAAAAACAAGCTCTAAATCATGTTGAAATACAGAAATAAACACTTTTCCAAAAACAAGCTCTAAATCATGTTGAAATACAGAAATTAACACTTTTCCAAAAACAAGCTCCAAATCATGTTGAAATACAGAAATTGACACTTTTCCATAAACAAGCTCTAAATCATGTTTGATGCACTCTGGAAGTTAATTTTTTTTCAGTACTGTTTAATCAGGATGTTAGGAACACTGTGGACAGTTTTCAGCAAGTTTCAACATTGAAATACAGAAATAAACACTTTTCCAAAAACATGCTCTAAATCATGTTGAAAAACAGAAATAAGCACTTTTCAAAAACAAGCTTCAAATCATGTTGAAATACAGAAATAAACACTTTTCCATAAACAAGCTCTAAATCATGTTTGATGCACTCTGGAAGTTAATTTTTTTTCAGTACTGTTTAATCAGGATGTTAGGAACACTGTGGACAGTTTTCAGCAAGTTGCAACATTGAAATACAGAAATAAACACTTTTCCAAAAACATACTCTAAATCATGTTGAAATACAGACATTAACACTTTTCCAAAAACAAGCTCCAAATCATGTTGAAATACAGAAATTGACACTTTTCCATAAACAAGCTCTAAATCATGTTTGATGCACTCTGGAAGTTAATTTTTTTTCAGTACTGTTTAATCAGGATGTTAGGAACACTGTGGACAGTTTTCAGCAAGTAGCAACATTGAAATACAGAAATAAACACTTTTCCAAAAACAAGCTCTAAATCATGTTGAAATACAGAAATAAACACTTTTCCAAAAACAAGCTCTAAATCATGTTGAAAAACAGAAATAAGCACTTTTCAAAAACAAGCTTCAAATCATGTTGAAATACAGAAATTGACACTTTTCCAAAAACAAGCTCCAAATCATGTTGAAATACAGAAATTGACACTTTTCCATAAACAAGCTCTAAATCATGTTTGATGCACTCTGGAAGTTAATTTTTTTCAGTACTGTTTAATCAGGATGTTAGGAACACTGTGGACAGTTTTCAGCAAGTTGCAACATTGAAATACAGAAATAAACACTTTTCCAAAAACAAGCTCTAAATCATGTTGAAATACAGAAATAAACACTTTTCCAAAAACAAGCTCTAAATCATGTTGAAAAACAGAAATAAGCACTTTTCAAAAACAAGCTTCAAATCATGTTGAAATACAGAAATTGACACTTTTCCAAAAACAAGCTCCAAATCATGTTGAAATACAGAAATTGACACTTTTCCATAAACAAGCTCTAAATCATGTTTGATGCACTCTGGAAGTTAATTTGTTTTCAGTACTGTTTAATCAGGATGTTAGGAACACTGTGGACAGTTTTCAGCAAGTTGCAACATTGAAATACAGAAATAAACACTTTTCCAAAAACATGCTCTAAATCATGTTGAAAAACAGAAATAAACACTTTTCAAAAACAAGCTCTAAATCATGTTGAAATACAGAAATAAACACTTTTCCAAAAACAAGCTCTAAATCATGTTGAAAAACAGAAATAAGCACTTTTCCAAAAACAAGCTTCAAATCATGTTGAAATACAGAAATTGACACTTTTCCAAAAACAAGCTCCAAATCATGTTGAAATACAGAAATTGACACTTTTCCATAAACAAGCTCTAAATCATGTTTGATGCACTCTGGAAGTTAATTTTTTTCAGTACTGTTTAATCAGGATGTTAGGAACACTGTGGACAGTTTTCAGCAAGTTGCAACATTGAAATACAGAAATAAACACTTTTTCAAAAACAAGCTCTAAATCATGTTGAAATACAGAAATAAACACTTTTCCAAAAACAAGCTCTAAATCATGTTGAAAAACAGAAATAAGCACTTTTCAAAAACAAGCTTCAAATCATGTTGAAATACAGAAATTGACACTTTTCCAAAAACAAGCTCCAAATCATGTTGAAATACAGAAATTGACACTTTTCCATAAACAAGCTCTAAATCATGTTTGATGCACTCTGGAAGTTAATTTTTTTTCAGTACTGTTTAATCAGGATGTTAGGAACACTGTGGACAGTTTTCAGCAAGTTGCAACATTGAAATACAGAAATAAACACTTTTCCAAAAACATGCTCTAAATCATGTTGAAAAACAGAAATAAGCACTTTTCAAAAACAAGCTTCAAATCATGTTGAAATACAGAAATAAACACTTTTCCATAAACAAGCTCTAAATCATGTTTGATGCACTCTGGAAGTTAATTTTTTTTCAGTACTGTTTAATCAGGATGTTAGGAACACTGTGGACAGTTTTCAGCAAGTAGCAACATTGAAATACAGAAATAAACACTTTTCCAAAAACAAGCTCTAAATCATGTTGAAATACAGAAATAAACACTTTTCCAAAAACAAGCTCTAAATCATGTTGAAAAACAGAAATAAGCACTTTTCCAAAAACAAGCTTCAAATCATGTTGAAATACAGAAATTGACACTTTTCCAAAAACAAGCTCCAAATCATGTTGAAATACAGAAATTGACACTTTTCCATAAACAAGCTCTAAATCATGTTTGATGCACTCTGGAAGTTAATTTTTTTCAGTACTGTTTAATCAGGATGTTAGGAACACTGTGGACAGTTTTCAGCAAGTTCCAACATTGAAATACAGAAATAAACACTTTTCCAAAAACAAGCTCTAAATCATGTTGAAATACAGAAATAAACACTTTTCCAAAAACAAGCTCTAAATCATGTTGAAAAACAGAAATAAGCACTTTTCAAAAACAAGCTTCAAATCATGTTGAAATACAGAAATTGACACTTTTCCAAAAACAAGCTCCAAATCATGTTGAAATACAGAAATTGACACTTTTCCATAAACAAGCTCTAAATCATGTTTGATGCACTCTGGAAGTTAATTTTTTTCAGTACTGTTTAATCAGGATGTTAGGAACACTGTGGACAGTTTTCAGCAAGTTGCAACATTGAAATACAGAAATAAACACTTTTCCAAAAACATGCTCTAAATCATGTTGAAAAACAGAAATAAGCACTTTTCAAAAACAAGCTTCAAATCATGTTGAAATACAGAAATAAACACTTTTCCAAAAACAAGCTCCAAATCATGTTGAAATACAGAAATTGACACTTTTCCACAAACAAGCTCTAAATCATGTTTGATGCACTCTGGAAGTGAATTTTTTTCAGTACTGTTTAATCAGGATGTTAGGAACACTGTGGACAGTTTTCAGCAAGTTGCAACATTGAAATACAGAAATAAACACTTTTCCAAAAACATGCTCTAAATCATGTTGAAAAACAGAAATAAGCACTTTTCAAAAACAAGCTTCAAATCATGTTGAAATACAGAAATAAACACTTTTCCAAAAACAAGCTCCAAATCATGTTGAAATACAGAAATTGACACTTTTCCATAAACAAGCTCTAAATCATGTTTGATGCACTCTGGAAGTGAATTTTTTTCAGTACTGTTTAATCAGGATGTTAGGAACACTGTGGATAGTTTTCAGCAAGTTGCAACATTGAAATACAGAAATAAACACTTTTCCAAAAACAAGCTCTAAATCATGTTGAAATACAGAAATAAACACTTTTCCAAAAACAAGCTCCAAATCATGTTGAAATACAGAAATTGACACTTTTCCATAAACAAGCTCTAAATCATGTTTGATGCACTCTGGAAGTAATTTTTTTTCAGTACTGTTTAATCAGGATGTTAGGAACACTGTGGACAGTTTTCAGCAAGTTTCAACATTGAAATACAGAAATAAACACTTTTCCAAAAACATGCTCTAAATCATGTTGAAAAACAGAAATAAGCACTTTTCAAAAACAAGCTTCAAATCATGTTGAAATACAGAAATAAACACTTTTCCATAAGCAAGCTCTAAATCATGTTTGATGCACTCTGGAAGTTAATTTTTTTTCAGTACTGTTTAATCAGGATGTTAGGAACACTGTGGACAGTTTTCAGCAAGTTGCAACATTGAAAAACAGAAATAAGCACTTTTCCAAAAACAAGCTTCAAATCATGTTGAAATACAGAAATTGACACTTTTCCAAAAACAAGCTCCAAATCATGTTGAAATACAGAAATTGACACTTTTCCATAAACAAGCTCTAAATCATGTTTGATGCACTCTGGAAGTTAATTTTTTTCAGTACTGTTTAATCAGGATGTTAGGAACACTGTGGACAGTTTTCAGCAAGTTGCAACATTGAAATACAGAAATAAACACTTTTCCAAAAACAAGCTCCAAATCATGTTGAAATACAGAAATTGACACTTTTCCAAAAACAAGCTCCAAATCATGTTGAAATACAGAAATTGACACTTTTCCATAAACAAGCTCTAAATCATGTTTGATGCACTCTGGAAGTTAATTTTTTTCAGTACTGTTTAATCAGGATGTTAGGAACACTGTGGACAGTTTTCAGCAAGTTGCAACATTGAAATACAGAAATAAACACTTTTCCAAAAACATGCTCTAAATCATGTTGAAAAACAGAAATAAACACTTTTCAAAAACAAGCTCTAAATCATGTTGAAATACAGAAATAAACACTTTTCCAAAAACAAGCTCTAAATCATGTTGAAAAACAGAAATAAGCACTTTTCCAAAAACAAGCTTCAAATCATGTTGAAATACAGAAATTGACACTTTTCCAAAAACAAGCTCCAAATCATGTTGAAATACAGAAATTGACACTTTTCCATAAACAAGCTCTAAATCATGTTTGATGCACTCTGGAAGTTAATTTTTTTCAGTACTGTTTAATCAGGATGTTAGGAACACTGTGGACAGTTTTCAGCAAGTTGCAACATTGAAATACAGAAATAAACACTTTTCCAAAAACATGCTCTAAATCATGTTGAAAAACAGAAATAAGCACTTTTCAAAAACAAGCTCTAAATCATGTTGAAATACAGAAATAAACACTTTTCCAAAAACAAGCTCTAAATAATGTTGAAAAACAGAAATAAGCACTTTTCCAAAAACAAGCTTCAAATCATGTTGAAATACAGAAATTGACACTTTTCCAAAAACAAGCTCCAAATCATGTTGAAATACAGAAATTGACACTTTTCCATAAACAAGCTCTAAATCATGTTTGATGCACTCTGGAAGTTAATTTTTTTCAGTACTGTTTAATCAGGATGTTAGGAACACTGTGGACAGTTTTCAGCAAGTTGCAACATTGAAATACAGAAATAAACACTTTTCCAAAAACAAGCTCTAAATCATGTTGAAATACAGAAATAAACACTTTTCCAAAAACAAGCTCTAAATCATGTTGAAAAACAGAAATAAACACTTTTCCAAAAACAAGCTCTAAATCATGTTGAAAAACAGAAATAAGCACTTTTCAAAAACAAGCTTCAAATCATGTTGAAATACAGAAATTGACACTTTTCCAAAAACAAGCTCCAAATCATGTTGAAATACAGAAATTGACACTTTTCCATAAACAAGCTCTAAATCATGTTTGATGCACTCTGGAAGTTAATTTTTTTCAGTACTGTTTAATCAGGATGTTAGGAACACTGTGGACAGTTTTCAGCAAGTTGCAACATTGAAATACAGAAATAAACACTTTTCCAAAAACATGCTCTAAATCATGTTGAAAAACAGAAATAAGCACTTTTCAAAAACAAGCTTCAAATCATGTTGAAATACAGAAATAAACACTTTTCCAAAAACAAGCTCCAAATCATGTTGAAATACAGAAATTGACACTTTTCCATAAACAAGCTCTAAATCATGTTTGATGCACTCTGGAAGTTAATTTTTTTCAGTACTGTTTAATCAGGATGTTAGGAACACTGTGGACAGTTTTCAGCAAGTTGCAACATTGAAATACAGAAATAAACACTTTTCCAAAAACAAGCTCCAAATCATGTTGAAATACAGAAATTGACACTTTTCCAAAAACAAGCTCCAAATCATGTTGAAATACAGAAATTGACACTTTTCCATAAACAAGCTCTAAATCATGTTTGATGCACTCTGGAAGTTAATTTTTTTCAGTACTGTTTAATCAGGATGTTAGGAACACTGTGGACAGTTTTCAGCAAGTTGCAACATTGAAATACAGAAATAAACACTTTTCCAAAAACATGCTCTAAATCATGTTGAAAAACAGAAATAAACACTTTTCAAAAACAAGCTCTAAATCATGTTGAAATACAGAAATAAACACTTTTCCAAAAACAAGCTCTAAATCATGTTGAAAAACAGAAATAAGCACTTTTCCAAAAACAAGCTTCAAATCATGTTGAAATACAGAAATTGACACTTTTCCAAAAACAAGCTCCAAATCATGTTGAAATACAGAAATTGACACTTTTCCATAAACAAGCTCTAAATCATGTTTGATGCACTCTGGAAGTTAATTTTTTTCAGTACTGTTTAATCAGGATGTTAGGAACACTGTGGACAGTTTTCAGCAAGTTGCAACATTGAAATACAGAAATAAACACTTTTCCAAAAACATGCTCTAAATCATGTTGAAAAACAGAAATAAGCACTTTTCAAAAACAAGCTCTAAATCATGTTGAAATACAGAAATAAACACTTTTCCAAAAACAAGCTCTAAATAATGTTGAAAAACAGAAATAAGCACTTTTCCAAAAACAAGCTTCAAATCATGTTGAAATACAGAAATTGACACTTTTCCAAAAACAAGCTCCAAATCATGTTGAAATACAGAAATTGACACTTTTCCATAAACAAGCTCTAAATCATGTTTGATGCACTCTGGAAGTTAATTTTTTTCAGTACTGTTTAATCAGGATGTTAGGAACACTGTGGACAGTTTTCAGCAAGTTGCAACATTGAAATACAGAAATAAACACTTTTCCAAAAACAAGCTCTAAATCATGTTGAAATACAGAAATAAACACTTTTCCAAAAACAAGCTCTAAATCATGTTGAAAAACAGAAATAAACACTTTTCCAAAAACAAGCTCTAAATCATGTTGAAAAACAGAAATAAGCACTTTTCAAAAACAAGCTTCAAATCATGTTGAAATACAGAAATTGACACTTTTCCAAAAACAAGCTCCAAATCATGTTGAAATACAGAAATTGACACTTTTCCATAAACAAGCTCTAAATCATGTTTGATGCACTCTGGAAGTTAATTTTTTTCAGTACTGTTTAATCAGGATGTTAGGAACACTGTGGACAGTTTTCAGCAAGTTGCAACATTGAAATACAGAAATAAACACTTTTCCAAAAACATGCTCTAAATCATGTTGAAAAACAGAAATAAGCACTTTTCAAAAACAAGCTTCAAATCATGTTGAAATACAGAAATAAACACTTTTCCAAAAACAAGCTCCAAATCATGTTGAAATACAGAAATTGACACTTTTCCATAAACAAGCTCTAAATCATGTTTGATGCACTCTGGAAGTGAATTTTTTTCAGTACTGTTTAATCAGGATGTTAGGAACACTGTGGACAGTTTTCAGCAAGTTGCAACATTGAAATACAGAAATAAACACTTTTCCAAAAACATGCTCTAAATCATGTTGAAAAACAGAAATAAGCACTTTTCAAAAACAAGCTTCAAATCATGTTGAAATACAGAAATAAACACTTTTCCATAAGCAAGCTCTAAATCATGTTTGATGCACTCTGGAAGTTAATTTTTTTTCAGTACTGTTTAATCAGGATGTTAGGAACACTGTGGACAGTTTTCAGCAAGTTGCAACATTGAAAAACAGAAATAAGCACTTTTCCAAAAACAAGCTTCAAATCATGTTGAAATACAGAAATTGACACTTTTCCAAAAACAAGCTCCAAATCATGTTGAAATACAGAAATTGACACTTTTCCATAAACAAGCTCTAAATCATGTTTGATGCACTCTGGAAGTTAATTTTTTTCAGTACTGTTTAATCAGGATGTTAGGAACACTGTGGACAGTTTTCAGCAAGTTGCAACATTGAAATACAGAAATAAACACTTTTCCAAAAACAAGCTCCAAATCATGTTGAAATACAGAAATTGACACTTTTCCAAAAACAAGCTCCAAATCATGTTGAAATACAGAAATTGACACTTTTCCATAAACAAGCTCTAAATCATGTTTGATGCACTCTGGAAGTTAATTTTTTTCAGTACTGTTTAATCAGGATGTTAGGAACACTGTGGACAGTTTTCAGCAAGTTGCAACATTGAAATACAGAAATAAACACTTTTCCAAAAACATGCTCTAAATCATGTTGAAAAACAGAAATAAACACTTTTCAAAAACAAGCTCTAAATCATGTTGAAATACAGAAATAAACACTTTTCCAAAAACAAGCTCTAAATCATGTTGAAAAACAGAAATAAGCACTTTTCCAAAAACAAGCTTCAAATCATGTTGAAATACAGAAATTGACACTTTTCCAAAAACAAGCTCCAAATCATGTTGAAATACAGAAATTGACACTTTTCCATAAACAAGCTCTAAATCATGTTTGATGCACTCTGGAAGTTAATTTTTTTCAGTACTGTTTAATCAGGATGTTAGGAACACTGTGGACAGTTTTCAGCAAGTTGCAACATTGAAATACAGAAATAAACACTTTTCCAAAAACATGCTCTAAATCATGTTGAAAAACAGAAATAAGCACTTTTCAAAAACAAGCTCTAAATCATGTTGAAATACAGAAATAAACACTTTTCCAAAAACAAGCTCTAAATAATGTTGAAAAACAGAAATAAGCACTTTTCCAAAAACAAGCTTCAAATCATGTTGAAATACAGAAATTGACACTTTTCCAAAAACAAGCTCCAAATCATGTTGAAATACAGAAATTGACACTTTTCCATAAACAAGCTCTAAATCATGTTTGATGCACTCTGGAAGTTAATTTTTTTCAGTACTGTTTAATCAGGATGTTAGGAACACTGTGGACAGTTTTCAGCAAGTTGCAACATTGAAATACAGAAATAAACACTTTTCCAAAAACAAGCTCTAAATCATGTTGAAATACAGAAATAAACACTTTTCCAAAAACAAGCTCTAAATCATGTTGAAAAACAGAAATAAGCACTTTTCAAAAACAAGCTTCAAATCATGTTGAAATACAGAAATTGACACTTTTCCAAAAACAAGCTCCAAATCATGTTGAAATACAGAAATTGACACTTTTCCATAAACAAGCTCTAAATCATGTTTGATGCACTCTGGAAGTTAATTTTTTTCAGTACTGTTTAATCAGGATGTTAGGAACACTGTGGACAGTTTTCAGCAAGTTGCAACATTGAAATACAGAAATAAACACTTTTCCAAAAACATGCTCTAAATCATGTTGAAAAACAGAAATAAGCACTTTTCAAAAACAAGCTTCAAATCATGTTGAAATACAGAAATAAACACTTTTCCAAAAACAAGCTCCAAATCATGTTGAAATACAGAAATTGACACTTTTCCATAAACAAGCTCTAAATCATGTTTGATGCACTCTGGAAGTGAATTTTTTCCAGTACTGTTTAATCAGGATGTTAGGAACACTGTGGACAGTTTTCAGCAAGTTGCAACATTGAAATACAGAAATAAACACTTTTCCAAAAACATGCTCTAAATCATGTTGAAAAACAGAAATAAGCACTTTTCCAAAAACAAGCTTCAAATCATGTTGAAATACAGAAATAAACACTTTTCCAAAAACAAGCTCCAAATCATGTTGAAATACAGAAATTGACACTTTTCCATAAACAAGCTCTAAATCATGTTTGATGCACTCTGGAAGTGAATTTTTTTCAGTACTGTTTAATCAGGATGTTAGGAACACTGTGGATAGTTTTCAGCAAGTTGCAACATTGAAATACAGAAATAAACACTTTTCCAAAAACAAGCTCTAAATCATGTTGAAAAACAGAAATAAGCACTTTTCAAAAACAAGCTTCAAATCATGTTGAAATACAGAAATAAACACTTTTCCATTAGCAAGCTCTAAATCATGTTTGATGCACTCTGGAAGTTAATTTTTTTTCAGTACTGTTTAATCAGGATGTTAGGAACACTGTGGACAGTTTTCAGCTAGTTGCAACATTGAAAAACAGAAATAAGCACTTTTCCAAAAACAAGCTTCAAATCATGTTGAAATACAGAAATTGACACTTTTCCAAAAACAAGCTCCAAATCATGTTGAAATACAGAAATTGACACTTTTCCATAAACAAGCTTCAAATCATGTTGAAATACAGAAATTGACACTTTTCCAAAAACAAGCTCCAAATCATGTTGAAATACAGAAATTGACACTTTTCCATAAACAAGCTCTAAATCATGTTTGATGCACTCTGGAAGTTAATTTTTTTCAGTACTGTTTAATCAGGATGTTAGGAACACTGTGGACAGTTTTCAGCAAGTTGCAACATTGAAATACAGAAATAAACACTTTTCCAAAAACATGCTCTAAATCATGTTGAAAAACAGAAATAAGCACTTTTCAAAAACAAGCTTCAAATCATGTTGAAATACAGAAATAAACACTTTTCCAAAAACAAGCTCCAAATCATGTTGAAATACAGAAATTGACACTTTTCCATAAACAAGCTCTAAATCATGTTTGATGCACTCTGGAAGTGAATTTTTTTCAGTACTGTTTAATCAGGATGTTAGGAACACTGTGGATAGTTTTCAGCAAGTTGCAACATTGAAATACAGAAATAAACACTTTTCCAAAAACAAGCTCTAAATCATGTTGAAATACAGAAATAAACACTTTTCCAAAAACAAGCTCCAAATCATGTTGAAATACAGAAATTGACACTTTTCCATAAACAAGCTCTAAATCATGTTTGATGCACTCTGGAAGTGAATTTTTTTCAGTACTGTTTAATCAGGATGTTAGGAACACTGTGGACAGTTTTCAGCAAGTTGCAACATTGAAATACAGAAATAAACACTTTTCCAAAAACATGCTCTAAATCATGTTGAAAAACAGAAATAAGCACTTTTCAAAAACAAGCTTCAAATCATGTTGAAATACAGAAATAAACACTTTTCCAAAAACAAGCTCCAAATCATGTTGAAATACAGAAATTGACACTTTTCCATAAACAAGCTCTAAATCATGTTTGATGCACTCTGGAAGTGAATTTTTTTCAGTACTGTTTAATCAGGATGTTAGGAACACTGTGGATAGTTTTCAGCAAGTTGCAACATTGAAATACAGAAATAAACACTTTTCCAAAAACAAGCTCTAAATCATGTTGAAATACAGAAATAAACACTTTTCCAAAAACAAGCTCCAAATCATGTTGAAATACAGAAATTGACACTTTTCCATAAACAAGCTCTAAATCATGTTTGATGCACTCTGGAAGTAATTTTTTTTCAGTACTGTTTAATCAGGATGTTAGGAACACTGTGGACAGTTTTCAGCAAGTTGCAACATTGAAATACAGAAATAAACACTTTTCCAAAAACATGCTCTAAATCATGTTGAAAAACAGAAATAAGCACTTTTCAAAAACAAGCTCTCAAATCATGTTGAAATACAGAAATAAACACTTTTCCATAAGCAAGCTCTAAATCATGTTTGATGCACTCTGGAAGTTAATTTTTTTTCAGTACTGTTTAATCAGGATGTTAGGAACACTGTGGACAGTTTTCAGCAAGTTGCAACATTGAAATACAGAAATAAACACTTTTCCAAAAACAAGCTCTAAATCATGTTGAAAAACAGAAATAAGCACTTTTCAAAAACAAGCTTCAAATCATGTTGAAATACAGAAATTGACACTTTTCCAAAAACAAGCTCCAAATCATGTTGAAATACAGAAATTGACACTTTTCCATAAACAAGCTCTAAATCATGTTTGATGCACTCTGGAAGTTAATTTTTTTTCAGTACTGTTTAATCAGGATGTTAGGAACACTGTGGACAGTTTTCAGCAAGTTGCAACATTGAAATACAGAAATAAACACTTTTCCAAAAACAAGCTCTAAATCATGTTGAAAAACAGAAATAAGCACTTTTCAAAAACAAGCTTCAAATCATGTTGAAATACAGAAATTGACACTTTTCCAAAAACAAGCTCCAAATCATGTTGAAATACAGAAATTGACACTTTTCCATAAACAAGCTCTAAATCATGTTTGATGCACTCTGGAAGTTAATTTTTTTCAGTACTGTTTAATCAGGATGTTAGGAACACTGTGGACAGTTTTCAGCAAGTTGCAACATTGAAATACAGAAATAAACACTTTTCCAAAAACAAGCTCTAAATCATGTTGAAAAACAGAAATAAGCACTTTTCAAAAACAAGCTTCAAATCATGTTGAAATACAGAAATTGACACTTTTCCAAAAACAAGCTCCAAATCATGTTGAAATACAGAAATTGACACTTTTCCATAAACAAGCTCTAAATCATGTTTGATGCACTCTGGAAGTTAATTTTTTTCAGTACTGTTTAATCAGGATGTTAGGAACACTGTGGACAGTTTTCAGCAAGTTGCAACATTGAAATACAGAAATAAACACTTTTCCAAAAACATGCTCTAAATCATGTTGAAAAACAGAAATAAGCACTTTTCCATAAACAAGCTCTAAATCATGTTTGATGCACTCTGGAAGTAAATTTTTTTCAGTACTGTTTAATCAGGATGTTAGGAACACTGTGGACAGTTTTCAGCAAGTTGCAACATTGAAATACAGAAATAAACACTTTTCCAAAAACAAGCTCTAAATCATGTTGAAATACAGAAATAAACACTTTTCCAAAAACAAGCTCTAAATCATGTTGAAATACAGAAATAAACACTTTTCCAAAAACAAGCTCCAAATCATGTTGAAATACAGAAATTGACACTTTTCCATAAACAAGCTCTAAATCATGTTTGATGCACTCTGGAAGTGAATTTTTTTCAGTACTGTTTAATCAGGATGTTAGGAACACTGTGGACAGTTTTCAGCAAGTTGCAACATTGAAATACAGAAATAAACACTTTTCCAAAAACAAGCTCTAAATCATGTTGAAATACAGAAATAAACACTTTTCCAAAAACAAGCTCCAAATCATGTTGAAATACAGAAATTGACACTTTTCCATAAACAAGCTCTAAATCATGTTTGATGCACTCTGGAAGTTAATTTTTTTTCAGTACTGTTTAATCAGGATGTTAGGAACACTGTGGACAGTTTTCAGCAAGTTGCAACATTGAAATACAGAAATAAACACTTTTCCAAAAACAAGCTCTAAATCATGTTGAAATACAGAAATTAACACTTTTCCAAAAACAAGCTCCAAATCATGTTGAAATACAGAAATTGACACTTTTCCATAAACAAGCTTCAAATCATGTTGAAATACAGAAATTGACACTTTTCCAAAAACAAGCTCCAAATCATGTTGAAATACAGAAATAAACACTTTTCCATAAACAAGCTCTAAATCATGTTTGATGCACTCTGGAAGTTAATTTTTTTTCAGTACTGTTTAATCAGGATGTTAGGAACACTGTGGACAGTTTTCAGCAAGTTGCAACATTGAAATACAGAAATAAACACTTTTCCAAAAACAAGCTCTAAATCATGTTGAAAAACAGAAATAAGCACTTTTCCAAAAACAAGCTCTAAATCATGTTGAAATACAGAAATTAACACTTTTCCAAAAACAAGCTCCAAATCATGTTGAAATACAGAAATTGACACTTTTCCATAAACAAGCTCTAAATCATGTTTGATGCACTCTGGAAGTTAATTTTTTTTCAGTACTGTTTAATCAGGATGTTAGGAACACTGTGGACAGTTTTCAGCAAGTTGCAACATTGAAATACAGAAATAAACACTTTTCCAAAAACAAGCTCTAAATCATGTTGAAAAACAGAAATAAGCACTTTTCAAAAACAAGCTTCAAATCATGTTGAAATACAGAAATTGACACTTTTCCAAAAACAAGCTCCAAATCATGTTGAAATACAGAAATAAAAACTTTTCCATAAACAAGCTCTAAATCATGTTTGATGCACTCTGGAAGTTAACATTTTTTCAGTACTGTTTAATCAGGATGTTAGGAACACTGTGGACAGTTTTCAGCAAGTTGCAACATTGAAATACAGAAATAAACACTTTTCCAAAAACAAGCTCTAAATCATGTTGAAATACAGAAATAAACACTTTTTCCAAAAACAAGCTCTAAATCATGTTGAAATACAGAAATTAACACTTTTCCAAAAACAAGCTCCAAATCATGTTGAAATACAGAAATTGACACTTTTCCATAAACAAGCTCTAAATCATGTTTGATGCACTCTGGAAGTTAAATTTTTTTCAGTACTGTTTAATCAGGATGTTAGGAACACTGTGGACAGTTTTCAGCAAGTTGCAACATTGAAATACAGAAATAAACACTTTTCCAAAAACAAGCTCTAAATCATGTTGAAATACAGAAATAAACACTTTTTCCAAAAACAAGCTCTAAATCATGTTGAAATACAGAAATTAACACTTTTCCAAAAACAAGCTCCAAATCATGTTGAAATACAGAAATTGACACTTTTCCATAAACAAGCTCTAAATCATGTTTGATGCACTCTGGAAGTTAATTTTTTTTCAGTACTGTTTAATCAGGATGTTAGGAACACTGTGGACAGTTTTCAGCAAGTTGCAACATTGAAATACAGAAATAACCACTTCTCCAAAAACAAGCTCTAAATCATGTTGAAATACAGAAATTAACACTTTTCCAAAAACAAGCTCCAAATCATGTTGAAATACAGAAATTGACACTTTTCCATAAACAAGCTCTAAATCATGTTTGATGCACTCTGGAAGTTATTTTTTTTTCAGTACTGTTTAATCAGGATGTTAGGAACACTGTGGACAGTTTTCAGCAAGTTGCAACATTGAAATACAGAAATAAACACTTTTCCAAAAACAAGCTCTAAATCATGTTGAAAAACAGAAATAAGCACTTTTCCATAAACAAGCTCTAAATCATGTTTGATGCACTCTGGAAGTTAATTTTTTTCAGTACTGTTTAATCAGGATGTTAGGAACACTGTGGACAGTTTTCAGCAAGTTGCAACATTGAAATACAGAAATAAACACTTTTCCAAAAACAAGCTCTAAATCATGTTGAAATACAGAAATAAACACTTTTCCAAAAACAAGCTCTAAATCATGTTGAAATACAGAAATTAACACTTTTCCAAAAACAAGCTCCAAATCATGTTGAAATACAGAAATTGACACTTTTCCATAAACAAGCTCTAAATCATGTTTGATGCACTCTGGAAGTTAATTTTTTTTCAGTACTGTTTAATCAGGATGTTAGGAACACTGTGGACAGTTTTCAGCAAGTTGCAACATTGAAATACAGAAATAACCACTTCTCCAAAAACAAGCTCTAAATCATGTTGAAATACAGAAATTAACACTTTTCCAAAAACAAGCTCCAAATCATGTTGAAATACAGAAATTGACACTTTTCCATAAACAAGCTCTAAATCATGTTTGATGCACTCTGGAAGTTATTTTTTTTCAGTACTGTTTAATCAGGATGTTAGGAACACTGTGGACAGTTTTCAGCAAGTTGCAACATTGAAATACAGAAATAAACACTTTTCCAAAAACAAGCTCCAAATCATGTTGAAAAACAGAAATAAGCACTTTTCCATAAACAAGCTCTAAATCATGTTTGATGCACTCTGGAAGTTATTTTTTTTTCAGTACTGTTTAATCAGGATGTTAGGAACACTGTGGACAGTTTTCAGCAAGTTGCAACATTGAAATACAGAAATAAACACTTTTCCAAAAACAAGCTCTAAATCATGTTGAAATACAGAAATAAACACTTTTTCCAAAAACAAGCTCTAAATCATGTTGAAATACAGAAATTGACACTTTTCCAAAAACAAGCTCCAAATTATGTTGAAATACAGAAATTGACACTTTTCCATAAACAAGCTCTAAATCATGTTTGATGCACTCTGGAAGTTATTTTTTTTCAGTACTGTTTAATCAGGATGTTAGGAACACTGTGGACAGTTTTCAGCAAGTTGCAACATTGAAATACAGAAATAAACACTTTTCCAAAAACAAGCTCTAAATCATGTTGAAAAACAGAAATAAGCACTTTTCCATAAACAAGCTCTAAATCATGTTTGATGCAC